>NW_024372592.1:1060000-2366173 GCF_014805655.1 Passer montanus | reverse complement strand
TGGGGGGGGGGGGGGGAGCAGAAATTGTTTAGATGCTCTTTTAGGAAGTCTGGATGATGATTTAGCTGCTGGGATACAAAACCTTTAGGAACTGATAGCACCTACCTCTGGGGAACAGACTGTGTTGGCTGACTTGACCTCTGCACACACATCACCTGCTCACTGCTGCACTCCTCTGGGAGTGCCTGATAGACCCATTCCCAGGGGTCCTGAAGATTGGAGCAGATGGAGAATCTGTGGCATAAGAAAAGCAGATGTTGCTGCAGGTCTTACAGTGGAAACATAGCTGGAGTACTTCCAGTATCCCAGGGATGTCCTGTATAAATTAATGGGAGTTTGAAGGAATACCATGTGGGTGAGGAAGAATTGGCTGCTTTGGAGGTTACAAAACAAATTAAAGCTTCATCCTGCTCCTGGAATTTGCTGTCCTGCAGGAGAAATTCCTGGGAAGAATATGCCTGAATACTGCCAAGGTAGGGGAAGACACCTGGGCAGTTTCTTCAGGATCCATCCCTGGGGACAAGCCACAGAGGGCAGCAATGTCAGTCCTCTCCTGTGCCAGCAGAATGATGGAGGAGGAGGAAAAAGTCTGTTCTGGTTTTCCAGTGGGGAGGAGTAGGAGTATTTGTAGTGTGTGTGTTTAGGCACACAGCAAACCTGGAGTGGCTCAGTGGAGCTGTGCTGGGAGCCACAAGCTGCTCCCAAGGGTGGCTGCTTTGGGAAAACATCTTCCCAGCAAGCACAACCACTCAATGCTCCATCAGGAGCTAGAGGAAAGCTGGAGTACATGCAATACATCCAAACCACCTGCCCAACAAACAGAAGGAGGAATCAGATGTGATGGACAGCCAAGGAGAGGGAGAAGCTGTGATTGCCCTGACCCATTTGGGTTTTTTTCAGAGCTTTGAGAGGATTTTCCTTTGAAGATATTTACCCTAATGTTTATATTTTCTGTCATCTCATGTTTCTGCTTATGATTATTCACAGCAGCTCAAAGGTGACTTCAGCAAGACCCCTGGGCCCATGGTCACTTCCCTCAGGAGCTGCTCCTGCTCTTGGAGGCAGTTTTATGGTTCTTGGGGAGCTCAGCTCTCTCCTCGAGAGCAGCCCACTGGGGGCCCAGGTGCTTTCTGCTCCTGCTCTGTCAGCAGGGATTTGAGGAGATGGGTTTTTTCCCTGGCGAAATAGATCGACTACGTTTGACATTTAAATTGTCATGCAGAATTAACCTGCCACTGAGATAACAGGAGGAGGACAGAGCAGCTTTCTCTTCCAGCCATTCCCCCCTCCCCAGATTTTCCTCCAGAGACTTCAGTTTCTCCTCTGTATCCTTCTCCCTGTCCAAGTTTGCATCAAGCCAGACCAAAGAGCAGCAATTCCTATATGAACATTCAATTAGTCCCATATTTAAATCTTGTCACTGTGACCTAGTGAATTATGCAAAGGGCTGGATACCAGAAATCAATTGAGTTCTAATTCCCAGCCCTGGCACCGGATCTCTCAGCATATTGCTATAGGCAAGTTATTTCAGCACATTTTCTCTCTCCATTTCTTCCCCATAAATTGCACATGTTAACATTAGGTGATGCAGCAGCATCACAGATGTACTGAGATATTTGGGTAGAGGAATTACAGCAGCACATCCCACTCTTACATTGTGTGCCCAGGTCTTTGCATCAGATGTTTATTTAAAAATGCATCCGCAGCAAAACATTTGCCAAACAAAGGATGATTCAGGCTTTGTCTAACTTCCATTAAAGATACAAGGTCTGGGGAAAATCTTTCAAATTATTATCATATGAAAGACAGTTTAAGATGAAGAAGAGGTTACAAGAGAGTAAAATACTCAGTATTTTCTATCCCAGAATGCTAAGTTATCACTTACATGCAGTCCAGCACGATGGCAATTCAGAACCATGGGGGTCCTTATCTCCCATGGCTCATGCAGAAATTATTGCATATGTTGTTATCAAGAACAGACTGAATCCAGTGGGAGAGGCTGCATCAGTGAGAAGGGTGCCATCACATGCAGGGCCTTAGGATTTTTTTTGAAGTTTTTTTCCACCTTGATGGAATGTTTTTAAGAATGGCTTTGTAAAAAGCCAGCACCAAGTCTACAGTGCTCTTCAGTGAAGAATTTGTAATGCAAAGGAAATGTAAGTATGATAGAGAAAAAGGAAGTATTATAGCAGTTTACAAGCCTTTCATGTTGGTTTCTTAGAAATATTAGGTGAGTACTTTGTCTCCTATTTGCTCTCTGTTGCACCCAGTCTGGTTCTTCCCATCACACTGCACTCACAAGTTAATCTCTGCACTTTGCAGTTGTTATCTGCTAATGGAGGAACACAAGTGACTTGTGGCAGAAACCTAAATGGTATTTATATAAAAAACTACTGGAAAATATCTACTTGTGATCAGTGTTTCCTGAATGGTTTAAAATGTCATCTGAGACAAAGTTCTGTTCAGCTGTTCCCCAGTGTGATATTTTCATGGTGCAGAATTTGTGAGGCGTGGGAGAGCCAAAATGTGAACTCATGGAAGGCAAAGACTTTAAGCTGCTTAGGAGGCTGCATGAAATAGCTTGAAAAAAGCACAGGGCAAGGAGGGAGGAATAAATTATGTGGTTTAACTGTCCTTAATTTCAATTAAATATGGTAGCAGTGAAATTGGAAATGTAGTTAGCCTGATAACTTCCCTCTAACGAATCATCCTTGGTGTGGCTTCCAGGGATCCAAGTTCACTGTCCACATTGCTGAAACCTCTTTGTGTCACACAGACCTCATCTGAAATCAGCAGTTTATTCATGGCTTCAACAGCTTTTGGCCACTTTTTGCCATCTTAATGCTACCTTGGTGAAGTCAAGCTGTTTGCACATCTTTTCCCTCCAGCCCTTAGTGGAAACTTTCATATGGATGTGAAATCCTTTGCTGTGAGGTGATTCATTGGGTTGGATATGTAATGCTCTCCTTGGTCTCTGATTGTTTCAGCCAACTGATAAATAATCAAGAACCTTGAATATTCCTTTCTGTCTGTCTGCTCAGAGGGCTTTGTTTGACTCAGTAATTTATGGTGAGTGCATTAAAGCCACTACTGTAATGTCACAGACATGAATTGCCACAGTACCTTCTGTCACCTGGGGGCTTTTTCAATGCCAGGAAACAGACTTGTCCCAGGGCAGGGTGTGTTTGGGCTTGTTGCTGCTGTTGTCATTTTGCTCCTCTGCAATTTTAAGTGTTCTAATTAAACAGACTGGAAAAAAAAAATCAAAGTTTCACACATTCTTCCAAAATCCAAGGGCATAATAGCATATAGCCCTTTTTTTTCTTTCTCAACCTTATAATCTTAAGTCCAAACTGTTAGACCTTGAGACCTCTGTTATTGTTTTGTGATTGGCCAGGTGAATGCAATGAATGTCTGTGGAGCCAGGTACTTGAAGAAGAGCTCTGAAAATTGGGATTTTCTCCAGGAAGGTCAGTCACAGAGTCTCAGCCTAGGTTGGCCTCCCCTCCTTTTGCCTCCTGGCAGTGGTTGCATGTCAAATGATTGCACTCTCAAACCGTGAACTCCAAGGCCTGTGCTCCCACTGCTGCTTGGCAGGAAGGAGAAATCTTCTGTATGGAATTAAACAGCCTCCTCTCTTCCTCTGATTTAAAAATCATTTTAAAAAGGCTTTTCTACCCCACATCTTCTACACCCTGCAAGGCTGGCAGCCTCTGAAAACAATTAGAAAGAGACCCTTGAAGGCAGGATCTGGACAATCTTGCAAGAGACATAATTTTAATCTCATAGAATGTCTTGGCACACTGGGTGAAAACAGGCTTTGTCCCTGGGATGAGAAACGATTAAAGCCAAATTCTGTCTTGCGGTGATTATGGAACAGGCTGAAGTACAACATGAGGCATAGCTAAATTGGTTGTCTTAATCCATGGTCTAATAGACTCTAAAATATCTCTCAGAATGGGGAGAGATCAACTGTTTGGGTGTCATCTGCATGCATGTCCTGACCAGCCTGACCTGACTTATATCCCCAGGAGCCTCTTCTTCCTCTGGCTTGACTTCAGCCCACTGCCCTTCCTGGCATCTGTGGCTGTCCAGCACCTGCTCCTGCCTTCCCCCAACACACAAACACAAACTCTTCACTTCTCTCGTGCAGCCTCTCCCTTTGCAGGCAGATGGCTCTGGGCAGGACATGCCACCCTCCTGTCTCCCCACAGGATGCTGCTTTATCCTCTGGCTACACACCTACCTGCTGCTGCCTCTTCTGGCAACCTTTCAAAAAGCTCTTCAAGGACAAACCCCCCAAAATACAAGAGATAATCCTAAAAAGCAAAGTCCCCTTTCCTCTCATTTAATATCACCCTAATACATCAGAACAAATACGAACTATTGTACAGTAATTTTAACCTCTGTTTAATCTCTGCCAAGCCTCACTGGTTTGAGCTGGCCAGCCCCCAGAGATGAGCTGCTGGGACCCCACCAGCCCTGTGAACAGCAGGAGGTTTCACACAGGGATCACACTTTGTTTCTGAGGCAGCGGCAAAGCATGTTGCTCCTGGTTTTCATCAGAATCATTAGCCAAAACTTTGGAATTTTGTAAAGCTGACTGAGGAGAGAAAGCCCAGGAGATTGTTGGCACAGCACAAATTTACATATTGAGTGTACAGGGTCAGTTCCTAGGTACCCAAGCAGAACCAAACACAAGAAATGTTCCTGATTAAAACTCCAGACCTCTCTTGTCAGCACTGCAACCCCAACCCCATCACATTAGGGTTCCTTCCACACCTCAGAGCTGAGTGATGAAGGATTTGGGTTACTTTAGCTGCCAGACTCAGGTTTTATCCACCTTGTCCAGCAAAAATACTTCCCAGACACCCAGAAAACACCTTCATCTGCTGTTCTTCAACATTGAGAAGACTCAAACATGCTTTGATTTCAGGTGAGGATGTGCCTTTGTGTTGATTGCAGGTTTGTTTGGACATCAGTAGTGAGTGCATACAAATCTGGACACTGAGGGTATTTAGTGTGCTTTATAAAACCATAAATCACTTAAAAATGGGAACAAGGGAGGTGTTTTCCTAGCAGAGGGCTCAAGTGGCCCTTCTAGGTGGTAATCTGTGCTTGCAGTCTGTCATTCAGCCCAAAGCCATCTCTGCTGCACAGCTCACTCTGTAGAAGTGGAGGTGAAATAAGGAGCAGAGGTGTCACCAGACATTTGATCTGATGCAAGCCTATGTCCAAATCTTGCATGTGTGGATTCTTCTTTTTTTTTGTTGTTAGAGTTTTTGTTTGGTTTTCATGTTTGTTCTTTCCTTTTTGTTTGTTTGGTTGTTTTTGTTTTGTGGTTTTTTTGTTTGTTATTGTTTTTGTGGGGGTTTTGGTGGATTGTTTGTTTGTTTGTTTTTTGTGTGTGTTTTGGTTTTTTTTTTGTTTTTGTTTTTTTTTTTAAATAAGCTCACACACAAATCTTGATCATTGAGACCTGTACCAGTAACTACACATGGACAAATACAATCTGGAGCTTTTCTGTTGTGGCTGCACCAGTTTAATGTGGTCTGGTACACTGATTAAGGAGCTGTGGTGTTTAGAAGCCACTTGGCAATCAGTGGGTTAGTTTTCATCATCTTTGTGCCTGACAAGAGTGTAAGTGAGGAGGAGATGAGGCACTGAGATAAGGAGAAGCTTTTAATTCATTTCCTAGGTGACCTAAATTCAGCCCCTGTGGCCATCATGTCAATCCCACAGTCTTGTCTGCTAGATTACTGATGTAAGTAATGGTGACACGTGTATTTATCCAATGTCCTTCTGTGTGGCTTCAGGAAGGACATCTCAGGGGGAAAAAAAGTTGCTTGGAGATTTAATGATACTTGTCATCAGTTCTGTTTTCCATGAACTCTGGTTTATCCTAGCACTGAGACAGCATCTGACAGTGTGTGCCACAGAAATGTAGTGTGTTTTTCCTGTGAGGGTGACTTGTGCTGTGGGAGATCAGACACCTCTTCTGCTGCTGAGGCAGCAAACGTGCAGAATTGGTACATGACTTACTGAAAATAATGCAAAATGCAGATGTGGTGGCTGTACAGAGATTGGAAATCCCAAGCCTTTGTGCAGGGTCAGAGCTTTTATCAGGGCTTGATAATCATGCAATATCTCTCTCTCTCTCTTTCTCTCTCTCTCTCTCCCTTTCCCTCTCTCTCCAGCTTTAGATTTCCTCCTGTGCTGCAGCAGTTTTGGGAGGGGAGGTGATGTGTCCCATCTCCTGCTCTGAAAGAGGTATCTGAGCTGCTGGGTCATGAGAGGAAATCTGTGCAAAGCATCCTCCCCTGTGCTTCATACCCAAGGAAAAGCTGAGACTGCTCAGGGAGCTTAAGCACAGAAAGACCTAATTTGCAGATCCCAACAGGCATGTACATGACATAGATGCAAACCTGCACAGTCCTGCTGAGATGACAACATTTCTGAGTTGCAGCAGCAAAACTCCAGATAGCTGGGTAATTACAGTGGCAAAAATTATGTGTTTATGGCCCTTCAGGAGCCTCAGGTGATAAATGTTCTGTGGATTGCACTGCCACATTTGAGTGCCCACACTCTGTCCTGGTATCCTGTGGTTCCTCCTGCCATCAGTGACACTTTGGGCATGGTGAGTGCAGGCTGCTCTAGCTCTGAATTAACTTCTCCAAAGTAATCCCACTTTTCCTGTCTGCTTTCCACAGGTCAGCTCAGGCTCAGCAGTGACTCAGCAGCACACCTGCCCTTGCACACGTGACTGAACATCTCCTGCTGTGTGTTTCATCTCCAGCACTGCTACTTCCTAAAGTTACAAGCAAATAAAAGTCATGCTTCATGAAAAATAAATCTTTATAATTTAGGTCTCCAGCACCACCTGGTCTTCCATCCTCTCCCCTAACCTCTTCCTGGATAACATTTCCTGTGCTGATTGTATTACTGTAGCATGGAGTGAAGTACAGTCAAAGGCTAATCTTTTTGTGATTGAATATTAGATTCCTCATTTCAAGAAGCTCTCACAAACAGCTTTTTGTCAGACTGATGGAAGATGGCAAGGATGGAAGAGAACTTGAGGGAAAAGTACATGTCTCTTCCCAAGGGTTTTATTCTCTTTTCCTTCATAGCTTTTACATTGTGGCAAATAGTATAATTTAGAGTTATAATTTCAAAAAAGATGTTCATTACTGAGAAGGCAGCCTGACCAAATCTTCCTCAGAAGACACTTAATTGACAGTATCTAGGACTGACAACACACCTGTGATGGATTACCAGCAATTCATCCTTGAAGCAGAAGCAAAGGAAGAGAAGGACAAAACAGACAGAAAGAAAAAACCTGGAGCTGCAGAATCTAAAATGGAGTAAACATGCAGCTGAATAATAACGGATCCTGTGCTTCCTGAACCCTCTTTAGAAGTGTATAAAATTGCATATTAAAACCCATTAATTGCTATTTTTTGCAGGATGAAGATCCAGCAAAAACACTGCTGCTCCTCAGGCAAAGCCCTCAGGCAAAGTCCTTTACCCCTTATGCAGAAGGTGGGACCTGTCCTAGGGACTGCACCTCCCAGGACTTTCCATTCTATCTTAAAACAACTCTCTCCTCTTTCTTCTTTTAATCACTTTTAATAGCTCTATGAATTGCTCTCCTCTCCCTACTCCCAAAAGAAAACATTTGCATGCAGGTTAGAAAGGGTGGTGTCCAGAAAGGACCTAGCAGTTAAAGCAAAATATACAGATGATGCAAGTAAAATATAATATAACAACACATAATACCTGTCCCCAACCACCACCCAGTTCTGGAGGGTCTGACTTTGATTATGTCTCTCCTTGCACTTTATGAGTCCTCTATTTTTACATGTTTGCTGCTGCTCAGCCTCAACAGTTGTACTTTTTATGTTAGGAAAAGCAGGAAAAGATACACTCTGAATTCTGGTTATTTTTGCTTATCGTGGGAGGGAGGATTAAAGGTAAAGTTTCAGAACTGTCCTCTCCCAGAAAAGTAACTTGGTTTTACTTGTGCTGCTGTCTAGAAAAGAAAGTGGGATTTGGGATGTCCATGAGAACACAGGGCTGAACAGTCAGCATAGCAAAGGGTCTCTGCTTTGTCACCTCACAGCTGAAGATCTTGCTGTGAATTTGGCAGGTGAAGGGGGGAGGGACCAAAAAGATTCCTCTGCTGTTTGTGTGCAATTGTGTTTGTATTTAACATAGGTTTTAGCACTGATACCCAGGAGGAAAGGAGGATTCTGTCCAGAAACCCTGAGGAGGTGGAATTGTTTCCCTGCAAGCCTGGGTGAGGAGCCTGCAGGAGAGGTGAGCTGGCCCGTGTGTCCCTGTGTGCAGCATCCTCTGTGAGCTTGCACTGACCTGACTTTCTGTTCTGGGAGTGCTTTCTTGTGGGGGTGCCCTGATCTCTCCTTGTCAGCTGGAGGCAAGGCAGCCTCTGGATTCACTCCCTGCAGGACAAAAGCCTCAAAACAAAACACTATGTCACCTAATTGCGAGAGCTGAAATTATTTATGGACCTGGCCTTTGGAGTCAGAGTCTCAAACTTCTTTAATTACCTTTGGGGATCTGTGCACAGGATACCATGGTGATGAGAATAATATTTGGAATTCAAGTCTTGCCTAGTGTGCTTTAGCAGCTGGAATGGGCAAGCAGCTGATTATGACCATAACAGAAATAATGCCAGAAAACTACATGACCAGAGTTTGGAGTATTGGCTTTTTAATCAGATGCATAAAACTCTGGTTATCTTTCTTAAGCCCTTCTGGAAACAAAATTTGGAAGGAAAGCTCCTGTTCAATATTCAACATCCTTGTGCAGTGTGAATCTTTACCTATAAAGCTCCTCACCAAAGGAGGAAAGACTAGAATGTAAATTGTTGTCTTGACACTGCTATCTGGAGCATTAATATACATCCACCAAAACCCCAAAACTGAACATGCAAATTATTCCCATTACAGCTCCATATCAGCATTGCTGAAATTAGTCTGCATCTATCATTGCTTGATTCAAACTTTATAAAATCTCTGGGGACAACTTAAATGTTTAAGGTGATTTATTTCTCCAGGGAAGCCATCCAGACTCATTAGCAGACCATAGCAATTGTCAGAACTGATGATATCTGAAGGCAGCTGCTGTTTTCCAGCTCACCTCTAAGGATCCACTGAGGCACAGCTACACAGGACTCTCCATGGGATGATGTAAGCCTTGGAAGCACAGGCAGCCCACATTCAGCCAGATCATAGCACAAATCTATCAGCCTCAGCCACGTGGGATTCATCTGAGCAAACAAACTGGTTGTCTAGTCTTGCTTTGGCACCAAGGGGAAATTGGCACATTCAAGGCATGATTCATCTTGCCCTAAAGCTGATATCTAAAATAAGTCAGCTGAGCATGCTGTAAAAGTGCCTGTTTCCCTTCACGGCTACAAAGGATGGGAGGCTCAGTGAGGCACAGATGTCTCCAGCGTGGATGTTTTGAATTAGGCAAGATGAATCCTGTCTATGCTGTATTTTTTAAAAATGCCCTTTGTGATGGATGCTCAGGTCTGAAATTGGAAGTACAAGTTCAATTATAAAGTACAGTGTCCTCAAGGGCCCTCAAAGAAATGTGTTTGCTCTGAGTTCAACCCTGACCCAAAGCCCTGATGCATCTTTTCCCAGAATTTAGTGACTATAACTTGACAGACATTCCACTGTTTAGTCCTCTCTATCACTTTCATTTAGCAACTGAATTCAAAGATTTAATGGATGTTTTTAGAGTTTACTCACATTAAAATTGTTTGGACCAGGTAGCACAGATATTTCCCCCTTCTTCCACAAAAAGCTCTAGGCTTTGTAACAATGAAAACACGGCTTTGCCCCAAATGGCTGCTTTCCTAATTTCCCCCCCCTTTGTCCTGTGTCATCCATAACATTTTGATTGTGCCACACCTCAGAGGATAAGGTTTTTTTGAGTAGTTTGGAACATCTTGAGTTTTGATTTCTAATCAATTTCCACTAACAGCTATGGAAACCAGTATAACAAGCCAGGCCTTTTCTGTCTCTTTCTCTTTCTTACATTTGGAAAAATAAATCTGAGCAGCGATGTGAGTCTTGTATAATTACTCTTCCATTTGTATTTCTAGACTTGTCAATCTGGCAAGCGCCATAGAGAGGGATTAAAAGCTTTCTCCTTCTCTCTCAATCAGAGATTTCATTTGCTTCCGTGTTTTACAGTAAATATAATCAGTTCAGCAGGAGATGGTTTTGTTCTCTGCAGTGATGTCTTCCTAGTCGAGGGAGCTCTTCTTAGCAGCCTGGATGTGAAGTCAAGTGACAGGAGCCCCCCACACCGAGAGCCACTGCAGCTGCAGGCAGAGTGATCAGGGCTGGAGTCCCCGTGGGACACCTGCAAGTGTGTGTCCCCAGCAGGGAACCCAAAGATCTCCACTCCTCCATTTCTGGCTGGGGTTTAGGGGCTCCAAATGAAAGTTGGAGTCAGACTCAGCCACCTTCCAGGTGATGCCATAAAAAAAAACAGACCAAAAAACAGTTACCAAAAAACAGACTGTGCAGATTAACCTTAACTCCTGTTTAGTCCCAAACATGGGGTCTCTGGGAAGCTCTTCCAACCAGCCACAGTCCACAGCCAGGGACACTGGGAGTTCTGCTCTTTTGCCCTGGAATTGGCCCCAGTTTGGGGGGAAGGGGAGGTGCTGGATCATGGCAAGGCTTGGCAGTGGGATGGAGGGGCTTGGACTGAGGGCCATCAGTGTGGATTGCAAATTATTCAGCTTACTGTAGAGGAGCAAATAAAGGAATTTTTGAGTAGTGAAGAACTACATGGTGGGCATTTAGATAGCTCTAAGTTTAGACAGCAGCAGAGCAGAGAATGCATTTAAGCACCTGAATTCCACTGGCACCTCACTTAATTTGTCTTTGTCCTTTTTTTCACCCTGACTTGCAGGCTCTGTGCCTTGATTTCCAACACATAAATACAACACAAAATACAATAAAAAGAAATTGGAAACACTTTGGTTAAGCCTTGATGACAGCTGGTATGTAAATGCAAAGACTTCAGACTGTCTCTCAGTACAGAGCAACCCTTAGCACTTAGTTGTTTATAATTTTTGCATGGTCAGACCCATGGATACACCAGTGCTTCAGTGCTTTCACTGACTGCTTCATTTCTCAGCATCTGAATTCGAGAGCAATGTCTGCTTTCATGCAATGCAAGTCCTTTGCCAATCCTTCATTAAGCAAAAAGCAAACCTACCCCTAAGCCCTGAGGATTTGTTTTTTCCCCCTATATCTTTTCCAACAAGTCTGATCCCTTTATGAGCACAAAATGGCATATTTTTTACTTACTGACTTTGCAAAAGTCAACCTAAGAGTTGATATTTCTATTCTTTCCCATTGTCACCACTAATAAACATTCCGTGGTGGGGCCTGAGCTGACAGGAGTGATGAAGAGACGGCGTGGCACAGAAATACTTGATCCTCTGTGGCTGTGCTGACAGCTGGTGTGGACTGGCACGGCTCCAGCGGAGATCTGGCCCCTGGTCCTGGATTCATACAGGGAATCCATCTGCAAAGGCAGAAGCCATTTCACAGAGTGCATCTCCCCTTCAGCCTGACAGGTTTTAATAGCCGACATCAGGGTGCTGTTGCACCCTAAAAGGTACTGTAGAAACTCACAATTAAGAGCAACCTCGCTTCGTAAAGCTCTTAATTTAAGCAAAGAACAAACGGACATCAGAGCACGCCGGGGAAAAGCAGCCTGCCTTTCCAGGCAGGTGAGGCCTCCAGCGCTGCGCTCCCCGAAGGGGAACGATCGAAGCGAGGAGCTCGGCAGCGCTCCTCCGCTGACGAGCGAGGAGAGGAGCGGCTGCAGCCGGGCAGGGAGCACCGCAGCCCGCCCAGCGAGGCCGCAAGCTGTTGCACAGCCCCTCGCCAGGCAGGAACGGAGCGAGCCAAGCGGCGGCCCGGGAGCCAAGCGGCGGCCCGGGAGCCAAGCGCGCCGCTGCCGTGAGGGCCCGGCCCGGCAGCCCCGGCCAAGCCGGGCCCGCAGTGCCCGCTTCTGAGGCTCGCAGATAAAGAGGCTGTGCCGGGACCACTTTGCACACAGCAATTAACAGGGAGAGACGGCACCGAGCAAATATTCCAACTGCACGTCCAGGAGGTGCCAATATGTTTTGCCGTTCCGCGGTTGTGTTGTGGAGGCGGCGGCGGGGCTGCTGCGCTGAAGGGTCTGCTCGAGTTGGCATTTCTGCTATAAACCTAATTTATGAAAGGGGCTATGATTCGGCCGTTTTTAATTAACGAGGGGATTAAAGTTGGCACATGGGCACTGAAGGGCTGCTTGTTGCCAGTTTATTTATTTTTTTTTAATCCAATCTGTTAGGCCCATCTCAAATAATATTCTTTGTTTCCACTCGCCAGGATTGACTTGAAAGACCTTTAAAGATCTCTATGCATATGTGTGTGCTTATATTTATGTGTAAGAGAAAATAGTTTCATCAAGGTGAAGAACCACATCAGAGTAGGTGAGCAGGTTGCTGAAAGATCCCACATTCCCAAAGCTACCATAACTCATAGCAGCTCTGGGCTGGAACAGGGAATGCAGAAGCAGTTGCAAATTTTTTTGCTGAATTTTGCAGAATGTTGTCCACCTGGGACTTGCAAAAACTTTTCCCCAAACTTAGGCGTCATTTTTATGCACTATACTTTGATAAATAGATATTGGTATTGCACAGCTTCAAAAGGAGCCAGGCAGCTGCTGGTAAGTCCCTATTAGAATACATAAAACCATGTAAATTCAATGATTCTGTAAGTAGTGTAAATAGACTATATTATTCTAAATCCCAAAAGTTATAGGGCCATAAACCTCTCAACATCAAAAAAATTTATTCCAGTTCTCTGTATCCCAGCCACTGGAAAGTTTTTTCCCTATGTTTAAACGGAATCTTCCTCTTCTTATTCCGATTAATTGTCCTATCAGCCCTGGACCTGGAAAACAGACTGCCCCTTCCCTTTTGCAGCACTTTTCATGTACCCAGAAGTCTGTTGCTTTTTGGCAGTTCTTGCTTCTTTGGGCTTTCCAGCTTTCCCAGCTCTGAAAATTTGTCTATCCTTTAAAAAAAAAAGTGTCTCACCTCTTTCTAGCTGGTCCAGCCTTCCTGGGAGTGATGAAGATTTTGGGTGAAGTTTCAGCAGAATCCTTACTGCTGTCCCTTCGGGCTCAGCAATTTTGCACCTCCCAGTCCCTCTGCTCTTTCATGGATGTTTTCTCAAGCATCACCCACAGATGACCACGATACATGGAGTGTGCAACTGGACTTGTCAGGAGGAATGGCAGGATCTCTGCTTTTGTGAAACTGCTTCATACCAACACCCACTGGGAAGGCTCTGCAGCTGGCTGCATTGGAGCTCTGGAGCTGGTTACTGGTGTGTCCTTTGTTGCTCACAAGACCAGAGCTCTGTGGTGATAGAGGGATAAGAGTGAAGTGTAAATCCCTCAGGCTCTACACTGCTCTAGCAAAAACCCTGCTGGCCATGTGAACCACTTGCCCTGTTCATATAGCTTGTTCTTCACAACACAGACACCCTCTCTCTCACCAAAAATCACATCCCAGATCAGCAAGTCTGCAGCTTTGTCCCAGCTTTGGTCACAGTCTCTGGGCAGCTCCAGGAGTTGCTGAGCTGGTCTGGCAATGACCATGAGCTGCTTCCCTCTGTCTGTGATGCCTGTCAGTTTGTTGGCCAGTGCCTTCCCAGCTGATGTTCATCTTCACCCTGTGGCTGCTCCCCCATCTTTGTAGGTAGACAAAATGGAAATTCTCCATTGAAGCAGATGGGTAACAAAGAATGGGTTGTCCTTTCAGTTCCAGAACTCAGGCTGGGTTTCAGCCTGAAGTGACACCTACATTAGGCTTCTCTGTATATGCTCTTTAGCCTTTACCTTCCAGTATTTTCAGTGGAGATGAAGCTGATGTAGGGAACAGCGCAGTCAGGGCAGAGCAGACAGTCAGGGCTTCATTCGTTTGACCCAATGCAGGTGTCAGTCCAGAAAAAAAGTCTTGTTTAGGTCTCATGTCATACCTGCCAGCCCTATGCCCTAAGCTTAACTTCCAGTGGAGCTGACTTGCCTTGTGGGCTCTGTTGGGAGCCCAGGCACCAAAACCCAACAGTGTTATTTAAAACTGGTGCCTCAGAGCTGAGGTCTGGCCTTGACACACCACCTCATATGTTTTCCAAATAAAACACTCCAAATGGATGGGGTTTGGAGGATGCTTTGATTAAACCTGCAGAGAAAATATTTTAGATGCTGGATAGATTTCCAGAGATTATAACTGTGCTCTCCCTCTACCTTGATGTGCAACCAGGTGTGTTTCCACACTCAGTTTTTGGACAGGAGAACAAGTGAAAAGCCATGGAAGTTGTTGAAGAAATCCATGTGCTTTGCTCAAGTCCCTGCACTATCCGTGGCTACACTTGCGGGCAGTGCTGAGAGCTCAGTTGAGCTGATCATTCCCAAAGTGAGAAAAGGGTTCTGTGTGAGCACTGACCTCAACTCAGGGATTACTTTTGGCAACACACACTCCCCCTGGGCTGATTTCACTCCTTTCAGAGGTGACACAATACCTAGAAGCCAAGAACACTGTTCAAGAAATGTTGCTGCCTTCTGTTCTCTGGATGGGAAAGTTCCTTGCAAAGCTTTGGTTCCTCCCTCCATTTCCTCTCTCCTGGTGGCATCTGGGTGAGAGGGGAAGGGCAACAGCAAGGTGTTCCTTTCCTGTTTCTGATTTGGGGGTTTGAGGAAGGGTATTTTTGCAGGAAGTGTGGCAGTTTGCATGGCCTGGGGCTTGTTTGTCTCTTATGGATGCTCTGGCCCCGGGCAATGAGGCTGCAGTTTGGAGGGGTGCAGCAATCACTGCTCCCCAGCATGATGGGTTTGGCACCCAGGGTAGAGCTGCTCCTGGGGTGTGTGTGTTTGTCAGTTGAAATTTGTCTGCAATTTCCTTGATGGGAATTGAGTGACATGCATTCCCTTGGGAGATATTTCCATGTTTTTATTATTCTTCAGGCTCCTGTGACATTTCCCAAGTCCAGTTGCTGGAGCCTCAGGTTCGATCATCTGCTCAAGGTGCCAGCAGGGATAATTTGCCCCTTCAGCAGCAATTATGTTGGCCTCTGCAGCTCATGGTATGCACAGCTTGGGAGTGGGTTTCTCGTGTAAAACCTCAAAACCCACAGTGGAAACCTCTGTCACTGGGTGCAAGGTCCAGCATAACTTTTACTCCTGTCAATTCCAACAATGGCTTGAAAATGAAGATTAAAAAGAAAACGAAAACTGTTTTTGCTTTCTTTTTAGGTAGAGGTACATGTAAGACTGAAATTTTCAAGCTTTCAGTGGCACGTGAAGTACAAATACAATTCCAGGAATGCTGGCCAGTGGGAAAAGCACCACTTACAGTGAGTTTCTTGGTAAAATCGTGACAGTTGACAACACCAGGCAGCAAACAAAAGCTACATAAAACAAGCTGTTTTTCTGAGTGTGTTATCACTGCTTGCACTTCTCTGGCCTGAATATTGACATTAGATCAATTAATTAATATTGATTTAAAAATAATTTATTGATTTGATTAATTAATTAATATTGATTTAAAAATCTGTGGTTGGCTGTGAAAGTTTATTTCTCCCTGGACTTCAGACATCTCTGATGACCCTGGTTGAGAGTGAAGGGTTGTTGATGGATAGATCATGGAGTTGTTCCATCTTTATCACAGTGAAAGGAGAGAATGTCATGGTCTAACCCCAGCTGGCAGCTAAGTACCTCACAGCTACTCATTCACTCCCACCCCCTGCCCCAGTGGAGAGGAAAATTGGAAAAAAGTAAAAATCACTGATTGTGATAAGGAGAGGTTAATAATTGAAACAAAGCAAAATAGAATAATAATGATAATAATAGTAACGGAAAGGAGAGAGAGAGAGAGAGAGGAATAAAATAGTAAAAAAGAAAAGTGATGCAGAACACAATTGCTGACCACTCCCTGGCTGATGTCCAGCCTGTCCCCAAACAGCAATCAGAGCCCCTGGCCAACTCTCCCCCAGTTTATGTCCTGAGCATGATGTCCTGTGGTGTGGAATAGCCTTTGGCCAGCCTGGGTCAGCTGTCCTGGCTGTGCACCTCCTCCCTGGCAGAGTCTGGGAAACTGAAAATCTTGGACTTAGGTAAACTCTACTTAGCAGCTAAAATGTCAGTGTGTTACCAACATTATTCTCATCCTAAATCCCAAACACAGCACTGTACCAGCTATGAGGAAAAAAATTAACTCTATCCCAGCTGAAACCAGGAGAAGCCACTTTTTTTGTTGTTGCTGGTATGTTTTTGGGATTTTTTTTCATCCTGAAAGTGCATCTACTCCAATGGTTTGATTTTCAGGTTGCCCTGGGCTATCTGTGCTGTGCCCAGAGGTGCAGGTTAATTTGTGGAGGTTCATTCCCCAGCTTGTTATCCCCAACATGCAGCTCTTAGAGTAGTTTGCTCCAGGAACTTCTTTTGACTCCACCAAGTCTGGTCCTCTCTGTCCTTGCATCCCTCCATAATGAACCCTGAGGTAGATTTTGAGTATTTTCAGTAAATTCGTGTGGGATTGAATTAATTTCTTTCTATTTCTGGCCAGAGGAAGAAAGACTGATAGAGTACCTGGGATGTGCCACCAACCACTGTGGAAAAAGATAAAACCTATCTTATCTCCTATTGTTGCTTTTGTTATTGATATTATTATTATACTGAGAACCCACTGAGGCCCTCTTATTATGTTGTTAAAGTCAACGTTTTCCCTGTGCACTTCATTCTCCAACTTGGGAAAAATACAGAATTTTTGATAAAGTTATGCTGATAATGCTGCTAATTAGTTTCTCATCTTTAAAAATTATGACTGCAGGCAATTGGAGCAATCTCTTTGTTGCAGGACATTGTGGGCTGAAATGTCTGGATGCTTGATATCCTCTTCAGGGCTCTCACTACGTGTTAATTTGTCCTTGCAGCAGAGTTCATTTTTATAGGTCTTTGTCACTCTATTTTACAAATCCATTGTGTCAAAATAGGATCAGTCATATGTGCACAAGATGCAGGCCTCCACCAACACATATAGAGATGTGTGTGTGCACGTTCACCCATAAATACCTTAAAAAAATTAATCCTTAGAGAGGTGTGTATACATATATTTATGCACACACATTGATATATTTATATTATTTCATGTTATTTAATGAAATAAAATGTTTAATAAAATTAAATGTTATTTTTTAAAATAATTATCTATAATATGTGCATGCACATGAAATTTGACATCTATTTAGGAACTCAGCATGTGAATGGCTAATTTAACTTGTAGGGCTCAGCTCTTCTAGGGAACATTTCACTCTCATTTCACTTAAAATATATAGTTTACAGCCTCCATTCAACACATACAAATTGCAAGCCTAAGTTGTGTGCTTGCCTATGCATTTTCTAACATTTCCCTCTGAACACTCATTATCATTTACTTTCAATAACTATCATCTGTCATTTTTAAAAGTTGCATAATAATGTGGTTGGTTCATATGAAAAGTGATGTTTGCTCTAAATTTGGCTATGATTTTGACATTGCTGTTAGTTTTTTGTTTTTTTTTTGTAAGCTTGACACCCACAGCTGAAAAGACAGGTGGTAAGTTTATTTTTTTAAACTTCCCTTCCAACACTTCCCCCCACAATTAAAAAAACAAAAAGTCACATAGAACATTTTCAACACATTTGCTGGAATTTCTATATTCCTTTCCAGCAAAATTTCACTGAGAAAAATGAGAAAAGCTGAGTTTTATACCTCTTTGGATTAAAAAAAATGTACTTTTCAGTTGCTGAGGATTCAAATTATTCCTTATCCAATGAAAACCATCAGAAGAAAGAATATTTCTTCCCTGGTCCTGGTGTATGTCCTGGCTCCTCCTTTGTGCTAAGCCTGTGCATCATTACAAAAAATCAGGTTTTTCCTTCTTTCCTTCTCCAGATGCTGGATTAAAGTAACAACAGGGGCTCATGGTGTTGCATCTTCACTGAGAAATGAGAATATCTTGTTCTGAGCAGCACCTTGTGTCTCCCAGAGCTGCCAGGAGCTACAAGCTAAATGTTCCAAACACAGAGTCTCGTGGCAAATGTCCCAAACATGGAGTTCTGTTCTGCCAAAAAAAAAATCTGCTTGAAATGGCTGAACTGGGTGTTTTTCTTCTCCATCTTTTTGAATTTTGAAAATAGTACATCTAAAATAAGTGGTTTCCAGTGATTGAAAATCTGGGTTTAGAGAATTTTCAAGAACACACTTTAGAAAAGGAGCCATGACATCTTTCATTAAGAACAACTCCAACAGGGATTTTGAAATTTTTTTTAAAAACTCAGTTTGTTTCAATTTTTCTTTCTCTGTTCTGCCTTTGGTTACTCTCCTGAGGAGCCAGCTGTTGCAGAAGGAAAATTTTTTCATACCTTTTCCTTCTTGTTTTCCAAGAAACTTACAAGCTGGTTGTGAATCACACAGAAAATGATTCTGTTTTCATTGATGGGCCAAAGCAAACAACAGTCCTAAATGATGTTCTTTCTAGGACTGTCCTGACCAAGAGCAAACAAGCTTTCCTAATTAGTTCAGTCCCTGCTCAAAAGTAGTTTGAGGTTATGTGGGAGCTTTTTTACCATTCTGATGGTATTTCTTCTATTTGGAGTCTTCAAGTTTTGTATGACAGCTGAAAATTAGTAAATCTTGGAGAAGGAAACATTAAACACTTGGGAGATTTGGGGGAGCTCTTTTTCTTCTTCCTTTTTTTTTTTTTTCCCACTCTCCTTCTTCTATTTCCAAACTCTTTACTGGATTCCACTCAAAATTGTGATTTCTTTGTCTTTTCAGGGTGCAAACTGTTCCTTTCTCCAAGCTCATGGTCATGTGGTGAGAAAAGTGTGGGAATGTGTGGGCAGGAATTTGGGGCCAGAGGGGTTAATTTCTGTGGGGCCAGCCTGAGTTCAGCAGAGGTTGGCTGACCTGGAGCAGTTGCCAGCTGCTCTGTCACAGATGTGCAGAGAGCTGGTTGTGACATTTTTCAGCTGTCAGGGTGTACGTTATCCCAAATACCACAGGTAATTGCTTTTAGGTTTCGTTGTTTCTTTTTTTCCCCAGCAGTTTTCTGTTGTAACAGGTGGGGATGAGGAAGTGCTGGTGCTGTACCCACCTTGCCCTGGACCCAAGATGAGCTGTGAGGGTCATGCATGTTGCTTTTTCCCAGAGCCTGAGACTGAATGCATGGGAGCTGCAGGAATGTGTGCCTTATTCAGGGGCACACCTGCACAGCTGGTTGGTGATGTGATGAGTGGTGTCCCAGTTGCACAGCAGTGGAAAACATGGGAGCATGTTGAGTTTTAGGAGCACTGGGCTGGTTCTGGGTGAGATGGGGCATGAACATTTGAATGCAGGGTGAGCTGGAGAGGTTGTGAATGGATAGTGATGGGAAGGATGGCTTAGGTAATAAACAGTGAGGCTGCCAGTAGCAGAGACAAAAGGGAAATGCAGGGTGAGCTGGAGAGGTTGTGAATGGATAGTGATGGGAAGGATGACTTTAGGGAGGACTGGCTTAGGTAATAAACAGTGAGACTGCCAGTTGCAGAGACAAAAGGGGTTTTTGGATGAAAAGGCAATTATTTAATCAAAGGGGAAGTGGAGGGGAATAACTACCAGAGGAATGACAGATTGGTGCTCTGGAGTTGCCTCCCTCTGACTGGTTGGACCCTGATGGCCTGCCCTACCTGTCAGCTACTGTCTCACACTGCCTGCCCTGCTGCCTCCACGGCTCCATTGCTCCTGCCTTTATTTCACCCAGTGGATTCTTGTCTTTAGACTGTCTGTTTGGTTGTCTGTTCTTCAGATCACCTTCTCCATCAGTTCCCACCCTCCAGCTTGTCATCACATTCGTTATTTTCAGCCCCCACAGCCCCTGCTGCTTTTCTCCTGAGATGTTTCACTGGCCCTGGTTAGCCCTGAATTGCCAAATCCTGACTCAGCTTTCACCAGACAGCCACATTGTATGTCTTTATGGGCTAATCATGTCCCATCCTTACATCCACTGTGGCTGAGGATGGGTGGGCAGGTACTGGAGGTCACCCTGGTTCCTGACAGGCATGGGAGGCTGGTTTGTGCTGAAACCCATCCCGTCTGTTCATCTTGGCCTTTCATTTTTACTCTAATACAGCTTCAAGGACAAACAAACATCTCCTGGCCTCCACCAGTTGGGATGGCCTCTCCTCTGAGGTCCTTAAGAGCCAGTCTTTGTACCTCAAGGCCAATTTAATGTAAAAGCTTTAGACAACTAAATCCATAATTAGACTTTACTTAGCTCCACTCTTCCCTGCTCTCCCAGTCTTGCTGAAATGGGGGCTGAGCCCACCTCTCTTCCAGGACAAAGGAAATGGGCAACATCACAATGAGGGGAAGTCTACTGCAATAATGAAAAACTTCTTCTTGTTAGAAGAATTTGAATTTTGAATTTTTTCCAGGCATGAACCCACCACCCTGGGCTCACAGGGATCCCCACACCCTGTGCCTTCTGTCCTGCTCACCATGGCCCTTGCAGCCCTGTGGGGCTGATTACTGTGCCAGGCTGGGTGCCCCAGCGTGCCTGCAGAACTTCTTGGGCTCAGCTGGAGAGGGAGATGGGAATGGTATTTTTGCCTTGAGTCTCTTCCACCTCTGACTAGTTCCCTTTTCCAGGAGATTTTGGATGTGAGGCTTCATCAGAGGATAAAAATTGATGCCTCCCAGCATGTCTCCCACTCATGTACTCTACAGCTGAGAGCTTCATTGCTGGGTGACATGGCAGAGAGCCTGAAAGGGCAGAGCATCCCTTCCCAGTGATGGGGGCCACCCTGGGCAGCCCACAGCCACCACCAGCAGCTCGAGGTCTCGTGTTCACAGAGGAGGACATGTCCTCCAGACAACTACTGCTTGTTGGTTATGCAGAGCAGGTAATTTTTGCATATCTATTAACAGCTGGAGGAAGGGCAGGAGATGCTTTTATCACTGAAGAGTGATGTGCTGTTTCTCCAGAGGGTTCCCTTGTGCAACACACAGAAGCTCAGGGTTGGCTCAGCTCCTTGTGAGCCCAGAGCAGGATGTTCAAAGATCCAGGAAATCCTGGCCGAAGGGCTCAAGCTGTGATGTTTGGTTATGTTCAGAAGGAACTTAACATATTTAAACTGATCCTGCCATGCGCTTTTTCACAGATAAGAGGTCTCTTCCCTGGGCAGTGAGTGCATGGGATGGCTGGGTATTGCCTGGGTCACTAAAGGTGCTTCTTCCCAACTGCTTTCAGGCAGCAGGAGCTCTGCTGTGCTGGCTGAAAGCTGCCTAGCAAAGGATGTCTTTAATCTCTGCCACATTAACCATGGCCGTGGGGCTTTGCTTTGTCAGGGCATGAATGGGATGCTATCAGGGCAGCCCACAGAGCCATGCACTCAGTGGAGCTGGCTGAGGGAGAAACAAGTCCTGGAGCTCCCAGATTTGCATAATGGGTTTTACTTCTCTAAAGAAAATAGACTGCGTTTGCCAGGATAGTCACCTGAGCTACCCTTTAGGCAAAAGAATGAATGCCAAACACATTAAATACAAATCATTTGCTCATCCCTGGAAGTGCTCAAATCCAGGCTAGATGAGGCTTGAAGCAACCTGGTTTAGTGGAAGGTATCTCTGCCCATGGCAGGGGGTTGGAACTGGATGATCTTTAAGGTCTCTTCCAACACAAACCATTCTGTGATTCTATTTTCATTCTAAGCCTGAGCCAATTATAATCATACAAAAGAATGAAACGTCAGGAATTAAAGCCCAACCTTCATGCCTGGCCAGTCAAGGTACCAGCTGAGAGTCCTTTGCAACTGAAAGCAAGGAAAAAACATCAGAAGGTGGGATTCCATAAAAGACACACCAGAGTGGGATTTGTGAGACCTGGACTAGCTGATTGGTCTTTGCCATCTTTTTCCACTCTTTGCCTGACTCAATTCTTTGGGCTCCAGATTCTTTGGTACATGGGATATCTCTTCCCATCCATCTGCAGAGTGTCTTGGGGCTCATCTCTATGCTGTTGGTGTTATAAGCAACATTTCCACTGCACTGAAAATACTGCAAGTCCAAGAGTATTTTCAGAAATGGATAGAATCTAAAAACAAGTTACATTTCCCAGTATTTAATCTGAACTTGATGAAAACATTTTGCTTTGAACTGTTCCTAACTGAAAGAGGTCAGTCCTTTTAAAATGTTTATTTTTTTTATTTTAAAATTTCATGTAAAAATAACTTTCAGGCAAGGGAAGCTGCTTCTGTTGAAGGTCAGTTTCCATTTCTGTTGCACTGTCACCCTGACACAGCCATCTCCAAGCTGCTTTTCTCTGTGGCTGCAGATGGCTGGGTGGCAGATGTGTTCTCATCTGACAAGTGGCTGGATTTTAGTAGTGGAGTGAGCCATCCCCAGTAGCCATTAAAGTCAATGTTCATCACCAGTTACTTTATTCTAGTGGCTTAGAGAGTGCAGTTTTCATTTCTTGAAGAAGAAACTGCTGAAATCCTGTATCTCCTCTGTCATGTAAGAGTGTGCTGGAGCTTCCATTAATCACTGTAAGTTGCTGAGAGATCATAAGCAGGAAAGTGCATGAAAAAGCAAAATGATCTAAACATTACAATCTTCAATAAGAAAAACTCAAAATCACTGTAAAAATCAACTTCAGAATTGAAAGTTGTAATTATTTTATACTACTGATAACAGGGACATTATGGGTAGAAAAGAAGAGCAGATTCAGCCTCTGAGGGCTCACTGCATTTGCTTGATTGCTGTCTTAGCTTAAGCCAATGTCATCCAAAATGTACCGTCAAAAAGACATCAAAAGTAGCATTCTGATCAAAAGTGACCAGATCCAAATCCAAAATTCACATCTGAATTCACACTTCAGCTCTAGGCAGCAATACTCTAAAACATCATGGTGATGGGACTTAGAAGATCCCTCCTGATGCTCAGTTCTTGTCTGGAGAAGACCTTTTAGAAGTTTCACTTCCATATTGAAAGGAAGAGATGGGAATAGAAATATGATTTTGCCTAAATTGCCTAAAAATCTGTTCTTCTCCTTCAGGATGTGGTTTCCAGCTCCAGAACAGCAACAGATGGTAAGGAAAAAAGATCAGCAATAGGAGAACAGGAAACAGCACTAGAGAAACTTTACCCTTTATAACACCCCTAAAGGGACCCTTTATGCTGCAAACCCCTGACAGAGGAACATGTCATGCCTGTTATTTATCTACTTGACCAGGACATTGATTTTTTTACTACAAGAGTAATTTTCAGATTGTTCCTAAGAAATCAGGATATTGTGGGCAGCACCAGAACTCCTGATATGAGGGGTCTTTTTTGAGAAGAAAACTGAAGATAATATTTGGAGGGTCTCCATTCAAGATCCTGTGGCCAGTATTCATGACCCAGTTATCAGTATTTGCAAAATCCCAATGGGAGAAGTTGGACAATTTTATTTATTATTATTTTTTATTTTATTGCCTCTTGCTTATGGGCTGAGCCTCATTTAAACATGTTTGTTATTCGGAAGAATCTGCTAAATGGGCTTGTGCAAAAACCCCCCCTTGGATTCAGCTCCCGTGGTGCTGCTGAGTGCCAGGCACCAGGCACAAAGTGCACCATTTGTGCTGTGTCATCAGCTTCCTCTCTTGCTGGGGATTATTGCTTTTCCATGGCTGGATGCTTCTATCTTTTAAAGCAGAACAATCAGGAATAAAGAATGTCAAATGAGAAATGAACTATGAAGGACAAATATTTCAATTCCTGCACAAATAACCTGTCCTTGCTAGCCCTGGATGATGGTCTGTGAGCAAAGAAATAAAAAGAAAAACATTATCCAAGTACCTGGATAAGCACACCGATTTCATGTTTATTTATGAAAAATAAAGGCAACTCCTGGCCTTCAATCCTCAACAGGATCATTGTCTTATCTAATTTGGTCTCCTCTGTAGGAAGCCTATTGTTTCCACCCTGTTTCCTGCCTGAAGTTTTGTCAGGTTTCCACTTCCCGTCATGGCTGGTTCAACCATGCAAATGAATTCCTACATCTCTGCATGACATGTCAGTTATTAAAGATTACGCTGGCAGGTCAGAAGAATTTAGAAGTTCATGTTTGTGGCAGGATGTAAGCCTGAGCACAGGGTTTGTGCCATCAGCTTGGTGGAGGTGGCTTGTCCTGCAAAGACTGAAGCTTTTTCAAGGGCTGCAGGTCGGTCAGCCCTGATCATCCAAAACTTTGAAAGTCTTTGTCTCCTTGCTTTGGAGTGACTGATGACAGGTTGGTAGAGGAGATAAAAAGTTCTGTCTGGGGCTCTGGCTGATTAAGAAGTTGCTGCTGCATCTTATACACTAAGTGCCAACGAGGGCGAACACAACATGTGGATAGTTTATAACATACTGGTTTTCTGTGTCATGTATGAATACTCAGAAAATTGCTTAAAAAAAGATGAAGCAGTGATGCTAGGAATAATTAAATCACACTGAACTAGAGGTTGGTAGCTATGTAACACTGCTTCTGTTGAACTGGGTTTAGTCATTTATAATTTGTAAATGCAAATATTGCTGACTCTGGTAGTTCTTTGTAAAGAGACCTGTTGCTTTTTTGTCACTGAAAGAACAATACAGATAGATTTTTAAGAGCTGGACTAAAACAGTTTTACCTGGCTCTCAGGCACAGGACGATGCTTCTGAAAGCTGCACTGCAGGCTCACATTTGAATGAGGCTCTATTTTAGGAACAGAACAAACTAATTTTTCATTTTGCCATTTATTAGCCAATTGTGTGAAACCATTTTTCATGTTTTAATTCACTCTGCATTAGCAGGGTGTTCATCTTTCTAACCCTCAGGCCACATCATGCCTTACTACTTTCACCTCTTCAAAGAAAGAATTGCAAGGAAAATCTACCTCTCCCCTGAAAATGAGGGACACAGAAAAGGCAAGTTTCCACCTTGGTGAGCCTGGATGCTTTGTGTGTGTTTGGAGTTGTGTTTTCTGGGGAAGCTCATGCCATTTTTCCTGCCCTCAGCTCTGGTGTACTAACAGAACTGAGGAACTGGAGCCTTTTCTCTCTTCTGCATTATCTGAAAGCAGTGATCATTAATTTCTAATTGTAGTACACACGGTGTAATCCCACTGCTGTCAGGCTGTGCTCTTGCTTACCCATGTGTAACCTCCAGGAGACACTTTATTACTCTTGATGGATGACCCTGGAAGAGCTCATCTTGACTTTCAGATCCTAAGCTGCATTTACAACCCTGGAAGATGAGAATCTGAAGGAGAAACATTTTGCTAGTAAACAGAGCAAATGAACATACAATAAACCTCTGAGACACAGTAATCCCAGAAACCCATGACACTATTAATAATGGGTCCCTTTCAAAGTGAAGCCACACTTCATGCCCCAAAGCCTCCAGAATTATGTTTGGGTAAACTGCAGACATCACATTCCTTGGAGGGCAATAGCTCGTATCATCCATTTCTCTGATGCAACCTATTTTTTTTTCACTTTATCAGAGATGGATATGGTTCCCTTAAGAATCCTCATTTAAGTAGCTTCAATCTTTTTTCCACTTTACACTTATTGATCTTCTGGGCAGAATGGGCACTCTGGTTAGTGGAAAATTTTAGGGTTTTTCAGTTAATTTTTACTCTCAGGAAGGATCGTAGAATCACAGAATGGTTTGGGTTGGAAGGGACTTTAAATATCACTGAGTTCCAGCCCTCCTGCCACAGGCAGGGACACCTTTCATTAGACCAAGTTGCTTCAGGCCCTGATGGAGGTCTGTGGAGGTCAAGTTCCTGGCTTTAGTGGCCAATGCAGGGTTTTGGGCTGGTCTGTGGCAATCCTGGAAAGAGCTCCAACAGCCCTGGAGAGCTGCTCATCTGCAGTGAGCTGTCTCACACTCAGTTTGAGCTTAGAAACCAAATCCCAGCTCAACCACCTTGGCTCAGGTCCACAAAGCATGAGGGATTTCCCTCCCCATCCAGGCAGGGCTGTGCCCAGGAGCTGCCAGAATTGCAGGATCCGTCCCAACCTTTGGGGCAGCAGTACCCACATTCCATTTCAGGCAGTGGGGTGGGATCTTCTCCTGCTGCTGAGTCTCCTTCCTGGAGTTTACAGCTGTGATGTTGGGCCACTGTTGTAATTGTCAGTTTAGCAGTTTTCAGGGCTATAATACAATGTATTTCTGAAAATTTGCCTTCCTGCTCTACAAGTGTTATTGATTATAATGTGTGTTGGTTTGCAGCTGGAACAGTAATATACTCATAATGGATTTCAATTTTTTTTATTTTTTATTTTTTAACCAGACTTGGGGGTTAAGTGGATACTACATTATTCCATTATTATAACTACAATATTATTTTTCTTTAACCAGAATTGTTTATTATGCATGCACTGAAGCACAAATGTGGAACAAATGAATCTGATATCAAATTAATGCTGTGATCAGGTTCCCCCCTCCTTTCCTCTTTAGTTGCCATAACAATCTGTGATCTTGAAGCAACAATAAAATTAGAATTGCATTAAAGGTGTTTACATCATGTACACTCTGTATCCCATTATTGTTTTTCACTGTAATAAAAGCATTGAGTGTTTGCTTTGGAATAGAACACCGTTACATCTCTTGCCTTGCCACATCTCACATTGCTTTTTGCAGCCAAAACTTGTTTGGTTTTTTGTTTTTTTTTTTGTTTTGAGAACGGAGACAGTTATTTTGGAATGGAACTTCTGAAGGAGGGATGATTATGTTTTTTAAGATAATGTTTGTCTTTTACTTGTAGGATGCAATTCTGGGTGTGCTACCTTGGGATTTCAGAACTTCAAAGAATTACATCTCTGCTTTTAAATGTGTGGCAAATCTCCACCCTGATGCTTGTGGAAAGTACATCTTCTAGTGGAAAGTATGTCTTCTAGCTCTTTGCCTTACTGACATAAAGCAAATTAAAGGAAGAAGATTTTGTCAGCATGTACGTGTGCGTGGCTCACATACGTGCGCACCAATGTGTGTATGAATTAACTTCCCCTCCTCACAACTGCACAAGCTTCTGGCCCTGGGGAGAGGATGAAAGGAAAAACATGACAGATGTTAGTCATACTGCCTGGTGCATGACTTTAAAGTGCTCTGGTAGTTCAGCTACGAGCGTTATGGAAAAACATTTATGGAATAAAGGGGCCGTTATCGCAGGATCTCGGCTGTGCTGGGCATCACGGAGCCCCTTTACTGCTGCTCCTATCCAGTCTGGCACATTATTCCTTGCTGTGACATCTTTCTGTGTAGCCTTTGTAGATAATCCTTGTGATAAAGCTTCCTCCAGAAAATGGAAATTTTTTCATTTTTAAATACATGACTTGATCACATTATGCTGAGACTGGACTTGAACAGAAATACCATGAGAAGATTTTCCTTCTCCACTCTCTAAGCCTGCTGTTCTCAGATGGAAACCACCCTTTGATTTTATTTTTTTTTTTGCAAGTTTAGCCTTTGTTAGAAACACAGGATCCATCTATTTATGAGCATTGTATGTGAGTATTTCCCTGATTAATCTGAATATAAGATGTTCAGCAGCCAGCTAATTCTAAAGCCTTTCCTGGTGGCACTAACACACCTTTGAATTCTTTATTTCAGATTCTGTGCAACACTGAGGAGAATTCCTACATCAGGCACAGGGATTTGAGGGGGGAAGGGGGCAGATAAAAGAAAATAAAATGCCATGTAGGCTGAGAGATGAATGTAGTTAGCTGTCATAAATCTCTGGAGACAAGATCCCTCCAGAGCTGGATTCATCTAGTGATCCCCTCACTGTCTCCAGTCCTAAAGATCAAAGAGTGGTGGATTAAGTAACATGTATTCTGCAGTGATGTGCTGCTGTTTGCAGTGATGTGCTGCTGGGGATTAGCGAGGTAGGAATCACCTAAATAAAAGATCACAGCACCACAGAGCAATTCTGACTGGAAAGGACCTTGTGAGGTCCTAGTTCAACGTGCTGCTGAAGGCTGGGCCGACTTCCCTGTTAGCTCAGGTTGCTTCAGGGCCATGCCTAGTTGAATTTAGAATGTCTCCAAGATCAGAGACCTCATCTCCTCTCGTGACTCCCATTCCAGAGCTTTAACTCCTTTCATGGTGAACTTTTCCTTCCCTGTATCTAACTGGAAGTGCCCTTCCTGCAAATTCTCGTGCCTGTCCAGTCCAGGTAGCTTTTTGTCCTTTTGTTGTAGGCTCCTGAGGAACATCTGTCTCTCACTTTGGGTTGTTGAACACAGCTGTAAGATCCCATCCTCCCCCACTTTCCCTGAAGCTGTGTCTCCTCCAGGATGAACAAACTCTCTGTCTCAGTATCACCACACACACCATGTGCTCTGACTCCCTCAGCGTCTTGGACAATAACCAAACTGAACTCACTCCAACCAGCTGACCACTCTCTTGGTGGCCCAAAACTGGCCCCAGGGCTCCAGATGTGATCTCACAAGTACCAAATAAAAGTGAGTAACCAATTCTCCTGACCTACTTCTGGAGCAAAGGAAATGCTCTGGGATACCATAGCTACTGATACTGCAGAGCCTTTTGAAACTGGTGCCAGCTGTCAGTGCCAGTGACCTGTATAAACTATGGCCTTAGGCCTGTTCTCACTGTATAAAGTTCACACTGATCCGGGAAAAAAAATCATTAATTGTTTCAAAATTCAAAAGAATCCAAAGACTAAGTGATGCTGTGTGTGGGCTTTTACTCTTTACTGTGGCCTGTCAGGATGAGGGCTAAGGTTTTCCCAGGTGGCTGGGAGTCTCCAGCTGCCAGTGACATTTCTTGGTCTGTTTTGTGATGGTCCCTATGACCATACTCATTGTCTGCAGGGGTTGCTGCCAAGGTAACTCAGCAGAGTCACTTGTCTGCCCTGGTGACTCACTGTAGGTTCTGGAAATAGTATTGGACCAGTTCTCCACGTTTCTATCCTGGCTTTGCACCCTCAAGCATCTTCTCATCCCCTGGCCTGTAGCTCTGCCCTCACCCTCAGCATCATGTTGTAAAGAGAAAAGAGAAACAGTCTGAAATAGGAATGGGGGTCCTTGCCCCACTGATGTTTAAGGGACATGAAGCATCCCATAGGAAACCTAAGTCAAGTTGCTGATCAGTGTTCACACTGGCTGCTGTGCTCAGGCAGGATATGGACCAGTCTGCCTCAGCTGCTCTTGGCAAGGGGGAAAGAAATGGATGGGCTTTGCTGTGGTGGGTTTTGCTGTGGGCACTGGTGAGTAGTGTGGCCAAGAGAGCTACTCTTAATTTCAATTAAAGTGGCTGCTCAAATGTCTTTACAGATTTTGTCCTCAGGCCTTTCTTGGTGTTGGTACCAGTGACTAGGAGGAGCCAGCTGGGGCTGGGGAAGGAGCGAGGAGTGCAGAAGATGCCCTGTGCTGGCTCTTGCTTTGTAACCACACAGAAAAAGGGCTCGTGCTGTGTCACACAAGAGAGACACCTCCACGGTACCTGCAAGTGTGACATGGTGTAGCTCTGCCAGTGTCACTCTGTGCCCAAGAAAAGTCCTTACTTTGGAGAATGGAGATCCTTGCAGATGTGCCTAGATTGTCTCCAAGACCTCAAAGTTTGTTCTTGCATGAAGATCCAGCTCCTTGGAGGTGGAATGCTGGGTCACCTTGCCATTTCCCAGGCAAGATGTTTGTGACTATCAAACCTTTGAGCTTTCACATTTTAGAGCAAATGCTTTATATTGTGAGAATTTACTTTTTTGAGAAATCACACAAAGCCCACACTGACTACTTGATTACTTTGCTCTTCTGATGACCACAAGGTTTGATGCAACATTTTGACATACTCAGAGCTGTATTTATGCCTTCCTTTGGGTGACCTAGAGCTACACAGAGCAGCTCAGATTTTTAACATGCTTTCTAGTTGAGGGCATGTATTTATTATGGTACAACAAATGAATGATTAATAGTTGCCATAGTGATAATGAGAACTTGAAGTCTTTGAGCACTACAGAGTCAGATTCAAGCCTTGGCACATCTTTGCTGCAAAGCATTCATGGCAGGGTCTTGAAAATGGAGGCTCAGGAGCCAGCATCACTTAGTAACACTTACATCTTAAGGACAAAAATATTAAAAAAGTACAATATGCTTATTGAGAAATGCAAAAAAAAAAAAAAAAAAAAAACCAAACAAAAACCCAAACAAACAAAAAGAAAGTGGAAAAGACTCAGTTCAGGTTTTTTATTGTAGGCATTAAGTATTTTCACAGAATCTTCTTTTTTCTATGTTTTTAAAATTCCATTGAAAGCTGTTGCTTTTTACTATTAACCTTCCCTATCTTCTTTCCCCTGGCACAACTTTGCTTACTGAAATGTTACATGGACAAAATCTCTGCTTTCCAAGATCCTGCCAAAGCTTCTCTTTAATTCTAGGAATACAGTAATTTCTCCATAAATTTACTCACCAGCCACCAATAAGAAGTTTTTTCAGGGATACAGATTTTCTCCCACTATTATCTCTTGATATTCTGTGAAGGAAAATGGCATTCAGGCGTCCATGGGACACTGAGGTATGTGAGGAGCTGCTGAAGATTACAGCTGTTTGTTCAAGCTCAGGCTGGCACAAAGCCCTGTGTATTGAGCAGCTTGTGCTGCACAGTGCAGGGGCCAAAGAGGAGCTTGTTAGTGATGGCAGCTCGTGAAGTTAACCCTGGTGATGTGTCCTGGAAGTCTCAAAGTGCTTCTCTAAAAATGGCAATGCAGGAGGAGCTTTGGCTTGGTTATCCTCCACTGGATCCTGTCACCTTTGCTGCAACATTTACCCTGGAATGAAGGATCACCAGAAGTATAGATAAAACTCTGAGGGTCAGTGTGGCACAGCCCTTTGATTCTACAGGCTGTCTTCTGAAATCATCTCCAAATCAGACTTTCATAACCCACAGGGAAAAACAGAGAGCAAACTTAGTGGCCATTAACTACTACAATAATAATGAGAAGGAAGGATTCTGAAACCACTACAAGAACTAATTAAATGAGAGGGAAGGATTCTGAAACCACTGAGACACACATTGGCTTCTGGTACACCGAGAAATTCCAGCTGAGTATCTGCAAGATGAGTCAAATGGTATATTCAGGAGATCAGACAAAGAGCAAAGCAGGAGTTATTGTGCCAAGCTAAAGAACATACACAATCTTATTTGACATCAGTATGCTGACATTGCCCTCTGAGACGAAGTAAAAGTGGTGAGAAACCTTCTCCTTGTGTTACTTCTGCATCCCTCCACTCTCCTTGGGGCTTTTCCAGCTCTGAAGCATCAGGATTCTATATTGTAAAATTGAGGTAAAATTGTTTTCCTTGCTTACTCAGGCTATGGTTTTGGGAATGTGAAGTTGCTGTCAGGTCTTTGGAGTATTGAAGTCTTGAAGACACATTCTGTGCCTGGGGATACCAGCCAGTCCTCACCTCAACAGCAGTAAATTAGAGAAAAAAGAATTACATGCAATGGGATAATTGAGGGACAACAAAGAGAAGTAATTTTGGTGTTACCAGCAAGAAGCAAAGCATTAATTATTAGCCAGTACTGCTCTGCATGCAGATGCAGAGTGGAGATTCAGTGCCAGCAGATATCTCCCATCAACTGACACAGGCATCAGGCACCCAAACAGCTTCAAGATGTGTGAGTCTCTGTCACCAGGTATTGCCATACACCTGCCTTTACTTAGCCAAAAGTCTGAGGGTTGCCCCAGTACTGGCACAGCCTCAGTCACTGTGACCTCATGAGACCCACGTGTGTAGAATCCAGATCTACAGCCCACGTGTGCTGCACAGGTGGATTGCGATGTTGTCTTTGCCACGTGAGGTGGTCTTGTGCTCTGCCATTCTAGTTAGTCCCTCAGACAGGCAGGAATGGATGTTTGTAGTGGTAAAATGTTGTATGTGAGAGAATTGTCCTCTAATGATGGGTTTCTCCCAAACCAACATTTGGTAACTCACAGTTCCCTTGGGTTGGACACAGCATGCAGCCCAACCTGCTGTAGCTCAACTTCATCTGCAGCCACAGTGGGTCAAGGCTGGATATTGGGAAAAATGTCTTCACTGAAAGAGTGGTTAAACACTGGAACAGGTTTTTTGGGGAAATGGTGAAATCACCATCCCTGGATGTGTTTGAAAACTGAGTAGTTATGTCCCTTCACAGTATGTTTTGGTGGGCATGGTGGTATTCAGTTGAAGGTTGGACTTGACAATCTTGGAGGTCTTTTCCCACCTTAATGATTCTATGACTGTATGAAAATAATCCTGACACACATAAAGAAAAAGTGTGCATGCTATTCCTGAGCTGTAAAATTTTTCAAAAAAGGGCAAAATGACCGCTTCAGTGAGAAGGTTTTTGAACAAATTATTGTTCAATTAGCACAACTTGATTTATTGCTGGCTGAACCCTCAAACAGCCTGTAATTACAGACCCACAACTGCAAAGTAGAAAGATTATGAAGGTTAAACATATCAAGTCTTTGCATGAGAAGGAAGTGATCAATGAGAAAAAAAAAAGGAGAGTTAATGAGAGATAAAAGGATTCAGGAGTGTGGCAGATCAGTTTGTGCTAGGACGCTCTGTAATGAAAGAAGACAGCTTGGCAAATGAAAGCAGAAAACCTTGATTTTGCTCAGAGTGCCATTAGAAACTTAGATGTAGTCTTCACAAATAAATCTCATTTTAAGGGCTAGTGCTCTTTCTTTTCTTTCCCAAATTTACCTGCTGTGTTAATGCAGTGTCCTCTCACATTTGTTGTTGAAAATTAATTACTTGAGTAATAAGGAGATACAAAAAAGACTCTTCAAATAGGTTATAAAAGGCGTTGTTTGTGCTGAAGGGAAGTTGCCCACTGCATTTTAAGTTTGCAGCATGAATAAATCTCTTTGTGTTCTCGTTTCAGTGCTTTCTCCCACACTGTGTCCCACCGTTGTGCCTAGAAGGGATAGACAAATGTAGTCTTTTGGGCTGGCTAGCCTTGTCCCAGAAGGATTCCTCTTAAAGACCATTTTCTGCTCTTTGCAATCTTAAATCCCATGGGAGAAGAAACTTCCCATGCTGCCTCAGAGGCAGGCTTGCCCTCTGTTACATTTCACTTTAAGGAAATATTTTCCTGATCTTCAGCCTTTATGTCTCACTCGCTTAATTCCTTCCCAGTGCACCTAGTTAGATTCCATTGTACAATTCTAAATAATTAATCACCTCCTTCATTCATTTCAAACACTTGTTGAATACAGAGCAGAGACCAAGGATTCCTCATAGAAAGAAAAGAGGGAACTAGATGAGAAAGAAATGGGAACTAGATGAGAGAGGACCAGTTGAGAGGCAAGGAATGGAGAAAGAACAGTGCTCCAAGCATAAAATCCAAACTTCTGGTAAAAGGGATACAGGAGAGCTGCAGTGCCCCGTGGCTGATTCATGCTGCTTACTTTTGCATATTAATTTGGGAAGTCATAACACAGTTCCTCCTGGGGTCAGCTCAGAAGAAGGTGCTTTTGATGCCTGTCAGTCTGAAAGAGAAGCAGTGCACTTCCCAGGCATGGCTGGGTGAGAGAACATGAAATATGGGCAGTACCCAGTGCACCATGAACAAAAACCCTGCAGCCATCTGGGTGCCCAAAAAGCCTTCAGCAGGTGAAAGCTGCCCAGGTGGAGGCAGTCCTGCATGTGTGCAGAAGCAGAACTCAGGATAACTTCCAGCACACTGATGGTAATGCTCCTCACAAACCTGCTTTCCCAAGGACATGAGTGAATTTTGCTGTACAAAATCCAGTTTAAAGGGTTGTGTTTTGGTGGTAGGTTTTTGTTGTTGTTGTTTATTTGTTGTTGTTGTTGTTGTTTTCAGGTTTTTTGTTGTTGTTTTACTATTATTATTTCCTTATACCTTGAAAGCTGAAGATCACAAATTTCTAGGCAAGCCCTGAAGTGCATTCTTAGGGCACACAGGCTCCTTATCTGCAGAAGAACTGTCCCAGATCACTGTGTCCATTCCAGCCAGGATGCTAAAGCCATGTCTCTGCACCAGGATCCCTTCCTCACCCTCCTTCAGCAGAGAACAAGAATTTTCTTCCAGTGCCCAGGGAGGTGGTGGACGCACTATCCCTGGATGTGTTTAAAAAAAGATTGGATGCGGCACTCAGTGCCATGGTTTAGTTGAGGTGTTGGGGCATGGGTTGAACTTGATGTTCTTGAAGGTCTCCCCAGTCTAGTGATTCTGTGAATTCTGTAATCGGTCAGGCTGAGTCTGCCATACATGTGGTGATACCTCTCTGCCATTCTCAGTGTACAGGGATGCTCAAACAACCAAGAACCTCAGTAAACTGAGCCCCAGGGCTGGCCACACTAAAGCTGTAATGTATCAGCAGGCATTTTGGCACTGATCCCCCAGGCTGACTCCATAGCCCTGGGACTGGAGGTAGCAACATTTCTGTTCTTTGATAAAGTGAAGAGCGAGGAGGGAGATGGCCAACAGTTAACAGAACACAGTAAGGCTAAAGGAGCTAAAGAAAATGAGTCTGGAGGAGAAGGGGGAACTCTGAACCCTTGTATTAATCCTGTTTGCCCTCCATGCAAAGCCAGGTTGGTGTTGTTTCTGTGAGTTGTGAACTTTTTATTTATTCACAGCTGGGAACGTGACCTCTCATCCCGGAGCTCTGTTCCACCAGGAGTGAATTTATGGCTGGCATATGTTCCTGCAGGAGGCGCAGGAGGTGATTTATGGCAAAGAAATTACATTCTGACCCAGTGACAAGCCATTTTGCTGAGATGTTGAAGACATAAACAGTCAGGCTGTGGCACAATCGTGGATACAATTTCAGTAATCATGGTAGCACTTACACTTGCCCAGCCCACCCCCAGCCCCACTGCTGGTGTTCAGAAGTTGGCTGAAGCTGTAACTCTTACAGGAAGCAGGAACACTAAAAGGGAGATACATGGGCTGGGATGGGACTGTGCTAGGCTTTTCTTTATATTGGGAATTATATTTTGGCATAAAGGAAAGCTGTCTAGTAAGCAAGCATTCCCAGTCAGGCAGAGGGTACTTGGAAGGGGACAGGCAAGAGGGACATCTCACATGGGAATTTGTGATAGTATTAACTGTGTAAGGCCCATGAAGATGACCATGGGATCCACTGGCTTGGCAAATGGTGTTTACAAAAAAAAGAAAGTGAACTGACAGCACATCTGCCTACACCACCCAATTTTCTAGGCTTGTATGACCATTGTTTGGGACAGGAACCTGGGATGTGGGAAGGGGAGGAGAAAGAGTCCTCCATGACCTCTCTGTCTCCCTGTGCCTATGCTGGCCACGGACTTTGCACCTTTCTAGCCAGCATGTTCTCAGTCCCTGGCTGAGTGGTGCTGTTACTATTTCCCCTTTCCTCACCCATATGTTTGCTAGAAACCTGAGGTTTGCTGAGGGTGTATGGTGAATTGCAAAAAAAAATCTGGGGTCAGGACAGGAGAGCGGGAGGCCCAAAACCTCGTGTCACAAGTTGTGTTCATGCCTGCAGAAGGGAAGAATGTTTTTAGCTGACTGCAGCAGACTGACACTGGCTGGCCAGGGAATGGGGTGGGTGGCTGCATTGCTGTCACTTGCGAGTGACAGGATCCTTGACAAGGATCTTGGCCATCCTGGCAGTGCTGCAGACACAGCTCTGTCACTATTGTGGGCATGCATAAGCACTCATGGGGATTTGGATCAGTGAAACATTGCCTGAATGTGCTTCACAGTAGGGTGGTGAGCAGATATCCCAGTTCTGATGCCCAGGGGTGCTCAGAATGGGCTGTGTGACTAGTTATGTGTGCCTGCTAGAAAACTACCTGTTTCCTTTATTGGCACCTCCTGGAATTTCCTTGTTTTTATTTTATTTTCATTTTAAAGTAAAGGGAGAGGGGAATGGCATCATAATGTGCTGCCTGTCTCCTCAGCCTCACCTTAGATTCACTCACATGTAGAAGGAGAAATGCAACCAAAGGCAAGTTCAACATTCATATTTCACACCACTGCATGTCCCATCATGTGAAATTTGCAGATGACAAAAAATTTATGAGGGCTAATCAAGGATGAGGCTGTCATTCAGAGCAAGCTCAGCAGGCTGGAGGAGAGGACCATCAGGAAATGTGTGAAATTCAAGAAGGACAAAGGCAGAGACCCACACCCAGCTGTCACCTGCCAGCAAAGGCTGAGGGAGCTGGGCTTGTTCAGCCTGGAGCAGGGACAGCTTGTGGGGACCTAAGAGTGGCACACTGCCCTGGAGTCTTTGGGGAACTTCTCAAGAAGATTTAGCAGGGCTTTTTGCAATGGCATCTGGCAGGTGTGAGAGAAAAGGGCATGAGTTGCAACACTAGAGGGATCAGGAAAGATACCTTCACCATGAGGATGGTCAAGTAGAGCAACATTGCCCAATGAGTCTGTGAAGTTTTCTGCTTTTTATTTTATTATTCTTTTGAACAGGAGGATACACGGCCTGGGGATATGGGATGCTAAAGCATGATTACACCAGGATCAGAGACTCAAGTATCACTAATTATGTGATACTTTTGCAACATCCACAAGAAATATAAGTGATCATTTCCTAGGGATCCTCAAGGCCAAAAGCTGAATAGGATGAAACTAATGCCAGAGGTGCTCCATAGATCACGTAAGTACAAGTCCTCAGGGGTCTGGCTTTCCTGTCAGAGGGATATTCTGCATACATCTATCCCCTAAAAAGCAGTTCCAGTGCAGCTGGTGTTTTTATTGGTATGGTACAATTCCCACTTAGGGCCTATGGGACATCACCTGGGGCTCATTTGTTAACAATAGGATTCACAGAATTTCACCTTCAGCTGTCTACAAATTAGACCCCTAGAGCTCAATTTTTCTTTAATAAATGCAGGAATCAATGCCATTTGAGTTGCCCTGGAGTATCCAACATGGCCCAGGTTTAGGAAAGTGAATATAGGCCTTAAAGTGGGATTCAGCTCACAGATCCATTCTTCTAAGCTTAGGGATCCTTAGCTGAGTATCTGGATGCACCAGACTCCTACACTTGTAGTGTTTAGAGCCCTTGAAACAGCCTAGGAGAGCTGGAGGTCATAAATGCCCTATTCATCCTGCATCATGTCTGCAAGCCCTTGGAATCACCGAATTGTTTTGGTTGGAAAAGACCTTTAAGATCATCGAGTACAGCCATCAACCCACCACTGTCCTTTGCAGGGGCTGCAGTTAAACAGTCAGCAGGGTATCCTTGGGCACTGGGGGCACTACTTGGAGTCTCTACTGAGAAAACTCCCTTTTGCTCCTGTTATCTCTTTCAGTCACTGGAAAGTCAGCAGCACCTCCAGACAGGTCCCTCAATGCCTGGTCTTTAGCACACTGCTTCATGAGGGAAAAATGCAGGATGCATTTTGTTACCCTGACTGGTGGAGATGGCTACAGGGTAAAGCAGCAGCTTGTGTCTGCTGGGCTGAGGATCCTGAGCAGATGCATTGGTATCTCAGCATTTGGTATCTCAACAGCTCTGTGGCCTGTGTCAAAGACACCTCTGTGGGATCACCATGGCCTGAAACAGCTCCTGTGCTGTTGCACTGATCAGTACAGCACCTTCCTCTGTTACTGCTGCTGCAGTAACAGGTCTGTTTAGTTAAGGTTTCTTCTGATTCCCAAATCAATTCTCTTCTCTAATAGGCCCCAGGTATCCTCAGGTGCCACTGACTCTTCTCTGCTGCCTCCTTCAAAGCCACAGGGCTTGGACACGCATGTGCACCAATGAAAGCAGCTGTGTCTGTTCAGAGGAGGATGGTGAATGAAAGGGTATTTTACCTTCACACATGCCCCCTATTGATCTTTAAATAATATATCACATATAAACAAACATTCACTGCCCTGTGCTTCTACACTAAATTGACAGCTCTATCTGGGTGAAGAGGCAGGACTCAACTACTAAGATTTCTTTAGGTGTATTTATTTTATTGTTCAATTTAGGCTTTTGGAGATGGGAAAACTTCTAGTTATGCTGCAGAAAGAGAGGTAATGTCTAAAATTCTCCTCTTTCACACACCTAGATGCCAGAGGAAGGATAAAAGGGTTTCTGGTTTAACTCTGTAAGAGTCTGCTTAGCTACCATTTTGTTAAAGATGTGGTAGCCCCAGGTGGCTGGGGCTGAGAGTAGGACAGAGAGCTCTGATGCATTGACATGGATCCTTAGGCATATTTGAGCACACCAGCAGAATCCCAGATGGGATGGGAAATGTGACATTCCCATGTACTGATAAAAGACAGGAAGGATGGCCCAGCCCATGGTTGGCTAGTTTGACATTAATTTGGCAAAAGAATGGACATATTGATATGGGTATAAACACATTAAAGATGAGGTAAACAATTAATGCCAATCAACATGTTTTTTAAGGAGGAAGGGTTGTCAAACTGGATTTCATTCTTTGATGTGATTGTAGGTTTTGGCCGATAAAAGTAATTGCAAAGATGGAATATATTCTGACTTTTGTATGTTTGACAGCACAACAGATTCTGATTTAAAAATTAGCATTCTACCCTATCAATACAAGGCACATAAAATGGATTAAGAATGGGCTGACATGTCAACAAAGAAGCTGTCAAAGGAGACTCGCTGTAGGAGAGTGGGTTTTTTTAGAGGGGGTCTGAATGCTATTGAATATTTTCAATAATGACTTGGAAGTAAATATCAAAACTGCTGATAACATTGGAAACTGTTGGAGGGGACTAGGAGTTACACAAAAATGCTCTCAGTGTGGTTGTAAGGAAGCTTTCAAGTGGAAGAACAAGCAAGCAGACCACACACACAGGAACCTGGAGCTCCATGCATCCCAGAGGGATTTCAGCATCCTAAAGGAGCAGTCCCAAATAATTCTGCTAATGTGGTGTTTTGTGGCTTTTGCATGTTATTTTTGGAGGGGCTGATGCTATCCCTGGCTGTGTCATTCAGAGGAGTAGAGTAGGGATGAAATTTTAAATTTCTGCATGTGGAACCACTTGATGTTGAAATGGCATATCTGGCTCTGGTAACCCAAATTTAGAAAGAATGTTGGGGAAAAAAGAAAAAGTCACAGAAATAAAGCACACAAATTATTGAGGGACTAAAAAACCACTATTGTGTGTGGATGCTTCCAGAGTATGATATATTTATTTTATGAACAAGGGATGAAAAGCAACTTGAGAGCTGCTTATGAGTGCCTTTGGGGGCAAATGGCAGATGCAGAAGGGCTCTTTAATGTAGCAGAACTGAGCAAAGCCAAAACCTACAGGGAAAACATCTGCAGAAGCAAGGGCAGGGATTCAGTAGATCATGCACCTCTGGGGAGTGGTGGACTTTACCCCAGCGCCCAGTGCCTTCAGACTAAGATTGAAATATTTTGGTTGTGTATTTGCTGACCAAACATGGGGTGAGGGAGAAGCTGTTGACCTGCATGTGAAAGCTGAGACTTGCTGGTTTACTGTTCCCCTCTAGCCAAGACTGAAAGCCATGGTGCAGTGAGGCTGACAGCTGAAGGGGCTGATGGACCCACCAGTTTCTTTCCTACAGGGCTTCATCTTTGCTCTTCCTCCTGCCTTTTTCCAAATTCCCTCCCTCCCTCCCTCCCCTCTGTGGTCTCCATCCTGAGGCTCGGGAGTGAAGCTACACAATGCTCAGAGCGAAGCTTCTCAGCTGCTGGTCGGAGGGACAGGAGACAATGCTGAAAATCTTGCCTGGTGTGTTCTCAGACAGGTTTTCAGAAGGGAAAACGCCAGAAAAACTTTGTGCCAGAAGTCAGCCCACCTTCCAAACTGACACTGTCTCCTTTTGCTGGCAACTCAGGAATTTATGCATGTCCTGTGAGCGAGATGTCCCCAGAGCAGCCGGGGAGGCTGGGACATCGCTCCCTGAAGTGCCATCTTGAGGAAACAAGTCTCTAAGATTCAAATGCTCCTTTGTTTATGAAATAAAGTCCACCAGACCTATTGCCAATTGTTTATGCTAAAGAGCACACTCCCATTAATGCTAATGGTTCTTTGGAGCATAAATCCTTGCTAATTGATATAGGAATGTATCCCAGAAGAGTTTACTTTACTGCTGATTTAGCTGATAGATATAAATGTGTGAGAGGGAAATATTAGCATTCATGTAAAACAATTAGGTTATCAACAGGGGCAAATGATTCAGAAAATGACTGCAACTTTCCAGTTCCCTTTAATGGAAAAAAAAAAAAGAAGAAAGTCTGCAAATGAGGAAAATCAGAGGGAATACAAATATGAGCTAATAATTGTGATTATTTAATATTTGTGTTACGTCAGCAGCCCTTGAAAACCAGGGCAGGGTTCCCCCCTGAGCTCTGTGCTGATGTGGGATGGACAGGACCATCCTGCTGCCCACCAAGACAAATCTACCCTGTGACCTCTCTGGTGGAGCAGTGCTTTTGGCTTACAAGGCTGATGCATCTGGCCACTGGATGTTGAGCTCAGTAATGTTTACTAAATATGCATGAATAGAAGGATACAAGCAGCAGATAGATTTCCACAATTTAATTTTTTTTTTCAGATAATATAATGGCATATGAAAAGTGAGGCAGTAATGCAGTTCAAAAGAAAAAAAGAAAGCAACCCCTCTCCCTCCCCTCCCCTCATTCTCCTGGATCTTTCTGCCAAAGGCTGACATTATTGAAGATTGATAAATACAAGAATTATGGCCATTTCCATAAAAATCAATTGTTTAAAATCTACAATTTTGTGGCAAATATACAGCCATTGAAGGAATAATTTTTATCAGTGTACTCAACAGTTTTACCTATTCAATTCCCATTTAATTAGTGGGTTTTGATGTGAAAATGTTTTTGGTTTTTTTTAAGAGAAGGCTCAATACAGGAAACGTACAGTAAGCCATGGATCTTCCCCAAAAAGATGCCTTGACCTCCAGGGTGGAATCTGTGGAATTTTGAGCATATGGGTTTTCATTTTTTAACTCTAAACCTATCTAGAATCAGGAGGAAAAAAAGTCATATACCAAAAAGTACAGTATTGTATTGTTTTATAGCATTTTCTCATTCACATATTTTAGCCATTTTTTGATTTTAGTACAAAACCAAACATGTTTGCTTCTTCAAATAGAGAAAGAGATCAAAATTTCTGTATCTTAGAATCTTTTGCTGCAAGTCACTGAATGGCAAGACTTTTTCTCCCCACAGATTTCAGTAAGCCTAATTTTCAAAGTCTCCATTATTAATGAAATATCAAGTGAATTAGTTAACATTTGCCTAGGCATGGTTAAAGACCATATACCCAGGAAGATTTCATATAACAAAAAGCGCCCAATCCTGGAAACATTTTTTTGTTCCATTTAATGCTCATAAAATTTTACAGACAACAGAATCCTTTCTTAAGCTTTATTTAAGAAATCGAATACTATTATAGTTCAATATATATAAGACACATCCAGTATTGTGTTCCTGATAGCAAGTGCATAGATTTTGTTAAGATATCATTTTTATATTTAAATTTTTTTTATTTGTTACTCAGTAGCACGTTTCATGATCACACGAAGGGATATTCCCAGTGATTTTACTAAGAGCATGAGAGAAAAAACAGAACACAGCAAAGTAGTGAAACTACAACAGAGATGAGGAACAAAAACGATCAGGCAAACTATCAGTACAGTCGATTCCTGATAAGTGAATAATCTGATTGCTTGGTCACAATGCTTTATTCACTTATCAGGAATGATTCACACTACATTTTGTTAAACTGTTTTCCTTAGCCTAATACCTAAGAGTCACACTGGGCAAAGGCACACACACTCTGGCAGGCTATTCTTTAATCAGCGAGTCTTGTGACAGTTTGGTAATTTCCCATGGCGATACACATATAGCTAACAAAGAGACATTTTGCTAACACTGCAAGGTGCCTTACATAATTGAAATTAAAAGCATGTGTTTAAGCAGGACAAACTGTTCAGCTGCATTGCTTTAAGGAACTCATTTTTCCCCCATTGTTGAAATTAAAAAAAAAAAAGAAGAAAGAAAGAAAACCCTGTATCTTTCAGCCCTGAGTATTTAAAAGAAACCTAACTGCAGTACAAGTCTTTTATTTTCAGTTGTATTTTTGGAAGAAAAGACCCTTCACAAGCTCTAGTTTCTTTCCTAAGACCAAGTTTGGAGGAAAAAAAGAGAAAAGAAAAAAAAATAAAACATCCACAGCAAGCTAAAAAAACCCAGAGAGCAATTCTGATTTATCCATCATGCAAGTCAAGACTTACTTAACTGAATCCACTGGTGTCAAAATTATCCAAATCGAGATCATAAATTCTAGAGGTGTCAAAGACCCAGGATATAGTCTGACCATCAGGTTCTGCTTTCCTGCCTGGGCTGTCTGCTACAGGCTCCTGTGGTTTTAGGTTAAACCTAGAGCTGCTTGGACCCCTGACCTCTGATAACAGACCCTGCGGGATGGCACTGGAGCTCACTGGGGGCTCCAGACTCATCACGTGTTTGCTTCTCGTGGAAACAGAAAAGTGAAAAAAAGGAAAAAAAAAGTCAGAAAAATAGATCGAGCAGTAACAACCAGGCCAACTCACAAGCCAGCAGAAAATTTCAAAAGTCTTCCAAACGCAGGAACCAACGTTGCTGCTGACACCACACGGATACACCCAGTGCGCCAGGACCTTTTGGACGGTATTGATGGGGCTGTGTGTGTGTGTGAGCCAAAGCCAGAGCGCCAGAAAGACCAGGGGAGAGGAGACAAGAGGGAGGAGTGTCGTTTGGGTCTCATAAGAGCACTTTTAAGTGGTCTTTGATTCCTGAGCATCACAGAAAGTGGGACAAAGGAAAGGGATGGGGGCGTATGGCTTGAATTCCAGAGAGCACTCACCAGTGCTTCTCTCTCCTCCTTGGGTTTGGTTTGGTTGGTTTTGTTTTGTGGTTTTTTTCTCCCCCCCTCTCCAAATTGTAAGGTTTGTATCTGTGATCAGAGGAGAGATTTTCTGTAAACCAGAACAACATAGATTTTTCTTTTGCAGCTTTTATTTCATCGTGGTAGACACCAGTTGGGGAAGAGCAGAGAGAATCTTGTGAGGAGGAAAAAATTATAGGAAAGGAAAGAATAAAAAAGCTAAGAGCCAAGTGTAAAAAATAATGAGAAAAAAAGTGCTATGGTATTTCTTTAGTCCCTTTTGAGATTTGTGTAATACTATCAGGCAATGCTGAGAAACTGCTTTGTAAGCCCACAGCAAAAATATCACCCATTGGAACAACAGGGGATCTTTTTTCCATAATTTATTTCTCCTTTTTTTAATTCTTTTTTTTTCTTCCACTGGCTTTAGTAGAAAGTCTTCCTGTGCTCACTTGGATTTTGTTATATTTTTTAAAGTATTATATGTACAACTGCACATAACAAGCTTGATCACCTGGTAAGATTTTGCAGGCTCTCCCAGCCCTAGTTAAGACATGATTAGTTTCTAGGGAGAGTTTGACTAACGCCATATGCCATCAGATTACTGTGCAGTTTGGAAAAAATCCGAAGGCTATATCCTCCTTTTCTTGAATGTTTCATATGCTTCTGCAATGTAGTGGCAGAGTAATTTTGTTTTAACAACTAGGAAGAAATGATCTCCATAATCCACATTTTCCAGACTGACTGAAATGCCCATCTTTTCAGGTGTCTTCTGTGTGTTTGTGTGCAGAAGGTTTTGCAGTTTGAAGGCTAACAAAAGCTACCTTCAATAGGACTTTGCAGGAAACTCATTTAAAATGCTTCCTGCTCCAAGAGATTATCCAAGTGATAAGGCATGACTAGGGGGAGGAAAAGAGAAAAAAAAAAAAAATCAAAGAAACCAGAACATGTCTAAAATGTACAAATCCTCTTTTGCCCCCCAATCAGCTATTCACTTAGGTGGAATCGACTGTATCTTTTGTACACAACCAACAAATAGAGAAAAAAAAAAAAACAGGCACGTGAAACAGTGAGGTGTGCAGATGTATTACCAACACAGAATGACCACCAACAATACAACACACAAAGTAGAGAGACAAGTATTAGGAAAATGGTTTAATATTGGAGACAGAAGCAAAAAACTGCATCACACAATAACATACGTTACAAAAATAAGTCTGACTGTTTCAACTACACGGTTATGTTCACAATGAGGACAGAAGAATCAGAAAAAACTCTGATCTAAACAGCAAAAAAGCAAACCCCTAACGTTTTAACTAATACATTTATCCACGCAAAGTGACCGAGTACTCCTAATTCTAATTACCTTATTGTGTAACTGCACGATACAGAATAAAAAGTGAAACTTACCGCTTTTGTTAAGACAAAATTCTAAACACTAGATATAAGCAAAGGGAAAAAAAGAAATCAAGCCAAAGTTTTGAATTCTCGAAACAAAACCAACTCTCTTTCTACCGTCCAGAAATCAAACTTGAAAATCAGTCATGATCGAGGGGGCCCACGAGAGTAAGCCACAAAAATTTCCATTTGTTTTTTAATCTCCAGTATAAAAAGTTCCACTGGTACAAAATGCATAAGTACAATCAAGTTGTAGAAATAGGAAAGCCTGCTTTTTTTTTTGCCTTTTTTTTGTTCTTTTTTTTTTTGGCTCAAATTCCATCAAACAACAAAATCCAAATGCATCAATAAAACAGAAACAATACTCAAATGGTCTTACAGTTTCCACTAGATTGCATTAACTTTGGCTTTTCTCAGACAATACTTAAAAACTAGTTTGTAATTCTAAACAAAATGATAGTATTATTAATCTACAAACAACAATTCCCACAGCACGAAAAAAACACAAATACATAGGTTTGTTTTTTTTTTCTTTTTGTATGACATTATCCAAAAAGGTAATGAAACTACAGGATATTTTTTTCCTTTTGTTAATTAGCACTTAAGATAATAAAAACAGAAACAGTAAAATGATTCCAGAGTAGCACAAGCCAAGGAACTGTAACCCCTATGGTGAAAGAAAGATGAACTTGTTACTCCTTTGAGGACTGCCATTTCATTGCAATTAGCTAATTTGTTTGATAAAACAACTAGTCTAGTCTTTTGATTAGAATTTTGTAAAGCAATTTCCCTTGTTTTACTTCCTCTCTTATTAGGCCCTTGCACCCTTGCAGCTTTTTCCTTTCATTATTTCGAAAGAGAACTGGTAGATAATTTGCCTCCCAGGAGGTGTACGTTTGGGTTTTTGGTTTGTATTTGAATTTTATTTTTGAATTTTTAATTTTTTTGGTTTTTTTCAGAGATGGACACTTTTCTAAGCAATGACTCATCTCAGTTGCCTGGAAGTACAGAAACATTCCTTGTCTCCCACTGCTAAGCCAATGTCCTGTGGAGTAATTCAGGGCAGCCTGATGCTGAGTTGCACCGCCCAAGGACCAGAGGCATCACCGCTCTAACCGGACTGGAAAACCCACAGGACACACCAGGGCATCTACAAAAGCTTTGGAAATTTAGACGGTGGGTACAATGAGAAAAATTAGTGAAACAGTCTCTAAACAGTCCAAATGATGATCTCATATTATATATATATATATATGTACATATATATAATATAACGTACGTGAGATGATACTTTGAATATGCACAATTGCTGCAAGTAGTACAAAATAGCCCTCAAAGGGTGTAGGAAGGCCCCAGCAGTAGTAAAAACGTGAGAAAAGTATAGATCATTTATTTATAAGTGCATGTGCTATAAGAAGGAAACTTTTTTTGCATCACTAGAGGCTAGTCCTTTCCATCCCAGGGCTCTACATAAAGAAGCATTTAAGTTGGGGATGAGAGACAAGAGTGCACCAGCTGATGTTGCTCATATAGGGCTTAGTTTTTAATTTTAGGTGGCTTCAGATATAACCAGATAGAACTAGGAGGTGGAAGAAGTTATGGCACTTTATGACCTGTAGCAGGTACTGCTGCTCACACACATTGGATTGGCAATGAATTTGCTGAACCGGTGGCAAAGAACCGAATTTGGTTGTTGGTCACTGTTTGTGCGGTAGGAACGCAACCCAATCAGACTTACAAGGCAGTGAAAAGGGCTACCAGCATCTCTTTTCTGGCTCCTTACAAAGAGCTTCCTCCAGCAAACACCCACATCAGTCACACAGATATTCCCATGGACCACGGGCACGAGTAAAGTTACTCCTCTCTGTACGAGTGTCTGCAGGAGTAAGCCAATATATTGCCGTGACAAATAATGGCAAATAACACCAAACATTACAGTGTATGTAAACTTTATCCATAAAAAGTAGTTTAACTGCAGTGCACACTGAATTTTCACCCAGGAAGATTTAGTGCATCTGATTTAAGCAAAAGTTCATTTATTTAAATTACAAAAATATTATTATTCTTTTTTTTTTTTAATTCCTCAAGGTTTTCAAATGGTGGATTGACCACTCCTGGTTGGGAGTGGCTCACACATAGATAATTAAAGAATTGTTTTCTTTTTCTTTTATTTTATTAATACTGAATAGCATATTCCAGCAGCATATTAAAAGCTCTTTAAGAAAAGACAAAATCCCCAAAATCTAAAAAGGAAAACCACAAGTTAATTACTGTTTTAAATAATTTTAGTTATAGATACAGAAGAAATTTAGACAGCAGTAAAATATTTTTGTCCTTCAGATCTGCCCTGTGCATTGTTCTGATTTCAACCATGTATTAAATAAACCACAAAAAACTAAGTATATATATATTTATAGATATAGATATATATATAAAAATAAACAGCAAAATGGTGAATGTATAAAAGGTATTAACACTCAAGACAGCTCTGGGTGGAAAGGGTTAAAAGTTCAAAACTTTCTCACCTTAGAGGTTTCCATACAATATGAAGAAAATACATAGTGAGGTTTGCTTTCACAGCATTGATGTGTGCAGAGTGGTTAAAAAAGTGAAACATGGGCACTTATACAATGTTTTACAAAAAACATCAAAGAGAAATAACAAACAATAACAATTTCAGGCAACAAGACCACAGGATAGCAAGTTAACAAACTTTTTAACCTCTTTTTTTCTTTAAATATTAGGGATTTATACAAAACACATAATAAAATACCCATGTTATCAAATTACTTCACACAAGAAACACACTGAAGCTCTAGGAAGAAAGTACCTTTGGAATTTGGCACTATAGTTTCACTGATTTTTTTTTCTTTAAAAGAAAAACTGATCACATTTTGCTGAACACAAACACACCTAAATTGTTCACAATAAAAAAATGACATCAATGCGTCACAAGCCAACACAAACTTATTCTGGAATATTTTTTCATTTTCACATGAAATTATTTTTTTTTAAGCAAACAACTTTTTTTTGTGTTTTTTTTGAATCTTCTTTTTGTTCTTGTTGTTCAAGTAAACCAATTTTAAACTTGTCTTTTTATAAACATAGAACACTTAAGACCATAAGACTCATGATGAAACCACAACTTAATTCACAGAAGCACCAACGTAACACATTTTACAGTAACCTTTCTTCTGTACATTGAAACAGTATAAAATATAGGTAATTTCATGTGCATTAAACCATGGATTGTCTAACTGTGAGTCAGTTCAGCAAAAGGTGACACAAGTAGGTAGCATTTGCCCTAAAACAGGGTAAATATTTTCTTATACTAATCTACAAAAAGTGGTTCTATATATATACTTTAATGAGAAAGTGAGCCACCTAAAATGGCCTTATCAAAAAACTTTACACTGCCTGAAAAATGTAAAAACTATTACAGACCTCTAGAGACTTAAAATCAGACAGTTTTATTTCTCAAACTGTTTTGGAAGTAGTCTGTTAGAAACCAACATTCTGTGCATCTGGACACATATTGCTATTGTCACCAGTGACCAGGCAGAATGCCAATCCCTGTATAATACTTTCAAGTCTGTTTTTTTTTTTATTTTTTTTTTTACGAAATGAAAAAAAAAACCAAAACCAAAAATCAACCAAGAAAAAAACCCAAAACAAAAAAACCCAAACAAAACGAAACAAAAACTCCAAGGAAAGAAGAAAACCAGAAAACAAAACTGAAATAAAGGAAAGAAAGAAAAAACATTTTGCCACAGGTTGTTTTTAAATCCTATCATTAATTTATCTAATAATAAATTTCAGTCTTGCATGAATGCAGCAATGTTTTTTCACATTGACTTCCCAGAATTCATAGCTAGATGAGGTCACATGCAAATTTCAAAGGTCAAACTAGGTCAGTAGGAGAACCAAATATGATGTGAGGTCAGAAAGACATCAGAAACAATGACGGGACGATGAAACTTTTTTTTTTTTGAGACGCCACAGGGACATGCTAGGCAAACGATGGGCTAACGGGCATGGAGATGTCTAGGGAAAAAACAAGGAAGAGGAAAAAAAGTTACACAGAATCTATGCAGCACAAACAAAATCACTTTTATGGGTGCAGGAGAAAACTAATGCAAATCTTTTATCAGTAGAGCCTACGAGCTGTTCACATAATTTGCATTAACTTACAATACTTGTCAACAAGAACACAATGGAACCCCAAACGAATCCATCTGAAAGGAGTCAGAGAGAATGGATTCCTCTTTGGGGAGAAAAGAGAGGAAAGAACCAGTTTCTACAAATGTAACAGAAAGGTACAGGGAGAGGGGTGGGGGAAAGGGTCAGACAACTGAACTTTAAACTAGGTAATGGAAACTACGAACAAAATAACCAGACAAATACAAACAAGAGGATAAAAGCATGAACTGCAAAGGGTGGAGGGTTCAACAGTGAAAAAGCGCCCATTCTTGGCACAATTACTCTAGAGACTACTTCAAAGGATCTAGCTAGCATAGAGAGCTGCTCTTTAGGTATCCAATAAGTTAACAATAGGCAATAAATAAATTCCATTATTTCTGAGGCAGTAAAAATTTTGTATAAAAATAGAAATGCTTTTTACAAATAAAATTTACAGGCCTGTGGCTTTCTTTTTTTTATTATTATTAAATTTATCTCTCAAGAAACATCAAGTATTGTCACTCATTTTATTTTATTTTTTTTATTTTAAACCCTGTAGCTTTAGAAACAGATCTCTAAATCTTTTTTACATTAATCCTTTCCAAAAAAACAAGAACTTAAAAAAAATGAAATATAAAGACGACCAGTGTAAAATCAGACTAATATATAACAATACGTTGATTTGAACCGAAAAAAAAATCAGATCTTCTCAAAAAACAAGTTGATGTAGTGGAAAGACTTATTTCAATTTTTGTTGCTAAATAAGTGCTTCAACTGGCATGAGGCCATTTGTTTAACCTATAAACTGCTGGTGCCACCCTGGTAAAATACGATCCATCCATAGAAAACAACTTTTATTGTGTGCTAATGGCACCAGGGTTCACAGAGTTAAATTGCACATTTTTTTGTGTCTGTGTGTGTGTGCTGTTTGGAATTTCAAGAAGTTTATTTTTGTTTCGAAAAGGAGATAAATTATGCTGCAAAACAAAATACAGTAACACAACTCAGTAATTACTTGGCGAGGAAATGGGAGCCAAGTGCAGTAAGGACAAGTGGGGAGATGGAAGTGGTAACTGTAAAAATAACTGTCCCTTGGTGAAGGTTGGCTCTATGTTCTTTCTTAACCCCCCTGCAGAGGACAGGTTTGCTCATGGGACTTACCCTAAGAAAGCTAAAATAAGAGCAGTAAGCATCTGGGGTTAAGATCAGTAAGGTTTGCTGTCATTTTTGGAGCGTTTCAGCTGAACCTTCAAGCGTTTCATGCCAATCTGAAAGCCGTTCATAGCCTGGATAGCAGCTTGTGCAGAGACCGGATTGTCATAGCTAACAAAACCTGCGGGACACAGAACACAGGCAGGAGAGAAAGTCAGCTCTAGGTTAGCACAAATGTCACAAGGCATTTTGTTAGAATTTCATGACTGCTATTTATTTGACACATTCACCTGGCTTTCAATTAGTTCTTTGATCACATTTCATATTCCATTTCCTCTCCTGTTTCCTTTTGCCTTCCTCTTTACTTACATATTTCTTTACTAGCTGGGATGCAGTTGGCCAATTTTGGTGCAATGCAGTTTCCATTTTGTTATTTATATACCTACCTTAGAGACTGAAGATATTTATTACTGTAATGCTTTTCAGTGTAGTATCTACATACCTCCCAGTCTATTAGGAAGTGCTATTTAGGCCAGTCTGCAAAAGGGAAGCCAAAACAGCAAGCCTGGTTCCAGAATCAACCCCCAAACTGCCTAAACCCACTGGCACACCTGAGTGTGAGTTCATGTGTGCTGTGGAACACTCATCTCCTTGGGCTCAGCTAGGACAGTTGCAATATTAATATTTTGTAATTTTACAGCTCCTTCCAGTTCAGGATCTCAGGGTACCTTAATGTGAGTTAATTTAGTCTCTTGGTCCCCAAAGGGGTATGCAAACATCAGAATTAAGCAGCATCATAAAGACAATGGTAGGGTTTGATGAGAACTCCAAGATCTGCTCCTCACATGTGAGCACTAACTAGGAGGATAATGCTTGCTTGGGTAATTCAGAATGGCTGGCCTGGCTCAGATTTCTTTTCCCTGGGAGACTGAAAATGTTCTGTTCATAATATATTCAAATCTCCCTGATTCTGGAAGCTCAAAGTTCATTTTCATATCTGGGCCTCCCACTTGTAATTGCAAAGCTCACCTAACTGCTGCTCTGCCTCAGCTTGGGCTAATTATTACTGCACTCAGCCTGCTGCTATGCATCTGCTTTGAAATGCTCCCTCATCTTTCCACTTGAATTTGCCTTAACATATATCCCTCACTCTCCTAAAGCAGGGATGCCACACACTTTTTCTTAACACATGGGCTTCTCAATGTCTCTCTTTCCTCAACCAGCTTCATTCATTTGTGCTTAGTGTCTGTGTACTTCTTGGATTCATAACCTCTTTTTACTTTAACCTATCCTTTTATGGCTCTTGCACTGCTGCTGTCTTCCAATTGCAGAGTCAGAGTGCTATTATGCTTTCCCCACTGCATAAAATCTTCCCCCCTTCTCAAGGTATCCTTGTCCAGCTGTTCTCCTTCATAGATCATCCCGTGGCTTCACCTTAAATCAGCTTCACCAAACTATTTAAGTGTCTGACAGCTCAGGCTATCTTCTGTTCCTTCCACTCAAAACCACCTCTCTGCAGACCTTCTCCTGGCCAAAGCCAATATGCTCTATCCATATTGTCCTGTGATTGATTATTTGTTATTTCCTTAAGGGATAATAAATGTTCTTCCATACTTTCCTTGGTTTTAGTAAATCTTGCCACCTCCTCACTTTCCCCCTGAGATCATTCCCTCTTAAATTTATTGCCAAATCCTGAGGAGCTTCATCACTCTCTTCCTTTCTTCCATTCCCCTATTTGGTTCTAGGAGATCATGTCTGTTCACATGACTCCAATCATTATCTTAGCTCTACATCCTGTGTCTCCCTCCATCAGCTCTTGGATTGCCTCAGGGATAGCAAAGGGAACTAGCAGGAGTTGGGAGGCAGCTGTAGCACTGTCCAGGCAGATGCTCCACAGCTGAGGTGTAGCTACTCCTACCTACCTTGACAATTCAGCATTTCCCTCTACAGCTTTCCCGACCTTCACTTTATTCTCTTAAGTGCATATTACTGCTATGAACTTATCATCACTGTTCCTTTTCTTCATACCTAGTTTTATCCACCTGGAAAGTAAGCAAGTGATCTAAACTAGTCACTTGGCATCTGTGGATGGTGAATGAAGAGAAGGAAGCACATTGCTGGCATCAGCCCCTATCATTCAATTCTTATTTGGACTCACAATTTGTCTCTCTACACAGAATGCAATACCTGCATTAGCTTGTTACGCTCACATCTTCTTCCTTATTGAGAACCTTCATTCATAAAGCTTACTGAGGAATCTGGAATTCCTTCCCTTTATTTGTATTTTTCTGATTGCACCCATTCATCACTTTTTGTCTGAATTTTAAACCATAGGTTATATGTAGTCGGAATGACATTTCTTATTAATTCTCAAAGTCCCTGTCATGACAATTCTGATTTTTGTTTTAGGTCTTTGGGTAGCTCTATAATCAGGATAAATAATTTTCACCATTCAAGTAACAATTTTGCTATAAGGCTGACTGCATTTCTGCATTGATGTAACTGGGTTCCCCCTCCTCTGCCTTACTTACATATCTCATTTTTCTTATTGTAACATTTATGAAAGGCAAGAGATAAGCTGGAAGAGTGAAACCCTTTGTCTGCTGAATCAAGTAAAGCCTGTGTAGCCTGTGAGAACTCATGGAAGAGCACTTCCAGGTGTAAACACACTGTCCTGTCATCCTCACCACCATTTAATCCTTTGAGCATTCATTTTGGGTTGGACAAGAAAAGAAAATATGCCTAAGTCCTTTTTCTGCACAGAAAAGAAATTTTTTGTTTTGTGAAGCAGTTTTACATAAAGATTCATCACTGTCTATCACTCATTCAGAATGAACCTTCCCATTTCTGCCAGACAGATTTGGACAATCTTTACACCTTTTGCATGTCCAGCCTGTTCTTATCTGTAATTTGACTTCCTCCTCCTTTGGGCAGGAGATTGGAAACTCCAGAGTAGGAAGCCCTAAGCACGTGCAAATTATTACAATTACAATTACTATTTCTAGGAGCAAAATGATCAAACCAGACCAACAAATAAAAAACCCAAACCCAAACTGTACCAAGCACAATGACCATTAATGATTCAGCAGAGAAATGGGTTCTTCAGTAGCACTATTGTCATAGTTTTGGGTGGGAGAACAGGGAAGAAAAAACCAAAAAACTTTTTGAAACACAAGTATCGGACCAAACCAAAAATTAGACAATTCTTGCTAATAAAGCTGAGGAGGTACATGATGACTATGCCACTACATTAAGCTAGCAGGACTAATTCTGACTTTGCCTGTGATTTGTAGCATCACCAAGTAGTCACACAATGAATCAGAAAACTCAGCTTCATCTGCCACTTTTGCTTTTTGTTTCTAAAGCAGAGCTCCCTCCCTGGTGGCAGAGTATCTGGGAAGGAAGACTGAGAAATGGAAATCAGTGAAAGCTGCCTAAAACCAAAGAGACACAGGATTCCTCCATCCGTTGGGTGTTGACACTTCCATTTTCCCTTAGAGAAGATAACTTTGGTGCATCACTAAGTTAGACAATTGTGTCCCACAAACCCAGGAAAATATGTAAGAAGGTAATCAAAGAGTAAAAGAAAATGCACAAAAAGCAAGTGTGGGAAACGATCTGATGAATTGAGCCACCTGCCCAAACTGATTTACATTCTTTCAGCAGTCACCACAATTGCTGCATTTTGATTAACATAGCTTGATTTGTGTTTTCATCAAGATTCCTGGAGACCTCAACAACGATTTTGTAAACCCCAACATACTAACAGAACTGGCTCTAGATCAATGGGGAGTCCATTTCAATTCCACTTTTCAAATTTGCAAGAGCCTCAGGGACTGCTTTAACCCATTGCAGACACAGGCTGGACTATACTGGTCTAGATATGAATAATTTTTTGTAAAGCCTAAACAGGTGAATGCTTCAAAAATGAACTGAAAAACTGTGGGAAAATGCAGAATGAATGTCACACTCTTTTTGTGAACTGAATCAACTTTCCGAGTGTACTGTCCATTCCTTTTTTGTCATATATACAGGTGCATTCCTTTACTCTGGGAAAGAATTGCCACTTTAAAGAAAATTCCAGTATTTTATATCAACACTTACAAAACTCATGTCTAAGAGATTCCTTTCTCCTTCTAAATCCTCACTGTGTATTGTGTAAGACCATAATTATTAACTCCAAAAGTTTACCACACACTGACATTCTCTGCTCCACTCCATCAAAGCACTGAACTGGTGCATCTCTGCTATTCCAAAGACATCAGCCCTCCTAATCAACTCTAAAACTATTTTTATACCAACACATCATCTCCTTCTCTGCTGTGATCTAATTTTCTGACAGCTCAAAGTATTCTCTGGGTAACTTGACACTGATCTGGTGAGGCTCTCTTCATCCCTGCCCTAAGGTAAGGGAGATGCCACCTTCCATAACACACTGGAAGCCACCCACACCAGCTAGAGCTGCACAGCTAGACATCAGCTGTCTGCAGAATATTCTGAACCACATGTACACACCATTCAGCCACTAATTGCAAAATCTGGTACTTAATTCAGACGAAAGAAATTCCTGTAATGTAGAAGCAATGGGTTAAACATAGAGCTTTTTAAGTGGCTCAGCTATACAATAGAGAATAATTAGGTATCCATAATAAGGCAATTTAATAGTATACTAAATGACATTCCCCCACATAGGGTGTAATTAGTTTCATGTACTTGACACATTCATGCGAGATGTCAGACTGGAAGATTATTATTGTTTTTTTCATATCCATTTTTTAGTTAGAAGTAGTTTGTCTTTGCATCTTCCTGCTCATTTGAGGATTAACAGTCTATTATTTTTGGAATGATTTTCCAGTATGACATTTCTCACATTGCTGTTAATTTTCTTTCCTGGCCCCTTTTCAGTATAGTGCATGTGGCTTTTACTGTTGGATTTATTAAATTTGACATACCAAAGCACTTGCTCAAATTGGTCTGTTTGTCAATGAAGACTTTAGCAGAGATAACATTTCCAAAAGGCATGAACATCTGCAGAATGTCCTGGTCTCCAAACTCCTGGGGGAGGTGGTAAATAAAGAGGTTTGCCCCTTCTGGACCTTTAGGAAAATAAAATAAATAAAAAAAAGAAGTATGAAAACAGCTATTACAAGTGCAACATTTAATCTGTTTTTCCATAATACTTACTGAAGCTGATGGTCAGAAAGCATTTCACTTTCTGAAGGAACAAAAGTAAGTGGATCATCAAAAGAGCACAGCTGAAATGCAGCTCTTGAGAGCATCCCATCGTGAAAAGTGTTTACTTTGAAAAGTGTTTATTTCATAACTCTACTACAGAAGTAGTTAAATTCATCCTCTTTCTTCAATTTACATGAGTGTCTTTCAATATAATTAAGGTTAGGAAAACAGGTACAGAATGTATTGGCTCTCAAAATGCCCCAAGAACTGCACAAGAAGTCCTCTGCTGCTTCCTACACCTGCATGGGTTTGTCAGTTTAATTCCAGTTGCAGGAACTCATGGAAATGTAGGCAGGTGAGCTCAGATTTGAGTACCACAGATTTAAACTCAAAGGGCAAGAAAATGGTGCAGATACGAATAAAAATAGTAAGGAGAAGCACACCTTGGGTCTTAAAAGTCAGTGAGAAAAAGACATTCAAAATTAAATTTGTACTGATTCATTTAAAAATGAGGTTTTTTGTTTTTTGGGTTTTTTTTTTTTTTTTTAATATAAATCCCCCATACAAGGATATGTCTCCTGGAAGAAGCTTTGTAAAGCAAGTCTTTTAAAGAAGTTCAAAATTAAGTAGTTGGGTTGCAATTAAGTGCCTTTAGACTTCGTTCAGTTTGCAAAGAAAGATGTAAACTCAAAGTGTCTTGAATACTTTCCTTACAGACAAGATTTGAGAAAGGTATTATTAAGATGTAGGTTAAAACATTAATCTTAGTACTGATAGGTTATTTTTTTTCTCCTAGCTCAATATTAACACACTGCAAACAAGCAATGGATGCCAGGAAGAGTGTGATACATGATGGAGCCAGGCGTGGCCTCCATCCAGGCTCCAGCAGCCTTAGTGGTACACAAAGGGAGCAAACATTTCTGCTAAAACCACACCTAGAATAGCCTGATTATATATTCCCTTGCTTAATGGAACCTAAATGTGCCTCAGATGTGATGTCCTTGGTTTTCTGAAGAGGAAAGTGCTCGTGAGATTTACAGAGTTCCTTCTGCAACAGAGCCACAGAGCCTCACCTCTCCCACACAGAATCAGGCTGGCTGCTCTCTCTCAGCCTAAAGGAAAAGGTAGCAAAACTTGCCCAAAGGGAGATAAATGAATTAGATAAAAAAAAAAATTCTGGGGAGGCAGGAAAAAAAAAAAAAAGATGAAATAAACTTGTCACTTGGAAGTTTTTCTTCTTGTCACAAGTAAACTATCATTCCCAGCAAATAATGTTCTTTAAAATAGTAGGGAAAAAAATTGCTAAATGATTTTAAGAGCATATGGACGAGGCAGTTCACTGTGTTTCAGAATTTAATATTTATATAGCATTTTTGTCTGGTACTTGTTTATCTTCAACCACTCCAGACTCTTCCATCAGAAATCATGGCAAGAGACAAAACATTGTTGAGAGTATTCAGCAGTGCAATTCACTCACTTGAACTTAACCACCTACTAATAGATGCAAGATATATAACAAAAACACTGTGTTTTAAAAAGGATGCTGGCAATTCATAAAAATAAAAACTAAGCCTAAAATTGATTTGAATATTTCTGAACAGAGAAAAATTATAATAGCTAGAAAAAAAATCAAGCTTTCTTTGACTATGTATCTTGCAATAACACGAAATAAACAATTTTTTCTGGTGTCAAATAGTCTATTGTCACTGACCAAAGGGCCTGAGGTGAAAGATGAATGACGAAAACAAAAATGATGGAAAAAAAGATTTAAAAATCCCCTTTTATTTTAAGTAATTCAAGCTTTTAGCAGCAAATGAAGGGAAGACTTGAGAGAAAATATACATTTTAACTCCAGTGTCCCTATACAATAACCAGCTGGGGGAATGCCAAATTTGTCTTCCTAGGAAACACATCCCATAACAGTACAAAATACTATTTCAAAAGAGGATAAAAAAGATTTCTCTTGAGGATATTATACTAGGTTTATTTCCAAAGCTTATCCTTGGCAAGAGCAGTAGTGACAACATAGACACAGTCTTAGAAAGCATGCAGTATTTTCCTGTCTTTGCAGAATTAGCTGGAAATTAGGACAGGAGAAAGCAATGAAAACAGAAACAACCCCCCTGAAAATGCCTGGGAAGCATGAAGGGGAACGGAAGAGGGGAAAAGGGTAGCCTCATTTTCCTAAACACCTTGTAATTAGTATTCATTTATTCTTAGCAATAACTTCCTGAGGTTTATTTGCTGTTGGTGTGGGGAGAGGGGGGCAATCATTCACTTAGCTGCTTCCTCACAAGACCCACAATTAAGCAAAGAACCACTCAGAGTGAAAACGGATCTTGTCATTAGCTCAAAACCTTAATCAGATTAACTCCACTATGACAGAAAATGGAAACCAGAAGACAAAACTGCATCCACAGAGGGATGATTTTTGTTAGCGGCGCCTTTTTATATGGTAGTTGGTAAATGCTTTTATATAAGGAAGGGATGGGTGGCAAAGCATAACTCGAAGGACAGATGGCTGAAAAGTGAAACACATTAGACATCAAAAAAGGTGACAGTGGCAAGCAGGAGAAAACTGGAGGAAGAAGAAATCACAGATTAGACTGCCTGAGGCCTTCCGTGAAGCCTCCACGAGGAAACAGCCGCGTGGCATCGCTTGGGCCGGGTGTGCTGGCGCGGGCACTTACCTTCCTTCTGGCTGCCCGCGGCGCTCTGCTGCTGCAGCAGGCTCTGGCTGTAGAGGGTGGGCAGCGCGGCGGCCGCGTACTGCTGGATTCCTGAGTAGGCCTGGGTGAGCGCGTCCATCGTGCCGGCCGTGCCGTTCGTCAGGCCTGTTGCGCCGAGTCCTCCGTTCAGGGCCGCCATACCTGAGAGCATTTGAGCAACTTTACAAAAAACCCAACAATAGAGAAAAGAAATTGCACTTGTTCATTAGTGCTTTCCGAAAGTCGTTGGTATTATACGACACTGACGACGACAGCAGTGCATGCAGCTCGGCACGTCACCAAATGGGACTGAGGACAAAGAAACACGACTTTGGCATCAGGATCACTTCAGCACAAGGGTTGCACAGTCAAATGGACTCGCATGCAGCCTGCTACTGGCAAGTACTACAGCTCCATGCTCCTGAGAGCCTCTCTGCACATCCTCCTCGACACCTGTGCTTCTGCTGTGGTGTCTGAGGCTGGCAGTGTGGGACCTGTTTGACCCGTGTCCTTGTCTGTGGAAAAAGCAATCTGTGAGGAAACCCACTCTCTCTGACCAGGGTCTTCAGCAACAGCCATGACAACATCAGATCAGAAGTGTTCTGCTTATGCAGAGTAAGCAGAGAACCCCGATTAACTGCATTTAAAAACAAGTCTTTTTCAATCTAAATAATTCTACTATAACTCTCTATACAATTACAGGCTTTGTCCCTTAGGCTTGTGGTAGAAAGATGCACTGTGATGCTCTTTGCTTCCACCTTCCTCCTCTAGTTACTCCAGTCACTGCACAAAAGATGAACACCAACACACCCAGAGTGACTAAAAATACTTCGTCCAGACTAGGCATCTTTCATGAAGAAACAAAAGCATTTATTTCTAGCAATGTTTTTCTTCACAAGGGAAGCCGAGTCACTTTTTTTTTAACTTACAGCAATTCTACATCCTGATAAGTAACAGAGTAATTTAACTGGGATGGCTGCTAAAGAGGAAATTTCAGATGGGATTGCTAGCTGTGCAGAAAATGACATCCCTCATCCGTGCAAACAGTGTGGGCTGCATAAGGAGTTGTACTACTCTGATTTGATGGTGGACAAACTCCTGAGCTACAGCTTCCCTCCTCTGCTTCTACTGCTCAGCATGACTCCAAAATGAGTTATGTTGAAGTTAATACTGCTAGCATGTCTTTCAGCAATTCCAGAAAAAGTGAATTTGCTGTTGGAAGTTGAAAGCATGGCAGGGTTCAGAGCCCTGCTCATCTTCCACACACCCAGCCTATGTCAACCTGAGCAACTGAGAGCCCATCAGGACTGAGAGTCGGAGCATGTTTTCTGCACAATTAGCCATCCCAGCTCCCCAGTTTCTAGGTGAACAGCTCACAAACAACTTAGAGAGCTTAACAGGCCCATAGAGGTACAGAAGATCAACCATAGAGGTCACTAGAAAAATGGTGGGGGGCACCCAGAATCACCAGCAATCATTTCTTACACATTGTCTAATGTTTTGATTGGTAAAATGGTGGGTGAAGATGTGACTGGTGGTGCCATATTAAGATCCCAAAGAGAGGAACAGTAAAAAGAAGGAAGGGGCTTAATTTCAGAGCCATAATAAGGGTTGGTATGTAAATTGGGGAAAAGTGGGGAAATTAAGCAGAGGACACTTTATAGTAAATTAATAATTAAGTCTATTAGACTGGGAAACAATCTTCAAGGAAGATGGAAGAAACCTTATCACATGTATAATTTAGATACAGGAAGAATACTGCAGGGAATTACCCAGCATTGACAGAGGAGGATAAAGATGCTGACCCCAGTATCCTTCTGCCTCTTATGCAGATTTGAAAAGCATATTCCTATGAGTCTCCAATAATCAGGACAATTGCTCAAGTGGCACCTTTTTGGCTCCACCAGACTCTGTGCCAATTAAGAGAATTGTACTGCATAAATTATACCTTTTGATCTTACTATAATTTGTGTGACTAAACACTTGACAGAGATGTGATATTCTTAGCCTTTCCTTAATAAAATGTCTCACTTTGAAGACTTCTCTTTCCCCTCCACCCCACTTCAGAGCATCACTGTACCCTGATGGGAGGTACTGGCTGCCACTGCTTTGAACAAAAAATCCTGTCAGAGCTCAACAGACCTGGGTATTTCTTGTATAATGGTTCCAGTTATAAAACTGTATTGGGTTTGGGTGGTAGTGGGGAGGATAAAGGGGTGGTTTCTCTGAGAAGCTGCTGGAATCCTCCCCTACATCCTACAGAGCCAATGCCAGATGGGTCCAAGATGGACCTGCCAATGGCCAAGGCTGAGCCCATCAGAGACACCTCTGAGGTAACTTGGTATAGGAGGAGAAAAAACCCTGTGCAATGGTAACTGCAGCTGGAGAGAGAATGTGTGAGAGAAACAGCTCTTCAAGGTCGATGGAGAAGGAGGGGCAGGAGCTGCTCCAGGCACTGGAGCTGACATTCCCCTGCAGCCCCTGGTGCAGCCCACGGTGAGGCAGCTGTGCCCTGCAGCATGTGGGGGTCCACGAGGGGCAGAGATCCACCTGGGGCCCATGAAGGAGCCCACACCAGAGCAGTGGATGCCCAAAGAAGGCTGTGACCCCACAGGAAGGCAGTGCTCCTGGTAGGATCTGTGGAGAAGATTGTACTGGAGGAGGTTTGCTGTCAATACTTGTGACACCGTGGGGGACCCAGTCTGGAACTGTTCTTGAAGGGAAATGCAATGGAACAGACCCACACTGGAGCAATTTGTGGGGTGCTGCAGCCTGTGGAAAGGGATTCACACTGAAGGAGCAGGTGAAGAGCTCTCTCCTGTGGGAGGGACCCCATGCTGGAGCAGAGGAGCAGTGTGAGGAGTCCAACCCTGAGGAGGAAGGAGCTGCAGGAACAATGTGTGATGAACTGACTGCAACCCCCATTCCCTGTCCTCCTGCACCACTGGGGACAGTAGGTGGAGAATTCAGGAATAAGGCTAAGCCTGGGAGGAAGGTAGGAGTGGGGAGAAGGTGTTTTTAAGATTTGGCTTAATTTCTCATTATTTTACTCTGAATTGATTGGTAATAAATTAAACTAATTTCCCTGAGTCAGGACTGTTCTGCCTGGTAAGTGATCTCTCCCTGCCCTTACCTCAACTCACAAACCTTTTGTTATATTTTCTCTCCCTTGTCCAGTTTGGGAGTGGGAGTAATAAAGTGGCATTCAAAATATTATAATAACAGTAATAATAACAAAACCAATATGAATAACAATTTTTATAATAAATGTACAACATACAATATATTATATACTAAATATTACTACTAATAATAATTTGATCCTGAGGCTGACTGTTTCCTGCTCTGCTGTTCTGTGCTTAGGTTTGTCTCACTGCTTGCACAGCACTGGTTAAACTAAAGACTCCTGATAAAGCAGCTTGTATCTCTCTTTTTATTAGAGCGTTGAAATAACTTGATAACAGAGGTAGCATTAGGATACCATGTTATCTTTCGTGAGTCATTGGCCTATTAGATAAACATGCTTTGTGTTGCAGTGGGCAGCATCCTCCCCCTCCTTTCCCCTGGAATCAATAGCACTTCCATCCAGATCAGCCATCAGCCAGACAACCCAGCCCACGGCACTGCCCCTGGGAAGGGCACAGCTACTGCTGCCACAGCCCACGGGGGGCACACACCTTCCTCCTGAGCAAAGCACAGCTGCAGAAAGCACCCAACACTTTTCTGTTCTTGCATTTTTATGAAATCTGCAAGGCCCAGCTGCTGTTACGCATCTCTGCCATCTCTTTATTATCTCTACCAATGCACCTCAGTCACACACTGAACTCTGGTCCCTTCCTCCCTTCTGTGAAATAACCTTTTGGAGCCTCTCATCTATGGCCTTCTACTTTTCTGAGTTTCTCTACATAATACAAAAGCAACAAAGCTTGGCAAGTCCAAAGGTCTCACAAAGTGCTTTTCAAGCACCTTCAAATCTGTCATGAATAGTTTTATCTCTGTTTTACAGATGTAAATAAGGGGGCAAAAAGGCTAAGTGACTGCCCTGGGGGCACACACAAATATTGTGCCATAGCTGTCCAGTATTCTGAAAGTATGGTCTTCTTTCTTAATTGCAAAATTCTCTTCCTCCCTCTTTACTATTTTTTCCTCATAATTTATAATTATTTTTGGTACTTAGAATTCTTACATTTACATGCTCAAAGCAGGCAGTCTAATGTTTTGCCATTTAAAGTTTTAGGTCCTTCAAAAGTAACTGAGGGAAGACTAAATCCCCACACTTCGGTACAACTGCTGCCAAAACCTTGGAAACACCTAAACTTACCATACTCCACTTTATTTAAGGCCTCCAGATGTCTTTTTAAAATGCTTCTCTCTACAATGACAGCACTATCAGCCTCCATAGCACAGCTTATTTTCACAGACCCAGACAAGACTGAGAAAACAGATAAAAATCTTCTAGTGAGCCCAGTGTGGAAGACATTCTTCATGTGATTTTCATGTGCAGGGCAGGACTTGGCTTAGGCAGAAGAGCATCTCTTCAAACCTCCATAAAAATCAATGCCCAAGCTCAGTGCCACCTTCTGATTAATTTTTGGGTTAAGCTCTGTTTGGTTTGTGCTTTGGATTTTCTAATTCCCCAGCTAGAAGCATGTCACTCAATTCCAATTTGCTGCACAGTTAATTCAGGAATGTCCATGGCCAGTGAATATTTTTTATGGGCTTGCTTGTGACCCTGGTATAAGCCATGTCAGTGTGGAACATCAGACTTACTGAACATGAGGTTTCCCAAAGGCAATCTCCCAGGTGGGTTTGAGTGTGCATGACTGAGTCCGACATGGTCATCACATTAAAATGGACAGGGGAGGTTATTCTAATTTGAGCAATGCTTCACTATCATCAGAACCATGAGTACCAGAAAGTGATAATCAAATTTGCTTTTAAAGGAAACAATGCCCTAATGCTGAGCTGTGTCATGGGGAAGCAGTTTCCCCTCTTTAGCTCTCTCTCAAGTATGTATACACATAGACGGACATACCCACACACATTTTGTAAGCACCATACACATATCCATAAAAACATCCACAGAGAAGATTTGGGACCGCAGTCCCTCTCAGTACAAGTCCATGGAAGCAATGGTGACTTAAAACAAACTGAAATTTGGTACCAGGTTGTGAATACATAATTATTACTTCAAATGACACATGCAGATAAGTTTGCACACATATCGCCTCAAAATACTTGCTGAGAAAATGTAAATTCTTTGCTTGCAGCCTAGCAAGGAGTGCTAAAAGGAGTGCAACAAAAGGGTTCCCACACAATAAGCTCACAGGATTCACTCCTGCTTGGTGTTGATGAAGAGGTACATTATGTTGGAGTGCTCCAGTGTGCCTGGTTCTTAGTACTTGCTTAGGGAAAGGAGTGGGATGTCATATTTTGCTCTTGATATTGTGATTTTTTTATACACCAAGTGAAGCACAATGACTGGTAATCAGAAAGGACATTTAATTGTTTCTTACTCATGACAGGGTAGCTCTCTTACTACAAGAGCTGACGAGAGAAAAGGTGAGTTAGCCTTCTATGCATGCCATTTCCAGTGGCTTGCTTTGACACCAATAGAATAAGAAGAAAGGAAACTAACATCTGCCATTTTGGGACCTAATACTAATTTTCTTAAGTTGTCCTTGAGCTGTATTTACAAAGAGGTTGTTTGGTGTGAAATGCACATGTCCTTGCCAGAAGCAAGTCCTGTTTTACACGAGACCCCATGCAACCATTCAACATTGCTACATGGACATCCATAAGCCCCCTTCCTTCCCAGCTCCCAACAATACCAACCAGAGATCACAGAACAAAAAGATTGGGTGAGCAGCCAAGTAACAGTGACAGAAAGGACATCATGCAGAGCATCAGAGTGAGCAAGAGATACTGAGGAGGACATCCATTCCTGAGGGTACATTATGATGGGTCATGGACTGCCAATGACCAAATAGATTCCTTGCATTGCAAAAGGAAATGCAAGGAGCAACAGCAGCTAAAGAAAAAAACGAGGGAGGGGGAAAAATGCAGCTGGGCAAATCTCTTCTGTAACAGGCAAAGGTGAAGTAATCATGGCAGAAACAATTAAAAAAAAATCCTCCTTCTTCAAGAAAGTCTTGATCAGGGCTAAGGACAAAGAAGAATGCTCTAACATCTACTGGCATCTATTTAGCTGGAGATGCCAGGGTTTGTTAAGATGTCATAGGATAGGTGTGTGTGCTCTGGCATTACAGGTGACTGACTGCTCTTTCTCCTATACTTGCCAATTAAAAGACCTGCTTTCATTTTTAAAGCATGTTGCTCTCAAGTCAATTACATAATTCTTACAGATGTTTTAAAGGACTGCCTCTGTGGCACTACATTTCTGAGTGAGGTTTTGTATATTGGGGTGATACACCTCTTGTCAGACTCCCTCAGTGAAAAAGGAGCCTCTCCTACAACCTTGATAAACCCAAATCCCTGGTGACAATTCTTTTACCTTTCACATGTACTGCAGGAAGAGGAGTCTTTATGCAGGGACACAGGGAAATTCACTTTGCAGAACAAACTGTGTGAAACTAAAAGACTCCAGAGAACTACATATGTTGTAGTATTAGTATGGAACTGAATCAACTTCACCCCCTTAATTGGTGTAGAGATTAAAAATCATATTATCACTTTGCAATTGATAGTTTTTGTGGCGTGATTATTGGGGAAGGCTGTCCACCACAGCAATAAATACTCACTGTTTACGGTACCTGCTAGTGCATTAATATTATTCAGTCCAACAGTGGCTCCAGCCAGTCCTTGGAGAGTACCCAGAGAAGTCAAAGAATTCATGGCCGCACCAGCTGTGGAATTAGCAGTTGATGCAGCCACTGAAAGGAAAAAAAGCAAAGGAAAATTAAGACAATTAAGTTTGTTTATTTTATTTGATCACAGAGCAGCAGCAGCTTACAATCACACACAGCAGCACAACAGGGCTACTTGCAAGGAGAAGGAAAAAAGAAAATGAGATCAACGAGACCAATCTTGTTGAACACATTAACAGTGTGATTGTTCATGGGAAGTGTTGATGAGCCTAGAACTGCAAATACTAGATCACAAAATTCAGTTCTGTTATTTGCAAATATAATACCAAACCAGTACTTGTGGGATCAGACACTTTCTCAAAAGTTTGTCAATCAATCCAGCAACCCAGGCTGATCAGCTAACCAGGCTTTTGAGATTTTGCCACACACCTCAAAGTCCATCATTACACAAACAAGAATTACTTAGTAATTTTGTCATACAACAGATTACTGTTCTGGGCCCCAAATGTTCTTAGAGTAAGTTAAATTATTCTAAGTGAAGACACTATGATCTAGGACACTGTATAAACTTCATTTAAAGACCTGAAGATTAGAACAAGAAGAACGACCAGGCAAATACAAAAGGTATTTTATTGCAGGCTTTTATCCTGGCCTTTGTACATAGATAGTCAGGTATATGCACCCCTATGATACTTTATGTATCCCCAAAAGCTCTGACAGAGGGGAAGAGATGGAAAAAATGTCCTTGATGCTAGAATGTCAAGGGAATGATGAAGGTGGTGAGATGAATCCATCTAAATTATGTGTTTAGGGAAGAGAAAGAGGCTCACTTGTCATAGAAAGTAGTAAAAAGTCATCATTTGGGATAGGTTGGGTGAACTTGAAATACCTGTCTGTCTCACAGAAGTGCCTTCAATAACCCCTGTAGATTAAACACTTAACTCGTAGGTAAAGGTATACCAGATGAATCACACTCATAAAAGCTGCAGAAGCAATTAAGTTTTTAGTGCATCTCCTGAGCCCTACTTTCATGTATCAGTCATAAAGAATTCCTTTTTTTTTTTTTTTTCTTGTTATAACATTGCATTATCTTAGGAAAAGCAAATATTTAAAGTCAGACTTTTGTTGATGATGTACTGGAAGCACATCATGTCTACAACCAGGCTTTTTTTGCCCCTATTCATTACCTAGCCATGAAATAGTTAAGACCACTTTTATGTGATGCTTTTTTGGGCTGTCAAACACGTCAGATTACTCAGTGAACCCTCAAGAAAGTGAAGTCTCTAGAGCTGACAGGATCCAGTAAGAAAGTAGGAGGTAACTTTTTCACTCTGTGGGTAAACCTTGAAGCTCTAACCTACAAATAACCTGCCTTTGCAACATTAAGACCCACCAAAGACAAGTTTTCACACTCTTGGGGCCTCAAAGTACAAAGAACATTCTTGCTGTGGGGGAAGAGAGATTTCCAGACTCTGGTATGCAGTCCTTGTCTCTTAGCATCTGCGATGTTAACTCGAATAATTTGCTATGTTGCAAACAGAAGCAGCTTTGATTATTCAATCTGTCCCAACAAAGCAATAAGAATCCAATAATGTCTTTGATTAAAAAAGTAATAAAAAAAACCAAGTAAAACCCCCACTTTTTTCAGACAATGTGGGCACCAGCAGACAAAAGAGGAAAAAACCAAAGTGAATTCCCTGTGACCAACATTGGTCTGTGTTTCTGTCAATGCTCATTAGCAAAAGATTTAAATGAAGTATATAAAACTCAAATCTGAAGGATCTGATTAGTTTTGACTGGACTAAATTCCATCCATTTTCTGCTTTAGAGGATTATTACCATTTTCTCTTGAGGAAACACATATAGTTAAGAAATTAGAGAAATGGGGACTAGGAAACTGCCTGTAAATTACATTAAAGCTGGGGGCAAATATCTCCTGTGAACAAGAGCCATATGCTTATGGATTGTCAACACATCTGTTGGAGAAGGCAAAAAAAATCTGCTTAAAACCTCCCCTCTTGTGCAGCCCACAGGGAACTATGGGGGCTCCTATTTCTGGCTGCTCAAACACTTGCTCCAGGGCTGGTCCCCAGTATCTGGGGCCAACATCTCTTCTCCTTCTTTTCTTTTCTTTTCTTTTCTTTTCTTTTCTTTTCTTTTCTTTTCTTTTCTTTTCTTTTCTTTTCTTTTCTTTTCTTTTCTTTTCTTTTCTTTTTTCTATCAAGTTTCTCTATTCCAGCAGGCAAATCAAGAGCAGGTGCCTCAGTATTTCTCCCACTTGAGGCTGCAATGCAGATTATCTAGTTTGCCTGAATAAAGACTTGGCAAATACTCACTGTACAATACTGGGTGAAGCCTAAAGCACCTCAGGAAGGAGTGTTATTTTGTTGGTGTTTCTTCTGCTTAGCAGTGATCTGCCTCATACATGCAATGGGACAATGCTCTTTCCTATTTGGTTTAATATTTCTTTGAGAAGAAAGAAACTGAACACATTGTGTGGTTTCCACCATCTTATTGAACAGGGGGTGAATAGAAATGAAGGGAACTCCTTTTTTTAGGGTGCTTGGAGTGATCAAGCAATCTCTGCATGAGGCTTCCTGAGAGACCCCACACTAATTGATTGAGACCTGTATGTATAAAATAAAGGTGAGGACAATGATGAGCTAAAATATTACCATAAAAGGGCTATAAAAGGTCCAAAATATTAACAGAGGTGAAAATTTCTAACAAAATGCTGTATAAAACCAACAGATGAAGCAATGGCATGCCTTGTCCCCCAGAAATCTAAAGGAAGCTGAAACAAAAGTTAAAAGGTCCTACAAGACAAGTGTGAAGACTTATACCAGCTGAAAGTTTTTACTTTGTGTGCTCTCAGATGAAATCCATCTAGAGACAAGGACTATGCTTCTCCTGTCCTTTGCCATTTTCTAGTTGCTTTCAACTAAAAAATTGTAACATATATTAAACTGAAGGGAAAGAAGAAAAATCACATGCCTTGTGGTAACAGCAAATGACTGCACTACTTTGGGGGAACCTGTATAACTCTCTCGTGTCAGCAAAACTCTCGGGCTCCACAAATGCTCAGAGTAATGGCAAAGGAAGAATAATTCACTGTCAGAATACTTTCTATATTTATGTCTTTTAGTTGTCCAGAAGACAAAAATAGATTGGCTACCTACATAATTTATAAATTGGGTTTTACCAGGTTCCTCTGAAAGCAAATAAATGAAAAAAAGGAAAAAAAAATCCCAACTCCCTCCAGCCTCCACACCAGAACATTCACAGAATCACAGAACATGCTGAGTTTGAAGGAACCCACAAGGATTATCAAGTCCAACTCCTGGCTCTGCACAGGACACCCCAAGAGTCACACCCTGTGCCTGAGAGCATTGTCCAAACACTTCTTGAACTCTGCCAGGCACAGTGCTGTGCCCTGGGGAGCCTGTTCCAGTGCCCAGCCACCCTCTGGGTGAAAAACCTTTTCCTGATATCCAACTTAAACCTCCCCTGTCTCAGCTTCAGGCCATTCCCTCAGCTCCTGTCACTGGGCACCACAGAGAAGAGTTCAGCACCTGCCCCTCCTCTTATTGTGCTTCCTCCATTTAACTGAGAAAATTTTTGTTATCAGCTTCAAGCTTCAAGCCAAGAAACTTGGCCTTTGGTTAATGTATTCATTGGCAGAGTTCTCTTTGGTACAGAGAACACATTTTTATACACATGTTTTAACTAGTAATGCTGCACTCATGGAGGTCTTTAAGGCTGGAAGGAGATGGCAATTTCAAATATTCTCAAACCATTCACTTCTGCCTCTAAATGGCTATAACACCTTTTAGGTTTTTTTTTCTTTTAATTTTTTGAAACAGAAATATGAACTAGCAATTAGCCATTTCTCTTTTAAATTTTAATTTAACTAACACTTCAACACAATTCCTAAAAAAATATGCCAACCTAGAAAAACAACAAGAATTAGCACAGAAACTTCTGGCCATTCTTTTGGCTAGTTTATGTCAATAGAGTCATAATGATTTACATCATCTGGATTTGCCTCAGCTGGAAAACTAAATTCAGGATAACAGCATCTAGGAAAGGCAATGATGTGTAAATATTTCTTTGGCTTTGCTACACACACTGTGGATGGAATTAATTTCCCCACCTTTGGCAGCCTGGTTGTTAGTTTAAGCTAGTCTAGTCAAAACTAGACTGTTTCTGAAATTTAATGGTCTCCAATTCAGACACCCTACCTTTAGATTTCTATTTCAGGTTGGGCTGAATTGTCCTAAAGACCATGTGGATGAGCTCAACTACCAGATGCTACTGGTGCCTTTCCCAGTTTTCCCTCAAGCTTCTTGTGCTGCCCCGGATAAAGCAATTACTATGATTTTTGTTGCAAGACCTGCTAGTTCACAGTTGCTGTCTGTCTTTTAGAAAGCTCTGTCTTGGAGGCACAGGCACATTTCTCTTATTCCTGTTTACTTCCTACACCTCAGACCAAGGAGTGCCCTTTGAAACTACAGACCTATGCTTGTCTGCTTTGACTTGGGCAAATCCCACCCCTCTCATGTCTCAGGCCAGCTGATAAGTGAATCATAGAATCAGACAATGGTTTAAGTTGGAAGGCATTTTTAAAGATCAGCAATGAGTGATCTTCAACCAGAACAGGCTGCTCAAAGTCCCATCCAACCTGACTGTGACTGTTTCCAGGGATGGGGCATCCACAACGTCTCTGTGGATGGGCAATCTGTGCCAGTATCTCACCACCCTCATCATAAAAAAGTTTCTTCCTTGTATCTAGTCTAAATCTACTCTCTTTTAGTTTAAAAGCATTGCCCCTTGTCCTATTTCTGCTGACTCTGCTAAAAGGTTTGTCCTGATCTTTCTTGTAGGCTCACTTCAAGTACTGAAAGGCTTCAATAAAGTCTCCCTGGAGCTTTCTCCAGGCTGAGCAACCCCAACTCCCTCAGCCTTTCCTCATAGGAGAAGTGCTCCATCTCTCTGATCATCTTCAGGAATCCTTTTCCCACAGTGGAGGTCAGGGTCCAGGAAGGCTGCTGAAGACAAAGAACTACATAACCCACCTCTTGACTGTTGCACTGAAGGAAAGAACCTATTCCAATCACACACGTGCCACTATGCTTTAGCAGAGAAATGGTTTGCAGTGTGTACTCAGGCTCATTCTTTCCTTAATTTCTTTTGGTAAATGTCTAACTGAAAAAAAAATTCCAATTACTTCTCAGCAAAGTCCTGTACCACAAAAAACCGCTGGATCTCTTTGAAACTCCCTGCTCTATGTGCTAACTTGGCACTATTTATGGGCAGTGTAAACTGTGCACTTCTCCATTCCTCTCTACCTTGTCCTGTTCCCTTCCTCATTTTCTAATATGGACATCCTGCCTGGAAATGATACACAAACTGCAAGCCTTGGAGTAAGATACTAAGCACATGAGGCATTATAAACATTCTAAGTGAAGTTTCTTATTGGAAACATTATTTTGGTTTTAGGGCAGGACTAGTGGAGAGAATGGGCAAAGAAAAGCAGGAGCAGCACCAGCTCTTTGCCTGGAGAGTTGCTCTACACCCTGCCAACCCCACCCATGTGAAGAGCAGCTATAATGTTTCTGGAGCAGAACCAGATTTCTGGTGCTGCAGGGCTTCAGGGCAGCTCCAAGACTGGCTTAACTATGCTGGGACTTCCCACACAGAGATCCACAATGGTAAGAAACTGTGTCAGCCCTGCTGACAGCTTTCCTTCAGGCAGCCCTTGGTTACACTCCACAATTGTCTGTCACTACGAATGCATGGCACCACAGGAAGCTCAGTGTTTAGTCTGATTTCAGCCACTTGCTTATCACCAGTCACTTATGAACCACAACTTTGTTCTGATTGTTTTACTTAATGGAGAGTTTAAATAACTTAATGTTCAAGTACTTCTTTTGCTCCAGTTAAGATGATGTAGTAGTGCATCAGGGATCAATATTGCCCACAAATTTTAGGTTCAGCATCTCTGTGGCTAAGCATGAAAAGTTGCAGAGAAAACATTCTCTTTTGGGACACACTCCTGGCAGATCTGTATTGGCAGTTGTCTAAGTCCAGAATCCTCTTTCTTGTACTGAATTTGGGTGTATTTCTGATTTTCTGCTGCCTTCCTAAGCTCACCGACTCCAAGGGACAGATGAAATGGATCTGTCACTGGTGCTGACTAAATGGCTGACGTTTACAGGAATTCAGATGGGCAGAACTGGCCAACATGAACCTTCTGAAATTTAACAAGGATAGATGCAAAGTCCTGCACCTGGGGAGGAATAATCCCCTTCAATAACACAGCAGGGGATGGATGGGGCTGGGGAGAAGCTTTGCTGAAAAGGACCTGTGGGGGTCTTGGTGGGAGGTGACCATGAGCCAGCAGCATGCACTGGCAGCAAAGAAACCAAACAGCATCCTGGACTGTGGAAGAGGAGCCAGGAAATCCAGGTTTCCTCTTTACTCAGTGCTTGTTGGATCACATCTGAATACTGCATGCAGATTTGGGCTCCTCTTTGCAAGGAGAACTTTGATCAGGTGGAGGGAGCTCAGTGGAAGCTCAGCAAGTTTGTCAGGGGCTCCAGCACTCATCCTGTAATGAGCTGGGCTTGTTCAGGCTGGAGAAGATACAGCTCCAGGTGAACCTAAAGCAGCCTCCCAGTGCCTAAAAGGAGTTCATCCACTGGGTACAGCAATAGCACATGCAGGGAAAATGAGACGTGCATTGAAACAAGGGAGGTTCTGTTCAAATATAATTAAAAACATTTGTACTGTGAGGGTTCCACTGTCAAGCACTGGAACAGATTACCCAGATTGCTCCACCCATGTCCTTGGAGGTTTTTAAGACTTGTTTGGATCAACCTGATCTCAGAGGAGCAGGGAGCTGGGTCACAGACTCAACTGATGTTCCAACCACAATTATTCAATGGGAATTAGAGTAGTGTAGGAGAAAAGTAGAGAAAGCCAGCTGACACTGTGGCAGAATGAAAGAAGGCTGAAGAATGAAGATGTGTTGAAAACTGAACAGTAGAACCAGTTTCTGTTCTTGTGTCTGTTTACAGAAACAAAGGTTGACATTGAATATGCCACTTTCATCTGTGGTTTTGGTTCTAAGCTGCCACAACTACACTGTGTGGGTGAGGTTTCTAGGGCCCAACCTACATCTAACAAAAGAAGTTCTGACCTTGGATCTTTCCTTGATGTTTTAGATTCCTCTTAGATTCAGCAACGTGCAACAGAAAATAAAATCACAGTAGAATAATGTAAAGAAAGGATATAAAGAAATCAAACAAAGAGAATAAAGGCCATTAAAAAAAAGAAAATAAAAAACAATATTTCTAACAGCTCCTCAGTCAGCAATAGAAAAAAATTGTTAGATTTTATAAGAGAATTATAAGGACAAAAGAAAAAGAAATATTAAACCCAAAGTAGAAATCTCTAATTTAAGCCAGATGAATTTAAAATCTCTGTTTAGTACACAAAATCTCTTGGGTAAACAAAATATGCCTTTGTCCCTTGCTTAGTCCAAGAGGGATAATAAAGCTAAGAGACAACACTGGATTTAAGGATAATCAGATTAAGGCTGTGTTCTCTATTTTCTTTCTAATCTTTAGTAACCAATGATGCTTGGAACTGTGTCTTGAAAACTGTATCTAAACATGAGGAACACCTGCTGGCCTGACTGAAAGACTAAAGATATTGGACAAAGTTTTGTTGTGTAGGACAAAGTCTGTGCAGAGCTTCTGACTTTGGTTTATATTATCTTAATTTTGTGGTGATACTCTTAAAATGAGAGTAGCCATGAGAATGGCACTCAGCTGTAGGAGGCTGTTATGTAGATGGGAGTCTGGACCACTGACCTGGGGTTAGGAGGGATTCTGCACAGATCTGATCTTATATATTTAAGGTCAATCAATTGAGGTGTGTTATCTTTATGTAGCACTAACTCAATTGGTTGTTTTGAAGAGATGGAGGCCACAGAATTTTCTCCCAAACACACAAATGAAATGTCTTATGGAAAGGGGGAATGATTCAAATACAGTCATGCTGGAGTTTATGAAATGAGGATTATAAACACAGTGTGGGGGAGAAGTGGACAAGTCAATCATGGTGCCCGTGTGACATTGCTCTCAGGAATTTGCAGTGGTTTCTGGCTGAAATGAGCTCATCCTACGGGCTCTGACTGCAGAAGGTACATTTTAAAGGGGGAGAATAATTAAGCAATGACAGAGGCATCATCATTATTAGATAATCACAACCCAGGGGCATTAGCAAACGTTGAGTGTCTCTAATCCCATGGGGTCTAATTATTCTGTGATAATAACCACACCTCCAAGTTTTAATTTATTCTTGTGGAGAATCTGGAGGGGGAGGGGGAGAAATGGGGGCATTTTAATATTTTTGCTAAAAGAAGATGCAGTTGGCCTTTCACTAGGGCTCATCAGTATTCTGATCTAACTAGCATGTGTGATTTGCATTAAATTGTCTGCCCTTTACTGTGATCTCCAGCCAATCTGAGTATCCACCCTTGCACAGACTGGTGGCCTCCCTGTTGCTAACAGTACCAGCAGGCCCTGGTTCTATTTCTCAGGACAGATTTTGGCAAAGGTGAGGTAGATTTTCCTGGTCTGGACAGGTGTATTTTCCATAAGGTCCTCTGACAAACACATTGCCATTGGTATGGAGAAAGAAGTAAAAACTTTCACATTTTCTGGTATCTCAGAAGTGCTGTCTGACATGTCAAAAAGGAAGATTCTAGGAAGTTTAAGTGCTCTGCTTGTGCTTGGATAGGATAAAATTAAAGTGACAGATGCACTCCAGGGAAAGAACACCAGAAAAGCAAGAGAGCAAGAAAGAGTCAGGGGAAACAAGAATGACAATATAGAAAGACATATACCAATATCACAGCCTTTCTCCAGTATGTCAGTGCCCCTCTGCTTCTTCATTACTCACAGGTGAACTGTGCTCATGAAATATTGTCCACTTCTTCCCAAGGAATGGGGAAAGAGAAGCAGCAGTGAGCAAAGGAGGAAGGGAGAATGCCATGCACTCAACATCTGGTCTCTTTTTTGTTTCTGTGTGCATGCATGTACAAATGAGAGAAAGCATGACAGAGAGGGAGAGGAGAGGAAGGAGTCTTTCCCCATGGTGATCCTTCCAGTTCTGGCTTTCTGAAAACAGGTTTATATTTTATTAAGTCATTTGTGAACACTGACTTTTACAAGAATAAAAAAAAAAACAACCCAGAAAACATAAAGAGATGAACCAATTCATTCAAATTCTTTGCAAATTCAGAAGCCAAGGCCTTCAACAATGGGAGAATAACTTTAGGCTCATAAATCCATACTATTCAGCACTGCATGGGTTTTTGAGAGCTAAGAAAGCTTGAGAGGAGTGAAAATCAGGGACACTCATTTTAATCACTTGTTTATGCACCTAACCTCACATTTATGATTGTCATGAAATTACATCGTGTAGACCATGGACCTTCCATAGCAGTGCAAAGAAGGAGGAGAAAACAGGGCATGCAAAGGTACCACAGGTATGGCAGACAAACTTATTAGCTGGTTATTTTTGTAGTTTTCTAGTCCTCTGTTCCATAATTTTCCTCCAAACTTATCTATCTAGCAGAAGGTATATTAACAAACAAGGGTTTATTGATTGGACATGTCTTTGTGAATGTAGGCTGGTTTTGTGAATCTTGATGCTTAAAGGCACATTTTCCTATGAGATTTTGAAGACAAAGAAAAAGGAGTAAAAAGCAAGTCAATATTCTTGGCCAATTCCACGCTGATGCTTCTGCATTTCTCAGTGAAGACCATCCACCTCTAGCACAAACTACAAGCCTGAAACACGTTGTGCATCCACCCCAGCAAACCACAATGGTAAGTCACCTTTGGTTTTGGGTGGGAAGTACTTTAGAGTGGCTTGGGAACAGAATAACAATGCACAGTGAGCTGGCTTGAGTTCAGCTTCATAGCTGACCATCATATATTTCCAACTGTTAACTCTCAATGAAATCAAACCAAATTGAATCACCACAATATGAGGAAAACAAAGAGGAATTGCTGAGCACTTAGGACTCAGTGGGGCCAAGGGCAGTGGCTGTGCTCCTTGAAGCACCACTGAGCTCACATCAAAGCCATTTCTACAGGGAACTTCCAGCTGTGCTCTCATGTTTATCACAGCTATCTCACACAATTTGGAGCAGGCTATTGTTCTGAGATGCATGCCCTGATGCTGAAATGACCTCCATGTGGAGCTGCATCAGAATACAGCCACTTATAATTCACTTTCCAAAGAATTTCTGATCTAAAATCAAGAAGGCTCTACTGGAGGCCAGGATCTCCTGCCTGGAGTACAGGTTCCTTCACATGGCCCCTGGTGTGCCTGCAACATCTTTGACACAATTTCAGCACTAAGCATTGACAAACAATATGCAGTGGCATCTCTCCATTAACAAAAAAGAAAGAAAAGAAAGAAGAATGTCAGCGGAGTCCAAGGCTATCATTCAAGGTAAGCAATGTTTTTGTTCTACAAGTGCTTACCACATACACATATGCCAATTCAAATTCTAGTATATGGGCGAGGATGGCCTGATTCATCTTCTTTTTCACCTCTCTCATATATCTGTCTTAAGATAATGTAAACAGTCCTTGGGAGGTATTTGTCTTTCCATTGCAACAAGATATTTCTAAAAGGCTTATCTCATTCAGACACTTAGGAGTCCTATCCATGGTATTTTAGAATAGAGAAGAGCTGAACCATATATTGAAAATTTGAGTTTGTAGTTAAAGGAGTTATGAACCCTGAAGGTGCATGCAATTATTTCCATGGCAGATGGGTTTCTAAGTGGGGTGTGCAAGCACAGCCTCAGTGCAATAGCACATCCACAAAATGCAGTTGTTCACCCCTGGCAGCTGCAGAACTTGAGGATTATCTTGCCTCATGTAAAATTACTCAGCCAGGTCCTTTGCAGACCATTTGTAAAGTCATACTGAGTTCACTGTGACACTGGCTCTTTTCATTCATGTTACACATTTTTGTTCTGCAAACAGCAAAGGCAGTTGAGGGTTTACTTTACTTGGTTTTAAATTCATGCAGCTGTTGGAGATATTTTTGTTTGGCCATTGCATAAAATAATTCAGTAGCCCCATATCCAAACAACTAGTTATTCTGAGAGAATCTTAAAACAATTAAGATATTATTAATAATAAAAAGTTGAATAAAATTAAGATATAAAAATTATTATTTTTTACTATTAATTATATTTTTTCTGCCTTGGGTAAACAGACCAGAAGTATCCATGGACATAAGCACAATCCAGTAGGATTGAAGGAACAGCGTTGGCAGTAGTTGAAAGCTCCTTCAAATGCATGAGTTTTTCTAAGATTTACATTATTTCCTGGGTATTATGAACTGCAGCATTTTCTGGGCTTGTAACTGCTTGTAAGATATATTACATATAAGCTCACATATCTACCTGTGTAGGCAAGCTGATACTATCATTTTCTTTAGTAGAAAGCAACCCTGAATGAACTTCAAATAGTGCTTCCAACAGAAAGAAAAAAGTTTTTTTTTTACAAACTGGGATTCTTGTAGCTTGAAATAGAGATTAAGAGTGGGGTAGAGAGACACTTACAAAATATAATGTATTATACGTGTTATTTGTATACTGCAAGCAAAGTAAATCCTGAAATGTGCTAAGGCAATGGATTTAATACTTTAGGAAGATGATAATGTAATAATGTTTAAAAAACAAACATGTCTCCTGTTGAATTAGATCCTACTAATCCTTGGTTTAGTACTGTATGCTGCTTCCTGAAAGAAAAAAACAAACCTAAAAAATTTAACTAGCACAATGCTTGACTGAAAATATGCACGTGTTTCTGTCCCTTGGTATTAATGGAATTCTGAGGAAACAGCTGGAGATTTCTGTGCCAAAAATTCATAAATTGATAATGTTGATTCTAAAACAGAGAGGGAGCTTTGCCAAAATGACCCCTACAGTTGTCAGGCAGCCTCACAGTGCTTCACAAAGCAGTTCTGCCCACCCTGAGCCCATTTGGTCCCTGAACATCCCTGAGACCCTTCAGGCTGCACTCACCTGCTCAGAAACCCTTCTGAGAGAATGTACAGAGACCTGTTACACTTTAAGGGACAAATGTGCAAACAAGTCATCCCAGTGAACTGGTGGCCTGTCTGCTGCCACCAGCATCCTCCAGGTTATCACTGGCTCATTTTTCCAATCAGGACACCAGGGAGAGACAGTTCCAGGGAGGCTCCATATGAATCCATCACCTCTCCTTCTACTGTACTGGGATTCTTTTCCTATTTTTGGCTCCAACTTGTGCTTGCATGCCTGCTTAAGAGTGGCCTAATAATCAGATGGGCTTAGTACCAATATATCTCCAAGAAGCAGCATAATCTTTGGGCACTAGAGCAGTCAAAATCAACTCACTGATTGAGGAGCCTAACCACAGACTAAGAAATCTAACACCAAGTGTGTAAGACCAGCTGACACACAACAGTTTAGAAATATACTTGTCCTGCCACAAATCTCCTTGAACTATGCAGTCCAGTAACAGGCACTGGGATGTAGGCAAGGCAAGGTTTTCTTCCATAGCTTCCTTGAAAATGTATTCTTTTAAAATATTGGTGCTGAGATCAGAGTTAGGGCATTGAAATGCTTTGACCTCCAAGCACTAAGGTAACAATGCTATTTATATAATTAGACTTAAATACAAAATTTAAAAACATATTCTTGGATTAAGTATGTGTACATACACTGTATTTTAAAACATCTATAAAAGCTATGTCTTACATTTATCAACTGTATCTTTATCCTGAAAATAATGAAAATTATACTAGGGAAGTTTTTGCAAAACTATTAAAGCTTATTTTAAGTGATTTCAAATAATATTCCACAATAATGGAACATGCATTAATTCCACGTGAAATGGCACAAAAATAATCAATTTGTACTACAGCACAACGAACGCCATTCTGCATTTTAAACTGATCTTTTCCAACATGAAACATCTACTTCAATTCAGTCTTTAGCAAACTGTCAGACCTTCCTGCACACCTACTGGTAGGGTTATTTTTGAATCATCCTGGAAGCAAATCACAACTATCTCAGTGGGTGCACTGGCCTCTAACAAAATGTCATGGTGGCAGCCTTGCGCCACTGATCGGAGAAAAATGTTTTGTACTGAAGTGAACAAAAAGCAGATTTTCTAAGAATGGTTATTTGAACATTCTTCACTGCTTCTCAGCTGAAGCATCTTGTATATTCTATAAAATCTCTACTATTTCAACAATTGTGCTCGCAACATGAACACCTTCAACTAAGAAAGACAATCTTCATACTAGATTAGGGGGTAGAAAAAATAATGAGCCACGGATGATAGCTATAAGTTATAATTCTCTGCTTTGACCAGAGGGAGAGAATGAATTAATTCTTACAGGAAAGGCAGTATAATTTTTTTTTTCTTTTTCAGTTTATTCTATACTTCAGTCTTCCTTTTTTGGGGACTGTTATTCTTCAATGTCAGCATCTGTCTGAAAATGAGTATTTTTAGACCTTTGTGCTGAGGAGAATTTTTTTTTTTCCAGCGTAAGAGTTAATGGCTGAATACTGACATAATATGACAAAAGCTGTGCTGGATTTTAAGAGATCATTAAAGGAAAAAAGTATCACTTTTTCACTTTCTACCCTATCAGTATTTTTTTCCCCAAATACTTCTCAGGTTTACACAGCAGATAAACTTAAAGAGTTTTTTACTGAAGCATGAATAGCTAGTTCAGCTGTGTGAATAAATAATAGTTTAGAGAATCAAATAATCATGAAAATGTCATGGAAAAAGAAGACTCCTAGGTCTGAAACTGAATTAGCTTCTGGTTTAGCAATTCTATCCCTCCACAGCTCAGAAATGATATTGTGTATGTTCATGCAGATAAATTTGGATATATAATTAGCTGTTTTGTCTCTTCATTTACACATAGAAGGGCTTTCCTACTGGTTACTGAAACAAACATTTATGTGTGAATTTGAAGAAATGAAATGGAAATTATCTCACAGAGGCTGTGGAATCTCCATCCTTGGAGACACTTAGACCTTGATTGGACATGACTTTCACCAACCTGCTCTGAGTGGTCCACATTTTACAGCGCTGTATTAGCTCTGTACCACCCAGGACAGTGAGAACACACATTATTACCCTTGGGAAAATTAGGGTAGTGGGTCAACTGAGGGAAATTAAACATCAGACAGTGTTAGAGACAGATACTTTGATTCTGAGCTTACATGTCCCTCCCTCACATGCACCTCCAGGCATTCCCACCACCCCCTGAATGAACCCTGCATCTCTGCAGGCTCTGGAGCAGCAGACTCCCTGTGAGCTCTTTGCTCAGTGATCCATTTACAGGATGTGTCAAGGACAGTCTCTGGAGGAGAGAAAAAGGTTCCTGACACTCAGCTGGGATTCATCCTGTCCAAATTGGGATATTTACAGTGTGGATACCTACAGTTGAGGTAGTCCCTCCAAAATCTCCCCAGTTAACAAGAAATGGAAACTTCCAGGTTCTCACCCAAAGGGAACTGAGACAAACTGGATAATGCAAACCTGGAGTCAGGTAAAAGCTACCCCAGCCCAAATCCTTGTGTTATGAAATGCTACAGGTGCCTGCCTTTAAAACACTATGAAGTAGTACTGGTACCTGTCTTTAAAACAGAAAAAGTATCCTAAGCAAGTGAAATGAAAATAAAGTGAATAATTAATTAACTAAATAGAGGTGATTAAAGTAAATAAAGGAAACAATTATCATATCAAAATAAAAGACAAGAAAGATGATTAAATGAGTCTTCAAAAGACCCATGAGAAACTCATGAAAGACATAATATGCCTTTACCTGGTTTTTAGTCTTTCATGATTTCATTTTAATTTTTATTCACTACCATCTGATAATTGCAAGAAACAGTTACTTTAACCATAGGCAATTTAAACCATTTAATTTTTTTTCCAGGGCCAAGAGACAAAAGAACCTATTTATTGCCCGAGGGGATTTTTACTAAAATGAAAGCTTAATCTTTCATGTTTTTTTAAGCAAAGGCTTTTAAAAAATCATTTCTAACAATGCTGTAGGGAGACACTTCCATGGGTATGCAAAATTGAAATTATAAATTTACAATTATAAAAAAATTAATAGTTTGGGGGATTGTATTGTCTCTGTTCTTTCTGAATGAATACTCTTTCAAGCTTAAGAGAAAGTATTTAGCACATGGAGGAGAACGAATGTCCTTAGACTCTCTTGCGGTCAAAGCTGTTTAGTCAGAACGTATGGAAGAAAAATAATTGGAGTTTAATTTGTTTGGAAATCCTCAAATATCAGCTGTCCCATTGGCTTCTCCCTTCCTGGCCTGTTTTTCTGTGTTGTCAATGCACTGAAGTTGGTCTGACCACTATCTACTCTGCACTGATGGTTGCTAAATCTTATTGATGTAAAATTAAGCTTCAAGGTGAATTTTAACTGAAACAACCATCTTTTGGGGCTCTAATGACACATGTTTATAAAGGACAGAACAAGAGATCTTGGTCAAAGATTGATTCAGGGGGGATTTTCAGGGGAGATATATCTGGATAGAAATATGGATATGATTTATGTGGCTGCCATGGTTCAAGGCATACTGGAAGTACACACTTATGCCCATCTCCATTCTGTGAAGGATTTTGCCTTTAACAACATCAAGAAAAGGATTAAATTTAAGCATCTACCTTTGCACTGCCACAAATGTGGGCTGTTTTCTCAACTAAAAAATATTAATTTAATGCATTATCTGGAGAGATGCAAACATTTCTTACTGGGCTTAGTGCAGGCTTTGAAATCAGACAAAATAATTTACACTTATGAAACACAACAAGCTGAAGTGTTCTATTAAAGGAAAACTAGACCAAAAAAATACCCTTAAGGCCTCCAAACATCCACACATTGAAAGGCAGATTTAAATGTTTTCTGCCAACATATTTTAAGTTTGAGTGCAAACACTTTGAGCTACTATGAAAAGCTTTATCAAACTAAATTCATTTTCCATGGAGCAGAGAAGAATCATTGAAGATATTATTCAGGTTTACAAAACATGTAATAGGGTGGAGAATGTGGAACCAGATAAGGAAGGTTAAACTGAAGAACACTTTAACAAAGCTTGATTTTAGGTTGGTTGTGCAACATAAATAGGTCAGTGGACTTATTAGAGATTTTTCAAGCTGTCTAATATTAGAAACACCTGTGTACAGGTGCCACCTATAAGACTTTCAAAGGCAACTGATATTCTGAAGACACTATCTGAAAGGCTAAATACCCAGAATTTTTTGAAAATAACACAAGTTCAATGTGTTAGCCAAAATCACTAACCTCTTTGGAAAAACCCTTGATATCTGCTCTACAATACCACCCAGAGCAATAGGAAGCTCTAGTTACCTCAAAGACATATCTGCCCAGCCCAGTGGAAGCACCTGTCTGCCACGGGCCTCTGCAGACCTGGACATCAGATAAAGCAACTCCCAGGTACTCAAGGAGCCTCAAGATCAGGTTAAAAGGGAACAGCAAGTCAGACAGGCTGGGTAAGAAGACTGTGTTGGACAGGGGAGGAGAGAAATGTGGCCTTTAAGGTTGAATCCAAGTTCTGTGTGTACATGGCAAAACAAAGTGTGCAATGGGAACATTCTGGTGCCACTGTGCTGCAGAGCAGCAAATAAAAAGGGAGTTAATTTCCAGCCCCTCTGCACCGCAGTGCAGTGCACTGAGCTGCCCTGGGAACTCTTGTCAGTATAGGTCAAGATCTGTTGTGTGTGTCTTGGGAGGACAAGGCTGCTCAGACATTTATCAGCTAAACTGCAGAGATATCACAGAGCATGCATGAAATGCAACATTTCTGCTTCTATAAATGGATGGAATTTGGACAGGTGTTAACAGTGCAGAGGGAAGAGATTGCTCAGGTTTAAAAAGAGCACATCAGCAAGCCAAAATTATTTTCCATCAACCTGCTTCTCAGAGATGTTGCTAATGAATATTATTTTTAGGTCAAGATGATGCTCATGCCAGAAACAGGAGAAATTCACACAGATTTAGTACTAGCCAAGCTTCTTTCCATTTAACCTCTGTCCCAAACAAACAATAAAACTGTAATATAATGGGAGCCCTGGCCAGCACTAAGACCCAGCACCACACTCAGTCCCATTTATTTTTTGCAGTGAAGACTGTTTTCCTTACTGATGAGCTCAGTCTGCCATGAATTACTTTTTCATGGGGGATAAATATACACTTAAACAAGATTAAACACAAATGTTCTTTAGTGGTGTCTAAAATAATATGAATGTTTTTTAGAACAGCAATAAACACACTTCATGATGCAAATAATTACACCCTGCAGCCTTTATGTAACAATAAGTGGCCAAATTTTCTACTCAGCTACATCACTGTAAACCCAGAGTAACTACTGTGAATCACCATCTCTCTCTGTGGATTCTGGAGATTCTGAAGTGTTACCTAAGCCTGAATTTGCCCCAGTTTCTCTCTAGGGTTTTGGAGACATCAGACATGCATATCTGGAAATCCACATGGTGGTCATGGAGGCATTTCCACCTCTTACCCTGTCTCTTTTGCCCCCATAATGAAGTCAGAATCTGGCTGTGTATTCCCTGTGCATCTGATATCACTTCTGTAACTGTGTACTCAGGACCAGAAGAAAGCTCAATTGAGATCCAGCAAGAGAAAGGGGAATAAAAAAAAGTACTTCAGAAAAATTCATGAAGGGTAAAGGCAATACTTGCATGTGATGGGAATCAAAGATCAGTATCTTGGGGATTAAAAAGAACCACCTCAGCTGATTTTACTTTGGATGGGAAGAATTTGGTCATGTTCTGAATTCTTTGTGAAAAGTTAATTTTATCTTAAGTTTCCCATGCAATTGTAATTTTCACGCAGAGTTTTTTAAGATGGGTCTGTTAGGCTTTAATGGCCCCTGAAATGAATCTGGAAAGGCAAACATGCCCACACTGGACCACTTGAAAATGCAGTTATTTGCTTGAAAATAACACCAACAAAGATGTATTCAGCTGTTAAAGGTTCTTCACAATTTACATGAGCACGGACCTCATGACACAACATGGAATCAGTGTTTTAACTACCACCTTGCCCTTGACTGCCATGTTTGTGTGTTGGAAGCAGGCACTCTGCTCTTACCAGGACTTGTGAGGGCTCCCAGAGCACCAGTCGTTGTGGAGAGAGGGTTTGCATTGGTGGTGGTAGCTGAGGTCTGGGCGGCGGCTGCTGCGGCTGCTAAAGTTGCCAAATTCTGTAATTGTAAAGCGTTCATGCCTATGTGGAGAAGCAATAGGGTTAATTAAAACAGGTAATCATCATCATAACATAATCGTCAAAAAGTGCTGTTTTCAATGGTCATGGAGCTTGGCATGTGCCTTGGCAATAAACTCAATTCTTTTCATTCCCAAGACATCTATAACCTCAATCCACCTCTTGCAGTTCCTGAAGAGTATTTCTCATCTCTCTACCTTGCAGTGGAGAGAATGCACCAAAGACACCAGCCTATACTTCAGGAAAATTAAACCTGGTTTGTGCCTCTTCTTAGGGAAGTGTAGAATTAAAAGTCATTTAAACCCTGCGTGAAGCCCAGGCACAATATTATTTCCTGACACAACAGGGGATATAAAGAAGATAACTAGCATTTAAAACACATTCAGGACAGGGTCATATAATTGGGATGAATAAAATTTGTTTCCCATGTTTCCCAGTTTGAATGCCTAGAAACTTGTCTGATTTTTTCTGAATGTTAGTTTGCCCACAAGAGATATTATTTCGCCCTGCACACTTTGTATTTCAAACAGAGGAGCTTAACAACAACTTGGACAAAATGAAAAAAAAAAGAGAGTTTAAATACAATACTTGGGAAGTATGTTTGAGAAGAAAAAAAATGCAATGAAGGAGAGGTGCTGTCTAGGAATTCAGAACTCCTGCAATAATGGAGAGTGATATTATTTTCAAACATAGATATTGCAGACTCCGGTTAGTACAACCAATAATTTCCATAAAGAGGAATTCTTACTGTCACAGCATTAGGGACTGTGAAATAAACCTTCATATAAACATCTACTTCTGAATAAAGCCACAAATTTAAATACAGCATGTTCCAACAGGCAGGTCAGGTCTCAGGGGAGCATCTAATTTGACTGAGGTTCTAATGTGGGTGTCTCAGTCAATGTCCAAATTCAGTTCAGATGCTGGTGTTTCTGAAAATGTGACACTGTTGCAATGGTGGGAGTTAAGATTTTAGTTTATCCAAGATACACCAATTCATAGTCTGGAACTGGAACAAGACACTTGGAGAAATTACATGACCAAACCTCTTTAAGGTTTCTTTTAAAGGCTAAAGACCATCTTAAAAAATAAGGCTTTTCTCTAACATTACTAATTCAAACTATTTTGCAAGACACAGTTCACATGTATGCAAACAATATTGTTTTTATTTTTTAAAACTACTCATCTGACTTACTGGCTTGTTTTGGGTGTACGTAATTTTTTTCCCCCACCAAAGAATTATCTTCCTTTGATAATAAGACTGCAGACTATTTCAAACAAGATTTTGGGGATGGAAAAGCTTGGGACCCAAATCTTTGTGAACAAAGCAGTCAGTAACCCTCAAAATGAGATATGGAATTCATTTTTATCCTGGACTGATACTGGTCCTTAATTATAATTTACCTTCCTATTCCATGAGGAGAATAGGTAATTCAGCAAAGAATATCCAGCAAACATTGCTGATCTTCACTGAGGCTGTATTATTGTGCCATCCTGTAACAAGGGTTTGGGAAAGCAGTGGGTTGCTCTCCTCCAGAGGAATGGCTTTCTATCACCCACTGCTTAGTTATTCATCAAAAGGATCACTCATAACCAGCTTATATTTCTTCTGTGTGAGGAAGAAGAAATAAGGAAGAAGTCCAAGTTCCTTTGGACTTTTAAATGGTATACATGTTAGGATTAAATAATTGTGATGAATTCAGAATGATTCTAGAGGACAGCCTAGGCCAGACAAGGTCAACAGGCAGCAGAGCAAACAACTGCTCTCTCTGCACTCATGAATCACCCTTGCACTTCTATGGATGCAAAGCAAATACCATCATTGCCTTATTCCACAAAAAACTTATTTTTTTTTAAACAAGCACAGGAGGAACCCATCAATTTGGCAAATGAGTTTCAATGCCCAAAGAAGATAAATGAACAAGAGCTTGGTGCTGATGAAGTTGTTTCCTCACCCAATTTGTTGTACTGTAGCAGTGAGTGTAAGACACTGGCCACAAAACAGCCTGCAGGTGTTATAGGGTGTCAGCTTTGGTGTCTGCAGGAGAAAAACCTGCTGGCTGTTGTCACACCTGAGTAAGGGAAGGACAGCAAAGACCCCCACTGAACTGAGCACCCAAATGTGAGTGTTAGCAAGGGCTCACAGCACATTGTCACCAAGCAGGCTCTAGAGCCCATTCTGTCAGCAGTTTTATCATTTAATATGCATCTTCTTTAGGATCCTCTGTCTGCTCAAACATTTGAAAAATAAGTCCTGTCATCACTGTTTCACATTCCCCATGCATTTTACCATCTCTGCTCCCTCTTTATTAGTTTCTCCCATCATTGTCAGGAATGTCAACATCCCATTCGCTTGGAAAAATTTGGAGGAGGGAAACCAAATGCTCTGGAGTCCAACCCCAAAAGAACTTTACTTTCAAATGAGGGTTTTTGGTTCAGTTGAACCTCAGCTAAGGTACAGTTCTGCAGTTCTGTGGGATGAATCTGCTCTCTCATTCTCTCCCCTTTCACACACACTCTTCACACATTTCACATCCTACAGTTTTTTTTCAAAACAGTCCCAAATCCCGCAACAGAACTGGACAGCAAATGAGTAGATGGATTTTATTTGAAAGTGCTGCTCACTCAGCAAATGCACCTCTCTCTGAAGAAATGCAAATTGCTTAACGCTGAGGAACAGCCTCATAGGCAGAGCTGCACATGAAAAATGAATATCTTCCTGTAGAGGAATAATAAGCCCCTTCTGGGTAAGGAATAACTCTTGATCTTCATGATGGAGACAATGTAGGGAATTAAAGGGAAATGATTAAAAAACCCAGATTCACAATACAGTTTGATTCCATTTTTAATAACATGTATTTACCAATGTGCTATCAGCTTGGCAAATATTCAAGATCGCAAAGAAATTCGACTTTCATTTTGTTATTTGGCAGATTAAAAAAACAATTAAATTATGTACAAAACAGATGCACAGTATGCCTTGCTTGAAACTTAAGATTTTTTAAAAAATTATTTATAAGGATAGGGGCATGAAAATTTAATTTAATGTTCACCTTAGGTAATTTTGTGTCTTATTGTTCACAGCAATTACCATAAATCTACATATCAATAAGCGAGAACAGATGTCAGTTGTTACAAGTGCTTGCCAATCAGGCCTGTTAAAAAGTGACAGATGGATGGTGATAGAACATTCTCATAAGGCCTATTAGCACATTCACAGGAAATTTTTGTAGTGCTGCACAGTCACAGATGCAGTTCTGTGAAAACACGGGGAAATTTGAGAGCACGAGATTTACATTTTACAACTTCTTGTGCTGCCTCTGACACAAACTTTCATACAATGAAGTAATTTGCCTCGTTTCAGTCACTGCAGCTTTTCTCCTGTGATAACTGTAAATTTGGAATTATTGGGTATTTGTAGAGGAGGGAAGGGAGTCACAAGCCGTTCCTCAAGATTTCTTAGGCCTCATCAGCTCTTGGGTTTCTAAAACCATAATAAAATCATATTAGAAAATAGCTGAGATTTGCTTACTGCACAAATTAAAAAAAAAAAAAAGCTACATTGAGTGGCACAGTATGCATGGAGAGTTTCAAAGTCAGTAGTGATTATCAGAACCAAATCTGATCGCTCATAAGCAGTTCCCACTGACTTGACTTCCTTTGCTTTGGAAATTTTATCCTTCTCAATTATTAGGATTTATTCCACCTGAATTAAATCCTAGCTGCAGCTTAAAAAATGTGGATTAAGGTAAAATTTTTCATCTCCAGGCTAAAAAGCAACTATTTGCTAACACTGGCATCAGCCATTTTGGATGCTGATGGTAAAATGTGTATAAAGGTGTGGAGGGTGAGGCTATTCCAGCAATATTCTAAAAATTAAAATAGACAGGAGATCTAAGTGCCACCTCCATCAAACCATATATATTCTGTGGCTACTTTTAGAAAAGCTGCTTATCTGAAAAGTGCTTGAGGTAGCCTGACCAGTTACTGTTTGATTGAGCAAAGCCCTTAAAACAACTTTTAAGTCCACAATTGATTCTGCCCTGTATTTTAAGAGTACATGCTTAAATCTGACTGCAGGTTCATGAAATCATAGAATGGTTCGAGTTGGAAGGGATCTTGCCAACACTCCATAAGCCATTTGTTGACTTATGTAGGATTTCAGCCCATTTTCAGGTTATACATGCTCCAAACACATTCTAGCAAGAAGGGTGGTTTTGTCAATTACAATGTCTTCAGTCCTAGTGGGAAGGATTCATCTGATTCTAACTTTGTCCAAAAAAAAGTTACTCAGGCTCTTGTTATAGTCAAAGAAGAGAGAGGGGGTAATGAAATAATCTGACCCTAAAAAAGAATCATAGAACATTTGGGTTGGAAGACACCATAAAGACCATCTAGTTCCAACCTCCCTGCTATGGGCAGGGCCATTTTCCATTAGTCTAGGTTGCTCCAAGCCCAAAGCTCACCTTGCAAGGGACAACTTCCACTATCCCAGGTTGCTCCAACTGCTGTTCCACCTGGCCTTGAACACTTCCAGGGATGGGGCATTCATAGCTCTCTGGGCAACCTGTGCCAGGGCCTCACCTCCCTCACAGTGAAGAATTTCATCCTAATATATGTAGTATTTTCCTAATATCCATAAAATAGATTAACCCCAGCCTTGGTAGGATGAATCATCAGCCTGGGAGTGACTCCCAGTTCACTGACATTGCAGGAGATGGGATGCCTACTTTCCAAACTACTGGGGCTCAGCTGGATGAATTCCATCCATAGAGGGGCCAAGGCAATAAAAATCCCCCTCACCCTCCATTTGCTGGTTATGGGAAGCCCACACAGAGCTACAGATATTGTGTCCAGACTTGGCCAAACCTGCACACCGTGCACTTTTACCACCTGAATAAGCACATCTCTCAATTGCTGAGCACTGCTTTTTCCTCTCAAGGTGCCTCTCCTTCTCCTCTGAGAAGGAGCACTGTGTGGATTGTGAACAGGCTCACTTGCTGCAAACTCTCTCTCTCCAAAAATGCTAAACAGAGTTGTTTAATTTATTAGTTAAAAGAAGAAGAAGGCAAAAAAAAAAAGCTAATTTTATGTGTTGAAAATAACTAGGACTTTCAATGGAATTAGTGTTACAAAAGCTGAATGTTTTTGGTCCCTGAGGTCAACATTTTCAAAACTGGTAGTTATCTTTAAGAAACAGCTATCTCCCTTGAGCTGGAAACAGTTTCTTGGTGACCTTTACTTTTAATATGATATCCCTAAAGAGGTCATAGCAGGAGAAATCCTCCTTCTGTATGGCTTTGCTGGAATGAAGCCATCGAAGAGTCGGAGGATATAAAGGATCCTTTGGCCAATGCAAAAGTATAGAGCTTTTGTGCAGATGGTCCTGGCTTCCAACTGGTCCCTCCAGATCCACTGAGCCAATCCAACAATTAGAGGAAAATATTCAGAAAGCAGAGCCTCACAGACTTTCTCTCACCCATCTGCTCCTACAGACTCTGCAACAGGAGGAAATCTGGCTTGGGTAGTGGAAGAAGGGCGGAATGGATAGAGCAGAGCTCAGGAAGGGCCAGAAGTTCAACCCAAAATGCAACCAAACTGTGAGAGAACTTGGACAGCACTGGGAAAAAGATATACATTGGAAAAATAGAAAAAGTCCCAGCTGCAGAGGGCTTAGGGACCTGAAAGAGAAGGAAAAATCCATGGTTTCTGCTCCTGTATAACTTCAGAAAGTAAAATACTCTGTCTATTCAATGAAATTAGGAGAAGGCCTTTGTTTTTTTTATGAGTACTGTACATGTTTTATTTCTTGAATGGCCACACATACAAAAATATTGATATATGAACCAATATTTGTTCCTGCCAAAACATTTGACATTAATGGATTGTAGAAAATTTTCCTAGACTGTACATTGTTTAAATAGTGAAAACACTGAAATATTTTCTACAATCATCCTAGCAATAGTAAACTTCCTTTTACACTATCTGTAGGGTAATTCCCAAGCTCTTAAACAGGCAGGTTAGCTTAAATAACTGCAGCTTTTAGGACCTGCTCCAGTGCCAGCCAAATTCAATACAAACATTCAAGCAACATCAATCTCCTTTGAACTAAGCTTCCCATGCAATTTGTATGTATTTGAAGGAGGAATTTTTGCTTGCTCGAAAGGTTGCTGATGTTTAATGTAGCTTACATTGTCTTTTAAAGTAAGACAATCAAACCACATAATGTAATTCATCTACATTATTAGCCTTCCCCAAAGACAAAGTGCAGGCTAGGCACTGAGGCTGGAGAGAAAACACATGAGAGGAAAAACATGAGAGGAAACACTGTCTTTAAATTAGCATTGGCATTAGAAGATATCAGAGAAGGGGAGCAAAAGTGAGGAAGTGCTCACTATGAAATACACTCGTAAGGATGCATGTCCTTGCATGTTTTATACAGGACAATGAAGCAGACTTTGGCAAGGTAGAATTAGTGCCTGTAATCAAGACCAGGGGATTACTGTAATACCAAAGGCACCACTGCCAGCTCTCCCAACTTTATTACCAGTATCAAAATATTACATTGTTTTCTTTGGCTTGACTCATGAAGTAGAATGATTTAGTGAAAATCTCGCTTTTCTATAGAAATGAGATAGAACTAAACTGCAGAATTAGGCATGGAACCTTAAAGCTTGGAAAGCTAAATGGCAAGCTACAGCTTTTTGTCTCTCAAATTTCAGGATCTTAAATTTTCATTAAACCAGTTTTGTGATTTGCTTGGACTTCACACAATGCTGAATGTAAAGCAGGGTCAGTTGGCTGCTACAGCAAGAACTTTTAGACCTGGTGCTGAGTGTTTAATATCTGTACGTTAGAGAGTGCTTGAGAAAAATCCCCATTTTTCTTTGGACTGTATTTCCAACTTACAAACAAACAAATACACAAACAAACAAGCAAACTCCAATACTCTTAAATGACAAACACCTAAAAAATCCACTCCTTTCACCAAAATCAAAGAACCACTGCTTTTGCAACGTGAGAACTACTTTAACCAGTCTGAGGCATGGTATTAGGGGAAGGGAATTTAAAACTGCACACTGAAGAGCAGTATCTTTGCTCTGCTAGCAAAGAAAATTGCTTTGATTTAAGAAATAATATACTGAGCATAGCAAATAACTCTTCACATGTGCAGTGGGGTGCGTGCTGTGCCCCCTCTGTTCTCTGCAGAGACAACACAAGCTGTAGCAGCACAAATAAACACTTGCAGATCCAAAGGGCCCTAATTTTGTACAAGGGGGAAGCTATATCAGAAGTCCTAATGTAGCAAACCGTGACTTCATCAAGATTTAAGCACAAAAGAGACGTTAGAGCCCTGACATGGAAGTAAGAGTGGAATTTCAATGGCTCATGTGGCTTTTGATCAAACTTTTAGTGTCTGAATTACGTGGTAAGCACACCCATCGACTTCAAGGATAAAAGTTGCACCCCTCAAACACAAAGTTCAAAGAACTTGAAAGCTGCAATGACGGATCTTCTTTAGCACCTCACTCAATTGTGTCTGGATTTTATTCCTCACTTTGAAATGTTATATTAATAGGCAAACTACATGCAATATGGAATTACATATTAGATTCTTTTTTGTGAAATCAACCTGTACAGCTTAAGTTAAAAAACCCTAGGCCTTCACAAATGTTCAAAGATAGCTTCAGCTAGTAATGCAAGCTCTTGCTGCAGACACAGGAGTACTTTCTTTTCCTTTCACGAAACATTATATACAAATTGTTAATACCAGGTGCACTGCATGACAGAGTACTGCCTGATTTCCAAGGAGAGGACATGAGCTCTCGGTTCTAACAATGACATAGTGCTTAGTCTTTGGCACTTTCATGTAGAGATGCAGCTTGGAGAACAATTTTGTATCATTAATTTTACCTTGAACATAAAGATTTACGAGTCACATGTTTTGGGGAAAGGAGTAAACTTCAAGCTGTTTTGATAACATAAATATAAGATATAAAATACATTTTTTTTCCATGAGAGGCAGTCAGTCATAAAATTATCCCATAGATGAGTGCATTAGCAATCTAATTTGCAGTTGAAAAAAGTATATCCCTCGAGTAACAATGATGTGCCACTATGATTTCTTAAGATTACTTTTTCTCAGCCTCAAGACCATATGATTTTCAGAGAATAAATCACATCTTGGATTGAAAGCCCATCCTGGAAATACTTGACTAAAATCCTTAGTTTCAACAGTTCTTGAAAACAAACCTGAATCTACACTAACAGTGAGAAATAGGCAACAAAAACTTCTAAGGTGCACATAATGCGATGGATATCACATTATGTTTCCTCAGTGTTCCAATTCTTTCATTTTTGTAGATCTAACCAAATATGAAAACATTAAAACACAATCTTTGAGCTCAAAACCACTTCCAAAATTCCCCAAGTATAAAACTGTTGCTGAAGCACTCTGTTCTGTTTATCATATTAAGATACATTATTTTGATGGAAAAAACGCTAGATTGCAAGAGTAACATAATAGAACCAGCAAGCACTGCCAGCAGGTCTGAGGAAGAGAGAATAATTCAGAGATATTGTCATCTGTAGGCCAATTTATATTGTCAGACAGCAGGTTCACATTATTCTCTGATGTCACTGCAATAATGGCATAATATAACGATTGAGCAAAGAATACCTGTGGGGTATAGCTATACAGTGTGGTATATATATACTTGTTAAAGTATTTCAGGCTTCCTTCAAAGCACAACCAGAAGCAGCAAAAGACCAGGATTAAAAAAAGAATGAGAAATGGTGCTCATAAAGACTTCTGAATATTTTAGCCCTTGTTTTGTGATGATGAAGCAAGTGTAATGTTGTATTTCATTGATTCAGCGGGCTCATGATTAAAATAAACTAATGTAGCAATTTAGGGGTTTTGTGATTCTTTCTTTTTTTTTCCCTGTAACAAGAAGAAAAAAAAGCTTTTTAACAGTTCCTCACGGCAGGCATAATGTGCATCTGTGCTCTGATTTACTGCACATGCTGCCTTCTCTAGCATCATGTTAAGTTAGGATATCAGCATGGTAGGTCACACAGTGGGAATGACCTTTTGCTAATCACTACACATCAGTTACTACTGGCACACAGCTCATTACTAAGAAACCCTCCAACTAGCTGGCTTTCAAATCTGCTCGCACTTTGATTCTTTTTTCCCCTTTTCTTTCTTTCTTTTTTTCCTCCAGACTGAAGATTATACTTTTACATAAAATCTCTGTTGTGTAATTTTGCCAACTAGGGTTCCAAAGTCAAAAAGGCACCCAGTTAATTTTCTGTGATTATAAAAGGAGCCTGAAAATTCATACTGAAGGTAGGCCTGTAATCTTGGGTTTCATTAAAAAGGTCAGAACATTTTTCCTCACCACATATTATTAAAATGTTTGAGGGCTGCCATTAATTTGATTTTTCAGGACATAGAAATCTCACTGGAAATTAGAATGTAATCCTGCTGTTGCTTTCCTGACACTTTTCATAGGGCAGGATACGGCTGCAGGGACTAAGAGCTCTCCTGCAATTTACAATTGGTTACTTTGGCCAAATGGCAGGTGACTAATGCAAGACAAACTGTTTGCACAACCTGGGAGCTCTGGGTTTAATTTCAGTTCTGAAAGAGGGGTGAAAGTGTTTCTATTGACGCTGAACCATGAGCTGTCCCCTGCCAATACATCTGCCACATTTAATACACAACACACCCCCCACCCCCTGACAATGTGATTATTAGAGGTACAGAATTCAATAGCTTAAGAACACAAAACATAGCAGGAGCAAAATGAAAGGGTTTTTAACTCACCGGCCATTTGCTGAATGCCGCTGAAGGCACCCAAGTTACTGGAGGAAGTTGCTTGCTGCAGGAGCTGCAAATGAACAACACAGCACAGCAATCTTTCTGACAGTAATGCAACAAATGAAGATAAAGCTAAAATGAGCTATCATTTCACATTTGGAGTATTTCTGCTTTTCTTTACATTTATATAGTCTCTTGCTTCTGTCTGCTGTTGGAATGAACATCCCTAGAGTCAATGCTGTAAATCCATATTAATGTCTAATCTCTATTAAGAAACACAGAGACACAAGGGAAACTCAATAACATGGCTGCTTTAAAACAATTAATCAATTTATTCTTTTTAACAACCAGGTGTTAAATCTATTTAAACCAACATAGTGTGACTAATTACAACCCTCTGTAGTCTAGTAGTTACCATAACTCATCTCTGTCAATCATGGTCCATTCTTCCCCACCCCCGTGAATTCAGTTTTTTCTTTATTATCTTTATGAATCAAGCACACAGATATTCATTAGACTGGGATTTGTACATATAGCAACTTAGCCAGCTCAGCATTAATTAGCCAACCTCAGTACTAATACATATTTTTAATTGCCGAGTAAATTGCTGTTTCTATTACTATATCAAAATATTGTATGCACACAAATGATGTATTTATACATACACAATGCATATATATAGGCACATCCATTTAATAGAATCATAGAATGGTTTGGTTTCATAGAATCATAAAATGGAAGGGACCTCCACTTCCAACTGCCCTGTCACAGGCATGGACACCTTCCACTAGATCAGGTTGCTGAGAGCCCCATCCAGCTTGGCCTTGAACACTTCCAGGGGTGGGGCAGCCTCAGTTTCCCTGGATAACCTGTGCTACTCTCTCACCACCCTCACAGGAAACAATTTCTTCTGAGTATCTCATCTAAACCTGCCCTCTCTCAGTTTAAAATCATTACCCCTTGTCCCATCACTAAATGCCCCTATACCCTCTCTAGCTTTGTTTGAGGCCCCCTTCAGGTATGGAAAACTCAAAGGTCCCAGAGGCTTCTCTTCTCCAGGCTGAACAGCCCTGACTCTTTCAGCCCTCCCTCCACAGCAGAAGTGCTTTAACCCTCTGATCACCTTTGTGGCCTCCTTTGGATTTACTCCAACAGGTCTGTATCTTTCCTGTACTGGGGGCTCCAGAGCTGGGTGCACTGCAGGGGGGGTCTCACCAGAGCAGAGCAGAGGGGCAGAACCCCCTGCCTTGATCTGCTGCCCACGGTGCTGGGAATACAGCCCAGGACATGTTTGGCTTTCTGGACTGGAAGTGCACATTGACAGGTTGTGTTAAGCTGCTCATCCACCAACACTTCCAATCCATCTTTTGATCCATGCTTTTGTGCTTGGGATTGCCCTGATCCAGGGTCAGGACCTTTTAACAACCCCAATCCATCTTTTGATCCATGCTTTTGTGCTTGGGATTGCCCTGATCCTTTTAACAACTAGGTTTTATTTGTCTTGAGGAACCCCCAAGTTATCTAAAAGATCCTCAACCAGACCTCCCAACTCCAAAGGCACAAAGGCAGAGGCTGCCTCTCAGCTGTGATGAAGGGAGACCTCTCTTGGCCATCCAGAACCAAAGATACATGGCTGTGGATTTCAGATTTTCCAGCAGGGACAGCACCTGTTTCTCATCTTACAAATGGACTAAGGAAAAGGCCATTTTAAATTGATGGCTTTTCCTGGCCACATTCACTTTCTGTATAAGGGATACGAACCATGCATGTTTAGCACTGGCAGGACCATGCATTAAAGCAAAAGCCATTTCCAAATGAAAATGTGGAAATTTGATGATTGAACCACAACATTCTAGTTTAGAGGCTGCACCATATGGATATGGCCTCCACAGTGTTCAGCTGCCTATCTGTCCTCACCTAAGGAAGAACTTAAATTTTATTCCAGCTATAAAAAAACAGACTCTAGCATTCAAAACCCCCAAAAGTAATGGAATAAAATTTTATTTACATTGTTGGGGTTGGAAATAGGCAATCTTTAAGGTCCCTTCCAACCCAAGCCTTTCTATTAATCTATTAATTGTTTTGCAGATAAACACAGCCAGAAGAAGACACACTGTGTATCCTGGACAATTTAGCAATTTACTGCAGGAAGTTTAGGAGAACTGATTTACCATGGTCCTAAAATAAATAGAGTATAATACAACCATTGCCTCTGAAGTGAACTTACAGCTAGATATTGTGGTGTGAGTCCTCCAAGACCTGTGAGGTTTCCCCAAGTGGCAGTATTGAGCTGTTGCATCTGCTGAGCCAACTGCTGCTGCAAACGCCGCTGCTCCTTGTCCTTTTGGGTGTCAGCAAACTTCACCACGATTGGCGAAGAGCAGCCCTGTGGTTGGATAGATCAGGAAAGACAGAAGGGTTAAATCACACCAGGTCATGCTCACCTCATGAGCTCAGCCATGTCCTGTAGGGCCACTGGCACTGGCACAACCAGATCGTTCACCCTCTCTTTGTGACTGGCACGTGTAGGACTGCAAGCACTAAGGTTTTCAGGTTCTTACGAAAAGAGGCTATGGAGAAATTATTGATTCCCCCGCTCTTTTTATAAAGCACCTTTCCTCAGGCTCTCTTTTCCTTCTAGCTATCAAAATTGCTGCCAGAGACAGCAAAGTGTACCAGTCCTCTTTAATTAAGCTTCACAGCTGATGAGATGGACGTGATGCTTTGTCTGCAGTCTGTTTCCGAGGCAGCGCCAAAGGGAGAGGTGTCCAATCTCCATGCTGCCAGGGACCACACAGCCAACAGCGCCCTGCCACCACGGTCTGGCTGTGCCATCAGGCTCAGTGCAGCTGGTGTGTGCACCCTGAAGAGCCTGGGAGCAGCAGATTTACCTCAGCACCCATTTACATCAGTGAGGCACTGGCCCTGCTCACACCAAGGACCCCCGGTCAGTTCACCCACCTGCGGTCCGCTCCCGGGCACGCTTTGTATCAAGCACCCTTGAGATGTGAACAAAGGGCAGGATGCAGACCAAAAGGGACTAGTTCTGGTGATAGCAGCCCATTCCTGATTGACACCACTTCTTCTATTGCTTCTATCAGCTTCTTGTTACATGGTATGGCAAGGCTGTAAGATGCCTTAGGGAATAGGGAAGCTGTAAGAAAGAGCTAGAGGTCTGGTCTGCAGCCTATTCCTCACCCTTGGGAGGGCTGAGGGACCCTTGGGAAGAAGCTGGAGGACACAGACCAAATGGACTTTTGAGGTAAACTGAATTTCCCTTGGACTTCGAATTGGGCACTCCTGGGCAAAGACACTGAGACAATGAGATGTGATTATGAAAGATGTCTCTGTTGATTTCTCTCTGTTTTTTTCTCTGCTATGAGATGTTTCACATTTTAACCTTTCAAGTCTTAATTTTTTTCAGATCAAGTAAGCAAGCTATATACTGCAATGATTCAGTTCTTCAAATTAATTCAAGCATTTTATGAGTCATCAAATCTGTCAATCCATTTCATACTGACTTTCAACTTCACAGCATCCAATGAATAACTTCCCTTGCCATGCGTTGTTATACTAATTTCTTGTCTAACTTCAATGTGAACACAATGACAGGAGTGATAAGTGACTCAAGTCCAAGAAACACAGCAGTGCTTTAGCCAAAGTGTATAGCGTGGGATGCAGAGCAGGGCTCCACTTCACCTACTCTTCCCATGGCTGCTCTCACAACATTGTGAACATCTTCAGAAACATCTTCAGATGTTCAGGAAACATCTTCCTCAATTAATTACAAAAAGCAGCCATGTACCTTTTCTCTGAAAAACCTCACACCAGGACAAGTGATAAAAAATATTCCAAATCATCAGATAAAATGATGAAATAAACGGCAATAATTATTATTATTATAATAATAACAATAATAATAATAAACGATCTCATATAAAGATTCCCCATCAATGCTGTTCCTTTAAAATTATCTTAGAAAATCATCACTTGTGGTATATTATTCCACCTCCAATTCTTTTCCTGTGTGTTTCATTGTAAAAATGTCTTTTAGTGTTTCTGTGAGATAGAAAGGAGATCCATAACACTCCAGCAATCAAATAAAGATTATGAAGGAGTCGGCTTGTTACACAATTACCTCTCTCTAGTGATTTTTATACTAATATTAAAAATAAGATCATTTAGAAAAAAAAGAAGAAAGAAAAAGGAGCCAGGGGGTAGACAATGTGAGAGAGATTTTTCTGGTTTTGCTAATAAAAAAAAAGCAAGCTGTTTCTATCTTATATGAGATACAAGTAACATTATTGGCAACACTGGGCTAAGAACAACTGGAAATTACTGCCTTCTGACTGGATGTACCGGAGAATCAAGTATATTTACAAAGAAATAGAAATGAGTATCAAAGGAAGAAATATTATATGGTTATTTTGGTTTTCAGTTTGGTAGTTCAGCATTCAACATTACAGCTGACATATTTATGAATGCTTAAATGTCAGTAAATTGTATAAAAACAATATCTCTGCAATTTATGAATCTATAATTCATTTTTTCACTGTATGCTCTATATTTCATCACTTCATCATTTTCAAGAAAGCAAACATTCTGAAGACTGAGATTATATCTAGCAAGTGGCTCTATATGAGAAAAGGATTGTTATTGTTGTATCAAATTTATTCCATGATAACAAATTAGTGTTTTCTACTGGTGCTGCATTTGAATGACTTAAACAAACAAACAGAAAAGAAATAGAAGAGCAAACACTTTAGAGCAGCAATTATATTTTAAAAATCAGTTGATTTCACCAAGTCAGTAAGTCAGGAGGAAAGAGCAGTAAGAGAATGCATTATTCTATGAGATGTGTTCATCTGGACTCAACAATCCCATTGTTCTTTCTTAGCCCTCTTTGAAAATTCATCTTGGTCAATGATATGTGCTAAGGAACTGAAAATAATAAAAAAGGAAAAAAATCTGTAGTAGTCGGGTTGAAATGCAATTGTGTACTGCATATCTTCCCCTAAGCCCACTTTTGTTTGCAAAATAGTATGAGACCAAAGTGTCCAAGATGTCTGTTTCAGGCTGAGGTTTGACATGTAACACTAGTCAACCCAATTTAACTTTTCACTAGAAGAGTATTGGCAAAAGTGAGCAAATTTTTTTTTTTGCCTACAGGGTGATTCTTGTTTTATGCACTTCTATTTCCTAGCTTGAGGGGAAGCTTCCAGCACAAACACAAGGTGCATCTCCCTTCCTCATTCAATGGCTTCATATTTCCATGCCACTCAGTGCCATTTTCTTCCCAACAGCTGGTGCTGCCTTCATATTTTCCTGTTGTCAGGTTGAGTCCCTCCTCCACAGAGAGGGAGGGTACATGGCTTCTTTCCAAGATGGGCCTCAGCCTAAGCCCAAATGATGCAAAGACCCAGATGTTCAAAGGGAAAAATATTTGGAATTGCCTTGCCAATTTGGGGATGTCATTGATGATGTCTCTAAAAGTCTTGAGAAGGATTTTGAAACAAGAGTAACTATTCTACAGAACTAATCACATTAAGAGCATTCTGTCAAAATGCAGCCCCTTTTGGAGTGCTGCATACAACAGGGGACTGGGAGAATTTGTCTGGGAGGTGTTATGTCTTTATTTTACCATCTTCGGAAGTAGAGCTGTGTAAAATTCATTTTGCTAGATGGAAAAATGCATTAAAACACGTGGAAAATATAGGTAAAACACAGTATTACCAATAAACATTTTCTTTTTACTTGGACTCAAACCCAGCAAACATATAGATCTGAATTAATGGTGCAGTGCACGGCAGACAAATTACTACAGGTATTATTGCAGAGACTTAAAGTGGCAGTTTTTTCACAATATACTATCAGACTGCATAGACTGTATAACAGCAGCTTTCTAGTAAAGATAATTTCATTTGTTCTCATCTCATTGGCAGATTCTCAACTAAAACTGTATACCCAGGGTCTAAAAATGCATTGCACTGAAAAGAAAACACATTGATTATAAAAGAAGCTCAACCAAATTCAAACGTGATGTTTGGAAAGACAACAGCTTTGCAATGCTGATATCATTACTTGTACTATACAGGAAACAGTTAGTGACATTTTCATGCACTGCCTTGAATTTTATCTTCTCCTCCTCCTCGTCCTCTGTCCACCCTCCCACCCCTGGTGTCCCCCCTTGGCTCGGTACACAAAGCAGCTCAACAACATGACGCAATAATGATTGTTCAGCACCCAGCATGCTTTGGGAGACTAGAGCATTGCAAAGGAAAATCACTGAGAGAAAAAAATAAAAAATTGAAAGGTCCTGGTGGAAAAAGAAATAAATAAAAAAAAAAAAGAAACAAGTGCACATAACATCAATGCCACCTCTGAGAAAAATCATCACTACACGAAGATACAGTATACATAATACAGTATAACATGCACTCTCCAATGATAAGCTAGAAGATCCAGAGTAAGTAAAGATTTCATACTTGTGCGGTTTTTTGTGCAAAATTCTGAAAGACCATGACAAAAATCACAGACTGAAAAAAGTTTTGAGATTGCCAGACAAGCTGTGGCATTCAATAACCACTCCAATGACCAGATCGTTAGCCAGCAGCTGAAGTCACGTTGAGTGAACTGGTTTAAAGTTTTGAGCTGCTCATCATTATAAAATATGAAGCCATAGAGGCAGTTTGGAAGGGAATGAAGAGTGTTGCTTGTGAGGGGCCAGCCACGATGGTGCTCTGCAGGAAGTGCCACACTCCGATATGCTCTGTCATCATTAGCATTTTTATTGGCTACATGAAGAAGGCAAAATAATATTAACTTAAAAAGAGATTTTATTTGCAGAAAAACACATGCACTAGTAACTCAGTGTGGCCATGTTAAATCTCTTGAGCTTTTTCTCAGAGCAGTGCAAACCACGACACTTAGAAATCTATTTAAAAGAAACTAAGATTTTTCTTAGGGGGAATGCGTGTTAAAAATAGAGGTAATTTACTCATCAGAGATACTTTGAGTACGACTAAGGAGTGATATTCACAGCATTTTTATTTTCTGCTGAATGCCACTGAAAACAGGATTGAGAGCTGTGTTTGGATACCACACAGCAGCCTTATTGTGCTCTTTTAGGTGATTGAGAAAAATAAAGCTTCACAAAGACAGGTAGAGTGAGCTGGTAAAAAATTTAAATCTGTGATTGTCATGTGTCTGATCTGATCCAGGAGAGCATGGCTTTACCATTCGCAATCATTTGCACAAAGAAAACAAAGAAAGGGCAAATGATACAGTACTGTACCTCCATGGTCTGAGACTGGTGCATGGCTTTGATTGCATTCTGTGCCATTGCCCTTGTAGAAAATGTGACAAACGCACAGCCTGTGGGAACAAGGGGACAGGGAGCAGGAAAGACAAAAAACAACAAGACAAAAGGGTTGGACGCTTGTTAAACCAACACAGTCTACGAGAACGGCCACAAGACGACACTGTTCTCAGTAGTACATAAAAATAAACAACTTCTCTAGTTTATTTATTGACAGTGCTGACTTGCTAATCTGACCATAGATGAAAGAAAAAAAATTAGGTGGAGATGGGTGACAAGAAGGGGCTTTATTGAATTTTTTGTTTGCTTTGTTTTGTTTTTCTTTTTTTAAATTTGTTTGTTCTGTTTTGTTACTGTTTTTGTTCTTTAGCCACAGGGTTTGAAATAAATAAGGCTTTTATGTAGCCTTTGGATTGCATAGTTAAATCTATTCAGACCATGCATTAACAATTGCTTGCTCTAGCTTTTGTGTAGGTAAACTGTGGATAGTGAATAAATGTCGGCATCACTGACAGCTGAACTGAGAATTTAATAAAGGGGTCCATAACATCACAAATTACTGTGATGCACCAAGAAGTATCATACAAATAAGAATGAGAAAAAAACCACTGTGTATTCTGTGACTATTTGTGAAAAGACTCAGACAAAATTCAGTAATGTAGGTGGAATCTCAACATTTAAGAAAATAACATTTAAAAAATAAAAATCCTTATGGTATTTGTTTCTCTGAGTTCTAGGTACAAGTATAATTCTTTGATCCATGAAAGCTACTGCCAGCTTGAACAATTCTGAAGCTATGTGCATGAATAACTGAAAAAATAACTTTTTTTTTTCCTTCTTCAGCCTTTAAAATCATAATGAAAAGCCAGTAGGCTAATGCCTGGACTATTTTTCCACCCTTTTACTATTGTCAGCCATACCTGCACTGGGCATGGTGCAGGTCAACGTTTTCAGTGCATGACTCACTGCCCTTTTGGCTAATAAAAACATTGCCTCCTGAGATTTACATTTTATTCTTCATGCACCCTTGGGCATCTTAAAGAAAAAGACTGTGAAATTAATGCAGATTCAGGCTGATTTTGTAATAATACCATGGCACACTAAAAGCTTAGCTAAAGCAACACAGACTTATTTCACTTGTGATCTCTAATGACTTTAAAAGTGCATTGATTTTCAGCTCCCTTAGCCTTGCACAGTTTGAACTTAGGTTTCAGAGAATAATTTAGTGTTCCACTCAATTTCCTCAAAACATTATTATTATTACTACTTAAAAGATTTCCAAATGAAGCAGATCTAAGCACTGAGAGGCTAAAGCATATTGTCATTTTAGAGCTAATGCATGAAAGCTACATTCTGGCATCAAAAATACAATATTGTTGCCCCTGTGGCCAATGGGCAAAATAAACCATTTTGCAATCCAGCAAGCAACAGATTGTTTGGTTTATGCAAATCAATTTGGGGCATAGAATACCTTTTCTTTTTAGCTCTGTGTGTACCTGGTAAGATTATCAAGTCAAGACTGTATTCACATTTTAATCAAACAACAGTAAGAGAAAGCAATGCCTGATCATTACCCAAAAGCACTACATCTAGTCATGAAAATAAAGTCAATGCATTTTTGCATCATGCGGTATTTTTTTCTCTCTTTAATGTAAAGGCCCTTGATTCAAAATAACCTAAGCTGGCTTATGTAGCTCTGACTGAAAGATGAGCATCATAAAATCAGAAATAAATTTTTTTTTACCCAAACTTCACCACAGCATTGTGACTTTCTGTATTTCTTAGGTAACAAAACAGCTCATGATGTCTCACTACTCTTTAGCCACACTACATAATGCTATACTAGTCTTGTTCAGCAACATATTTCTGTCAAAGAATATGATGTAACAAACCAGCTTTTTGTACAACAATCTAGACAAAATGTGCAGTAGAAGGGTAAATAATCTACAGTACTTTTCCTATATTCCATATTGCTGCTGTGCACTAAAATTAAAGAGGCCCAAATTTACCATCAGTCTCAAAGTAATCTCTCTTAATGCCATTTCTGTTATTAGCATTATTCTTTTCTTGTCTTGCAAATTCAGTGGGGGACGAGCACAAATAGAGATATACTGGAGGGCAGGCAAGGAACCCCATGCAGAGCCTTGAATAATATTGTTGATAATGGTCAAGAAACTGCTTCATTCACTTCTTTGGTTCTCGCTGTCCAGGAGTGTGTACTATAGTGACAATTACTGAATGAAGGTTTCAAATACATGAGAAGCATGTAAAATGTCAACAAAAATCAGTAAGACACAGTTTATGCATTTATCACAATTTCTCCCCAGCAGTTCTGCTGTAACTTACTGAGAGATGTTGCAATTAGCAGGTCTCAAAAGAAATGTGAATCAGCAGAGAAATAAGGCTGCATTCCTCTCAAGATAAAGCAGACTGCCCCTTCCCTCCCTTAAGCTTTCTCCCTCTTTAACCACAGGGCTCAGCTGCTTGTTGCTTTCAGTGCCCAACACCACTGCAAAGCCTTCCTCCTCACTCCTCAGCCCAAAACCATTTGCATGGGTCTCGTTGCCTTTGTCATGGCGCAAAAGGACCTTTGTAGCAGATCTCTGTACCAATTTGAAAGAAACTTGTTCTTTGGGCAAGGGGAATGCCTGATGAATGAGGTTATGCAGCTTGAATATGAGCATTTGGAAGCAGCATTCCACAGAGAGGATGGGGCTGCATTTTAATTAGGGTTTGCCAGCCAGAGGCTACAAGGTTAAGTCCCCTTGTTATCTCCATTCAGCAGGCTATTTCCCACCGATAGACAGTGGCCATTTCCACAGTAAATTTCCAATTTACCTCAATAACATGGCCAAAATTCAGTAGACAATGTTATTTCTAAATTATTTGAGAGGTTAAGAGGTTGCCATCAAGTGCCCCAGTTAAACATTTGTTAATTTAACCATCCTTCCAGACATTCACATTCAAGGGTTATTTTTCAGCTACCAAAGCTGGACACTTCACACAAAACATTTGTATATTTATTATGTGTGCATATATATTTTATTGTGCATGGAATATGGGATCATATATATTTTATTACGTGTGAACTGTGGACTCCTTTCCTTCATGACCAGATTGCCACACTGGATGGTAGCTTAGCCTATGTCATAGGATTTGGTCTGTTTAACTCAATCACTTTGCATTTATATTTTAGATGTTCAGAAAAAGCTGTTCTGAAATGCTTGTATTTACTGTCATGGTCAATGGCAGGACCTTGATTGTCCTCTGTGGGGCACATATGCATTGAAGGAAGATGGTTTAGTTGAGCATCTAGAATTTAATCAGAAGCTGGTGTCCAAGGACACTGGAATTCATTTTTTTATGTTTCTGAAGGGTTGGGAAAAGCCTTTCCAGCACTCTCTCCCTCACTGTGTCACATGGGTGCAGGTGGTCTTCTGGGAACACACTGCCAGCTTTAGGACCATAAATCACAATTAGAAGAGGACAGGAGTAATCAGATTTCATGCCTTGTGGTGCAAGGAAACAAGAAAGATTTCCATGGCCTCTTACCTCATCCTATGAAACATGGCATTGATTGGCGTGCCACGGAACGAGGTCTTCCCAACCCACAGCTACGAGCAAACTATTTCTGTTCTACCCCACCAAGTCCTGATATTCAATTATTCCCTTCTTACTTGAGCTGTGGAGCTCTCTGGGAGGGAAAATATGGAGAGGGGGATATTTCTATAGCTAATGGCTTGAAATAACTTCAGTTTGTACAACCAGCTACACCAAAAAATAGATTGTTTTGTAAAAACAGCCAGCTTACAGGAACCTTGCACTTATTTATCAGCTCTGGTTTCAAAATGTCAGGAATCACTGACAGAAGGAAAAGAGGAGGGAGAGAGAAGATCTAAGAATTTTAGCTGCTTCTCCAAGGCTGCCTTCTCACCCCCTACAGCAGATAAATGAGTGACTGGGAAAGGGCTGCTGGAAATAATTTCCTTCTGCAGGTGGAATTGGAGTAAGGCGCCCAGCCCTGGCATGAGAGAAATTTTTGAGCCCATTATCACATCTGCCACATTGGCTGAGAGAACATCTAAACTCACAGGGTTACTCCTTACCCCTCTCCCACCACAAACTGAAAGAGAATTCTGAAAAAGCAGTCAAATGTGATAGGCCTCCTCCTTTATCCTGGCCATCCCAAACCTAGGGCTTGCTGCTTGAGTGACTGAATATTTGAAATATTTTAAAAAGCTCAGCTCTGCCCCATTTCAGCTCCTGCTTCCTGTGATTCTTTTCATCTCTGGTTTTTCTAGAAGTGTTGAGAAACATTCAGTCAGGAGTTCTTGCACAGCCTAACACAACATAACACCCGCAAGCTGCAAGTGAAGGAGAACATTTTTACATATGGGAGCTTCAGGTAAGGTTCATACCTACACAAGAAACCTCCCTCATGAAACCACCATGGTCTACCAAAGGTTTTAAAATGAAGCCAAAGGGAGATGCAAAATGCAGAGACATTGTTTGGAAGTCTAAAACCAGGGTTTTGACACAGAAGGAGACCCAAGAGATTTTCAAAGCCACCCAAGCAAGTGCAGTGCTGCGAGTGCTGGCTGAGCAGCTGGTGCTGTAATGGTTGTACCACAGCTTCCCAGTAACCTGTAAACAAGTTTTTCTTCAATTTCTGTAAAGAAACAAAAGTGAAAAGCTGCCAAATACTCCTGCAAGGAGTAGTTGGGATCCTCTGAGATGAAAGCTTCTATTTAAGGAAAAGATAAGGCTTGAATAAAAAGCTATGGAAATTGAAGTGTGATAAAAATAAGCTCTAGTTGGGTTAAAATGTTTCTAGCTGAGATTGCAAAGTAGACTTTTCCTTTTCCTTTCCTGTGCTAATACAGCCCAGTCTGAAGGAAAGAGCATCCTGGAAAACAGCCTTCTAATGAAGACATCACACAAAAATCTGTCTTGGTGGATAAAATACATTTCATCTGCAAACTAAATTGTACATCAAATTGTTTACCGTAGTGATATCTCGTTGTTAAATATTACCTAAGACACACAATGACAGGTCTGAGACCAAGTGCAACAATTCAGTCTAAAGAAAATAATTTGAAAAAGCCACAGTGAAGCTCTTCAGTTTATGCATAACAGGCACATAAAGGTAACAAGAGGCACATCCTGTAACTGTGTCTCAGCTCTTCAGCTCTACTGATTTGACTATTGACTGGATGACAGGTTGTAGATTTTAAATTTCCTGAAGTTCATGGTTCCCTAGAAGCATTTCTAATTGGACATTCAATTATCCACCCTGCAAAGTACAGACTTCAGTAAGTGGAATTTACACAAACCCAGAATTAAATGGGTATCAAAGACCATGTTCTTTAACTGTGCCTCAATGATCTTGTTGGAATAAAGCCTCTTGAAAATTATTTCATTTCAGGATTGCCTCTTGGGAGGGATTGCTGCAAAACTGCAGTAATGGAAATCTGAGATGTAGCTACTGGCCAAAGGCCAGCAGAGACATTGGTCAGTTGGATGTGTTGCTTCCCTCCCAGCTGCAAAAGAGTTTCAGCAAGGGAAAACAAAATTAAATGTGCCATAATGATTGGAAAAAATGAAAATGTTACCACACTGCAGCAAAAGGCATAAGGCACAGAGGTGCTTTTGAAGAGCTATCGAAAACACAGCATTTCCATGTCCTTGCTTCCCATCACTTACTGATACACAATTCAGAAGGCAACACTAATCTAGGGTGCTCCCACAGCCTGGCACTTGGTATTACTTTAGCTCAGAAAGGAGCAGTAAATATCCAGAGGAAAGAAAACCCCAGCATAAAAGTCCCTCACCTATCCTTCCCTGCAATTAATTGTGATGCAAATACTAATTTTCTTTTACTAATTCATCAAGAAAACCCTTGAATCTGAAAGTTCTCAATGGATTTTCAAGAAATTAAATTGCCTCACCATGGTGTATCTCGCTATTCCGTTTCTAACCTGCTCTTAGAGTAAAGAAATAATGAAAAAAACAATCCCTGTAATCAATGTCTGCAGAACTGTTCACTTGTCCCATGTGCCTGGTGATGTTTTGTTAAAAAATCATACAATTAGGAGCCTAGAAGATGCAGAAAAATGCATTTTGAGCTTTCTCACAATTTTCATGGTATATCCAACTCTCTCTACATGTTATTAGCAGGTTTTTTCAGTGCATGCTATTAACCCAGTTGACTTCTTTCTGGTATCTGATATATAAATCTGCACTTAGCAATACAGCAGAATAATTTGCTATGTGGTGCTCCTGTGATAAGGATAAGAGGATTTTTTTTATCATCATTATGGATGGTAATAATTCCTAGAGTGATACAGAGATATTGATCCATTGATCTAAAAAAAGCATTTTACAAAGGCAGAGGAGCATCACTACCCTTATTTTAAGCAACAGGATAACAGAGATGATGAGTGACCAACTCACCTATGGTCAATACAGCACATCAGTGTCACAGCTACACAGCTACAAATCAAACTTGGGGATTTCTGGCTATTTTTGCACTCCAGCTCTCATTGCCTGGCTGTCTGTGTTGGCATCTGTGGTTGTGTAGACATTACATAGTGCTGGGAGTCAGGAGGTCTGAAAGTTTCCTTAAGCCGTTTACAATAAGTGATTTAAAATCTTAATTATCTGAGGCAGTTCACTTCTACTTCTTCATGATAATGAAGCTTAGCACATGATATCACAATCATGAATTTTTGTAAAGCATATTTAGCTCTTCAGAAAAAGTGCTGGATTAAACAACCCTGCAGGCTGAATCCTTCTCTCTGAATAATGAATATTATACAGGAAATGGCAAGCTTCTTTAGATAGTCCCATGAACCCTGCTCAAGAGGCAGCCAGCCTCCGTGGCTGTTGGGTCCCTGGGTTCTTTATCTCTACAGCCAACAGGGTATTTTTATTTTTAATACCTTTCACAGCTAGGAATTACTTGCTGCCAGCCAGCTAATTTCACAGGGACTATCCCAGAGCCTTTGGAAGGCAATGCCTTATGGTTGCTGCCTATTCTTGTAGCTGGTTGAAATATAGCAAATTACAGGCATAAACAATAGTTATTTCTTAGATGCAGGAGTGAGTAATGATGGGGGAAAACATGACTCAGCCAAAAAAAATTCCCGGTTTTTTAAAACACACTGCTCCACCACCAGAGCTCTGCACCATTAGATTAGGCTCATTTTAAAGCTGAGTTTCAAACAGCTGACAGTAGGAATTTGGAGTGGAAAAGGTGATGGTCCATTATGAGTAGTGACAGCAATGGGTGTGACTTTATTAAAGTTCTGTCAACCCTTGGTTAGGAGCTACAATAGAAACCCTTTACCTCAGCACTTACATCACACTCATCACAAAGTGTTACATTGTCCCTTGATGCCACAGGACAGGATTTCTCCTTGTTGCTGGAGCTCATGTGGTACAATATAACCCTAAATCCTGCCTATGAGTTGACAGTAGACTGTTACCCTCCCAGTGGTAAAAGTTGCAGATGTAGTGTAGATGGGCTAAAATAAAAGTCAACCAAAACCTTTTTAGTTTCTAATAAATAAAAAAACCCAAACCCAAACCCAGAGTAAACCAAAACTGTTTTACTGAGCCATGTAACCTGGAGCTATTCCTTGCAACTGTCTGCTGGTAATACACATTATTTGCCTAAACCCTTTAAGAAAGCTTGAAAACTGGCATAAATACCAAGAAAGATACTGTTCAAGCTTTTTTCATCTGAGATACCATGAGGTATACTTGCTAAAAAATTAAAAAGAAATACCAAACAGAGTTTACTGGACCACATTTCCATCTCACTGTTGTGAGCACTGAACTGAGCTCCTGAAGGCTCTGGCATGGCAAGGTTAGGGTTTTCCTCAGACAGTGACTATTTTTCATTCACCCCTCTGTGTCTGGGAAGGGAGCACATCTGGATGGGTGATGAGAAAATAAATTATGCTTGTGGCAAAGGGAGTTAACATCTTGGAAATGGTAACATGAATTAAAACTCATTAAGGCTTGGAACTCTTTACACAGATTTAACAGTGTAAATTCTCCCTCCTGAAGCAGTTTTTCACCTTGTGCTTTTTCAGTCAAGCTCCCTCCTCTGCAGATGTCCCTCAGCACTTTTCATTTCAACTGCAATACCAACCATTTTCACAACACTCTGCCTTCTCTCATGGAGTGGTGGTTTTGTGAAGCTGATAAAAATCTGCCTGAAAACCTGGTTGGCGCAGCTGAACCCATTTTGAAGTGTGAACATGGGTGTGTAGAAAGCAATTCGAGTTTAACAAGGCATGAGGCATGAGGGCATGATAGAATATCAGTCGTGATTGTGACCGAAATGAACCCGAGCGGCACAGAGGATGCAGCTCTGCTGTGGTTACTGGTGTGTGACCTACCTGGACTGAGATCTTCAGTCTCCAGCAGGAGAGAACAGCACATTAACTGTACAGCTGTGCTGGCCAGCACACAGCACTGCCCTGCCTGATGCATTGGAGACACGGCTTAGGAATTTCAGCTCCTGATTGTTGTGAGATTGCTGTTCACAGCAGAACAAAACCACCCCACCAACCTCACTTACTCTGTTGGATTTCATAATTAGCTTTTCTATGCTCCTACTATACTGAGTCTGTTGAATTAAAGCAAGTATGCAGTGGGATTTTTATGGATCCCAGGAAAGATCCATTTCTTTGTTGGGTGATGCTGACAAGTCAATTAAATCTTTTTTTGGGGCTCAAAACATCTGATGTGCAGATCTTGTTATTTCAGCAGTTAATTAGCTCCTTTCCCACTTGTGTCTTCCATCATCCCTTCCTTGTGCTTCTCACACAATGAAATCAGTAAAAATCAGAAATACTTATTTTGCCTCAGTGTTGGGTCTAGAAAGATAATGGCAACACCGCACTCCATCAGTAAACATTCCTTATTGAGCTGCAGGAACCAACTGTAGACCTGTGCCCTAATCTTCCCCAAGGCAAAAGCCTTGATCATGAGGCTTTCCTTGCCTGAAGGGACTGCTGCATCCCAGCCCCAAAAATTTGGGGATCACAAAGCATAAATGTAAGTGCATAATTTTCTTAGGGCTCCCTATTTATTGTAAGAGTGGCTTTTCAACAAGTCCTCTTTGTTCAGAAGTAGTACAGTACGTGCTTTCAAGAAGTGCCATGATATATAGGAATACCTGTACTTCCTTTGCTGAAATTTATAGGTGTTTTACAGAAACTAGAAACCCCCATGCACAAATTGTTGCACAAAATTCTGTGGATCCTATTGCCCACTAGAAACAAGTAGGTCCAAAAGTAAAGAAAAAAAATCTAAATCTATACCCATATCTATATGCAAAATGGGTGCTATTACCTTTTTCTATGCCTTTTGAAAATGTAATAAAATGCATAAACTGTGTACTTTCTATGTATTTGTTTTTCCTATAGATGTGATGTTTTTCACAGCTCCACAATTGAAATTACTTTACTCACTCTCTGTGCCATTAAATGGCTGTGACAGGTTACAGCAGCCAGCAGAGAAATGGGACTATCCCTATTTCCTTTTCTACTCAGCAATCCCTGGCACTGATGTTCTGAGAAGGTTCATGCTTTGAGAATAAATTCAAGTCTACATACCATGGAGTTAATATGCAGTCTGTATCATCAATATACATTTATCTTTTTTCAATAGGTTTTCAGAAGGCCTTTCCCTAAAAGGTACTTTTGCACTCAAAAAGGATCACTGGCTTTGAAATCTCCACAGCATTTCATTTCCAAGTTGAGGTTGGCCAGTTGACCACTCTTGATGGTGATGCTTAACACCTCTGCCCTGGTTTTTGGGTTGTGGTAGGGGTGCAAGATTTAAAAACTCTTTTTACAAACTTTTGTCCAGGCAAAGCTCTCAGGTTCAAGCTAACCTCTTTGTTTCTCACTTACAGCAGACCTATGTTTTGCATAGAGTTACAGAAAACACAGGAATGGAGGAGATAGTGCTACAACGAGGGCCAGTTCCCATCACCCTTCATGCCCTCAAGCAGTCATTTACAGTCCTGTCCTTTTTTTTTTTTTTTTTTGGCCTTGTGCTACAAAGCAGAAATGGGGTCAGGGGAGCAACTTTGATTTTGTGAGAGCAGAAAACTGAGGGTGTTTTCTCAGGGTGCAAAGGAACCTTTCCAGCTGACAAACAGGGTGATAACACAAGTTAATATGTTGGCACCGAGACCTTTCTGACACTGGAAATAAAAGGTGATAATTTCAGTCGCTGTGAAAAGTTCATGTGGATACCTTCATCACGTGGGACATATTACAGAGTAACCTCTCGCTGCAGACAGTAGCTCTGCCTACCTTGGCTGTGACATAAAGCTCCCAATTAGCACTTAAGGAAAGAGACTTTACAGGCTGCACACTCACCTCGGCTCAGCCCATCTGGTCCCCGAAGGATTCGGCATTCTTCTATCTGGCCGAACGGAGAAAACATCACCCTGATATCATTCTCATTACACTTCTTCGAAACCATTCCTATGAACAATTTTCTGTCTTCCACAGCTAGAAGATAAAAATAATGAATGAGCAAAGGCCATTTCATCTTTTTGCTGTGATCAATGCTTCATTACCACATCAAACCAAGCTCCAGTCATGTGAGTCTGGCTCTGTAACTGAAGACAAGTCCTAAGGCAAACACTTTATACTTACAACCTCCCTGCCCCCTTCCTTCCCCACCCTAAATATCTCCTTTCTCTCTCTCTCTCTCCTTTTTTTTTTTTAGTGGTGCTTGCTGTTTATATAACATATTAATTGGCTGTCTTAGTCACTTTGCATACACCTCCCCTTCACGGCTTCTAAAACGAAAATATCCTCTGTTAGAGACACTTTTAAAGATATCTTTGCATAGATTCTAATTCAGATAAATTCCTTCATCCCCCTCATGTGTGAAAGAAATCATGATGGGGTGAGGGTGAAGAAGGGATTGTGCACGTAATGATACAAACTAATGAAAAATATTCCTGAGAAATGTTTTGAGAGCAGCTGCTGTCTGAGCTTTCAATTTCAGCCAACTGAATGCACGACACTGGATAGGCAGATTTGCAATGACTGCTCTGGAAAAGAATGCATTAATTTTTTCTGCTGTTTTTTTTTTTTTTTAGTGCCACAGCCCTTTACTCTTCAGGAGGACACAAGATATATTTCAGGACATCACCTGAACACCCTTTGGCGCGTAATGATGCTGAGTTTGCAAAAAAACACCATGAAAAACGTGCTTTACCTGAATTATTGGTAAAATATTTCCTGCCTGCACTGTCACCAGCATAAGCTGGACTGCTGCAGTAGGATGCACACAGTCCTATTAATCAAACCCAAATTTGCAGGTCTAAAGCTGGGGACTCTTGTCAAAAATGAAAGAGGTCATCAAAACTTAATTCACTCTGGAAAAACTTAAAAATGATAACGCACCCACCCATCTATATTAAACTAAAAATCTAAGTGCTTATTATACAGTACATACACCAGTGCTTTCTTCTTCTCTGGAAATGGCATGTAAATCCAATTCCCTGTTAATGAGCAGACTGTCAGGGTTTGTGGGGAAGCAAAGAGGGAAGGAAAGCTTTACTCCAGAGTCTGCAGTGCACTTACTTATTTCTATTATTGTGCAAATTATTTTTGTAATGAAGTATTTTCATTTCTAGGCTTACAAAAAAGAAAAAAAAAAGAATCCTTCCTTGCTTTCTAACTCTGTCTCCTGTATTAGTATGAGCTTGTCATATGGAAAAAATTGCAGCTGAGGAAGAAGGAATTGTGTCCAATTTTTCTAGGATTTTATTTCTGTTATACTTCAACATTTTCAGTGCATTTAATAATTTCAAGAATAACAGGAAGAGGTTCATGTTTATTGATTATGAGACGTGTTTGAAGTAATTTTCTCCTTAAATCGCTGACTTTAAAAACTATTTGTAGCTTTTATATAAGTAAGCACCAAATCCATGCATTTTTCAGAACCCAAAACAGAGACCAGCCCCTGCAGACCCAGCTTCTCACTCTACAAGCTTGCAAGAAAATTGGTGTGAATTTAACACCCAGGGGAAGATGTTTTCTTCAGCAGAGATTCCTCAAGACTGAACATTTTCATTCACACTTTATATTGAGGTTCCACACGCAGGTGAACCTCCAGAAAGGGTTAAGAAATGATGAATGCATGGGATGAGCCAGTTATATACAGATCAGGAGCTGAATATGCGTGATTGCAAATAAGACCTGCAAGTGGGGATATATATATATATGTCTTATTATGAAGCTTTACATATGATTCATAATATATAGCTGACCTTGATGCTGCTAAATATTATTTTAAGGGTGGGAAAGCTGAATTGCCTTGCTCACAGCTACAAGAGGAGTACAGGCAGCCACTTCTGCTGGTGGAAGGATGCCTGTAACCTGGCTGCAGACAATTCCTACATTTCCTTGAGCAATCTCAAAGCAAACTTTGAGGAAGTTCCCTGGCCAGCCTGTCCCCTCAAAACCAGCCACAGACTATGGCCATAGTGCAGGAAAGGTTTTGAGACAAGGGACCCAGTTGGGCTGCCAGGCCTGGATTCTCCACACCACAGACTGAGGTCAGGCTGGGTGAAGCCTTGGTGCCAAGCACACTTCCAAGCATTGCCTTCTGCTCTGTGTTATGAACCTCTAATTTTGTGTCTCTGTGTCAGCTAGTACCAACCAGTTTAAATTTGATCTTAGGCTTGAAATACAGTGTGAAGGTCCACTTTAAGGGTGGCTAGGCTCCAACTCCCTTTTAAAAATAGCTGCTGGCTAAGTTGGACAAATGCCTGCCACAGCATACCAAAGGAGGTCCCTCGGGTCCTGCTTCGGTGCCAGGACAAAGCCTCAAACCAAAGAGATTCACGTAGAGGCTCAAAAGAAATGAGATGTGAACAGAAGGCTTTGTTTTAATTTTCCAAAGAGTAGCAGGCGACAAACTCCCCATCGGCCTCCTTCGGTTTTGGTAGTAAAACTATAAATATGCCATTTAACTAACATGATTTGCAGGTTTGCAGCTTGAGGGTGATTTTATAGTAAATTAAACATCCAGCTCCTGTGTACTGTACATCTTAAAAATGCAGATTTCATGAAGAATGCTCAGAGTACAGAAAACATATTGATATGATGACGCGCTCTGCATTCAGTGCCATTAGTCAGTCCTGATCAGTGTTGAAGCTTAAGAAAATTGCTATTCTTTTTCTGGCTGGAGGCCCAGCATAAAAAACATTTAAAGTGACAATTGTCAAGATCAAAATGACATGTTTTCACTCCATCTGAAAGAACATCTGATATTATTAGGCTGAAAGAGTTTTTCCCACACAGAGAAAGGAATACTTTTCCACCTCGATAAGACTGATTTTCAGGAGTTATTTCTGCATTTTTGGTCAGCCATTTCTTTCTTTCTGAAATGAATTCTTACCAGCCACACAGGCAAGGTTTGAGAATCAGACAACAGGGTGCAAGAAGTGTGGGTGAAATGTTTTTAGAGGTGAGCAAACTTCCCTCTGGATCTGCCAAGCCAGTGGATTTTCCTGTGTGTGTTGGATATCTCCCACGGACTGAAAAATGAGGATTAAACACACATGACCCAGCAAAGCACTGAGGCTGAGACAGGTGCTTCTGCTTAGGGAAAGGATGGCAGCCTAAACCCATCTGGCCTAGCTTCAGTGACCTACAGGTTTGGTCTCAGTTCAACTGGTTGTTGGCAATGCCAAGAGATCAGCTCCTTCAAAGAGTGAGACGTCTCACTTCTCCCAGCAAGGTGGGAAGGTGCATGACAAGACATTTTCTCCCTTTCTTCTCTCTTTCCAAGGGAGAAATGGGAGTCCTTCCCCTGCTAATGAGAGCAGATTACAGATTTTTTTACACTGACTGAGTAGATTGACAGATGCTGTTACCTTCCAGCCAAATCCCAGATCTTGGGCATCATGAAAACATTTAGATGTCCTGAGCTCCAGCTGCAGGGACATCAGGAATGAATGAGCTCTGAGGGGCTGGACAAAGCTTGGGAGCTGCCAGTGCTTTGGGCAATGAGAGCAGGCAAAGAAAAAGGCTGGGGGAAGGATAACAGTGTGCAAGGGCCAGCACACGTACACATATCTCAAAAGCATTTCACTGCTGCTTGATAAATCTCTCTCCCACCCTTGGGGTAGGTTTCAACAATTCAAAATCCAGAAAATTTTTTTAGCATGTGTTTGACATCATTATTTCTGAACCTTGCTTATGGGCTTAGTCGAACTTTCTGACTATTTTACACCACTCTGGGGGAATGAAGGAGATACAACTGTTTGGAACCAGCAGGTAGAATGGGGTGGCTGAGTGCCCCTCCTTGATGGAGCAGAAGCAGCCAGAAGATCACAGTAAACAAGGCCTGAAGTTCTGTTTATAGGAAGGAAAGTGTGAAACTGCACAGTTTCTTGATTAACACATTATGGGGTTCACCTTTAATCCATCCCAACACATTACAAATGCAGGTTGGCTGTGCTGCCAGGGCAGATCAAGTGACACATCCAGTGCTAAGCCTGCTGCATTTGGGGTGGGGTTTGCCAGAATGCAGTTACACTGCACAAAGAGGTACAGACACCTGTTTCAAAATGAGCAGAGTTGCTCTTTTAACCCCGTCAAGGTCTAGCACTGCCATCACTAGCACACATGCCTGGGCATCGTGTTTGAGCCCAGAACTCTGCCTTAGCCATCAAAGGTTATCTGAGATGAAATCTGTCTCTGCTGGGAGGGGAACTTTTCAAACTGAGCCTCCTGTCTTCTGACAGCACCACATCCAGCTTGCAGAATAACATCCTGAAGGGTCTAATTTTTTAGCTTTACTCAATTTGCTTCAGTAATGAGCATTTCTTGCAGGCTGTATTAGATTGCTTGTGCTAACCCAGGAGGATAAAGGAGTAGAGATTATTTTCTGAATGCTACAAAAGAATTAAACCCTGTAATAATTGTGGGAAATCTCCCTGAAGATTCAACATAACTTTTATTTTCACTCTTCTAAACCCCCAAAATTTTGAAATATCAAAATTATAACCCTTTGTTGTACATTTCTGAGTAGTTCAGTCAGATAAAGAGTGAATTTTCTCCCCAGAAGACGCCTTCTCTCTTGAGCAACTAGATAAACAGTTAATAAACAGTTAATTATGTATAAATGGTGTGGAGGATTGGTTGTTTTTTTTTATTTGTTTGGTTTTGGTTTTTCTCTTCCCATATAGAAGGGAAAAGGTGAAATCACTTGTAAGCCTGTGAAAACCCCTTGCTACAATCTGTCAAAGTCACACCTGAATCCGGAGCTGCCTGCATTAATTATCAACTTTTCTATGTGTTAGTGCTAACATATGGCATCTAATTACTACCTCCAATTCGGCAAAGTTGTGCCACTTAGAATTTAAAAATTATTTTAAAATTTTTCCACTAAAAAAATAAATAAAAATAAATTATAAGATTACTCAGCTTCCCTACTTTATTTTCTTAAATAGAGAATTTTGTCATTTTCCCTGAAGCAGTGATGCTTTGATCCATTTAAGAGCTGTCTTCAGGATATGTGCCTGAAAGTATTGACTGTGTTCAAATCCAGATCTAAGACATTGAAGCATTTGCAAGTTGTAGAATGTTAATGGCCACAGACAACTTAGAGTCAAGCAGGTGTTTGCAAGTTTTTCAGCATTAGACTGGAGGAACCCCCTTTGTTTGAAAAAGGGAAAATGTCCTTAGAAGGATAAATACTGTGAGTGATGAATCTAGTAATGGTGGAGCCTTCAAAGTTGAAAACATGCTTTTTTTGGCAGAAAATCCTCAACCAAAACTTTCTAGACAGGTTAAAACCACCTGCATAAAGGTGATCAGACCAGGATACACTACAAAATTCATCACCTGCAGATCTTCAAGAGATGGTATATTTTTCAACAGTAAGAAGCTTTTCAGAATCCCCCTGGGTAGTCAAATTAATTAAATCTGAGGGCAAGTCTTGCCCCATCAACTCTAGGTCCTAAAAGCTCGGTGGAAGAGATCAAGATTTGCTTCATCTGCATGAGCAATGACTTAGACAGACTGTAGTCAGGGAATGAACCATGGGAGCAGGTTGCCCAGAGGAGCTGTGGATGCCCCAGCCCTGGAAGTGTTCATGGCCAGGTTGGATGGGGCTCTGAGCAGCCTGGTCCAGGTGTGGTGGAGGTGTCCCTTCCATACCTATCTCCCAGTTTCCATGAGGTGAGCTTGGTCTCTGGTGTCGAGGGACAGATTCTTCAGGTGACACAGACATCTAAGGGCAGGAACAGTGATGGAAAAGGAGGAGCATTTCATCCTGGGAGTCTCTGGCTTGGTGCTCATTCAAAGTTTTTCACAAGGGACACACTTTGGGGAGGGGGCTATTTAATCACACAGCAAATAGTGTTCTTTGAAAACCTCTGTAAATTGAGTGAGAGGACCTGTCCTTCCTCCCTATGGAACTTGAACAGGTCTATCAATCCTTCACAAACATGCACAAGCCCAGAAGAATTGTAGAATGTTCAACTTGTCCTACACATCTTCCTACAAGAAATTTTTGACCAAGAAATTGCTTTAGCCTCTTTTCAAACTGAGAAACACCACTTTACTCATAAAATCCATGGATCCTCCCATGACTCAGAAATCAAAGAGACTCGATTATTCCTCAAAAGCTCAACCACCACGGATCATGAAAACCAGGATGCCTTGGCATGTCTTTTTTCTTTTCCCCTTTGAACTTACCAATCTGGTTGAAGAGGTACAGTTTACAGTTTGCTGTTGGCATGGATAATATAGCTCCTCAGATGGATAGCCTGGAGCATATGGGAAACATGTGCCAAACAAACCTCCACATCCCCCACGCTGTTGCTTTTTCTCTTTCTTGATCTCCAAGTTCTGGCAAACTGTCACCCACTCCATGAACCCCATGCCTACACCCTGCCTTTCTGAGGAGCTGTACCATTATTACCATCATCGTGGTATTAGTTTGCCTTCTGTTTCTCCAGTTGATTTAAAAAAAAAATAGTTCACCACCCCTTGAACATGCCTATCATAAGTTCCCACACCCTTCAGGAATCTAAATTTAAAAAGGTGTTTAATTTGACAGTTGGAACCCTGAACTGACAACTTGTTTTTTCCCCAAAAATACAAAGAAAGGAAAGAAAAAAAAACAAAGGTGAAAAAGCCCAATTCCTTGTGATTTTTATGCTTGGAATAGATGCCAGAAAATAAGAGAGTATTCCCACAGTGCAGACAGGAGTTTCATGCAGATAACCCTAGACTAACAGCAGCAGCCAGGAGCCAGCCTACCCTGCCTTCCAAGCAGGACTACTTGCAGAGAAGGACAGAATTTGCACAATTCCCCACAGTGTTTTTCCAATATGTTCAATCTCCTTTAGAAAGAAACACTTCAGGCAGTGAACAAGTAACTCACTGGGAGTCAATTTTGGCCCATTGCCTCTTATTTTTCTAATTTGCCAAGGAAATTGAGGTGAAATTTATCTTTGAAAGAAGAACCCATGGAGGCCATACTTAGTTCAGAGGGTTCAGGCCAGCGTTCCTGTGCCTAAGGGATAATTGTGCCCACTGCTAGCAGTAAATACTAGGGACTGGAGTCTGGATTCCAACAGCAATGTTTTCCTTGACCACAGTGGGGCCTGAAAATTTCAGTCCTTCTGCCCATCCATGTGCCTTGGCCTCTATTCTGAGCACTCAAAGACAGCAAGAAATCACTGCTAAAAGTCATTGGGAAAATGTTCTTCACCCAGAGGGTGGCTGGGCACTGGAACAGGCTCCCCAGAGCAGTGGTCACAGCACCAGACTGACAGAGGTCAAGGAGCATTTCAACAATGCTCTTAAGCATATTGTGAGATTTTTGGGATTGTCCTGCATGGGGCCAGGAATTAAGACTTTGAGAATCCTCATGGATGGATATCTATCCTTTCCAACTCAGAATATTCAATGATTCTATGATTTCAACCTGAGAGGACACTCCCTCCTGTACAAATGGGTGACAGCTCATATTTCCTGTGCTCACGGCCACTTTTGTTTGGAAAGTTGTCATAATGGGAAACCTAGCATAATGTGAAGTTTTAATTTCCTTCCAAACTTCATAATCCTTGGAGAAGCCTGAAAAAGGGATGCACTACAATTAGCAAAAAAGAAGCCTTAAAAAAGCCTTGCGGAGAGATTTAGAGCCCAATCATAATTTACATTTGCAGGTATGTAGATCTCTAAGTGCACGGCTTCTGCCCTGATTACTAATTAATGAGGTGCAAAGATGCCTGTTGGAGGAACCAGCTCTGATTATGTGGGCCTTAAGGGAAAATGAAGCTCTTGCAATCTAAGAAGGCAGATGATATCTTTAACATATATTTTAGAAAATTACAGGAACAAATCAAGGGGCAAAATATACACGTATATATTTTTAAAGAATCACACGCTGCCAAGTTGCACTACCATTCGATTATCTTATTTCCCTGAATATATAAACCTGGCATGTTTAATAGATTTACCTTGCCATCTATTTTGCATGTCATATACATCCACTTAGGCAGTACCCTAGTATTCCAAATGGATATTACTGTCTTTATAGCATTCATTTTTCAATCGTTTTGAGGAATAAGTATACAGAGAGCTCCAAAATGGGCTTCCCAGCTCATAATGAAGCATATGATTAAAATCTAAATTTGGCTCAGATTCAGAATGGCATCATTCTGTAAAAAGGTACTTTTGGCAAATGTTTAAGGCCGATCATGTACTTACATAATTTGTTAACACAGGTATGCCTTTTTGTTTCTTTTATTTTAAATTTTCAGCATCAACATTTTATCTCCATCTTATCAATTTCAGGTGCTCCCACAATACCTCACTGTTAGGAGAACCCAAGGGAAGGATGTATGCTATGCAGTGAGGCAGGTCATGACATACAGCAGGTACAAGGAAGACCCTTTTTTGAGGACATTTCCTTCCTTCTTTAAAGCAGAAGATAAAAAAGGAGTTCAGAGCAGCTCAACACCTTCCCAGCATGTCAGGTGTAGGGAAACTGCCCATTATTTTCACCACAAAAGGAGTAAAGCAAAATCTCTCACAATGTTGTGCTTATTTTAGTTTAGAGAAAGACACAATTAAGTAAAAATAAATTAAACACATACCATTTGACTTTTCACTATCTGCAGGTTTCATCTGAATAGGATGATGCATCTAAAAACAAAAATGAAAGAGAGTAAGGCAGGTTGGATAGTCATAGAAAATCAAGAGTGATGTTTTTAATGAAGGGCTAAAAAGAGACACGACTTAATATTAAACATGTTGAAATTATATAAATTCAGAATAACACTGTATTATAGTCTTATAAGAAAAATAAAATGGTAAAGGAGTATTTTATAATGAGGAAGTTTAAAAAAAAGATCATTGGGCCCATAGGACTCATATAAATCTTTAATTTGCTGTATCTAGTTTCAGAAGACCTCTAAAGTTTCAGCCCTCATTAGTTTATGGCATGCTTGGTTTCTGTTTTACCAACTTTTTTTTTTCCTTTAGCTCAACCACTGCCAAAACCAAGATGTAATTTTCAAGTAATTTAAGAACTAGCAAGCATTTCAAATGCACTCAGAGGAGTTGAGTTTGACAAATGAATTTTGCTTGTAATTAAAAAAACTGTGCTCATTCTTTTAGGACTGAAGAAGAAGAGATCTTGATTCCTAAAATAGCTTCCTATAATTGTTTAGTATCTCATATTTTTGTTTTAGTATCCATTACACATTCATTCATAAAGCTTCCACCACAACACACAACAATTGTGGCTTCCATAAAAACTCCAAATCCTTTTTCCTTTTCAACCTCTTCCTCCATTCATGTCCCTCTTAATGCAAAGGAAACCAACCCTGTCTGCAGCGTTTTGTGCTGAACATCCCACCTTGGCAACTCAGGCTGCTGTGTCCTCAGCTTTCTCTACTAAATGATACTGCTACCACACTGAATTGTTGACAGCTCCAATAAAATTTCTACAAATGGTGTTTTTGTTCTTTCAGGAATAATAACAACACAGCAGTTGAGCTCCCTCATGTTCAGAGTTTTCTGCAGGACGCTGGTGATAGCCAGCCCTGAGGCCACTGTGGTACGTTCAGGGAAATTTTATTACAGATTCTCAAAAGCCTCCAGAATTGACCTCACACTGAGATTCAATGTGGGAGATGTTTAAGCTTGCAAACCCCCCCCCCCCCCCATTTTTATTTTATTTCTTGGACTCTGCATAGTTACTGGGATTTGACTGCACAAACCTTCTGGCAGCAGCAGGGTCACTGCCTTTTCTCTCCTCAGCAATTCCTTACCAATTCACATTAACAGGTGAAAAAGATGTATGCTGTTTCTACTTTTCTATCATTTTTCAGTGCAGCGCAGCTGCGTATTGCCTGAATATGTCAGAGGCAATTCCATTTTCCTAATAAAAGATTGTTATGACAAACTCTGGGAAACAAAAACAGCTGAGCAGGAGAGAACATCCATGCCCTTGTATCAAATATGCTTTCAAAGCTGCACAGAAACCCATATCCACATTGCTTTTGGTGAAGTAACTTAACCACCAGGGAAAAAGTTGCTGGATTCTTCATAAAACATAAAATATTGCTGTGAATGTTTCTGTTGGATTTAGTCAAAGTCCAGAATGCTCCCTGGCCTTGCAAATCAGTGTATTCCCTGAGCTGTGCTTGCACAACTCCCCAGTGTGTCCTAGGGAAAGGCAAAGCCACAAGGTAGATGTAGTTGTCAGGATGCATAAATTTTCTTCAGTTTTAACAATTCTGCTCTCTTTAAATCATTTGTTTCCTCAATGGACTTTAATAGCCCAGCACTTTTCTGCTACCACTCTTATTAGATCAGTTTTATAGAAAACAGGGAACTTCTATCATTCTCTGTTTTCTTTAGGGCTTAAGATTTTTCCTGACATCAACAATACACTGGGCACTGCAGGAGACTTAAAATTTGTGGGAATGTGAGGCAGCGTGTCCACTCAGCAAGCAAAAAAAGAAAGAAGAAAAAAGGTTTAACTTGCTCCACAAGGCCATTGCAGGTTATTGAGGTCTCTGAGGAGCAATGGAGTGGTGACAAAATAGAGGACAGAAAGGCAAGTATTGAAAAGTCAGGAATATGCAGGATATAAGAGAAAAATGCAGTTCAATTTCAGACATTTTGTAGACAGAGAATCAATCAATTGCTCTTTACAGATGCGTTTATGTGCCCCTAAGAGGAGGTATTTTGAATAAAGGCTATTCTAACAGCATTAAAAACCTCTCACTTTTCAAACTGCCCAAACCAGAGAAGCCAACTTTAGACCAAATTCACGTGAAGAAGTTATTTTTGCAGCCCATGGTCACAACACAAAGGTCAGTGTTACCTGACAAGCACATTTACTGCATATGCAAAGTCATCCTCTTCAGTCACACACCATTACCCAAGTTCATTAACTCAGTAATCTGGTACATTCATGAACCAAGAGGTAAGACTTAACATGATGCTTCAAATAGGTTTTGACTTGATTTCAAAAGCTCCTGCTAAAAACTCATGGTCCTCTTCACACCATCAGGCTGAATTTGGGAATGATGCATTGTGCTTAAAATTATATCAGTGCAAAACCAAGAAAAAATGCAGCTCAGCCCTGGAGAGTCTAAACTGCATAACACCCCCAGAAAAATGGATGTGATACACAAACCTGGCTTCAGCGAAGAGGAAAGTGGAAAAATACCTTACTGACAGTTTCCTAACATGAGAGGGCTCATGTTGAAGCTTGTTTAACCCTGACCATCACCAATTGATACGTTAACAACCTTTAACACTAGATTCAATAAAACATGCCATTTATAACCTGAAATGGGTTTTACAGAGTCACTGGTTCGCATCTCATTATTAAACTCATTGCTGACCTCTAGAGACAACTGCCGTGACAATACATATTATAAGCTCTCTACCCATAAAATATTTAAAGGTAGGTGTAAAAAAGAAAAGAAAAGAATGACTCTAAGAAGTAGTGAATAAGAAAATTAAAGGGGCAGTGACGAAAGTTAAATAGGTAGTATCCTTTAACTCTACAATGAGCAAAAGACAAAATAATCTGTACGTTTTGTATCTCCCTTGTATAACTGCAGGCGAGAAAATAATAAAATAGCTGTGCTTTCCCAGGCCCTCCAAAAGATTACAGATGATATAAAACTGTTTTAAATTAGATGCCACTCACTAGAATCATGTCATCTACTAAATGAAGGATTTCCCGTCTTATCAGGAAGCTGTTATTGTAACTATACATCACTTATGGATCTCAAGGTAAGTGATTTCTCAGTATGTCATGTTGTCACACAGAACAACAGGAAACATTTCCTCCTTTTCTTGGACAAAGCTTTGCCTATGAAAATACAGTATTTATGAATGCACACTTACAATTAATAAAGAGGCAAGAACAAGAAAAATAACCTCAGCAAGTCATTTATTACCTTGAACATCATCCTGTACTCAGCATACACAGTAAAAGAGAACAACACAGCTCTCAGGCAAGTTCCTTCTGAGCATGGGCAGCATCCCCTGGCAAGCACTGTGCATGGGGATATCAAACCCAGGTTGGAGTGTGGGCTGTGAGGAGTAACCTCTCCTCATCAATGTTACAGAGGGCTCTACTGAACACACGTGTGCAGCAAGCAGGGCATGACCTGCCCTTTCTACAGGTGCTCTCTGTCCATTGGTCTCAAAACACACCACGCCACTGTTTTACAGCTGAGAGCAGGCAAATGCCTCTTGCCCAAGGTTGCCAGTGCCTTGTGGCAGTGCTGGCAGCAAAGTGGGAGCTTCACTGCTGCTTGTGCTGTCACAGAGGCCACCCAAAGCCCGGGGCCATGAACGTCACAGCCTCTCCTTGGGCGCATCCCAAGCAGGGGTGCTGAGGCAGTCCACAGGAATCAAAAAGGCAAAGAAACAGTTGTGAAACATGCAACCCTGAAAATCCCCCAGAAATTAATGAGAATCTGGCTGCTGGCTATGTCCAGGGCAGCAGCAGGACCACACCAAGGCCTAGAATTACAATTGAATAGTTACATCTTTTTTCCCCCCTCTTTTTCCTGAGTACATCTTGCTGTATGTAAACATAACGTCATTAGAGGAAAAAAACACAGCAAAGCAGCCCAATGCATCTCAAAGGCATGCCACCTCTCCAGCTTTAGAGCCTCAAAGTCATCTTTTCAACAAAAATAGCAGTACCTATTTACATTCTTGTCAAAGCCATGTGACATCTGCATGGGAGAAAACAAGCCGGCTAAGAGTCTATTTCTGGCAAAAATATTGCAAGGAAATTAGATTAACCTGGGTGGAATTCTATCTGGGAATTTGGAGTCTGTCGTGGTGATTAAGTCATCATTTCTGTCAGATTACTCTAATCGGCTGTCAAATACGATTCCACAACCCCATCTGTAACTTGGCATCCTCGTTATTCAGTCGATGTTACCTTCTGTATACAAAACAAACACCAAACAAGGAGGTGTGTGCAGTCTAGCATTTAGCAGAGTCATTAGCTGTGATTACTATTGTGTGGTTGCACGTTGCACAAGGCGATCAGCTCATGGTTTGTTTTGTTTAGTCAGGGTGTGCTCAAAATCAGGTGTAATCTTAAGCCTGAGGTGTCAGGGGTGAATAGGTAAGAACTGTCTCCAATTATGGATGAGCATTGGATTGGCACACTCCAAGTCACCACTGCATCAACAGCAACAGCTTAAATCACATTTCAGAGTTGTCAATATATTTGCTGGAAAGGCTTTTGGACACCTGCTTTCCATCAATTTTCTGAGGAGAAATGGGCATTCAGATATTCTGGGTAGCTAAAGACTTCCTGCAAGCAGCAATTTCTGCAAGTGAAACAAGGTTTGTAGGAGGAGGCAGTTGGCACTGGAAATGGTCTGTATTGGCTGCTTTAAGATGTTACACATCAGTGTGTTAGTCTTACACAGGACTTTGGTGATTAAAAGCAGGAGATGCCTTTCAGTGAAGATGAAGAAGCTGATGGGCTCATTTTGCTGCAGCTGTGTTGAGTCTGTGAAATTTGGATACCCTCAGCATCTCTGAAATTCTGGCCACCTAGACTGAATTTTTTATTTATGGTCCATTGCAAAAGCACCTTTATACATGATTACTACATCTGTTAGCAGCTTTTATCGTTCATTCCTGCCACTGTGGATGCACATGCCTTGCTCCTGTTATTTCTCATGCCTTGAGGAAGGAAAACCTCTTGGCAAGAAAGGACTCTGAATGCACATCAGACCTGCCTGCACCTTCACTCAGCTCAGCATGGCAGTCAAAGACCACCTCCTGAAAGTCCTCAAAGTTAAGCAGAATGTGACTTTTCACCATCAGAGTTGAGGGACTGTGTGTGGAGAATCCTATCTATGACACCTCACTCCTTACCACTCCTGTATTCATCTTTAATCCTTTAAAGCCACCAGCAGACTTCTAGAGATGTTAACCCTTTTCAGACTTGTCCCCTTCCTCCCTTCCCTGTCATCTGCCCTGGCTAGAAGTTTCTAGCCATGACCCAACTCACTTTGGCCCTTACCTGTCACCCTCAAAGACATCACAGAGAAACACCACACAAAGTAGAGCTAAACCTCCCCCCAGGCAAAGGGTAAATTTGAAGAACTCAGGTTACTTGGGTAACAACTAAGCCAAACAAAAAGCAAAAGGATTGAATGATGACAGCTTGCATGTATCTTCTAATTTCTTGCACTTTGGGACTTGCTTCTTGCTAGCATTAATCACAGTTGAAGCCAAATGGGACTTCTTTTGTATTTTCTACATCTCAGAACTGTAAAATGTCAAGAGAGAAGGTGGGATAGAGAAGAAGAGACATTAGACCTTAATTAAACCCTAATTTTCTTTTTGGGTGTAGGATTATAAATTCTGAGACTTTGGGAATCAACAAGAAAACTGAAGAGGAAGTAAATATTAAAAGAAGCAGCAGAGACAGGCTAAGGGCTCAAAAGAAAAGCACCTAAACAGGTACCAGCATGGAAACCAGTAGGAAAAATAAATTATATTCTTTGCCTAACCCTGGTCTAGAAATTAATTCAAAGCTTTCTCGAAACTTCTGATCCAATTAGTGAGTGCAGTTTAATTAGAGACACAGTCCAAGGAAAAAACAAGATTAACCAGGTTTCTGAGAACCTCTACTGAGTCTGGAGTCAGGAGGGAATGTATTGACCTACCAGAATATTGGGGGAAGAAGAGAAAATACTCCATAAGCACCGGAGAATTAAATGATTTTCAGTGTCTTTAGGGACCATTGCTTTTCTGGACTATTATGTGCAGATACCTCTATACCCCCGGCTCCACCCCTCATTTCACCTTTTAGCTCCCCAGTTTTTCCATAGGAACTTACAGAGGAGCTCTTGAACACTCATTTCTCACATCATTTAATTGCCAGCTGGTTTTGCTTTTTTAAACCCTTGTGACTCACAAGTAATATGAGTTTCCCAGAAGTGAAGGAGGTGTATTTTCCTATCGAAAAGAACTGTTTAGAATGACTCCTCTAGGGTCAAACTAACTTGAATTACGCAGTCAATATCTGGCTAGCGCTTCGGGAACTTCTCTGGGAACTGGGGATAATCTCCAAGGCCAAATAAATACTAGTGAATAAAAGAGGCAAAGGACTGCTCTCTGGACCTTAAAATAAGTGGTGTGGCACAGCTTGCATTTGCACAGCCATACTCCACCTTCCACTCAAAACAGGATATCCTTGTCCATACTGTCCGGTGGGAACAGAGTCTAGCCCATGTTATTCCCCCAAAATATGCCCACACATCAGGCAGGGAAGTGCTAATCAGCACCATGCTTCTGATGGCTTCACCAGCACAGGCAGAGCTTTGGATTCCCAGTATTGGTTGAAGTCGTTCACCTTCACTTATTCATGGATAAAAGGAGGAAAAATGTGCATTTATCACTTAGATTCTCACAAATAAATGCAAAGCAGTTTCTGTAACTGCCTGAGCGATGGCATAGCTAGAAGAGTGTTTGCTGTCATCCTTTCATAAATCCCAATTTAAGGGATTTAAGCTGTGTTAGGCATTCATACAATTTTAGTAGTATAAGAATGTGATCTGTTACTTGGCCTCCTAGATTACTGTTAGACATATATACATGCTTTTTTTGGAGAGAGAGGGAGAGGGAGGGAAGGAAGGAGGAAGAGAGAAGCAAGAAAAAATGAATATTGCTGGTGGGTGCCAAATATAGTTCATGCGGTAATGCATAACATCATTATTTTCTATTTAGAGCACAGAAACAAGCATATAGCTTGCTTAAAACAAGTTGTTTTACCGGAGAACACTAAAACCACTGAAATTCAATGGCTTTTGGAAGCTTTCCAACTCAGTTATTTGCAATCCACTACACTCTGTGGTTTAAATGCAAGTTAAATTTAACATTAGGGAGACTAAAAACAATGCCACACTTTAATGGCTTTTGGAAGCTTTCCAACTCAGTTATTTGCAATCCACTACACTCTGTGGTTTAAATTCAAGTTAAATTAAACATTAGTTAGGGAGACTAAAAACAATGCCACACTTCAAAATAATAACAAAATATCAATATTATTATTATCAATAATTCTTCATCTAGTGAACCCTTCCACAGTCACCCCCACATTCTGCTGTTCCGCTCATACATTTACTAATTAGGCTGTAGCACTCAGTCTCTTTTAAATGTTGTACCCTCATATAGAAATTAAAAAGTTGGATATCTTAGAAGTGACCACTTCCTGGTGTACAAATAGCTACTATTGCTCTTTTAGCAGTTCTCCTCCATTTATTTAATTCCTTAATTTCTTACCTCCCACACTAATGGCAACAACTCTAGGGCACAGGCGAGCCAAATGAAGTGGAGATAAAGAAGGGGAGGTATGGCCAAAAATTGTCTCTTCAAAATCACATGGAAAGCAAGGTTATTAACTATCTTTTCTTCAAACAAATGAGCCTTTACAGAACCTATTCAATCCTAAAAATAGACATTAAGTGGGATTCTATAACTTGTTGGGAATAATGCCTTGGGGATATTTTGCATCATCCATGCTTAAAAAGCAAATCCATTAGACATCTGAGCAAAACATCAGATATTATTTTAACAGCAAGAGTTATCCATCTCATCAGCAGCAGCAATAACTTCTGTTGACATTTTGCCAATTGAAGTTTGCGTGTCAACGGGGTGGGGCAGGAAGATAACCAAAGTCTCCTTGTGACATTAATTGGCTGGGTTTTACCCCCCACTCAAGGTGATTGCAAGGGGCAAAAACCACTGCCCAGGTTTGTGAGCAGCAAACAGAGCACAGTGAGGCGGTGGCTGGCCCAGCGCCACGCAGGGAAGCTCGGCATGGCCTGGAATGAGGATCCAGAGGGAGGGAGCCGAGCTGTTCGCACTGCACCAGAGCCAGAGCTCCTCACGCTCCAACTGATTCCTCTCCCAACACCCCTGCGAGGTACTCACTGCTGCTATCTCTCAGCAGCAGAAAGGAAGAAGGTGGGAAAAAGGCAGAGAGGCTCCATGTGATGCACCTGGAGTTATTCCACGATTGAAGCCAAGTCTATCAAGCCAAAATCTTGTCATTTTATCATCAGGTGTAGGTAAGACATTATTTAGCAGGCGTACTCCACACAAGCAGGGTTGTTTTTACAGTATTACTCCCTGGCTACCCTATTTGAGAACATAGGAACCTGACGCAGTGATCCAGGGCTGCTGGAGGAACCAAATGCCAGCCAAGCTGTTGTGGCTTTGGGATGTCAGCTAATAACTAATGCAGCCTTGTGCATTGGATGAATTTGGCCAGCATGACCTAAGATGGCAGGTCTCAATTGCCAGCATGACACAAGCCTTCCAGTCAGTGTCCCACTGGACATGACTCAAGTGTTCTGAAGATGTGCTTCCTTCCATTTCCAGTTGGGCGTTTGTTTCCAGAAGTCAACAGGAGACAGAGACTTTTAAGGGAGTACTTTCCCTTCAAATCTAAGAACACCCCCTCCTCCGATATTAGTATTTGGAAAACAGAGCCAGAGCAAAGCCAAAACATGCTACCTATTAAGTCATCTTCTACGTAAAGTCTTCCCATGGGAATGACAGAGGTCCCACCACCATCTTAAAAGGGGAAGGCAGCAAAGCAGAGATGTTCTTTCTTGAGTGGTCTGCAAAGGCAGATTTCACATTTCTCCCAGATTCCCAACTTAGGAAGCACAGAATCCTGAGAGCATATTCAGGGAATTTTGCCCTTCTCAGAATCTGTGAAAGCTAGAGAAGAAGTCCCCATTTTAAAAAAAGACCTTTCCTGCTGCCAAACGAAAATATTCAAGTAGCTCAGTCTGCGGTCACCATTTTAGGGTGCTAATGCTCCAGCCTGGTCCACAGGAAACCCCTCCCTTACTACATAAATCCCTCTGATTCTACATCAACTTCTACGACAATTTTTAGAAATTTGTTAAGAAAACAAAGCAATCCTCTACCCTGTCCTTCTTCTTCCCCAGAAACCCAGTCCCAACAAAAAATAAAATAAATTGTCTTTCAGGCTACCAATGACTGTGAAGAAATTTTGTTTAAATCACAGGTTTTTAAAAACATGCAATGGCTTTTGTAATGCAAAACACAAGCTCAGTTCTGAGAGAGGCCAAAGTGACCAGGATATAAAATGCTTGTTTTGCAGGAGTTTTATTTAAAGACTTATGCTATTCTGTGCTTGCTTGTTGTCCTCTGTGAACTATGCTCTGGGAAAACACCATGTGATTATGCTCATCAATATCCTCTACCTTTGCCAAGCTGGAATTGAGGAGATAACCCTTTAAAAGGAATGACTAGCGACAGCAACATTTCAGAAAGGCAAGAAAGCATAGTCAGGGGATCTTCTGTTTCTTTCACAGTGTTATCTCATCTACACTTATCTTCTTAATTTTTTACTTTCACTCAATAAGAGTGAAACCAGCTTCAGCCACTCCCCCAGTTTCACATCACAGATTTTTCTGTTCATTTGCTAAGTGGATCTTCTGCCTGACTCTTTCTGAAGCATGGAAGGTCACCTTGACTCAACAACGCTCTTGGGCTCCTCTTCTGACAGAAACTAGAGTCTATTATTTTGTACAAAACTCAAATTCGAGGCTATGGGATTTTTTTTTTAATGCAAAGCTTTTTTAAAGTTCTGTTGGAAAGCTCTCCTATTTGCATTACAATGTACCAGCAAGAACATCTTATAGCTAAAAAGTGTGATTGAGGTAAGTCTAAAATAAGCCCCAAAAGCATCAAAATTATAAAATCTATTGAAATTCTACCTTTTAAATTAGAGCAAAGAGTACAATATATAGAAAAAGTTGGCCCTGATGATGTGGGGCCACTGCCGTTTTCACTTTTCACTTAGCAAAGGTTCAGAGAAGTTCTGAGTCCAGAATGCATGTCTTAATTCACAATTCTCTCCTCCCCAGAAGGCATACAGGCAGTCAAATTCCTCCCTGTTACCAAACACAGACCAATCCAGATTTCTTCAAAGGTCAGATGTGAGCCCCAAACTACTTATCAACATGAATGCCTCTAAATATTGCAGGGAATAGTCAAAGCATTCAGGTAGAAAAGAGGTTTTGAATTAAGATGTTAAAAGTCCTACTCTTCTGACTGAGATCAGCTGGGGTAAGTAGTACAGTTTTACTGATGAACCAGCGGAGCCATAATATTTTACGCCAAATGAGGATATGGCTCATAAATTCTATTTAAGCTCTCCATGAGCTGAAGTTACAGGAATTTTCCACGACTATCCAGTATCAGCATCCAAACTCTCAGTGTTATGCCAATAGTCTGCCCTGGCAAAATAATCTGGCTGTGGAGAGAGAATGAAAAAGATAGCTCCGTATTCCATCCGTCTATGAAAACAGAACAATGCTGCCACAGGTCTCCAGTCACAAGCACACACAAACACACACTGTCCACATGAAAATATGAATGTCTGGTTGTGTATACATACAGTTACAAACACCAGTAAGAGTCACGTTGAGCAACCATGTTTTTTTTAACCACCCTTCATATGAACTCATTCTCTTTAATTTTTTAGCATCTCTGTAGCTAATCTACTCTGCCAGTGCTTTCTTTGGGATGAGGAAAGTGGTTTGTATTCAAACTAAACAAGCACTATATATTTATAATGCTAATCTTCAGGAGTTCTAACGCATTTGAATATTTCTGTCAATACGTGTTTTGGAAAGTGAAACAAACAAAAAATAAATGGACAACATTAGCAGAAACATATATTTTTTTAAGAATGAGTCCAGTTCCAGCTGGCTGTGGTGTTTGGACCAAGCTGTGATTAAGATTTCATTAGTAAAAGCGACAGTGCTAGGAAGAGTAAAGCCAAAATCAACCTGCCTCCACCCATCTGCAAAGCTCCAAACCAGCATCTGATCCCAAGCATGAACCTTAATGCCTGTGTCCAGAGACTGGGCCCCTTAATTCTTTTGAAAAAAAGCAACAATGCTTCATTTAGTGACTGTAAGCATCAGTATGTGAGAACTTGTCTTCTTTTACTTATTCTTTACTGCTACTGTACTCAATTAGAAATTTTCTCTGTCTATGCCCCGTGAGTAACATCTTTATGTGCAACTCACCTAAAGGTCACGGAAATCTCTTTGCAGGGATGGCTTCAGGTGGAACAGCTGGACACCACAGAGAACTACCAGGAAAGTCCTCTGATAAAACCAACTGAGCTAAAAACTCTTACATCTTTTATCCTACCTGCTCCAAAGCTAGCATTTAGAGCTACTGGGAAGTCTTGAATGCCTGGTTTCTTGGCATATGCTACTTTTTCTGAGAGAGGCTAATGCAGCCTGAGGGCTGTTGCAGTGTCAGTGAAGCTATAGCAGAGAGCAAGGAAAGCACAGGGAAAGAGGAATGGGTGCAGAAAAGAAATCTTCCCCATGTCACACCCTCTATTTTCGGCTCTCATGTCAACAGCGAGGAGGACAAGTAGCAGACAATGAGGGCTGTCATCTATCAGGCCACTTTTAAACTGGGATAAATCCATGTCATTCTTTGCAAAATGACCAGGGTCACAAGAGGCAAGGCACACGTCTGCCTGAACAACCCCCAGAGCCCTCCAGACACAAGTGTGTAAGCACAGCACTTAGACTGACTCTTAGCTCTTACTTAGCAAGATCTTTCTTTTTGGTTAATCATATATTTTTGTACAAATAGGAGGATTCTATATTTACCCAGCATAGCAATTTCTTTCACTTCTTAGCAGTCGGAGAAATGAGAGATGAAAAAATCCAGCAGCTCATCTCGAATGACTTAATGCCAATACAGGATTACTGCCTATCCCATATTTTCTAATACTTTCCTACCCCAAACACCCGTAAGGACTGGGATTTAACTTTGTATCCTTTAGAAGATTATTCTAATGGAACAGTTACTGGGTATTTTTTCCTGATACTTGATCTAGGCTTTATTTCACCTCTTATGATGGTAAATCCTTGGTTCTGTGTACAACCAAAAATAATTCCTATTTGTCACTGGCATTTGGGCAGTACTTGGCCCTGGAGGAAATAAATGTACCATCTTCATGGATGCTGCTATGGATGCTGGGTGAGGTGCTCCCACAACAGCACTTATTCTCCTCTGTATTCTCTGCAATATTTGAAAAGAATATACTGTATAATAATGCAGCACATTTTCCTCTAAGGTATTGTCAGGAATTTGCCACAAAATAGTATTAGTTACTGTCTGGTGGATATTTGCTCAAGTGATGGTCTAGAAAACAAACTCCCTTCAATCATTTGAGCCATTCAGAGCTGAGTGAAAAGATAAATGTGTCATATCCCTCACATCTCTGTGTGAGGCTGCAATCCCTCTGAGTGATCCTGGCAGCAGTAAGGAACACTGAGTGTTGTGTTCTCATGGTGGAATCAGGAGCTTCAGCTGTGGAGGTACCAGATTTTCAGTTCATAGCGTCATAGAATGGTTTGGGTTGGAAGGGACCTTAAGGCTCATCTCATTCCAAACCCCCTGCCACAGGCAGGGGCAACTTCCACTACACCAGGTTGCTCAAAGTTCTTAGTTTAATCTTATTCTCTGATTAGTGTCTTATTTTGCACAACCTTACTTTCTTCAAACCACAATCCTATGTTCTCTATCTTGAAATCAGTGATAAACCTCTATTCATGCTTTCGTAGAGATCATTACAGACTTCTAATTATTCCTTTCAGACACAAGCTTCTTTTATAGTTTCTTTCTCGGCTTTTTCCCTGTGTCTGTCCTTCAGAAGAGAAAATTTCCACTCACTGCAACTTGTAACAGTTGCAAGTGGGAATGGGTGAGCATTCCTAGGATGAATGATTGAGGCAGTGTTTTAATCTGATTCCCTGATACATTGTAAATTCCATTTGCAAAGCAAAGTTCCTTATTTTAAGCCCTGCTGGCATATCCCCCACCCGCGATGGCAGATAGACCATCTCTGAGTTACAATGGGGCGAGAGCTGGGATTGACTGCAGACTGCTTTAATGCCACTCTTAATGACAACTTGTGAAGATTAGGAAGTTGTCAGAATCAGATATCAGCAAAAGCTCCAGCTTGCTTTGTGAAGTCAGTCTGAATTAATTAATGGGTAGCTTTCCTTTGATATCGCTTTGATATTTGGCTGCAGCTGGATAAAAATCAACCACAAAGGAAGCTACATTTTGTTTACCACTGCTTAAGACTCTGTTTAGCTCAATGTGATTTTTTTTTTTCCTTTTGCAGTTTTTGCTTTTTTAACTTCCCCGGCACAAGGCAATAGATACAGGCTTTTGTTAATAATGGAATTATGGTGGCATCTTTTTCAATAGTCAGGCTACTGTCTGGTATCAAAGCCATTACTGATTTCAGCTAAGCTGATGGAGAAAAGATGGACCATTCCAAAAGTGAGAAAAACATTAGCTTTCCCCCTCTGTTAGTGCTTTTCCTGTTAAAAGGTATTTGACACTTTAAATGTGAAATCATAGAATAATAAAATCATAGAATCATTGAATAATAGAAAGGTTTGGGTTGGAGGAGACGTTAAGGACCTTTTAGTTTCAACCTCCTGCCAAGGGCAGGGACACCTTCCATTAGACCAGCCTTGTTCAAGCCTTGTTCAACCTGGCCTTGAACTCGTCCAGGGATGGGGCATCCACAACTTCTCTGGGCAGTCTGTGCCAGTGTCTCCCCACCCACACAGTAAAGAATTTCTTCCTAATGTCTAATCTCAACCTACTGTCTTCCAGTTTAAACCCATTCCCCTGTGTTGCTATCTGCTTTAGAGGATGCTGGCCACTTGCTTCACTGCCAGCCTAAAATAAAAGCTCTGCAACTACATGTCCTGAATGTCTTTCCAGGGTGGGAATTCACAGCCCATTTGAGCTTCTCTAAAGGTTTTGGATATCTACCAAGAAAATCAGATGGACATGCCTGTACCCCAGACTGGTGCTTGCACCCAAATGAATCTCCATGCACTTCTGGCAGCCCCAGTGGCCCCACTGGCCAGAGAAGGAAGGATTTATCTGCACAGCACAGGGGAAGAGCAGACAAAAAAGTGGCTCTTCCAACTAAGTTGATGAAGATGACAATTTCTGCCAGAGAATGAGCAAAAAATAAACTATCTCTGAGTCTGCAAAGAGCGTTTTTAATTAGGCAGAATATGATTGTCCAAAGTGTGTTATTGGAGCAGGAGACTCAATCAGGCCACCCAGTTTCACCTGTTTTTTGTAGTATTATGGGGCGTTGAGCACAACAGAGAAGCCAGAACTTCTGTTTGCTCTATTATCATGTACACTGTCCCTCTGCAGCACAGTGCACCTGCCCAGTGTGATCATGGGGGAAATCTGGCTGGGGCTACCTCAGCTTCCTGCACCACCACAGGAGTGCAAACACACCATGAGCCAGCACTGCATCCCTTCAACAGCAACGGGCCACTAGAGCAGAAGTGTCTGAAGGAAGCAGCACAGCTCACAGGGCTGGACACAACAGCAGGAGGATGCTGAGCAAACATTCCCTCTGATATAAACATGCCATGAGGCCCAGGCTCCTTAGTCATAACATAACTCAGATCCACGGGTGCCAAACATTGCTATCAAGGCAGGTAAATGGCATCCAAGGGCACCTCTAATGATGTTTCTTCCTGATGCCTGCAACTCTGTTTATGATTTGCCTTTCTAATTTCACTATTGTAGGAGTAGTCAGACAGCTAGCAAGGCTCCCTGAACTAGATTTTCATTACCAAGACAATTTTAATAGCTCGTGTCGTGCTGCTAATGAGGCTGACTGAAGCACCTGTACTTTCTGTTCCAGATAACAGAAAACAGCTAACACCAGCAGGAGGACAAATAGATGTTTAAGAGAGTGCCTGGGCTATTGTCCTTAGCTAAGCACCCCACCTAAATCTTGGTGAGCTTTGCAATACCCTAGAGTACTCCAGTGATGGCTTCTTGATTTTCTTCAGAGATTTCCATTCTAAAGTGCACAGCAAAATGTTCTCCAAGTCAGTGATTTTTGGGCACCCAGCTTAAAAGTGATATCCTGTGAACTGATCCTCCACCCTCACTGAGTAAGATTTCTAATTTGGACAAAAAGTTCTGGAGGGATTTTGCAAAGTGATGACCTCAACTGGTCAGAATTAGGGAAACCAGAGGTAAATCCCAGTGTTACATGCCAGAACGGGGATGAGCTTCACGTTAGTGAATTTTTCTGAGGTCAAGCCATTATTATGCGTTACTTACTTTCCATCCCAATATTATTATACTGAAAAAAAAAAATAATTCCTGAACTACTCCAAGAGTTCTCTAAAAAAGCTAGTGTGCATCTAACTGCTTTTGCAGCTGGACCAAAGTGCTCTTGCTTCCTAAATATCTTGATATGGATGTTTAAGACCAGAACCAGCTCATTAATGTCCATGTGCTGTGCAGCTCTGCACCCTCATGACACACCACAGGTCAGCACCCCCCAAGTAAGGCAGGTCAAGGTTTAGCCACCTTCTCCCAGTGCCTCAGCAATGGATCTTCCTGCACTTCCCTGTTCTTGGAGAGTCTCTTCCAAACCTTCGAATCTTATCCAAAGAACAAAATACTTACTAGAGCATGGACTCATATCCAGATATCACAGTACTCGAATCACTGCCCTTATTACCAGGAAACCAAGTGCTTTTCCTTGGCTTTCTCTCACTCCCACCAGAATTTGATACTTTCATACAGCTGGAGCAGCTTCAAGAGGAGAAACAGTGACCCTAATCTTAACTAAATCCAGTGGTGAAGGCTCTGTTAGGTCAATCCAAGCTAAATCCTTTCAGTAAACAAGGCAGAGAGGATATGATATGAGAGGATATGATATGCATTCTCCTTGCCTGCCAGAAAGTTACCCTAATGATGAGGCTGTGAATTTGGTGAAGGAAAATTTGACCCTCCATCCCCCAATGAGAAAAAGGGACAATATAAGTATGAAATAAATGTTTTGCTCAATTTAGAGAAATTATTTTCACTTGGTCAATATTTCCCTCTCCCTGTGCAACACTCACAATTTTCTCCTTAAGCTGCAAGTTCAGCTACTTGCAGAGATTCACTGGGTTCTAAGTCACTTTTTTCCATTTTATAAATCTGGGGCTGGTGATCCATTCTGTGTTTCACAGCAATGGTAGGTGCAAATCCAACTTTTCTACTAAGGCATCTGAAATTAGTGCAAATATTCATTTTCCCTGAGGCGGCAGAGTCAGTGCAACATTTTTTTTTTTGAGGGGCACGGGTAGAAGTGGTATTTTTGAAAAAAAAAATACCCACATGTCTTCTGAGATGGGCAAAGTGTATCATTAAGATGGGTTCCTTTGCATAGCATTTTAGAGGAAGGAATGGGCCAGATTCACTTTCTCAACATCACTGAGTGTCTTATAGCTCACCTCCTAAGAACAGCTCCCTGGGAATTATCTTCTTTCCCATCTGGAATTTTTATAATTTAAGCAGTTCTATACTCTTTGGATCCTTCATTAAACAGCATTTGGTCATACTATACGGGTACTGAATTAGTTTAATTTGTCATCATAAATCAATTACTGCAAAGCCTTAACTAAGTTAATTGCTCTTTGAATTCCCTTTCTGTTTGTCAAAATCTCTCAGAGTCACTGATATATCATACTCAGGCTATTATTCAAATCATATTGGATGATTACCTTTTTATTACAGGTAATTTTTACAAAATGTTCATATAGTACTGACAAACCATAAGGCTTAAAACAGAGAAGGGAACTGGAAATATCCAAAACACTACTCCAGAAAGGAGAGTGTCAGGACAGTCATTACAAAGGAGCTCATGATCTAAAGCAAGAACCATGAAGATATTTGAGGTTTTTTTGTTTCTTGTTGGACAAATGGTATTTAATCAGAAAGTGAATGAGGTTTCATAGTAAGTCATCATGGGTGCCTGCATTTTGGACCAGATTATTCTGATTGTAATTTTTCATATTCTACACCCCTAAATGGACTTTGAGGTTTTCTTACAACCAGTACACAACCTGTGGGCAACATTCCCTCTAAGCCAGTCCTGCCTCCCTATGATGTAAAAAATGTTTAATAAAATCAGTAGTGATTCTTACAATGTAAAGATTAAAAATGTTTTCCTTGGCAACATCTGGCAAAAAAGAAAGCTGTGAATATTTTACAAAACAGTTCTTACAAACTCCACCCTGCTGTTAAAATATTAAGACTTTCTCAAAATGGTATTTCTTCCTTGTTAAACCCTTAATCAAATCAATTCATATAGCTAATGTCCTAATTTCATGCCAGAACTTCAACACAAAAGGTTTTTCTGCTACTTGGAATGTACATGTATAAGCCACTTGAAATAAGAACCATGTAAACCATGATTCTGTTAAAAGCAAGGGAGTGCAGACTGTGGGCTGTTAATTATTTTTGTGATAACCTTAGGTAGGAGGATATATAAAAAAAATGCACATAAAGACAACAAATGACCCTTACCATGTCCAATAAATCTAACTTCAAATAAAGAACAAAGACTCCAAAGAGTTTTAGGCGTAGATTTTACAAATGGATGCCCATTGATTTCTGACTTCAAATAGCCTCTGCATGACATTAAAGGTGCATTTATTCAGCTACTTGGCTCCAAGAATCCAACCAACATATAGTGCTCTTGTTTTACCTCTTTGCACTTAACCCTTGCCAGGAAATCTTACCAGGTTCACTTGTCAGCAAAACAGAGCACATTCTGTTTTTTAAATAAAGCATGCTAAAACTAAAACAATGAACAAATGTCAGTGCCATGAAGGCAGTTAAAGCAGTCCCTGAATGCAGCTCTTTGAGGTTTGCCCTCTATACAGAAACCAATTTTCACTAAGCAGCAAATTAGAGCATGGGGGAACCAACATTATTACATCTAACTGAAGATACAGAATAAATTTAGATGGGTGGAATTTATTGGATTACTCTGTTTAGGGAATAGAAGTTAAACACCTCTAACGAAGCCATGAGATTCTTAATGAAGATGAGACTAGTTAAGGCCTCAGTTCTACATCTCATCCCAAAGAAGCCCATTTCCAAGAACATTATTACATTCAAATTGAGATTTTCTCTTTTCTCCCTTCTGCCTTTTAAAACAAAATCCAAATGAACGCTCCAAGAAAACTTGCCTCTAAGCTGAATAATATAAACCACATCCCTGTGAGCTATGAGGGTATCAGCAACCTGCTCTCATGCTATGTTTGAAAAGACACATCTGAAAATTCACGTTGTTCATTTGCAAGGCATAAAAGCTACTTGTGATGCCAGCACCAAGTAAACAGAAAAGAACTGTCCCTGTTTCGTTGATCTGTATCGTATATCATAACAATATGCCTGTATTCCTCAAACACTGCATATCTGCTTCTCTGCCTAGTAGCAATCGTACATAACAAGTGATATCTAAATACATATTTTGGGAAAGATAAAAGCTCCAATATATGACAAGGAATATTATGACTAACAGAGAGATTATATTAATCATGAATAAAAAGATGATGTTTGATCCTACTTGTGCAGAAAGTTTAAAATTTTTTTTAAAAAATTCTTTTAAATGAATTTTTATCCTCAGGAAAATGATTAAAACCAGAAAAGCCTTGAGATGTCAGCTGGTGACATGTTTTTCTTCTTTATCTTTCTTTTTTGTTGTTGTTGCTGTGAAAAAAAAAAAATCTGAGCGAATACAGCAAAGTGCATCATTAACTTCTTATTAATTTTATAATACAAAGGCAATTCAGTTAAAATAGTAGTGCTGCAACTTTAAATTACAGAACTAGCTTGGTATTTAATGAGAGATTTAGCACAGCGGGGTTTCTGTTAAATTAAGTTGTGCCTTCACATCACAGTGGGAAAACAGGTGTATATTGGTTTAGAATTATGGAAATGTTGACTAATTCCAAGGCTTGTAATCAAACAGCACGGCACCCTGCAATATTTTCTTCCAAGATTCTGCATTAATCATTTATGTCTGGTCTTATTTTCTTCATGTCCACTAAAAGGGTGCAGCTCAAAGGAGCAGATCAAGAGCTGATGTTTTCATGTCTCTGTTAAGGATGAAGTTCAAGCAAAAAGCAGAGATAGAGACATAGCACTGCAGGCTTTGCTCAAAAACCTACTTAAATTAAACTGAACATGCAGTCTTGGAAGGGGGATGAATTTCACACTAAACCTCCACTTTTTTGGCTTCTCCAGTGCTGATCCAAAACCTGCTTACTGAGCTACCTGGAGCGAGCCTGCATTTAAGAAATGAAGAGACCAAACCCAGAAATAATCCAGGCTCTATCAATAATGAACACAGAGCTATTCTCCTCCACACCTCTGCAGCAGTGCAGGCCACACCTGAGTGCAGGTAAAACAGAGATGAGTTCCAGCAGCCACAGCATCCCTGCAGCCCCCTGCTCCTGCCTCTGCCAGCTTTCCTTACCTTACTCTAATAAATCACCTGCCTTTGCCTTGGATTTTCATCCTGGGCTATTTAAGGATGCCTCATCTGATGCATGGTGATATTACAGCAAAAGGGGAAGGCACGGATTCTTTTGTTTCCAGGAGACACCTTATTACTGAACCTCCTACTGACCATACCTCACTTACTGGAAGCAAGCTGACACTTGATGCCCAAATGAACCTAATCCAAATTCATCCCCTGTTGTAGCTCTGACAGAAGATTGCTTCCATTTGCTCTGAGACTATTTCACACACAGAACTATCCACTACTGATTCCTGCTTGTTTGGTAAAAGCTGCTTAGCAGGCAAGAGGAACAATACAGAAATTGCTAAAATTCATATAAGGAGAACCCTGCTAACGTGAAGTGTTTCCAGCATGTGTGCCACAACTTTAAAGAGTGCTTAAATGAAGTTATTTTGGGAATACACAGATGCAGCATAACAGTATCCCCATATATGCTGAATGTCAGCATGCTGCACGTGCAAAATATAGATTCTGTTATATAATATATGCTGAATCATTTTGAAAGACAAGTAGTAGAAATGTATTCAAGTTGCTTCTCTTTACTAGAGGCTTCCCTTTAAAAACGTAGGTATAACAACTTATCTCATAGTAAAATCTAAACATCTCTGGCTGTATCAGGAATATTTAAAAGCCAAAGCCCCAGAGTCATGGGAATGCAGTGTCCATATTTCCTTAAAAAAAAACTTTGTAACCTCACAGTCAGGACAGGAAAAACCAGCTTAGAAAGATAAATTTTAAATGACAAAGAGCTAGAGAGGGCTTTAGGGAAAAAAACCTATATTTTTGAACCTTACTTTAAAATAACATCAAAAGATACACTAGCATTTTTAACTGCTGCCTGCTCATTAGCTGTGCAAAAGTCAGGGAGAAAATGATGCCCTGCTCAAGTAAGATGCAATGCAGAGCTGCCAGCTTTGCTACCTGTATGTGAGGAAGCCAGAGAGGGAAATTGCCCCTCTGAGTCACCCACTGGGATAAATAACATCTCTCAGAACACAGCAAGCAGCCTGGGGGACTCAAGGAAGAACAGAGAAAACTAAAAGCAGCTGAAGGAGCTTGGTTTGTTTAGCCTGGAGAAAAAGAGGCTTGGGGTGACCTTACCACTCTCTTCAACTCCCTGACAGGAGGGTTTAGCCAGATGGGGGTCAGGCTCTGCCCCCAGGCAACAGGATGAGAAGACATGTCCTCAAGCTGCACCAGGGGAGGTTCAGGTTGGACATGAGAATGAACTTCTTCACTAAAAGAGTGGTCAAGCTTTGGCTGCCCAGGGAAGTGGTGGAGTCGTCATGCTTAGAAGTGTTAAAAAACCCAAATGGATGTGGCACTTAGTGCTGTGATTTAATTGACATTGTGGTTTTTGGTGAAATGTTGTACTCAATGACCTTGGAGATCTTTTCCAACCCTTACGACTCTGTGATTGTATGATTCTAAACAGATCCTGTCTACTTCTACGGGAGGTGATGAGTAGATCTTGTGGTAGGGCTTGAGGGATGCTATTTGGGCAGGGTGCTGCTCCAGCAGCTTGGGATCATCTCCATCCCACCCAGCCAGTCCACAGAGCCATTTGTCTCAAAGCATGGCAGAGAGCAATCACTGTGAGTTGGTTTAGGTGCAACATTGACTGGGGTTAGAGAGCTCTCATCCAAGGGCTTGGCATTTTCTGGCAGTAGGAAAGGGAACAAACAACTGGGACTGCAGAGGCAGAGGATGCTGAGGTTCACCCTGAGCTCCAAAGAGGTCTCAAAGGGAATTGTCCTTCAGAGCCTTCCTTTCTCTCTCGAGGATGGCACATCCATCCTCTACGCTCTAAAGTGGTGAGACTCCCACTGGGAGGCTTGTAAGGTCTTGGTACTGTCCCTTGCAAGGGCCAGTTGCTGGAAAACATCACTTGAAGAGGCACAACTTTTTTCCTGCTTCCTACCTTTGCAGATTTCCCACTACCATTCCCAGTATTTTCATTGGAAATGACAGAGGACTCCCATTTTAGCTTTAGCAGGGCTCGTAGGAAACTGTCCCACGACAGCACCTCTATGCTGGCCATTTCCATGACACATGAGGTGGATTCCCTGACAGGAAATCACTTGCATAAAGTGAACTGGCCAGATATAATTTTTCAAACACAGAGTGTCCATTTTCACACACACCATATAGGAACTAAAGGAGATATTTGCCTTATAACTGTCAGTCCAGGCAATGCTCTATTTATTTACACAGTGTATTTATTTTTTTTCATGTCTGTAACCAGACACTACAAACATATACTTGAACACTTCTCCTCCATCAAGAGGGAATATACCTCCATCCTTTATATTTTTTCTCTTCCATCCTCAAAGAATACAGCAGAAAAAATGAAAATGGTGGTACAAGAAGATTTCAGAGTTTAGACATGCAATTACCAGTGATATACTTCTCTCTAGCCCTGTAATTTAAATATAAAATACCACAGGAAAAATGCAAGATACAGTTTGTACAACACAATCACAACTGTTCTGAATGCTGGTGCCAGTGAGAGCAGGTGGTGAGGAGAGGTGATGTCAGGAGACAGGATGATCCTGTGCAAGCAGCTACATGGTACCACACTCCCCAACACCCTGAGATGTGCAGCCAGTACATTCAAGTTGTTTAGAAACCATGTGGATAAAGGCTACATTTAACAAACTTTGGCTGTGTTTTGTTTTTTCTTCTTTTCTCCATTTTCAAACATGAAACCGCAGTGGTGCAGTGTTTTCTGCCATATGTTTTCTCTCCTCCCTCCCTCCCTCCCCCTTAAATACATTTTAAAAAATATCCACATTGTACTTTGGCCACTGTCTCTACTCAGCAGGAATCAGTACCCTTTCCAGAGAACAGCAGCTGCCTTTGGACATGATGCCATTGCTACAGGACTGGCACCAACACAGGACAGACCATCAGCTTAGCCACCCTCCTTGCAGAGATCAAGATCATTTGGGGCACCAAGCTGCATTGAGAGCAAAAGGGCTATTCTTCTGGCAATAAAATAATTAGGATCAAAAAGTAAATGTACTCACCCCAGGTAAAGTTTTAATATTGTGCAGTGCATTCTGTGCCTCAAGAGCAGCTTTTCTTGTATAAAATGTTACGAAACAACAACCTATAGAGAGAAATGAAAAGCTTTCAGAAATTAGTGAGTATGATTTGTGAGAGTACAATAGGGAGAGAGAAAAAAACAGTGGTTGAACAACACATTATGAAAGCTGGAAATGTGAATTATCCTGAGGCGCCTGAATGACATGAATAAAAGAAAGCTTGTATGATTTAAAATAAAAAGTCCCCCCCTGTGCATTGCATCTATAGCACACCTGCATTGTTAGTGAACTGTAATCACTTAGAAATTGTTAACCAAAATCCAATTGGCTTTGTACATTGTAAATAAGGTTATATTTTTCTGAAGGCTCCCCATTATACTTTGAATATAAGCAACATGGCAGGCTCAAGCAGCAGGAATTCATTGTTACATTCCAAGCAGAAAATCAGGCTAAAGCAGGACCTTATTTAAAGGGCCTTATACAAAAGAGCTAAGGTTGGTTCCCCCACTTCTTTGAAACCAGGCAGGACTGGAGGTGGAACACTCATCTCAGTTTCAAGAATGAAAAACAAGCTACAGGTGAATTCACCACTGCTGGGATAGTGGAGGCTGCTGATGGCTGACAGCATTAAGGGAGTCTCTGCTCTCCCTGCACCTGCTGAATTTTCAGTAAAGCAGGTGGTTTTAGTTGCCTTAATCCTGTGGTTTCCCTTTTGACAGCATGGTCCAGCCAGGTGTGTGTGGGACCAAACTTGGGTTGCTATCACTTTGTCCATTGCAAACACGTAAAGCAGCCTTTGCTGCAGCACACACAACCCAGGCAGCTTCTCCAGCCCCAGGATGAGGTCAGGGCTCACAGGCAGATCCTCAGGGAAGAGCTATGATGTCACAGGCAGGGGACAAAAAAGCTAGGACCAGGGTTTGCCTGTAATGCCCCACAGCAATGAAGTCTGCTCCTTGACAGATGAGATGTGTGCTGCTGATGGGGTATTTGGTGCTATGGGGAGAGGCAAACCATTCTGGGCAATGCTGGCTGGGGGGCAGAAGTGGCTCCTGAAGTAAAATCTGCTACACATGAAAGAGGATGATGCAGGTCTTACTGATGAATCAGAAAACAATCCTGTTCTCTTAATCACAGTCAGAGATTTGTTACAACTCCAGAGAAATGTCAAAACCAATCAGTAAATAAAAGAAACCCCAGCTCATGAGTCGTGGTGCTCCCTTGGAGTGTGACACAGATAAAATAATCTGTGCTTCAGGCAGTGAGCAAAGCTTGTATCAGCTCCCTAATGTTGGCCAAGGTGAAACATCCCAGCCCACCTGACATTCCTGCTTGTGTTCAACCCTGCAGCATCCCGGTAGTGGCAAAGGACACAAAGGAGAAGGTGTGCACAGCAGCCCACAGCAGACACTGGAAGCAGCCATGTGGAGGTGGCCCACTTTGGAAAGAAGGGCTGAATCCAGAATGGCCCCTCCACTGCCCCTTGCTTGGCTCAAGCTGCGCATGGCATTGGGAATGCTCCCTCTGGCTCTGCAGCCAGGCCAGTGACAACCATTACCTCGGTAACAAGCAAAGGTGACCATGTATTGCCAGCTGGAACACAGCAAGTTTATCCCTAATACACAAAACCACTTGCAGGCACAGCTAAACATGGGCAGGCAGGTAATGCAGACTTAACACAGCTGAGAGAAACATTTTTCATACTGCCAACAGGTTCTTTAAAATTTCACACTTTACGATGGAGATGGTTTAATAATTACTTCAGTAAGCAGGACATCATTTGCAGGGATCTATGCTAGAGACAGGCACAGCCTGTTAAGGTTTGTGCTTCCTGTGTTTCTAAAACTTCTGTTTCACTGGAAAATTCTGAATATCTGAATTATTTTACCCCAGATGAAAATGAGAAAAAAATTCCAAGTTTGTGACATTTAATAGTGTGATTTTGAGACAGTATGGCAATATTTTTCTATCCTGTCAGCCAGCTCCAAGTCTATCTCCTATTGTTTCTTTGTTTGGTTTGTTAGCTTTTTAATATAAGGCTTTTTAACCAGCAGAGAGGATTCAGAGGGGAAAATATCAAACTGTAATCACAACTTTGCAATGGCCATGTCCTTTTCCATGGGCCTGAAGAGTTTTATTTTAGATTTCAGCTCAGGGGGTTCATTCTGATAAGGAGAAATTTAAAATCTATTGGTTTATCATTCTTGGCACTACTTGAAAGAACTGCACTTGAAAGATGAATATGCTGTGAAATACCCTTTAACTGGTCATTTTTTGGGAAGTAATAGCTCAGGAGAGAAAAATGTTTCTGTGAATGAGGGCCGGAAGAAACAGTAGCTTAATGGGAAATGTGCAGATGTTTCAGGCAGGTCATTGGACCTTGACAAAAATAGAGACTTCTGAGCTCACAGACTGACACATCTGAAAATGCATATGGATAAATTTTTTTCTCAGGATGCATTTGGCTCATATCTTCTTAAATAAAACAAACCCCACAACAAGAGCTGGTTTGCTGTGATTTGAGGGGGGCATGGACCCCCACTTGTGGACACCTGAATTTGAAGGTATCTGCTACAGAGGTCAGGGCTGGACTCAAAAAAGAAAATATGGCAACAGAGAGGAACAGAAAAAGCAATAGTCCATGTTTCCCCAAGGAAATACTGTAGCTTAGCCTATGGATTTTCCAGAGGTGCTGCAGCCAGGTTACACAAGTTGTATTGAAGATGCCTCCAGTGCAAAATCCTTTTGGGTCAGTACACATTAAAAGTACCTAATTCAGTTTTTTTCTGCAGGAATAATGGAGGGGAAGATGCCTGTGTAATAGGACAGGGCTAATCTGTGCTTTAGGACTGGTAGCTGTCCCCTGCTGAAAGGCAAAGAGGCAACGACCTTCCTTCCTCCATTTCACTAAAAAAAATGTAATATTGCCAAAGACAAACAAGTGGCCCAGCTGGAAAAGAAAAAATATGTTTCCTACTGAAAGAAAATGAAAAAATACAACCCTTCCCTTCAGGTCCCATGCACATATAATTGTTTCATCACCAACAAACTCGACAGCAGCTTGAACCACAGCTAGACTTTTCTGACATCCAAATAACTCAGGGCCTGGCAGTGATAACCTTCTCCTCTCCTAGTCAGGACAGCTTAAAAGGTGAATTGGTCTGTGGACATGGTTCTGCCAGTCCTCAACAGCCTGAAATACAGCCCAGTTTAGCTCCACATGGGTTAGTGTATTCTTGCCCACAGGCAGAGGATCTCATCCTGCCAGTCAGTGCCTCCAGAGCAGCAAATCTCCCACGCTCTGCTAAGCTGGTTGTGCTCTACTTGGAACAGTATTTACTACAGCGTAAGGCATTTCTTCTTTGTACCTTGAAAAAAATACTGAATGAATCATGCAGATCCCTACAGTCCCTTAAGGACATCGGCAACAACTTCATGGCTATCCTGCCAGATGCTTGAACAGACTGAATAAAACCTGCCACTCCATGCTGCTCGGTGTTTAATGGCAACAAATGGGATGCCTGACTAACAGCAGCAGAAAACAGCCCTGCTTCTTAAGGCATCCGATGAGCAAACGCTGCAGTGTGGACACTACAATGTTCAACACCTCATTAAAAAAAGGGAAAAGATCTCTTACTTCAGCTTGTTTTCACTCTCTCTTTCTCTCTCTCTTTTCCCCCCTCCCCCGCCCCCCCTTCCCCTTTTTTTCTTTTTTCAAAGCAAATTTAGTGCCAGAGAAAGACCTCAAGGTCCCAGCCATTGGGAGAGAGTTGACACATTCAATTCTCCATGACACATTCAATTCACAAGCCCTTGCTCAGGCTGCCAAAGGCACCAATTAGCACCACTGGTAGAGATTTTATTTATTTAATTTCCACAGAAACCTGTTTAGCAAGACAGTGACAGGGACAAACAGCCTCATGTATGGCTAGAAACAGCTTTACATGAGTCACTGTCAAAGATGGCAGCAATGGATTACGGGGGAATCCAGCCATGGGTTCACTGAAGCCATCATTTAGAAGTGAGGAATGGGAAAAAGATCAAGTGATGAGGACTTTCACACCACAGTAGCCATGGTTTTCTGCTAGCAGTGAACTTGGGTTTCTGGAGGACTTTGTGGAACTATGACAAATTGCAGTTTTCACCATGGAACTTCAAGACTTGCCATTCCTCTTGTAAGCAAGAGAATTTTTTCAAAGAGCTGCTTGTGACCCCATGCAATGGGGCTTCTCCTGCCATGTGACTTCTGCTCTATGACCTGAATTTCCCTCCCAGCAGAGCAGTCACAGCTTTGTTGGGCTGCAAGATCCAGCTCTATGACATCTCCAGGAGCTCTGCCATGCCATTATTTTTGTCACTTTCTCCCAATTCAAACACAGACTAATTATGCTGTGAGAGCTGTTTACATTCCTAATTTTGAGTAAGTAACACAGGGAAGCTCTCCTCCACTTGAAGATGTGGCTTACACAGTCCTTGTTGGCATTTAATGGCACTGGGATCTGTGTAAGAGGCTTAATCTCTCAGCCAGGATTTCATGCCTGAGTGAATATGGACACCTCCATCTTGCTTCGGGTGAGAAAAAGTCTTTTACAGCTCCCTAAACTGAATAGACAATTCCTGTGTTAAAGTTACCAGGAATTACACATGTGCATCTATATGAGAAAATAACCCTTGGATGTGGACAGGAATTAAAACACGCTCCACAAGATGCTCTAAGGTTTTGATTTGCTTGAAGAAAAATATTCTGCAATCTCCCAGGCCCAAAAATTTAACTTTTGGGAAATAAAAAAGATAGAGGAGGTAAAAAAAAAGCTCAACCCATATTTATTGGTCTGATATATTAGTTTCTTTAGTTTTCAACTGTCAAAATGTGTCAGTTTGGATCTCTCCTGTGTTGTGCATATTATCACCTGCTGCCAGTACCTGAACCCTAACCATGGGGTATAGAAATACAAGAGCTTATCAGGGCGCCTGCAAAGCCTGCAACAACTTAAAAGTATGAAATTTGCTTTACCTTCTAGACTAATAAAATAAACACTTCAAAACAGCTATAATGATTATCTGATGATTGAACTCTGTATTCTTTTAGCGAGTAATGGAATACTGGCAGACAAATTCAATTCAAAATACATTCACATTCAGGACATCAACAAAGTCATCATGTTGTGAATTGAAAATTCCTTTAAAGGCTGCGTTTGAATTCTAAGGGGCTGACAGATCAAGGGACTGAAGGCCCTGGAAGGCTAAATGAGTGAAGTCCTGCTATGTTTCTTTCTTTCTGTGAATGAAGCTCACTTTTGTGTGTGCATTTGCAAGCAGAACAGGTGCTGGCTTCATACAAGCCTGGAATCTCAATGGGGACAGTAGCTTCTTGTCAATCCAGCACAGCTCAAGCTAGTTTAAGTTCTGGAGGATTTCTTTTTCTTGTTTTTTTCCCTACTCCAAATGTTTCTCTCCTCATTTCCACATTCACTCATCCACCACCAAAATTTAAACGCTACACTAATACAATGCAGCCTTTAACAAGGTCTCTTGCATTCCAGCCATCCACCTGAACTCTGGAATTCCTGCTCTGTACCTCACAAAAAGCTGCCTGAACAGCGTGATTTCCAACCAAACACACCATGACCTGTAATGTCATTTTCCAAAAGCCAGTGAAGACATTAAAATCTCTTTTCCACTAAAGCCACTGAGAAGACCTATTGCTACCAGACGTTCGGGTGTGTGGTTGGGCAATGAGACTTTTCCTTTGCTGACTTTTTATGCAGTGCAGTGGGAGCCTTGCCTAGCATTTCTTCTGTGCTACAGATGTTAGTGCAATTACCTAACCTGCACTAAAGACACTGGTCTAGTATTAGGAGTGGTGTTTCAAGTCTTAGAGATTTTGATTGGGTGGTTCCGTACAAAACCAGAGAAAACCAGAAATGTCTGAATAGCAAATACAGACACTCCTGACAAAGACATCCAGAAATAAAAATCCTGCTATTTTTGTAACTCTGCTTAATCAGAAGAAGGTGGCTAAGGCAGGGGTGTGATTTGATTCCTACCTGCACCAGCCTCATGCTCTATTGCCTATATATTGCTCTCCTATTAAGTCATGGGGGAAGTAAGATGGAAAAGATTCACTCCTGAAGCCATCCCTGCTAGAATTGCCAAATACAGCAGAAACTAACCTTTAATGATGCCGCCTCCCAATTAGCTCAGGTTTGCTAATAGTTTGATATAATTGGCACCCTGATGGAAACCGTATTACCAGTCCTGTCACCAGCCAGGAAATCGCATTGCCACTCTAATGACAGCACATATTATAGCAATGCCACTTCTAATATTAATACATTAGCTGAATGTAGGCAAGGGCTCACATGTGAGAAGGATTCACAGCTGGGACGTGCCAAATTCCACCCTGTGCTCTATTTTTCCTCCGGGTTGCAGCATTCAGGGTGGCAGTGCCCCAGCCCCAGAGTGCCCCACATCGCACCGCTCGCATTAAAGCACAAATGCTCCAGGCCGGTAACAGCCCCGTAAATGGCCACTGAAAAATGATCCCATGGAGCTCAATTTTTTCTCTCCATGCCTTGCAAGTTATGACGGCCTTTCTGTTAATTGGCCACAAGTCCTAGTTTGCTGTCAGCCTTCAGCTGCACCAGGGAGCTCTTTTAGAGGAGTCGCACTCTGTCATTCCCGTACCCTTGTGAATACAAATGCTCTCTATAAATGTCCTCTGCCTACAAAATGGATTTTCACTCTCTCTTGGTGGTTTTTTTTTTCTTCATGCTTTTTTTTTTTCTTTTTTCTTTTTCTTTTTTTCAACCTAGATTAAATTTGCTGCATTTTCAAGCCTTTTGGGAAAGCAACTAGGAACTAATATGCACTGGTTCATGTCCCACAACACTTCCCTACCCATTATTATGTAAATTTTGACTAAAGTGCGACACAGATAGAAAAGATATCAAGGGCAAAATTGCCAGAATTGACTTTTCTTGCTCTCTGAAATAAGCCACTTATATTAAACAGTTTTAAATGGCTAATAGGTGTACAAGTACCCGAAGCATTTCAATGTACAATTTTTCATACAGGACAGTGACAGCTTTTGCAAATTCCTGAACTCTCCTGCTGCCAGTCTAATGACTGGGAAGTGAATGGCCAGCATGCTGGAACTCTCTGTTTTACTTCTGAAGGAAGGGGCCAACTTCCACACCTGCACCTTGGCAAGACTCATATGATATCTGCACTAGATGGTGATAAAGGAGTAAAAGAAAAAAGCAGATGCAGAATTATATTCTATACAAGGTGGCAGGGTAAATAAATACATACACAAGTCAGGTTTATAGCATCAAGGCAATTTTGTGTCATTACAAAGTAATCTGTCTCTAAAGAAACCATCCCTGCATGCTGGGATGGAAGCTGAGCTTTATTGGGCTGAGCAGCGGATGAAAGATGTTGCAACACAACCTCAGAAAGTGGAGACAGAGCTGAGCAGTCAGTGGCACTGAACCTGCCCATCAGCACTGCATTAACACCCTGATCTGCAGGAGGCCTGGCCTGGAGTGTTCCTCCTTTGCCAGCCTGTCCAAGCACCAACCCAATGCAAATCCCTAGGGAAAGCCATGGAGATGGACAGTGTCAGGCAACCATCAGTGGGAAAATCAAAGCAGCAGCTCAGTGCCTCCTGTTGAGTCCATGTTTGGTCCATTCACATTTCTAGATCTCAGGGGTGGAGAGTTATTGGGATCTTACACATCAGTCCATATGGGTTACAATAAAAACTGCTTGTCAGAGCTTTTGAAATTCTCAAGTGAGTAGGACAGCAGTGAGAGAGGGTGGGAAAATGGCATTCCACCTCTAGCTCTGTGAGGCGGTATCCCATGGGAAGTTACTGCACTTCCCACTTGTAAAATATAGGAAAGAATACACACAAAATACAATAATTTTTTAAAAAACTTGAAATAGTTTTACAAGGCTTGTAGCTATGTATATATATTGTATCAAGAAAGAAATCTTGAAATTGGGGAGATATCAAAATGAAACAACAACAAAAAAAAAGAAAACACAAATAATTATGTATTTCTTTTACTGCCTTGTAATTTTCCCTTCATATTTTCTTTCTTCTCTTCCTTCTTATTCTTGCACTAATGATCCTTCATCTTTAATTCACTTTCTTCTTCCCTCAAATAAATTCTTATTCTTTTCTTTGTTGCAGATGGTTATTGTTTCCCTTTTCTTTGGCCAGGTAACAATTACTGACTTGAGTTTACTGGCTTTAAAATGAACTAACATGTCCTCTGCACAAGTTAACCCCTAAGTCTGAACATCTGCTAAATACATCTTTGGATGCAGTAGGGGGAGAGGGTTCAGAGAACAGATGCTTAAAAAACCAGAAACACAAAATTAAGATGTCCTCCCTTATCAATCCATTATTGCAGCAGAAAACTGCTGTGACACTGTATCTCAGTTCAAAAAGACTCTACAAAGATCATGTTTACATAAATCAACATAGGCAGGGATATATCTTTCCCTGATGTAATTTCAAAAGCCCCATTGTCTCCAACCCTGGCACTCACTAGTAGCAAATCAAACTTCCCAGCACACATGTCTTATAGTCCTGGATTTCCTTCTATTTTTTCTTTCACTTGAATTCTTGAGAAAGATCACTGAAAACTGGCTTTCCTGATAAGACTTCCAGATCACTGCTCTGATGAAACCTCTAATTGCACTGCGACTCCTGAGAAGCCACTTGAGTCCTAGTTCAACTAGGAGGCAACTCTGTAGGGAAAAATACTCAGAATAGAAGAGCCTTACCATTAAACTATCCCTTCAAAAGAATCAAATCTTTGAGAGTTATTTGCAATTTATAAATTTTCCCTATGAAAAACCTATGTTCTGTGCTGGAAATTATCTTTCCTGGTTAAATCCCAAAGGCATCCTGGGCTGCATCAGACACAGCAGGTCAGTGGAGGTGAACCTTGCCCTCTGCTCAGCCCTGCTGAGGCATATATGGGGTTCTGGATCTTCTTTTTTTCCCCCAGTAAAAAGATGTGGACATACTGGAGGCTGTCTTGTGAAGGACCATGAAGATGAGGAAGGGTCTGGAGCATGTCTCATATGAAAAGCAACTGAGAGAGCTGGGACTGCTCAGCCTGGAGAAGAAAACATTGGAGGAAGATAGAAGCCTTCTAAGTGGTCCAATGACAGGACAAGATGCCATGGCCACCAATTAAAATACAGGAAATTCCATTTAAAAATAAGGAATGACATTTTTATTCTAAAGGTGATCAAACACTGTCATGGTTTGTCCAAACAGGTTGTGGACTCCCATCATCCCAAGAGATATTAAAATCCTGACTGGACACAGCTCTGACAAACCTCCTGTAAATGACCCTGCCTTGAGCTGGGATTGGATAAGATGAATCCCAGAGGTTCCTTCTGACCTCAGCCAGATTGTGATTCTGTGAAATGGCAATGAAGGAATTTAACAGGCTTCTGACAACAACCCTCCTAACACAGCTTAACTTCCCCAGAAATATACTGCAAGCTTATTTAACTCTAGCAGACAATATCAGTTAAATTACTGTTTTATTGTTGTACCAGTTGGGAACCAGCTCTCACTCACTAGCAAATTTCACACACTAGATGAGTATTTTTTCATAGCAAGAACACAGGAATTAGAGAGAAACAGAATAAGATACCTTATAGTATCTTCTAGTACCTAAAGAGGACCAAGACGATATGGGTGGTGAGGGACTTTGACAGGGGTGTGTAGTGATAGGACAAGGGAGAATAGCTCCAAACTCAAAGAGTGCTGCTTTCAGTAGGGTATAAGGAAAAAATTCTTTACTGTGTGGGCAGTGAGACAGATGAACAGCTTGCTCAGAGGAACTGTGGATCCCTGGAAGTGTTCAAGGCCAGGCTGGATGGAGTTTTGAGCAACCTGGCCCAGTGGAAGGTATTCCTGCCTACAACAGGGTGGTTGGAACAAGTTGATCTTTAAGGCCCCTTCCAACCCAAACCATTTTATGTTTCTGTGGTGATTCTATGAACATCCCAGCATGGCAAGTATTGCCAATAAAAATGTCTTCTGTCATACCTTTTTGTCATACCTTGTTTTTAGAAATATATTAATACATTTATGAATCAATGATAACACAATGCATTTTTTTAAAGTTGCAGTTTATCCAGTCCTGCTGTATCTGACATGAGGTTTTTTAAACCCCACTGACAGCTCTAAACCTGTCAGCATGTGTCTTCTAAGGACAGCATAGGAAAAGCTAGAACTAGCAGTACAAAGAGAAAAAAAGAAAAGAAAAAGGACCAGGGAGAAGGAGTTATAAAAGAAGGTCCATAGTGGAAAGATTGCTATTGCTGACACTTCATTCATTTACAAAACAACAAAACCAACAACAAAACCTCAACCCTACCCAGAAACCTGGCAAGAACTTTGTGCTTGGGGTGTTTTCAACATTTAGCTGGATTTGGAAGAGGTGGATATCATTTTTGCAAGATAATTTAAAATCTGACCTTGGATAACTCATTTCTAGGAATAAGGTGTTTAAATTCTTCTGAAAATAACATTCAATGCCCATCTGAATCTTTCGATACCTAAATGCTTTTGAACAATCTGGCCTTTCATCTCCCTGTGCTCTAGCTTTTCCTTGTTAAATAGAAAGAATAAAATGTTCTGAACTCAAAGGAGTACTCTGAAGAAAACATGAAAAAAATAAAAATTGAGGTAAAAAGACACAGCCATCGTAGTGACAATGAGTAACAGCAGAGCACTATGTGCCAGCGGCAGTCTGTCACACTTCCCCTGAAAGATACCTTATAGGAAAGGGAAGAAATCAATACAAGACATTTGAGATGGCTTAAGGGATGCTTGAGTAGCATGGGAAGAAATTCTAGGATAAATATTGCCTCTAAGTGCCCTGAACTTGAATCAACAAATTACTGTTTCCTCCAACATCTCCCCTGCCCCATATTTTGCTGCTTTTGGCCAAGTCACTGAGTTATGGGCTCCATTCTTGGCTGGTGGAAGAACTGGCAAAGCCTCCACTCTGAGTCATGATTGGCTACAACATACACGCTATTTTAATGGAGATAATTTTCAACTATTTAAATTTTTTTTTCCCCCGATAAATACATTTCCCCATCTTTAAAACCCAGGTCTAAATCCATTGTCTGAAAGACACAGTGAAACACTTTAAACTCTTTCTCGACTTCAACATCATGAACCCTTGCACATCTCGTATTGATTTCTAGGCATCCACAGCTCCACTCTCACAGGGTCACAGCACATGTCAAATCTTTCCTGCATTGCACCTTCAAGCAGTGTTTCATCTAAGGAGCTTCGCTTTGCCTGAACTTGTTAGCAGTGACACATTTGTTCCCCAATTAGGCTTTCTTTGTAAGAATAATAAAAATGAAATAGAAGCAATTCCTGGCAACTTTTCTATCTTTCTAGTCAATTGAAACAATTTTATGCAGATGAAGATGCAGCTCCACAGAGCCTTTGAACTTTAAGCATCATCTTTACTTGGCTTTGAACTCTCAACAGGGCCCATGATCTTTCAAAGCAATGTACTCTGCTGTGGAAACTTCAAAAAAGAGGGAAAATGGCATGGTTAGAAAGAAAAATGCAAAAGATGGGTTTTTTTAATGCTTGATGCTCCTGGAAATAAATAAAAAAAACAACTGAGTGGTATCTGAAGAAGTGTATTCGGCACTCAAGTGTTTCCCTAATTAATTGTTTAGATGAGTGCTAAAATAAATGCAGCAGCAGCAAAGATAAACAAACCACTTTAGTAATAAAGCCATATATTTGTGCAGGCACACAAAAATAAATGGCAGCACTTAATGAGCACAAGCAATGAGAAGGAAGAACACACTTCATGTGGGGGATCTATGCTCAGAAAGCTCAAGCTCAAAGGTATTTGAGAGATATCTCACAACCACATCCCAAACAGCCTCTCATTTGCCTCTTGCACAGAATCTCGTTTTGCACAGACTAACAGTGTAAAAATGCTAAGTGTCCTGATAAACAATTATAGCTCATGTTTCACCTGACATGGGCAGCCTGACTGGGGCAAGGAGAACACTTCTCGGGTTTTCCCAGATTGATTTCTATCCTAGTTAGTTATTATTCCTCTTTATTTTTTTCTGATGATTAACTAATGTAAAATCAATGAAGGGAGATACAGAAGAGATGTGTAACACATGTGCTTCCAAAATGAGAGAGAAAAGCTAAGATGATTCATACAGTCTTTTCATTCTGACTGGAAAACGAGCTAGCAAAGTATTAATACTGGGGGAAAGTGTTATCTTGTATATCTAGGAAAGCAGTTTTAATAGAATTATATAACTGTTAGAGGCAGGAAAATTCAGCTAAGCTCCTCTCCCAGAGAGGACAACATTACACTTCCACACATAATTCTTCCACAGTTTTATCTTGTTCTATCTGTAGATTTACCAGAATCAGACTTTCCACAATTTCCCAAAAAAAAATTATTTCAATATCTCACAAGAAGTATTTTAAATATGCTTTTCAGAGCAAACACTTCCAGTTTTGCTTAATTTCCCATTGCTCTTTATGTCTTGAAGACCTCACGAAATATTGCTACTACTTATCTTTGTATACATGATTTGACAAGCAGACCAAAACATAAAACCCCACATGCCATAAAAATAAATATGTTATTCTCCCGAAAAGCCTTCATACAACTCACTATTTCTTGCAACTATCACCATGTATGCCCTGGAAAACTGAAGAAAAAAACCTAGTCACAAATATTTAATATCTATTAAGGGAAGGGAATATTGAGACTGTTGCATGAGCCATAGGACATGTAAGTCTGTTAGTTAATACCAGTTCAGAGAAGTCCAAACAAGAGTACCATGATCTATAGGTTCTATGGCTCTCCAAAGATCAAGATGTGGCATTTAATCAGAGCAAGATTTAAAATAAATCTCCAGCAGCCTGTTTTCAAGTTATGACAAGAGAAATACTTGGCTCTAGAGGTACAGGCTGTATGACATGATTGGCAACTTATCAGGACAAGAAGAGAAAGAAGCTGGATGACTGGCAACTTAATCAGAGGGAGAAGGAAAAATAGAGAAAAGGAACAAAACGAGTGCCTAAACAGTGATGTGTTGGCTCCTGCGGCTGTCAAAGGTGGCCTTGAGCAGGCAGTGGCAGGAGGGCTTACACTGAAGCTTGTCTGCAAAGTAGATGAAACTATTCAGTGTTCCTTGGCATCAATAGCATGCGGCTGCTGAATGTATCTAATCACATTTGGAGAAGCAGGATTCTCCATGGTGCTCTCCACAGGTCACCATGGCAGCCACAGGAACACATCCAACAAAATATCATGGGCGCACAGCTTCACTACCAAAAAACTCTGAGAGCTTTAGAACAAAGTCCCCAGTCTTAACTGCAAGCTAAAAAAAAAATTTATATAAAATAAAACCTCTGACCAATCATATTTTAATACCAGAGGTCCTTTAGTTAACTTTACAATATGACCTCGTCATTTATTCAACAAGTTGTTATTGTGTAAAATATTTCTGATGAGCACAAACAATGCAAAATTTTCCTGGATGGGAGCTGAGAAATGGTGGGTTACAGGTTAGATTGTCAACAATTTTGCAAGCCTTGTAACCACCAGTTCTTACTGGGAACAAGCACCACTTCGTCTTTTCACAAAAAGCCCTACTCATAGATGACTTCTATTTATTCACAGAGTACAGTGGATCAACAGAGAAACTGCAAAATAATGCCCGAAAAATGTGAAGTTTCTTTTCCCACATGAAATGGGATGTGGGGAAATAAGGATGTGCTTGGAGGGCAGACTTGTTAATATTGGGGCCCCTCTCTTGTACAATATTTTGTCTCTTGCTAAGACTTACTAGGTAAAACTTAAAGATAATTTCAAGCAATTTGAAATCATCTATCAGACTTCAGCATTACTCATTGTTGCATTTTGTATGCCAGAAAGATAAACCATAATATAGAGCAAAATTATTTCTGGAACTGCATATTGCACATTTTCACTATAAAGCATATCATAAGCTTTGACACAGAGATAACTAAGCGATCACTTGTCAACCTCCTCTCATTCCATCAGTCTTAAAAATTAGGATGAAGAAAGCTTTTCATGTGCAACAACAGGCTACATATTAGTCCTGCAGAGTTATAAAAAATGTGGAACTAAATATCAGACAAGCCCAATTTAAAATGATGAAACACTTCTGAATTCTAAAACAATTAGGCTAATTTACAACACATGGCCTGATACACTGGAAGTTTTAATCCTTTTATTTTCCTTTTTAAAAGAGGGGACATTTTTTCATGCTTGTCATGAATTAGTACAATCAAGACTTTTTTTTTTTTCTGAATACTCTTCAAGAACAATTCTTACACCTCCTAAATAACTTTGTGGAAGATTCATATTTTACCTGGGAAGAGATAAACAGAAGTAAATTACAGAGTTAGGAAAGGCAAACCACGACTATAACTGGAGAAGAGCATCGTCTCCTTTTTCTGTGCCTTTTCAGTGATGCTGTGCTGCAAATTTACTCAGTTTTCACCGCTAGGTCCCTCATTTCTGCTTGTAAATCAGGTATCCTGGGGTGCTCTGAAGATTAATCAGATGAGGGTTGCAGTTTTCTCCTCTGCTCTTTGTGATGGTTTCTCCCAGAAAACACATGCATCTTGAATATTTCTGATCCCTCTGGGGATGAGATTTAAACAAACACTGACATTGGCAATGCAGCCCTGCTTGATCATGGTACTAAAAAGTCATTAAGTGTGTTTCAATATCCACTCAGTTATTTAAGTACCAGTCTTTTAAGACAAAGAGAAAACTGGAGAAACCCTTTCCTTTACCACAAGACAATGTTAGTGATGGCAGTAACATTGCTCAAATCTGACTCTGAAGAATATTTTGGCTCCTTTTTTACAGAATACTGACATTTAAAGGATAAAATATAAAACAAAAGATACAGGGAATTCACAACACCAAGGCTTTCCCTTTTGCAACACACATGGACAATGGATTTTAAATGAAAGTCCCGTTTCTCTACACTTAAGGGTATTAATATTTTAGTATGACTGCATCTGTGAATGAAGACATTCAAAAAGCCATTATGTTTTCAACTTAGGTTAATAATAAGGCTATTTTTCCACCCACTCTCTGGCACAGCTGTAATGTTCTTGGCCTCAAGTGGGAGGCAATGTGGAACAAGGATTAGCAAGATGGATGATATACAACATACAGTGCCAGTTCATATAAAATATTACTAGATTGGAAATGACTGTTTACTGTCTCAGTGATTATATGATCACTTTTTTTCCTTCCAAAGAACATACAGGATACAGTGGTCCTCTATGCCAATAAAGCTTAGTGCATAGCACCTGGGTAATGACAAATTAATTTTTGAGCTAAACCTGATGAAGGGGTCGGCCAAAATCCTAGGCAGAGTTTATCCCCAGTACTATTTTACATGACAGAAAATGCATCCCTCCCATTCATCAATATTAGCACAGAAGAGAGATTATACAACAAAAAATAAATAAAATGGGGGGAGAGAACACAAAAAAAATGTTAGGACTGTGTGTTTACAGTACAATAATAAAACATTTAATCATTGCATTTAGGGGGGGAGTTGGAAAGAGTGTACCATAGTCCACTTCCAAATAAAATTGGACAAAACATTTAGGAATGCACTAAACAGAATAAGCATAGATTTGGCAGAAAACAGAGTTTTTTTCATTCAAGTTAGGTTTCCAAACCTGAGACCTTTACATCCTGGAACTCAAAATCTTTCACCTATTCTAGAGACCAACCCCTATGACAAAGGCCACCGTACCCCAACGATGAGCAGCCAGGGATGCTGATTCCTGGATCTTGGCATATTTCTGAACAGTCTTACCTCAAAGCAGAAACCACGTGGGTCAAGTGTTATGTCTGATCCAGTCAATAAAACTTCTTTAACCACAAAGTCAACACCAGTTGTTTAAATACCAAGCGCTCAGCAGTTCCCGTCCCTTGGACTACTGGCCACAGCCACTGCCAAAATATCAGCAATACTTCAGAATTGAAAAATGTTTTCTTTAATAATTTTAGTGAGAGAGCACTTTCATATGAAAGAGAAACAAGTGTGTTTCTAAATGGCAAAATCATTTCTCATCCCTAAGCAAAGATCCTCTGAAAGCTGTGTGCACAATCCAAACCACCTCCATTTTCATGTGGTTTATTGATTTAATAAAGCATATAAACGGGCTTATATCGTTATTCTACCAGCTGCAGATGATCTAGATTCACTGAACAAACTATTCCCACAAAATTTTTTCATTGAAATTAATCTTAATGTTCACTCCTCCTTCCCCCACAAGCCAACACTGAGGCACTTTGAAATGCACATTAGCTACTCCAATAAATAAGTGAGCAATTCTTGGTTTTCTTAACCACGCAGGGCATAAGTGGATGATCTCTTTGCATGCCCTGGATGATGAAAAAGGCATTAAGTATTAGGATTTTTCCTGTTTGGGTAGGCCTGTGAAAGTCAGCCAAGTTTGCAGGCTTGCTCTCCCTATAATTTCCAAAGCGTCAGAGTTTCCATGAGCAGTGCCCCTCCCAGTCAGGTCACCAAAGCCTCAGCCCTGCATGCCCCAGCCTTTTTTTTTGCAGGGCTTTGTTCCAATACTGGGAGCAACTGCGCAAAGTTTGAAAGTCTGCTTCTTTGATACACTTGATCTGGCAAGTGTAGAAGAAATGCTGTTAGATGAGAAGAAGAAGGAAAAAAGCAAGAAGTAGGCACATTCCCTTCTCCTACGCGCTCTCTAATGATCTTTGTGCTTTCTTCTTTTAATTCTTATTTAAAATTTCAGCCCTTTACAGTAAGATCAGCAAGAACAGACCTTTGCTTCACCAAAGATGCACAAAGCCCTTTTGTTGAGGACATGGGTCCAAAACTGTGGCGTCTGGGCTGTGCAGCTCTCAGTGCAGGCACATTGTCAATCCTTCTTGCTCAGCTCTGCTGTCAGTATTTCAGGACAAAGATCATCCTGCCAATCTGTTTGTACAGCATATTGTACAATCTGTTACATGCATCTGCAATACAAACAGTAAATGATAATAAGAGCATGTGGATAAGGCTGAAGCCCCAGATTTTGGGTGCCTTTGTTATCTGTGGCTCATGGACCCTGGTCTGCAGCTGCACTTTTGACTTGCTGCATGTACACAACGTACCACGGGCACTCGCCATGAAATCTAAATACTGCCTATTCCCTATTAAAAATGCCCAAATGGTGGTTTTCCCCCACTTCCTCTTATTTCAAGGGACTAATTCAAAAGTTAAAACCATGACCATACCAATGGGAACGAGACACCACATTACCTTTTGTAATATCCTTCTCAAATACAAAACAAAGCCTGAAACTTAGGGAGAAAGAGGAACAGCTTGTGCCAGATGTCACCTAACAACTGTTCAATCATGAACACTACATAAAAATGTATGAGAAAAAAATGCCTACTCTTAAACATACTGTTCCCCAAAATCATATCTGACTGCAACAGTAATAGTGTTTCTCATCCTTACTAAATATTTGTCTTTTTTTTCCTTAAGATGGCCAACTCTGCTGACATTTCTGCACAGAACGTGACACTCTGCTCCATGCAGCACAGATTGCCAGACTGCTGCTTTACATGCTGATTTCTCTTTTGTGAACTGAGACCTTGAATACTTTCACGGGGGAAAAGCAGATCAATGATTTTTTAAGAGAGCTGAACAATTCCGTGTAATGAACATCAGTTAACACGGGCAATTACTCGTTCTTTTTCTCCCCCAAAACAACACCACAAAAACAAAGACGAGATTGTAACTCCTTTGAATGGCATGTGCCTCACTGACTGTACCAGAATGCCACCCACGTGCAGAAATACGGGTGGGTGAAGTTCAGGAGTGACATGTGGCTTGTTAAAATATGAGTAGCTGAATAAAAACTTTTGCCATTTGATCCAGCCAACAATAAAGAAAGTTGCTGTAGAAACTATTCTACTGTTTCCCAATTTTCATAAAAGATTGGTTCAAACCTTCTTTCTTTGTTCCTTTTGTTGCTGAATGAATGGAGAATAAAAGGTTGGGGGTTTTTTTCTAGATTTCAGGGTTTCTTTTCTTTTTAGAGAATGCATGTGAAAGGAAAATAAAATAATATCAAACATAAAGAAGACACAGGCTTCAATGGGAATTTTGACATTCAAAAATATTCTACAAAAACATCCAGTATATCACATTTTCTCCTTAATGGTTAAAACATAAGTGTCGGAAAACTATGGCTCTCTTTATCCCTGGTTTGAAGCATGTTTCTGGCTATGTCCCTGTGTTTCCACGCGTCTGAGTTTTCTGTTTATATCATGTGAATATATAAATGCAGTTCATTTGCATTTCTGCTTTTATGTAGGAAGGCACACCAAATACCTCTCTGGATCTCATTGTGGTATAATGCAAGACTGAGAGTCCTGCATGAATAACACCATTAAAAATACCACCAGGATTATTCAATGAAATCCCCCTGCCATCACTGCTGTTATTTGTGGAGGGCTTCCAAAGCCCAGTGTGGCTCACCCCCAGTCCCTCCTGAACACCCAGACAATGCTTGGCTCCATCACTGGTGCAGCCATGACCCAAACCAGGTACCCCCAAGCTGGGAAGGACACTCATGCCAAAAGCACACCTGCCTTAGGCACTCAGAAAAACACTGGTAAGAGGGGTCTCCATAAAGAGCCTTGTTCAAGGGCTCGGTGATTCCATGCTCTGCACACACACCAGTGCCTGTTCCCAGCTTCCAGGCTGCTGCTGTTCAGCAAAGCAGTGAAGGAAATGCTTTCATTTTAATCACTTGCTGAAGTCATCAGGACTGTGTGCTTAGTTGAGCAGGGGTCTTTATGAGCCAAATATTATTCTTAGTAATAAGGAGACCTGGCAATACACTAGATGGAGCTTTTGATAGTAAGTAACATTAATTCAATTAAATCCTCTTACAGCACACACTCTCCAGCTAATGTAGTTTACAGTGAAATTTTCTCTGGCACTCATTTAAATATAATTGCTGCACTTATCTTGTCATGAGGAAATTTCTGAAGGTTACTTGTACTGTGCATGTGTAAACCTACAAGCTACACTGACCTTTAGTTTTGAGATTTTTTTTTAACTACTTAAACTGCAGCATCTAAATGATGATGACGATAATAATAATAATAATAATAGTCATAGTAATAGTAATAATTCCCTACTTCCACACAGCACCTTTTAACTCAATATATGCCCAAGTGAGAACTAGCAAGTAACACAGCACAGAAAGGCATCACATGCTAACTGGGAAGAAAAGCTAAAACTGTTGGAAATAAAAATGCTGGGAGATGACACACTTGGAAACCTGAATTTTCATAAAGTGTTTTGCACTGTTCTGAAAAACATGAATGTGTTCTCCATGGAGACAATTTCATATTTACCTTTCATACACAAGCTGGCATTAAATTAATAACAACTATGGGGCACTTGAGCAACCACTTTGGCATCATTTTCTGTCTGAATCAGAAAAGAGGTTCACATCCATTGATCCAGCAGACTGGTTTTGGTGACAGTCCCAGCTGTTTTCCTAAGGGTAGCCCAGTGATGTACTGGAAAGTTGTCTCAATCACTTACAAAACTGGAAAAAGGGTGTCAGACAAAAAATCCTAGCAAACAAATTAAAACCCACCCAAGCACAAAGCAAAACTTCAGTGCGTGTGCATAACTACCCATAAATCAAAAGTCTTGAGACTTAATATGAAATATGGGAAGGACAAGTATAGAGATAGGAAGAGAAAACTGATGAACATGATGGAAAAGAGCATTTTGGAACACCCTACCTATCCACAGTGGACATTTCAGGCCCTTGTCTTGGGTAAACCTTCCTTGACAGTTCTATCATAAGTTATTTTTCTTGTCTTCTCTTTCTCACAATGAGAAACATCTTAAAGATTTACCCAGTTTTATCCTTTGAAACAGAGAAGAGATAGTGATTTTGGGTCACTCTGCACCAAGCAGAGAATAACCAAGCAATGAACACTGAAGTGCTGACAGCCATGGGAGGAGGGAAATACCAAATCTAAAGGGGAAAAAACAACTTCTGAAGCCACTCAACCTCTGTCCTGAGCTCAGCACTGCAAAAGGAAACCCTGCTGCCTAGTTTTTACTTCTCTGTGCATGGGCAGGTGTGTGGAAGGGTGGGGAAGATTTGACACGTTTATTTGAGACACTAAGGGTCATCAAGATTTTTTTTTTTTTTTCATATTAAATAAAAAGAGGGACCAAGGGCCCTACTTTCCCCATTTCCTTCCTCCTGCTCAGACTCAGATGCCTGCCACATTAAGAAACGCCAAGCAATTTTGTTCAGCTGTTATGGCACACAATAGCAGACGTTCAAGGGAGAACGTGGGACTGTGAAGCATTTTAAAACTCTTACATAAAATGTGGGCTACAGGAGGCTCTCATTCAGAAGCAACATTTTCCCTTCCACTGAGAGTTCCCCCACACTCTAGTGAAGTGAATTAAAATTGACACTGAGAAAAATCTAATTGAGCCAGAGACAACACAACAATTTTCACTACAGAAACTCAAGTCCTAGTGGAATTACTTCAGTTAATATAGTCCATTTTAAATCTACAATGATTTTTATATCCCATGATCTGCAAATAATAAAGGAAGATTGTTGTTTAAGACTCATTGCATTAATTAGGAGTAGCACAGGAAGAGTGAGAGCCGGTGCCTTTGGGTCTGCTCCACACTTGTTTTGTAACTGCAGTTCTCATCAGATCCGATTAATATGTGAATAAACTAATGCAGATCTCACCTGGGCAGTGTTAACATAACAAAATTTTTGTGTCAACCAGCTCAGGGATTCATGCACTGAAAAGAAAGGGAGCGCATTTGATTTAGGCAAAACAACACAGCACAGAGAGGACATCATTCTCTGCCTGCTCAAAGTGACTCAAAAAATTTGGGAAAAGTCCCCCCAGGCCTCTGTATCTCAATTCTTCCAGCTGGTAAAAATGGAGTGATGCTATTTGTCTCCCTTTGCAAAACACTTGGAGATGTCTGGCTGAAGCAGCAGCCGTGCTCCTTACGGTGCCACACTCATCCTTGCAGCAAAAAGTTTCCTGCAGTACATTATATTAATCTACTCCCTATTGTGGTACAGCTCCCTAAAATTGCAGTTGAAGGCATGACATCTTGAGCTATGAGGAGAGTTTAATTACTGTTTGAAACATAAATTTTCCCAATTCAGTTGGGTGAATAAGAGACACGGTTTATTAGAAAACATCTTCCACCTCTTTACAGCTCTTCTTAGTCCTCTAAAAGAATGCCTGAATTGGATGCAGCAGTTATTTTAAATTAAAACCACAAGGTAGTAGACACTGAAGTTTTCTCTTACACAAATAATAACGAATTTATGCACCACAGAGTTTAATCTGCAGAGTGGAAGTCTAACGTCCCACTTAAAACTGCATACTCATGGGCATAGATTAGACAGTAATTAGGTTCAGTGAGAAACTGAAAAGATCCACTGGAAACATTCAAATTTAATTTATTCACTGGCTTGTCTCAGAGTGTTTTTATAAGCAATTAGAAAGACACAGATTCCTGAAAATGCATTCTTTCCCAAGACAGATGGACCAGGAGATTTATATGGCATACACAGCCTTCCACCCACAGCTCACTGGCTTGAGTTAAGCTCAAACCAGGCTTAGAAGCCACTACCAGACTTTATCCTTGGGGAGTTATTTGCTATTCTTTTGAAATACGCTGATGGTTACAGTGCACTATGAAACCAATGTCTTAAAAAAAGAGTAATACTGTAACTGGCACAGCACATCCTTTTATAGCATCTGTATCACTGAGGATGTTGTGGGTCCTGCCAGACCCAAAATAAGCCCAAATCTGCCCTCTTGATACCCTGATCCCACAAAAAAATACAGGCTGACATGGTCTGGTGCAGGGAAGATGGAAGTAATGAAATAGTAATTAATTTACACTGCTATACATGCTATACATATCTGCTTTTAATTCATTTCAAAATTATAAAGAATAGCAGACATCCTTTCAAGGCCCTCCTGGGGTTTAAATATCATGTTAAGAATTAGCACAATTGATGACATATTTATGCTAAAATGTTTTATGTGGTCTTTAGCTTTTTATTGTGACCCTTCATTGTAATATTTATGTCTCTCACATCATCTCAGCAATGACAGAAATTCTTAGTGCCTTGGAGTCTCTCCTTCTATCTTTTAACGAGGAAATCTTCCTGAAATGTGGGTTTTAATTTTAGGCTATTATTTATTTGTGCATATATGTGCACAAGCACCTGTGACTGATTTTAGTGGGGTGAAAGGAACAGAAGATAAAAGCAATAAACCGCTGCTTTTGCAGTGGAAATTAGAGATTTGGAAACTGCAATACACTCAAAATCCATGCTCATAAGGCTGCTTCCCAATTACACTTCATTTTTGACACTGCTCAGTTGTCAAATGTTTTCTTCCTTTGAGATCCTTGCCAAACTGTGTGAAGATTTCAGACCAGTCCCTACATCCTCTGGAAAATCTCCTTCCGTGTTAGGAGCAAATGATCTTGACACTAGAACAGAATAGAATAAGAAACACTACATAACAAGAGAAGGGCTCTGTGGTTTGTTTTGAAGCCTTTGTCTTTTAACAAAAACTCACATAATTTTTTATGTGACAAGTAGATAAATAGTGTGTTTATTCACGTAACAGAAGATTGGAGGAGGAAAGAATTTCAATGCCATAACATCATAAAATGGTCAAATCTCATTGATGTCAGCTTTAATAGGCAACTAAAGACACTGGATACCATAAATATCAAACTGACAGTATCTGGCACTTTTATAGATGTATATATCTTAAATGTAGGCAGCAATCTTGAAAATACTTAAAACACGTCTGTGTTTTTGTCTGAGTATTATATCTATTGATTAATTCCTGTGTGCAAGTGTGTGCATGACTTGACTTAGATTTTTCCATGCATTACAGTTTTTTTTCCTTTGAGATTATATATTTGAGAAACTGAGGTTTGGCATACTATTCACATTCAACAAAGCAATTTGGTTTTTTTTCAATTTTACTGGCAGTTCAGGCTGTTTTAACTGCCTGCCTATGTGGGTTTTTTCCCCAATGAAGTGATGTCATTACAAAAAACAGATAACACATTCATATTTTATGAAGATTCAGGACTCTTTTTTAAAGTTGTTCTAAAATATTCTATAAATAAATGCTGGATGATGTGCTGAAGTTGTCAACGTTATAGCGCGCCTGAACTGAAACTCAAAAATTCCTTTTCAAACACCCCTTTACTGAACTTGCCTTCCCCCCAAGTGTTTAACAGACATGAACATTAGAAAGAACTACAACTGGAATATGGAGTCCTGCTCCTCTTATGGTTGGTCTGTACATGGGTTTTCTATCAAATTAACTAAAAATATTCATGTAGTTAAAGTTAATACTTTTTTTTTCTTCATAGATGTAATTAATAATGTGCTTATACAGTCTTAGCTTACTTTTTAAAATTCATATGCAGTTGTAAATCATAGTTAAGCTGCTACAAAACTGCAGCCAATGAGCCCCAAAGTGATCTACTTTAATCCCTCAGAGATGTGTTATTTTTATTAACTTCTTACAGCAATACCTAGAGTCCTCATTTCTGGACCCAGTTCCCACTGTGATAAATACCATAAAAATAGGAAGGGAATAGATGCCTAAAAATAAAAATAGCTCCATTCTGCTCCAGTCATTCACACACTGTATACAGGAACTTCAGAAACAAGGCTAAAAGAAAGGTTTCTGTGCTACCTCTATATTTAAATAACACAACTGAAAAATCCTCTACCCAACTCCCCCCCACCATCCTCTAGTCTTCCCATTCTGCAATCACAGCCCCCTGCTCCTGTTACAGGGTCTTTACAAATATCTTCCATTACTTCTGCTCTGGCTGGGTTGGGTTTGCTGTGATATTTTTTGCTTTCACAGGGGCTGACTTTCTTGCCATTGTCAAAGAAGGGAATATACAGTGAGACTGATTTAAGTGGGCAATGGGGTTGCAGTCAAGTATGCAATGGGATGCTACCCTGATCTGCTCCCTCTCTTCAAAGCAATGCAAAAATATCAGGGAACACCAATCTCAGTCCTTCTTGGTGCTGCACATGGCTAAGCCACTGACAGCTTGGCACCTTGTCCTGTTTATGGGCTGAAACTGCACTTGGACACGGGGAGCAGTCGTGTCACATCCTGTTCCAGATGCATTCTTTCAGAACACTAAATGGAAACAAGCAAAAGGAAAGTTTCTTTTGGAACTCTTCTCACTGCTTCTTCTGGAAGACATTCTCTACTCTGCAAGTAGAGGAAGAAAGTTTGAGCTGAGAAGTCAAATTTTTTACTGTTGGCCTCTTGTTCCTCAGTCTTAAGTCTGTGCTGTGCAGTCCCTGGGTTTAATATTAATTGAAAGAGCTTATCTATTCCTGCCTTTGGTATGCACTTCAACATACTGCAGAAACTTCAATTGTATCCCCTTACAACTTTTCCTTTCCAAACCAAGGTACAGTCCTGTATTCTTCCTCAGCTTTTCCCCTTTTAGCTTTCTTGTACGTCAATGTTTGAAGCCCTTTACAAGTTAACCTTTGTAGACCTTTCACCATGGCTCAACCCTTCCTGACTTCATACAAAACCATGCTGCTCTTCTCTGGACCTCTGCCCTTTTCTATAGAATGGTACTAAATATTGGTAACTGTAGTTTAAACATGATTAAAAAAATCCTTCTTTAAGCGGTGCAGTATTTCCTTGAAGGCTCTATTCAATGCTTCCATTTATACAGCTCGCATTTTCTGTGCCTTTTTGACCACACAGATACAAAATACCATCTCAGTCCTTTTATGATATGTGCACTCTTCAAATCTGCTCCTGCTCTCAAATCTTTGAAAAATACACTCACTCAACACAGGTGTTCACTCAAAATAAAATTTACTCTTCTTGCTCATGGTTCATTTTATACAGCAGAATCTCTTTGTGTTTGATTGTTTTCTCCAGGTTATCAGGTGGCTTTTCCCCCATCTAGTCCCTTCTGCATGATCCAAAAAGTTGGATAACAAGTTGGTGGTTCATTCTGTCAAAGCCATTTACATAGAGAGTGAAAAAGTATTGATCTCCAATAACAGTCCCTGTTGCTCTCCAATCATCATCCCCTCTCTTCTCCTGGCCCGTAACCTTTCCCCATTCTAATCTGCCCTCGATCATCTATCCAGCTCCTTTCCCCATTTGGAAATGGGTCCTTCTCTGCTTCACCAGCAACTGCATGGATTAGTCTCCTGTGTGACACTCTGTGAAATGCCCCTGGGAAATCAGCTTGATTTATATAGATGATTTCACACCTGTCCGCTTTCACAGAAACTTCTTGAAAAACTCCATCAGATTTGTTGAGTAAGAATTATCTTTTCTAAAAATCAGCTCACATCTGGAATATGTTCTATAATGCTATTTACAACCCATTTAAAATTATAGATTTAAGATTCCTTAAGGTTTAAATTTAAACGCCCTACAGTCAGAAACTTCAAGGTAAAAACTAAACTTTAAGTTATCCTTCACTCTTCTTCCCCATTGTACTTATATTTACTGACATCTGGCTTTTGCCAGTTTTTGTTGTCTGGAACTCCTTATAGTGTACAATGCACCTGCTAAAAAATAACATGCAAGGCACTTTTTAATACAGTGCAGGAAAAGATTTCAAGTCTGCATAGTAACAAAATATCTGTCAGGCACCATCACCAAAATTTAGTCTAACATACACATGCACAATGGCTGTGGGCACATATCCTGCCATTTCAACAGCAAATGTGCTCAAGGTGCAGCTCATCTGATCTCAAAAGCTAAACAGTGTTCACATGGGCCTCTGAGAGCATTCAAAACACAGAATAAGACATGAAGTGTAAGAAACCCTGGCTCCTGGAGTTCTGGCTGAAAGGAGCTTTTAAAGAGCATCTAAAACAGTTTTGCCAAACACAATGTATTGAAAGTGCCTGAAGGAGCATTGTGTGTGGTGTCATAGGGGAAGTCAAGGAACAAGGAGCAGCTGGTCTCAGCTGCAGGTTAGGACACTCGGGATGGCAATGTGTGACAAAGTGAGTGCCACAGCTCTGCTGCTGTGCAGGACTGCCTGAGATCCCTTTGCTCCTACTGTACCAGACTATTTTGGAAGGGCTAAACTGAGGCTGAAATAGTGCTCAAGCAAGCCAGGTAACTTTCACCTCCTATAAACATCTCTCTATTTATATATATATGTAACTATGTATACCTATACACCTCCTGGCCCACCTGGTCTCTCCTGTATGCATCAGATGAATGCCTCATTATCAGATTCCTCCGCTTGCTTCCCAGTAGACTTAAATTACCATGTTAAATAGGATAATAATAAACACTGGCCTTTAACTACAGCACATCCTTGTTCACTCAGCAGCCTCCCTCTAATCTGATAAAGGGTCTGTAAAAGGCTTCAAGGAAACACGGAGTCAGTTGTTACACAGGTGGCTCTCCCTGCTTTCTGCAGTGTGATTACTACGGCAGCACAAAGAGATTCAGGCTCACAAAGCTGGTTTAGAGGACCTTGATCCCTCCAAGAATTATCAGGTATTGAAGCAGAGGCAAGGTGCCAAAAGGACATAGTGGATCTGGCCCAAGACTCTTCTGCTGCATTTCAAAAGACAAAAGTAGCCCTGTGCCATCTGCTTGCTTCAGCACTTGGACTTCAAAACCGAAGTAGCCAAGGAAATCTTTCCGGCTTAGGAAAACAGTGGGGAGGAAGAGAGATCTTGGTGGCAGTGTATGCTGCCTTCACACAGAGCTTGCTGCATTTGAGGTATTAGAGAAGCTCTTTTTAACAAGCACCCTGGAAAAAAGTCATCTATTCACCCAGAATAAATTATATAAAGGGAGCAAGCTAGATTGGGAACAGAGAGGGATGATCTGCCGAGACTTCGAATCCCCTCAGCCCCCAGAAGCCAAAAGTGCCATTTTATTTCAGTGGTAGAGAATTTCCTGCCCTGTTGTTTTGAGGTTTTGTTGTTTGGGGTGTTTTTTTTTGTTTGATTGGGGTTTTTTTTGTTTTTTCTTTATTTTGTGGTTTTTTTTGTTTGTTTTTTTTTTTCCCTTTGTTTCACTTTGTTTTGTTTTTTGTGGTCTTTTTGTATTTAGTTTACCTAATGCCCTGGATTTCTTTTGTTGCAGAAAGAGGAAAAAGCCTTACAAAACAACAAAATATAAAAACGAAGTCAAATTACTTTGCTGAGCTCTTTCACACATCCAAAAGAAGCAGAGAAATGCAAGCTCTGGAAAGGATAAGGAATTTCCTAGAATGCAGCTATTCCTGAAGTTTCCAATTAATAAAGCCAAGCTTCAGCGTTTGCAGTAGTATCAATATATCTGTGGAATTAAGATGGCTTTCCTCTGGTTTTCCAGAGTGAGGTAAACTTGGCTTTCTACCTGTCTTCCTCCAGCCTCAGCTTTGCAGAGCTGGCAAGCAATACAAAAGAGGAGGAAAGACATGAACTAGGCCGTCTGTCGTTGGAGGGTATGAAAGACAGTCTGAATAACAGCAGGAGAGAGAGAAGCAGCCTATGGTTATTTTTGACAGAATTGGGAGAGACTCAGATTGCAGCTTCATAAACAGTTCATCAGAGAAAAAACTCGGTCCAAATTAGAGGAGCCCCTTTGGCCAAGCTCACAGAAATACACAACCCTTGCCTGAGAAGAGAGAAATCTTTCAAAAATCAAAATGCTTTTCTTTAAAGAGGAAAAACTAACTGCTTCCCCTGTGTGGTGTAGTAACACCAACTTGCATTCCTGTCATTACAACTCATGGCTTGCAGCATATTCAGAAAAAAATTTCTGTGTGACACCAGGCTGTGAATGTTCTGCCTTACACAGAGTCACAATCATGCAATGAAATGAAAAGCTGACTTTTTTTCTTCCTCACCCAACCATGAGGTCCCTTTGATGGACTGCTCTACAAAACTGGAGGTGATACAAAGGGTCAGCAAGCAGAAAAACGCCTGGCACAACCCAAATCCATCCAGCTCAAATTAAATAAAAATGGTTGTTTTGTGTGGGTATTTACACAGAAGAGGAGCATAGAATTTCACTCCACATCACACACGTGATTTTTAATGTTGTCCTGTACAGAGACAGGAGTTGGACTCTGTGATCCTTGTGGGTCCCTTCCAGCTCAGGATATTCTATGATTCTATGACCTCCAAACAAAAAATGAAAATTCAGTTTCTTTTTTAAATGCCTATTAGATAGTATAGGTGAAGTATTTGTCATGCATTGTGATTAAAAGAAGACTGTAGGATGTTTCTCAAGGCAATTTTCTGTTTGTTTCTAGCATTCTTAATAATCTCTCACACCGAATCCTTTGTGCAACTGGATTAAGAAAATAAAGATCATTCCTAGCCAAGAGATATCCACAAGAAACTCAAGAGGTTTTTAGCAACCTTACTGGCAGATTCAGCCAGGAGGAAGGATAGAGCCAGCATGGAGATACACTCCCCCAAAGCTTCCGAGGGAAAAGCTGACCACCAGAGGAGCTTGCTGCTGGTGCCAGAGAAAAGTAAGTCTGAAGGTGATTCTGCCTATCTTCAGGATTAATTTCATTTACTCATTAATTAACACATAATGCCTGAAGTGACAAGCATAATCTCTGCATAGCTGAAAAGAGTCCAAGCAAAAAGCATCCCCAAAACCCAGCCACCTTTCAAAAAGAATATTGTATATGGGGATTACAAACATTGATAATTAGTCTACAATGATTTGCATGATCTATGCTTCATCCTTATGCCTTCCAGCTGCCTGATGGACAGGTATAGTGATTCCCAGAAATGGGTATCAATGGGTTTCTTCTGTCTAACCACAATATCATTCTCACTTCATTTACTGCTTAGTGGGAAGGCATTGCTGTGACCCAGGAATCAGCTCCTTCCAGATGGACAAGTCTCAAAGTTCAGCATTTTAGTGATTTAAACTAAGGAGGAGTTTGCTCATCCATAGCAGCCTGGACTGCAGAAAATCCAGTTGTTTGACCTCTTAATGCTCTCCTATCCAGCATTACAAGAAAAAGACATTTGGTGAGGGCTCTGTGCTAACACAGTAGGGGAGTACATGCTACAATACATCAATCCTGGGAAATGAGGTGGGGGTATGGGCTGGAAGCAGAACTACACTGAAACACTCCAACCAGAAATACCTTCTGCTTCTGAATCACAGGATCATGGAATGCTTTGGGTTGGAACGGACCTTAAAGAGCACCTAACTCCAGCCCTCTTGCCACGGACAGGAACACTTTTCATTAGAGGAGGTGGTTCACACAATATAGCCTTGAACACTTCCAGGGATGGGGAAGTGGAAGAGTGATCCAGTACAAACACTTGATTAGCAGGAAGGTACAGTGAGCTGGACTCCCTCCCTGACACTGGTGTGAGATCAATGCACCAAGTCCTTTAACCAGAACTGAGAGATGCAAACAACCCAAAATAAACCATGGTCAGTCTATGCATCTGACTGCTCAAACTGGGCAGCAAAAAGAAGGCAGTGAGAGGTTCCTCTATCCAGTACCAGGAGAAAATGGAGATATGCTGAGCCTTGGCAGTGCTTTGCCCAAAAGCACAGGAGCACCCGAGGCTGAGCTGTGTGCCTCCCACAACGGCAGGCACCTCTCATCTCCAGCGAGGGCTGTTTTTGTTAACTTTGCTGGGAACCCACAAAATCATTCTGTGATATTCTCTATGGCATGTGTGCTCTGAAGGTTTTTAGAGTCAGTGGCAGGAGTGCAGTAAGAAGGAATAAGTGTCTAGCAACCTTACAGCCAGGCACACACATGCACATCCAGCTCTGCCTCTGAGCTACGCTAATTATTTCTAACGGTAGCAACGCACTCACGTACCAAGCCTGAATGAAAATATACAGCTAGGTAGGGAGGAAAATGCATTCTGTGAGCCAAAATACTCACTTTCAGTTTACACCTAAGCACGTGTCACACTTAAACAGCTATAATGCACAAAACTCTCATCACGTACCTAAATTTGCACAGATATATGTAGTGAAAGGAAGGAATATAGTTAGGAACAAATACTTCATGTGTGTATAGAAAAAATGCAGGAAGGAAAACTAACCCTTTCATTTAGAACAATATCAGTGCCAACATGACTGCAGAAAAAAACCAGATTTTGGAAAAAGGGCAGGGTGACTATTTGTAATTTTTATTGCTGCTGGAGCAATGATGTGGCAAGAACCCACCACCTTAATTTTTCCCTTCTGCATCCTTAAAATATTTCCCACCTGGGGTGCAAAGAGAGGAAATGAAAAGAAATAGAAAATTATATTTTTCATGAGTGAATCCTGGGAAGCAACCTCTCAGGTTTCCACATTTTTGGCAACAATAATTTAAACAAGGAGAGCGATAGTTTCTTATTTTTTGCACAGTTGTAATGCATACTTCCAGATAAAAGACAATTAAACTTCAGTTTAAGAAAAGGAGGAAGGCAATATTCGATAGGATTCATGAGTCCTCTCCTCTTAGGACTGCTGCATAGCTCAACACAGCATACTACAAAACTGAGAGCCCAGCTGCAAACCTCTTTGGAAATGCTGAAGGCAAGCAAGATCATCGGGAAAACAAGCAAACTGAAAGCAAAGAGAGCATTGCTACTGTACCTTTACTTTGGGGAGGGTTCTGACTTCTGTCTCGGAGAACATTAATCTGGTAGACAGCTCCATAAGGCTCAAAAAGTTCTTTTAATTCTTTTTCTGACCACGAACGGGGAATCTGTCCAACAAACATCTTAATGGCATCTGGGTCTGGTTGGTCTGAATGATCCAAAGCTCCATTCATCTTGTTAGCTGTGCCGTTACTAGAAAGTGGAAAAGGAGATTAAAAAGAGAAGACAAGTTAGGAGACTACGCAGTTTTTATGTGGACTAGATGCAGAAGATGATGTCAATTGGCACAAAGCAGAAAAAAAAAATCAGTGTTTAATTAATAGCATAAGTATTTCAAACAAAAAACAATGCTATTACATTTTTCATTGAGTCTGGTTTTCTCTGCAGGCTGCTGCTTAATGTCATTATATAAGATGAGAGCGGCACAACACAACCCAGGACTTCTGCATTTTAAAGTAGAGGATAGTGGCAAATAAGTGCAGATTTCTCTCCATGGCTGTTGTAAACAGAACTGCAGTGAATTCTCACTGAACTGGCTACTGGCAGAAACCAGGCAGTGCGTGTGTCTATGTGTGTGTGTGTTTTGTAATAAAGTCACATGAAAGGAGTATGAAACACTTGGCAATCTGTCAGATGACTAATGCAAGATGCCAGCGATGAATCTGCAGATTGTGTGAAGCATCCATGTGTGCATCAAATTAGTCTGATATTGCCTAGAATGGAAAACACTCCAGCTATGTGGCTGGTTGCTGCCGATTAGTTGCCTACGCTCTTTAAAAAGGAAAAGCAGTCTGGAGAGACCCAGTTTAAAGCATAGTGTTTATTGCTGCCATAAAAAAAAAAAGCACAAATCAAAAAGAGACGGCAGTGACAAAACTGCCTACATCGTTGTGGAAATGAAAATGCTGCTTCAGAAAGTTTTTTTGCCCTGTAAAAGGAGATCAAATTTTTGAACACTTTCACCCCCTGTAAATTCTTAGCCTATCTGATCTCCAGATGTACATCCTAAATCCAAATTCAAAACAATCACACATTTGCAGGGAACTTTGGAACAAAATAATCTGATAAGAGAGACAAATGATAGATCATGATTTAGGAGAATTCATACTCTTACACAGAAAGTACATAATTTTAAATAGTGAACAAAAGTAAAAATACATCACTTCCTCCCCCCTCCCCCCCTTGCATTATTGATAATTAAGGACAGTAGTTTCAACTAATTACTTGGCTAGAAATTCCAAAAGTGCTGATGATTTTTGGATGTTTCAGTTTCAAGAAAGAACACTAATGATGCATAAATTTTCAAGCATCCCCCCATCTTTCCACCAGGGAGAGGGGGCAAATGGCCTGTATGCAGCAATGTCAGAAGCTGATCACGGCAGAATTCAGGCATTTCAGAGCCACCTGCCACTTTCAAAAAAACTTGGCTTTAATTAGAATTTCTCTGTTTGATGATTGTTCAGGAGTGAATGCCCACCGGAGGACTTGGAAGAGCTCAGAATCTGCACAACCAGATGAAAATCATATTTTACATGTGGAAAAAAAAAAATCTAAGAGTGGCAAGAAGAAAACAACCCTGTGCAATTCCCCTGTCTCACAGCTATAACCTGTGTGAAGACAAATTATTTCGTTCCATGTGTTTCATCTCCTTGAAAGCATAATTCACATTAATATGTCCGTATTAACTTTAGCACTTTCCCTGCTTACAGGCAAGAAGGAGAAAGTTATACTAAAGGCACATTTTACAGCACCAGCAAGAAGTTTGATCATCCCTTGTGAAGTGCTTTCAACACGGTTCAGCAGACAACAGCATTTATCACTCTCATAAATGGCTAAAATTCCTATCTACTCTAACAGGAATCTTGCCTGAGTAAGAGACTCCAAGATTTGGTCCAAACTTTTACATTACATCTCATGTACAAATATCTTGTCTTGTAAATGCTCTTCATTATGAATAAGTTCTGTAGGTCATAAGTTCACCTGCAGGAACTGTGACTTCTCCAGGCCTTAGAAACTGCATTTCCATACAGTGACAACACTTCACCCTTGGCTTGGCTAAATCAAGCCATCCATCCCAACAACCACCCCCTTAAAATTGCCAAGAAACAGAAAAACCATGACTGACTCACTTGAGTGAAACTTCATGGGAACAACTTTCAAGACTTTCATGGAGCAGTAGGCACATATGTGACACTTAAACCTCTAAATAATCACTCAATTATTTCTTTTCAATTCCTATTCCTCTACATAAAACCCAATGTGTCAAACAGCCTCCCTACTAGGGAGGTTGAAAAATCCCTGACCCACAGCTTAAAATAACTGTGGAAAACGCTTATATGTTATTTTGAAAGAAAAGGTAGAAGTTTAGTTAAGCTCCCAGCTCTGCCCTGGGCTTGGTCAACTATTTTCTTTCATAAATTGGCTTGACTTTTCACTTCATTTATTCTCTGTGTTGTTTGTATTGAGTTCAGTTTTAAATTATGCCCTTCATCTGTTCTCTCTGTTGGATCCCTTCTTTAAGAAATCCATACACAATTGCTACTTAGCCCAGAATTACAGCTAGGGTTATGTTTAATAAAGAATAACAAGTTTATTCCTTTGCCTTTTCCTTTACCAAAACCACCTTTACCACCAAGAGCCCCACAATTTCCATTGCTAATCAGCCAATTTTTTAAGAAAGCACAAAGCCAAACACTAACACCTGTTTTCTCAGGTTAATGGCCTTATTAGCTTCAAGTTCTTGCTTTGAGCTAAAGGTTTAGGCACAGGCCAAGCTTTCTTCTAATTGCACAAAACGTTTAAGCCCTTTTTTTATTTTGTTGGGAGCAAAGTTGAATTACATTGATCATATTCTTTAAATGCTTTATTGGCTGAAGATGGTTAAAAGCTCTGACTCAAGGCATCAGTACCATACACTATGATGCAAAGCTCCAGGGGACAGGTTTTGTCACTCACTGCCTGCATTAACTTGAGTAAGTCATTAAAACTTCTCCAAACTAAGTTCCACCATCCATTGACAGCTCTGTCAATCCACTAACTCCTGCAGAGTTAGGGAAAAGCCAAGCATAATTTAGGCTTTTCTTTAAAATACTTTTATACCACAAGGTAGGGACTTGACTGAGCTGCCAACATTTTGGCGGTTTGACAGACAAGTTCAGGCCACAGAGAGGGCACTCATTTTTACAAACACAGCTGGGCTTCTTCCTAAACTGCACTGCCTTTGATCTCAGTGCAAACCAAGGCTCCCAGATACCTCAGAGTGGGAATCCAAGTCTCACTGTTGGGATTTTGAGGAGCTCATGAGCACTGTTGCAGCAATGACACTTGCAGTAGTATCCTCACCCAGCTTTGGCAGCTGGTGTAGGACTAGAGCCAGTGCAGACAAAATGAACAAATGAATAAATCAGCAGAGAGATAACATTGGGGGAAAACCACCTATTTTATAGATTCTATGGATCTGATCCCTGAAGTGCACTGGAAGGATCCACTGAGGAACAAAATTATACACCACACCTGCCCGAATGTTCAGTTTGTCACAGAACTTGTTGGGTCCATACAAAATCCAGCCAAATATGCTTGATCCTTTGCAAATGATCTCTTCTAAGATGAATTCCCTTATCCTCTCCCAGCTTTCATCTTCACCCAATGGACATTACTGCTCTGCACTAAGACCTCTTGGCTGCTAACAGCTGTAGGGTTTTTGCTTCTTTCTCATTGCCAACACAGTGGCTCTCAGAGGAAGTGGCTTCTTCCTTCCCCCATCTTCCCTTCTCCTGTACCCAAGAAGTAATAAGACAAAAGGGAAACTACATGTAAACCTTCCAGAAGGAAGCAAAGCAAGCCTTGTGAAAGCTTAGGACTATTTCTTGAAAGGACAAGTATACAGAGATAGCTGTATCTAGGGGACACTAATGAGAATGAGATTTCTTGGTACTTACTGTCAGCACCCAAATGATGATGAAAGAAATAAGGAAAAAAAAGAAAGAAAGAAAGAAAGAAAGAAAGAAAGAAAGAAAGAAAGAAAGAAAGAAAGAAAGAAAGAAAGAAAGAAAGAAAGAAAAAGAAAGAAAGAAAGAAAAAGAAAGAAAGAAAGAAAAGCTGTAGCAATCCTTCCCTCCATGGCAAATTTAGCCCATTGGACTCAGGGGTGACCCAGCACATCATCTTCACTGACAAGGTGTCATCTGTATCATAGAGAGCAGCCTAAGGGCAGAGATTAAGACACTGAGTCGCTGGCTGCTTGTGGTTGCTGCCAGAGCATCCTCTCTCTCAATTTGTGCCAATTTTTCTTCTAATAACCTAACTACCATTCCATCATTTCAGCAAGCTGACAGGGCCACTCTTGAGGAGCTAGAGATTGTTTTAATATCCCTCCTGCTTCAGCAGGAGTACCAGAAAAAACCTAGTAGATGCCCTCTTGGTCTCTCCCATTCATATCTTTAATTACTGCAGGACTGCTAAAGTGAACTGCCCACTCAGGACAGAGAGGTAGCCTTCAGAAACAACGTCTGAATCAAAACAGACTCTCTTAAATTCATCACTGTTAAGAGCTTTGGCATTAATCCACGTTCATTTCCATTAATGATCCCAGTGTCAAGTCAGGTGCTGAAAAACAGCTGTTAACGGGGACCAAACGGATTTACATGATACCTGTTTGCCAAATCTGTTTTTAACCCTACCCAGTACCTTCCTACTGTTCTTTTTTAGTGAATTCATATTGCAACCCTCACCCTATTATTGTGGTTTTACCATTTTGTTGGGGATTTGCCTTTTTCATGTTCCATAGTATAAGATATTTGAATTCCCTCTAAGAGCCAACAGAACAAGAACATGATAAAAAACGAGTTCCAAGTGTAATGACAACTAAATCCAACACAGTGCAGAGGTATTTACAGGCACCAAGGTTTTACAGTAAAACAGCATTTACATCTGAGCTGTGGCATCACTGCCAGGATATCACACAAAGTGACAAAAGGGACAACACCCGTTTGAAGGCTTCTGACTGCTGTCAAGAGAGACAGCCAAGCATCACCTTAATGTACTCCAAAGATCATAATTGCTGGTTTACGAGCAAATTTTGTCTGGAAGGACCCAAAAGGGCTTTATAAACTCATTGTTTAGAGAGGAATGACTTCATCGTAAGGTGACAGACGGCAGCTGTTTAATGACATGGAGCATTATCGCACAACAATTTCAGCCAGGAAGGGTAGAACAATACCGTACCCAATTGAAAACTGCAGGGGGCTGCAATTTATAGACACAGAAGGTAATTACCTACATTGGATTTTGGCCAGCAAACTAAGGGCCAGAACCTCTGACAAACAGAAAAAGAAGCTATGCAACATTTTAATGCTGTAAATGACCAGGTCTCTGTGTTTTGGGGGGAAAAAAGTTATTTCCAGATGCCTTCTAGCCCATCAGCATTTTCACAGCACACTTGCTCAAAAGCAGCTCAAAGAAAAGATGATGTTTCAAAAATCATTAACTGCTTCTGCTGTAGTGTGTTGTAGGTTTTGGCAGAACTATTAGACTCTAACAACAGTTATAATTATTATTAAGTAACACATAACCTAAACAGCAATTTCTAAATGACCCTGACATCATGCCCAATGGAACAAAACCTCATATGGTAGGATGTTCAGTTCTACATAGGCAGTAAAGTCTACAAAATAATTATCTCCAGGCTTCCCTGCACCCATCAGCAGGGCTAACAACGGAGCAGCTGTAAGACTTGCAATCCATCTTACAGCCCCATAAAGACTTTAACAAAGAGATGAGCAATTCTTCATCCACCCAGCAGAGAGCAACCGCACTTGCACTCTCACACACACATGAATTACATGAAAATCCTGATGGCTTTTAATACCTGACATACAATGCTCAGATTTCATTCTTCTCCGTAGCTAATAATACTCAAGTGCTTGTGTAAGCACTCAGTGGTAAATGCAAAGATGTTTTAAGTTTTGTTGCCTCCACACTGGCAGAAATTATCTCTAAAAGTGTAATTTTTCTTAAGAGAATGAGTTACTTTTTACTGCCCTGATAATTTAAAATCCACAGGAATTTTTCTGGTGAAATCAGAGATTTCTTGTAGCTCAGCTTTATTAGTTCTCTCCATGTAGTAGATCATACAAACCACAGCAAAAAACTGTTAGTACAGGGAATACTTTTTTTCTGATCAATTCCAAATTTAGTACATGTAATCAGTTTAATGCCTGAGTTGCAAATTTTAGGTAAGGTAAGAAGGTATTTTATCCCAGAGGAAAAATATTTGAAAATATGGGGGGAAAAAATTTCCTACCTTGAAAATGTTTTGATGGGTAATAAATTTGGGCTGGGAGAAGGAGCAACAGAGGGAAGTTGTCTTTCAAGCAGATAGGTCAGACTGCATGATGCTAAGGGCAATATGAATTGGAAAATGTACCGAACAAAATACAGACTAGAGAAACATCAGAAGAGAGCTGATCCCACCTGAGATAAAACTTGTTATTTCTCAGAGGTATAGATGCAGATTCCTTACCAGTATCACAGACAGAAATCAAGGATACAAAAGGAAATCATAGTAAGAGCTACATTAAAATGCAGTTCTCTTTTCAGCTGGAGGTGCACATTGAAGCACATACATTCCTTTGTGCTTTAAGGCTTCTCACCTTCCTAAAATTAGCCCTCAGAGTTCTGCTCACCAAAGTTAAATATTCACCTCCAGAGGGGGTTGGCTCTTCAGGTGTTCAGCCTCTGCATTCCTGCACCACTTCTATTACAAACCAGTTTGATTTAAGGCAGGGGTTTCAACTTAAACCCTGGACACCCCTTGTGTACATGTTTAAACCTACCAAAAGATGTCATTCTAATGTTGTGCTGTGGGTAATGGTTCTTGGAACCATAGAATCAAGCTTTGCAAAAGCTATGTACATCTGCTACATCTGCTTCAAAAAAACCCTTACATGCAGACACATCTTTAAAAAAACCCCAAGTCCTGCATGTTTCAGACAATCTCAACTCTTACTGCTACTGTATGGATCATTTTTTTATTTTTTATTAAGCAAATTATATTTTAGAACATGCAGTAGGGCTTAATGATGTGCATATGCTTTTGTGAGTGGAACAATGCATACAAGTTAAAATACATGTAAACAAGAGTGAATGAGTGGAGAAGAGAAAGCAAACAGGGAGGGGAAGAGGTTTGTCTTTTTTAGAGTCTTCTATTTTGGAAACTAACTAAATATCACTGCTAGTTCATCTACTAGCAGAAGCAAACCATTAAACATGCCATATATACAAGTCTGAAGTGGGCAGCATCGTTTTGTTTATGCTGATAAAACTTACAGTGGCCTATTTTGAGTATCTTGAAGGATTTGCCTACAGTAGCCTATAGATTTTACTCAACTGAAACTAGTAGAAGCTCAACAGCCAGTTACAGATACCTGCCTTTCAATGGCTGAAGAAAGTCAAAGCAAACCCCACCCCAACTGCTTTGAATTCATTTCCCCTCTTATTCAAGTACAGACAAGAATCACAAATTTGTGGGATACGTGATAAGAATGACTGAAAATAAGTCCTTGAAAATATAAACTAAGAGCCTATGCAAGCCCCAATCCCTGTTCTTCCAGGCTGCTGTAGGCTTTGGGATGGAATTAGTTCAAGGTTTGATGAGGTCTGCTAGACAATAATGTTCTGCAACATAAAGCTCAGCTCAGGCAACCACCCAATAATCCATTTTGCTTTCTGGGCAGAATTTGCTCTCTACGTTAAACACTTGAACAAGATTGGGAATGTCTTCATCAGGTGTAAGGTGGGTGCATTTCTGAGAAGAGTCCCATGAGAGTTAAGACAGAGAATCATAAAATAGTTTGGGTTGGAAGGGATCTTAAAAGCAGTCCATTCCAACATCCGTGCCATGGGTCTAGCCTTTAACTAGACCAGGTTGCTCTAAGCTCCATCCTTGTCTTGAACACCTTCAGGGATTGGGTAGACACAGCCTCTCTGGGCAACCTGTGCCAGTGTCTCAACACCCTCACAATAAAGGATTCATTCCTTACACCTAACTAAACCTGCCCTCTTCCAGCTTAAGGCCATTTGCCCTTGTTCTATCACTATATTCTCCATGAAAAGTTCAACAGATATTAAGTAATGACTTTTAAATATCTGTTTTCTGTTGACCAGCATCTGCACATCTCATTTTGACCTGAGATGTTAAGTAATAACAAAGGCTTCTAATTTATAATTTTTCTGTGTCTAAACTAACCTCTGTTATAGCAACTATTGCAACTTACTGCTACACACTTGAGCTCCTCAGCAACTTTTTTGGGGCATTAAGATCTGTGCTCTGTCTTAAAGGGACTGTAGTTGAAGAGGGCTTTTTTCTCTATATATCACTATAAGCTGGACTGAGCTTGAACAATTACAGTTTTGGAACATGGATTGATGCATTTTTTCACATGAAGTTGAACCTGGAGTAGCTGACTGCTCAGTATTAATGGTGTGGATTATTAATGCCTTGCCTTGCTGATTACACACATTTGCAATGAAGCACACTTCTTTCTGTGTGGCAGGACACATTTATCGGTATTATTTTTTTTTAAAAGCACAACGGTATTTGATTACACCCAAATGCTTATGTATTTGTGACATGTCAACAACTGAATTAGAATAGTACCAGGCTTTTAAAATGCAGGACACGTAGGACCATCTGTTTTCTTGTCAACAACCTCAGTCTCTCTCTCCCCATTTCAAACACTTACTGCTCCAAATTTGCAAAGTTGTTACTCAATTCCCTTCTTCCTTTGCCCTCCAAAAAATTTCAAAGACAGCAATGAAGGCTTCAAAATTTTTTTCTTTTACCTCATAGCTACTGACATGGCTATTTCAGCAAGTTTTGTAGTCAGGCTGGAAGATATCTGCAAGTTCTTATGAGGTTTGCAAGGTCTTATCTAGTTTATGGCAAACTCTGTCCTGGAGTTGAGATGAAGGGCATGAGAAAGGTGTTCTCCAAACATTTGTTTTGAAATGCAGCCATTTCTGTGTGCTAAAATCAACCAATTATTGCAAGAAGTAATTTACAGTTCAGAGTTTTTCAAGACTGTCACCCACATGTGTACATACACATATGCTCAGGCCTGGTCCCAGCCGAGCTCCCCAAAGTGCAGGGAATCATTTTCATGGGCCCAAAAGCCCATAAAGGAGGAGGCCAAGAGCTCCTGCCTGACATGGCTGCTTTACCTAAACAGCATCCTTAAAAAGGGAATGGAAGATCACAGCCCTGCTCGTTTTAAGGGTGCAGACAATTTTGTTCAGCCACTTTTGGTTAGATCTCAAGTAGACCATTTGAGGAAGCTGTGACATTCAATTTTCTTGCTTAAAACAAAAAAATCCTATCAAGCTCAGCCAGGCTCTCCCCTTCTACAAATCTGAATATAAGAAAAGATCATTGTCCAAAGTGTGATGCAATTGTGATTTCAACAAGTTAAGCATCATTATAGCAAAATCCCCCACAGCTGATTCCTTTTTTTAAACCATTTCTTCATTTTTTTGACACCACATCTGGCATATAGAATACAGATGATCATTTGTTTATATATCTGTCTAAATGCCTTTTCCAAACACAGCCAGATGGAGCCTTTCAAAATCAAATTAATTTCAGATTAATTCACTCTGGACCCACTCCAGTTTCATGACTCTTTGCTTTGAGGCACCATCTAAATTGATTTAGAGTCACGAACTTAAGAGAGCTCAAGTCCTTAGGTACAGAAAAAAAGAGGTCCTTCTTGCATACTGAAAGAGTCAGCATATCAAAAGAGTCCATGATCCTAAGTTTAGGCTCCTAAAATAACCTCCACCAAATCAACATAAGAATGCCTTAGTCTACATAGTGCCAAATTCATATATAAAAAACTTCATATTTCATTCCAGAAAAATCACTTTAGAATTTACATCTTCAATGCCTCCCTTGCTGAGTCCAATAAAATTTATTGCTCTAATTAAAAAGCAAAAAAAAAAAAGCGTGTTGCTCTAAACCTTGCAATAAGCAGTAGTCATGGAAAGATAGGAGACAGGTAATAAAAATCTCCACTGCAAGGGATTTATCTAAGGAACTATAAACAAATGTAGCCTGCAAACACTGTGGGCTTGCATACTGTCAATCCTCTGTGGATGCCTTTATTATCTCACTTGTTTCAATTGCAATTTGGGTTTCCATGGAGATGTAACAGTCAACTCTGGAAAATTATAAGATAAATGTCAGGCAGTGATAACAGTGTTAATGAAGCTTCATTGACAAGCAGAACTATGCTTCAAATAATAGGCATATTTCTATTAGCATATGTATAACCTGTCCAGAAAAAGAGAGAAAAAAAATCCCAACAACAGGGAAAGACAATATTAAAAAAATTAAAATTAAATTCTGTGTATAGATGATACAAGACACACAACGGAACATTGCATCCATGTGAAAGGATGAATCCCTAAGAAACAGAAGAGATGCGGATTCAAAATTTAATTTCCCGATTCCCCCTGAAATTTTTGCACTCAGCTACCAGGCTGAAAAGGCACTTTGCTGACACACGCAGCCACATTCCTGCATGGTGTGACTCTTGTTTCCTTGCAGCACGGGGCTGGAAGGATCTGCTTCACCAGGCACTTTGAAGCGGCGGTTTCATAATGCGCAAATACAGCTGCAGCGGGCTGTTAGAAAGATGCCGACCTCAGTGGAAACACGAATAGCGCGCACACCAGCACGGCCCCCAGAGCTCTCGGGTGTCGTTCGTGCTCAGATCAGGGTGGCTGCTCCACCACATCTTGATACATGATGAGTTTAACGTGATACTGCCGGGGCAACAGCCGTGAGCGCTTCAGATGACAGCACCGTGTGGTCTTGACCTGCTTCTGTGTTAACCAAGCCTGTAAAAGCTGGAGAAGCTCACACTCATCTGTGAGGGGCCGTAGCCAACTTTTTTCTTCCCACAGATGGAATGGTTTTGGTGAACTGGAGGTCAAAGAGGTGACAAAGGGGATTTCTGCAGACCAGAGGGAAATGATGCTCATCCTGCTTTGTTTCAACGAGTCAAGCTCTTCATTTGGCCAGGGTGGATTTCCACCCCGCCAGGGGACGGGGAAAGAGTTTGGCTACGCCTGTACTTGAGGGTTCATTTTGACAGTTTATCAGAAGCCAGGAGTAAGGCAGGAGTGGGGCAATCCTACCCCAGAGAACAACATGGAAATTTTTGTAGTTGGGTAAAATAAGCTAAGATTTTCACTGCCTATGAGGCAGTATTGCCTCTGTTTGGACAACAAAGAGGTGCTAGAGGTTAGTCCTATCTCTTCTCATCCCACTATTTGGCCTTGGAAATTTTAGTCCCTTGCCTGTCTGTATAGCTCTTTCAGGTAGTGCCAATTCTCCCATCCCCTCCTCTGTCTTTGAAAACAAGGTTCTGGTATGAGAAGAATGTTAGAGGGGCTACATATTAAACGAAACAGAAAATGATGAAACAGAAAATCAGAATCGGGCTTGGTTTAACAGCAGAGGAAGGTGAAATCTTAAACACACAAGCAAACAAAGAAGAAAATATTTATGCCTCCAAAGGCTTGATGTTGAAGCATGTGGGCAGGGAAAAATTCAGGAATTGTGGGAAAACACTCAAATGTAACTGCAAAGTATATTCTTATGAAGCTGCAGCTCAACCAAATATCTGCATGCAGGACAGGAAACAAACTGACTTTGTAATTTCCATGAAAAATATAACTGGGGAGTGGGGTTGGGGGCAGAGTTTTCTTGCTCCTCTTCCCACCCTCTCCTCAAAACATATCTGTTCCTCCTACCTTGTCTAAATTCTGTTTGTTTAGTAAAAGCAAACATGAATGTTGCCTGGAAAATACTTCCCACTTCTCCAAGGAGAAGTCATCTTTGTCTAGACAGGTTTTAGGGGGCAGAAAAGGAGTCAAAAAAGTGCCCAGTCCTTCTGCAGAGCAGACCTCAGCGCCGATCAGATTGCTGGACAACAACAACAACATCAATAGAGGGGTTTTTCTTTAAGTTGTATTACAAGGAAGCAAAAAAAAAAAAATTCCAAAGTTTCCCTTTTTCTGATTATTTTCTAACTGCTCCTCAATATAACAAATGAGAAAAATCTAAGTACCTCATTAAATTTCTACTAAAATGTCAATAGTTAGAAAGTGGTTTTCCCCAGTGAATTTTCCACATATTTATAACTCACTCTAGTGCTTTTTAGAGGAGTAGGAAAACCTCTAAAACCTCTAAAATTAGTGGTAGGTGATTCTATGTATAAGGACAAGTACTCCTGCCAGCTTTGTGGAAGACAGAATAATGAGTAAAACTAGAGTCTGGCTTCAACTTCAGATGGGCAAAACATACATGCTCCTGTCAGGGTCAAATGGTGACAGAACCAGGTCCCATCAGACATGCAAACACGATTTGTAGATTAAGGAAAATAAACTGGATGTGCAGACAGAATACTGAGCAATTTTTTTTAATGAAAAAAACACCCATGCATGCCGTGTGGAACACATTGTCCGCACTACAAAACAGGCCAAGTTGTCTTAATTTCTCACTTATTGAAATCTCTAAATTCCATTGCAATGTGTTGTCTAGCAAGTACAAAGGATTCATTTTCCTTTGTATCTTGGATTACCAACAATTTTACTTTTATGTCCAAACAGAGACCTGCAACACAGAAGGTCAGAAGTAACACTGGCAGACAAGTAGTCAACAGCAACTCTGAGTTTTTAAAGTAAACCCTCATTATAGCTTCAGATTTTACTTAGCCCCTTATTTTTTATTATTGCAAATAAGATATTTTGCTCTGTTGGCTGTGCTGTTCTTTTGAAGCTCAAAAGAAAATAAACAACTACACATAATTAGGGAAGGAGCAACTTGCCCTTTAAAGCATCATTCAAACAAACAAAATGAGAAAAACTGGTTTAAATTTTCCCAATAAACATACCCTGAAAAATCCTAACAAAAATACGTCCTAGCACATGCACTTGCACACACACTTCCCAATTCATATGGCAGTCATTTATGGGGATGCTTCTGACTTCAAAGATCTTTTAATTGCAAGTTTGCAGGACACTCTGTGCAAATGCAGCATTGGGAAAACAAAAGAGGGGTGCCATTTGGAACTGTTTTGCCAAACAGAAAAGAAAATACAGCTTGAAAAATTGCCAAAACCCCATGTTTTTAAGGTCATCATAAAATAATTGCAGTAGGAAAAATTTAAAATGCTGAGATAATGTCTAAACTGTACTTTTTGGATATAATCTTATCCTAGTAGATATTTATTTGCTCTGGAGGTTTAATTCACAAGCACAAACAAACCTGGGTCCTAGGGAGTTGCTGACACTTTTGCAGAAGAAATAGGAAAAGAGGAGATGGGGAAAAAACCAGGAATATCATTCACATAATTTTGACCACCCCATAATTTACAAAGACTCTTAACTCCAATACCCTTGTGCAAGAGAAAAGGTAGTTAAACAGTTGTGGATGTATTTTTAAGCTCCCTGTGACATACTCGACCTGTGGAAACTTGGCCAGCTCAGGTTTGGCTGGCTGTCAGAAGCAGTGTGAAACGCAGTGTGATTTATAGAAATCTCTGTCATCACACCACAGGGTTAATGTCTTCCCTTCTTTTTTCTCTTTCCCTCCTGCCCCTGAAAGTGGAAAACTCTTATTTGTGATGACAAGTCTTTGGAAGGCTGGAGGATTAGTAACACCACGTGGTTCCATAAGATATCTAGCCCTTTTCCAACTGTTTTTCCATATAACTCCTCTCTGTATGGTCATCGGCACCTTCGCTCAACAGATGGAAAAAGGGAAGAACCTGCCCCAGGGCAGGTGGAGGGACCAGTGCTGGCAGTGGAAGAATACAGACCTAAAGCTCACACATCTCAGCTACCTAACACAAGAAACTGAGGGGAATCCAAACATCAAATATGGGATTTTAATAATATGAGCATTTATTTTAATGATTTGAAGGCTGAACCTGCTGGGCTTGTCACTGTAAGTAAGAGATACGGAGAAAGAAATGATGAATCCTGAATTTTCATTCTGACTGCCACCACTGGAGAGCTGTGGATTTGTGCTTACTCTGGTCTAAGGCAGGGAAGGATATCTGTGCCCTGTGCCCACACAATCACTCAGGATAGGCAGCCACCAGCTGGGCAGCAGGTCAGCTCTGAACACCGAGCTTCACTCGAGCAATTTCAAATTCATTGAGAGGGGTATTACTCACAGATTATTTTAAGGCACATCAGTTTTCTTGATATAACCATCCTTCAGAGAAGACGAAATCTAAGAGAAGAACAAAGCTGGGAAGTGTGTCTAATGGTAAGGAGCAGGGAACTGTGCAACAAAAAAACTGTTTCTCAGTCACACTCTCTCTTAAGTCTTTTGCCTTTGCTCTGCTTATCTCCCTCACCTTCGAATTATGATCCCATCCCAACAAAGAATTCTAAAACACTCAGAGGAAACCACTACATAAATGCTGAGCCATAAGGTTATTAAAGAAAAAAAACCAAACAACTACCCTTTCATGATATATTTTTTCTTTTAACTTGATGTAATTATAATTTTTCTTTTAAAGGCAGTGTTTGAATATTATGAAATACAGCAGAAGTACTTTCCAAAGCCACTATTATTATTTGGATTGCAAGAGCATCTCTGAGGCCCCAAACAATGCTGCCTGCTTTCTAAGTAGACATAATTTTATTAGTAAGCCCAGATGTTTTCCTACTATTTTCATAGTTAGGAAACATGACACACTCACAGACTATTTTAATAGACAGTTAAGAAATAAAGGGGAGAAGGGGACAGAGCATGTCTGAGTTCACTAGCCTACAAAGTCAGGAATTTTTAATTTACTGTTTTCTACCAAGCACCTTCATTAATTAAAACCCAAGATCTTTAATGATTCTTTAATTGGCTTCCATCTTTCCATGATTGGGCTGAATATCAATACAGTTGGCTGAAACAGTTGCTGCTCTACTAAGAAGGTCAGAGAATCTGGGGTTTCCTGGGCAGAATGGGAATGTATTCCCTGAAGTTTCAAGGTAGAAGGGAATGCAACTCTAATGTGCCAGCTCACGTCTCATTACTCTATATTTTCTAGGCATTTATCCAGTAGATGCCTTGCTATCCTTTCTTATTTAATTCAATGATGCATTCTTCCATAGAGTTGCACTAGGCTGACACATTAATTAAAACTACCTTGAAATATTAGCAGCTACATAGCATTTGATTGGTAGGAGAAAAATAGTTGGGTATGAAAATTAGTATTAGCTTTTACATAAAATAAATTATTATTCAATAAATTTTAATTGCCTGGGGCATTTTTATGAACAACAGGGATTAGCGAATATAATGTATACAATACATTGTATATGTAACAGAGAGAATAATCAAGCCTGACAGAGTACTTTTGCTTGTTTCAGAGCACATGCACAGCTCACACAGAGAAGGAACAGATTACAAGGAGCTTCCCCGTAGCCACACGCAGCTGTAAAAGCTCAGAGTCAGCAATGGCAGCGCACTGACAGTTAAATCTAAACTACACATCCTTGAGGAGCCATTTCGTCTAAATCACAGCTTCTGATTCCTCATCTTATGTGGTCAATGGGCCTGCATTTCTTAAAAATGGCAGCACTGGTAGAGATAGGAATGAGGCTTCAGGAGAGCTGTTTATGTGAGCTCTGTTCCACGAGTGCAGCAGAAATGTACACAAAGCTTTACAAATGACCTCATTTTTACTAGGAAAGGACAGCTCAGCTCTGTTCTACATTTTCCTGAACTGAAAGAAAGGCCCCACAGCCAAACTGTCATGTCTAATCATTGTGTTGCTGGAGAGTGTTTAAAACAAACAACTTTTTTCTTTTTTTCCTCTCTCTTTTAATACAAAGCCGTGGAGCAATTGTTGTGTTTTCAGAGTGGGAGCTGCGTTTTTTATCACATAGCCAAGACACCAGAACAGCAATTCTTCCCAGTGCAATGAACAAGCTTTATAAGGATAAATTTTCACCTCATTAATGATCTGAGCTGATTATTCCCTTCCCCCACTTTTCCTTTTAGGTCATGGATCAAATGTGACCCACTTTCCTTGAATGCTTTCCCACCATCTATTTTTCTCATTAGAGTAGAAAGCCAGTTGCTAAGGACACATTACAAAGCAGCCACGCAATCACTACATATCTGCCCCCCAAACACACACACACTTTTTTTCTCCCCTGCCTTTACGATATTTCCCCCCTCTCATCATCCACTCTCAACAAGGCCCCGCTTTACATTCAGGAAAGCCAACAACAGAACTGCTTATAAGGACAGGCTTAGCACGAGAATAGGATTTTCTAATGACTACAGAGACTCCTGGGGCCCTTCATATTTAAAAAAATATAAAGGCAGCAGCCTTGGTTTTTAATTACTCCTAATTCTAAATCTCATGGCCTTAAACACAATAGCTCTTTCAACTCTGAGAAAAAATGACACTAATCAGTAACAGAGTCCCCTGCGCAACCTGCTAGTCCTCTGCTGGCATTGCAATGCTTGCACTGCTATGATTTTTCAAGGTTGACCAATGAGTCAGCAAAGCCAAGACAACTTAAAGGCATTAAATCATGCAACCGAAATGTTTCTTTCCAATACACCACTGGATGGGTTGCAATTAGCAAGGGGAACCACTACAAGGCAAATATTGTAAGAGCCGAGAGAGAGAAAGTGGGAATTAAAAGAGATGGTGTTCATTTTGCAACAAATGAGCCCCAGATGTTAAGGTATTTGTGATTTAAAACAGCCCCTCAAAACAACCAGGTAAGGAATGTAATTAAAAAGCCTTAAAGTTCAGTTGCTGAAGCTCAACAGAAACAAAATGAAAATTTAATTCATCTGCTCTACTTCCCTCCAAATAGCTGACTAATCTTCCTACTTGGTGCAAAGTCCTGTGAAATGGAAGACTTGTGTTGTTCTACAGTGCTTTCCATGAAAATCCTTCTCCTTGGCATTTATAAAAGAAAAGATGTCATTCTAAGTGTCTCACTGAAAAAATTAAACAGAAGTAGGTAACACTGCAGCTACTTGGATTTGTCTGTTTCAGCTTTCCATGTTATTTATTACACTTCCCAGAAAGATTGTGCAACACCTTGATGTTTCTATAACCAATACCTCATTCTTTTACAAAGAGAGGTACACTATATGATTAAATGTTTCACATATATAGATTCACATCTAAATTACAGTTACACAGTGGAGAAGATTGAGGATTTGGTCACAACCTGTATTTCTACTTCATACCACCCACTCTTTTTCCACAGAATATCCAGAGCATCCTTTCTCCTAACTCTCATAGAGATGACAGAAATCATAACTGCAATGGGATTTTCCATTTAGCAGGACAATGAACACGTACATCAGAGCTGAATTGTGCCACTGACACAGTGGAAAGATTAGAGTCACGAGCATCCAAGCAAAATGAACCGTAAATACAATTACTGTTGAACTATCAATGAGCAAACTAAGCATGGATTTCAAGCAGTGGCAGTCTAACAGCCTCCTGAAAAGAAGAATAAAATCATGCTGATAGCAGGAGTCCCTGAATTCAGACAAAAATCTCAATTTTTGGATTGCAGGAATAATAGTCTAAACAACAGACTTTTAATACCAAATGAGCTGCCCACAAGAAAGGCAACCCTGACACATGGCTGAGGCTTCCAGGCACCTCAAAGAGGAAGTCCACCAAGCTCCTTAGATGTGCACTGAAAGCATGGAAAGCTTCCATTCCCTGGAGGGAATTGAGGGGAAAAGCCATCATTTTTCCATCTGAAGCAAGCAACCAAACCTATTTTTCTGGACATTCAAAGGACTTTCTGTAAGTTTGACCAGATTTTCTTCTTTATGCTACCCCCTATTCCTCTACTTTCCTTTGTATTCACAGGGGTTTTTCCTATCACTTCTCTTTTGAATTGTCCTTAACATAACTTATATTTGCATTTAATGCATTTGTTCATCATTAAACTGATGATTCCACTAAAAATACACCAATAAGTAAGGCAACCATTGTGGCTGGCCCTTATTACTGCATCATTTCTAGGCAGAATTCTGAAATCAGATTAAGTGACAGCAACTTCAAAGCATTTAAACATCAGGTTCCTAGCACCATGTTTTATCATTTCTGAACACTGCTTGAATTCCCAAGAACTCCCTTCCAGTCTGAATAAGTATTACCCAAAAATAAATGTGCTGTAAACTGTTGATCTCTTTTCTCTTGACTATTTTGTCAAATTGCTTTTAAGCACCTGTGATAGTCTCCAGCTGCCACTGCAGTTTCGCCTTTGCTTAACTTCATAAGAAGAAACACACGAGTCATAGGCAGGAAAAAGTCATCTTATCCTTGAATCCTTCCAGTAGCCAAGGCAGAACTGTCCTCTGGAGCGAGCTGGTTATCTGTTTACTTGATGAATTCTGAAAGACAGCCTCCATATCCCCCAGCTGCCAACAGTGGCTGAGCTCCCACCAGAGCTCCTGTGCAAATCAAAGTGAGGACAGCGAGGCATCAATTTTTGCCACTCACTTCTATTCTGGAAGAGATGCCAGGCAGCAGCATTCAGCTGCTCTGTTTTGTTGTTTAGTGCCTTGCATCATCATTCCACTGGTATATACAAGCAGTGACTGTTTTCCAAAGGGAGACATGGGGAGCCAGGTTACAATGCAGAGAAGGACACTCATTATTGTAAATTAAAATCCTTAAACAAATCACCAACAGTGAAACAATCTCTGCTTCGATTACACTCTTAGCTAGCACATCCAGGCTTTTCTTGCTTTGGCCAGAAACACTGAAGCCATGAGTGATCTAATCTGTAATCATGTTGTTTATTTCAAATTAGAGATAATATAAAAAGCATAACAGTGAGTATATGTATATTCATAGCACCACTGCAGACATCCAAAAGGAACTCTATTTTATGCCTGCTGCTTTGCATTTTAGCCTCATTTCTTCCCCTTTTACAGTCTATGGTAAATACAATATTTGCTTTTAGAGTTCTGACTCTCCGGGGATTATAAAGGAAAAGTACTTAACACAGAGATTATCTTTCTGGTGTTGCACTGTACAAATGAAAATTGTTACATTAATGGCACTATACAGTCATGTTCAAACACCATTAAGTACCTCTCCAGAAAACCAAAGGAAAGGGAATGATGAGCTCCAGCATAGTTCTGCCTCGACTTGCAAGTATATTTGTGTTTCTCCCTCTCTCACCATGCAAATGACTCTCTGGAAAGGAATCTGCAGACTTTATTTTCCTTTCATTAACCCTTTATACCCTGCAATAAGAGTTAACAGGAAATATTAATATTTAGGAAGCACAGACAGCAAATTCTCTGAAGAATACAAGGTCTGCAACACTGCTACAAAACCTGCCATTGAAATTCTGCCCAAATATGGATTTACACCAGCAGCTCAAATTGAGACCCACTTTCACACCTAAACATCCCAAGCCTGGGTGTCTGCTCTGGGTTTAAAAGCATGTAACAAACTGTCTTCAAACACACCAAGACTCACTACTTCGTTCTTTTTCCTCTTTCTCCACGGGTTTAAGACTTATATTTAGTTGCTTTAAATCTGAATGGGTCAGATGTATATCTGCTAATGAGTATTGGTAATTAAGGTTTCAAACCACACAGCAGCAATCCAACACTTTCATGTTGCTGATATCTCTCTATATTTGTGTATATTTTCAGAGCAATGTCTGAAAGTTCTATTTGATTTAATTTCATTAAATTCTTCAAGGCTAAAGTTACTTGTGAAAGCTCAAAATATAACTAAGTGTGGATTTTTGTCCTTTTATTCTTCACAAACCTATGCAACTGTTCTGTATATTACACTTTCACTTAGCACAAAAATTTAGAGATTTATATTCCGACTATAAATTTCAGTTATATTTTTTGTATTTTGCCATGCAATACAGTGAAAAACATAAAAGATTATTATTGAGATTATCATTAATATTATTTATATATTCCAGTGCATAGAAATACTACAGCAAGAACATTTACATGTGCTGAAGAAGCTTGATTATAAAGCTTGGCTAAACTTATTGGAAAAGCTGCAATCATAGCGCAGTTACTTCCGAGAAAACATTTTGGGAAAACTCAGCATATTTCATTTTCCTCTCATAATTCCCCTCATAATATCTGTCTAGCTTTGTCAAGTGCTTTGAAAGAGCATCTGAGAAAACTGGGACTTTTACAGGTGCAAAATATGTCAAGGAATGTAAAAAGAAATGCTCTCCTTTCCCACAGATTTCAATTTCAGTTGTTCACAAGAATTGGCCAGGTCTCTGTGAGGTCTGCTCAAACATAATTTCATTTGTATGTGTCTGCTACCCCCTGCACAGTGTAGGAAATAAAGAAGAAATGAAAGAAAGCCTCAGCATGTTCCTGAAATTAATTTTCATGATAGGAGCAATTGAGTCCATCTACTAAGGTACTTATAATTACATTACATTGCTACTTGGAAGAAAAATGGCTGGCTATATTCTAAGAAAATATTAACCCCATCAGCCCAATCACAAATCACTACATTTAATGTATTCTTCCTTTTATTAACACCCACAAGGTGCCCATTAGAGGCACCATCACTGCTGTCCTAAATAATTTCTAATTATCAGACGAGCAAAAACACGACGGAAATATTATTTCACATCTTTGAATGAAAAGCTCTTTGCTTCCAAAAGACATGTCAGCACTGGATGATTTACTCCATGATTTTGTTTACTGCCTTCAACTTTCATTAGTGTTAAAAGAGCTAAGATTGTTTTCTTGACTGCTGAGATTTCCTAGGAGAGAAGAACCACACAAATACTGAACTCTGTGGGCCAGGGAAGATAAAAGGTGAAAGGCAGGGTGCCACGTCCCATGGCTTTGCTGGGAGGTGGTTTTGGGTTGTTTTGTCACGGTTCTGACTTTCTAGAGAATAGAGAAGAAAAAAGGCAGGACCTGTGCCATGGTTTCCCATGCCTCCTCCTACTCCTGCCTTGCCATCTCGCCCCTCTCTTGCATCGGGTTTGGTTCATACTCAAGGATTTTCATTGTCCCATATTCCTGCCATCCCAAAACAAAATAAGCAGGAATCTTAAACATATAAAGTGCCTGAACTCGTTCTTTTATTCCTGGTAGGCGTCTCATTGAGATTTTTGTGTTCTTCTAAAGAGTGATTGAAATTAATGCTTGATAGATTTTTTAATAAAATATATTTCATTATCTAATTACAACTCTAAGATTTTGACTAATTTTTCAAAAAATACTAGGAGCATTTTTCAGAAGTAAAACTTTCTATCTGAAGAAAACAACTATTTCCTAAATCATCAGTCACTGCAAGATTGATACATGTTTAATCCCATTCAGAAACACATTAATACCCTCTCAAACTAAAACAAAGAAGCAAAGTATGACAACAACATATTATTAACAAGAGGGAATTAAAACAGTTAATCTGATGTTTTGCTCCTGGAATTTTTGTGCATGACAGCATGACAAGTCCCCGAGCATCCTGATCTCATTGGATCTGCTTTGATTTAAGGTTTGGAGCTGATGACCCCAGAGTTCCCAACTTTCATTATTCAATGGTCCAGATATCAGCACCCTGCAGAAAAATTCCTGGAGAAGAAGGAGACAATTTAGGAAAAAAGTGTGCTTCCTTGGAGGAAACAGATTTATTTTTTTAAATCAGATTATATACATTTTTATTTGTAATATTATTTATTCCCTGGCGGTGCCATTATGCATTAGTGAAGCCTGACTCTCCCACACAGAAAAGGTGGTACAGACACTGCTCCCACCAACCTCCAAAATGCTTCAATCTTCCAAGTCTTTGCACTTCAGCTCTGTGCCTGCTGCTTGCTCTGTATCTCATATTGACAATATGTGATCAGGAAGCCTGTGATACCCATTCAATCATGGGAAGCAAGAGCTGGAATTTCTGGGGATAGCACTAATTTTCTCAGGCACTGGATGAATCATAACCCTTCAATATCTAGAAGAGTTATGATTCTATCTATCCATATCACGGATGTAACATACACCTTCTATTTAGAAGCTCTGTACATGATTCATTACCATGACACAGATAGATAAGAGAATCTATGGCTTTATTATCCAGGAATTGTACTGTGGAATGATATTTTACTAGAGAAAATGCAAACATTATTCTGCTAAACCTTCTCTGTGCCATTCTGCAATGTTGTTATTAACATTCACACACAACAATAAAAACTTATGGGTATTCACAAGCAGTTGTTATATCATTTATAAGACAATGATAAAGCTGAACACTATAATCGTAATTTGTCAAAATAGAAAAAAGGGTACAAATAGAAACCAAAATCAATTATTTAAACCATGATGAGGTATCAGCAAAAAGAACTGGTTTTCCATTAAAATTATGCAACTGGTGTGCATGATACCCTGAAACCAAAAAGCCAAACATTAAGGCCAAGACCATTGTTCTGCATCTCCTCAGCCTATGTTGGAGCGAATGATTAAAAGCTTCTATTTGATATGACTCATTACAAACAAAGTATATGAAAAAATACTGTAGTGATTCCCTGTGTCACTGCCCTCATATTGGTGGGTCAGAAAAAGAAGCAAGCAAGATTTCCCCAAGGAGCTCATTTTGGTTGCAAACTAAAAACAACTTTCACAACCTTCTTTTAGCTTTCAGCCACTTGTCAATACTTTGCAAGAAATGGTAAATGTTTTCTAGGCTGAAATCATCCATTGAAGACAGCAAGCAACAAGCTATGAAATTTAGTAACTCTCTTTCACCTTTCTTTCTACAGGACTGGCCTTGAGCAGGAAAAAAAAGCATGTTGCTTGAGAATCAGCTCTTCTGAAGCCTGTGTACTACATGCAATTCAAGGGCCAGACCATGCCTCAGTCCAGAAAGCACCATAAGGGAATACATTCCCAGGCCTTATCTTCTATTTGAGCAGCTTGAGAGCCAGAAAAATCATCATACTGGCTGTATTCCTTCTGCACACAAACAGAATGGACACCTCTTATGCATGTGTAAACAAAAGAAGGGTCTATAAATCATGTTTTCTAAATATAATTTTGTAAACTATTTCCACTCAGAATACAAAAGTGAAAAGATACACCTCATTTTTCAAAAATGAAAGGCAGTGATAACTTATTTTTATATAATCTGTTCCTTACATTTTGAAAACATTGGGAACATTATATCTAAATAAATATTTATCATTGTATCAACCTTTCCTCTTGTTCTTGGTCAGACTGTAAACCCAAACCATACCTTAGAAATATCTTAACTACAAACACGCATCTCAGCAGTTCACTACGCATGGAAGCAAGTCAAGCAAAAACTAAATCAAGTGTCTCCCATCTGAACAAAAATCTGGTGCAATTCACTTCAAACATGCTTCTCTCTTGGCTTCTGAAACACCACTTTGCTGCTCTCTTCTCGGTCCCCAGTCGCCTCTTTGCCAAATGTAACACATATTTATAAGAGGTTAAAATAGAAACAAAACACTACCAACAACCAACCAAACAACCCAACACTGCATAAGGGGGAGGACAAACAGTGGAGCCAGACGTAGCAGCTTGCTTTTACTGTCTCATTGCTCTTGGGAAAATGCAGTAGTGGCTTCTGAATATTAATTGAATAAGGAGCCGTGCAAATTCCAGCTGTTGCCCGTGCACTGGGGTCTGGAAGACGGGTGTTTTCTCAGCCCCTGGTTTCACTCCTGGACTCCCAGAAACTCTGCACATATGTAGCCCTGTGAGTTGCACAATTTAATTCTGTCATCCATCTGCGAAACTCCAGCTTCCCAGACTCCAGTGGCATATCAGCATTGTGGAAACTGTAACTGGGATGAGAACCATATTTAGGGAGGCTCTCCCCTACAAGCTGTGGGTACATATGGCAATAAAGGGACCAGGTTGTTACAGAAGAACATATGCAACCCCCACTTTTGGGGGGAATGTGTTTAACCAAGCTGAAAGGCCTTTGGGCAAGTTTGCTGGACAAGAATTGCCTCCCCTGATTTTCATGGGCTTGCTACTGAGTTGCTCACACTCAGGGAGCTTCAACACACGTCATGACCTTGGATGGCTGTTCTGTAGTGCAGTGATGTCCAACATACAGGACCACCTCAAAGGACAGGGACATCACAGCTGGGGACCACTTACACCCACACTCAACTTGCAGGCATCAAACCAGAGGGAGCACCAATCTGTAAGAAGTGCTCACCACCCGCTTTATGGAAAGAAGGAAAGGGAAAGAAAAAGACAAAAGGGGTCCTTTGAGGTGTCCCATTGCAAGTCCTTGCATCACTGACCAGTTTGAACTTTAAAGGACATGTGGAAGTACCAGTAAGTGAAATCAGGAAGGTCTTTAAAAAGATTTTTTAAATGGCTGGGGTCTTTATCATGTCACATTTGCTGGGTACTAGTACAATTTAATTTGATTTTAAACCGTACTGTTTGATGAAATGTCCTGTTCTTTAGTTCAGTGAAGTCAAGACACAATAAATGGATTTTTAATGGACGAAAGTTCAATTTCTCTGGCAGCAGAGGCACATGAGGAAAAGAGACACAATGTACAAATGATGCACTCTGTGCTGACTTCTGACCCCAACCATTTCATGACAGGTATAAAAATGAAATACTGGGGTGAGAGGAGAGGGAAGAAAAAGGAGAGAGCTTTAAATGGCAGCAATGCTAATAGCTAAACACCATAAAAATTGTTTAGAAACAGAGGTTGATTTTCTGTTATAAAAGCAGCACACCTGAAAAAGAGCTAAGAATATTATTTTTCTTTTCTTAATCTTCTTTTTATATGTTAGCTACTATTTCTCTTCAGTGTTTGGCTTTCTACTTCAGAGTGTGTGGCTTAGTAAAGTCAAGTAAGGTGTTTGGAAGGGGAGAAATGTAATGATATTATTAATCTCTATATTATGTGGTAGAATCCTTAGTAGAATATATGCAAATAATTCTCTTCCTTGTTTCTATTCAGCAGGAAATTAGTTCACCATTAGAAACATGGTTCAAGGCCATGTTTCCTCACTGCTGTTGGAGAAATGAATCAGGAAACAAAAATAGCTCTGATGGTGCTTGTATTTATCAGGACTTGACTGAGCTGCATTAATTAAATAATGAATCTTTAACTGGAAAAATGATGCTGTATATCTAAAGCTCTGAAAGACCATTACAAATTATTTGAAAGCTCCAAAAATACTTCAAAAATCAATTAAATGTTATTAAAACTGAATACAAATTAAAGACCAAAGCACCCATTGCTGCCTATTTACCTCAGCTAGTTCAACTCCAACTTTAAAAACCTCTGCTCGCTTGCCAGATACAGATTGTGGCTTTTAACACACAATGTCAACAGATTGCAACTGCTCACTCCTGCTCAGTGGCTCTGGGCTTGGAAATGCTATTTTCAGTGTTTTCCCAGAGAGGAGGAAAGCATCAGCATTTAAAGGTATCCCCACAAATGTTTATGTTTGAAGCACTGTCACTAGATCTGCCAGGGAAGGCCTTCCTATGACCTCACTTACCCATCATGAGGCAATATTTAATTTTCCAGCTTAAACAGGAGGAGATACTCTACAGTTTCTGTCTTTGAACACCACTTGTCATGGCAATTAATGATTTTCCTTTCACCCATTGCTCCTGCCTTCTGCTCTGCCAGATGTCCCCGACCCCGCTGCTCCTCCTGATTCCAGCGGTTGTGGGGTTTTGGGGTTGGGCTTTTCCATCTCTGCATCTCTGCCATTTTTGTCCCTCAAACAGAGCTAATTTATCTCAGCAGACAAGAACTGGGCACACCTTCCCCTGGAAAAGCTGACCAGAGGGGCTGGCATTGGCCTTTGGTTGGCCATGTCAAAGGCAGTGGTGTCTCTTGGCCTCTCCCATGAGTGCCCATGGCTTTTAAGACACCTTCTTATTCAAACTTCCTGATGAGGGAAAAAATTTGCTGCTCTGGGAGTGATGAGCATGTCAGATCTGGAATGAAATGGAACTTTCTACAGAGAACATCAACAACACAAAGCCAGTTATTGGGGGGCTCTTCTCATTGCCTTAGGACTCCCTGATTACTCAAGATCTTGTGGTCTCACATGCCCCCAAGGAGTACCAAGAGGTTCCTATTTCTTTAAGGACCTGTTTTCTCTACTTGATTAAAACATTTTTAAACTTTTCAGCAAAATAGTCATATTTACACTTAAACCTTCATTTCCCTAGAAATTCTTTCATATGCATACTGTGCTTGTTTACAGCAAACCCACAAACAATAAGTTCCCTTTTCAGATGCATTCATTTGCATTGTACATTAAATGGTTTATAACAGAGCCACATCATTCAAATGTTAACTGAAATTATCATTCTTAATTCTCTCACACCTTTATAAATTTTTCAGCTCACCTGTCTTCTATTATGAAATGCAATCTGGGTACCTTTATTTTATTTATAACCAACAAAGTGCAGAAAAGCTATGCATAAGCTCTGTCAATATTTTTATGAGGTTTGGTGCCTTCCCTTAGAGAAATTACTGAAGCTTTTTTTCATGTTCACAACTAACTTCTTCACAGAAACAGTAATGTCTTTTCCCCTGCAGTCACAGGCAACAGCAACCTTTAAATTGCTAAGGGAAAGACATTTTGAGGTTTGAGAAACACTGTGCAGAAGGCACAAATCGCTGCCATCCTTAGAATATCTTTGTATATCCTAACCACAGGGAGTTCATACCTGAATTACTGCAAAAATATTATGTCAGGGGCTCCCTGTGGGCCTCTAGTCCAAAAATAAGTATTGATGTAATCTGCACCTAAGAGTTCACAAAACACAGGTGCTAGAGGTGTCTGGAGCAGTGGTGATTCTTAGAAATGCTCTGGAGTGTTGCAATATCTCTGTTTCCAGGCAGAAAGAGAGGGCTGCACAAAATAACATAAGATTAATCATTACGTTAAATTATGCAGCAAATTCTAAGCCTGTTGTAGACAGTATTGTGCAGACCAGTGTTTTTTTATATTAGTAAGAAGTGTGGATAGAGTCAATGAATCCACATTGTCAGCAAATGCTAAAGGAATGGGGAGACAGAGCATTCTGGTGAGCTGCTAAATCAGTGAGGGAGGAAAACCCCCATTTCTTCTGCAGTGCAGCACTACTCAGAGTTCTGATGTATTTTAATTCTAGACAGATGAAACTCATGGATATCAGAGGAGACCACAGTTTTACAGAAGACAGCCAGTCTGCTGTCATCCTTGGTGAGAGGATCAGCTGGGAGAAACATAAAGTACCTCCTCAAAATCCAAACATTCACACATTTTTTGTTTAGAAAAAGCTTATAGTGGACTTGCTCCATTATTCCTCTCATGTGCCATTTCAGTTAAAAGATGGGTATCCAGCACACTTAATCTAGAAGTGTGCTAAATATTTCACCACCTTTCAAAATAAAGAGACAAAAGAAAACCTGCATATCACAATTTTGGACTTAAATGAAAACCAATTCCTTAAGAGCTTTAAACATTCTTTGTAATGATATGTTTTGCTTTATATCTTAAACTTTCCAGGTCTGATGAAGGTGGGAATTGCATATCCAGGAAAAAGTAAAAGGGATAATATACACACATTCCACAAATGGATTCAGTCCTTCGCTTTTCTTTTAAGTGGGCAAGTTACTCTTAACATTAAAAAAGCCAGCAATTTCTACAGAAAGTCAGCCAATCAGTACATCCCCCACTCCAAGGGAAAAAAAAAAAAAAAGGAAATATTGATGAACTTAAAGTGCTTTTTCTCCTAGTTAAAGGTTGTACATGTTCAGATCTTTAATATCTGCATTTCCCAAAAGGACTAATTTTCTTTGGACTGTCAGATTTTGGTTATATGTTGTGCCATCAAAAACATGCAGAGCACAGCACTGTGTATATTCCATGACTGGGTTTTCCAGGCAATCAGGTGTAGTTCTGGCTTAGATTTTCCCAGTTTTAAATGATTTTGCATAACCAAACAGTACTGATGTGGCTAACTGCTGGAAACATAAGCTCAGATCCCAATCCCACTAGACTTTAGATCAAGAAAGAAACAGGTTAAACTGGCATCCTTGCTATGGACCAGACAGTGATAAAAATTAGTCTCAGGATTTCTACGCTATTCTAAACTCTGCCAGACATAGCTGTCTCTTGAAATACATATCCAAGAAAGTAAATTAAATAGAGTGACCTGCTTCCAAGCTGGTGTGCATTCCTATCCTAAATCACACCTCTATCTAAATTTTGCCCATATGCCTTACTACTGACTCTCACACTAAATCCCAAAAAGCAGCTGAGTTGGTCTCCTCCCTGCCCAAATACTACAGCTCAGAACACAAGCTGACAGTCTTCCATGCATGAAAAATATTAAACATTTAACTCAGGAGATGATGTATGGAGCTTCTCAGAGACAGTGAGAAGTGGCTTTGGGGCTGCTACCAGGAAGATGATGGAACCTTGACAAAACCATACAAACCAAATCCATTAAATGTGGGATGCCATGAATCCCAGACTCCCCTCTTCCTTCTGCAATCCAAGGTCAGCACCTAACACATGGTACACCTGCACAGAAAACCCTTTAAACCTTTAAAAAGCCAAGCATCTACAGACAAGAGCCACTTGGAATTACAATAGTGAAGACTGTGATTGAGGACATATTCTCCCAGCATAACTTCTGCCAAGAACTTACTGAGATTACAAAGCTGGAAAGTTAAAAATTTATGGAAGAATTGCTTTTTGGAGTCATCTTGAATTAATAAATAATAGGTACCTTTCTGAGATAGCTGTTTTAGAGCTGCATACAGCTGGATGAAAACTAGCACTATGGTTCAATTTATTTACCATTAGTTTCTTTCTCTCTCTCTCTCTCTTTAAAGTCTAACGCACAATTTCAGAATACTGTGAAAGCCTCCTTAATTTGCTTCTGTATTGTGTAAAGCAGATGTCCTGCCTTTGCAAACTGATTAGTAAGTGGTTTATATTATTCCAGTGGTTGTTATCATTATTGCAAAAATGTTGAGCGAGGCTGCTGTCTGCTGCTTTTAAAAACATCTAGAATGACAGACTGCTTCTTTCAGAAGTGATACAGGTGTACAAAACCACACTTTTCTGGAGAAAACAGACAAAATAAAATTCTACAAAGCGGCCCATCATGTTTCAGGTAGAGAGGTATCTTCAGGATCACAATATATAGAGTATAAAACCAGCACAGGCTCTGGACCATGACTCAAGACCTGGGTCTTACTCCAGGCCCTTGTACACTACTAGCAATTTGGTCTTTGACAAATCTTTTTCCTGGCAAAAAAATCTCAAATGTATTATCCTAGTAGCACCTAAAACATTTGAAGCAGCCTTCTGTAGTGCCTACACTTCCATCACCCACCGTGAAAGGCCCCCCATGGATGAACATTTAAGGCAGCTACAATCGTCTGTAAAGTCCAGCTGGGGTGAGTCTTGTCAGGAGTTGCACAGGCAGCTTAACATTCAAATTAATTGTTTTTGTTGGAGAGGGTGAAACAAAGTCTGGATCTCTTATATGTTTGTTCATCAAGCGACTGAAATTGATTGAGCTCTCTGAATACTACTGCATTAGAAATTAATACTAATTATAGCTTTAAAAGGTTAGATATGTTAAATCTGCTTCTACATGTCCTTACAGTCTGAAAAGCAAAAAGAAAGGTGGGCATTTAGTTAGTTCTGAAGATATACTTCACCGCTGGCTCATCCCATAGGAACCAAGAAGTTCTTCCTGTTGCATGTTCAAACACAGAGTGCAATAGGGGTGGCTATAAATAACTTATAAGCTGCAAGAACCACATATTACTACAGCAATCATTGCAAAATACAACTATGTGGTTTTTGCTTCTACAGGATGTGACAAAAATTTCTAACTTGCTCACTTTGGGTCCCAAGTTGTGCAAACCTCAAAACAAGGGCATTTCGTTAGGAGTTTTTTTGTTTAACTTCATACAAATAGTTCTTAAAGCAGGAGGAACTGACCTCTTCTCTTTTGTCAGCATTCAAATTTCCTGACTGCATTGTTAAACAGAGAGAGCCTGTGTCAGCACATATTCACAGGGTAATTTTGGTTGGAAGGGACATCTTGAGGTCACCTGGTCAAGCCACCCTCAGAGCAGGGCCAAGTAGATCAGGTTGCTCAGGGCTGAGCAGATATTTCAGTATCTCCAAGGACAGTCCCTCTGGGTTCCTGCTAAACTGTTTGACCACACCATGGTGAAAAATTTTTCTTTTATCTACATTTGCCTTTCCACACTAACGCCTTGTGCTTGTGGCCTCTTGACCTAGGTACTCTACTCTGTGCAACTTTGTGAAAAGGAAAGTGTCTTGCCCTGTTTTATTTGTAACCCGTCAATAAATAGTTCAGAACACCTTTAGGACTTCCCTTTCCCCTTCTCTGCCAGGATAAGGCAGCTCTTTGAGCCACTCCTTCTACACCATGTATTCCAGATCCCTAATTATCTTGGTGGCCCTCCACCAAACTCCCCCCAAGCAGGCCTTGTACACTGTCTTGTCCTGGAGACTCAAACACAGAGTACAGATGTGGACTCAGGTATCAAATGGAGAAACACTCTATTTTTCTGGCACATTGTCTTCCCTTTTAGGACACCCTGATATTGTTCTTCTGTGCTGCAAGGGTGCAAAACTGACTCCTGTGCCACTTTCTGTCCAGTCAGACCTTCCCCCAGGGCTTTTCTTGTCCCATGGAAAGACATACAGCCACAAAAAGTTAGATTGCTTATAAGCACAATACCTAATGCCTGTATGATGAGATCAAGGGCAGAAGATCATAGAATCATTTAGGTTGGAAGGGACCTTTAAAGATCACCTTGTTTCAACACCCCTGCCATGGACAGGGACACCTTCCACTAGACCAGGCTGCTCAGAGCTCCATCCAACCTGGCTTTGGACACTTCCGGAGGATGGGTTGTCAACAATTTGTTTGGGCAACAAGATGCCAAACCAAACCAAAGTGTGGCAACTTGTACACAGCTCTAGATAATTAAATATTATAAAATCTGGATAAATTTTTCCACCATATACCTCACACACAAAATATACAATTCAATTATCTTGTCTTGACTCAGAAATACATGGACTATTATTGTAAAGTCACTTTAGGACAATAACATCAAGACAAATTATTCTTCTTAAGACAAAGCAGAAGACACTCTCTATCCCTTACTCAGAAGTGAATCAAAGGCCCAGATTCTGACACACTCCATCTCTGCACATTTTCAAAGTACACACACAGAGCCAAACTTGGATTTTAAAATGAGTCACTCATAACCAGCAGTTCACAGGATTTTCATCTTGAAGCCTTTCAGAAGTATCTTTAAAAAAAGAAAAAGCACTTTATAAAATACTTCAACAGAATTTTTATCTTGGGGCTCCAAGAAAGCATTAGGAGGTAAAATCTCAATTTTTCTACCGCTACAAATGTCCTCCCCATTTTAAAGACAAGTAAGCTTTCCAGTTACATACAAACCCAAGAATAACTCTAGCTGCTAAATCAAATTTCTGATATGAAAGAAAATAATCTTCAAAATGTATCAGAGAAAGCAAAATGAATGCAGTCCTGTCTGCAGAGGACTAGAAAAATTCAAAAGCACTGTTGTTTACCACAGATTACCAATTTTCTTTAGAAAACCAATTTCTCAGTGAGAGTGCAAACTTGTCCATCTACTGAGGTAGATTCAATAAGGGTGAATATATATTTTCAAGCATCCCTTAATCAATTAAAATTTTGGTGGTTTTTGATGGTTGTCTTTTTTTTTTGTACTTTGATGCATGTTACAAAATTATACCCAAGAACCATTTTTGCTCTTCCCTTCTGTTAGCAGTTAGCCTGAGCTGTGTTGCTCAGGACTGACACCAAAATCTGCATCTAATATTTTCCTAATCTAACCTGTTCCAAGATCAGCCTCTCTGCAGATGCACGTACACATGTGCCTATATGTGGTATAAAATGCACTCAAACAACCACTTCCACAAAGAGCACACACCTTCTTGGCTGACAAAATTCTGAGCCTCTCTGCAGATGCACGTACACATGTGCCTATATGTGGTATAAAATGCACTCAAACCACTTCCACAAAGAGCATACACCTTCTTGGCTGACAAAATTCTTTTTTCATTTAGGACTAGGAGAAAGAAGCTTTTCTCTAGACATTCTTCTACTTGTAAACAACATACCTTTAATAAAAAAAAGCCCTGAAATTTAAAGGCTACTCTAAAAAATGTCAACATTTTCACTACCCTTTTGTTTCAAAAGCACAAGTAGCCAGCCCAGACATTTCAGTGCAGCCATTAAATCCGAATGCCTTTTGAGGCAGAATTCTATGAATGCACTCTGGCTTATAAAAAATGTATTAGATGATAGCTCTGAAAAAGGCTCTGAGGCGTAACATGGTCTATCATGTTGTGCATGCATGAGTTAGCTTTTACAAGATCAGAACCAGAAGCGAAGATGAATGCTATTCATTGTAAGCCCAAAGCTTTGGAAGTTCAGTATTGCAGCGCTCGGGGGTGAGTACTAGAGCTATTCAAAAAAAAAGACATTCTTTAGAGAATCGTCCAACTTTTAAATGTTTGGCACATGTGCCCACCCTCAGTTCTTGATGGTGCAGAGCTGGGGCTGCAGCAGAACAGGCAGAAGGCCACTGCCTGCTGACCACTTCTCCCTGCTCCCCACAGCTCCACTGAGCTGAATTTGATATGAGAAGGTCAGCAGTGTTCTTGTTAGTAGGTTTTAGAAAGTCAAATATCACTTGACAGAAGAAAAGCAATGACTTCACACTGGGTGTAAAGAGGAACAATTCTGGCAAGGACTCATCCACTTACTGTCAAAGAAAATTACATACAATTTACTATTTTGACATTCTAGAGTGTGTTCGACACATTATTAGGATTTGGAGGTCTTAAAGAGAAGCAATTCAAATGAGCATTAAACTAAATGGATTTTCTTTGATGAAATAATGATAAATAATAATACAGATGACTTTGGTTGTTTGCAAAATAGCTTGTTCATAGTCAGCTGCCCACACTATTTTGAAAATATCCCAAAGCTCAGGACAAACCTTTTTTCAGCTGTTAGATGCTTTAAGGAGCTAACAATGAGTTATTATTCTTATTATTCAAACTATTATATGTATTATGTGACAACATACCTGGATAAAATTGCACAGAATCCTGAGAAATTGTATATTTCAAAAATTATCTTTGTATTTTGCTGCTGACTCCAAGTAACACAGGACCACAGCTGACGAAAGCCTCAACGTGGCAATGTCCCCACAAATGCACCCTCCTCAGACGCCTCCTCTGTGTTTTCCCTTGTGAGCCAATCACTCCTCTTTGCCACCAAGCTGATGTGTCAGCTGTGGCTTTCCGAGTAGCTCTGAGTAATGGGATCAGCTAATGTTCGGCACACGGAGAAATTCCATATCATTCTCCTCTCTAAAAATACCGCTGGCTGCCGCTAGAGCTACTCAGCAGTGATGAATAGCTGAAGGGACAAGCAGGTCTCTAAATTTGCTTCATATCTGACAGCCCTTCATCAGATATGGGTAATGGATCCTACTTACTCCAGACTACTGTATACTGCAAGGCACTTTCCCACCGTGAGAATATATACACTCGGTATGGGCTTCCTAATGATCGCGATTTTTTTCTTGCCCATTAAGTCAAGCTGATTACACATTAAAAAGCTGTTAGTAAATTTTGAAACGTTACTAATTCAGGCAAAAAAAAAAAACAACCGGCATGTTTGGTTCAAATGCACCTCCATGCCTCTATCAGAGAAGGTCTCAATTGACTTCTAGGGATTTGCCTCGAGTGTTGCAAGAGTGCGCATCTTATAAATGCACACAGCTAATTATCTTCAATGACTTTAGCAGATTCACTCGCTTAATACACGGGTATGTCTTTCCTGGGTATACAGCATTACAGAATTTTATTTCCTGAAGGTCATTTGATGACTTTATGTGATTTTTTTTTGTGTGTGTGTTTGTGTGTGTGCATTTTTAATAAGGTCCCATTTCTGAATCAGGAAAAAGAGCATTCAGTGAGACAAAGCATATTTACTGCATATCTAGGGATCTCCAGATTGGCAATTATATCATAATTGTTTTTAAATTCTAAAAAAGGGGGTGGAGTGGGGAGGTAAGAGATAATTAAGTCACATGAACAGAACCCAAATTGCATTTGCTCTCATTTTTGTTGTGAACAATATCAGTTTAATTGAATCATCTGTAATTCTTCTTACTTATTATTTTTTTCAGCCTGCAGGAATGCACACAAGACATTATGAGAGGCTGGTTGGCAAATGTCTTGAGAGCCGAGATTGCAAGTATCCATAGGATTTTCAAGAAATCAGCAGACAAGACATGTCCACGTGTGTGCGTGTGTGTGTGAGTGCACAAATGTGCCAGGGAGGGGGGAGAGGAGGGATGGCCTCTGGCAAATTGGTGTCTGTCAGCTAGCAAACCTTGATTTCATTATTAATGTCACGGTTCAACACACAAAAGCTTTCAGCGAGTATCAGCTGCGCTACACACATATACACACCCATATATGTATTTTTGTATATATATGTACACACTGGCTGCCCTCAGTTAAGATGGCCTGTCATATTCAATGCATCACTGAAACAATGGAATGGACAGAGTCTCTCCTAACTTGATTAGCAAAGCATTTTTCGGTAATAATTGATTTGATTAACATTCGTTTCTGTGTTTTTAATAAAGAGAAAATCTTCATGATTTAAATGGCTTTGCTTAATGGAAGAAACTCTCACTGATATAATATCAAATCATGTTGCTTGCAGTCAACACTAGAACTACAGAAAAAGCTAAGGAAATAATTATAGCACCTAATCCATAACCTTTCTATTTCAAATGAAGGATTCCAGCATATGTGTGGGCTTCATGAACTGAAATGCCATCCTTAAAAAACTGCATTGCTGAATAAGGGTGGAGCAATTGGTGTAATCTACTTGGAGATGTCCAAAGCATTTGACATCCTTGTCTCTAAACTGGATTAGATGGATGGGCCACTCAGTGCATAAGGAATGGGCTGGATGGTTGCACTCAAGAGTTGCAGCCAATACTTGGACCTGAATGGGGACCAGCAAGGAGAGGTGTTTCTCAGGTGTTAGAATTGTGACAACCATCTTGTTTGGTGACACGGGCACTGGACTGCAGCCAGCATCAGCAACACAGAGATCTGTGGTAGGACATGCTGGAGGGAAGGAAGAACATCCAGAGGGATCTGCACACGTTGGCCCATGCAAACCTCATGAAGTTCAACAAGTCCCAGTGCAAGGTCCTGCACGTGAGTCAGGGCAGTCCCAATCCCAAGCACAGGCTGGGCAGAGAATGCCCTGGGGAGAAGATGTGGGGGTGTTGGTGTATGAAAAGCTCAATGTGACCTGTCAATGTGCACTCAAATCCCTGAAAGCCAAACGTGTCCTGGGCTGCACTGTAGGGACAAGGACCTGCTGGAGCAAGTCAAGAGGAGGCCACAAAGATGCTTAGAGGGCCGGAGCACCTCTGCTATGAGAAAGGCTGAGAGAATTTGGGTTCTTCAGACTGGATAAGAAAAGGCTGGGGAGACCTTAAGCCACCTTCCAGTACATAAAGAGCCCACAGTAAAGCCAGAGAGAGATTTCTGACAAAGGCTTCTAGTGACAGAACAAGGGTAATGGCTTTAAAATGAATAAAGCAGGTTTTGATTGGACATCTGGAGGAAATTCTTTACTGTGAAAGTGGTGAGGTACTGGAATATATTGCCCAGACAACCTTTGGGTGCCCCATCCCTGGGAGTGTTCAAGGCCAGGTTGGATGGGGCTTGAGTCAGCCTGGTCTAGTGGAAGGTGTCCCTTTATGGTTGAAACTAGAGCATATTTAAGGTTTCTTTTAACCCAAACCATTATATGACACTCTTACAGAGAGCAATGCATAATTCTCCTTTTAGAGACTGAGTAACCTGACCAAGGTAATAACCTAGGTCTGAGGCAAAGAACTGAAATTAATCTGGGTCTGCTGAGTCTCTTAATAGTCCTGTAACAACCAAACACTATGTCCCTGTATCTTTTCATTACAACTCATTTAAAGCACAAGTTTTCGACACTGGGCTGTGGCATTCTTGGTTCCCCAGATAGTAAGCAGCAACACAGTGAAAGCTTAAAAATAAAAAGTGCATTTCGTTCCTTTCCCTTGAAGAGCACTAAAGATTATGGGAGCGTTTTTAATTCCCTATCTAAAACACTTTTATGAAAGTCATTAGATAGTTTTGTTTCTTATTTAGTTATAAAATATGAGGACGGATTTTGCTCTTCTTTACACGAAAACGAATTTATAATAATGCAAAGGAGAAGAGGAAATCACTACCAGCTCTGCCAGCCTCACTGCTCAGGTAGGTTAACATTGCTTCTGGCAGTCCTAGAAGAGTGTGCAGAGCCAAAGTCCACACCATAAATAGCTCCTGTGACAAAGGCGTTTTGTAAGAGACACCTTTAATGATCTGGCTATTTATAGGTTTCAAACCAGGACAAATGATGGATTCTTTGGCAGCCGCTTATCCTTACCCTTGCTAAGTGTATGGGGAGAGACAAGGAGAAGGTCTAAGCATATTTTTTCACCTTTAGCCTCTCCTATCACCTACTGAGCAAGGACTACCTGCTGAGTGAACTGATGGTGAGCAGGATGACACGCAAAGCCTAGGAGCCTGCCAGGAGCACTTGTGTACCAACAAGGTGCACTTGGAAAACAAGAGATCCTGGAATGTACTTTTAGTGGTTTAAGCACACAGAGCCCAAGCTATATCCAACATGTTCAGCTCCCTATCAGCCATCCAGAAGATGCAGTCAAGTATCAGAAGTGTTCAACATAAACAATCCCAACAAAATCAATTGAGTCTGCTGTATGTCAAATGACCTGCAACACTAGGTGGCTCATTTAGGTGTCTAAACACAAACCAACAAATGACAGGCTCTTTTGAAGTCAAGTCCTTTGAGTGTCATTCCCCAAACCTTAAAGAAATTATTTGACATCTCTTTAGTTACAACAAGGGAGCTCGAGATGCAAGGAGTTAAACTCATGAATGCTTCTGTGCTCTGAACACCTTGAGGGCTGATTTGTACAGATACTCCAGCCTATCAAACCACAATGTAAAACTGCTGCCAGAAGATATTCCTCAGCTTTCTACACTAGGAACTATCTGGTTGTTTCATTAGACTAGTCACAGGCTAGAAAAACCTCAAAGGACATCACTGTACATACTCCTGAACAAACCTGCAGGATGGACAAAAGTGGTTCTTGCAGAAGAAATACTGGAGTAGTAGTTAGAGAACAGCTGCTGAACAGGGCATTAAGTCAGCTCCACTGCAGTCAGAATGAACAAAGGCTTTTTGCTACACTCTAATACACACATATAATATGACTCGCTTTATTAGTCTTTAGAAATCAGGACCCTTCTAATATGAGGCAGAGTTGCTCGGTCAGCAACATGGACAAGAGCCCAAAAGTCAAACAAGCACGCTTCTATATACTCCAGTAATTTGCCATTTTACTTAGCTTAATGAATTTTACAGTGCCTAGGAGCATAGAAATGATGGGTTATGAACTCAACGATATATCCTCAGATGCCTCTTGGAAAGGCAGCATGGAGCATTCTGTGCTTTTCTGTGCTTATGGACGTGCATAAATATATATATATATATATATATATATATATGTATATACACACAAACACATATGTATGTATGTCCATATATATTTACATAAGAAGCTGGGTTCTAAATGATTAAATAAAAGGTCATTAGACATGGTTACAGTACAAGCTTGATCTAAGATACTGCAAGCAGCCCCCAAATCACTCCCAACCCTGAATAGCATTGCTCTTTTTAGTGCAATATATAATGCAGTTGAAATGGAGCTGGTAAGATAATGGTGTTACAGTGAACAGTAATAGTGGACAGGATACACAGAATATCAAAATAAAGTGAAATCAGAAAAGAAGCCAGCCTATAAAAAGCTAAGCTAATATTTGCTTCTGCCTTTTTTCTGTAGGCAGATGAAGATGCTGATACAGATCATTAATGCTCTTAAATTGTCATCATGCTAAGGTCAGTAGTAGTGTATGAGGTTGTTTGATCATATCATCGTAAAATGCTTCTGAAGTGTGCTGTACCTTTTTTCTTTTTTAATGTCTGGTTTCATTCACCGTTGACCACCTTTGTTCTATTCTAAATCATGACAGAGATGGATTGAGGGAAAATGAAACAAAGTCCAAGACACACCTGCTGCATCAGATCCTTGAAAAGTATTGAAGAGAACGTTTGCAGAGGGCCCTTAACTGCAAAAACTAACAAATACACCAAAGTCCCATATATATTCCATTCCCCCTTGTTCCCATTTTCTGTCTCTGAAAACAGAAATTGCTTTCTGAAAAAAACATTTTTAATGGTAATGGGGTTCCAAAAATTAATGGGCTTTGCAGACTGCAGAGCCCCCAAATCTCACCCAAGAAGAAAGACAAAGGAGTCAAGTCCAAAGGTGATCACTGGCTATGGAGAACCTGGGGGCTGCACTGGTGCTGGAACAGAAGCCCCTGATGTGTTCAGGGAAACAAGGAGGCCAATGCCCAGAACATGAGAGGGGCAATGTCTAAAACAGGCCACATGTATGCTCTGAGGCTGCTCCTGTAAACAAGGAGGGGTGCCCTGGGTGGAAGGGCACACTCAGGAGAGATGCTTCTAGCCATGGTGGCAAGAGCATGACAGCCACAGCAAGGCACCAGAGGGACAGCAGAGGAGCACTGCTAAGAGCAGGCTGCAGACATGAATGGAAGGACTCTGAGAACCCAAAGGGTTTCTTGTTTATTTTCCAGGAATCACAGAAATTTGGTGTCTGAAAGAACTCAGACCTCATAACTTATCATGAGAAATGGAAAACAGGTTTTTTGAACATAAAATTCAAATTTTAGGGAAAGCTTGCTTTAAACAGACAACCATCAGATCCTGATTGACTTGGGCCCACAACAATTAGCCCAGTACTGAACTCTCTATGTGTCGTAGGCTGTCATCAGCAGATGTATTTCACAGGTGTTTAGTTTTGCTTACTCACATCTAAGCAATTTCATGATTTAAAAATCAAAGCTTAGCGACTGAAACAAAAAGTTTGAAAAAGTCCCATTTTTCAAGCTTATTGCAGAAAACTACTTTGTCTTCTAGGAAGCTACTAATGGTATGCATAAATGATTTTCCCATTTCAGGAAAAACGTGAAATCTCATAGTGCTAAGAATTGCTTCTGATGGTCCAGAAGGCATCCCTTCTCACCCCATAATCATTTGTAACTGTAAAAGCCTTAATGAGTAAAGCATCATAATTTCCAATTTTAACCTTCTTATTCTCTTCCCTGAGGTAAGAATGCAAAAATAACATCAGCTGGCTTCACCCAATGCCTAGAATTGCTGCTTCTCTACATAATGCTGCATTACATTCATGACAATAATAATTCACCATATTTAAGCTAAAAGGTGGTCACAGCACCCTCAGGAACCCTAGGAAAAAACACAGCAAGATAAACCTCCACTACAATTCAATCTGAGAAGGATCTGTCCAGTAATAATATTATATATCTGTATCTCAGTGGTTCCTCACTCTGCTAAATTAAAATGTTCATTACCTATGCTTTTAGAACTTTCAGCATCTCTAGAATGGCTCTGTACAGTATAACCTTGGGTTTTAAAGAGATGAAGGACTGTCATATTTTCAAATACCCCATCAGAGAAACCTCCAGTTATAACCCAACCCACAAGGAGTCTTTACATCCAGTGCAGAGAGAAAACTTCAGCATAAAATGTACAACCAGTGATGGCACTATCTGGTATTCAGCACACAATTTCAAGGGTGTATAAAACAAAGTCTGAAGCAAAGACAGGTAAAAACAATATTGAATTTGTATTTTCAAATTAAATGTTGCTTCTAATTTGATAAAGAGAAACAAGTGACATTGGCTGGCTGGCAGTTCCCAGTGGTTTAACCCCAGCTTCATTACTAGTATTGGAATGGAGCATTTTTGGATTAAGCTATTTCCACTGTTACTTAGTTCTGCTATAGAACTTTGCATGCAAATATACTGTCTTCACTGCTATGTTCCCAAACTGCTGTTATGATGAACTGTCCTTCTTAAAACTTGATGTAATTTCCCAGTTTGCTCCTGCCACTGCTCTCATGTCTTCAGCCTCTAAGTTCATTACTCATTCTTGTGATGTTTCTTCTGCTGGCTAGAATTATCCCAGAGAGTTATTTGGGTATAAGAAAGCAAATGAACTTAAATAAGAGGTCAAAGGCTAAGACTGGCATAAGCTGTCTTGGGTAAATGACTTAACTTTACCTAGACAACTGTTTCTCCACAAAAATGCAGTCACAGCATAGGCAGAGCCACCTCTTCCCCTCCAGTCTAGCTTAGAACAGGCAAACCAGACCCTCTCAGCAGTCAGGGAATCCATTGCTTGGGCTCTGCTTCCTTTCCTTAACTTTCTGTCTATTGAAGTTCAAGGTCTGCCAGGCTACAATAAAAACCAGCCGGGGTCTGCTCCCTATGATACGTGTAGGGAATCCTGCAGGTATGACCAAACATAAGAAAAATTAACCAGAAGTTACAAATCTGTGGATAATGCTCTGAGAAAGGCAGAAAAATGGCTTGGTTTGGGTTGTGCGTCTCTTTGCTAGAGGAACCCTTCTGTCTCTTTGAAGCAGCCAGCAAGTAATTCATGACATGCAAAAGCTTCTGATTGTAGTGGAGGAAGAGCTCGACTCTTGGTCCAGCCAAGGTGGCTCAGCTTTGCTTGAGCTCAGCTTTGCTTGAGCCACCTCATAAGCAAACACAGAATCCTCTCAGCCCTTCTGACTCAAGCTCAAACTGTTAATTTTAAAAGCGCAGAAGCAAAGAACTTGTTCACAGATGATTTTCAGCTGGAGCCAGCAGAAAAAGGTAAAGGTAAAGGAAAATAAAATGTCAAAACTTTTGATTCATGTCCCTCAGTAAACGTGTTTTGCAGTAATATCACCATTATTTTCAAAAGCCTTGAATTTGACTCTTCTAGCTCCCCAAACTGACACAAGAAATAATGGTTTTCCTCCTAAAGATTTGTTCTTTAATCACTTTAGTTGTTATTTTCTGCACACGTAGGAATGGAGTTCCCAGCATTGACAGTCAAAGAACAATGTAATTGTTGTTTACAGAATACTGTTTCACAGGAGAGGAATGGGAAATCTCTAGATTTATAGAAACTGTGTGGATTGCAGCATTTTATCTGTCTTCAGACTGATTGGCAAAAGATGTAATGTCTTGTAGCATTGTGAAAGACCAAATCAAATAAAAGAGGGAGGGTGCTTGAATTAACTCCTTATACACCTTGCTTTTAGAAATCATTCATAAAACTGAACACAACATTATCTGAACATAAATACAGCCTCAGTATACTTTGTTGGCAGTGACAGCCAAGATCAATATTGGAGACCAAATGCCAACAGTAAAAGGGTATGTCAGTCAGTATTTCACTGACTAACTGCCCTTATCTGAAGCTCTCATGCTTCACTGGGTGAAAATACAGCCATTGATCTTAGTGTCACAACTCAAATTCTTCATATATCAACTAGTTTCCCTCCCATCCCCCCTCCTCAGCAGAATTTCTAGGCCACTACTTATTTTTATGATCAATATTTCTATCACTCTCACATGAACTAGACTTTTATTATATTAACCTTTAAGTACAATTTTTTAACATATCTGTTTGGCGTAGTGTCACATGTTTTAACTCAACATCTCTTTTACAATTGCCAGAGATACAGATGAAGTCCAGGTTTCTTTAAGCATTTGTGGCAGAACTACTCTGATTAGTAGATAAATCTACCCTGTGCAGTGCCCGAGGAGCTCTCTGCGGCTGTGCAGGTGTGCTTTCAAGGATTCAGCTTCCCTTTCCAGGAATTCACAGCTCAACTGTCAGAATTTTTCTCCGAAGAGTTTTTCTTAGCAATTGATCTGACTGCTTTACCTTAAAGCATTTAAGTGTTGGAAATTAGCATGACAAAAATCCAGCCATGCAAACAGTCCTGAAGGAGATTGAGTGTTCTGCTAAACAATCCCGAGTAGCAGGAGAGGGTTTAATGTATGTAGTGTATATGGATCAGGTCTCTGGCTTGCTTTATGATCTCTAGATTTCACTTTTCCTGTTTGCAAACTGCAAATATGAAATACAGCCTACTTTGGTTAATTACTTTGGATTTAAAAATCAATGAAACCATATTCCAGAACTAGTAAATGTAATTGTCTGATCTACATTAAATGCTCTGTGAGATTACTCATTAATAAAGCAATTGAAGTTAAATGCTTTGAGATCTTTAAATAAAAAAGCATTAGATGGATGATAAAAAATATACAGACATTGTAAAATATATTACTGTCTTAAGGAATAATATTTAAACTAAAAATTTGAGTGAAATTATTAAAAACCACAATAAAACTCCCTCCTTCTCTGTTACAGTAACATAACACTTCTCACTAGCTCATTCACTCAACTTGTGAAATTTAGTGAAAATTACAGCAAAGTATTACTCCTGTCTATCTTGGAACTAATACAGACAGGGTAATTCTTTGATTATTTGATTAACAGGGAGAAAATCCTTGAGCTATGTGGGTTTTACTGCTCCAGAGACCTTTTCAATCTTACTTTAAGAACTACCAGGAACTAAAATCAGTGAGATACACTCAGAAATGAACAGACTATTTTTTTTTAATTATTATTATTTAAAGTTTCAGTGTATTATGTTAGGACTACAATTTTAATGCAGAAGTTGATGTCTCCCAAAGGAAATCATTCTACCCCAAAATGTTTCATCAATTATTGCGTTGTTCCATCATTATCCAAATTGTCAAAGCAATTTCATTATAAATCCCACATAAAGTAGCACTAAGGGGTAATGGCAAAATAGCTTTGGTCCCTGTAGGACAATCTCAAGAAAAATAATTTCAGGCAGAGAGGAAACAGTGCTTTGTTCTTGTGCTGTGGGAGGGAAGTTTTTCTTTCTTGGCTACGCCTCCATGACAAAAAATCCCCACAAACGGGGAGTACTCTAGCAGGAAGCAGGGAAAACTGCACACTATACACACAAGTTGGCTCATTTAGGGATCCCACAGCAAAGGTTTAATGACAACGGGACTGATTGGAGCTGGATATGTAAAGAGGTTTAATTTCTCAGCTGCAGAGAGCTCTCCAAGGGAAGAATGTGGCGGGAGGATGGGAGGAGAAAAGAGCGTGTGCCCACGGGCCAGCATGCACAGACGTAGGATGGAGACGTCTGTTTGTACATAAAATACCTCTCAGTTACAGTCAAAATTTTCCTTTATCTGTCCAAAGTTGTGTATTTAGCATTAGCACACAGATTTCAGAAAGTGAGATGTTTGGGCTGCTTTCTCTAATGGAAGATAAAAAGGTATAAGATGAGGATTTCCTTCAGAGCAGGGAGAAGTCATGAAAACACTTATTTTTTGAAATGAATTCCGCAAAATTGAAATATTAATTGCACAGCATCCTTGTACCTAGGTCAGGAGGACAAAACACATTAACCTTTTTTATAGTTAGAAACATCTTTTGGGCAAAGGAGTGGCAGAGAAGGTGCAAAGTCAAAAGGAAATATAAATAAATAAAAGGGCAAGGAGAACTCTACAGACCATTAAATACCCACTCCTGCACCAGATAAAATAACCCTTCCATACACTGCAAACAGTACAGAAGAAACTTAAAACATGAATATACAAAGAAAACAATCCTGTTTTAACTGATGAACACAAAGAGAGGCAATAAAGTGGATGCTGGTTGGAGGAATTTTCATTCTATTTCTAGCTTTTAAAGAAGGAAAATCACTTCTCTGGGCCACTACAGAAGAATATGAAAAATTACTGCAGAACGCACAAGGGAATTTTTGAAGCTTATTTAACATCTAATGAAGGGTTTGACGTTCTTGTGTGAACACCACCACAACAGCACCTAATATTAATTAAAGACCAATTTTTATATGGCTGAAATATCACCTTCATCCAACTATACTTACTACAGTTTATTCCAAAGATATCTACTGGCAAGCTTACAAGTCACTCAGGCTCACTCTTTAAAATATACTTTTACTAAAATGCACTAATTAAACTTGCCAGATTTTTAGGCCTTTATTCCCAGTTATAAATAAAAATTCCTTTTATTTCAAGGTTCCATGCTGCAGAAAGCCCCAGGGTAACATAAAATTTTAAGTGACTGGATCAATGAATGCTAGATTCCTAAATGCTTTCTGCAATTCTGAAATTTCTGTGCCTTAACCAATTCAGTCTCTCTGTCCTTTTGCTGTACTCATATCCCACGATGGAGACAGGATTTAAACCTCATATTAGGGATAAGTAGCACTGTATTCTGGATATAAAATACATCATCAGTGGCTACATCGTATATCGGGCCATCTCATCAGCAAATATTCAAAGAAATAGTAAAAAATTAAATATGTGAATGGAGTAGTGACAAAAATTATTCTGCTTGCCTTTCTTCCCTTTCTAGATAAAAAATACTTAATACAGAGAAAAAGAAAAAAATATTGTATCTGAGAAGAAAACTCTTACATTTGCTTTTCTATCCTATTGTCTATCTTTGGATGAGGGTAGAGAAACATCAGTGTCTTGGTCATACTGTCCCTGAGCCTGTTTCTGCCAGAGGCAGTGCCACCCCAACCCTGAGAATGACACAAAAGCTCCTGAGGTGTTGAGTACAGCGTGGCTGGACCTTCAAGAGGACTGAAAGAAACTTTTCTGCCTTCCAGCTTACAATACAAATATTTCATTTTGGCACACAAATACAGATTAAAAAAAAAAAAAAAAAAAAAAGAAGAAAGAAAGAAAGAAAGAAAAAAAGGAACAAAAAGACCAAACCCATTCTTTTCCCCAGTTAAGCACAAGTCCTACGTGCCCCTGTGCACACACACCAACCTCCCTTTGCTTTCAAGTTACTTTTCCTGTTTACAGAGAGAACAAGTTTGAAACCAAACCCCAGAGTAGGATGTTAGAACCACACTCAACATTTTGCAAATCAATTTCACATCAGCTCATGTTTTTTTGAGTCATTAGGGTTTTTCCCTTACTGTGCTCAAGGTCTTGGAGCTTGTTATTACTGACTGCCATAAAGAAAAAATACGTAGAAATTTATATATATATATATATATATGTGTGTGTGTGTGTGTGTGTGTGTGTGTGTGTGTGTGTATTGTAGCTATGGGTCCCATAATCAGGGAGCAGATTCCTTGTTGGATATAAGGGTCATCATGGACCTGGCACCAGCCTCTCTTTGGGCAACTACAACCCACCATGACTTCTACGTGTCTATGGATGCATTTCCAAATCTCTCCAAAATGTCCACTGCTCTGGAGCAGCTGAAAGCATCAACCTATTGGTGATTTTTCACCATTTACAGCAGCCAAAGAGAACTCTGATGAGTACAGTTTAAATATGGGATCTATTGAGGGAGAGAGAGAAGAAAATAATTTATATCGAACCAACTGGCACTGTCCATCAAGATGCTTCATGTGGCCCCTAAAAGCACAATTTTAAATGAAAAAAGTAATACATGCAGCAATTAGATACCAGCAGGGTGTGACAGGTCACTAACCAAGAACAAATTGCAGTGAACCAGGGAGAGGAAGGAAAGACAGATTACAAAATATCAATAAAACTAATGTGACTGTCATTGATGGGATTAACTCTCTCAGACCAGAAGCTGAAGCAAAAGGCAAAGTTGATATTGTATTTATTGTCAATTCCCCATCTGTACTTGTCACATGAAATGGTCGTTTTGCCAATCTTTTTTTGCTGGAAAAAATATTTTCAAGAACTAAGAAACAATACTTCAAAGGGGAAAAAATCAATTCTGACAGTGGTGAGACAGGCCTCTGTCACGGGTGATAAGAAAAAGGACATTAAAAAAATGTAGATATTTATATCACATGACACAAAGCACTTTTCTACAGACATGTCCAATTTGAGTTACTTTATTGCACAGTTAAGGTGATGGCATATGTTATCGTTTTTCCCCAAGAGCAGAAAGAGATACTTATATTTCAGCATGTGAAATATGCTATCACCAGGCAGGTTGGAAGGAACTGTATTCAATTTCTACAACCACATTTTTGTGAACTGGCATTTCATGCACCCTAAGCAAAGGGTGAGCATGCTGAATTTGAAGGATTCCACTTCTCTGGTTACACGTTTTCAAATCTGTTTTAAAGAGGCACAAAATGTTGGTGATAACTTTTGCTACTCTCATGCTTATATCTAAGAATACTGGAATGCTGGAATGTGGAGAATATACTCTATAAATCTATTTCTAAATGCAAAGCATGGAGAGGAAAACAGAAATCCTTTTAATTAGTTCTTAACTTGCTTTTTGAGTAACACATATGCAGGGGATTCAATTGTATTTTCTCTTATTGTTAGTACTTGTGAACACTTGTGGTTCATTGACTGAGCCTCATTACCCCTGGAGATTGTTTGTTCATCTGTTTGTCAGAATTTAATTACTGGAGCACAACCACTGGTATAAGGATGTTCATGCAAGAGCCTAATATTTTTCTCTTCTCCATCTAATGTAGGTCAATTTTCTCTCTAAAAAATTACTCTTAATCAGCTTGTCACTGTGCAGAACAGCACATTTCATATGAAAAGGAGGAGTCTATCAGAGGCACAAATGCTGTTCTGCAGCCATCTCTGAAAGTCTACTTTCCCAGTCTAATGAATGAAGAACTCAGCAACTCCTTTTTATTCAGGAACACAAAGCCAATGGCTCTGCTGTACTCTCTGGTCACAAATTCTGCTTTCCAGCTCCATTGCTGAAGCAGAACTCCCCTGAAAAATGCAAAGGCAACACTACAGGTGACAGAAAGGAACCACAGCTGACTTCTTGGAGGCAGCAGCAGTGTGCTGTACTGCCCACTTGCCCTTGACCAGTAATGTCTGCCCACAGTGCCCCCCAAAAAGACTCCTTAGAAATTTAGCTCAGAAGACACTGTGCAAATCTCACACAGCTCTGAATAATGCACCTGCATCTGTATATTCAAACAGATGAGAAACCAAACCTCACAGCTTCACCTTTTTTTTTTTTTCACTTAGGGAGAAAACCACAGGTTCACATTTCACCAGGCTGCCACCCAGCTTGAGTTATTACCTGCAAATACGTACCACAAAAATGAAGGCAAAATAAGTAAGAATCTGCATACCATATTACAACTATTGGAATAGTTTTAAGGCCCAAATTTCCAAAACCTAGACAAAGTATAATTTTTTTAACAAATATATTGAAAACAATATTAAAATAATTTCAAAGCCTTTCTTAATAAGCATGCAACAAAAATATTGTATTAACTTTTCCCTCTTGAACATCCTCAACTATTGAAACACACTAAATTCTAACAGAAATCAACTCACAGAAAATTAGTGGCATTTCAGTAAGATGTAACTATTCTTCCATCACAGTTCTGCCTGTTTTTTAGGTAGGAAGATCAATTTTTACCATTTACTAATAAACATTCAAGCTAAACATAAGAAAGTCACTGAGAGTATTAACACACATCAACAAGTCAAAGTGAACATGTGATATCCACAGAGAGTATAGTTTAATTCTGCATTTTCTTTAGAATTTATTGTGGAAACATACCTCTCAAACTGAATCCAAACCAGTGTCTTGCCCCTATTTCACAATCACCATAAATGAGGATGGTCTTATAGTATTGCTATTTTAATGGCACTACTTAGCAGCATTCAAGGGAATAGAGTAGGATGCAAGAGGCTGAGAATCCTATTTGAATGCATAATAAAGAAGCATCTGAAGTTTTACTAGGTTTATTAAATTGTTTATGGCTATTTTGATAGTAGCTGTTAAATTAATTGCCCTAAAAAAAGTTAAAAGGAGAAAGAAAAGAATAGGTAACACTGGCTATTAGTACAATTTTTATATGAGTCTAATAACAATGATACACTTTATTTTAAAAGCTCTGATTCTTGGAGTCTTATTTATATGGGTATCTTGGCTTTCATTTTCATACAAAACAGCCACTGAATAAAGCTCAGAGTGACATGAATTGTTAAGGTTCAGATATCAATAGACAACTAAAAAGGATGCAACTATTTTAAAAACTTCTCAGTTTTTAAGCCTCTGAAAATCTTGCGACGTCTGATTCATGAATTTCAGACTGGCTACACTGACATCTCCACTTCAAAGCTTTCTTTTTTCACCATATATCTAGACTGCAAAAATTAATTTCCTGAATCTTCTGAGTCATTTCATTTAACAATTTAAGCAGACAAACAATGCAGGCAGCCCTTCCACTGCCCACTGCGGCGAGTCAAATTGTGCAGATAAACAAAATGATTACCAGGGCATGCAGGAGGGAGAGAGTCAAAGAGCTGCCTTTACTGGTTGGTTAAAACCACAATCTAATTAATTGCCAAGCAGCTGTCTGCACTGTCTGCGCTCAGGGCAATTTAGAAATAAAAGGATACCTGGTGCACAGGACATACACACCTGTATGGGCATGGGAGGAGAAGGAGCAGGAAGGGGAGAGCTCAAGTTTATTTTCCATCCCAGAGCCAGTAAAGCCTGAATCCCAGAACCTGCAAAGGTTCATTGCAACAGCACAGATACACCCATCCACTGCTTAAGAGGTTTGGTTTTTTTTTGTTGTTTCTTTTCAGGCTCGTTTGTTTTCTTAATAATTCAACCCACATATTTGTGTTTCTTCCAAAACAAAATGATATAAACTGGAAACATTTTTAAAAATTCTCCTCCACAGCTAATTACTGATGCTGAGGATTAACATTCTGTGGCACTTCAGCTTTAGTTACTTTCCCTAATTAATGTCATATTTGCAAAGATCTATAAAAACACTGTTTAGGTAAATTATGTGCATTCATTAACTATTTAAAGCCTGTGTCTATTTTTTTTTAAGTATTTGGAATGCATCTTGAAATTTGTACAAATAACCTTTAAAGCCTCAAGGGATCTGTAAGGGCTTTAAATAAATGCCAAAATTTCATTAATTGTTCAGACAAAAGTTGCTTCTGTCAGGCATGTTGAGAGCCCTTCCAAAATGCACACATGAATTTATTTCTAAATACTTACACGAGGAAGTTTTGATCCTCGCGTGCAAAATAAAAACTTTTGTGACAATGTCCAAGAGTCACCACACAATAACAACATCTAAGCTGTTATTAATAGAAGTGTGTGGGTAAGGGTGATTTCATTGCTCTGGGTGGGCACACAAACCATCTCTGATATTCTTTTCCTGGAGCACAGCCCACAAGGCGAAGGCACCTTTTCTGTGTATCTTTGTGTAAACTGTGAAACGTGGAGCAGTTTATTTGGTGACAGAGGATTTTCTGAAAGCAGAGACATACAGATATTGCCACTGCAATGGAGTAAGATTTTTTTTTTTTTTTTTTTTTTTTTAAGACTACCTGCCTATTTACAGCCCTGGTGTGGGCTTGGCTGTTACAGTTTCAGCACTTGTCAGTAAGCCAGCTGAACCACAGGAAACCCTCAGTACTTGTCCTGGCCTGTTCAGCTTAAAATAAATGTTGACATTTCAGTAAATGCTTTTCTTGAGAGGGTTAACAGCCAGCATCACTATGGTCCCCTCAAGGCTAAGGCATCCTTGGGATTTTTGTAGCAAATGTATCTTTTTGACCCTGTTTTTTTTTTTCCCAAAAGCATTTTTACCATTGTGACAAAGACAGTGCTGCAAAGGGAGAAACTGCACCAGGCATGAGGAAGGAGATGACAAACCCCATCCAGGCCAGATGGTGTCAAGCAGGCTGGTTCTGAAGTCTGTGATGATGCCTTTGGGTGGTGGAGCCAGACAATGGCCACAGGTGCTGCTGCACACATGAGCATTGCAAACCTGTGTGATGGTTGTGTGGGGCATGGGCTCAACCCCACACAAACCAAATACCAGGCTGCACAACAAATTTCTTTGCTTTTTTAGGTTTTCTAGAGGAAAAACTGTGTGCAGTCCTGACCTCTGCCTGGGACAGGGGATATACACAGAGGGAGGAAAGTCACTCTAGACAGGTCCCTCTGCCCTCTCTACCTTCAGCTTCCTTGCAATGGTAAACAAAACCTGTTACTGTTTGGCAAAGAAGAGGCTGTTTTAAAGACAAAATTTTAGGACCAAGTTCTCAGACTGTAAATGTGACAGTAAATCCACTTGCCCTCCAGCACTACCACCATGAAATTAAACACCATCATAGTCCATCTCCTGGAGATTAGAAATACCTTTTGTGATAACCAGTAAAATAAGCATCGCAGCAGGAGAGCTGTGGAAACAGGAGTTATGTCCCCCTCTTTTCTTCCCCTCCAAATTAGTGCAACTCACTTTCTTCATCTGAGGCCCCACCACCAGAGCTGGTTTCCATGGGGGAACTCAGCCAGTAAAAACCAGTTACAAACCAGTCAACATCAGGGGGCTGCAAGCAGTTTCTCCTGCCATGCCTAGCATCCTATTCTGACTGCACACCACGCTTTGTCCCAAAAGTGCACACTGCTGTATGTTGTACATTCTGCAAAGCAGGTCCTCTGGGGTTTGCAAAAAGCAATGGCAACAAAAAAAATTCTGCTGAGAAAAATTAATCACATGCATATCAGTCTACAAGCTGTAGCAAAAAATGAAAGAAAATTAGTGAAAAATATGAATTTATATAAGTGTGCATAATTCAAAAAAAGCACTCTTTATTTTTCAGCCTTTGGAATATGTAGAAAATATTCTGTAAAGAATGGGACAATTTAGCACATCATTTACAATCTTAAATGCTTTCTTCAATAGAAACAAAGGACCTGTAATCACACTGAAAGGTATTTTAAAAGACAGCAGAGCTTGTGTCTGACCCAAGAAAGTAGGTAGACCTCCACTGCCTTTTAATCAAAGAGAACTAAATGAGAAAAGATAACTGTAGAAATAAGGGATAGATACAATGAATAGCCTGAAAGATTAAAAGCAGATCGAATTCAGTTATTACTTTTGCAGAAATATCAAAGCTTAATTATGCTGTTTTCACACATCGTTATTTGACTTACAGTGGAATTAAAATGAACACAATTAATAAATACAAAGTATTCAGTTAAAACAGAAGCATGGGGAACCATTCTATAACTGCTGCTAAATTGTAGCAGTGCTTTTTCCGCCCTCCTATATCATTTGTATCTTGAATATATTAGCTTTGAGTTAGGCATAAAGAATTTCATTATTATCAGTCACAATATAAAAGCAGGCTCTGTATAAACATGTAGGATTGCTCTGGCAGATACATCTAAGATAGGCTGCAAAAATTCAAGAGCAGGAACAGCACAGAGCACTTTCCATAAAACATTCCCCTCTTGATCGCCATTTAATTATAGTGTCTACTCTGTTTCCTTCTCGATTTCATTCCTTCCTCCTTCTCTTCCACTAAAACCCTCAGTGCCACACATGGCTGTGATGGTTTTAGTGGCACATTATTTGGCTGGGACCGTTTCTAAGTACTCAGCTCTCCAAGGGGCAGCCTCGTCACGCCCAGGAGTTGATTTTCACCTGCTTCAACAAACTGACACCATCACCAGAGCATCACACCACCTGCACAGCACTATAAATAATGAACTGCACAGAAATGATCCCTCTAATCTTCTGCTTACACTTTCTCCTTCCACTGGAAAAAGCAAACATCACATCTGACTGCTAAGCAAGACAGTTACAAACCAAAACCAGCATTTAAAAATATCTAAAAATTCAATTTTACTACAGTCACTTGAAACACAAAGACATCTTCCAGTACAATAATTGGTATTTTATTTAAAATCATTGAGAGGTCAATCTGACAACTGCAAATATACTTTTGTTTTTCAAAATGAGTCACAGAGAGGCGGGGGGGGCGGGTTGGGGAGAAAGGTTGAAGAAGAGAAAAAAGTTAAACCAAATCTACCTAAACTCCTTGCAAATCTCTAAATACATTTTCCTCTGCTCTACTTTCAGAAATCCCATTCTACTTTCTACATTACAACAACACTCTCTTCTTGGCATTAATATTGTGTTCAGTGAAATGCTAATATTTTTCAGTTCACTGTCAGAGAGAACTAAATCTACAGCAAGCTAATCTGCCATAAAGTCATGTTTTATACACATGACTACAAATTGAGTTTTACACTCCATGGAAAGCAATCTTCCATCTTTAAGGGTATCATGAGACAGAGAATTAGATCTATTCTTCTGACATTACTAAATCATAAGATGAAATATAATTTGACGTGCAAATGATATTGTAAACCCAAGGCAATGAAGCACTGGGAATATTTTTAGTACTAAACTTACTTGTTTGCTCAGTATTAAGAGTATTTTTGAGAAAATTAGCCTCCATTTATAATGGAAGCAGCATTATATAAACTTTTTTTCCATAACACAGGTCCTAGACTAGAGACTGAGAGCCTGTATAAATTTATTTCTAAATTGGGCATCTGAGTTGAAACATGTGTTTCTCATCTTTTAAGGTCCTGAGATGTGAGCACTGGGAGTCTGTCACAACTACAACTTCTATTTCAGGTACTCAGGGTAACATGTTTTGAATCTGGATGTATTTAGAGCTACTTTCACTTGTTAAGTTTCCAAACAACTTAAAAATAATCAGCTAATGTATTTTTTGGTTTACATTGGGAACAGGGTTTTGGTCACTTAATCCCACTGAAGAAAGCACGGGAACGCTGACAAAGGGCTTATGGAGATGATTTTTCAGGTAAAAGGAAATACCACTGGAAGGACTGTTAAGTGCTGCTTCCCTACAATAGTAGATGTTATCTTGAAAGATAGAAATGATCCCTCCAGAAGCAACCTTGTCCCTTAGTTGTATTTATAACTCCATTTCAGCAAGGTCTGGAGGGGAACCAGTTTCTCCTTGTAACCCTTTGGGTACTTGAACTCAAAATGCTTAATACAGTACTGTCCTCTCCATCATCAGTCAAAGAGATGCCAAGATGTCCCAATATTCATATTCTGGCCTTGCTTAACTCTATTCTTTGCCAGTTTAAGCTCATTAATCCTAGTTTAAACCAGAAGGGTCAGTATCCCCTTTTGTACCACTATATCTGCAAAACAAAGTAAGTAAAGAAAAGGCTTTCTAATGCTTTTTCAAAATAAAAAAATAAATAGTAAAAAAAAAAGACACTAGAATCTGACTAAGACTGTTTAAACAACACAAACTCCCTTCAGGAATCATGTTCAACATGGTTACTGGTTACTTGTGGTGCTCGTTCTTTTTCAACCCAGAGAAGGGGAAAGTTACATCAAGTCCACCTTCTATTCTACTGTGTTGGCCTTCTTGCCTGTTGGTGTTCTCTTCCTTACTTCCAGAAGAAGCAAGTGGTCAACAAGTGTCAATTCTCACCTGACAAAGTGGCCTCTTGCATTATCTTCTAAAGAACCAACCCCTATATTTTGATGATCTCCTTCAACAAAAAAGACGCTCTCACTTTTGGAGGTGATTGCAAGTGGCACAACCTGAACTGCAAAGCTCCAGCTGCCCTCCAGCTCTTTGGGGAAATCAGCCAGGCAGGACAATGGAAGGAGAATGATTATAAGCAATTCCACATCACTTTGCATCCATTGCTTCACTTTGCATCCATTGCTATGCTAATTTGTGTACAGAATAGGAAATTATGGCCAATGTCAAACACTGCATTTAGTTTGCTGCACATATTGACATTGATGGGATTGTATCATGTGGCATCCGCATCACCAAACACATTCCTTTTCATGGAGAAATGAATTAGAAAATATTGCTAATTGAGACATAGGAGCACCTTATGGCAGATTAAACCCTTGGTACAAACAACTCTTTGATGTTTATATAAAGTATTTTTTCAAGAATAAACAAGATCATTCTTTCACCAAGAGCAACACTTTGAACTTAAAATAATTCCTTTCATCAGAAGACTGTGGAACCTTTTACAAAGATGGCGGAGCATTTTAAGTATAGTTTTATACAGGGAGAAACTGAGGCCAAGAGACATTAAGGGAGTTATTTGAATTTTTATCAGACAGTTAAGAATACAACCCATTTAGCCAGATTCAAAACTGTATTTCAAATGAGACTGTGCTGATATAAAAGGAAAACTTCAAGCCAAAATGCACTTTTCTTTGACACTGTCTTAGAAAGTTATTTGCAGAAGTCTGAAGAAAGAAATGTCTAAAGACACAAAAGTCAAATACACAGGATCCTTTGTCCACTTAAACTTAGATGATTGTGAATGTTTTCACTTTTTTTCCCCTCCACTTTTTAAAACATCTTAGAGGGAAAACCCATTCTTCACCTCTTTGCCAGAAGTTATTTTGCCTGTGGATATGATTAACACACATGTATTTATGAACAGAGACACAACATGCAGTGTAGGCTATTAAAAGACTGTGATACTTTATAGATGGGTATTATGCATTCACATGCAAAACAATTACAGAAATAGAATTGCTCAAACAATGTGTACAGCAGAAAAGAGAAACAGATCCAAATTTCAGGTTGTTCTTCTTTCAGCTCTGAAAGATGATGCATATGTTCTCTTTTCCAATAAATTTTAAGGAAATGAATCCTGAGTATTTGATACAAAGGGTGGAGGAGGAACAGTGAACAAGAAGAAGAAGAAATATGCCCTAAAGCTGTTCAGTTGTTACTCTGTAAAATCCTTTCCACTCACACAAAACTGCTATTTTGGTGCTCCAGGTCACAGAACAAAATCCTGGGGTTTTGAGAGCATTTGGGCACATGGAGGGAGGGAGGGAGAAGAAAGGTGGCCAAATGGGTACGTGGGCAAAGATGAGGGCAATCAAATCTCATGCTTTATACTGTGTAAGAGCAAGGCTCAGCTGTGAATAGAGCTTTACACTTCTGAAACTTCAATCAGCAGAACCCACTCTTAACCATCAGGTTAAGGTCACTACAATTACAAAAATATAAAAAATACTGGTCTTCTTCTGGGAAAAAAAATCTTTTATTTTCCTCCTCACTTGCTTATTCTTTATCCTTTAAAACTGATTGCATTTAAACCATAATATTTTGCTTTTTTTCCCCAAAACTTAATATGTCTCCTATATTTTCTGTTGTTTGAACAATCAGTTTTAAGGTAATTAAGGCATCTGTGAGCCAAAGCACAGTCTGCAACTCCGGGTATTAGAGCACCTCTGCTATTCTTACTGAAAGGACCATACACAGTCTTACTCTAAATATGATGTTTTTCACAGAGCTCTCATGCTGGCAAATTTCAGTTGTATTTGAGAAAAGTTGGTAAACAGGTGAAGACCATGTCAAATCAGAACTAGGGTTTTCTTTGATAACTGGTTTCAAAGGAAGGCTTTGGGAAGATACAAGAAACAGAAGGAATGAGCAGTGTAAATTATAAATATTAAATTGTTTGGAATTCAGGGTATTTCTTAGCTGCTTATATCCTCCCCTGTCTACATTCCTTAAGGATCATGCATAAAGGTTGCAGCTGCAGACTGCTCTATCTCACAGGCCAAAATTCTCAGCAAGGAAATCCCATCTACTTCAGGCTATAAATAAATAAATGAATTTCTTGATTCAAATAGAGACATCATAAAAGGAACCCCCTTCCCCCATACAAAGCCAAACCCCATCTTTTCACAACAGTCACTGCTCTACTTGTTTCAGTCTAGTGCATTGTTATTCATACCCATCCTTTTTCTATAAATATTTGTCTTGCATTTGTCAAGACTTATATTTAAAAAATGAAATTCTATTTGGGGTTTTACAGTATGGGAGGCTATTACATATACATTATCCTTATGTGCATCATTGGGGAGAATAGATGATTTGTGAAGTTATCTATTATGGGGAATAATCAAGATTAATGAGCCCTATGGCACTTGCTGAATGCCTCCAGAGATTTATTACTCAGGTTGTTCGTTTTTCTTGTTATGTTGGTGCTGTCAAGAGTCCTATAACAAATGCAAACACAGACGTGTATTAATTGCAAATGTGAAACAAGGCTACTGTGATGTTGCTAAATACTCACAGCTCTGCTGTTTGTACAGCATCTCCACTGCTCTAGGATTCCTTATCTGCCAGGTTTCTGATTAACTTTCCATTATGCTACAAAATGCAATATTTTTAAATGCCTAAAAAGATAAAGGGGGAGGGGATTAAAGAGGAGAGGGAATTCTGTTTCCATCTTGTACTTAATAATGCAAACTTTGGGCAGAACTGAGTGACAAGGCCTGGGCTTTTCCTGAATGGCTCTGCAGACAACTCTGGAAGACCTGATCTTATCATAGGTACCTTTCAATACAAGACTCTTCAAACTCAAGTTATTGTGGCAAAAAACAACTTCCTCGAGAAGCACACGAGCTCTGTCTAAAGATGCTGTTACAACACACATCTATCAAGATGTTAATGCTGCTTTCTTCTCCTGACATTCCTGTTTTTCCATGGAGGTGACAGGTGCCAGAAAACTCCTTAGTATCAACAGGAGGATCACTGTGACCCCTGAGCCTGTTAAGATATTTAGTAAAAGCTCAGTGTATCCTGGGAAATTTAAGTAGATGCACCTCTCTGAATATAAAAAAACACTCAAGAATTGCTCCTTGTTTATTTTAAACAATCTTTTTCCTGTACTGTATCTCCTCATCAATGCCATGGAGCTGCACATCCATCACGAGTTGCCATGCTTAACAGACCCCATCCATCCTGAGTGGACAAAATTACAATATTTCAAAAAATAAATTTAGGAAGAAAGAGCATTGTAAAACAAAAAACCCAAAAAACCCAAAAAACAAAAACAAAACAAAAAACCAAACCAAAACAAAACAAAAAAAAACCACAAAAAAAAAAAAAAAAAAACCAAACCAAACCAAACCAAAAAAAAAAAAAACCCAAAAAAAAAAAAAAAAACCCAAAGCAAATAAAAGGGAAGGATCAACATTGCCTTAAATATTCAACATTACCTTAAATATTCCCAGCACTGCCTTTAAGTTCAAGCAACACAACACAGACTTAAATGAATGACAAAGCAGTCCATGAATGCTGAGGAAGTGACAGCATGTGTGTCCCAGTGTCACAACATCCGTAGCTTTACTCCCAGAGGAAGCAGTCGCCCTGCCAGATTATTTCTTCATTAACACGGATGTGGACAGACACCTTATCCCTTCCACCTCCTCCCACTGGATTTACACAAGGGCCAGTTCCCAACTGCAAAAATTCACAGATCTCTCCTGTGCTCTCTGGTGTGAGTTCAAAGCAGAAGGTGTAGAATTTTCATGTTTATGCATTCATATATAAAAACACGTTTCTACCTCCCAGGCAGATGTTTTTCTTATTCACCTCGCTGGCATCAACACAGAATGAGTGGGATGATGCTAATAACTCAGCACTATTAATGTACAGAAGGGTAAAATAATGTAGCAGCAAACAGTGATATCATGAAAATATATCTAGTTCTCTCTCAAAATAGCCCAGTATATGAGGACCTAAAAAACCTGCCAAATTCTTCCTTAGTGGAAAAGAAATTCAACAAAATCTATTTAAAACAAATGCGTAGGTGCAACTTCAGGTTTGGAAATCACCATGTTTCAGTTTGAAAACTTCTGGGAGAGGCTACAGGAAAAAAAGAATAAGATCTTTGAACTCTCACTATTATTTTATTTATTGTCACTTATACATTTTCTCTGGGTTTTGTGGAATTAAGCTACTAGGCTAGGTCAACATTAATTTTGGTGTAGTAAAGCTATTCAGATGCTTTTATACAGCTTATGCTGTAATTTAAATAGCTGTTAAAAAAGATTTAGTCCTCTTTTTTAGTCATATCTTAAGTTAAAATGCATCATAGTCTAGCTACTAAGCATTGCTCCAGGAAGAGAAGCCCTCTGTCTATCCCTTGGAGAATAATTTGCTATAAAATCTCAAATCCTCCTCCTTCTGTACTTTCTACTCCTTACGTTCATGACCCTCCAGATTTAGAAGGCAAATGTTGAAGATGTTGTTATGTTTTTGTGAAACCTTCAGGAGTGCTTTGGATGCAGCACAAGATTCATTAGCAGTAGAAACAAATACCTAAAATTGAGAAATGTAGGAAATCCTTTAAAAGGACTGGAAAGGATATTCTTTTCATTAAAGCACAGGTTTTAATTCAGATCAGAAGCAAAATGCAGCAGAGGTTTGTTTAATTTATGTCTGAATTTGGTACCTAAGTAATTTGCCATGCTGGGGGAACAGGGTCTTGTAAGATTTAGAAATGCAAATCAGAGAGTCAGCCCTGATTTGTAATCTGCTTTCATTTCTCTCTTAAGATTACGAAAAAAATGCAAAAACCTAGTGATACACAACAAGGAAATAATAGCATAGTCCCACATGATTTTTTTTCCCCCAAAAATTAGCTGAAATAGATGTGCATTTATTGGCAGATTAAAAACAAACAAAACAAAAAACAAAATAACCAAACAACAAGCAAACCCCATGTTATTAAATAGCTCAAGAACACCAACGTAGTTCTTTGCCTTTGGGTGCTACTCTGTCTTAGTGAAACAAGTTTTTGTGTGCTTGCTCCCCAGACTGATAGGTACTGTCTGAACAGCAATTTCCCCATCTCCTTAAGTGTTAACCATTTGCAGCAATAATTTGTATAACTTCAGGCAGTAAGTTAACATGAGCCAGCTCTAGCAGAGAAAATTCAGAAATATGCAAAAATGGAGACAACCATTCCTGCTTTTGTGCATGCAGAGTTAGTAAATCCAGGGGAAAACCCCTTCTATCTGTTTGGAAAACCAGGAGCAGAACAAGCCTCACTGCATGTATTAGCAGACTGCCAGTGCACTGTGGATGCCCAGAGGACTAAGACAGTGGCAGGCAGATTCTGCCATCAGCCAGGCAAGATGTCACACAGTGCAGGTTGGATTCCCTGAGTCAAGGATGAGAAGAAGGGACAGAATAATTCCTTAAATTCACACACACTGCCAGCTGGCAGAAATGAGATCACTTCTCTTTAAAGCACCTTCTTTCAAAGACTTCTCAAAGTGTGAACAGCTCCAGACCAAACTTCACTGATAAGCTGTTATGGGAATATCAACCAATTTGAGATCCTGTCTCTGTCTTCTCCACATCTCTTGTATTTGCGGGGTGCCCTCGTGGCAGGAAGGAATGATGAATTTGACTCCGTATTCTCAGAAGGCTAATTTATTATTTTATGATTCCATATTATAATAAAGAATACTAAACTAAACTATGCTAAAGAATACAGAAAGGATACTTACTCAAAGGTAAAAAGATAATAAAAAACTCATGACTCTTTCCAGAGCCTTGACACAGCTTGATCCTGGCCAATAAGTCAAAACCATTCACATGAAACCAATGAAACAATCACCTGTTGGTAAACAATCTCCAACCACATTCCAAAGGAGCAAAACACAGGAGAAGCAATGAGATAATTATTGTTTTCTTTTTTTCTGTGAGGCTTCTCAGCTTCCCAGGAGAAGAATCCTGGGTGAAGGGATTTTTCAGAAAATATGAATGTGACATATATCCTCCCATAAATACCTAGAGGTTCCTCTGAACCCTTCTCCTCTTCAGATTGAACAAGACCAGGTCCGTTGCCTGGCATGACAGGAAGACAAGAAGCAACATATTCAAGTTAAAAGGAGAGTATCCTACTGAATAGAAGTAAAAATATTTTCCCCATGAGGACAGTCAGCCTTTGGAACAGAAACAGCGTGCAGTCTCCATCTGGGGAGGTTTTAAGACACAGGTGTATCACACGCTGAGAAACACAGGCTGATTTCACAGCTGACCCAGCTCTGAGCAGGAGGTTGGACTGGAGATCTCCTGAGGGACCTTTGAACCTCAGCTACCACGTGATACTACTACTACTACTACCAACAGCAGGAGCAATACCTTATGAAAATGAGAAGTGACAAGAGAAAGCCATCAGATCATGGAGGGATGAAACTGAAATGTCAGAGAGTATGAAATAAGTGCATTCTTATTCAGGGGCAGCATAACCATATCTTGTGCACCCCAGCAGCAGCTCGGTCTTATGTGACAGGATAGAAAGCATCAAAGTTTTTTACTGTTAATAAATTATATGGTACTTACTAGCAAAGAACAATTGTCTTGCAGAGGCTAAAGATCACCAGAGCATCTCAGATTTCATTCAAAAAATCTGTCCCACTTTGCTACAAATGGCAGTTTGCAGCAATTAATGACTGTGACTTTTTGTTGTCTAAAAATGTCATACTAGATGTAGGAATGAGTGATGGATATTTTATAGTGCCTGATAACCTAGGCATCCTGAGAAGATACAAGATTTCTCTGTACCTAGAAATAGAGGAGAAACCTCAATGTAGGTTACATCAAATTGCAAACTCAGCTCATACTTTAAATACAGTAAAGTTATTCTGGAAGAGCTGATATTACATATGCATGACAAAACCATAAAAGAGAAAACGAAAACAAGATAACATACATTTGAAGGGAAAAGTTCTTCCACAGTAGCACCCTCCACTCTTTAAGATAGACAATTAAATATGCAGTTATAAAAGTAGGAGTCATCCTGAACATCACATCACAGTGGCTGAAGCTACAGAAATCTTTTAGCAGCCCCCAAGGAAGTGCAGTTAGAGTAATTTCATATTCAGTGTAGCATCTGCGAACACCAATGAGGTCAAATTTTTGCAGACCCTTTAGTTCTGCTTCCATAAGAGAAGCTACTGCAGACAGAGAAAGGAAAACCCCTGAGTGAATGCTAAATGTGTGCTTTGGAACCACTTCCTGTTCAAACAACTTGTGAGACAGAGACTAAATTATAAACAGCCTGAGACAATAGATTCTAACTTGTTGGCCAATTTGATTCCCAGGTTCAACTCCACATTTTAAACCCTTAAAAACCAGATAAGCTGGTCATACACCACCAGAGTATCTTTAGTCTGATGTGCTTCAAAGTCCAGGGACCATCAGTGAATATCTCAAGCTTATGAATTATCTCCAAGCTGCATAAGAAAGAGTAAAAAAAATATTTTTTTACATCCTCAATGAGGTTTTCCCAAAATCTAATCACTGTGTTGCTTTCAATCATTTTAACTATGTCAATGCATTCACTACAATTCAAACCCTACGATGGGGTCACACAGCTGGCAAGACAGACCAAGGAAAACATGAACTGTGTGTCACTGGAAGTGCAAAGGGCTCACACATGCCAGAAGGGAGCTTTGTGTGATTACAGAGAAAGGCAAATGGATGACAAGAAGATGTGGCTTATACAGCCTGGTTTCATTTCATAAAAAATCTTGGAAATTCAGAAATTGTATAACATTTGTTATAACGTTTGTAAGAACATTTTTGCAGGCTGTCTGACTGCTGTCTCTTACTCTTTAACAATGCATATTAAAGCCATATTTAATATATATATTTTTCAACTGAGAAGTTGATGCAATTACCAAAAGTTATTGACTAAAAATAAAGAATAGCAAGCCAGCAGATGCAGAGGGACTCTGCACAGAGCCCTGACTGCTTGCAAGTATTGAAATCATAAACATGAGGTCCCTCCACCTTTGCTGTGCACATTAAAGTGGATATTTCCAAGACTGGAAATATTCAACTCCTTTCCTGAGATACCTAACAACACCTAAAAGCACCACTGCACAAAGAAATAAAGCTTATAAACCATCTAATGCTAATTTATTTTTCAGTGCTGTGCTTTTCATTCTATGTCCACACCCGTGCTGTACTTTCAGACTGTGCATTGCAGTTCTAAGAGCAAGCACCACCCTGATCTGAATATACCACCTTGCCTTTTAACTTTGCCTTCTTTCTCCAGGTATTCTGAACACAGAAGCAGCAAGGATCACGATTCCACTGCAAGACACAACCCATGTTTCACATGGGAAAATTAAGGCACTAATGCTCAGATGGGTTTCACTGAGCTGCAGAAGCCTCGGTAAATACCACATTAGTAACCCAGACACTTCCCCTTCTTTCCACAGTCAATAACAAGAAACAAGGGGACCAGACATCCCTGCCACAGATTTTTAGGTAAATGGACTTCTCTTTCAGGTTCTGTGAGGTGTGGAGAGTATTAACCCTGTTTTACATACTTTCTGCACAGAAATGTCTCTAGGGAAAGTAGCATCAACCAGACACTTTTTCAACCTACCTAAAAATCTGACTTAGCCCCTGCAGAACTTTCCTCACTGCCATGCAGTAGGAACAAAAAAAGATTTAAATCTGTAAACATTCCCCATTAGAGAAGAAGTGCTAGGTCACCAGAAGATAAAGGAATAAAAGCAGGACTCAACTCCCAGACTCCACTTTCAAATGCCAGATCATGTATTTTTTAAATCCTCTTTAGCTTCTATATTCATCTTCATGCCAAATGGTACAGTCTGACTGACATTGACCTTTCATGTATAGGAAGCTACACAGAGAGAAATGATGTGGTCATTAAATTCCTAGTTTCTAAAATTTTGGCCGGAATTAAGATCCAATATTAAGTCAGTTAAATAAGATTGTCAAAAAGAATGAAAAACTGACTAATATATATTAAACACCTGGCCTTTTCTTCCACTTTTTTCCCCCCAAATTTTTCCATCTATTCTTGGCCTTTAGAAAAAGGTGGCAAACACAATTCACTATTTTCTCAGCAAAACCTATGTTTTCTGTCACAATGTGAACAAAGGACTTTTTTTCTTTCTGGTTTGATGGACTAAAGAAGAAAAAGTCTTAGAAAATGTCTGCCTCTGCCTCTTCCTCTGATGGAGGACAAAAAAAATTGTGGGCCATCCAAAGAGAAAGAGTATAGTGAAAGTGCTGAAGATTCTTTAAATGGGAGCAAGAGCTTTAAGCCTGGTGCATGCAGGTCAGTCAGCACTTTCAGAACTTAAGAAAAGTATTTTGAGAGAGGTGAAATAACTGTACAATGATTCTGTGCCAGGCACTATCTGTTTCATAAGAAAAAGAGATAAAAAATGTTTTGATCAAAGTTGCTTCATCTTTCTATGCTTGCTAGAACCACCAAAACACAGAACAGAAGTGGAGGTAGCCCCAGCTTGCAGCACTACAAAACTGGCTGGAGGCATCAGTAAATTTGGATGATTTGGGGTGCTTTTCTGATATTTTGTTTTTCTGCCTTTAAGTATCAAATACTACCTACACCTACAGACTATGTTCAGATTGAATACAGTTCTGCTAAATCTTGTGGGGTGCACAACATTTGGATCTTAAATGTCTTAAAAGTACCACAAACCATGCAGAATCCCCCCACAAACAACTAAATAATTCTCAGAGGATCCATGGGGCTTTTACCACTGCCCATAAGTAAACTGAGGCACATACAAAAGTCCTCCCTAAAGGCTTGGGAGCTCTGCAGGTGGAGCTGCAGCTACAACTCACCAGGGACTTATGTTCCTTACCTTGCAGGCTTCACCTTATAGGCTCCAAAGCACAAATTTTCATAGCTTTTAATAATTTTTAGGCTTGGATTCTTTATAAACAACAACTGAGGCAAAAGATAGGTTGGCAGCCCCCCATGTGAGCATTCACTGGAGCAATGACAGGAGTGTCTGGGTGTGGGACCACTGGGAGATGCAAACCTGGGATGCAGCATCCACCCCAATGCCCAGACTGACAGAGATGCTGGGCCTGGTTTCAGTGCTGAACAAGGAATGGTTATTGTGTCATACAACACAGTCACAGAATGGGTTGGGCTGGAAGGAACCTTAAAAATCATCTTGTTCCAAACCCCCTGCCATGGGCAGGGACACCTGCCATGAGACCAAGTTGCTTCAAGCCTAGTCTAACCTGGCCTTGAACACTTCCAAGGATAGGAATCCACAACTTTACTGGGCAATGTGCTCCTGTGTCTCACTGCCCTTACAGGAAAGGATTTCTTCCTAATACCTAATATAAACCTGTCCTCTTTGAGCTTAAAGCCAGTTCCCTTTTCCATATCGCTACATGTCCCTGTCGAAGTCCCTCCCCAGCTCTCTCCAGACCCCTTTAGGTACTGGAAGGTGCAATTAGGTCTCCCCAGAGCCTTCTGTTCTCAGGATGAAAATGCTCCAACTCTCTCAGCCTTTCTTCCTAGATGTGTTCCATCCCTCTAACCGTCTTGCTAGTCTTCCTCTGGAATAACTCCAAGAGGTCTCTGTATCATGGTCTTTCCCCTCATCCCATCCTTTAAATACATGTAGTTCCATTTATTTACAACTCCAAACTCTGTGACTTAATTACTTTTTGCCAGTGCTGCCCAACACAACAGGATCTTGATCCCCTGTTTGAGCCCAAGAGCTGTCGTAAAACAACAGCTTTGATCTGTTTTATCCAGTCCTAGGAAATGAAGTTTTAGCAGGTATTTTTTTGCCTGCTCTACCAACTAGATACTTCATAAAGTGAAACAGAATCTCTGCTTCCTTCAGGGCACCTGCTTTCAATTACAGAAAACATACGGCACCTTCAGATTTTTCAGCTTTCAACATCTGTGCTTTGCAGGTACGATTTGTTGCATTCAAATTACTGCTAAAGCTGCAGAATGGTGTCGAGCTTCCAGGGACATGCTTGAGAAACACTAGAGATGGACAGAAAGTAATAGTTATTTGCAATTGCTTTTTAATGACTGATTAATGCCTGTTCTGAACCAAATCCTTTAAATTGTTTAGAAATCTCACCTTGCTCCTCTTGGAAACTCCATTCAGCCTCAGCTTGATTAGAAACATCACCTCTACCCTGCAGCAGACGAACATACTGGCATTGCTATCCAGCCAAATACACCAGTCTCACACCTTACTCCAAAAGATAACACTATAAATAATACCTCTAAAAGGGAAAACAGCCTGTTGTATCAGTCAGGCACAGCTGGTCACCACGCTGGGATGAGACAGTGACAGCCACAGGTTTAATTCTGCACTAGGTTAAATCTGTCAGTCAGGGACACACACATGCACACAGATTTATACCCTCCCACCTTTTCCAAACAGGACTGGTGCATACAAACCAAACCAGCTCAGCTGAGCAACCCCTCAGGACTTCTGCAGGCTGGTGCAGTATGACATAAACCTGAGTGTCTGTGCCTAGACACATCCAGGTGCACTGATGGCAAGAATCTCAGATTAACCACCACCGTGGTGCTCCCTGCTCCTGCTGCCAGCCCAGCCTGCTGGCTCCTTATTTCAGGTATTATCACATCATAGCCAGTGCTTGCCAAATCACACAAGCTAAAATAGAACTTCATTACTGCTTCTACTGGGCCTAGCTGAGGAAAAACTCACTGGTTCTATGGAACAGCAGCCCCAAGGCCTAACCAGGAGACAGAAGGAGGTAAGGAGAAGCAGCAGAGGGAATGATGAACACTACAGTTACAAGGAAAAAACAGGGGGGAGCATTTTCTAATCTAGACCTGGAGGAATAGATTTTCATGGATGGATGGATGACATATCTGTGGCAGAGCAGGACTCATGGGAATACAGTGTGGAATACACTCTCCAGGATCAAATCCAGTTGCTTTGCTATATACTAAAGGCTACTGGAGCATTTAGGTATTTACACTCTTTACAATTATATTTGTATTCTTTTATGATTTATAAATACATTATATTATTTCATATTTATTTACAAGGATCATCCTTCTGCTTAAGGTGAATTTAGATCCAGTGGAATTTTACTAAGCTTAAAATCACAGGAGATTACTATGGAGGTACCTGTGCTGAAGGAGTGCCCCCCTTCACCTCTTCACTGTGTAAGCAGCTGATAGGGCTGTGTATGTCAGAGAAATTAGGAACAGAGAAGAAATCAATTATTGTGCTTAGAGAAATAATATCTTAAGAGGATGATTTTAGACTTGAAAAAACTTAGAAAACTAGAAAACAACTTGGGTTTAATTAATGTAAGGCAAATCTCCCAAATTAATGCATACCAAACTTTCCAGACCATAAGTCTTTTTTCTTAGATCAGCTACTTTTGTGTAAGTTTGTATCACAATAATGAGCAGAATATTGTGGCACCTACTAGTTTGTTTTATACCTTTTAATTTGGATTAAACTCTGGACTTCTGTTTCCTCCAGTTCTACTTCAGGAGACTGAAGCAGTAGGATGGGATCCAAGTTCATCTTTGCATTCCAGGCAGGCTACACCTCCTACATTTGGTTCAGGACTTTTTCTAATTTAATTATGTTTGCACTTGGATGTAAGTTAAGTCACAGCTCAACCATTAACTGTGCTCTGCTGTGGCATCCACCCTCTGTATTTGACTTCACTAACTGCCTAATGTTTTGCAGTGAGTTTCTGGTAAGTATGTGTTTGCAGATTTTCATGACAGACTAATAACACCAAAGGAGGCTCCAGGAACGTTTTAAATAAATATTATGTGTATATTTTCTCAACAGTGTCTGCCTACCAGCACCTTTGGAGCTACATAATCTTATCTAGAGTACGTTTGCATTCTGTTTGCACTAATCAATGTGGTCCATTGCTACTGAGCAAACTGTTATTTGATTAAAACATTATGCACAGCGTAGTTCCAGGACAGACAATCATGTGGTTCTGAAGAGGCAGCAGTTTCTATTTCTGTCTTGCAAATTTCTGCTTGCCATCATCAGGTATTTCTTCATTAATCATAATGAATAATGAGTAGATGAAGGCCTTTACCTGGGCCAGGAACTTCTTAAGGCATTGTGAGAAACTATGTGCTCTCCTGCCTTTGTCTTTTCCCTTCTTTATTGTTATTCCTATTTAGGCCTAGGATGGATGCCTGGAATGTAGGTCCAGCTGTAAATGACTGGAATTTGCTACAGCTTCAGAGCAGGAATCTTCCCTGACTGTGTCAGGAGATGACAGAACATCAATTCGGGGAAGATGCTTGAGCTTGGTGGAGAGCAGATGTTACGCATCTTAACTTTTTCTGGTAATTTATTATATTGTCATCTTTTCGGCTGCTATCAGCAGATGGTTGAACAGTTTGGAGTGGTAGCCAAACTGAAAAGAATTGAGTAGTGCCACTGAGTGCATCAGACAGACAAGACCTGATTAGGGCATTATCTTCTCATTCGAAATATGAAAATTGAATTCCACACTTGCCCATTTGGACATGTCTCATTTGATGTATAACAACAGTACAGTCTAAACTATAGCAGTCACCTATATATTCCATATAGGAAATAAATTTAAGCTAAGCTAGTTACTAGTAACAGCTGTGAAAGCACAGGCTCTGAAACTCATCTGCTACAGACAAATCTCTAATCTCTTTGGCTCAGATTTATTAAATTTATGTGTGTGGGATTTCCTGTTTAGTCCGTGAAGAGAAATAATCATTTTAGAGGGTAATTCAGACTTCAGGTGGACTAAAATGGAGGTAGAAATGTTTTTTCCATTGACTATAGAGGCATCCTAGGCCAACTGTAAGATAAATACTCTATCTGTGAAGGAAGATAACAGCTTTGTTACATCAATATCATGAAGATGAATAGAATACATACGGCTTAGAATAATGATAGCAATTATCTACCTCAGTTAGATAAAATTTCTTGTTTTCTGTTCAACTTGCCTGCTAATACTACACCAATATGCACCTGCTCTGTAAAGGCAAAGTTATCTCTTTCTATTTCAACAGCTCAAGGTGTTGTTACCCAAAAACCAGAAAGGACATCCTGTGTCACCCATCAAGTAAGGGTACACCCAAAGAGTGATCTCATTCATGTCCTGTAGCCCAGTGATGCCAGAAATAGGGCACAGACTTTGTGCTGAGCCTGCACATCCTCAGCCCCAGGCACGTCAGTCTTGCCTACACTTGTATTGCCCAACTTGGAGCTTCATTTTAGCCGCTTTAGCTGCAGCAGCAATTTTCTTAATGGCCAGGTGGCTATTGCCTAATATATTTTGCTTTTGCTTGTCTTTGCATAATGATGTGGTTTATGTGCACTTTTTATACAGACAGCAGTAACTCGCAGTTACTCTGCACAGGATGAAATATTTATGATCCCAAGGTAACAACAGAGTGCAGAGGAACACAGACCTGGTATCATAATGGAGAACTCTGAAGAGGCTATACAAGGTACAGTGCAGAGGAGTGGAGGCACAAGCAGATATTTGACAGGGCACAGCCTGACACTCAAGACCCCAGGGCTACAAAAATTCACCTACAGCTGCCTAACAAAATGCAAATCTGTGGTTTTAGGGTAAGAGAAAAAGTACCAAGCTATGTAAGACATCACATACATATTGAATGGATGGTGTTGCAATCCAAGGGAGAATGAGCAAGGTGTAAAAGAATGTTAGAAAACATATTTAAAAAAAAACCCCAAAAACAACAAACCCAAACCAAACCATTAAAACAGCCAGAAGAAGAACCCTGAATAAGGATTAGGAAACCATCAACATCATGCTCATAAAGGCAAAAAGGAAGAAGAAACCCCCATTATCAAGGTACCCCTCCCAATGATGCCCTTGGTATCTGACTACTTGCCCTCACCACCTCTCAGCTCCAAAAATTAAAGCTCTGAGTAAGGATGAGCAAAACACCTTGGATAGGAGTAGACAAATGTCTATATGCATCTCAAATGTGTTATTGAAGCTTTCCTCCCCCATAACAGTGTTCTTTCTTTTCTCTTAATAAGTAGATGTGGATTAATAATAATAATAATAATAATAATAATAATAATAATAATAATAACAACAACAACAACAACAATATTTTATGAGACCATTAAATTTCAATTACACTAACAAAAAATTTTGCCTCTTACACAGGGAGCACATTTCACCTGCCTCTAAGAAGATTTTGTATCTGAAAATGTTCAATATTAAAGCTAGCCTGATGACTTCATTCCTTTTCTAAGACAATCAGACCAGAAACTCATAGCTCTGACCAAGAAAAGAAAAAAAGCAAAAAACCTACAAATTCTTTTAGCATGAATGTGACCAGTTTCTATCCATTACTGTCTTGTTTTCCACTGTATATGTTTACTCTTTCCATATGTACTTGCACAGTGATCACACTCCTGTTAGGCACTGCAGAGCCTAATCAAGACAAAATATTTCTAGCCTCAACTTGTAGGAGTCATGGCCTCACACATCTTTTTTTTCACAGAGGAAACCCCAGCACAGAAACAGAGCTTATTCAGGAAGTTTACAGTGAGACCTGATGTGACATTTAAGAGGAAAAGAGCAGCCATGACAATTTTATGCTGATTTCAAACGTTTGGGTTTGCTGCAATAGTTGTTGAGTAGTAACAAAGCAAATTGCAAATACCATAACAATCATGATAATATGTTAATAGTTTTAATTGAAGTAATTTCTGCAGACAATAAGAATTATACCCTAATGTGTTAATTAATATGATTAGGATATGTTGTGAAAATGAGGATGTAAAATGATATCACATGGTATCTGGAAAGGCATGTACAGAGGCTGGCTCCTCGAGGTGAGATTTATGGACATTAACACACAAGGCTTCAGCAAGGTAAACAGCTGTTTCGATTTTAGTTATAATGAACATTAACTCCACATCCCCATTTCTGCTTAATTAAACCTCTGTCTCTGCAACCGATCAAGAGCAAACAGCAAAGGTAACAGGCACTAATTGGGCCCTGTGCAATTTCAGCCTCAGCTTGGAGCCCAAGTGGTCTGTCTGAACCAAAAAACTCCTGCAAAATATAAAGTTTCTCTGCTGCTTCTCTCTCCAGCATTCCCAACAATTTATTCATTCAAAGCCAAACAATGTGTATGCATCACAAAAAAAAAAGATCATATGGAAGCACTGCAAAATGTACAATGTGAAAAAATAAATTAAACGCCTTTTCACTGCTGTGCAGCTTGTCACTTCCTTATTATTGCTTATAGAACGTCAAGTAATAAAAAAAAACCCTGAACCCCTAAGGAATCAAAAAAAAATACTCTCAGGAAATCTCCTGCTGGACATCTGACAGCCAGCTCCTGGGCATTTTGATTAATCTTCACCCTCCCCAAGAGAGGATCACCACTGTGCCAGCACAGAGTTAACCACAGAACCATGGAAGAGACAGAGAAGGAGGCAGCAAGCAACCTGCTCTTTAAGAGCACGTAAAACCCCCACGAGATGCATCTACTAAAAGAAAGAGCCTCAGGAGCCCCGGTGCTGTGTCCCAAATGTGTTCTGAAGAGCCCACAGCCTCCCTGTACAAAATGTCCCCCCATCCTCCTCACGACATGCATCAGTCAGCACCAGGGCAGCTCCATCTGAGAGAAACTGGACATGACAGAGCACAGACTGCTCCTACCGCACTTACTGAGGGGAAAAAAAAAAATGGAAGGACTTATGCCCCAGAGGACACCAGATAATTTTACATTATTCTGTTAACGAATCTTTAAGACAGGACAGAATAAGAAAATGGTTAAAATACCTCACAGCCCCTCAGATGTGGAAGTGACAGCTGCAGCCTTTCTTCAAGTGCCTCACTTCACGAGCATGCTCCTCAAGGTTTCTTTCTGACCTACAACCTTTATCTGAGCTTCCTTTGTGGCTTAGCAATACAAGAAGTGTCGCTTAGTCGTTACGCTGAAACCACTCGCTCCCTGGTTAACTTTTTTTTCCCCTTACAGCTGAAAGCTTCAAGTTCACAAATGTATCAGGCAAAAGCTAAGGAAAACACCCTGTGGTTCTCTACAAACACACAATAACCTTTAATACAAAAATGCATTTTAACTTGAGGTGGAGTAATAGGCATTTGGGATTTACATGCACAACGAGGTTCATCTTCAAAAAGCACCATTTTGTAGCTCTCTGAAGGAAGTGGTAAATACTGTGCACTCCCTCGCCCCTTCATGGGAGGCTGGCTACCTACGGCCTGAACTGAGAGCAGACCTTAAGCATAAATCACTTAATTACTCCTTTTATTTGATACCCAAGTACCTTGTGCTAATAAAGTTAAGCATTAAAGAATTACAATGTGACAAATTATACTCCCATCTCTTAAAAAAAATATTACCGAAACAGAGCCGGATCTGAAAGGCTCTCGACAACGTACAGTGTAGGGCTAATTTTAGATGATTCCTCAATCACTGGACAGTTTGCAGTGTACACAGCCAAGCCAGCTCAATCAACTGGCTTCTATCTCCATGACTCCAGGTCACATTATCTCATGAATGAACTGTTATGTAGGTCAGTCAAGAGTCATCTAATTGGATGCACGTTTCAGCCTTGGCATTTATGCTCTAGATATCAAAGCTGCAGACAACTGGGTAAGTCAAAAGAAAATATGAAGGAAGGGGCTGTGATAATTAGGCTTTGTTTCAGACAACAGGCATGGGAAGAGATGCTAGCAGAAACTTGTGTTTAGCCACTTTTGTTCTTACTGGATATAATGCAAGTGGAAAGCACAGGAGCAACAGGCTCAGTAGCAAGGAGCTTTGCTGGGTCACAGGTTGGAATTTAGTCACAAATCAAGCTCTGTCCCGCTAATGTCCCTCAGCTTGGCTGGGAGGTACATTGGTCTCTGCTGAGGCATGTACCAAATATGTGTCTGCTTACTTGCAGTAACTGATACCACCGAGTCTCCATGCAGAGGCCCCCGAGCGGTCATCAGGAAGGAATATTTTTGGTTGTTCCCAAATCAAGGTGGATTCTAGACAACAACAGAACTGAAAGTTTCCATTCTCCATCGCCAATCTGAGTCATGCTTGTACTTAAATGATTTAAAGAGCAAGGTCTTTGGGGAGACTTCCCAGCATGGCTCGTGAACTGTTTGTTTAGCTTTGCAAGCAGAAAGCTGATATAAAATACACTGGAGTAGTAATCCTGGTAATATTTGGGCAAAATGAAGAACATCAGACTGGAGATGCATGATGAAACTAAAGTGAAAGAGTTCTTGCTTTACAGAAATGCTTTGACAGACATTTCTTTTCACTTCCTCTTCAATCCAAGCTATGCTAATTTAGACGCAAAAACAAAATTGCAACTGATTAAAATTGGGTTGGCGGTAGTTCCCGTATGAGGAAACACAGAGCTCACAATCAGATAAAAGCCAAGCTGTCTAAATGCAGCCCTGCCTGTACTTTATAGCAGTGACCCAGCAGCTATTTACTAGTTATTTGTGTATTTTCATTTTTCAGAAACGGCTCACAAAGGATTTTCTCCTCCTTTGTGCTCCCCCAACTTTAAAAATAATTTCTGGAATACAAAGGGTTAAAACTACTGAAGTGAAAGCAAAATGCTCAAGGCCAAGTTTTCCTGCAGCCTGTGTACTTGGTTGCATTTTCATCTCCTGTGTCCTGACAGCTGTTATCTTCAAGTGTGCTTCGACATGCCCACTGCTGTTCCAGCAGTCTTTTTGTTTACCTCAGAGCTTGCTTTTAAGAGCTTTAAAACCTTGATGCATGTAGGTTGTAGAAGGGGGATTTATTATATTACTTATTATACAGGAGGTATCTTTTGCTCTCTTGTCTCCACCTGCTTCAAAACAGGGATTTTAAAAAAGATTCCAAAGTATGTTAAAAATAAATAAATAAATAACCCCTCAGGTAGCCCTTTTTAACCTGCTCCCCATCTCCAAAAAAGCCTTTGTTCCAATGTTCTCATGTCCCAGCAACAACTGCTTCACACTCACATAGTGTGACTCCTAGGAGGATGTGAAAGTAGGTACAAACATCTGTTAATTAAGTCTCAATTTGCAGATGAGATGAGTAATACACGAATTTTACAAATGGATATGCTGCAGCACACAGCAGTGAATAAAGCTGGCCAACTTTAGTACAAGATAGAAGGAGGCAGCCCAAGTTTCCTTGTTCTGGCTATTAGTATTTTAAATAAAATACAAATAAAATAAAAGCTATATAAATGCACCTGAGATGTTGACTTCTAGTCTACAAAAGGCGAAGTCAGAATAATTTTCCAGAAGATAAATACCAATATCCATACAAACAAAAACCCCCACGAACTAGTAATTGATGAATAAAATTGCATCAGGTTCAATTTGCAAGACAGAGTATTAATGTATTTTTAATGGCTGAACCAAGGGAAGGTCATTATACAAAGTTTTAATTCTAGTACATTAGTGCTGCATTTATACATTAGCAGTTAATGTGATAATGTCAAACTCTCCACTTGTGACATCATAAAAAATAAGGGATTTTTTTTATTCTTTTGGACAAAAAAATAATCAGAGCTATTATTAAGCTTTCCTTCTCCAGTCATTGAGTGATTGTTTATGCTGCTGTATCAATTTTACATGCAAGATGAAAACTATAATGGAAGGGCAACAGATGCTAAAAATGTAAATCTTTGGTAAATTGCACAATCAACAAAGGCAGACAGGGTTTTGCTTCTGTTTTCAGCTGTGGTTGTTGTTGGCTTTTTTTTTTTTTTTTGCAAATGAAATAATTTTAATGCTCCTTGACCTGTCAATACCATTTTTAATGGAATGCAGGAAATAAATTAACAGTAGTGAAAAAAAACCAAAAGTGAATGTGAAAGTCAGCTTGAGGAAACAGCCTCTTCAGCAGAGATGTTTTCTGGATTCTTGAAAAGCCACATGCAAAGTTCTGACACTCAGCACTGTTACAATAGGCTGATAATACTCAATGGTAATTTAGGGTAGTTCAGGATCAAAATTCAATGTGTTGAGCCCAGTATGCAGACACTCTGTATATCCACCAAAGTATCCTCCCAGGATTAGTATTAGCACTTACAGCACAGACTATTCCCCTGAAGATCTCACCTAGATCTTCCTATACCTAGCTTCTAAATCAAGATGGTTGTGTGTTATACTACAAAACTTTAGCTTCCCCCCTCCAGCCTGTCTTCCTCATTCACTTTCTATAGATTATCATTCAGCAACATGAAAATTTCCTGAAGGTAATTACCTGGCTGCAATTCAAGACATTAATAAAAACTGCAGTTTCCTTTGGCAAGTGGCTGTGTTTGGGAGGGGTGGAGGCATGAACGCAGGGTAGGTGAACCTGTGCAGGCTCTGCCACAGCCTCTTTTGACTTGCCTCTTACTTCCTACAAGTGCTTTTGCCCCACTTGGGGTTTTGGCAGGGGCACTGTGTTTCTCAGGAGTTATCTGCTGCCTCTTGGATTGATTTTTTTTGGTCCCCCGAGCTCTGGCAGATGATCTGCTGTGGATGATGCAGGGCTCTGCACAGCTCGGCTGTTGGGAAGCCCTGGGGTGTGGTTGGGGCTCATCACCTCTGCAGGCACATGGTGGCAATTTTGCTAAACCACATCCTAATGAAAAAAGGGAAACTAGGTCACAGTCTTTGCTTTCACTAGTAAGCAGGTGGGGGTTTTGTTCTTTTCCTGACATTTTGTCTTTCCTGCAACTCTGTCACCTTTTCTCAGGGGTTGGCCTGATTCACCACTGCCAACTATCCCACCTGAAGGCAGGTTTAGCTTTGCTGTAGTCAGACTAAGAATATTAGAGAATTTTGACCACTGTGCTCAGAGCAGCATGGAGCTGATTAGAGCAGAAATCCTCAAACGTTCCTGAGTCATTGGTGACGAAGATGCCACCAATACTTGGACCAAAGCAATGTTGGATCACATCTGGGTTTCTTTATCTTCAGATGCTGCATCTGTGGCCCTGACTACCACTGATACCTGTCTTTATTATTTTATTCTATTATGAAATGGCTTTTCCTCCAAACCCTCTAAAAAATATAAGTAGTAATGACATAAGTTTTCATTAGTTTACATTATTCTTCCCATGATTTTCCTGACCCATTTCTTTATCCACACTGTTAAAAATCTGCCATACCTTCAGTACAGTAATTGTTTATAGTTGCTTTACCTTGCAAATACTTTCTCTTTTCTCACAGTTTGGTGGGTTTGTTTGTTTGTTTGTTTGTTTTGGAGGCAGGTGCTTATAGACTTACAGTAAAGTTGCACCAATGTTTTGAGGACTGTTTGAATCTCTAGTCACTTTAGATGCATAGATGAAGGAATATTTCAAAGATTTCTTCCTTTTTAACAGATATCCAGTGCTATCATCCCTTCTTGTGGGCACTGAACTCATGCCATGATCACTAATTCTCTTGTCTGAAAAAGTATGTAGGCTTATGCAAAATAAAGTAAAATTTACCAGTAAAGAAGCAGCTGACATCTTCATAGTGCCCACTAAACTATTAACTAAGCATGCAAATGGACAGCATAGACCTTCTTTTGGGACAATTTATGCAATTATGAATATGTAAGTTGTATTTTCATGTTCTGTTTTGACCTCTGCTTACTGAAATGTTGACAAGGACACATATTTTGACTGCAAGTCATGTTTTTGATGCATCCAAAAATACACAGTACAAATCAAAATCTAATCTGGAAGGACACAACAAATTATATTGCATAGGAGTCTTGGGTTTCCCTTCTAAAAATGGGCAAAGTAAGTTTTCAGTCTATGTGGCTTCAAAGAAAATAAAATTAAAATATGAAAGAAAGTTCCTAAGACAAAGAAACATATATGGTTAGATTTTAAAGTTCCTTTGTGTCACAGAAATCTGGTATTTCTCCATCAATTCAAAGACTCCTAAAGGCATGATATAATTTCTTATCACCTGAACTTAGCAGCATCTTCCCATTTTGCAAATTGTTTTAGGTTTCTCTAAGCTCTTTGATAGTTTTAATTTGCAGGGACACATGAATGGAAGCCTTCTTTGCTAAACACATTGTGAGCTCCATCCAACACAAAGATCAGTGCCAAGAGCTGCTTTATGTCAAAGTCTGACGAGGAAGGTGTCCTGGTGGGACTGACTGTGGAAGAATTGTGCCTATTTTAGTTCATTTAGCTTTTAAACACACAGCTTCAGAGAAATGCAAAATTGTCCTCTGCACCCCCCAGAAGGCAGCCTGAAGTGGCTGCAGCTGGGCTCCCAAGGCACTTGCAGGAAAACATGCAGACAACAGTATATGCTACAGAATGGTGCATCTCACAGCTCATATCTCCAGAACTCCAGGAAGTGAGGTAAGCAAGGTGATTAATATCATGGAAAGAAATCAGAAAGCAGGAGACTAAAAGTGAATAGAATAAAATAAATAAAAAAAACACCGTCCACATTTATCTAAGTTCCATCAAAACTCAACCTGCACAAATTCTCTCCTGGCTCCCTTTGCTGTGAAAGTTTTACACCAGAGCTATTTGTTGCATGGGGGAAAATGCAGCTGGAAAAGAGATAAGAAAGGCATGAAAATGGAAGGTCTTATGACAACCATGCTTGGCTTTGTATAAGGATCACGTTACACTGGATAAATCAAGTGTAATGGTATGTGATTGGGGCAGGTAAAGACTGGAGCACTAAGGAGTACAGCTGTGGTTTAATGCTTTCCTCGAAACGCTGGCAGCAGGGTTTCCTTATCAGCCCAGGCTCACTGACTATCACAAACCTGAGCCAACCAGGAAAAATTTCCATTACAGAATATTTATAGGGCAAAAGGTTAACTAATACAGAGAAGTGGGGCTGAACTCGCTGCAGAACACAGTCAGGGAAAGAAATCTGGAAAAATTGAAAAGGCTGAATTTTGGTACAGAGCAAATGCTAGGAACAAGTTTAGGAAAAAAATAAATCACTTGGACTTAAAATTCAAACTGAAGTTATCACATGAAAACTTCTAGAAAAAAACCCAGAATTTCTAGTGAAAAATGAGATTATTTAATGTCCAACTATGGCCAGCAGAACTACGTATTTTAAAAGGGCCCGAGTCTGAGCACTGGTTACTCACTGTATGAAAACTGAAAAAAAAACCCCAGTATCTTTTAAAGATGGCATTTTAAAGCTCTGAAATATTTTGGGAAGGGCAGAGATAATAATGGTGATTGTAGAGAATTGTATTAGTAATTCTTGCCCATAACTAGCAACTTAGATATAAGACACAATGATCAACTAACATAAAAGGAGAAGATTCACACAACTTTACAGAACTAGGATACTTGGGATTGGAAAAATTTTGGAAATTGGTAAATTGATTTTAAAAATTACTTGAAGCTTTTGAAAGCAGAACTTCAACACAGTGCACTGAAGGCAATAACATTTTCCAGTTTTTAGCCCAAAACTTTTGACAAGTTAATAAAGAAGGGGAAAATATCACATTTCTTTTTTTTTTCATTAAGGTGCTTATGCAGTTGAAATAAACACACAGCACATATCAAACTTCCTTTTTGCTTGAGTGTCTCAATTGTTATTTTTTTAAGCCTATGATCTTGCAGTGAAATTAGTAAGCAGAAACTCATCATTAGATTTACCAAAAGATAAGTTTTAACTGATGAGACCCAGATGGGAAGCATTATGTTCATTCTGTAGTTTGAATCTAAATGTTAAAAACAGGAAACCAACTGAAAATTCAGTTTGCTCATGTTTTTAACACCTTCTTGCTAAGCTTAGTAAGTTTTGCATTGTGCAATAGGAATTACTGGGCAACAACTGCTACACCACTGCCTGAATTCTGACAGATGAACCAAAGTTCCAACAGCAGTATTTAAATTTCTGAATTTTCAAATGCTTTATATATTGTTACATTGTCTCAAAGCTACTATAGAAAACTGAGAACTAGGTTCATGTGTGAGAGAATTGTAATTGGAGATAGCTATATTAATAGGTATAACATGGAATTTATGTGAAAATAAAATACTTCTGGAAAGTTGGAGAAGGATGAGCTGTTTACAAGCTATTAGATTCCTGGGATTTTGACACATTTGTCATTTTGCAGGGGTTCTGTAAGGCCTTCCCACCACACCAGCACAGTAGCATTCTCTTGTCCTTTTCACACAGCTCTGCAGACCTTAAAGGCAGGCACGTGCTCATGGTTGCAAGCACTTGTGGCGTGGTGCTTTCTGTCTCCATGCTGGAACAGAGCTCCACATGTGAAAGTGAAGAACACAGCAACACGAGACTCTTGTGAGTCATCACCACATCAGCATTCTCCTTTCTTCACCCCCAAAACATTTGGATTATGGGAAAAAATCAGTTCCCAGTGTACTGCACCCCACAGAGCTGCTCTGTAAGCTGATCCAACATACTTTGAACCAGGTTTTATGCAGGAAAATGTCCATGAGCTGAAACCTAAATCTTCCTGGAAGCATGTACTAGGTCTTCCCTTTATCTGCCAAGAAGTCAGGAAGGTTTTGTAAGAGGGGATAATGTAGGTGTTTTATAGTTCTTGATATTTTCCTGTTCCTTCAGCAGGATTTTGAAAAAGACAGTGCCTTTTGCTAGCTGCAAGAGCAAGAAAGTCTCTGGAGAAATCTTTAGGAAAGAGAAGGTTTGCTATTCACCAAAGACTCAGCAAGAGCAAGGCTGCCTGTCCCAGCCACACTGCTGCCTCTCCCTGGACCCTCTCCACCCTGCACAATACTCACACACAGAATAGAAAACTTCCATCTCTCCCATTACATAGCACCATCATGTTTCCAAAAAAACATGAAGGGAAAAAAAAAGAACTTGAAATCGCAGAGATAAAAAATGGAAAGCAGCTGAAAGTATTTATTTCAAAACTTGATTATTTAAAGCATCACTCACTTTTGTTCCCTCCAGTTAATGAAGGGACAGGCAGGGTGAGATGCCTCTGCCAGAAGATGGATAACCTGGCAGGTCCCCTGGACTGTCCTTTCACTCGCATGGTCAGAGACAGCAGAGACAACCAAGAGCTCAGGGCCTGATCCAGCAGCTAGAATTGCCTCATCTTAGCAAAAACACCCAACAACTGAGGGACATGATATGCATCCCTCCCATAAACCAACCAGCTGCCTCCAGTTATCTGCTCGAGCAGCAAGGTTTTGTACAAATCCAGTCTAATGCCTCATGAAGCAACAATTTTTAGCACAAGAGCAAAGCTCTTCACCAAATCTGGTCCTCCTTAAGACTACTTCCTCCTACAGCCAAACCAATTCCTATACCCTCATGTGGTTACAACCTCCTAACACAACTTGAATGCTACTGCAGAAAGTTTGGCTGACTCCACAGATCACCCATGACACTTGTGGTAATTGGTAAACAAGAATGGGCTGCACACGGCCCAACAACAAATCCAGAGATCCTCAGGAAGAACAGCAGGTGCAGTGTGGAAAGCAGAAAAAAAAAAGTAGCAAGTTTTATATTGAAGTTAAAATTTAACATGTCTACTTCAGAGAGGCTGCATTAGGTTTATGCAGCAAAGCAAGCACCTGATGTTAGTGCACTGGCTTTTCAAGAACTATATGTAAAAATAAATTATGTCATTCAGTTTAACTGAAAAAAACCAAAACAAAACACGAAAACAAAAAATCCAAGCACAGAGCCACAAAGGGACACAGTCAACAAATAGATAAAATATTCCTTGTTGAGGTAAACACAGAATATAAAACAAAGCCACCCCCCCAAAGAGGCCCAAGAAACTCTTATCTCAGTGGACCCAGACAGCAGCATCTGTCTCCGTCAGGAGCTATCAGGAAATCTGGCTCACCCTGGTCCCTACCTGGTGGCAGCAGAGCAGACACATTCAAGGCATGGCAGACAAGAACTCAAGAAATCATACTCTATACTACTCACAGCCAGCCTTCCAAAACCTCCCACTCCTTCCCCATAGGAAACCAGAAGTAAGACACTCACTTCTCTAATTTTTTTTTTTCCCAATAACGAAGTTTAGCACTTCTGAGAAACACCCAGGATAATGTTGCTTCAGAAAGTGCAAGTAAATAACAAGCAGTATCTTCCAGCCCACAGGGTAATAAGTTACACCCACAATCCTATTTAGCACTTTACATAATTCACAGTTTCTCTGGTTACATACTTCGTCAAATATGACATCCAGCTGGGAAAGTTGGTCCACTTTATTGTCATATGGCAGTTGCTTACTTTATATCATCCAAATATCAATTAAAAAGCAAAAGCAGAAATGTAAGGCAGCTATCTTCGTATTTTCATGCCACACTTGCATACATGCACACAAATACTTGCTGTCATTCAAAGAGAAAAAATCACCCTGCCTGAAATGTAAACCAACTTTACACTGTTAGGCAGCAAGTGCAGTTTCCAAAAACCTTGAAAAAGAGAACAATGAACAGATATACTTAAATTCTGCATCAGCTATTTTAATGGTGCAGTTTTTCAGATAACAGAAATTAAATCATAATATGCTGTCAAATAACAGATCTAGCTCCCAGAAGTCAACATGCCAGCTTTTTAAAAATACAGCATATGGATGCACAAGCCTTTGTGGATACATATGCACTTAGCAAATATTAGAAAAATCAATCAGAATCAAAATGCAAACTCACTGAAAAGACTAGATGCCTTGTGTTATTAATTTCTAATTCTAATTGCTTGATTTCATTCATCAGCATTTATATATGCACCAGTACACTACTGAGGCAGTTAAAATTAAATAAATCCCATTATTTTCCCCAGAAAAGTAATGGATTCTAACAGTTGTTTTATTGCAATGAGAGATATTAACATGTAATTCTACTCCTAACTCCAGGTTATAATCTAAGTGGATCCATTGATCACTTGCAAAAGGCAACAAAAAGGAAGTTTTGCTTGATGCTGATGGCAAATAAAATCCTGACCAGATTGTCCACTGGTGTCAGAGGAAATCCATCCAGCATCCGAGTACTACACAAATATTTTGCCACTGGCTAAGTCAGAATCGTGGCACACAAAAAGTAAAAAAATACCAGGAAAGGCCACATAATGAATGTACAACAAACCCATATTGCTTTTTACGAATGTAGCAAATTCATTACAAAGGATTTTACCTCCCACAAAATAAAGCAAGCATAAAAAAATCCAGAGGAAAAGATTTGTATCCGAGGAGTTACCTGAGGTTTCTATACTATTTTTCATGCCTAGCTCTCACAGCAGGTTACAAGTGCAAGTGGAATCATCTGTAACCTACAGATGGACGGAATAAGGTTAACTAGGGCAACAGAGAAAGTCAGCAACATATTCCACAGAAAAAACTGCCTCTAACATGCACTGCATTAACAAACAGCCTTTGGAAAAGTAAATTTTACACCCATGGAGGGGGAAAAAGGTTTAATTAATTAGTGGGTTGTACCACTATCCATTTAATGCACGCAGATCCCTATGGTTTGAATCTGAAGTTACATATGTGTATTGTATACACACAAAGTGAGGCAGTTTAGAGGGGAAAAATGGAAATTAGATAAGGAAAAAAAATTGTGCTCCTTAACTCAAGCACTAAAATCACTACAAAAGAGTAACAGCTATGAAATATTTAAGAGTCAACATTAATATCATTAGACTTCAAAGGATATCACCTTCTCAGCGCCAGCTTCTTGCATTGATCATCTGCAGAATGAGCAGCTTCACATCAGTTTGTTTGCAAAAGCTTCTTCCAAACCACATCAGCCAGAAATGAAACACTGGAATCCTCTAAAAGCCATAAAATGCCCTTGCAGAGATCGGCTCTGCACCTCCTCAAGCCCACCCCTGTATTTCTCAGGAACTTTGTAAATAATTTAATATTTCCATGGGGAGAATAGGAACGCTCTTTAAGAACAAGAAGATATTAAACGCTAACAAGGAGATAAGAGGCTTTTGAACATGAAAAGTTATATATTTGCAAAGCCTTCTTCCAGTTTTCACATAGTCTTTTCTCCATATGTAACTGCAGTGGGTAGAACAGCAGTAAACATTTAAACTGCATTGCATTATTGTGCATAATAAGAGCTTGACATTTTTATTTTCTCCAAGGAGAAGCACTGCCTATATGCTCTCTAGTGGATGAACAGGGTTTTTACAAGGTCCCTCCTTCCCCCTCCTTTAAATGTGATCATATATGAATTGAAAGGCTTTTATTCTGCCAGAATCCCAGTCCAAGGTTTTGTGTTTCTCTAGCAACGATGACACACTAACAACTGAAGCAGGGCAGAGAGCAGCTTCTCCCCCATCTCTCTACAGCTTCAGGTGCCATCCGTGTCAGAGGAGTGGGAACACCACATAACTTTTGACCTGGACACTGTCAAGGACCAAGGCTAAATGGATTAGTATAAAACTCTTTTAATACATGTTTTGAAGTGTATGTTTGCCATGGGTATCCATACAGAAGTCCTTCAGAGGCAATTCCAGACCAGCACAAGTAACTGCATTCATCCAGAAATCAAATACCAAGTTACTGTGGTATCAATTCACCATGGAGGGGGTCTTCCCTTGCTGTCTGCCTTGCATCCCTTCTGCGCCACACTTCTCCAGGGCTCAGAAGTCCCAGCTGGAAGGAAGGAGGCTGTTAACAAAGTGTTTCCTAGAAAGAGTTTGTTTCTCATGAAAGCGTGTTGAGGAGGGATGCAAGGAGAAGGGACCCAAGTGTGACCTAAATAAAGGCCACCACAGTTTCATAAAAAACTGCTCCCTCACACAAAATAGCCAGCAGCCGGGAAGTTCATATGATGATTCACTGCTGCAAAAATAGGTATCTGTGCTTTAACCATTTCTGGGTAAACTGAAGGCTTTAGGCTCCAAGAGCAATGGCCTTTCATCAATCTGTTAAAACAATCTACCCTAAAGATGATCAGAGTTCTCCCATTTTAGCAGAAGCATTCTGTGAGAAATCCTCTCCCCTCCCAGACAGCAGGTGCACAGGCTGCAAGAGCCCATTTTCCTTTAGATTAGCTGTATGCATCACCTCTTAAAAATTTATAAATCACTTAGCTTTCCAAGAGCCAAATTCCCAATAGAGTAACTGGAATTACAGCCATGCTAGCAGTAAAGGAGGAGAGAGTTTGTTAGAGTTGGCATAATACAGTGACCAGTACTATAAATTACTTTAGGAAATGGCTGCTAATGCCCTTTCTGTGCAGGCTTGGGGGGATACTGCAGTCCACCTCTGTGGAAATTAAGGAATTTTAGTAATCTGAATGGAGAATATAAGCTTCTGCTCATCTGAAAGCATTTTTTCCACCTAGAGGGCATAATCACCAATTACATCTAGAGAGTACAAATTTAATTATTTTTATTAGCTAATATGGTTTCTATCAGCAAGGAAAGAAAACGCACTCTCAGAACTATGATCAGAAATTAGCATGTTCACAACAAACAGCTAATCCCTGCTAGAGGAGGCACTTCTTGGGACAGGTCCTTAGAGCTGGCTGATGAAGAGGTCCTGAAGGAAGCTTTGATGAACAGTGAAAAAACCAAAACTACAACAACAAAGAAAACCCCGAAACCCTTCTTCATTCCTTCTCATCTCACCTTTTCTTTTCTTCCTGACTCTGATTTCTGAATTTTAAAAGTCTTCAAAAATATATTTTTGTATTTTGTGCATTCTGCACACTGAAATCCATGTATATCCCCCTTTTTGGCTTTTGAAGTCTGGCATTTTTGTAGACTGTCTTACTCTGGGACTTCAATTTTGTTTTGCTTTGAAAATATTCATTAAAACAGCACATTTTTTAAATGCCTCCCCTTCTTGGTTTCTACCCACATCCCTAGGTCTTTCCACATTGTCATCTTGCCCCATCTCAGATGCCTGAGGCTGTGTAAGTCACCTGGTTGGCTCCTTCTCTAATCAGGGACAGAAACTGGCCCTCCAAGGTCATTTTTCCGTCTGCTGTACACCAGTGGCTCAGGAAGACATGAATATCCAGCTCTGGGATGCCCTTTCTCCCCGACCAAGGGGCACAGAGGAACCCAAGATTACAGACTCAGATTTCTGAGTTGGCTGCTTGAGCCAGGGCCAGTAATTCCTGTTTTAAGCCCTACATGTCCATGAGCCACTGTGATACAGGGATCCATAAGTAGGAAACCACCTCTGTAGCACAACTAAGCACAGCATGGGTGAATACCTACAACACTATGGGGAGGTGGTGTTGCAGCTGGGCAAGATGGAGTTCTGCTAATTATCACCCCAATATCACCTGGGGCAGAAAAAACACATCAGTGCTGGTATTCTGCAGTAGGCACAGCTCTGTTGGAGCCTGGAACTTGAGTGGCTCACTCCACAGCCTCTGCCATTGTGTCTTTTGTCAGCACAACCCGTGGCAGCCAGGATTAAAGCCTGCTGAAGGTGAACCTCTGAAAGCAGCACAGACACAACCCCAGGTCTATTAAGTGCCAGGAACCACCTGCTTTGCATTGCATTCTCTTGAAAGTACAACCATCCATCAGGTTTGTCTTTTCCTTGCAAGCATCTCTAGGGGAGAGGTAGAAACACGAGTACTGCAGTGTGACCTTCCTCCAGCTCCAACTTTTTCCTTTCTCTTTACTTGTCCCTCGCTCTGCTCCAGAGAGGTGCTGCCTGACTCGAGAGCTGCAACCAAAACCGTGCTGCAGCACCTGTGTGCAGGGTGAATCAGCACCTTTTCCCCCCAAAAAGGCTGCTAGGGGAGCAGGGGTAGTTACATAAGGCTGCAGCAGCTCAGGACAGTTGATGTCAGAGAGATGAGGCAAGAGCAGCACTGGCAAAGTGCATCAGGTGCCTCTCACAGAGTCCTTGCCAGGTAACCCTTTATGGGGAAGTGCACAGGCCACGCTGAGCAGTAACTCACATTTCTCATCTCTTTACAGCAAAGGCCCAATGACTTCCAGCCCTGTGTGAGGTGGCGGAGTTGGAGCTCCCTTTCCACTCCTGCTCTTGTGCAGGAAGCAGCTGCTAATTGTCCAACAGCTCTGGAGTGATGAGGGGGGGCTGACAACCCCTTCGAGGCATGTCCTGGCTCCTCCACACAGCAGGCTGAGACTGAGGGAACCAGGCTGCACCTTGCTACAGGAGCCGTGTTGCTCCTTAAGCATCCCTGAAGGCATCATTATATCCACTGTCATTAGGGCTCTCTCTGCTCTATGGGAAGGGAAAAGGTGACTAACGACTGCCATAGGAGAACATCCAGCTAAGCACCTTACCCACTGCACTCCATGCTACAGCTGGATCATTTGAAAACACCCAAACTGTCAACCCTCTATCACATATTATTTTAATTGACTGCCATTTCGGAAACATTTTCCAACCTGGGAGTTTGCATCCTACTTCCAGTCTGCAAAGTCATCACAAATCCTCCCGAGCGTTTTCCATTTTCCATATTCTTTCTCGGTTTTAGGTTATGCATTTATATTTATTTCCAAAACCTCTCACAAAGCTCCCCTCAAAGGGGGCTGGAATTTGCTGCTCAGAAGCATGGCATGCATATTTGTATAGCAATGCCGACCACATTCACAAGGGACTGCTTGTGATCACTAACACACAAGACAGGAGGATTTTCCATGTGACTTTTGTTTTTGTTTTTTTTTTCCTTGGGTTTTTTTTTTTGGTCCTGTATTGGTTTTGAGTGGTTTTATATTTTGTTGGGATTTTTTAAATCACAATGTAGTAATCACAAATCCTGGGAGGAGATTTACTATCTGCATTACTGTCTCTGAAGCTGCCCTTTTTTACACCTTTAAACACATCCAGAAAACCTGTTCTTCACTCCCTGCCAGGATCTTTCTGCTTCACCACTCCCAACATGTTCCTTTTTCATCACTCCCTCCCCCTTCGTGCTCATTTGTTTTAGTAGCTCTTCCCCAGGACTCTGCAATTCTTCAAACAGTTCCTTTTGGAGGGCAGCACCTCCTTGACTACACTAAAATCCCTCCTGAAAACACATCTGCTGAACTGCTTGTAAGAAATTAGTCCTGAAAATTGTGTGTCTCTTTATATGCACCCGTGTGCCAGTTTTCCAAGCCCAGATTCACCTACCCAGGTGCACCCTAGACTTCAGCTGGGAACAACGGATTAAGAACGGGGCGAGAAACACCTCTGGTGGATCATTCTGAACACCTAAGATTTATTGTAATAGAACTATTAATAATACATAAGAAAAGAATTATCCAGAGCTTCTTAGTCAGAAAAATCTACAGCTCAAGTCCCATCTGAATCAAAGAAAGATTTTTTTTTTCCTGTTCACTGGGACATGAATTAATACCAAGTACATAACCTACATTTCCAGTTGAACGTGCAGTATTGCATACAGCCCTCGCTTTATATTTTAGCTCCATCTTCCAAGTATAATCGTCTTAAACTTGCACTGAAATGCACTTGTCATTTGCTGCCCATTGTGACAACCGTCAAGGCTTTTTTTTTTAAATCCTGTTCCCTGTTCTGTTGTTCTGAATCATTAACCCCATCTCCAATTTTAGTATTTACAGCCCTAAATTGGATGGATGGCTTGTTTTCAGCACAGGAGCCCAGATTGCAATTGCTGGTGTCTCTCTTTCTCTTAATTTTCAGCACGATGTGCACAGGGTTGAATTCTCCAAGTGGTAGGAGGCAAAGTGCTTAATGCACAAACCGGACCACATCCTCAGCCCTGGACTCAGTGGGGCCCTACATCATTAAAATTAGGCACTTAGTTAAACACTTTGCTGAATCAGTGCCAATAGCCCACGGCCTAAAAGCCCTGAGCACCTTCTTTAAAAGCAGATCTTCTCCCCACTCCACTCCAGTGCAACCAAAAAGTTTCCAGCTCACACGAACTTATCTTTGCTCTCTCAAACGGTGTCTAATTCAAGCTTCTAATCTTGTGGCTTTTTATCTTATTCATTGCTCCCTGAATGTGGAATTCACTATCTATTTTCAAAAGGGAAGTAAGTACAACCACTGTTTCCTAGACAACAGAAGAGCAAAATTAACTCTTCCCTCACCCCTCCCAAAAAACTGACAGAAATATTAAGTTTTGATATGAACCACAGCAAAGAGGAGTTACCTCTGAAATAACTGAGGTTATAAAGCAGTGCATGGGGGGAAAAGAGAGTGCCATGCTGCTATGTCACCTTGCCTTTCACTCCACAGACCTTCACAAGCAAAACACAATTAGCCTGGGCTACAGAATCTACAGACTCATCTTGACTTATGGTAATTAGAGCAGAAAAAAGAAAATTTAAAAATTTTATTCATCTAGCATGGGTAAAAAATTCCTGCTTTTGCAGCAGGGCACACAAACAGAAAATTACAGTTGATTGTCTTTGCATGACATTTCTGTGCATACCAGCAGTGATCTCTTCTCTGAGGTCACCAATGACACTCCCCAAGGGAATGGCCTAAAGTTGTGTCAGGGGTGGTTTGGGCTGGATATGAGGAAAAGTTTCTTCACCCAGAGGGTATTTGGGCACCTGGAAGAGGCTCCCCAGGGCAGTGGTCACAGCACCAAGCCTGACAGAGTTCAAGAAGTGTTTGGACAGTGTTTTCAGGCACAGGATGTGACTCTTGGGGTGTCCTGTGAAGGGACAGGAGTTGGACTCAATATTCCTTAAGGGCCTCTTCCAACTCAGCATATTCTGTGATTCTGAGGTGCAAATCACAGAGCTGCAAAGAGACAAAGTTCAAATTAAGCACCATCTTGATAACTCTGTGATGGGTGGTCACCCAGCAGGATTACTGGTCTGCCTAAACTCCTTTGCCTTTATAACCTGGAATCCAGTGATGCCTCATGCTGGGGAACCTGTACCTGCCTTTATATTATGTCCTTGTGAAACTGCTGGTCTGCACCACTCTGAGGTGACGCTAAAAGGGAATAAGCATTTTTAGACACCAATAAAATGAAACTGTTTCAATTTGTTTTATATTGTAGTGGTTTGCAGTTAGTTTTACGAGCCTTGAGAATCCTCAAGTCTTTCATGGTTGTGTTCTGTACACATTTGCTTGGGTTGTGCCCATGCACAGCCTTACAGCCCAGACCAGAGTGAGCCTTGAGACAAGCCACAATCAAATAAAAGAGATTTGGGGGAATGCTTATAAGAGATGTGAAAAAGAGATTAATTTTTTGTCTCAGGGAAAACTCTGAAGACACCATACAAGTCCTCTGCAGGTATGTATTGTGCAATAGCACAGTCTGCAAGCCTGATACATGATCATAGCATGGTTCACGTAATTCATGGATTTTTTTGAGGAAAACAGCTACAAGATAAAGAGCATTTGCAGAATGACTGGAACAGCAAACATGGGAACACTATTATAGATTTGTACAGTTGAGAACTTGGTAATATCAGCATCTCCTCAGTTTCTCAGGAGTCAGTACCACATGCTGTCTGGTGTGAAGAAGAGAGATAACAAATTTCTTCTTCCAACAGAGATATGTTTGAGGTTTTTTGCTCACATCCCCTAGCCCCAGTGTACAGCACAGAAATCCATCATGCTTCCCAGCCTCTTCCCCTTTACCAAAACCATTGATGCTTGTGTAGAGCTGCACTGGTAAATAAGGAAAGAAAAAAAAAAAACAACAAAGGAAAAAGAAAAAAAACAACAAACCCACAAGTGTATGTTGTAAAGGAGGGAAGAAACTGGTTTCTTAATAGTTACCCAGTGTGCTTAAATACAAGCTTGGACACAACATATTCACATAAACTGTATTAGAGCACTTGTACATATATATATTCAGGCACATTTCCCTCCTTTCCAGGCCACGTCGATCTGCACGCTGCCCTGAATGTCAGAGACATCCAAGGAGGGCTGCAGATAAGAATTTTAGACTTAAAAGTACAACTCACAAAATGCATTATTTGGCTGTCAAACCAGGACTTGCTAAATTAATGAAGCATTTTAATTCCCAGATCAACAGAAGCAAAGTTAATTTTGTGAAAGTGTGCTAGATTCCAAACCTATTACTATTAAGACTAACTTAAACCTCATCTACATTCTTCAGGGAACAGGAGAGGAGAATAAACAGAGGTGAAATTAAGCACAAATGTGAAGTGTTTTTTTGGGTTTTTTTTGACTGCAGTAATTTTGAGGAAAGAAACTTAGAGGCCTGATAGCACTAATTCCTAATAGACTGGTCCATTTTCCTGCAGCCTACCAGATGCCATTTTCTTTATGCACACTTCTTTTTTTTCCCTTTTCACCCTACAACAACCAGCAAATGCATTTGGTTTTGCAGAGGTTAAGCCTGTATCTCCCAAATTATTATTTGAGTTGTAGGAGCTATTCAGACCTTTCATGGGTCAGGGTCCCCAAAATTAGGTTTTGTATAAACACAGTACAAAGAAATGGTCTTTTTTCTAAAGATCTTGCACAGTCTCAGGTCTCAAATGAGTCTGAAATGAGAAACAAATCTACTGAACAAAAGGAAGAAATGCAGAACTGAATGTGTAGCCTTCCTTTAAAAGAACAATTTTACTTTATATTTAGAAAAGGTATGATGAATTTGATGTTCTAAGACAGAAAGTTTTGGGATAGGGGACCAGTGATGGGACAAGATATATGATCTCTACATGCCAGGGAAGATTTAATTCTGAAGATTTGTCTTGCACTGTCCTTGTGAGTCCTGAGCTCATTGGCTTTGAGACAGAGGGATGGAGAGGCTCTACTCTTTTCAGCACTACACAGGAAAACACCTAACAGTTTGGTAAGCAGGTGACTTGGTTGACATGGAGACACCAAGGTTCAAGTTTCTCACTCAAATCAGGCCAGTCCAGACAGTGGCCCACCTGGTAACTTGCTACCTCACCTAGATCCATCTTTCACCTGCTTCCACCCCTGAGGAAAGGATAGTTCCTTGACAGAAAGCTGGTGGACTTCTACAAAACTAAATGGATAACACAGACATTTTGCAATGAGAATATTTTCACCACAAGTTCCCAAACCACATAAACCCTAAGTCTCCATCATCACTGTCAGCATTTGACAAAGAGCTTCTGAGACAAGCCTGCATTTGGGATGCTTCTTTTGCTCTTCTTGAGACTTCTGCTTTCTAGTTGGCTCTAGGGCTCAGCCCAGACAAATGGGTCAAATGGGACCAGCCAATTAACACCACATTCTTCACCTAACTTGACTCCAATCAAGATGGATTACATAAAGACAAACCTGACACAAAAATCTGGTCTCATTTCTGTGCAACACACAGGTGTCCCACCAGGCCCTTCAAAGGAAAAGGCCTGAGTAAATATTTGACAAATCCAAGATTTATCAGCCCCACTCAGGCATTTTGATCAATCAATGTCTCTAGGATAAGAAACAGTGGGACCTGAAGGGACAAATGCCCTCCTTGTGGCAACTATGGAAGAATTGTCATCTTTTTATACTGCATTAATCCCACAAAAAAAGGTGCTCACAAAGATACTTTTAGGGATAGGATCTGGGTTCCCTCTACAGACACCAGACAAAAAGCTCCTCAGTGGAATGCAGAGCAACATTTGGCTCCAATAAGACATTTCAGAACTGGAGCCTCTCATTCTCCAGTGATTATGGAGGATGCCAAGAAATAAAATCCTCCTTGGAAATACCTCCAAAGGCTCCAGGCTGCTTCGAAAGGACAGTTTTATATTAAGATGAGAGCACAGATTCAACTTTTCTGGGCTTCAATATCAAATTTTCTTTACCAAGACATTGACACACTTCATAAAGCTGCTCAGGGCTCCTCAGAGAAAAAGCACTAAGTTAAAACTAAACCATCACTACTTCCATGGAAAATGAATATGAGATTTAACAATGTATTTCTGTGCTTGCAAAAATGGGGAGGAAGACTAAAATAATTGTCCTGATTTTCAGTGTCTAACTTTAGACACCCAAATTTGAAAATTTAGGTCATGTGACAGTCTATGCTATTTAAATCTCATCCTCTGGATTACTGCAACATGAAGCAACCTTTTACTGTTCCTGTGGTTGTGATTTTAAAATGAAAACTGTTCAGGGCAAGAAGTTTTTCCCTGTATTAAAATGTTCTGAAAACTCCATCAATGTATTCATCAGCAATAGGAATGACAGCAGCTTCAAACTTGGTGCATTTTATTTTGGAGAATTAACCATTAAGAAAGGCCTCTGTGTGCCTGGAAATGCAGCACCTTTGCCAAGTTTATCAATAGACAGAGGCAAAATTGCTGTCAACCTGACCTGGACAATTGCAAAGGGTTCATTATTCATGCTCATTCAATTTCTGGCCATTTTGCTGAGACAAGGATGACACTCAGTGCCAATTGAGATGGTGGTTTGGACATGGACACTTTCCCACTATAAACTGGACCACATCCACTGGCTTATTTCATGCTCTGAACAGCTGTTGCAAGAAAAAAAAAAAATCCTGATCCAAGCCAGTGTCCCAGAGGTAAGGGATCCTGTAAAAAGAAATGGCATTCAGACGTAATGTTCATAAAATTATGTTTCAATTTAAATGGCCATTTGGGAATAGAGAAATACAAAGACTCCTTTTAACCCTTTGCTTTCTAGCTTTGAAAATAGCCATGCTCATAGAATTTTGACCCCAAAAGCCAAAAAAACTGCTCTCTCATGCAGTTTGCTACATGAAGTTTCAAAGGAGGGACAGACTTTCCTGAGTGTGTAACTAAGACACAAAGGTCAGGAGGAGAAACTGTTAAAAACCTCCCTTTTTATGTGGGGGGTTTGAATGGTACTCTTGAAATTGCATTTATGATGAACCATAATATTTTAAATATGATATAAAATATAAATATATTTAAATGTATTTATATAATATATTATAGATGTAACATATATAAAATATTTATTTAAATACAATATAAAATATAAATATATTTAAAATAATATTTTAAAGGTGTGTCACTACTATGTGAGCATAATCTCAACTCTTTGGTATTGATTACATAATAAAGATATGTGACAGCTTCTTGCAAACATTTGCATTCATTATTTCCCACTATTATTCAGGTCAAGTATCTTTATCACTAAAGCTGTAGAATAAACCTTATTTATTTTGGTTCATCTGTTTGCTCCCTAGAGAGAAAACGGCACACACAATTAGAAATTTAAAAAAACCTATTTTGCTTGCATTTTCCATGCATATTTAAAGAACCTTCCAAGAATACAACAGTCGGAAAATGGGAGAAATCGCATTTCCTTTGAATCATTCATGTAGTTCTACGCCTTGAATGTAAACAATTTCTTCTTTACCTCTTCTTATTCATATTATAGACCACCTGTCATACTGCAACAGCATCACAGTAGTTTCCAGAAGTCCAGTAATGTCAGAAACACAGGAATACAACAATCCTCAGCTTGCCTATTTACCTTGATTTCAGAAAGATGAGTACACATGATGGTAGTGGAAAACACCAGAAGTGAGTATTGTCATGCTGGAAAATGCCTCCCCTGTTGTGTACCTCCTTCTTACCAGTCTGGTTTTCATACACTTGCCTGGTCACTCATGCACAGCTGCAGAGCAGGTCACACGTGCTGTAAAGCAATACCAACGTTTTCTCTTTCTCTGTGAACTTTTAAAGAACTCTTGAGCAGCTCAACTGCAGAAAGACTTCTTTGAAAATATGTCAGTGATGTCCTTGCAGATGTCCTGGGACTCAGGACATGAAGTGCCTTCTGAAGATGGGATTGGGTCTCCCACATGGTTTCTGAGCTCCAGAAAGCACAACCTTTATCTAAGTGCAGTCACATATGGTTGTAAGTGTCTGTACACCCATAACGTCTGCTTTAATTACCCATGCAGCATATTGCATGCTTATATTAATGATGCCTTTACATCTGTAATGCAAAAACAGGAGGCACAAGGAGGTTTAGAAATGCTGTAGGATTTCATATCACAGCATCAACCACAACGTGTTTCTGAACAGACCAGTCTCCAGCTCCTCAAAAAAACCCACAATGCTCCTGTCCTCTGAGCCTCTGTGGGGCTCCACCTTAGTGGCATCCAAAACTCAACTGAAAGGCTCCTTTTCCTTGTACATCCAAAGGCCTGTATAGGACATAATTTTGAAATAGACAGGGAAGAAAACCCAGACTCAAAAGATGTTTCCTCCCCCAGCATCTGCCAGTTTGTTTATCTACCTCTGCTTGAGCTTCTTGGCAAAATACGAGGCATATAATGCTGTGAAAAACCAAAACAAAATCCAAGTCCATTGCGATGGCAAAGGACCAAGAGGCTGGGAACAGGCATCTCCTGGCCTCTGCTCGTGCCATCCAATGAGTCGGGATGCACTTCCTGTCATTCAGGTGTGCTTTACATGTAACTGTTCACATTCCAACATTTTTTTTTTTTGCTTGTTGTTTACACTGTATGCTTGCTAAATCAGGGACTTGTGGGTCTTTGTAGTATGCAAAGTAGGGTGAAGAGGAAAATGGAGCCCATAGGCATCCTGTGGCCATCAAAATGCAAAATATTAATAGTTTCCAATAATCCAGTCTGCCTTCACCAAGTGAAGACAAACATCAGAAAATTAGAAGAAAAAGAAAACTCCTGTGCTTGGTTGCTCTAAAGCAATCACTGAAGACCAAATCAAGCTCATAAGGTCCTGGTTTCACTCAGACAGGGCTGTTTTTTCCTCCCAGTAGCTGGTACAGTGCTGTGTTTTGGATTTAGGATAAGAACAATGTTGATAACTCACTGCTGTTCTGGTTGTGGCTAAGCAGGGTTTACACCAACTCACAAAGACTTTTCAGTTTCTCACACCTCCCCACCTGTGACATGGCTGGGGGCACAGGGAGCTGGGATGGGACACAGCAGGGACAGCCCACCCCAAATGGCCAAAGAGATATTCCACACTGCATGGTATTATAAACTGGGGGCAAAGCTGGTTGGGGGCTGCTGTTCAGGAACTGGCTGGGCTTTGGTCAGGGGGTGGTGAGAAATTGCATTGTGCATCTTTGTTTTCTATATTCTTTTATTATTGTCATTCTTTTTGCCCTGTTAAACTATTTAAAGCTATGAATTTTACATCCAGCTCCCCCATTCTCTCCCTCATTCTACAGGGGGAAGAGGGGGAATGAGCAAGTGGGTTAAACCACATGCTCTAAGTTGTTCCTTCTTAGATTTGCAAACTGACAGGTATTAATAAGCTTGGAGAGAAAGAGAAGCTAGCACACCCCAAAATTAAGAGACACACAGGAACAATTGCAATGCACATGCTATTGGATAGATTATCTTTAGGTCTCATACACAGTAAAGTCAAAAGGAATACATCTTCCAGAAATGTAAACATTCTCTTCCAGGGTTGTACTTGTTTAACATCCACTGCTGAATATTAGTTGCTCCCCACGTATGGCAATGACACAGTGCAGTTAAGCAAACACCACTACTGCACAAGAGGGTCAGTTTTAATACAGGCAAATGAATTAAACTAAACATAAGCAGGTTATGAAATAATGAGAGAGTTGCCAAGAATCAAAGAAGAGATTGAATTTAACCATTATTAAAATGACAAAACTTCGGATCACCAACTGTAAACAATTTTCATCACCTAATTAAACAGCTCATTAGTGTTTTCAAAAGAGATGGCTGGCGGTGGCCACTCAGAAAAACTGTTGACTTTGCAATGGTTTGTGCTCTCAGTTATGGAGTTGATTTCAAACAAGCACTTCCCCCATGCAATTCATCACAATCACATCAAATCCTCTGTGTAATGCTGCTCACGCTGGAATCCAACCTGAGCCTGTAGTACCCAGCACTGGGGCTGCATCTGACTGTGCAACACCAACCACCCCAGGGATGCACAGAGCACAGGAGGAGGTGAAAGCACTGCCCATCACCTCAGCAACCTTGCTGGCTTAAGATTACTTAGTGTGCAAAATAATAATATTCATATACATATATATTATTATTATAAAGGGGCAGGGAAGAAACACTACACATCTAATTTTGATTTCATTCTTACATCGAGTTAAACAATATGAAATGACCAAGCAGAATCTAAAGTGTGTGCTATGAAGTTACACTACCAACGAAAAATGAAAAACCCTAGAGAAAAGTTAATTTCTATAAAAATTCTGAAGTATGCTGAGTCCCCACTGACAAGAAATGTTGCAGTTGTGAACAATGCTCCTGTCCACCAAAGTTTCTCAGAAGTCTCTAACCACCCATTGGCATCAATTTAGAAACAATCACAGAACGATTTTGGTGTGCAAGGACCTTAAAGAGCATCAAATCCAACCTCACTGCCCAGGGGCAGGGACATTTTCTACCAGACCAGGTTGCTTAGAGCCCCATCCACTCTGGCCCTGAAAATTTCTAGGAATGGGACATCTACAGCTTCTCTGGGCAGCTTGTTCCAGTGCCTCAACAACCTCTCAGTAAAGAATTTCTTTCAACATCTAATTGAAACCTGCACTCTCTCAGTTTAAAGCCATTACCCTATGTAGTCCCTTGTTCAAAGTCCTGCTCCAGCTCTCTTGTTCCAGTCTTGTTCCAGCCCCTTTTGGTACTGGAAGGTGCTAGAAGGCTTCCCAAAAGCCTTCCCTTCTCCAGGCTGAACAGCTTTCTCAACTTTTCTTCTAGTGAAGGGCTTAACCAACTTTCCCTGAGTACGTATGCAATCCCAGACACCTGCTGAAGGGATTTGCCAAATGCTTCAGTGTGATCTGTGGCAGAAAACTCAAACATTGCAATTCTCTTCTGTGCCACCACCCATGCCAGGAAAGATGAGCAGAGTAAGATCTGCCTGTGGCATGAACAAGGTATTGTAAAAGTTCCCTGGCTATCCATAGAGAACAAAAAATTAAAGAGGGAAAAGATTTGCTGAACTGCTTCAAATTATTGTGAGCCATTGTTTAGAACAAGCTTTTTCCTGTCTTTATCTCTCTTAAATAGAACTGTATCTGAAAATATATTTGTTTATGCAAATTGGACATCCCTCTCCTATTTGAATTAGCACCATAAGTACATTGTGTATCAGTGCAGACATACTCAATGTATTTAATGTCAACACTACTAGCAATGATGGAGATTGGAAATACTGCTCTGCTTGTTGGCCATGGAATAAATTTGCCAAACAGAATCACTGTAGCTCTAGAGTTTAAATTAATGCAAGCAACACTGTTATCAGTCGTCTTTAGCCTGCCACTCTTAGCTTCTAACAGAAACATTTAGGAATAGGAAGCATTACATCTGGCTACAGCTGCATATTACATGGTCCATTGAGACTTAGATGCTGATGGCTGAACTGAATAACAAACAGCTGGGTATAAATGCAAAGATCAGGGAATCATAAGAAAATGCTTGTATGGTATCTTTGAAGCCTCAGACACAATGATACTGTATTAGTGCTATTAGCATCATGGAATGGAATAGCCTGAGGATCAGCATTCAGCTCCTCAGTGTGGGGAAACAGAAACTTTAAGGCAGGTAGCAGCAGACGTCTTTCTGACCGCTGTAATATTTATATTCAAACAGTGTATTTTATTAAAAAGTTGGTTGTGAAACTAACATCAATCCTGTCTGCCGTGCCAGGCAAAAGTCAGCCTTCCTCAGGAGTTATGGGACATAATTCCTCTCCATCCTTGGGAAAGTCCTGAGAATCTTTTAAAATTAGGAAGCATATTTTCAGTGCCATTGGAAATGTACAATACAAATATCTGAAAGGGGACAAGCTTGATTCAATGCAGGCACAAGCCAATTTACTGAAAATTGTGTTCCACTCCCCCATAGGTCTAAGAACTGCTGAGAAGGAAAACCAAGTAGCAAAGTTTTGGTGTGGCCACAGTGATGGGTCTTCCCAACTGTCCTCCAGGTGTTCCCAGAAGCACAAGCTGCTGTGTAAGCCTTGCAACTCAACAGCTTCCACTGGAAGAGGATTTTATTTTTGAGATAAAGAACAAATGAGTGTTATTCTATTAAATTTACTATACAGACTTCATGTTGTCAGGAGTGACACTTGATGCGACTGTCTGGCCTACAAAGCTACAGTACAGAAAGCATCAAAAGACCTCTCGAAGGCAACTGAAGAACAAAGACAAAAGAATCCTGAGTGTGGCAGAAGAGAAGACCTAAAAATTGTCACTAATTGGCATAAGGGAAGAAAAAAATAGCTTGTAGGCCCTTTTATAAATAGACTGCTTGTTCAGTAAGTGAATGTGAGTAGTCTGGACTTGTGAAACCTAGAAACCTGTTTTCCTGCCTAATGGGACATCCTACAGCTCAAAGGGCACTTTGTTAACTCTTGTCCAACTCTTCCAGAATTAGCAGGGAGGGCAATGCCTGGGGAAGGGGATAAGTACCCAAGATGAGTGAACATAGATGTATAATAAGAAAAAATCAAGAGCATCTCTCCTTGTAGCTCCTCTCATAGAACATGTCTCCCTTTACTGAAGGTCTTTAGTGAATGTTCCTATCTCAGGAATATGGCCACCCACATTTCTGAAGCAGTTTAAATATCAAAGAGATCCCCCCAAAGACTTCGTGAAAGTCCAAGGAGACATAGTTTTGATTCCTCAGACAAGACTGAACAGGCTTGCAACTGCATTTTGGATTCCAGTGGAGAAACAAATATTCAGGAGGATGGTGGAGATGATGGCAATGATTTGTTGAGCAACTGTAATGCTAGGTGGTGTTGCAAGCAGAAAAAGAAAATACATTTCCATCCTGCTAGAGTTAAGATGGCAGATTTACGATAAAGAAGAAAGAGAGAAAAAATGATTCTTGAAAGGGAAATTGAAAATTATAGAAAGACATCATAGTTCCTGGGCCTCAGGAGATGACAGAAAAGGTGTGAGGTGACATGGTGTAGAAGAACACTACACATACGGAGCAGGCAGAAATACAGAATTTGCATGGTGACAGAAATCCATAAAAAGAATTTAAAAAAAAGAATAAAAAATAAAAACAAAACCAATAAGAAATAATAAAAATAAAAGCCAAGTGAGTTATATTCACTAATTAGAATACCAGCACCCTTTGATCTGTCCGGGTCTTATTATTATGTAAGAAGAAATTCCCACCACAATGCCAAAGTGGATTTAACTTCAGCAAAGAAAGTTGCTTCAGCTTCTCTACTGGAAACAGCTTCTGCCAATGTTGAAGACAGCTCTGAGAATTCAGGAGCATTAAAGAGGCTAATGTACTTGAGCTTTGTTCTAATTACTTTTCTTAATAAGTTTTGCTGGACCACTAAGAATAGATGCTGTCCTGGGAACTCCAGCACTCAATCACTACAGTGTTCCTGGGCATAACTTGCAGCAATCAGGGACCAGAACTTGGAGGCAGAATTACCAACTTGGGCAGCAACTGTGTAAAGTATGTGTCTCTAGCTGTCCTTATTGTCACCTGATTACAATATGATGTTTCCCAGAGCCCTTTCCACATAATGTTAGATGGTCATAAACAGATACCTAATAAGACTTACACTGTTTCATCTAAATTATTTTTAGAATTGATTTTTAGCAATAACTGTGAACCTAGGAAGGGCAAGCAAATTATTACTTGCCTTAGAATAATAAAATCAACCAGCTTGAAAGAAGTGAATACACACTAATTTTAATCCAGATTATTTGTGTTTCTAACAATAAATTCCTACATTCCTGCATATATTCTTATGGATTTACAGGCATTCTGGACCATTCCTTATTTATCTATTTATCAGCATTGATGTGATCATTCAACACCTCTATGCACACTCCTCAATGCAGTAAATAACAGAACCAATAACAGCATGTGCCTTTCTATTCAAAGGCACTTATCTACCTGGTATTGGAGAGAAGCTCCACTTACAGAGAACATTCAAATGCCCCCCTTATTGGAGGGAAAATCCAATCCTAGTCAGAACTGAAGTTCATAAGAGAAAAATGAAGTGTTATGAACACTTATGAACACCCAAAAATGGGTGTTATGAACACAAGTTATTGTTACACTGTGATTTCATTAATTTCTACTCTGAAAAGCATACTACAGGAAATCAGGATTAGCTGCCTCCACCTGGAAACTTTTATTTAGGTTTCCAGTGCTTGTTTTACACAGAAAATCAAGGATATGTATTTTCCTTTCTACTTTTGGTTCTTCAGCTACTGGAATAAAGATGGTAACACTGATGTAGGAAGAGATGTTTTATTGAGATGTGCAGTTTGAGCAGCAGCACTAAAACTCCTCAGTGTCCAGGAGAACATAATGAAAACAGCATTTTCAGTGTTGCTGTTTTCCTCCTGAAAAATATGGCTGCTCCACAGCATGGTGTGGTAGGATGTTTCTACACCCATATTATGATCTGTCTAATAAATCTTCTAATGTTGCCAGTTGTGAATTAAATCTCAAACCCATTAAAATATTGTAAATAAGCAAACAGAGTAATTACTTCAACTTTATTTATACTGATCTGAATTACAAATTTTAGTTTGACTAGTTTCAATGGCAAGCTAGTAGAAATAACAGCACTAGCTTGATTATCAAAAGGCCTTAATTTTCAGTGAAAATGCTCTACTGCAGGCTAACAGTGCTGGTTTCCTGTATCTGAAAGCTACAGTACTGGGCCTTATAGTTTGATTTTTAGAAGCCTTATAATGAGGGTGGAGAGGATATACATTCCATTCTTCAGCTGCATTTTTGTTCCACAAAGACTGCAATTTTCAGTCTCTTGAAAATGTAATTATAGATAATGTTTGCATCAGTGGCAAGAACACAATGAGCACATGGGGCATGAAAACTCCACTCAAATCACATCCTCTTAGGTTACGAAGCTTGTCTTTTGCCAAGAGTGGAGGCATTTCAACAAGCTAATGTTCAGTATGAAAAGAATTGTGGTTTATACCAACCTCTACATACATTCGGCTTTTACTTTTCCCATTATTCTACTTTTTGCACAGGGAACCTAAATTAACCAGAACAAAGATTAATTGGAGTCACTTTGAAAATTTGAGATCTATAAAAAAAATTGAAACACAGTAGCTAAAAGTGTAGAGCTCAGCACACCTTGTTCAAATGATCATGCCTTTTGCAGTTGCAAAAGTAAATCTAGATCAGAACAAAAAGACAGCAAGTGAAAAGTTACCAAGGTTGCATGAGGAGAAGTCACTTGAAGATAAACCAAGCAGCTTCAGTTTGGAAATGGAACTGAAGGCTGCTTCAAAGCTAACATGGTCAAGAATTGCAGAAAGAGAAATCAAGCATCTGATTTGTTCAGAAGACCCAGAAGAGTAAACTATTTTAGGGTAAAATAAAATATATGTATCTGATACTAAAAAAAAAATCTGTATCAGAGTTCTGCTTCATGTAAGTTAACTATATTGTAAGGAAAAAAGATTTGTGCTTCTCTATTTAGCAACTACCTCAGTAGTAAACCAGAATCAGTCTGAGACACAAGTGATCTTGATTCTACTGTTGTGCTACTTTCAACATATCCTTCCCTTGGAGTGTCTTGAGCTCCTTGACTAAGAAAATAAACCCACTTTCTAAACAAGGTTTTACACTCAAGAAGAAGAACTTACACAGTGTCCCCAAGCCCCAGAGCAGTTCCAAGGCAGACCCAGAGATTGATGCCACAGAATATTCCAACCAACACAAAGGATGAGAGCAGAGGGCATTCAGCCAGCAGAGAACCTCCTCCACCTAAAGCCCACAATTTTACTGCAAGTGGTTTGATGCCATTAAACGGATCAAAATGACTTTTTAAAAAGAATTAACAAAAATATAAATAGGAGGGTAAATCAGTACCTTTAAAGCCCTGAAGGCAAATCAGGATAACCCCACAACACATGGTTATCAGCCATAACCTTCTCTCCCTTTCCATAACTTTCTCTCCATTTCATAGAGCACTGTGATTTTTAGCGCTAGGAGCCAGCACTTGCACTAATTGGGAGTCCTATCATGTAGCTACCAAAATACTTCTCTTCCAGCAGCCCCGGGGAGAAGCTCACAGTTGTGTTTCATAAGCAAAGAGGAGAATCAGACTTAAGCTCTTGTCACACTGAATATGTCCAATCAACAGAAATTCTTTGTCTTTATTTGTTCGCGGTGCGTTTGGATCACAGATACAGAGTGCTTCGAAATCAAAGGGAGCCTGCCCATCGACTCAATGAGCTTTGGATTCAGTCCTTAATTTATTTATAACAACCAGTCTTTCTGGAACCTGAATATTGGAGCTGATTCTAAACCACTCATTTTCATTGAGTTTTACCACCAGTTTCATTGTATAAAAAGTCAAGTGCTTTGAGAAAAGGTTGCAATCTGCTGAGGCCCCTGTGTCTTCCGGCAGCATCATGTACCTTGGTGCTGTATATATTTACTGTAAAGGGGAATGCTGTTAATGATGAAAGTCTCACCTAAAGAAGAAACTGCTCACACACAAGGTCTGTCAAAGCTCTAATTTGGGAGGATTGCTTAAAATGTAAATCCTACTGAGTCTAACCAGGTCTTCTTTCAGTGCTCAATATTCCTGGCTGAAACTCCCCAGCCTGTCACATGGAATTAACAGATGCCCTTGAGAAAGGCATGTTGTGTAGATCCACAGTGATTTGCATTGGGTAAGTAGGGCAACTTGTGGTTGTGAGAAAAAAGAAAACAACATGATAGTATTGTATTTGATTCACAACTTGTAGACAAGACTGTTTAAAAAATAAAGCTGAAAGAACTTACTATAACATCCATTACAAAAATGCAATAAAAACTACTATACTTTGTCAAGCAACAGATCCCCAGAAGATCTAGCAAATCACAGTCAGGGCTGATAATTTCAGTCTGCTGGGTCAAGGAACACAGACCAGAAAAAGGCTGGTCATGCTTTCAGGGACCTTGGAAATTTGAATCACTAACTGGATGGTAAGAATATAAAATCATTAAGCACTTCAGATCTAAATTCTAGGTGGTTCTCTCCCAAATTCAATAGATTGAATTATTACTTATTATTATTACTTATTATTACTCTTACTTATCAAAGAAGGAAGAAAACAAAGTAAATGTTTTACAGGTATTTGTAGGAACTTCATCTACCAGAGAAGCAGGGAAGGAATCACAAAGGTGTTTTTGTGGATATTGAAATGATGGTGGTAAGGGAGAGAAAAGCAGAATGGTTCTTAATTCACAAGGTAGAAAAGAGCAGGGAAAACTTCCTGCTTGAAACATGGATGGATCAGAGTAGGCTGAAGGCTTCTAGCATTTTAAACAAACATAAGCTGGGCAAATTGTATATTTCAGGGACAGAGAAAAATATAGCATGAAGTGGTAAGAGACTGGAAAAAGAGTTTTAGCTATGTTGATGGATTTTTAAAGTGCTACATGCTATGCTTCTTCACTGATAAAAAAATTCAGCAATATCTATGAGAGTTTTCATTATTTACAGCATGTTATAGAATTGCATAAAAAGGCTGTTTGCTGTTCTTGGCAATGTGATTATTTTCTGTTAAATATTTACATCTTTTTTTTCTTTTTTCCCCCAAAGAGTTTTGGGAAAGAAGAGGGAAGTTGATTTATTTTTAAGTTTCCATGAAGCCTTCCAGGTTCACGTCCAGAAATTATCAGCAGCATTTCTGCATTTTCTGGGATCTGGGGCTTTGCTGAGCTTAAAAATAAAACCTTCATTCCTGTTAGTACAAATGATGCTCTACTTTTTAAATATAACATTAATTTTAAATAATTATTTTCTCTGCTAAGTAATCCTCAATTTGCATCTTATATGAAAGCCTTGCCTAAATACATACCTTTTTCTGCTCCACAATATTAATTTGGCCCAGAGGCCTGGCATCTCTTAACTCCAAATTCACTCTGTATATGTGGCTCCAAACCAAACAGGAAAATCAGAGGCCTGAGTGGCTGAAGTCAGCAGCAGTCCTCTCTGCTGCCTTTCCCCACTTGAGAAGAAATGGAGAGCCAAGGGGTGCTCAGAGATCTCCAGATCCTCTGAAGGCCAGCAAAGTAAAGTCTAAGCATCTCCTGATGCAGAGGTGAGGACAGAGAGAGCAAAGAGGCACAGAATCAGCCAAATAGGCTCCAGCTCCTGCAGAGATTTCAGGTAGCAATATGGGCATCTGAGCAAGCTGAAAATTGCTCCTTTCTGAATTCCAGAGTGTATCTGTTGCTACAATTGGCCTGCTGTCCATCAGCACAGACAAACAGGCAGCAATGAGGCTGCTCCAGGACCTCTTCCCAAATCTGATAATCTGTGCACGTGGGGAAAGAAAAAGTGACTTGAAGGAGTCTGTAACAATACTTTAAAAACGCAGAAATCAGCCAGTGTTCTTGAAGACTCTTTGGACCACATTAAGCCATGTAAGCAATATTTCTTGCTGGAAAACAGGTCTCATTCCTCAGTGAATGTTGGTTTCAAAGGAAGGGTTTGCACTAAAGAGTTGCTGTTGTCTTACTTTCTAATGACAATGAGAAAGAACTCCTTGTCAACATCTATATGGCCACATTGAAACAGTCACTGCAGAAAGAAAAAAGGCTCAAAAATACCCAGTATCAGACCCTAAATCATTATGTTGTGCAATAGATACTAAAGCATATACAAAGCTACATCCGATTCCAGTGAAACACCCTAGGAACAGCAAAGACATGGGAATAGTAAGAAGAATATACTGGAACCCTGAGCTTTTCCTATTCTACACAGCCTTGTCTTGAAGATAAATAAATTTGGTCTACCAAGTGAGATACTAGGCTGCACTTAGGGGACAATGAAATCAGGCAAACCCAATTGTTTTAAAAATCTGTAATATAGTGCTGGACTTCCTTCAACTATATCCGAGCACAGTTATGAAGCTGCTGCATTTACTCTCTTCTCCACAGACAACAAACCAACTTAAAAGGGAACTTGTACTCTATCTTCTGCAGCCAAACAATAAAGATATCTGTGAAAGCTGAGAGCCCTCGGGCGTTGAGATGAATCCTTCTCTCTGGCAAAGGGAAAAAGATTTGACAAGAGGAGTAGAACCCCCCTGCCCCTACCTGAGATGTGTGAACATGCCTCAAAAGAATACCTGCCCAACTCAAAGTGACTCATCTTCCACTTCATCATCAAGACAGGCACTCTGCTAGCAAGGTAGAACAGCATCTGAAAAGTTATTTGCCTCATGTTTCCATGCTGAAGTTCACTCTGAGGCGAGCAATGAGAAAAAGGCTGCAAAACCCACGTACACGACTGCAATTCATTGCTCAGAGCTGGGCAGCCTGGCACGGGATGCAAAGCCCAGCATTATGCATTCCTCATTCAAGCCAAGCTCCTGGAAGCCCAGCGGAAGTTTGGCTTGAACAGGGACTACAGGCTATAGCTGGTAATAAAACATCAGATAATAGTGCTTTACGTGTCCAGAGAGGTGCTCTTTTTCTAAGAATTGCTTCACTTGTCATTGATTTTTCCACATCCTGCAAAATTAAATGCTAATTTTATTCCTTCCTCTTCCCCCTGGTCCCCTCCCACTCAATACTGATCTCCAGAAGGAGCTGGCAACACTGAACCTGCAGGAAAAGCCAGTGCTCACCTGGCAATCCTAAAAATTCAGTACTTCGAGGAAGAAGTTGAATGACATGGGTCAGATTAGGACAAGGGCAATGACTTCTGCATTTTTTTTTCCTGGAGAGATCATCTAGATTATTTGTGGTTATTCCTTAATTCAGCATTTTTCGTTTTGTGGTCAAATCTCTGAATATCTTCCCAATCAAGGTATTTTCTGGAATCAATTTTAAAGACTAAATGCATACCTAAAGTAACAGTCACTGTGATTTCCTGAACTCTTTTTTTGTATCTCTGTTGTTTTTGTTTTTTTGTTTTTTTCTTGTTTGTTTGTTTGGTTTTTGTTTTGGACAGCAGGGGTTTAATGTACTTTGGATAGGGCCATTAGAATATGAGAAACTGGTTTCTAAGCAATAAGATCTTGAAGAAAAAATGAAACTAAATTAAGAACAAAATTGAAAGTTCATTTAGTGACTAATGAAATTATCAGCTTTTCTATATGTTAATAGAGAGACATTTCAGATAAAAGAGTATTTTTATTTCCCTGCAAGACACAACAAGGGGATCAAGTTTACTAAAACTCATGGTGAAATCAAGACAAACCACAGCCATGTAACTTGCAATTTCTAGAGCATCTTGTTGGAGAACAAGGTGTAGAACAGGGTTTTCTCTAAGCAATAGCCACTGGGCATGGAGTATGTTTGACAACATTTCAAACTCCTAATGCTTGTTCTACATTCCATCTGTGTTGAAATATTAAAAAAAAAATAAATAAAAGCATTTATTGATAAAGGGCAGAACCAGATGTCTCTCACTAGCAATGAATTGCAGGCAAAGGCTGACACAGCCAAGCAATTGAATGAGCCAGGAAAAAAAAAAGAGAGAAGAAGGGAATAGAACACTTCATTTTGTAGATTTTCAAATGCAGTTATCCTCTTCCAGAAGCTAATAATTTTCAACTACTAGGCCTGTTTCAAGCAAATGAAGTGCACTTATCTCACACTAGGCCAGAAACCATCACTGGACCAAGTGCCCCTGGAGTCAACAACACAAGTGGTAGGTCAAGCAAGCTGTGGATATTTGGTTTTTGGTTTTTTTTTTTGGTTTTTTTTTTTGCATTTCTGAGCAATTCAGTGGTGCAAAGCTTTTGAGGAACAAGAAATGGGAAGAGCACTTACATATTAAGCAAGAAGATGTTGTCACGCCTTTGGAATTAAGAGGACGATGAATTTTCATTATTTTTCAGGGTTATGAAACAAAAGATATCTCTTGTCAGCTGTGACTTGCAATCAGACTGGAGCTGCTTCAAAGCATATAGGAGGTAGGAAGGGAACACAAGGGAAAGCACAGTACAACCTGGGACTGAAAGGGTCGTAGTTCTGTCATGGAGATACCCAGCTACACACACACGCTAAAAAGTGCCTGTGTCTGGAGATTCCTCTCAAAATCTCCACTGTTGTTTAGGAGTGAGTACATTTAAGTGGAAAGACACTGAAAAAGTTGTAAATTAATGTTGCAATGAATTGCTACCTATGACTGCTGGGACAGTGTTAAGTGTTTCTGCCAAGACTACATTTTCCTTGTCACACTAACCCACATGGAAAAAAGAAACAATAATAATAATGTAAAAAAAAAGAAATCTGTAGATCACTAACGCCATTTCCCTCAAAGAGCAATAGCTACATCTCTGGAATAACCATGGTTGTAAACTCTAAAACCCCAGGGTAAGATCCACACAACAATTTAAGAAATGAGCAGGGATGTGAAAATCATAAAGCAAAATTCTCAGGTCGCTGTTGTTGCTGTTTCCCTGGCAAACCTGAAGTGGCTCACTATGCACAGGCTGAGGGGAAATCAAGGACATAAATTCCCTGCATGTTCCTCTGCAGGGGATGAGTCCATCCCTGATGCAGTGGGGAGCAGGGCACAACTGGGCACAGCTGGGCACGGTGTCTCCTTCCAGGATAACCTGGACAAAGCTCTCTAATTCCAGACTAAGCTGAGCAGAAGTGGGCAGGAGCACATCCCTTCCAGCCTAACCACAGCCTGGAGCATTCACAGGCATGGACTAAGTCTCTCCACAGTACTAAGCCCCAAGTCCTGCCCTCAGCTGTGACAACATGCTGCCCCTGATAGTAAGTGATGGGTGAAGTCACAAAGTATCGTCCAGGAGGCTGGTGCAGGATCTTTCTCACAGCTCTTACACCAATGTTTATTTCAGAGCATTGCTTTTGAACTTGACTTTAAGTATTGCCACCATTTGGCAGGCAAGGGAGAAACCATCCCAGGGCAGAGAACACACTCAAGATACTCAGCCTTCTTCAGCTGAGTAGTAAGAGGCAAGAGAACGCAGCTGTTCTCATCCATAGAAACTATTTTTTTATATTTGTGTAAATGGAGAGGAAAAAAAATTCACCAAACAGGCACTATTGGTACAGTAGGCAACTCCTTTGTGAATTGGCTCATTTAGGCATTCATTTAAACACAGTAATTAAGATTTAACACAAAACAGAAGCTGCTTTCAGATGTCATTTTGAAGGCCAGATGATCTCCTCTTTATTAATATTATAATTTTAAACTATTGTCAGCTGAATTTTCAAGAATCAAGCTGTGAGCAAAGAGAATACACTACTGAAGTGTGTCCTATTTACGTAACCCAGTCTCAGTAAAAATGAGAGATTGATTATAAATCTGTGATACAGAGGATGGAGAACTGCACCACTAAATCTCAGGATGCTTTATCTGGACATTAGGAGGGAATTTATACCTTCAGCATCTGCCATTCACCTTTTCTATTTAACACCATATGGAAGAACACAACAGCATTTAAGGCAACATATTTCTGAAAACCTTTATGAGAAAGCCAGCAGCTTACTGCAAATGAAAAATGAAATCCTGAAGGGAACACAAGCCCTTCTCCTCCTTTCCGCAGTCACAGAGAATGCAGGAACGTGTTGGAAAGCAATTAAAGTATGATGATTCCAAAGGGGAATAATTATTTCACAATTACTTGAGAACATTACATTTATTGCTCCAATTAGTTTTTATTTTCCAAATAGGCATTCTTGTTCCTTCATTTTTCTTGTACCTATGAAGGTTTTTCTTGTTCTCCCACTTCTTTGCTAAGGAAAGCTCAGCCTTGCTTTCTACTTATATTCTCCTATTTTGTGACTTTAGCCTCTGGTTAACCTTGCCCTGCCACCAGTTTGTTTTAATCAAAGGAAATCATATGAGGAGATGGAATGTACTTTGCAACTATATGAACACACAAGAAATAAACCCCTATAGGAAACAGTGTGTGGAAACGAAGGAAAAAGAAAGAAAATCAAAACGTTGCCTCTCCACTTTAAAAAGAAAGAAGTTTTTATTTGCTTAAACAATAAAACAATGATTTCTCTGTAGAATATTGTCTTGCCCAAGTGTACTCTTTCTATTCCAGGTGCTTTTAAAAAAGAAAATATTTTGTACACCTTTCCCCTGTATCGATTTGGTCAAATATTTTTATATTAATCCATGAATTAATCATGAAATTTGAATAGTCCAAATGCTCATAAGATATCAAACATCCTAAAATGCCAATGAAATATTTAGAGTTATCAAAGTTGTTAGAGCAATCATAACTGATGATTAATTTGGATGATGAATACGTGTGGGGGAGGCTTAAACTTGTGAGATCGTATCATAGGAAGTGAAAGATATATTTAAATATTGATGTGCTAAGAGTTATCGTAGGTTAACTTCTGAATGAGATTCTAGAAAAGATGATGGGGAGAAGGACACCATGAAATTGTAATTACTTAATAGACATCCAAAGATATATTTTCCTTTCTGAAGCTTCTTGGCACCAGTCAAAAATTTTCTTCTTTTTTTGCTTTGCTTTTCCTCAGTAGTGGCCCAAGGAATCTGTCACACAAGTAATTTAAGTAAAAGTCATATTACTTAAAATAAAGCTATTACTGAATCAAAGATAGAATAAAGTGCCAGTATAAGGATGAGACTGTGGTCTTAAAAATACCTGCCTATTTTCAGTTAGGAAATCATGATTTGATATTCTAGATATAAAAAAGACCAGAAAGTGGGGAAAAAAAATTGACAGGATGTTGAGTTTCCCTGTAGTTAAGTTTAAAAACATGAATTTGTTATCTCCAGATTTTTGCTAAAAAAAAAAAAAGTCCTATGTTGCAGCTTTACTGCAGTAAATGAAGTTCTGGATTTTAAAATGCAAGCATGTCCTGTGAATGATGACATTTCTTATTTACTAAAGAGCAAGTACAAACAAAAAGTATCAAAAATTGGTCTTCACTGGCTTTTTAATCAGCATATTGCACGTATCTCGGATTTTGACTCATTTTTGACTAGAAGAGAAAGAAATTTAAAGGCTTAATATTTTTTCACATTATTGCCTTGTAACCCATGCAGTTGCACGCGCACTGTTGATGCATAATGCACTTTCTTGGCATTATATCCAGCTACCGAAAATTAAAGTAAAATTTGAGTTTGTTTCAGTAGTAAGAAACACTGATACTCATTACATGAAAGGTAATCCCAGGCACTGAAATGCGGAACATGGAATGGAAAAATCTTCTGTGGTATTGCGGAAATCAACATGGGGGGGTTACAACGAGGAGCATTTAATCCTCCAAGCAACCACTTCACAATCATCCAGTTGGCATGTACATGTGAGCCAGTGAAATCAGCAAATTACATTGAACTCAGATTTTATAACCTCACTTAGTAACCATTAACCCTCTCCTACCCTGTCCAGATACACACACACATTTCATCTGTATGTTTCACCTACACGTATCGGAGTGTTTTCCTCAGAACTGCCTCTTCCCCACAGTGCACAACAGCGGTCAAACAATTCCTGATGCTTCCCAGAGCACTCACCAAGCAGGGCTCTTTGCAGGCATTTACCATGGTTAGAGCATCTAGCTTGCCATCTGTCCTCAAAAACAGAAGTTCATACATTTTTATGCTTCATATCCTAGAGTATCTATTTTCCAATGACATGTCATTAATTAATTTTTACTAGTAAATTGCCATTCAGTCACTAACCAGGTACACTGATGCCATGCATGCAGTTTAATTATACACAGTCATGCTCAATGTATCTCATGCTCTATTTTATTTCTGTTTAGCTATATAGTAACAGCAGCAAAATTTGAAAGCGAGCAGCATTTAAGAGTCATTAACATTCTCACAGAGGTAAAAGCATTTTAACTTTGCAATTATCAGGCTGGCAGCTGACTTTCACACTAGGTATACACTGAAAGTTATTCCTTGAAAAATCCCCTTTTTCTCTCTCATTGAAATAAAGGATGATTTTGAAAATAAATCCCATTACAAATATTTTTTTAAGTGTGCAAAGAAGTGCAAGTGATATTGTATGCTACCAATTTCCCAAAACATCTGATATGCCACCGGCATATTTAAAAAAAAAGTCTAGTTTTACCAATTTGTGCTGCAAAAGAGAAATGTTACAGGTACATTTCGCTAATTGCCTTGCTCCAAAACAAGAATTTCCTTTCTGCTAAAGAGTGAACTGAGCTACAGGAATGGCTGGAGCAGATGGCGAGGTTAAAAGTTTTGTGCAGCGTGGTAACTCGGAGCGTGCTCTCGGATGCTCCGCGCCACCCCGCCAGCGCTGCTGGCGGCTCGCCGCTCGCCTGGGGGGGCAGCTGAAGGGGAAGGTGCTCGTGTGCCCCCGACCCCTGATGCGTAATCAAACTGCATCCTCCTCAGCACTGATTAGTCCAGAGAGCTGGGGACTTGCAAATAAATACATGTCACCACTTGGCTAAGAAGGACGAGATAAAGATGGTTTTAAACAGCGAATGACAGAGTATTAGAAAGGCAGCGCAGCAAAGCTCTCGCACACAGCATTTAGTTTCAAGACTATTTTTGTTAGGAATAGAAGCTCCCTGAGTTCATGGCAATTTAGCCTCAATATTAATTTGCATGCATGACACAGGGTCTCTTGAAATCATACCATCTCCACAGTTAGATCAGCAGCAAAGCAAGGTTTGGTTAATAAAGGAAGCACATCATGTCACGACCACTGATGATACATGAGGCAAAGTTTTTTCCTTCAAGAGAGCACTTAGTCACCCCTCCCCCCCAAAAATGCATGAAGAACCAGCATCAACCCTACAAGGATTGTGCATTTAACAACTCTATTATCAAACTTCTGGATTTCAAGATCCACTTAGGAGCTGACATTTCTCTAGACTAATTTTTGTATCTTTGGACACACATTAAGCTCTGCATCTAATGAACACTGACTGTGTTTCAAGCTGTGTTAAGATATATTATGGATGCTTCAGAGAGAAAAGGAGTATGAAGAGAGCAATGCAGAAGAAATAGTTTGACGTGGTACTCCCCCACCTCGAGGGGTAAATTGGAGATAAAGTTATATAAGCTTAAGTGACAACAGGGCATCATCAGCCACAGTTAATAGTGCCTTTGAGCTTGGAGATGTTTGTTAGCAGGATCTTTTCTGACTGCCTGGAAGGACAGCAGGTAGAAAGTCTAATCAAAGCTGAGATGATGAAAACAAGGGGAAGTTTGGCTGTGGCAGGTCCCTACAGAGGGCTGCAGAGCAAGAGATACCAATGTTCAGCTGCTACTTTGTACCCTAATGGGCAAACATCTGCGATTCCTCTGCAAAACGGGAGAAATTGACAGCACTTGTACCAAAACTGACTAACGCAAATAAACTCTGGGATTTTACAATGGGAAGAGCAAAACACAGCACAGAACACCTTTGAATCTAAGACCACAAATTTAAGACAAGAGGCAGCGTTTACACACTTTGCTGTCCTTCAAGGACTATAAAAATAGTGTAAGTCATCTGCACCAAGTAGCTTCCCCCCTGACTCTTGCCCCTCTCCCACACACTCACTAAACCTCAGCTGTCTGAACAACTGGCCACTACTGAATGTCTCCATGCAGAACACTGCTGCTGCAAGGGAAAAGCATTCCACCTCTGAGAAAGTTTGGTTACCGGTAAAAAAGGCAATAAAAGTCTGGATAGCCTTAGATGGGGGCACAGTATGCAACCTGATTTGTGCAAATTGCAGGTGACACTCTCTGATGCACATACGGGTTTATTTACACTTGTAACTTAAGTGCTGCCTCAACCAGAACAGCTTCTGTGCAGAGTCAATGCCAAAGCCTCTCGCTTCTTTCTAATGTAACTCAAACCACGTTTGTCATCCCGATGAAAGAAGAAAAAGCAACAAAATAAAAGATATTCTGGATACTGTAAAACAATACAGCACAGTTCTCACACTTCGTATCTTTCAGCAGATGTCTATTTCATCATTTCTAGCTTTTACTTTTTCATACAAGGCTTAGGTTACCTGAAAATACCTGCCAATTGGCAATGCCCAAGAGAATGATAATAGAAACTTTCAGACCGAGATTAACAGAGCAGATCCGGGCTAGGGGAATACTTCTCCTTCTGAAATTCCAGCATTAAGCGCCTTCCAATACATCTCAGCCCCACTTCAACTGCATGTAAAACAACCATCCTCACCCTAATTAACACTCGCTGTACCAGGCAGCTGTCGGGGAGGTATGGGGGGGGGGGGCAAAAAAGCCCCCCAAAACCGCCAAATCCTTGCATTCTGCCTGGTACTCCCAGTGGATGCTTAGTATTTCATCTGAATTTGAAAACTGATTAAAATTTGCCGGGGGGAGGGGGAACATTTTTATTCTGCCGGCAAGGGGTGCTAAGACACGGGTGGGTCCGGGCTGCCTGCAGGGGACAGGTGTCTGTGGAGGGCTCCGCTGGGCACGGAGGGGAGAGCGCTCAGCTACGCGCGACCGACGCGCGTTTCTCCACGTTGCATCATCATCATCATCATCATCATCAGCCGATAACCCCCGCGCCCTCCGGCACCGACCTGCGGGACGCCGAGCACCCCGGGAGGGGGCACGACACGGAGACCACCAAGTGACTTGGGAAGGGGGGGTGGCTGGGGGTACGAGCCCCCCTTCCCCTCCCGCGGAAGGGCGGGCGGTGCGGGAGGGAGCCGGCCGGAGCCCGGGGCTCGGTGCCGGGCGGTACCCGGGGCCGGGGCGGGGGGGGACCCGGCGGCAGCCCCGCCGCCACTTACATTCTGTCAGAGACCAGCAAGCGGCCGTCGACCATCATCTCCGGAAGGAAATCCAGCTTGAACGAAGAAGTCATGCTGGGCTCCGGGGGCGCCGCGGCGGTCGGCGGGAGGATGCGGCGGGGCGCGGCGGATCCCACAACTGCGCCGGGCGGCGGAGCGGCAGGCACAGGTGCGGAGGCCTCCCCGCGGCAGCCGCCAGCCCCGGCAGTTGTCACATTTCTCTCCCCCTCTCGGTTTTTTCCGCCAATCCCCTCCGAAATCGACTGCTGAGGCAACTGTCGGTGGAGCGCCAGGTGCTGAGCGGGGAGGCGGAGCCATCTCCCCGCTGCGGCTCCCCGTTAACCCCTGCGCCCCCGCCGCCCCGGGAGAGGCCTATTGCCGCCGCCGGCCCGGGGGCCGCCCGCCCGGGGCTCCGCGGCNCCGAGCCCGGCGGGGCAGCGGGCCCGCGGCGCGGACAGCCCCGGGCGGGCTCTGCCCCCTCACACGGGCACGGCGCTCCCCGGCGCGGCCGGAGCCGGCCTGGGGGCACTGGGAGTGTTTGGTCAGGTTCTGGGTGCAGGCTGTCTCTCCACTCAAACTCCTGCCATTCAGACCTTGGCAGTCTTTTGAATGCTCAGAGTGATGTTACTGGCTGGCGAGAGACCGGTAGTAACTCTGTCCTCGCTGATCAGAAAGAAGGATTTAAATAACTAATGACGGAAAATCCTTTCTCATGGCTGTAACCTCCCGAAAACCCGCTCGCAACCTCGCTGCTCTCAGATTTGGCCGCGCACAGAAGTTTCACCATCAAGACGCGCACAAAATTCCACACATACAACTAGCTGGAGGCCCCCCCTCCACGCCACCGCCCCCTGAAAATCTGTATAAATTTTCCTTTCCAACTCCAAGACCTACTTGCATCAATACAAAGCCGCTCCAGGCAAAAAGAATATTAACATATTTACGAAGATTACTAGGTGATCTGAGCAGTCTAGACAGACAGAACGTTCCTCTCCATTGTGTGTGCTTCTCCATCTGAATCTCTCTCTAGGTTTTATAATTTGATTTGTTATGGGTAATCAACACTTGCAAAAAGTAGCAAATGCAAATTAAGACCTACTATGCTTAAACTTTGCAAAGAGCATTCTAATATAAAAATTAAATTGACCCATAAAGAATGTGTTATCAGTCAGGCCAAGTTTTATTTAAATTTTGACCATTGTTGATTTGATAGGAAAAAAAAGTACAGAATGGGCAAGTTTTTAGAGTCCAGTTTATTGCACTAAAAGACTTACCAATTTTAAAGAGTTAAAAAGGAAGAAAACCCCCTCAGGCTGCTAAAATTTTTGCCTACTTTGCAAGACTAAAGAAAGAAAAGGTTCACTTGGCCCTCAGCATAATCCCCGTAGGACAGCTGCAATCCTGAACAGATATCTATAGTGTTATTAATCTGCTCTGCTCTATATGTTCGCATACTGTCCTCGTCACCATGGCACCTAAACATCCCCATAGAAAGGCACAAAGCAAAGCTATGGCTCCTCTTGACTAAATTCATGGTGATTCCTTTACGCCACCCATCCATCACGGTGCAGGACTGACTATACAGTGGATAAAAAGTCCAAGTGCAAAGTCCATATGAAAGGAGAAACCAGCACAACTTTCTCCAGCTGGATGCAGCCACCTGGTCTTTGATCTGAGGCCTCCATGGTGGTTAATCCGGCCCAGAGCAGAGTTGGATTAACTTTCAATTTCAAAATCTTGCCACTGCAGAAGGGACAGGTTTTAGCTCAGAAGAAATACGGGTAGCTCAGTGAGGATGAAGATATTCTTTTAACTAAGAAGTCTCCACCCCCACTTCGCCCTGTGCGGCTGGATCTGCACCTCTTCATCACAAGTTTTTTTGGTACATGCTAAATGGAAGGGACTTCAGTCTCACCAGCCTGTCACTTCCAAGGACCACAGTCCCACTGCTGCTGACTGAAAAGTAAATCCACGCTTCGCACAGGATGCAAAGAGGGAGGAGGAGAGGATCACAAATAATTTTGCTTAAAATCTGCATACGGAATAGAGAGATCTTTATAAATTTGCCCCATTATGCAAGGTGTAAGTGCTTAAAAATGCTTCATTAAAACGTATGTTCTTTTGAAATATTTATTTTCCTTTTAATTACATGTGAATTAGCTGGAAGAAGCTGTAGGGAAGCCCTCTTACTGACTTAAGCCTTCTCAGCAGTTTGTTAAATTCTAGCCTCAAATCCCTTGAGGGAATAGTGGATTCAAAGCAGCTTTTAATCATACTATAAGGAGGGTGAAGTAGTATGTAAGTAGGTCATAGAGAAAGCATTACAAGTGCATAGGTTATTGCTTTATTTAACAACTACAGTGTAACACACTTTTCAAAGCACATTTGCTTTTGCCATTTAAAAGTTAGAAGCAGGAACAGGGTCAAATGCAAAAAGGAACCCTTTCTATAAAAGATACGGAGATACGACTCAAGGAGAGCTTAGAGGGAAAAATTGCATTCGAATAATTTGGTTCTCAAACATAAATTATGTAGTGTCTATGTATGAATTAACTCTCGATGGCAGAGGGTAAGTGGCAAGAAACAAAAAATCCTGATTGTTTCACACACTCTTACAGGCTCAGCTCTGTTATTTGTAACATTAATGCCATATTCTTGACTAGCACATGTGAACAAAATAGCAACTTCTATTAAAAATTAAGGGAAAAGTGGAAGCTCTGATGTGTTGCTACAGTACAGAGGGAAATGGGAAGTGAGAGTGGCAAGTAAAACTGCATTTATTTTCACAGCATAAATCAGACAATGGCTCTAAACACTGGCTTAGAGGAGCTGCATTATTGCTGCCCACCAATATTAAGTTTTTCAACTGGTGGAGCATATGGCAGTTTTGAGGGAGGAACCTAGAATTTGGCATCATCAGTTCTTGGGCTTTAATCCTATTCCAGCTACAAATGCTGCCTCCTATCCCTCCTCCCCTCATTTCAGAGGCCCAGACCCTGTTTGGCTTGTTTACTCTGTGTCCCTCAGTTTCTCCATCCATCTGAGCAGGGCAGCTCAGTTTCTCATCCATCATGAAGCAGTTTCACCTCACCTTTGCAGATTAGTCACTGTTCAAGCAGCTTTTCAAACACAGAACTACATACAATTTCTCCAAACAACTCAACCTTTGAAAATTGCACACCTCTTCAGAGAAAAAAAATGAAACAAACCAAGAAAAAAACCCCAAAAAGTTCAGCTGCAGAAGGCCAGGACTGAACAAGTGGCTTGCGTGTATGAGCTCACTCTGACATCACTGCCTGTGGCTTCTTCAGTGAGTGACAAAGAGAGAAGACACCCCCTTCCTTTCCAGATCCCAGAGCCAAATCCAGAGTGGAGCTCACATCACATCCCCCCTCCAGACCCCCTCCTCACCCTATAATTAATTGCCATTCTTCTAATCAACTTGCCCCCAAGTTTTGGGCCAAGGAAATGATACTGTTGGAAGCACTTCAAGGGAAAGTTTCTGAATGACTTCACTCTCTCCCAAGCCTGCAAGGCAGTATGAAGAGAGTTCAAATCCTCTGCTTTATTCCCCCCTAAGCCAATGAACATGCTTGGGATTCTGCTTATCTCTGGCATCAAAGCAAGTTTCTAACAGAGGCAGCAGAAGCAGAGCTCAGCGACCACGGTGTAAATTTGGAGCGGGCTCGAATGACTCCAGTGGAATCACTCAGGATCTTCCACTAATGTGAGGGGAAGCAGGAATCTGATCCAGCTAGAGTTGGTGAATGCAAAGGAGGTGGTTGCTATCTTCCACAGAGAAATAACCTTCCAGGCAAGCCATGAGCCTGGAAGTAGTGGTGTGACTAAGAGCAGGCAGTACTAAGAGCATTTTGGTTTGCGTAATGGGATGTGAGCCTACCTGCCTACAAGGGAGGGAGCCCATCAGCTTAACTCTTAGTAGCAGACTTCTGGAGGGACAAGAAGGGGAGAGGGCATGAAGAAACAACAAAGCAAAGCACACGAGCACTTGGGCAGGACTACAGAATGGTGTAAAAATCATTAACAATTAGAGCAAAAAGTAGTGCATTTCCTTGAATGGTAAAAAGTAATGGGTACAATTCTACACCATTTTACCATATGTGATTACCTGGAACAAAACTGTCTTTGTCAGTTATGTCTAATATTGGAATAAAAATTTGAATTATGAAACCTTAACCTTTCAGTAGAGATTTTGTATTTACAAAACCAGTCTTCCATTCATTTTGAGAAATAAAATAACCTGCATATAACTGAAATCCTCTTAAAAAGAAAATGAAAATATTGGTTAAAGGTGATCAATGAATTTTAAGTATTTAAAATAGTGCTTGTGTGACTCCCTCCACTTCCGTAGGCTACTGTACCTCATCAGTAATCTTCAGAAATAAACGTCATTTAAAATTAGTCCTGTGAAAAGGTCCCTCAAATTAAGCATTTCTAGAGCTTTCACTTGAAGCGCATTGATATTATGTAAACTTGGTTGCTATAGTAAAACTTCCCACTCACTTCTCTTTTTTTTTCTTCCTATTTTATACCAGTGATGAGGTGATTTCATCCCACTGTGGGTAAAGGGCCTTTGTTCCCTTTTGTGGGTAATAACTCAATCTTTCCGAAAACAATTAGGCAACAAATTATGGCACAGGGCGGATGCTACATGGAATGGAGGGTTTTTAGGAAAGGCCTTTAATTTAACACCCTCCTTTGTGAACAGCACCAAATACACAGGACAGTCAATCATCACCCTCAGGTCCAGTCCTGCACAGGGCTGGTGCTGAGCAGAAGCTGCCCAGTAACCTCTGCTCCAGCTGGGCTGTCCCTGAGCTCAGCACTACATTAAGAGAATACTGAAGGAAACCAGAAACAAGCAAATTTTTGGAAGACTTAAGTCTTCTTGTCCTGTTGTTTATTTGCAATCCAATTGAAGAGCATTACTATTGATCCACAGGTGTTACCTTTGTGTTAGTGCCTTGTGCATATAGACACAAGACTAAGGCTTTTGTCAACCCAGTATTATCTTGACTTGGCAACAGACTTTTTTTTTTTAATTTTTCATTTTTTTTTCCAATGGACTCCCTTATCTTCTCACTGCTAACTATCAACAACCACTCCCCAAAAAGGAGAGAAACTGGGGTACTGCAAACACTGACCAGACCTGATTTCCTACTAAACAGCAGACATGTTATTTATGGTAGAAAAAGGCACCTTTCCAAACAACCCTGGAAGAGGGAACTGAATAGTCTTGGATTTGGCTATTATATTATCTTCATGTGAAAACCTACGACTTAGGACAGGACAAGTTGCACATCTGGTGCTCTTGTGTTGCTCCATTCTCACAATATGCTCCACCTAATCCTTCAAAGAGCAGAGGAAAAATCCACTGTAACAAAAAACCTTCCTCCCTGCCATCTACACTCACAGAAGAACTGCTGGAGACACAAAAATCTCTCTCATTTTATATAAATTTGAGTTTTCTGGCGATTTTTGCCATTCTGGAGAAGCTGGTTATTGGGAAAGAGGCAGGATGAAGGAGGTAGATGGTGAGGATTGCCTGGATCAGGAGGTGATGCTGGAGGGCATCTCCAACTCCAAACACCACAGGCAACGATAAGTGTGAACTTCTAATGTGGCATCAGCAAAGAAAGAATGTGAGTAAGGGATATCAAAAGAGACAAGAAGCCAAAAGGAGACTTATTTTTAAAAACAAAATTTAAAGACATCTGAGGGGCTTATTACAATATCTGCATTAACCTACTGCACTCCACTTCTAGCAGCAAGATCCTTATAAGCTTAACCTTCATCCTCACTTCTATCACGTGTTTTTCTTTCTTTTACACTGCAAATTATTGGCTTTCACCTTAAACACAAATTGTGGCATCTTTAAGGCAGGAAATTTCACAGGTCTCATTTTTTTCATTTGCTCATTAAGTGCCTAGCATACATGTCAATCCTCAAAAACAACAATCACCCTGAAAATACGCAAAGAAGCTATCTTTGTTTCACAGACAGAAACCATTAAATATCAGTCATGAAGGACACAAAGAAAAGGCTCCAGAAGTAACTACAAGGCATTTGGATGTACAGAAAATTGCACCATGCCTGGTTTTAGTCGTTTGGGGGTTTTCCTCCTTAAATTAATGGTGTAAGAATTACCACATAAAGCAGATCAAAATGTCCACCTAGCCCATGACCCTGCCTCTGATAAGGGATGGAAGGAGAAAAAGCATGAATATGGCAAGTGATCCTTCACACCTTCCAGCAGCTGGTGGCTGAGGGACTTCCTAGAATCAAGAATGACATCTGAACCATGATGTTTAACAAGTTCAAGTCACTGATTCAGTTTTCCTACAGATTCTCTGTCCGAGAGGAACATTGATGAAGTCAATGATTATTTTTTCCAGATATACCTGTAAATTGTGCTGTTCTTAACAATTTCAGGGATTTGGGGCTCAGTACAACAAAGAGGAACATTGATTTTCTTTTCTGAAACAAATAATATAACCCAACTTAGTGTTTAACATACAGTGTTTCACTTTGAAAGGTCACAATAATTCATTGGCAACTTATAAAGAAAAACTCAACCCCTTGATACAAAAACTTTGTAAGGGACAAATGCTGGAACCACGAGGGTCTTGGGGCAGGCATCTAGTTAGGCATTGTTTTGTGAGAAGGGCTCTTTAGGAAAAATTTTGGTCACTTTGGATTGCTTTATTGAGGGGTGGGGGTTAACTGAGTTTAATGTATGTTCATCAGCCGTGCACAGACAAATCTCCATATGATTCATTGGAGCAGCACTGCAGAACACCTGGTGTTGCCAATGCAGTTCTGTTAGTGTTTTGTTATTTTTAAAGGGGTTATATAACTCTCTCATTAAAATTAAATGTGGGCTGAAATGATGCAGGCAAATTCTCAAGCTTCAGAGTGAGCTTCTTCCTCACAGTTTAGCAAAAGATAAATCTTTTTTAAGCAGAAGAGAAGGAAAATGAAATCAAGAGGTTGTACCACTGAATTTAGAGTCTCTAAAATTTTAAGTTTTCTGATAATTCTCTGTTTCTTTTCTAGAAGCCCTCAATCCCTCAGATGCTGACCTGCAGCTTCCAGGGAGGGCATGTGCTGGATTTGAATCTTAAATTCAGTCTGTAGCACAGCCATCCTATCATCCACAGGTATCTGCACGTGCGAGGTTCAATTTCCAGATGATCTGTGTTTGAATACCATTACTTTCCACTCCTCCATTTAATTTTCCCCTATCATCTCTCTGATTTTCTAGATTTTTTTTTTCCTCTTCCTCAAACTCTCTGCTCTCTCTTCCTCCTGGTGACAGACTGTTGTCTGGCATCCTCAAAGGCTGCTCTTGAGGATGACCTGCTGATTTGCTGCCATGGGAACTCCAGAGCAAGGACAGCATTTACCCCTCAGACACCGAAGGGCACAAGCAACAGTTCCTTGTGCTGCCCTTCTCGCTGGTTAAAGTTTGCCCTCCTCTATTTCACAAGGGTCATTGGAAAGCTGTGCCTTAAATAACCAGAGTGTTGCAGCCTCTGCAGTGTCCAGCAGCAGCTGAATTATTCGGAGGAAGGTGGAAAAGTCTAATAACCAATGTGAGTATGCAAACTGCTTTTCAAAACCAGTGGAGAAAAAGCTTGGGCAACAAAGCATGAGAGTTGAGGAAAAACCCTCTGTCATATAATTGCAAAAAGCATTATATTCATGTAAGTGTTGTATTTAAAACTTCATGAGCAATTTTATTGGTAATTTTATTTCTTTGAATCAGAGAGAGTTAACTTAAAAATGGGTTGTTTTACCTGAATAAGGGACACAGGGTAACTCATCAGCACACTGAGTGTGCTACATGGAGAGATAAACAAGTAGTTCTCTCCATTCCCCCACCCCCAAACACAATTTTGTGTGTTTTAATTGAAATGGAATGATCATTTTTATTTGGCTGCATTTTACAGGGCAGCTTGTGATCCACGCTGTGTCAGCCTTGTCAGTGCACTGGCAGATTTGCAGCCCCACAGTACTTTCCTGCAAGCACAGGCTCATAACAGCCTAATCCAGTAACGTGGGCTTAATGCACAATATAATTTCACGAACCACCTAGAAAGTGAGTGCAAATCTGGGAGTCAGTGCTTTCCAGAAATGTCATTTAAGTCATTAGTTTAGAAATGCTGAAGATGGATCTGACTGATATTAGCCCAAGGAATGGTCACTGATCCTTATACTATCAGAGAAAATAAAGTTGTGTGTGAGAGCAGCTGAAATCCTTTTTACATCCCGCTCGAGCTGATTACTAGTTATGCTATCTCAGTCTCAAGACTGGAGTGAGAGATGAGAAAATTAGAGTCCAGATCAAGATTTATACAAAATTTGGGAGAATTCCTGACCATTTCCATCCAATAAAGATAGTTAACCTTCAGTGCATCATTAACTTGCTGAGAACAGTACTAAAGTGACTTTAATTGACACATTTGCTTCTGCTGCAGGGTGAAATAACACAGAAGCAATACAAAACATTAAAAAAAATGTATATAAAAAAAAGCTTTTTGTCACAGCAAGAATGTTAGAGGGGGAAAACAAAAAAAATCCCGTTTTTATTTCCTCTGTGAGGATGCCAGCAGTCTTGTTTCATAAACTCCAGTGATTCATCACCATCCCAGGCAGCCAATCATTCTGCAGGTCAAGTAGAAATGGGCTGTAGAGCCAGCAACTCCTGCTGCCCTGATAATGCATGTCATTCCAGGCATGGCGACATGCTTTCTCAACAACTGCCATTTTCAGTTACCTTTTCTATGGCTGACATACAAGTAAATGTGTTGGAAGCAGTAAAACAGTCATAGGAAAACAGTTGCAAAGACAAATAGCACCTGCACGTGATAATCTCTAATGTCATTAGAAAGGAAAGATGTGTTTTGAAATAGGATTTCTCTCCTCTGAAAGCATCCCTTGACTTGGGGGGGTTATGTGTGTGTGTGTGACTGACAGGGGGCTTTCTGTAGGTTTTTTTTTCTTGAATTAACATCCAGACATTCGTCTTGGTTAAGAGATACAACTAGAGGAAAAGGAAAAAAAAACCCAAAACCCAACAACAAAAACCAATGCAAAACTCAAACACCCAGCATTAAATATAAAATCTTGCAAGTCACTTGTGGAAAAGGTTTTGTACAGCTGGATTTTGTTTGAATTCAATAATGCTAACTTCTCTAATTGAGGGAAAATAAAAGGATTCTCTTCAGTAATTTCTTTTTAGTCTTTATTCCTTGTCATCTAACTTAAATTTCATTAACTCCTTCTTCAATAACTGTCCTCTGAATCATATGTAGTTGAATACTGTTTTGCAGATGGAAACTGAGTGGGAGTTTTAAGGGCACAGGATTATAGAAATACACACCCTCAATGAAAAATGTTTAAATTTAAGTGCATACATGTATGTATGCACACATATATGTATGTATTGGTAACAGAGCATGTGTAATTTAAATACATGTACCATGTAAAGTCCCTGTGCCTGAACACAAATGGAGGAAAAAAAACCTGTTCCAAATAACAGTGCAGGAACCAGATTTCAAATGCATAAGATTATCCATATTAATTTATGGTAATCTACAAATGAATGCAGCAGAGACAGTACAGGTTATCCAAAATGGTACTTGCATTTATTGAGAGACGACCACAAAATATCTTCACGACAGATTTAGTTGCATCTTCTAATACCCCCTGAATTAATATCATGCAAAATACAAAGTACAAGCTAGGTTTCCCCTTTGGAATGACTGGCTCTTGAAATGCCAAAGGAAAGCCAAACATTTCTCTCCACACAAAGTCCTCTTAGACATCTTGCTTTCAGATTTCATCAACTTAGGTGTTTTCAGGGCTGTAAGCAGTGAACTTTCCATCAGCAGCATCTTCAGCTAATTAACCCTCCTGATTACAATAATTAGTATTGATTCACTCCTGAATGACTTCTTAAGTATTCAAGCACAATCTACACTTGCAGTAAAACTTCTAGATATGAATATTAATTGAACACTTGCTTTGTTTTTCAGCCCCAAAGGTATAGTTTGCAATCTTATATAGAATAGAATCATAGAACGGTTTGTGTTGAAAGGGACCTTTAAAGGTCATCTACTTCCAACTCCCATGCCATGACAGGGACAGCTTCAAGAAGATCAGGTTGCTCAGGGACATGTCCAGCTTGACTGTGAATGTTTCCAGGGCAGCCACCACCTCTCTGTGCAACCTGTTCCAGTGTTTCACCAGCCTCATTGTGAAAAATTTCCTCCTTATGCCTAGCCTGAATCAACACTGTTTTCATTTAAAGTCACAATCCCATGTCCCATACCAACATGCCCTGCTAAAAAAATCTTTCCTATAAGCCCCCTTTAGGTACTGAAAGGCTGCTCTAACATCTCCCTGGATCCTTCCCTTCTCCAGGCTGGACAACCACAAGTCTTTCATCCTGTCTCCTTAGGGAAGGTGTTCCAGACTGACTGCTTTTGTGGCCCTCTGGATCTAATCCAGCTGTTGAGGACTTGTCTCCTTAGGGAAGGTGTTCCAGACTGACTGCTTTTGTGGCCCTCCTCTGGATCCAATCCAACTGTTCCATGTTGAGGACTTGTTGAGGACTCCAGACTTGGAAGAGGTACTGCAGCTGGAATCTCATGAGGGTGTGGTAGATGCAGGGAATCACCTCCCTCGACCTGCTGGCCACCCTTCTCCTGCTGCAGCCCAGAACACAATTGGCTTCCTGGGCTGTGAGTGCACATTGCCAGCTCACATCCAGCTTTTCACCCCCAAGTCTTTATCTGCAGGGCAGATCTCAATCCCTTCATACTTAAATTTGATAACAGAAACATGTCAGCGTCATCCTCTCTGAACAAAGAAAATATTAGCATGTTGATGATTGTGGCTCATGAATGTGAAAGTAATTAAATAATAAATAAATACACACAGACTCCAGGCTAATAAATGAATATAATTCAATTCCATATCCCTATGGAAGCATGGAAAGCCATGTCCCAGGCTAAGACTTGTCTTGCTCTTTCTCTAACAGGTAGGACTAAAGGTGTTCATGTTTTGACATTACACCTGGTCACTGCAAGAACAAATAACAACTCATGCAGAGTCTGAATTATCTGTCTTAGCTCTGTTTTGGAAACAGATGTTGCCAAGTTTGACAACTACAAGGCACCACATTGCTTTGTGAATGGGTGAGATTCAAAGCAGGTAGCACTGAGGACACCTCTATGCTCAGGCATAAGATCTCTAAACCTATGCAGTCTTTCAAAAGCCATTACTTTCGTTAAACATGCTAAGAAATTACTCGTGTTACAGCTTTGCTTCACCTTCTTTGATGTTAATAATAATTGTTATGGCTCAGAAAGCAATATTTCAGTAAATATGCATAGAAAGATTATTTTTTTTAGTAGGATTCACACAAACTAATTCAAAAATCAGTCTTTGATGTGAATGCAATGTAAGAAAATACCCTTAGAAAAAACCAAAATAATTTTCAATCCAAGACAAAAAAAAAAAATCATTGTATATGTATTTTATGCAACATTTTATCTGAAAACATAGAAACTACAGTAAGTTCAGGAGGAACTCACCTGTGAGCAGAGTACTTAGGGAACAGTTATAGGATTGAATAGTCCTTAAAAGTGGTGGCTGGTTTTGCTGCCCAGGTGTCTGTTGGTGGCTGCTACAGAAATGGCATTCCCACTGCTCTGGGCTATCCCTGAAGGGGAATTTCCGCATAATTGAGAGTGAGGAACTCACTTTATTGCCACTCACAAAGGGCAGTAGCTGCTAGAAAGCTCAGGCTGCTGCAACATGACATGATAGAAAAATAACTTTATAAAAACATGCCACTGTTTCCACCCTCCAGTTCAGGCAGAGCAGAGCGGTTACGAATGAGTTAATGTTTGTCTTGAAAGAAGTTCTCCCAAGGAAGTGAATTATGTCATGGTCCCATAATATTAAACACCATCCTTGCTTTCTTCATGTTTATGCACAACACACAGCATGCAAGCACCTGATAATCCATAACCTCTTGGCTTCTCAAGAAGTATTTTATGTGATATTACATTTGTGTTCACATAAACTCCTTGCTATTGATTTATACCATCTCAAGTCTCATGGGAAGAAGACACAATGACAAAAAAAAAGCAAAACAGCATAGCAAATATTCAGTCTCCCCACCAAATATTTTTGTGTTGAAATGTATGCTTTAGAGAGCTCTGATTGCTACCGATAAGTCTTCAACGTCTTTTTGTTTTAATTAAGGAGTCTAAGAGACCCCTCAACCATATAAATCATGCACTAGAGTCCAGTTTTTTAAAAAAAGCACAAAATCTCTACTATTAATTGATCAAAGCAAAAACCAGAAACCACTGATAAATAAATCTTTTCTCACACAAAATCATTAAACTTATTGCTAAAAGCAATACATTTACTTAACATGTAAAGTATTTAAAGACTTTAAACAGTTTAAGAAACTCCACAGAGTAATGACAATTCATTTTATTTAAGACATAAGCTACTGTCCAAGTAGTAACTCAAAATTTTTCAAAAGCTTTGTAACAATTTTTTCTCACAATGCATAAGGTTCATTTTTCCAAATTCAAACTCAAAATTTTTAACTGTTTTAATGCTAAACTATGGTTCTCTAAACAGAAAGATAATGTAAGAAATGTCATATGAATAATTTGTCTGATTTGGATAGGAATCATTCAGGTAAATTATTCTGTCTGACCTTAAAAATTCTAATGTATAAAATGTAATAAAAATGGAAAGTCGCATGGGCTCCTACTCTGAGATCTAATTTATCATTTTTATTGCATTTTCATTATCTAAACAAAATTAGAAACAGTATCTTCAAAACAGCAGTTAAAGTTGATACGATCGGGCATAAAATCAAGCAAAGGCACATTTGGCAAGTATGTATTTCCCAGATTGACAGCAGTATTGTAAGCTTTCAGAATCAATAAGTTTTCTCACCACTGTTAAAGGAGAGGTTAGTAATAAATCTGCAACTTAATGCAATAGCCATAATTGTAAGATACAAACCTCCCCCTCCCTGCACTATTAGCAGCAGATATGAACTGAAACAACCACCACAAAACAGGCAACGCACTTTATATTCTACTGTACACACAAAAAGATTAAGGGAAATGAAAAAGGGGCTGAGAAAAGGAAAGGAAAAAACCCCCAAAACAACCCAAACCACCCAATCGCCAGACATACATTAAGCTAGTTTGACAACACCATTGTTCAGCTGTCCCATTGTCAGACCAAAAGATGTATTCAATGCTACAACGTCTGCTAGCAAATAAACAAAAGACTACATTTTTCAAAGCGGGGTGCCAATTCCAGCATAATTCTGTGTTTGAGTGTGCGTGTGTGCGTGTCTGCGTGTTGTGTGTCTCTGAAAAGAGTAGTCGATGCTGGCCTCCTGCTAAACCTGGGAGCATTATTAGAGAATAGATGTGGAATCCCACATTATGGGAGTATTTAGGTATTTTTAAAACATCTTTGAGCGGTAGAGACTAGGTAAAGCATTAGTAACTATTTACATAGGCTAAGTGAAAATTAAAGTGGTATTTAGGGCACTAGCTCTAATATGGAGTCTCCCTGAGCTTTTTCCATGCTTATTCCATGCCCAGTGCATAATAATGAAGCAGGCAGAAATATTGCAAAGGAGGTGATAAAAGAAATACCAGCTCTCTTTTAGGAAGGGAAAAAAAAAAAAAAGAAAAGATAAATACATTTATTTTTTTCCCCTCCTTGCCCTCTCCGTACATTTGTCATTATACATGAAATGTGCGACCCGAACTAGTGGAAAATGCTACTTGCACCCAGCAATGCCTGTCTTTTCCTTTAAATAGGGAAACTACTTAATACACGGCACGGTTATAGTTGCAGCGGGCCCAGGCAACTCGAAAGCACGCGTTAAAACAAAGGAGACAACATACCTTAAAAGCAGCTCCTCATTTCTCATAGTAACAGCGGATTTGGGACAGCGCATGCTTTCTGCACCGATATTCTCAACAAAAGCCAGTTCAGAAGTGCGCTCAAACATCAATGCCACAGTAGCTACTCACTAATGGCTACTCTTTCTCTCTTTCTCTCTCTAGTCAGACGCTGAGTGGTGGAGCAAAGGGGCCCCTGCAGATTCACTAAGCAGAAATAATCCTCTCTGACAAGTTATGTTGTCTGGGCATATTTTACATTAATGCACTGTGCTGCCTATAGGGGTCTTGTTTGCGTTCACTCTAGCCTAGCTGGTGTTAGCTCTCCTAATTACCAGCCAAAAAAAAAAAAATTAGCAACATTCCCCCCCGTCCACTGTTAAAACAGAAATAATAACGTGTATATATATATGTACACATATATATTTCTGCATATAAAACTGAAAGAAAAGGGGGGAGAATTTATGGGCAAATGAGGAAAAGCTTTCCCCCTCTGGAAGGATGCATGCATGGTACGAATCTTTTGTTTGCCCTGCGAACTCAGTGAATACAGGGGCAAAGAGATGCTGTGGCTCGTGAGGCTTGTGCACTTTAAGGGAATTGGGTTAGAGGCTCTTTCTGGGGCTCTGGAGTCGCAGCTGGAGCTTTTGCTCTCTCCCTCCTTCCCTTCCCTGTTCAAGGCTGAGTGGCTTTATGGGACCTGCCAGCTCACATCAGAGGGATTGGGGAGTATTAATGCAGGCACCTGGGGATCTTCCTCAAGTTTTCAGTTTTTCTTGGCAATTTTAACCCCTGAAAAACTCAAGTCCAAAATCCCTCCAATTTTGACCCCTCCAAAACACAACTTGGTTACCAAGTAACTGGGTCTGCTTTAACCCAGACCCTCACGCTTGGCTTTGGCACAGTTCTCACAGATGGGGAAGGATGTTGCATTATTCAATGATTTACTCACTTCCTATGCATGAAAGGAACTATAGTGTGACACAGATTTCAGGGAAACAGCCTCTTTGGCCCTGTTTGGGAGATCCGCCATGTGATTTGTAGGAGCAGGTTGTGGTCTTCCCAGTTGCCAAGGTAGTCAAAGAGAGTTTTATTTTCACGTCTTGGTTTCAGCTTCTGCTGTGTAAATCTTTGAACCATGCAGAATTTGTAGGAGCAGGTCGTGGTCTTCCCAGTTGCCAAGGTAGTCAAAGAGAGTTTTATTGGTTTTTTTTTTTCTTGGTTTCAGCTTCTACTGTGTAAATCTTTAAACCATGCAGAAGGATGGTTGGCTTTTTTTTTTTGGTATTATTTTAATTTTTTTTTTTAATGTACATCAGATACTTGAGCAGGTGCTTATTTAGTAGACTGAAAAAGTCAACAAGTCCTTGATGCTCTTTTCAGTCAAAAGCTTTTCTGCACCACGGTGGCAGTAAAATGTATCTTAAAAATGACTGTAATTTCCTCTCAGGTCATGTTAACTTAAGGAGGTGCAAAACTCAATAAACACGAATTGTCCAAAATTGACAACTTGTCAAAAAGTCCAGTCAGGCTAAAAATTGATCTACACTTCAAAATTTTAATTCAGCTTTCATGAGCTTTTGGCTATGTCTGTGGCTGGTCCTAAGCTTTTTTCCTACATTATATACTACAGCCTTAAAATATACTGCTACAAAATCCTGATGCACTGCTACTGCTGCTAATTCCTTAACAGAAGTTGGTATTTAGGGGCTTGATCTTTAAACTGGAGTCTGGGAATGAAGGCAAAGAGAGAGCAATCACCAGGATAAATACACTGGTAGCAAGATCTCGCCTTTCTGATGGCAGCTGTAAACTTCTATTAAGGTCATAAATTGTTTGCAACAGAAACGATCCTTTTGTTCTACACTTCTCATTGAGCACTGTGAAACCTTGGGATTAGTTTCAGTCACTCTGATGCAATATTTGTCAAATGACTAAAAGACAAATTAAAAAACAAACCTGGACATAATCTACTTTTAATGGTGTAGAGAGAAAGACAGCACCTTAGGAAACATGGATATCATGAAGGACTGCAAGTTAAGGGAAGACAGGTTCCAATTTTCTTCCCTTTTCATCTGCAAAACATGACTGGGATTCTAGTTGCTCTTGCAATAAAAAATAATAAATCATTTTAATGATTAGCAAGTCAAACCAATTCCATGTTAAAATGTCATGCTCCAAGGTCAACTGAGACAACATAGCTTGTACTTCATGCTAAAAATATCTGAACAGTCATGGAAGGCGGCCAGGAAAATACTCAACCAACATGACAAATCCCATACCTCCTGCCCCAAATACTAAATCCATTACTACCATTTCGGGCATGGCCACCAGCACTCCAGATTTCAGCTCCTTTACTGTTCACCTCCAAATGACTTGTGCCCAGCACAGCTCATGGTGGTGCCCAGGCTGCTCCAGAGCAGTCTCGGGCTGCTGAGGCTGATGTACGAGCAGCAGCAAATACCAGGGTGTGCTACAGAGTACACAGCTGAACGGGAAGTGTCAAACAGCCTGATGAACTGCTACAGTTTTCAGAAAATATGGCAAGGATCAGCATCTTAAGACACTACCAGCTGAGGGAACAAAGCTTTCTTTTCAGGCTGGAGCAGAATGGCTCACACAGAGCCCTTTGGTGGGGAATCAATGGGCTTCTGTTGGGCGGCTCCACGCAGTTGCAAGTTCTTGATCATTTCTGCACTTAGAAAGAAGGAGAAGCAGCAGCAACAGGAGATAAAGTGAAGTATTATGGAAGGACTCATCTACAGCCAAAGGAATAAATAAAAAAGAAAATAAAAAAAAGAAAATAAAATCTACAAAGCAGTAATACAGACAGACGAAAAGAACCTACGCTTTCTATCACACGTAATGAAACGTCTGACAGAACAACATCTGCAGAGGGATCACAGCTGCTGAGGATGAGAGGGAATATGAGTATTATTTTTCAATTGTAAGATGTACTAAGCAGGAGTCCCTTTAAAATAATATGGCTGAAGGGAAGATTAAACCAGATGCACAGGGCTATCTGGCTTCTTTCAGGATGAAAGTCCAGCTGTGGGTTTAAATTCAACATTTAATATGAAAATTGATTGTAGATTCATAACTGATATGCATATATTGCAGAATGCTCTACACAAATTACATACAGTGGAAATTTGATAATTTCATCGCCCTCTATTTAATGGAAACCCAAGCCTTCCACGTATAGCCATGAGTTTGCTAAACTAATTATGTGATGCTGCAAATCCTTGAAAGGCAACAGGAACAGCAGTCATTTACACAAGCAAAATGATCAAAACTTCAGAGGCAAACCAGTAACAACGACTAATTTATGCCAATTAAAAGTGTCCCTTCTGCTCTCTACTTCTAGTTCAAATTATTTCTTGACCATTCAATTTGTTTACAGTATTTTAAAAGTATTCAGAAGCCCAAAATATAGTGGTGTTTTGCTACAATATAAAAGTCTTTCTACCAGCCAAGAGATGGACTAGATTTCATGACAAAGAAATGGTGGACAAATGTCCAGGACAATGGACCAAAAATCATGAGTGCAATCATGAGAGGCATAGAAAGCTTTGATTCATGTCCCCATTTTACCAAGTGTCCCCGTGTCAGATCTCATGCAAACCAATTAACCTCTTGCTCACATCTCCATCTTTAAAATGAAAAAATCCAATAAACTCCAGAGCAGTGTGACCATAATACAGAACACTGCAAGATGTATAAATCAGTGCTTTATTTTGGCTTGCACAAACATTTAAAATACCTCTTCTCCTCAGAAGAGGCACTTGCAGTCTAAATCAGTTATCTGCTGTTCTCTGCAGTTATTTAGGCTCAAATCACATTTGTTTTGTATAGGTGTGAAAAGCTACACTTTAATCTGATGGCATTTTAGTGTTTCAGGTGGTTAAATCTCACCTTTGAAGCTGAGCAATTAGTCTAAGCTAGTCATCTAGGGTTTCTCTATTGTCACTGAGGGGAGATTAGTTATACTAAAGAGCATTACCACATCTCTCCATTGACTACAAAGGGATTAGATCCCTAAATTTTAAATGCATATATCAGGCAAGACGAATCCCACCAAAGTGCCTAAAGCAAAGGTGAGAATTCCCATGTTCCTGTTTCAGCATCACTAGCATGTGCCCATCCCTGTGCTCCACAGCACTGCCCATCCCTGGGCACCCCGTGGCTGCTGTGCAAGGGCAGCTCAGACACTTTGAGCCTGCCTGGCACTTCCAGGGAGCTGCAACCTGCCTGCAGGATGTGTGCAGCAATCAAGCTGCACCTGGGCAAGACTGCCAACAGACTGGTCCTGAGGAGGGGAATGAAGATGCTCACAGGGCTGGAGCACCTCTCCTATGAAGTCAGGCTGAGAGATCTGGAGTTATTTCCTCGTGGAAAAGAGAAGGCTCGAGGAAGATCTTACAGTGCCTTCCAGTGCCTGAGGGGGCCCACAAGAAATCTGGAGAGGGACTTTGAGCAGGGCATGTTGTGATGAGACAAGAGAGAATGGCTTTACACTGAAAGAGGGCAGGTTTAGATTAGCTATTAGGATGATATTTTTTACTGTGAGGGTGGTGAGGCACTGGAACAGATTCCCCAGAGAAGTTGTGGCTGCCCCATCCCTTGAATTGTTCAAGGTTGGATGTAGCTCTGAAGGATCTGGCCTAGTGGAAGGTGTCCTTGTACATGGCAGGATAGTGGAACAAGATGATCTTTAAGGTCTTTTCCAACCCAAACAATTTGGTGATTCTATTCATATGTTAACCCTATGCAAAGTTTGAAGTAGAAAGGAAATTGGCCTCAGCTTCAGAAGTGGAATCTTTCCAGCATGCTTTCAAAAAGCAGACAGTTCATTTAGGTATCTTCTCCTAAAATCTAGAATAATGAGCAACTCATTCCCTGCAGCTTTTGTGTTATTGGAAATAGTGGAACACAAGCCCAGGTATTATTGTTAGAATAATTTTGCTCTGGATCACTTAATTGGTGAATGTGAATAGCAAAGAATTTTCTGTAACTCAGAAGGCTGTATCTCATCACACTTCACCTCTGCTCTAATTGAAATTTTTGTTCATTTTTACCTAGAACAAATCATCACACTTTTGTCTCTGCTTCCTCTGTTGATTTTTGGTTTTGATTATATAGCCTTTAACATATTTGCAGATGGGAGATCAATTGTTGTCCTCATCTCCAGCAATCAGACATCTAGGGTACAATTTCTATCAAGAGAGCAGAAACACTGTGACATTTGCTATTTGTATTATGCACATACATACAGGTGGAGATGTTTCTTTGCTGTTCCAGGCTAGGAAAACACAAGTCACAGAGACTCAGATCCTCACCTCTAAATACAATTTCATGGTGAAACCATATTGATCAGCTTTAGAGCCATTCGTGCAGATGTGGCCAGGTCTTCAGGACAGGTATGACCTCTGTACAGCTTGTGTGTTTTAAACATACTCACAGTATCTTTGTGCTCAGGAAAAGGAAGATTAGTCTCAAGCTCTTGCAGTAGAGATACAAAAAATTACTTTTTTTTTTTTTTGGCAACAAAACCAGTCTGAAATTTGGCCCATCTCCTTTTGTCTCCTTTGGTAGATATTTTAGATTACATGCCTAGATTTTCTGTCTGAGTCATAGGGGTGCAATTACTGTTGGTCTGCATGCTGCAAAAGGTCTTTCCTAACATTTTTCACTTGGGAGTATCCAAATAACATCATGACAATTAAATAGCACAGACAGAAAACACATGAATACAAAATGTTGCGTAAATGCTGAAGATTAATACTTGGACAGCAGAGGAAAAAAAGTTTTGCATTTAAAGCATATAGCAGGACTGGTACCCATTGCTTGTCTGCAATAGAAGAGGTGTGTGCTGCCTGCCTTGAGCATTCAGCAGCACTGTCTCTGCATCTCAGCATCTGGGAGACAGAAGGAACAAACCTCTCCTATCTACCTAAAAAAAAGTGCTCCATTTCTTCCCCCACCCTAGACAGGGAAGAGGGAAAAACTCTCAGTTTGTGCAGTTCACAAATTCTGACAGAGAAATGCACTTCAGTGTGTTTTTTAAAGACAATACATCACTTGAAACAACTTACAACTGGCCAGGCTGTGGTTTCAGACGTGGCTACTCTACAAAGGAAATAAAGTATTTGGAAAGATCCACATGTCGTAAGAACATCTGGCCTGCAACTAAAGGGAAGGAGGAGAAAGCTGATCAAAAGAGTGAAGAGTAACAGAAGAGGCAACAGAGCACCAGATCTGAGAGAAAGAGAGAGAAAAGGCAGAGACAGAACAAACACAGCTGGTTACAGAACCATTTATTTTCTGCTTTAATTTAAAATCTATTTAAAGCATAAGCAGAACCTGCTCTGTCTAAACAGGAATATCTTTATTTTGCACTTGTAGTAATGCCAAGATCATGACTCTAATGATGTGGGATATCAAGGACCTTGAGTTCTTGGGAGGACAATCTAAAGAAAGTGAGCATGCACAATATATACAAATGTATGAGCTGTTTGTATTAACACATATCAATGAACATGAAAAATGTTAATAATTACAGATGAGAATTTAATGGCTACTCATCCTCTTAAACTAAAATTAGAAATAGAACCACATTTAGCATCTTTATTGAACCTATTTTAAAATGATCTTATGGTGCTCTACACAGAAGGTTCATTTCACACATCCATGAAAGGCATCCAACAAGTAAGGATGAAAGTGGATATTTAAAAACAAGCTCTCACCAGAGAAAGTGATGCTGAACAGAAACTCACATGCAAGTAAAAAAAGAGAAAGGAATCTAATTTCTGGGATTTGGTATCTAGACAAGTGGATGCATCTACCAAGAGAACATTTGGCAAAGAATGGGAAGTGGGAATTGGACCTTAAACTGTCCTGTGACACGTGTCCAACATGAAATAAAGACTTATGGGGAAAACTCATCATCCATCAAGTTTCCTGAAAGGGCAGGTAATATGGTATTGTCCTATGTGGAAGGGAAACAAACTGCAAGTTGAATAATTCAAACCAGATTAATTGATCTTTGGTTGTAAATACTGGTTGAGACTGCTTGATTCATTACATGGTAAAAGTCAGATTTTCTATTTAAAAATGCTTTGAAGGGAAGGAAATGTATCACTTCTATGTTGGCATAAAAATAAAAGTAATAGCTACAAAATAATTTTTACTATTTTAAAAATTAATTAGCACAGAGACTTGTTTCCTCAGCTGTTATCCTCACTAATCAGTTTTATTTCATTATTGAAAACTAAAATCACCACAATTTTAATATCTTAAAGTCTCTACCTAACATTTTTTTGTTCAAAGGACACTCTTCCTTTCTTCCTTTTTTGTCTTTAAAAATCTATTAACATTGATTAAAATGAAAGAGCTAGGATATAAATCTTCAGCTAGATTTACAACACATTTTTCTTTGACCTTTCTCATGTCATCTGACACTTGACAGTTTTGTGCGAGATGTTAAAAAATGACTAGCAATTTTTCGTGATTCTAAGTGCCCAAACTCAGAGAGTTTTGTAGGGCCTGTAATTCAGAGTTAAGATCCTGCTTTGTGGGAAGGAAGAAATAAATCAGACCCTGTGAAAACACCCAGAAGATGGATGCATTTCAAAACCTCTGATAAAAATTTTGCACAAACTGAGATTCTAAGGATAAGGAATTCCTTAAAATGTCAGAGCACAAATTTTTGAAGAAGGTATCTTTATTTAAAAAAAAAAGAAAAAAAAAGTATCTTTATCAAAGATCTTCATGAGGGGATTGAATTCACCCTCAGTAAGTTTGCAGAGGACACTCAGTTGGATGGGAGTGTTGATCTGCTGGAGGGTAGAAAGGCAGAGCCCGGACAGGCTGGATTGGTGACCCAAGGCCAGCTGTATGAGATTTGACCAGGCAAAGTGCAGGATTCTGTCCTGGGGCCACAACAACCCACACAGCTCCACAGACTTGGGGAAGAGTGACTGGGAAGCTGCACAGTGGAAAAGGACCTGGGTTTGCTGGTCAACAGCAGCTAAACATGAGCTGGAATGTGCCCAGGTGGCCAAAAAGGCCAGGGGCATCCTGGCCTGTGTCAGCAATAGTGTGGCCAGCAGGACCAGGGAAATGATTGTCCCTTGTGCTCTGCACTGGTGAGGCCACACCCTGGATCCTGGGATCAGTTTTGGGCCCCTCACTACAATAGAGATGTGGAGGGGCTGGAGATTGTCCAGAGAGAGAATGGAGCTGGGGAAGGGCTGAGCACAAATCTGATGAGGAGCAGCTGAGGAAGCTGCTGGTATTTGCTGCAGAGACAAAGAGGTTCAGGGGTGGCTGTCTCACTCCACATCTCCCTGACAGGAGAGTGCAGCCAGGTGAGATTGGGCTCTTCTCCCAAGTAACAAGGAACAGGACCAGAGAAAACAGCCTCAGGTTGTACCAGGAGAGGTTGAGATTGGATATTAGGAGAAACTTATACACAGAAAGGGTTATCAAGCTCTCCAGGGAAATCTCCAGGGAAGTGGTAGTCACCATCCCTGGAGGGATTTAAAAGGCATAGAGATGTGGGATTTGGGGACATGGTTTAGTGGTGGGCTTGGCAGTGCTGGGTTAATGCTTTGATTCAATGATCTTTTCCAAGCTATATAACCTATGATTCTAAAGTCCAAGTTGCTTTTATTAGTTTGTCATGCAACTAAAAAATGACACATACATTTTTTTAATAATGAGCCAACTGGGGAATGTTGTTTAAGAATGTCTTGCTGAGATAGAGTGTCAAGATATCAAAACCTTGCTGAAGCAATGGAAGCAATGCAAGAAGTTGGGTAAGTCCACTCACAAATAGCCATGGCAGGGAGGCTGTGCACAGTAGATTTACATCTTTCAGTGGGTGATGTAAATGTATCCTAAGGCACAGAGTGAGAAAATTCAATAAAAACTAAGCTTTCTCATAAAGATATGATTCCAGTTTGTGATCAAACTGGATCCTAATTCTGAGTCCCAAAGTGGTGTACTTTGCATGCTAAAAGTCTTTGCCAGTTCCTTCAGACATGCTTTGGTCTGATTAATGTCATTTAAGTTTGGGAACTTAACAAAGAAACCCACAAGCATAATCAATCCCCTTTGACTTCCAATTCAATTCCTGCTCAACCCACCATGGATCTCCCTCTGAAGAAGCAAGAAGCATAGGTGAACTAGGGTCAACCTCAGCATCTCAGCTGAGCCTAAATAACGGGAGGATGTGAGGCCTCTAGGCCTACTTTGTCTAAAAACTCTGATTCTGGAATAATATCTAGGCAATGGTTGTGGCCATGGCCATGGCATCCTGTTTTAAAGTAAGCTGTGCAGTGATGCCCGTAGTTCTTTCTAACCCTGCTGCAACAAAGATATGTGTGAACTACAGATGGATAAGTGGCAGCTCCAAAGACCCTTGAGATTATCCTCTGGGAAAAAACGAAATACAAGAGACTCACTCTCAGACACCTTCTACACCACACATAAGCAATGAATGCTTTTAATTCAAAGAAAAATGTGTAAGATCAAACACATTTGATCAACCACACCATCACCAAACACCACCAGACTTCTTAACATCTCATTTCCCATAATCAGATAACATTTGTCAAAAACACAAATTTCTGTGTCATCAGCAGTGGGTTTCTCACAACACATGCCATGTTGCTCACCTGACAGGCTCATGGAGCCCCAGGAGACTTTGTGAAATGAAATGGCTGCAGAGCAGAAGGAATGGCTGGAGGCCTGAAGGGACACACAAGAAAATGAGTAATTTGCCTAGATTCCTTCCAGTAAGGAAATGCTGCAGAGCTGCAGAGAGATCTGTGCTTTTGGGATATCTGGCTGTGTTCTTGAATCATTTGGCACTGTGGCTGGTGCACGCAGCCCTGTGGGACCCTGTCCACATTCAGCCCTGCAGTGCTAGCAGAGTGCTCAGTGCTTCAGCAAAACCTGTGCTCTGATCGTTACAAGTGCCAAGAAGTCTGTTAAACTGTTTATATATTGCAACATTAAATGCTTGGTAAATTGCCACATCATTTTGTGCTTTCAATGCTCTCAAATCCACATCATTCATCTTCCTCCTGCAAGGCCAAGCCCCGCCAAACTTGCTGAATGCACTTAGCTCCAAATTAACACCCTGTAAAAACAGTTCCTCCCTTCTTCTCAAATGCTGTTATATGTAAAATCTACACCCAAAGTTAATTTCTTGCTGACCTTCTGCTGATTAATGCAAATTAAATTACATGCTAATTGCCCCAAATGGTTTGCATGCAGCCCAGAAATCAGCTCTTTTTGATGGTGGTAAAAGATATTTGCGATTTTTTACACAATGGTTACATTAAGCCATTGTTAGTCTTACAGCATCTTAAAAAGTCAGATGGTTTTCTGGCACCTTTTAGAAAGCAAGGAAAAAAACAACCTAGGAAAAAACATTATTAAGTTCTGATCCAGTCTTGTAGAAACCTCACTTGTACCTCATGGGAGGAATTTTATGGCTCGTTCAGAGCTCAGGCTCCAAGATGCATTTTACAAAACCTTGAGCCAGTTTTGTTAAACCCGTCACTCCCTAATCCCCTTGTGCTTGTCAGCAGAGCACACAGGCACTTGATTTTGGACGTCTGATTTGATAACGGGTGGGGGAAGAAGGGAGGGAAACAGGGACTGCTATTTTTGATAGATCCTACAATATTCTGGCAATTTAAGGGAGAACAAGGAATATTTCAAACAGTGATGCTGGGCTGAGAAGCTCTTAGGAAGGGGCTGTGTATTGTGTTCCAGGTTGTCAAGGTTGTTTTGGTACCAAGTCTAAATCCCAGTCATCAGACCTGATGTTTGATGATTTTCTGGGGCTCTGGTTGGCGTCTGGGAGGGGATCAAATGCAGCAGCAGATAGTGCTTAGACCCTCAGCAGTCCCAGGAGTGGCTGACATCTGCATTACAAATGCATTTTGCATTTACATCCAGCAGAGGGGATAAAAAATAAAATTTGATTGATGTCATGAGGAAGCTGGGGAAAAGAAGAATCCTAACTGTGGTGTTCTCCAAGAAAACAGTATCTTCTTCACAGGTGCTGCCATCAGTTGTCACACTCCACTCCATAGTTTATCCCAAAGTAGGTGTACAAGGTTATGTCCATTTTATAGAAGAAATTGTGACACAGAAATGTGAAAATTGATTTCCCCCATGCAGAATGAGGCAGGGCTGAAAACTGATTTAACTGGGAGAAGATGAAAGCACCCACCTGAGCACTCAAATCTAAGGAGGATTTAAGCCCCATCTGTCCTATCCATGGGCAATACATGCCCAGACCATAAAAGCACACACCAGCTGCTCCAGGTGCTCCCAGCCACACAGAACATCCCTAGCCAGGCAGCAGGACATGAGACCTGGCAGTAAACAGCCCAGATTCCACCCAGGCCCTAAACATTAGATCATAGCAAAGACAAGGGAGGTTAAAGACATACACCATGGTTATTCCTGTTATACTCATCCAAGGAATGATCAAGTGGGACAAACTGATAAAACATGACATATATGTGGTAAACCCTAATGGATCTGACATCTAAGAATGTTCACTCACTTGTTTTTTTTTGTAGTCTTTTCCATTATTGTTCCAATTTTAATACAATTTCTCTCTTCCTTCCCTAATATCCATGTCCCTGTTTGACCTGATTTTGGTAGCAAGCCTCTTCCTTTCTTAGATATTCTTGACTTTGACTTCTGTCAGAAACTGAGGCTGCCAAAATCCCTGCCCCCTGCACTAAAGAGAGTACAATTCACTTGATTTTAACTGTGAGTTCAAAGAAGCTTAATAAGCAATACCTGAGCAATACTCGTCAATTTAGAGATGAAAGTGTGGCCACTACCACCAAGAGCTCTGCCCCATAGCACCAGCCCTGAGGGGTCTGTGGTGTTGAGAAATAAAAGTATTCCCTCTCCAAAATGTCTCCTGAGCAGAGATTGTTGTGTCACACTCTGTTAAATTATGTGTGATGGGTCTGTCTCTAGGATTACTCTGTAGAAGAGACAGCGTGGAGGCTGCCAGATTCATTAAACATCTTCAGTGGGACTTCATGGGGGCCTTTCACTTACCCTGAACAAACAACAAACACACCCTTTGTGCTCAAGAACAAAGGGAGTTTTTGCACTTTTGTTTGATGTCAGTCACAACTGGAGATTAAAGCTTCTGCTCTGCGGATTTCAAAGTTGTCTCCCCCCTCCAAAGCTGCTCCTCTCACTTTTTGCTAGGCACTTCAAAAAGGTTTACAGCTATAAAAACCCAAACAGAACAATATTAATAACAATCAGCTTCAGAAATGCTACGTATTTTTGGCATTTGAATGCATTTCACTCATAGATACAACTGAGAGAACGAAGTGCAGGAGTAATATATGCAGGAACTCTGTTATTCTTAATCACGTTGCATTGGGGACTGGAAAAGTGGATTTGTATAAAGGAATTTGTGTGTTAAGATTGAAGCATGGTAGGCTCTGACCCACTGAAAAAAGATCTATCCCTTCTGAATCTGGATTTGGGGAATAACTGTTTCTGTTTTCCTAGCAAAGGATGCAAGTAGGAAAACATTTAGCCCCCACAAAACCAAGTCATGGCTTCTCTTAAAGCCCCCATGCTCTGATGAGGGTCAGAGATGGATGTTCACTAATACAGTCTACAGATGGCTTAATTTTGGATGCCATTTCTGAGCTGTGCTCTATGTACCTGTCACTGAACACTTTCAGAAAAAGCACCCTACACTAAGCAGGAAAGGTTAGACCTCTTTTCATCTCAGGGACAACCCAACAAACAAGAGTCCACCACCCTCATGTATTTCTTCAGGATACCTAAAGGGAAACAAGGAGAGCTGCTATAAAAGGAAGAAGAGTAGGTTTGGGAAAGAAACAGATCACATCAGGAAATCAAAAGAGCCCTTTGGAATGTCACAATGAACAACCAAAATTAATGCTTTGATTGTATAGGAATCTCTTTCTCACCTCTGATCTGTAATGCTTAATAGTTTTGAGAAGTGACAGGAGCAAGTGACCGATGGAAAATGCCTTTCAAAGCAAAGGACTAAGTGTTTATACAGTTTATCTGGGAAAGAGGATGTACATTTTAGCTCTCCTATTTCTAAAGACTCTTTAAGGACTGCATGAGAATGATTTTATGTTCTTATAATTTTACCATAATCCATCAGTAAGGAAGAAATGCCTCTGCTTCCCACCTAAAACAACAGATTTTATGGAAAATGGTTTGTTGTTTTTTTATCCCTCAAGTCATCATTTCCTATTGCCTTTGAACTAGGTGCCTGTTCAGTCTTCTAGATCTTTCTCACATTGACACCACACCCCCTGTATATTTATTTCTTAGAGAAGTTGAGCCATATGAGTTGTTACATGCTTTTAACCAGATGCCAGAACATGGCTGATCAGAAAAAAAATATAGAAATGTGTGCAGTGATTTAAAATATGCCAAACCAGAGGTTAATAGAAGCAGGTGTGGGTTTGATTTCTCATTTAAAGCCCTTTCTGTTCCAGTCACATTTAGAAGTGTTGACACCCTCAAAAAAACCCCTGTGCTATTTGGAACTTTTTCTGGGGCCTAAAACAACTCTTTCAAGAAATACCACAGGAAACTTTATAAAGCTGAGAAATTAGAGGATGATTGGGCAAATCTTACGAGGGCATGATTTTTGCTTGCCAGTTCTTGCACTGGTCCATCTGATGGCAGCCAAGTATTTTATGTACAGTATCTGCGTTTTCTGATAATACTATATGAAGAACAGGCTACAAAACATATTTCAAGTTCTTCATATTTGATTATTTAGGAGAAGATTATAAATTTAACAATTAATCAGAGGCCCACCTTACTTCAGTTGCTTAGTAGTTCCAGTATGAAATGATCTAATTATCACAAGCAGCAGTAAACATGGTTAAATCCTCGATTTTGTGTCAGCATAGTCTCTTTTGGACATAAATTATGCAGAAAGCCTCACCAAAAGTTATGAGCTGATGTGTATTGGTAGCACAGTGCCTTAATGCACAGCAGCCCTGTCATTAATATTAGGCTTGCTTTAAATAATGAAACAAAAATAAAAATGTTTCCCAGAGGACACAAACCATAAAGATGTAAAGTCAGAGTGTAGGCAAGAAAACAAGCCGTGTAGTTCAGAGCATCTTCATAAGCATTAAGCAAGCAGCCAGGGGATGTACTTGAGGGGTTTCTATTCCACAGCAGCTTTCCCATTCACTTCTGTGTAGTTTAATATTGGAGTTGATCATATTGAAGTCCATTGTTACAGTCTAAGGCAGTTTTACAATATGCAGATCACTCTCGTGCTGCAGATTTCTTGCTGTACCAGAGTGTCTTAACCTCTTTTTTCCAGTTCATAAAGCTACACTGGGAAGGAAAGAGAGAAAGATTCTACTTAGAGATGGGGACAGCTGTTATAGGTATGGGGTAGGAAACGTGCCTGGACCCAAGTTGCCCACTGATGGCAATTCAGGGAAGGCAGATGTCAAGGGGAAGAAATGAGGACACACACAGAGTGAGGGTGGTATCCTGACCAGTCAGGATGAAGCCAGGGAGGATAGACAGATCCGGTAGGACAGAAATGCTCAGAGACCCCACCATCTAAATGCTTGCTGAGGTGGAAGTACAGGAGTGCCAGTAGAGACATTTTGCAAGAAGTTTTTTTAGATAATTTCTGACTTCTCTCATCAGCTTCATCAGCTCTCATTGCTTCTACCCCACTGCACTTCTAACCCATGAGCACAGGATACTCACGCAGAATAGATGAGAGCTGGCACCCCCAGTTCTGTGTATCACCAATGCTTGGGTGGCCTTCAAGGTTGGCCAGGTGACTGTCCCCCTGAGCTGAAATGCCTGTGTCTAGAGGGCATCCAACTGCTCTGTTTTATCAGCTCTCAGGGCTGGAAAGAAAAACTTGCCAAGTTTGTGTGCTTGGATTGAGGCACAGCGCAAGGAAATAGGCAGACAGCACAGCATGGAAAATCCAATCCTTGGCCTTAGTGCCAGGCAGGATAAAAGACATCCTATGCTTTTCCAGAGTCTGAAATTCATACACCATAGATCACTTCAAGAAGTCAAAGGGCTCTGGCCTCTAGGAAAGGATTATCTAACATTTCATAATAGGAAAAGAATCTATTCCATATTCTGCCTAGTGCAGTTCAACTTCACTTTATTGAAAAGTTCTTTAAAGCTCTTGACCTCTACTTTCTGAAACAGAGGAAGGATAGGAAAACATACGTTCAAAACAGATTATGATATTCAGCTGCTCCTAGAAAATTCTCTATGCAGCACCAGTAGATCAAATTATTTTCATTATATCATTTGGTCACAAAGAATAGTGACATAATTAGGGAGCTACATAGCAACAGTTTCCTTCTGGTAAATTTGCTGTAGCTAATTTTGTTAATAAGACTGATAATTGTTTTACGCTCATTCAATATGTTAAGTTTACCTAATAATAAAACCAATCAGAACCTTTAAATTAATTTTTGTTTCATTTCCAAAGGAATCAATGTCATTATTAATCATAAAAGGAGTGCAGAGTCAGAGGATGATAAATCTCCTTTGGGCTTATTTGACTTTCATATTTATGGTTTGGATAAGGTTATTATGAAGGAATTTTCAAGAAATGATTGAGGAGCAAAGGGAGAAGAGTGAGCTAGGAAACATTATGCTTGGATGCTGTGCTACTATCAGCTGCAGGAGAATGCATGCAACTAGTCTGATGTCTTTAAGTTCTGCAGAGTTAAGCATGGCAAAAATGTTGAAAACAAAACAAACTGCTCAGACTGCCAGAGCCCTAAGATGTGGAATTTTCAAACCAATATGTTCAGGAGTGAATTTGCAAGAAAGCAGGAGAGGAGATTTGGGGCACAGAACTGATGGGATTTTGTATTCCTGGCACTGGTGGGTTTACTTCTAGAGCATTTGCACAAACATTCACTCCCATTACTGTTGCTTTTGTTGCATTTCTAGCTTCACTGCAAAAAACTTACCCCAGGTACAGCTATTTGAGCTGTACTTCTACAAGTGACTCTGTGGTAAATGTGGTGAAACATCATGGATAAATGTGCCCAGTTTTCACAAAGCCAGTGCTGCCCACATCTCTTTTTACATACTTTGACAGGATAAGGTCAATGCCCATTGGCTGTGCAAGGAGTGGAGGATGTGACTGAGGTTGCTGTTGTCACTGTAACATTCCAGCTCAGCTTTGGGAGCTGGCAGTCCTTGGTGCCTGTGCCAAGGAGCTCCACGCTCGCTCACTCACCATTAACTCCATCCTTTAAAATCAGCACAAACAGTGCTCCCAGTTTAAGTGCAGTGCTGGATTTTTACTATTGTCTTGAAAGGGAAAACACATGACTTGTTATGCTGAGATGTCGGTAATCAGATTTTTTTCCTAGAACTCATCATGCTTTCTGCTGAAGAGGATTTTAATAAAACCTGAAAGCAAACCATGCTTGAATGTGGGTCTGAATTCTGCCAGTATTTGTATTCTTTGGTTATTGAAGTAATCTCCCAAACTTTAAGATCCGTGAAGTGTGTAGCAAATTCTCTTCTGCATCCATCCCACTTGAACAATGTACCCAGAGAAACAAAGCAACAGAACCCAGACACTCCCTGAACAGAGTCTGTTACAAATGCTTAACATCAAACCAGCTTTCAGCAACCTGGTTTTGGTGGATGTCCTTGCCCATGGTAGGGGGTTGGGAACTAACTAGATGATCTTTAAGGTCCCCTACAACAACAAACCATTCTATGAATCCACTTTTCTATTCAAATAAATATTCTATTCTACCAAATAAATGTTTTCTGAATATATATGATGGAACACATTTCACTGATAAAATAACAAAATGTAGATTATATTAATATAGAAAAAAACTCATCAGGAGTCTTACAAAACCATCCTTTGTCTTTCCTCATATCTTTTAAGAGACAAACCTATCAAAGAAAAATGTTATGATAATGTATTACCATGCTGAGTTAATTGTCAGTTGCAGGTTACTTAAGTGTACCTTAATGATATGTTTAAAGCCTTATTTTCAACTCTAATAGCTATTAATGGTAGCAAGAGAAAATGAAACCAATTTTCCCTAGCTTAAAGTGGAGCTCTATTAAGCATAAGTGAACAAAATTCTAAATATAACAATTTCTTTAGGTATTTCAGCTAATGGGAACCCACATTGTCCATATTTCAGTCTAGCTACATACTACTTCCCAGGAAGCACTTACATAAAATCAGTATTGAGTATGTCAGTATCACAGAAGTTGGATTCATTACTTCAAAGATATGAAATCATTCCCAAGGACCAAAACAGCTGAACTGAAGGGAGAATGAAATTCCCAGTGGATTAGTTCAGTATGAAAACCCAAGGAGACATTGAATCTTGTTTTTAAGGATTTCTTTCTCCACAGACAGAGAACAGCATTTCATAGATGACCTTATGCACATTACTTCAAAGATATGAAATCATTCCCAAGGACCAAAACAGCTGAACTGAAGGGAGAATGAAATTCCCAGTGGATTAGTTCAGTATGAAAACCCAAGGAGACATTGAATCTTGTTTTTAAGCATTTCTTTCTCCACAGACAGAGAACATTTCATAGATGACCTTATGCATGCAAAGCTAAATATAGCTTAAACGTTTCTAATGGCATTCAGAACATCTAGAGTTTAGGAACTCATCAAAGAAATATTTTTGTGTGCTACAAAGTACATACCCAAATAATTTCCAATTATTTCAATTGCTCTACTACAGTCTTCTATCTGCTTCCACACAAAGGAGTGGGCTTTTCCTGTCTTGTGTGATTTAAAAGAATATTACAGTCTTGAATATTTTTTTGTCCCATAAATCAAGCAATATGATCAATTTAAGACAGAAAAATCAACAACCTAGATGACCTTCTGTCCTGGAGAAGCCATGGGTGTGAACAACTAATTGCAAGGTGCTTGCACGTTTTTCTAGAAAAGATGTTCTTTCCCTAACTCATAAGTCAAAATAAATAAGATTGAACCTTTTCAATGGGAAATGGCACAGATGACAGCATGACATCTTCCACACTATCCCATGCTGGTCCTTCAAACCTGATTATTTTATTAAGGTATTTAAGTGTCCAATAATTTCATAATAAAACACACAGAGAAAATTGTTAGTAATGTGAAAATCGGCCCTTGTCAGTCATTACAGGTTCAGCAACTTTCCTTTACATGACAAAAAAAAAATTTGTACTTTCATTACTGATTTGCTTCTTGCATTAGCACTTCTGAAACAGGCCTGTGAAACCTAATTCCTCCTATTCCATTTTCATTAAGAAAAAAAATTGCAAGTCATCTTCTGTACCTTGGGAGCAAGGTACTCGTTAGGAAAAGCTGTTTCACTCAATCATCAGGTTTCAATATTCTTAAATTAAGCTACTCCTAAATCTTACAGCTATATACTTCACTTCAGTAAAATCACTCGAAAGAGGGAGATTTTCAATGTCAGAGATGTTGCAGTGTTAAATCTTCTTTGTGGCTATTCTGTTGTGCAAGATGCCAGAAATGGGGTATGAACCTCCCAAATGAGAACACATGCTTTTGTTTATGGATTTTTAAGGCTAAATTAGGGTTGGGTTTTGGTTTGGTTTGTTTTGTTTTGTTTTTTAATTAAAATCAACCATCATACAGAACCAGATAAGCTTTATAGCCAACTTTCTCTACATCTACACATCTGAAAGAACACATGTGTAGCTGTTTGTTGCTGCCTGCTAAACAAACAACAAAACTTCCAAGAGAAGGTAAACTCCCCTGAACCTGAACAATCCTACCATGTGCACGTAGTAGGAGGCAACCCATGCTGGAGGCAATGGTGGCTGGATGAAAGATTAAATAATGAATGTGATTCCTAGAAGTAGGAGCATACTTTTTTTTTCCCTTGGGAATAGAACTCAGTGCTATTTTTCTCATGTAAAAGAGGGCAATATTCTTGGTGTACATGCTCCCAGCATTCATTAAGATTAATGAAGTAGACACTAGTGAAGGAAGACTTTCAGCATCAGCTGCCAAATTGCCCTCTTCTTTGCAAGGAAGATCTCACCTGGGCAAGGATTTGAAACTTGGATGTTCGCATTAAAAATCTGATGGTTTTGTTAACCAAGGTTTCCAGGTCCATTTGGGGTCTTGCTGACATTAGGCTGCAAAAGAATGGGTCAAAGTTCAGATGTTCCTTCCTATGGAAGCCTTTAGTAAAAGGAGAATAATTTACACAATTTGAAGACAAAGCAGCACTCACACTAACTACTGTCATTATCTTTAAACCCTTGCCAAAAAACTGCAGATTTTCACTCATGAAGTGAAAGAACAGAAGAGAGGAAGGAGGAAATGTTATGCTGTGTAAACAAATACTCTACCTGAAGGGGAATAAAAAAAGCACCAAAAATGCAGTCAAATATTTACACTTGTGAAGATTCAGGCAAAACATCAAATCAAGCTGTACTGTTAAGAGCCCTGTTCTCTTCCTCTCTTTCTTTTTTCTTTTTAATTTTATTTTTTTTTTGCTTCTTTTTGTGTGTCCTTTTCTGCTGCTCCTTTTTAACATTGAGAGCTGCAGCTACAGAGAAAGATCATCTACAAAGCCACAGAGATGGAGATGGTGGCCAAGGATCAACTGTGTAAACAAATACTCTACCTGAAGGGGAATAAAAAAAGCACCAAAAATGCAGTCAAATATTTACACTTGTGAAGATTCAGGCAAAACATCAAATCAAGCTGTACTGTTAAGAGCCCTGTTCTCTTCCTCTCTTTCTTTTTTCTTTTTAATTTTTTTTTTGCTTCCTTTTGTGTGTCCTTTTCTGCTGCTCCTTTTTAACATTGAGAGCTGCAGCTACAGAGAAAGATCATCTACAAAGCCACAGAGATGGAGCTGGTGACTGGTGTGGCCAAGGATCAGCCTTGTGGAAGGAGTTACAGCAGCCTGCATGAACCCTTTACAAAATCCATTCATGTTCCTAAAAACACAACCAAAAGTTTTAGTCTTTGTTTTACTTCTTGTATTTTATAAACTGACTAAATTATTTTGGAAACCCCTTCCTTCCTGTAAAGCAAATAGTACGTAAGGTCTAATTTTTTTCATTGATTTTTTTTTGTGTGGAAAATTAAGTCCCAACTCTTTGGAGGTATGTCAGGTTGTATTTCTAGTAGACATTTGGTGCAGAAAAGGTCTGGATTAAAGGTGCCCAAAATACTACAGAGTGTTCTTCAGGTCATTCCATAAAGTGTCTGTGTGTCTGACAATCACAGTAACACACTCTCCTGCTGGAGTCTGTGTCTACCACCTAACTTCAGAGTAATTGCTCCTCAGCTTGGGGAGAAAATGAAGCAAACAACACACTATTATTATAATTTTAACAAAAAATACTAAAATCAATATTTCATAATGGTTTCAAACATTTCTTAACTGAGGGTTATACTCCTCTTGACCAAACCAGCAGCAGAATTTTAAAATGGCCAAAAGAATTGGGTTTTAATATATTTTGGGGAAATAAAAGAATAAACAATATTTCCAATTGTTTTCCATCACAATCTATTTATTTTGCTTTTCACTGGTATTTTTTAAAACATCACCAAATAATTAAAACATTCAAAAGAATATATTTAGAAGACTGTCACATAAGAAGATGACATCTTACAGAAAGGTATTTCTCTGTATATACAGATAATTGATAGTTTCCATACCACCACATCTATCTGTGTGTTTTACTTTGAAACAAAAACTAATTTCATAATAAGCAGCTAGGGCTAGGAAAAAGTTTCAGTGGGTCACACTTAATCCCCTCTTTCATCTTTCACCAAATCAAACACTTGCTTCAAAAAAATACTTAATTGCCAAAACAAAACAATTAGTAATATCAAGCAAAGCATTGTCTTTCCACACTCTCCCTCTGGTGCATCAACATTCATCTGCCTCTCTCACAGATTTTCAGATGCTCAGACTGTCCACTCCTCTTAAAGATCAATGAAAGCATCAATCCCTCAGAAGATCTGAAAAATCTGAAACATTAGGGCTGCAATTGGCAGCCCTAATTAGTGGATACTTCTGAAATATTGGGCATTTCAAACATTTTAAAAGGAGCTATGTGCACGGTTGCCACACTTTAAAAAAGTGGGGTTTTTTTTTTGTTGGTGGTTTTGGTTTTTTTTTAAACTTTTTATCTAAGAGAAATCACAGCTTTACCAGTGCTAGAGAAGTTAAGGATGACATGGCTATGAGTGCTGCTCTGTGTAGAGGAGCTGCAGACACAGTCTGATCTATTTTTTTGCAACACAATAGATGGGATTTTCCATAGAGCCCCAAGAGGCACAAAAGCAAACCAGGAGCAGTGACACAGCTGCCCTACACGGTGCACACAAGTGCTCACAGCAGACATTTTGCCTCTTTCACATTGTCTGGCCTAAAATCTGAATCCTTCCCCCGCACCATCCTCAGATGTACCTATGGCAGGAGCAGCTGCTAGCTCAACACCCCAGATTCCTCTTTGCAGGCAAAGGGAGGCCACCTTTGTCTGCAGTAAGGACAAGGTTGGCAGATTTTATTTCATGTTGCCTTGAATAAACCCACTCCTAGAAAGGGCACCAGCACAATTTGGGAGCCTGTCAAAGTCCTGTGCTCAAGCAAAGTCCTGTGTTCAAGCTTCCCTATGAACACTGCAAAGCAGAAAAACCTATTTGGCACTGAAATATATATATAGGCATTTTTCCCACTCACTCACACACATATCACCTCTATGTTCCAGACATCATGAGCAGGGAGCTGAATATAGGTGTAAATTCTTTCCCACAGCTGCTTTATATTCCAGAGAGACATAAAAAAGACTTTAATGTAGAAGATAATCAACCTTCTCATTCCCACACTCGTGTGCGTATTATGTGAACAAACTCCTGAGAAAAATGTGTTATGGATGCTTTATGTGTTGAGCAGCTTTACTGTTACTCATAAAGCAGCTTTACAGCAGTGTCAGTGATTTTCTTTGGTATATTAGTTTTATTATTGTAGCCCCCATTGTCCCTCCTCATGCACCTTAAAGACCAAATAGCCTACAATCTTCCTTAATTATATCAGTATAAATAAGATCAGAATTTTGTTCTGTTGCTTCATTTCCCAGAGCACTGTTAGTGTCAGTTTAGGTAACTTTTCAAGTGATTCTTCCACAATGAAATTCAACGGACTTATTTAAGTTCAATATGTTTTAATATTATACTTTCAAGAAAGGAGAAAGACTGTTTCCCCTGGCATGATTTGCTTTGTAGTGAATGGGCTATCACACATCACTGGGCACACTTTAACATTTTTGTTGGCAGCACAGACAGTGGATTGAGTACAACCTCAGCAAGTTTGCCACCAACACTGAGCTGCAGTCAACATCCTGGAGGGAAGGGATGTCATCCAGAAGGACCTGGACAGGCTTGAGGGATGGAACTGTGCAAATCTCCTGAAGTTCAACAAGGCCAAGTGCACCTGGGTTTAGGCAATCCCAATCCCAAACACAGGCTGGGCAGAGAATGGATTGAGAGCAGCCCTAGGGAGAAGAACTTGGGGGTGCTGGGGGGACATGAAGCTCAACAAGACCCAGCAAGGTGTGCTCACATTCCAGAAGGCCAAATTTGTCCTGGGCTGAATCAAGAGAAACGTGGCCAGCAGGTTGAGGGGGCTGATCCTGCCCCTCTACTCTGGCAGGGTCTGGTAGGTCTCTGTTCCTGGAAGAAGGACACATCTCATGTTCTCAAAAAGGACAAATCCAGAGGAGGACATGAAGATGATCACAATGCTGGAGCACCTCACTTATGAAGAAAGGCTGCGAAAATTGGAATTATTGAGTCTGGAGAGAAGACCCTGGGGAGACCTTATAGCACCTTCCAGTACCGAAAAGGGTTTTGTAAGAGAGGTGGAGAAGGGCTTTTTATAAGGGCATGAAGTGACAGCACAAGGGGCAATGGCTTCAAACTGACAGAGGGCAGGTTTAGATTAGACATTAGGAAGAAATTCTTTACTGTGAGGGTGTTGAGACACTGGCACAGGTTGACCAGGGAATTTGTGAATACACCATCCTTGGAAGTGTTGAAGGCCAGGTTGGGCAGGACTTGGAGCAGCCTGGGATAGTGGAAGGTGTCCCTGGCCATGGCAGAGAGGTGGGAACTAGAAGATCTTTAAGACTGTTTCCAAACCAAACTATTCTGTGGTGCTGTGAATTACAGCAATGTAATAAATGCAATCCTTTCACTTTCTGTGGTTGAACAAATGAACAAACAACCCAAACAAACATTCCTCTCCTGAAAGCGCAGCTCCTCAACTCAACCCCCAGAATTTATATTCCCCCAACTATTCAGATTTTATCCAGGTATCCAGATACTTCACTACCCATGGAACCTAAAGGAAATTATACAAGTGATTGGCTTCAGGGTTATTGCAGTTCATCATTGTGCTTTCCAATCTCCAGGGTCTCAGTTCTTACTTGAATTGCACAGATTAGGTATAGTGGCACTAATGAAGTCACTGTCAATTTATAGAGATGTAAAATTGTGATGAGATTCTGCCCCAAACCCAACAAGTACAGAGACATGGCCTACCAATGGAGGCTGTACCTCTAGCTGTACACTATTGTCATTTTGTATATTAAATTGCTTTTAAATTGCAAAACCTCTATTTTTAATTTTAAGTTAGATGGATATAAACATTTAGGCTGTAAAGTGAGACTTGAATAATTAAATAGTCTCCATTTGCTTATAATCAGATTGAGAAGGAGCATTAGATCTTTTGAAGCTGCTCTTGAGCAAAATAAGAATTATATATGTAATGCATCATCACACTTCATGATTTATATAATGCAGCTCTCATTTCTTCAAATTATCATGAAGTTAAAGAAAAAAAACCCAGTCAGTCTCCACTTTTTACTACCCACCTTAATTACTTAATACTTTCAATAGTCATTCCCTAGATCTTCTCATTCCTACCTGTAGCAGTGAGGAGCAAAGCAGCCTATATTAATCTCATTCAGGCATCACTTACTGCCACTTATATAATTGCATTTTAGACAAGCAGAAGGGTTTTGGAGTCTGAAAGTTATCAATATCTCATTTTTATGTGCTCCAGACATGAGGAGCATCACTATGTAAGGCTAAGAATAAAACCAGCATTAGAAATAATAATCTGGCCTTTGGACTGTTGCAAACTCTTCTCTGCTGCAAGGTCTGATTTTTGCTGTAATTCTAAAAATAGGTCCCTGAAGCATGAACCCCAATTAGATAGCTAAAAAAAAAAAAAACCCAAACCCAAACCCAAACCCAACCAACCAAAAAACAAAACCTCAACCAAAAAACTTAAACAACAACCCAAAACAAACCACAAATAAACCCAGATCACTATAGAATAGCTACTGAAGGTTGTTGCAGGTAGTTCAGGAGTAAATCCAGCACCAAGAGAGTGCAATCCCAGTATAATCACAGCAGGATTTGTTTACTACATCCCTCTCTTCATTCTGATAAAAATGACATGGTAAAGTTCATAGAACTATCAAAAAACTTTATACTTTAAAAACTAGAAAGCGAGGGAGCAGTCACAGGGATTGTCACTGACTTAGTGAAGTCTTCCTTTCCCCTGAAGCGTGTTGACTTCACTCACTGTGTCACACTCCCCAGGCTTTGATCCTGACAGCTTCTCTCTGAACCAGGCTCCCTAATTTTACCACATGTGTGCATACATTCATCTTCAAACTGTTGATAAAGTACATGACTGTTGTCTGGATGTGATCTTAGATCTGCAACTTCTTTGTAGGGCAGGTTCACATTATAATCATGCAAAGCAGCTTAGAAACAGTGTTTTGAAGAGAGATCTTAATAATTAATTCTGTCTACATAAGTCCCCTACATCACTTGTAAAATCAGTATATCAATTAGCGCTGTTTGTGGCAGTTTTACAGGAACAACAGTTTTCTCTCCCTGGTGCACTTGTAGGAAAGCCTTGTGCCTCTGCACGTCCTTCTCTCCTGTGATTGCACCCCAAGAGCAGCTAATAATTTTGTTTTAGAAAACCACAGCCTTGGAAAAGCATTTCAATGAAGGTTCAATGCTCAGAAATTGCTAAAGATTCACGAGGGTTTAGTGATATTCTTATACCTACACCTGTATCTCTGACCCGGCAATAAGAGTCACCTGAAAAACACTTGTTACAGTGCAAACTGGTTAGTAGCTAAATCAAAAATAGCATTTATTTACTGTCATTTCAGAAGGATTCCATTTCAGCTGCAAGGACTCTCATGTTTATGAACATACCACAAAACCCTGAAACAGTTTATGTTTATTTATGTCCAGAAGTTGCTACAAATAAAAAAATTGGTTCTAAGACATAACAGTTCAATGGCCCTTCTCCAGCAACCTTCAAAAATCCCCAGCATTTTAATTGAAGAGACTCTTTTTTTTTTTTTTGGGAATTTTTTTAAAGCTGTATAATGCAAGAGAAAGAAGTTGAAGCAAAAATGTTTGCTCAGTTCAAACAGCATCACATGATGGTACGTTCAGGATGGCATGCCTTTGAAAAGGCACAGTCAAAAGTCTGAAGGCTTCAGTATATTCTTCATCTGATATCTGTTTTGGATAGGACTTATAAAAGACACTCTGTGCTTTGATCAGGGAGTTATATTTAGAAGAACTACACAAGCCAAATTATTTTTCCAACAGATTCATGCCGTGTTTTCTGTCCACTGACTACCCGAATAAGTCCCTGGATGGTGATAAATGAAGGCAGTTGCTTTAAAAAGCAGGGAAAAAAGAAAGCATGGCCCATCACTAATCAGATAAAGCAAGAGATATTATTTATACTGAGGATGTACTGTTTTCACACAGCTCCAGAGGCCTCAGTTTCTCAAAACACTGCGCTCATCTCTAAAGGCAGCGAGACTTAAACAAATGCTGACATGCTTTGCTGAAACATGGCCTTGAACCAACAGTCAAATTAAAAAAGTGCAGAAGACACCAGGCATCCTTTGAATTTTATTCCTACTTAATGGACAGACAGGCAGAGGAATAGATAAGATACGTGACTGGAATGTGCGAGGAGCTGGGAATACAAAACAGAAAATCTGGTTCCAACATCTTTTGCAATACTACTGGGGTATTTCCCCCCCTTTAAGATAATTTATAAATCTATTAGGGTAAGAAATGAATTTTGTCACATTGCAATGATTAGCAGATGATCCTCATGGAAATCAAAGAACTATGTCTTGCATTTTTAAACCAATGGTAAAAGGCCAAGCTACCATGTTAGCCTGTTCTCCATGGCCTGAAAATTTTGCAGAATGTCAGGACTGCTGGAGTTTTTACAGTCTGCTGTCACATTGCTGACTGTTGCAGCATATTTCGACATGACAGGTAGTCCTCTCAGATAGGGTCGTCAGAGATCTCATTGTTGGTTTCTAATAAACAGAATGTTAAAATTTCCTATCTACCTCTATGCAAACAGAGCCTCATCTTAAACAGGAGACCTCTTTCAGCCCACGAATCTTTGGCTGTATTTCTACTTTGTTGTCTCTCTTTAGTCTTCTAATTCCATGGATTTCTATAAAGACAGCTTTAAAAGATTTGAGAAATTTTTTTTTAATTTAAATTTTTTTATAACCACATTTAGTAAACTGAACAAGCTCCTAGAAACTTATCTGAATGACACATTGAACCATAGGTCAGAAATGTAAAAGATAAGTACAAATAACACACATATTTTTCAAAATCTGAGTTGAAAGAAAAATTGTCAACCATTTCATACCATATGTAACACTGAAACATGGTAGCTATTAATAAAAAAAAAACCCACAAAAAAAACAAAAAAACCCCAAAAAAACAAAAAAAACCAGACCAAACTAAAACAAACCAAAAAACCAACCAACCAAACAAACAAAAAAAAAACCCAGACCAAACGTTCTGTAACTCTGAAAATCAAATTATTTTAAAAATAATTTCTAACATCTACTTGAATTTCTTAGCACAGAGAAATTACCTGAACTATTTATTTCAGTGGAGCAACAACACTTTAGAGCAGCCTGAGGATGTGACAGGTACGAGGTCTATTATTACACTTGGATTTAACCAGATAGAACAGCTTTCAAAGTGCATTACTGATAAGGGATGGTTTGATACGAGCAGCCTAACTTTATTAGAGGCTCAGCTGATTCTGAGGCCCAGAAATAAAGTAGCTGAAAATCCTCCCTGTTATCTTTGATAACTTCAGTGCTGTATAAGAACAGGAGACTGATGAGATTCTGATAAATAACAACCAGCATTAGAGGAGGGAAATCAGTTATGTACATTGCCATGAACAGATTTCCCAGTCCAAGGATATTCACTTCCTAAATATAGGCAGATCTGAAATCCTAAAGCAAGGAAAACTTAAATATTCAGAATCACTGTAATCCCAATATGATATTAAAAAAGGAGCAGAACCTGTGTTTGTCTCAAGCCTTTCCAAGCTTTTATGACAGACCAGCTGAGGAATTTCTTACCTTGCTGTCTTCACTGCATGTACTTGGAAGAAGCTCAATCGGATATGGTTATTAAATAGTTCTCACCTTCAACAATCAAAACTCCAAAGACCCATTAAACTGATGAAGTTAAGGACGACAACCTTAAGTGTGAAACATTAAAAAAAAAAGTTGCACTCTTGACTGAAGCAGGCAGAGTTACTTACAAGGAAGGCTAATCCATTCGACCTGCTAAAGCTATATTTCACATTTGATTAAAAACATGCCACTCTAAGTACACAGAAAAGGCTGGAGCATGACGGAGTTGGGCCACTCCTGCTGTAGCCAATATTTTCTGTGAACTTGCAGGGAACTGGCAGAAACATTAATCTTCTTTCCATCCCCTCTCTCCCCCCGTTAAATCCGCTGCTAGGAAAACACTCTCTCGTGAAGCCCATGGGGAAGATGTCCCTGCTGAGACAGGATAAAAGACTCTTACATGACTCTTACTAGCCTGTATGGGTCCATCAGTGGCTCATATCCAGGAAAACAATCTTATAGTCTGTTGATCTGTGAAAGAGCCCTCCACAGATTGCAAGCGATGAGCCAGCCCCATCTAGATCCTGCTATAAACACACCTTTGCAAAATAAATGTGTGACTGGCTCTTTGTGGTAATGGTTTACTGGATTCTGCTATCACTGTGATCACAGAGAGGTAAAAAAGATAGAAAGGACTATTGAAAAATATACCTTTTTTTTTTTTTTAATGCCCTGAATATTCTTAATTGTCTTTTAAATTCCCTGGTGTTGTAGGACGTTAAATGCACTGGAAATTCAAATTGGCATCTAGCATCCAAATCACTGAAAGAAGAAATGCAGCAGACTAGAAAATGAAAGAAGAAGCCAAAAGACAAAAAAGTCTAAGCACAGCTGCTGGCATATTTCCCCCTTTTCTCTCCTGTTTTGCAAGTCACACTCTTTTCTAATTTGCAAGGAAAGAAATTAACCTGTAACAGAATGCCACAGTCTCTGCCACACAACAGGGGTTTGTTGCTTTTAAGCTTCAGAAAAAATTAATCATAACTTGCAAATAAGTGTATTCTCTTAATGATTTAATGGTGCCAGCCCCTTTTCTTTTATTGAGTCTGTTGAACAATTTTACAACAAATAAAGAAACTTTTCCAAACACTTGAAATATGTTTGGGCTTTCTTCTTTAATTAATGGAGTGTATCTGGGTCACTCCATAATTTAATCCAATCCCTTGTTGCATTTCAAGGGTTCACATCCTTTAATCTGGTGTAGTAATAGATGCATTTCTAACTGGATAGTGCTGTCTTGAATGGAAAACAACAGTCATTGAGGAATTTTTGGAATCATAGAATCACAGAAAATTTTGGGTTAGAAGGGACCTTAAAGATCATCTTGTTCCAATCCCCTTCTCTGGGCAGGGACACATGTTCAACACCCCATCCAACCTGGCTTTGAACACAAGGATTGAAGTGATGAATCTCAAAATCATGTTTTATATTTATTTGGCCTACGTCATCAATCTTAAAAAAATTTAAAAGTTAAGATCTCAGCAGGCTGTTGAGATAGCCTGGGAGAGAATATACCTGTTTTGAAATAGAGCTGATAAGACTTTGAAATCATGGGTAGCCTATAGACCTGGTTACCTCAAATGCCTTTGGTCAGATGTGTCTCTGAAGGGGTAAGATTCTACTTTTAGATGTATATTAATTTCTTAACTATGATCCTGGGAATTTGTAAGACTAGGTAAAAGACCAAAGTAACAAAAAAGCCCCAAATCCTGGCACAAGAGGACAAGATTCCATTGAAAGGATCTCATGGTCACCCTGTACTACTTTAGGACAACTATAAGTTTTTGCAGGTTCATAGAGCTGGAATAAACTTGACTAAAGCAGAATAATCCTGAACTTCACCCCAGTATTTAATTATGCAAACATTAACAATGGGACCAAAGAAAGCAGTGTATGAGGAACCTCAGATATGCAAACCATATCAGAACTGCAAACATCTCTTTTGTAGGGGTCCACAGTACAATCAGAAAAAAAATGTCCCCATGAAACCATGCTGAACAAAGCCAGCCCATGACCTTTGAGCATGTCTCTGATGTTTCATAGTTATTTGTGGTAAAGTTCTTATCAGTCCAAAGGATCAATGATACTGAAATAGGGCAAAGCTGAAACAGTTAAGACAACGAGTTGTTTTGGATTTGTACGCTTTTGTCTCCATTACCCACTATAAAGGATGGTCTTGATTCCAAATGTAGCCTCCAATAAAGTTAAGACCTCCCCTTTCTTCTGTAATATAATTAAATGCTTTTGATTCAGCTACGAATGCCTGTGAACAAAAGATAGATTTTTCAGGAGTACTTAAGTTGCTAAATCTTCTGGGAGCCAGAAATTTATTGGTAGTGACTAGGATACGAGCCCCTAAATGCTTAAACGTTTTTCTGCTATAAACACAAGTTGTTTTGAAAACTGTACTAAATCCAGTGCTTCCCTTTCCGTCTGTGAAATGTAATTGCTACAGGCTCACTGGAGGGAGGATATTTACTGGGCCACAGTTTAGTAAAGCTTATCTGCACAAACACACAGGTAAATTAAGGTGGTTTGACTTAGAAAAGCAACACCACATTTTGGTTTTGTTGTTACACTTTCAAATAGAAGGTGGACTAATGCTGTGGAATGAGGCCAGTACGTGGCTTATTTTGAAGGTAAAGCAAATTAACAAAACAATGTGAAAAGGAACCAAGAAGCAAAATGGTGGAGGGGGAAATGATGCATTTTGATTTGTGGCAGTTCTGATGGGATAAATTCAGTCCACCTCATCTTATTCTTATAGATTTTAATTTTGCAAAGATGAATAAAGAGTGAAGTTTTCCATCAGGGCATGCTGACAAATTATAACCCTGTGTATCTCTCACCCTGCTTTAACTGCATTTCCAAAATTCCTAGTGTCATCACTTACCCAAACAGACTATATTGCAATACCTGAGATATTGCTTAGTCTTTTTTATAGCTTTAGTTGCTCAATGATCATTTTCCTCTAGCTTGTAAAGATTATCTATGCATTCATATTCCATAATTCTACCTTTCAGAGCTATGAAGAGTTTAATTTTGATTTCTTTGAAACCAACTTCATGAAAACTGTTTGACCATAAAAACTAATTAGCAAAGACTCTTGGTGTTAATCTTGTGCAATAGACTATAGCTGGAGGATGCAAAAAGACCATTTCTTCCATAATAACTGCAGCATTTAATCATCTTAAGCTACACAGCAATGCAAAGGTAATGACATTTTTATTTTATCTTTTTATGATGGGACTCATCAATACCACTATCCATTTTCTTTTTTTTCCCTAACATCTGCTTGCAATATCCAAGCAAAGTCTCTAGAGGATCATACAATCATTTTCAGATGCTAGTACACTGAAAATGAGGATTTTGAGAATCCGAGAAGCATTGATGCCATGCAGTCTAATAATATAAATGTTAGCTGTGCCTTTGAATTATTTGCATTACAGGCAGTTGAGAAAGACCTCCTAAAAATTGGGTGTGGTTTTTGAGCTGAAAAGAAACATAGAATGTCTTGGGTTGGAAGGGACCTAAAACCTGAAATAATTTAGTTATAGCCTCCCTTTTTAGGGGGTTTGCTCCATTTGTGCTAAGTTGATGAACAAACTTTCAAGGAACTTTCGAGAAAGAAAATCTTGGATGAAAAATCTGATACCACACATCCTGAGGGACAAACAATTTTCAGCAGATAATAGCAATGTGATTCCTGGTTGACTTATCCTCTAGGAAAAAGCAAAGTATAATGCTATATCAATCACAATCCTTCTGTGGATTGTAATCCCCTTGGAGACTTAAGGAACTAAAGTTTTTTCACAGCAGTTACCTGAAACTGCCTTGATTGTAAAGACCAGAGCAGCTCAAATCTGCAAACTTTGGTGGCTGCATCAGTACTTCTTAGGGAAAATCCTGAGAAGCTTCACTAGCCATTATGCAACTCCTACATTGCTTGCAATAAATTCTTTTTATTGTTTGATATTTGCAAAGTACCAACAGGGTTCTGCACCAGCAGGTAAAGTCATGAAGAGAAATTCCTTGTCACAAAGAGATTGCCATTTAGATACACAGTGTACTGACAAAGGAGAGTGTAATGGGAAGCAAAGAGTGAGTAGAGTAATTGAATGATGCATTTAAGCATACATTTTGTTATCTCTGTGGGGTTTTATGTTTGTTTTCTTTTTGACTTATTGAATTCGGTGTTCATACTTTTCAATCATTCATTAGCTCAACAGTTCTCTTGTGGTTTGAGTAGATTAGGAAATGAGGACTGGGACAAGCTAAAACTAGGGAAAGGGTGGGTATTTTGTTAAGCAGAGGCAGCTCACTTCACTTCTGGAATACCTCTTGCTGCTTACCCATCAGCATTTACCAGGGATCTGCCTGATGGAGGCTCTGCTCTGCAGAATGGGTTTGTTCTTAATGCCAGGCAGTGCAGCCTTTACAGACCAGGTGGTTTCCTGCAGGCTCTGCAAGTTGCCCAGCCAAAATCCAGCCAACCAAATCACTGGGATTTGGAACATAAAATGAACATAGGCAGAATCTGTCTAATTAACTTGACAAACCATGGAAAATGGGTGATTTTTTTAGCATGTGTCAGTCTATTATTCTGTGAGACAGCAAAATTGAAAGGGTTTAAGGAATTATTTTTTTTTTTACCTTCTCATAGTCAAGACTCAAGGTGGTTTCACATAACTTTAGACCTTTTCTCCATTGTGCAAGAAACAATCTATACAATCAATTTTAAATATCTTCCTTGGAAAAAGTTTGGGGAAAGTGCCTTCTTTTCTCTAAGAAGCACTGAACAGCTATTCCAGATGAGGACATCTGCAGAACTGGTATCAAATATGCAGATACAACACGGTGTTGAGATTTATGGAATGTCTCAATCAATACTCCATGGGAACCATGGGTCAACAAGCATTTCAAGTCCAAAACAATGCCAAACCTAAACAGACCTATTCCAGCAGGTCTATCTATAAATATTCACTAGCAATTTGGAGATGAGATGGTATTTGAAATATGCAATGTTAAGGAAAAAAAAAGCAAAATTTAACATACATTAATAATTTAGAAAATTTCAAGTGTTGAAAGTGGGTAAATTAACAGGTAGACTTTGCAACATGGTGCCCTATTTTAAAGAAAATTAATAGTAAAATGAAGAGGTTGAGTATGCCAAGCTACGATGACCTGACTGTCTCACAGCTAGGACAATCAAATATCTACAAGAATGATTTTATCCCATTTTTTAGCATCTATATAAGTAAAACTTCTCCCAGGCAAGGTAAGCAAAGTTTGGCCATTTCTTCAATATAAAATGCAGAAAAAAAATCTATTTGGAAATCTTACATAGAGAGTCCTAATTAGCCAACCAAGTTGTACTTGTAATATTACATATTACAGTCTCCTGGGACTAAAATCACAGTTCTCTGTGTGTTTGTCCCTTACTGGGAAAAAAATATCCCAACACACCAACCTGACTCTTATAAGTTTTCACCATCCAACTATTAGAATATTGCAATGAAAATAAAATCTTCATGCTAAAAATGGAAGCACAGTGTACATTCAGGGTCTCCAAAAGCTGGCTGAAATCTTGTTAGTCAATATTATTCCTTCCTGCTGGGGCAGAATTCTGTGTAAGCCTTACATCCTCAGAAATGTCAGCTCAGGTTCAGTTCTGACTTTTAAACACCAGTGATGCCCAATCACCTTTCTGCATTGCATTCACAAAGAAAAAAAGTTTTCAGGACAGTACAGGTGATTTAGATACAGCTTAAAATGGAAGACACTGAAGTCACCTCCATTTATATTCGATGCTGATGTAAACCACAGCATGTAACATTTCCAGTTGCTACACACAAATCTGTCTGGACATTTGGTGGACTCTCCTGTCCATGCCTTGTTTCAGGGGCCAATTATCCCCAGCAAGGTGATTGTCATTTTATGCCAAGAGGTCCTCAACTGGTGCATTAGACTGTATAAGTGGGAAAGCATCCACAGATTTAGGATAACTCTGTCCTTTCAACTATTTTTGCAACATTTTATTTCAGATACACCCAGAATTGTAAATCAGTAATGTCAGAACATGCTTATCCTACAGGTTTAGGACTTCTTCTCAAAGGATCAGTTTAATTAAGTGTGGGGGATTTTTTTAAATCTCATTTCATAACACTGAGGGTGTTTTGGGTGGTTTTTTTTGTTTGTTTTTGGTTTTTTGGGTTTTTTTTTCTATGAAGAGTAAAAAAATAACTTCCAAAACAAGTATCTCACATTCTGAAAGCTCTTTTTGGAACATATGGTCTTATCCTTCAGAAATTATGTGTTCTCTTGACACAGGCTGTGACAATCAAGTTGCACATGAAGTACTGCTATATTATAATTACTCAGTTATGCCAGGCTTCTCAACAAAACTTTCCCAGAAGTTCCTGTCACTCAGTTTTTAAAGTGCATTCAGAGGTTTGAAGCTTTAATGAGCCTTGATAGAGTTAAGTAAAGGTCCCACCCAGCCTGTGAAGGAAATCTCGCTCCATGCTGAGCGCCTTGGCAACAGTGAGCCCCAGGCAACAAACACCAAGTCTCAGGCAACTTCCAGAGAATTCAGAAAGCTTCAAGCTAGAAACAAAGTAGCCCATGAAAATGGCATCAACTCACACCCATCTCCCGGGAACAGATGGATCTGTGACATAAAGCTTTGTGAACTGAGAATCGAGCCAGGCTGGAAGCGTGGTACCATGTTACAAACTCTGCTTGCATTTCCTCAACACCTTCCTATAAAAAGACTCATTATTGACATTATGTTAATACATTTCATGAGGGTCACCTCGTAGCCTCTTAACTTAATAATGGAGTGAATTTGGCTGGTGTATTAGCTGGTGCCCATGTGAGTAGCATTTTAAATCTAAATCTGAATTTAGTCCATATGGAATTTGCATCTCTTCCAGATCAATTTTGTGCAACTGCAAACCCAGTGTTTTAAAGAGCTGTGCCCAGTCACTTCTCAGTGAGGTGCACAGTTTCTGATTTTCTCAGCTCTCTCTTTGCCATTCTCTTTCCAAAATCCAATGACTCCTCTCCTAAGCCCGCATAGAAAAAAAAAAAATTACAGTGCTAAGCTGTGACAGCTCACTTCAGCAGAGCAAACAAAGCTACATTAATCATATACATCACCCTAATGAAAAGTAAATACAGTTCAGGGCTGGACATATTCTGAATAAGCCTCTGATCAGAGGTGCTGCCCTGGCCCATGGACTGGAGCTGTAGAAAACAGTCAATCTTCAGCCTGGCATCGCTGCAGACTGGATCCACAGATGGGAGCTCTTCATGGGTCAGCAGCCTCCAAACCTCCCACTTCACAAGATGCAAATAGATCCTCTGAACACACCAAGGAGATTAGCAGAGAAATAATTCCAGCCTGTGGCCAGATATTCATCCTGGGGACCTGCCAGACTTTCTACTCAGCCAATCCATTTTTAAAGACAGCGTCTTATTAGCGCCTTACAGTTCTTGAATTACTTTGTCGAGTCTTTCTAATGAGACAGCAATCTGTCCAAGGGTATTAAGAGAAGTAAATGATAGACCTTTACTTTCTGATTTGATTACACAGGTGTATTCAAAGGTTAGAGGAATGACAGCAGACTGGAAGATAGGAAATCTTACTCGGAGCAGTTGTTGGCTACATTATTTGAGGGAACAGTCTTGCAAATACTAGAATTTTGGCTTTAAAGAGAAAGATGATCTTTTCTCCTATCTCCCCTATCTCCCCTAACAGCGAACAGCTACAGTATATTCACCTTCCTCTTCCACTGAACCCCAGTACAACCTTCAGTCTTACATTATAGAACTTTCTGTATTCATATTCAATCTAAACAAATTCAAACTGTCTGCATCAGCTTTTTCTCCTATTTGCATTTTACTGACCTCTAATTAAACCAGTACATCAAGGTGCAATTCTTAACATATATTTCTAGTTCTGCTTCCTAACATACAAGCAGTATGATAAATACTCCAAGAAAGGTAATTTTGTATTTTATTAATAACTAATGCTCAAAATGACACAACACATTTTCCCTTTACCATAGCCCTCAATTCATATGCCTCACTTTTGCCAAATGGTTTGCCAAGTGTTACCACACAATGGGTCACGTTCATCACTACAGTGATGTATTATTTCAAGCAAATGAAAACTGTAATCTCAGTCTCTCTGAAATAATGGCAAAGACAAAAGTGAAACTTTCTCCCTTAACTCCACTTGTCTCCAATATGGAACCTGTTCCATGGGAACCCTGATGCATAAGTTCCCTTTGAGTCAGCAGTGAAAACAGACAGGAATGATTCATATCTCTCCAATATGGAACTGTGGGATGAATCCCTTCACCTGAGAAGGTGGAGAGCTCAAGCTTGGCTTGCTTCAAAGCCAAGTAGGCATAACACAAACACCAGTTATGAATCATGCAAGTGGGGAACCACAGAAACTCAACGTTTCCTACGGAAATGAGGCGGTTCGCATTTTCACTTCCATACCAGAAAGTTTAGAATTTATATTTAAATTTTTTATTGCATGCATTTCCTGTCTTCTTTTTTAGGTAGTTTTTTTCTGTGTATACCTCCCATAGAAAAACCCAGTTAGAAACCTCCATTCATAGTTAAATTGCAAAGCAAAAAACATTTTCAAAGCAACCCTTTTATGTAAAGCACAACAGAAAGGATATACTGAAAATGAGAAGCTTCTACCAGAAAAGCATGATGAGGACCTTAGTTTTAATTCCTCATGTATGGTTTGGGTCGCGACTTTCAAGAACAAGGTCTTGTCTGCAAGGATTGTGCATTTGGGTCATAGCCACGAGGCATCATGGTAAAAGCAGTACACCCTGTCCAGGTTGCCACTGCAGGAGCATCCCAGTATCCTCCAGCAGCCTCCCTAAGACACAGCAGGCTAGGTTCCTTTGGTCTGTGGAGATGGGGATTTGTGAAAATAAACTGTAAAATCATTCCCAGCTGGCAATTTTCCTCTAGCATCAGAAGTGCATCCAACATGCAAGGATTGGATGCGCTTTATTTCTATTTCTTTTTTGTCTTTCAGTGTAGAACTCTGTGTTTCCTGAACTTGAGCTCTTCCCCAGCAAACTCCCATCAGCTGAGCAGTATCATGTGGCTGCCCTTCTCCCCAGCTCCCTGGTCATGGGAGCACAAGTCACAGGTTATAACATTAATTGGTGCAGCCTCTGCCCAAGCCTACAAGATTCACACAAGCTCTGGAAGAAAGAAACCATGCCAAAGAAAGAAATCTCTCTGTGCCACATCCCTTTGATGCCCTCCACCAATCCAGCAACTTTTCAGTAATAACATATTGTGCGCAGACACAAAACCCCACACTTTAAATAATAGTCTTGTTACAAATTTGTAAATATAAGTAAAGAGCAATAATACCTCCCTTCACTGCTTGTTTTTGGAACAGCTGCTGTCACTGTTGCAGACCATCTGCAGACAGGAAGGTAACTTAGCAAATACTTCCAAAATCCTTCTGCTTAATGAGCAGGTAAGGAGTGACAATCAAAAGCAGAGCTGCAGCAAGAGATGCTTGTGCTTCTCTGTTCGCACACTTTTAGCTCTTAAGGCTAATTTAAAGCTTTTGTTGATGAATTTGACCTGGGCTGGTTAAAGCCAACACGGCTCAACTGCCCTGCTGCTTGTGCAAGCATTTCCATAAGCACCAGAGGGATGCAGTCTAACTCAATCACTCTCTCTTCAGCCTTTAAAATAAGTGGTTTTATTTTTAAATATGAAGATCAGTCATTTGCTCCATCTGATGATCCCTCTCAGAAGATCTAAATTCACTGCTTGGCTTACTACCGAGCTCTCCTGAGTTCACCCTCCGGATTCTGAGGCAGGGCAAGAAAGACATCCTGGTGGTTTTGCAAGGAATGAGACACAGACAAGCTCAAGGAAAGGAAAAGGGCTGGGATGTGTAGAAAAGTGCTTGTTGTATGGGCAGCAGGAGGCAGCTCCAGGCGTGGGAGGTGAGAGAAGGCAGCACGCTGGGAGTGGGAGAAGGCTACAAAGAAAGTCAGCTTTGAGAGAAGAGAGTGAGGAACATAAGGAATATCACAGTGTGTGGGATGAGATGAGAACAGGGATGTAGGTTTTTGGAGAACTTTAAAACAATTATAGGTTTTTACCATGGGAGGTTCTGTTTGACTAGATCAGAGCACTTGCTTCCTTGTTACGTGCCTTGAATTGAAGCTTTCTTTGAAAGAGCTTGCTAACACTATTCCATACTTTCAATTAACATTTTATTTAAATGCTTTAAGATAGTTTCTAGATATATTAAAGGCTTACTGATGAAATCTTGAATGTAATTTACATATCTAAGTCACATTTGCATTCAATAACAAGACAGCTTTCCAGTATGGAGCATGCCATCAATAGCCCCCTTTTACTAGCATCTTGCTGAATTTCCCTAGCTGCAGCCTTCATTTCAAATTCAAAAGGTTACAGATTTAACTGGAGGGGTAAAGAAAAAAAAAAGAGATAGTGATATCATCAATGATAGTCATCTTTTCCAAATATTAAGGGCATGCATTGTAAAGTACCATTTAAACATGTACGTAGTTCTTTCACCACTTGGACATATCCTCAGGAGTTTCTCAGGAGACACAAGCCTATTTTTTATTTTAATATTCTTTGCCATTAAAAAGAAGAGGAGAAAGTGTTCATACCTTTCCTACAAATAAAGCACACAGTGTCAGTATCTTTCCACAGTACCTCTGCATACTTCCTTGTGGGATTTTTCATTATAAAATCATATCTCAGTTATCAAGTCTCAGCACCATAAAGCACATATGGGATGTGTGATAAAAGCCCTTTTTTCTTTTCTTTTAAATTTTTTTTCAATCAGGAAACAGTGGTAAAAGAGACTGGTGGTGAGGCAGATTTTTTAGGAAAGCACATTTTGAGAATGTCTACATGTAATGAAGTCTAAAAAACCTGGTGTGAGAAGCAAGTGATGAGTGATGCATTGATGCCTGAGAGCAGCAGCCCACTGGTGAGAGCGTTGCACAGGCAGTACTGGACAGAGGAAAATCATGTGCAACTGCCTCTAGTTACTCTGAGATGTTCTCACACAGCAGAATATTATCAAAGATGGGTTTGATGGAGGTTTTGGGCTTTTTGTTTTGTCTTTTGTGTCCTTTTCTCATATTACTGTGATTTTTCTCATCTTAGACTTGATGCTTCACCATAAGATTTATAGAGACCATAAATCCTATAAGCCTCCAGAAGGTCAGAAGAGACCAGCTTTGATGAATGCAGAATATGGGGCAGGGGGAGAATTTGTGGCCTTTCCTTATTTATTGGTAGTCTTTATTTCCTTATTTATTGCTTTTGTGGACTCCAGATACAATTCTTTAAATCTGTGCTTTGTCTTGCAGAATTAATAAATTAATACAAAACTAAATTTATGAGAGGAAATATGCTTTTTGATTTTTCAGTTAATCCAAAGAAGGCATCACAGCTGAAAGTCAGAAGAAAACTGGACATTCCTGTCTCTTGAGAAGGTAGAATAGGAGGGGTTATAAAAGCCATAAAAGCACAGAAAACAAGGATGAAAAGCATTGCTTTATTCTCTAAAAAGAGGTTTGGGATGGAGTTGAGAATATTTTCATCAGATATTTCTTTCCAAGACTGCTTGGAAAGACTGTTTTGCACTGCAGATGCCAGATAATTCCAGATGAGACAAACCACTGCCTTTCTCCTGAACAACACCTCTTACACTGCTGTAAAGATAAACAGCTCCTGCCCCGTTTTCTGTTATCCAGAACCATTAACAAAGCCCCACAGCACTCTACAAGCTAATAAAATATCCCCTACTTCAGATAAAAGATTGAAAATCTCCTAGAAAACAGCAACCAAATTCACATGCCAGACTTTCAACATCTGCCTGAGCTTAGAATTCTTTTTCAAATGGATGAATAACTAAAAATGTCTGCTATGTCCCTGGCACAGTAAGATGAATTCAGGGTGGGAATTTTTTTCGATTTTTGTCACATTACCTGATGGAGCTGCTGAAGGAAGTCAATCACTCACAAGACAAAATGGAAGGCAGAAGAAATGAGGTTGAGTCTCTGGCTGCCTCGCTCTAACTACACAGCACCACGAGGAAGTACAGCTGACAAAGGTTTTCTCAGCTCTTTAAAGAAACTTTTAATTTATTTTTTTTTAATCTCCTCAAGTCCTTACCATTCATCAGAAATGTTTGGGTTTTTTTTTACAGAAAGACTTCAAGCAATCAGTCTAAAACTCCTGCATTAATTCTGAGAGGTTCAGAGACTGGAGAAGTACCGGGGTTGTGGCACGAGTTCACACATAGCTCCACCAAATCAATAACCCCTTTAAACCACATTGCTCTTTTTCACCTTGCAAGTTTTGAAAGAGAAGACATAAGTTGCTGCTTTAACTGAATGTTTTTCTCATACGATTTTTTTTTCCTATTTCTGCATGTGCTGCATTATCCCAAGGGATTCTGTGGGGTTTTTTTTCCCTGCTCCAGCTACAGAACTGTTATTTCCAGAGGCATTCTTCATAACACAGAGGGAAAGCATCAGCACTACATCATTTCTATAGGAGAAAGCTAATAAGAAATGCCAATTAAAAGTTTCTGCTACTGTACATTCCATTCATAGTGGAATGAATACTGTCTTTGGAAATAGAAGGCAGCTGCCATACACAGCTCTGGACACGATAGTGCAGCTCCTCTGAAGAATAGGTCATGGGGGGAAATCAATAAATAAAGTACCTTCATCATTAATCATTTTCTGACTTTTTAAATCAGCCAGATAATTTACAAGTTATCCACCAAGTTTCTTTTCTTTTCTAGTGCTCAGCTTGCAGCCCATGCTTTGGTTGCACGAGTTTTTGCTGATACCAGGACCGGCTGCAGCACTGAGCCCAGAGCTCCTCTGGGGTCACAGGGGCAATATCTGTTCTGTTATTAGAGAAATTACTCAGGGCAATTTCACAGTTCAGCAAAACAGACTTATTGCTTGCATGCACTGTGTGTGCATGTCTTAACAAGCACTTGAAGTTTTTCTACCTTTGTTCCTTTGTGCAAACATTCATCCTTAGCAGCATTAGAAATGTTAGTGAGTATGGCTTCTTTTCCTACTTTAACAAGGAATTACTACCTTGCATATAATAAGGTTTCTGAGGAGTTGGACTTCCCCTCTCTTCTATAAATTCAGAGACAAAAAAGTAAACTCTACGCTTAAGAGAAAAACAACAAAAAAAGCAACAGGTGTTTTTTTAGTAACCCGATTACTTTTATTATTACATTCTGACTATTCAGTGTTAGCAGCAACCATCTCTTCTTGCAGACTTCTTTCCAAATTCAATTGCTCCATCCCTGTTATCTCTCGAGAAATAAATAGGGGCAGGACCAGGGAAGAGCAATGCTATTTCTGCGATATTTTATTTTACTTATTCTCAATGAAAATGAGAAGGTCTTTTTTACAGCTGCACAGCCTGTAATGTCAGATCCAAGCAATCAGCTAAAAAAAAACCCCAACAACTCACAGTCACTTTGCAGGTTTGAAATAAAAAAAAATGAAAAAATAAAAGAAAAAAGAGAAAGAAATCAATTCATGTTGTCAGAGCCTATCTAGAGTCATATTGTCTCCAGCCATTGATAGAAAATGAGAACATCTGGGGATTCAATTACTCATGACATGAATAATAATATTTCATTTTTGTTAAATGAAACTTTATAGTTGCAGGAACTTCTGCTTACTGCTCCATGCAATCCTGGAATGAAATCTGCCAGCAACAAGCCACAGTTTCTTTGGCATCCATGAGCACATCAGTGCAGGTGCATCTGTATCCCCAAAAGAAAACTAAAAAAAAGAAAGCAAATTTTGAACAGCTAGTTAAAAGGTAGGCTTCTGAGCTTCAAGCACAGAAGGTTTCCTAAATGTCACAGACACCTTTTAAGATCTTGAATTAATAGCCTGGTTCAGAAAAGCACATTTATCCTTTGAACCAAAGTCAGTGGCACCTGTAGTTGTCCAGTATATTCAATTAGCCAAAACTATTCCCCTAAATAGTATTGGAGTCATTTAGGGCCTTCTTTTAAGCTTCCAGTTTATGACTCTCAGTTTATGTTTCAAGAGGATGCCAGCAAAACTGAGTTGCTATGTGTTTATTCTTCTTTCTTGATCGAGTAGAGCTGTCTATAGTCTTAGTGGCAATGCTGGGACCAAATCAAAGGATATTCATATCACCACAATGAGTAAGCAGCAACACTCATGCTGAAATTGCACTGACTTGTGCAATCACTTTGATATCAGCAGGACTGTTCTCCAAAATTAAGTGTGTGAGCCTTGTGGCATTTGTATCTAAAAGTTCAGAAGCAAAATATACAGAAAGGGCTGAAAGATCTCTGCTTGTAGGGTTGGGGCTTTTTTGTGTCAGGTACAGCCTAGTGTTGTTTTTCTCTTTTTCTTTCTTTCTTTCTTTCTTTCTTTCTTTCTTTCTTTCTTTCTTTCTTTCTTTCTTTCTTTCTTTCTTCATGGGCATTCATTAAGGTTAGATTACAGCAAAAAGCCATGATTTGCATCCAGTTTACATCACAGCTTTGCAGAGCCTTAAACATTCCCTGCACAAAATCATGCTGGAGCTCTAAAAGTTACAAAGGGTCTGGATGAAAAATATTTTCCATTACAGCCTGGAGATGAGAAGCACCACGCTGGCACTTTGCTACTGTAGAAGTGCTGTGTAGGGCACAACTTGCAAAATGCTCTGGGAGAATGTACACAGGAAAGTGGGGTAGGTCCTCTGTGGCTCCAAACTGGCAAAACCTCCCTGCCAGTAAGAGAATTACAGTGGTGAGACACTGCTCCCAACACGGGAGTTTGGGGCTCCAGGTCTGCTGCTGACCACAGGAAAACTTTAGGGGCTGCCTGCTTCCAGTGGGAAGATATAACCAGAAAAATGGGTATCACCTCACAGAAGCAATCTCAAGTCAGCATCCTCAAAAAATAAAAAAAACAACAGGCAGCACTTACTGCTTGCAGGTCTCGTGTCTGGCTTTATGCAACATTTCTATTCCCCCTGCGCTCGTTGCCTTTTAAAAATGTGTAACATTTATGGACTCCAGTAAAAATGTTTTTAATATAATGTAGATGAAGTATAAAGTGTTAACCTTGAACACCAGGGAATGCGTTAGGGTTTTTTTTTTCTAAACCTTTTTCAATAATTTACTGAGAATTGTCTAAGATTTGCTTTTAGTTTATAGCAAATCTTTTGGAAACATTCAAATAGTCGCAATTTTTGTAAATGCTACAATAGCAGTGATTTCATAAATAAAAGCAATGCTCAGAAGGCAGAGAATGTTGAAGAGAGCTTTAAACCAGAGTCTCTGCTGTCTTAGGGAGAGCAGTGTGGGTTTCCTGATATTGCTCCATCCATGTCTCTTGCTACTGCTCTTCTGGGACCAATGGCAAGGATGGTGCTAGGAATTCTGTATATAAGCAGTTCATTCCTAACTATTTATAAAACATATGATATAATACTCTATATAATATATGACACATGCCTTGTTCATACTACAGCAAAGGTACTAAGATAGAGCTTCTCTGCCGTGTTACCAAATCTCCACTTCAGTTGCTGGTTTGCTTGTGCAGAACCTGATGTGTTCTTCACTTCTCCTTTCCCCCAGAAATTTATATTTACATGTACAGTTATTCCCACAAGTCACACTGAATTTCTAAGTAACATTATTCTGATGGTTTTAAGGGCTAAAAACACACTTAAGCAAAGGATACATCCACCTGCAATGGTGCCTTTCTCTCATTCAAATTTCTTTTGAAAGGCTTATTTTTTGTTCAAACCCAAGAAATACCATACTTGTGTCAGTCAAATGTTCTCCACAGGCTAATGTAAATTTAACTTAAACCAGAAAGATATTGCAGTGCTATAAGTGGGACAGATAATGAACCTAAATAACTGCTCAATCTTGTTAGTGTGGCCCTCATACACCTTCTGTGTTTCTTCAAGCCCTGCTGCTTAGCATTCATGCTGCCTGATTTGAGACTAAAATTAGATTATAGGAATGCGTGCTTTTTACAAGAGGTCTTCTATTTGTTCCATAAAGTATTTAGTACTCTTTAGGCACTGTATAAATAAAAATAATCACGATCTTGGAATTCACCTTCAGGAATGGAAATGAAGAGATCTAAGTCCCTTCATTTCTACTGCACGTTATCCTCATTGGGCACGTTTAGCAACGCTTTGTAAAACTACTTAAAAAGATGCTTGGAAGTCTGGTTAAGGTGAATAACAGAAAAAAATAAAAAAGAGAAGGGAATATGTCTCTAGTTTTAGATCTTCACAATAGGGAATAAAAACAAAAGCTCTACCAGACTTTTAAGATAAAAATCTGCTGTCAAATTCATTAACGTTTTTGAGATATGCCTACAGTTGCTGGGTAAAAATGGTTGTGGGTTCCAAACCAGGACTCTGAGTAAAATCACTTACACTCAGTTATAAGATTCAAAGGCTATGTGTAATTATGAACCCTTTCAGGGCTGCTGTGATTTCTGAGGGCTCTGCACTGTGAGAAGAGTTTCTGCATTCTGGGTCAGAGCTGTATCAAGTCCAACAATGATGTCTGTCTGACTTTCCCCCCTCCTTCCCAGGAGCTATATTTAGGACTTAAGTACGAAATATTGAAAGTTTTTTTGAGGTTAAGCATGCCAATGTCCTCAAAACTCCAGCAGGCATCAGCTTACGTCACTTGGCACTTTAACACTTATAAAAGTCTGGCTGCTCACCTTAAATTAAAGCTATCATCAGGTGAAACATTTAGTCTGTTCTTATTCCCCCAGGCTCCATTTACAGGCAATGGAGAAAGAAAAACAATTCCCAAGGTTATTCACCTTGCCCTGAGATGAAGCACCTATTTTTCTCCATTTCTCCCCTGGTTCTTTTGACAGAGGACTTTTGTGATAGCTAAATTTAGGCAATACAAATCCTGCCATTGGTATGTTCGTAATTTTTGAATGAGAGTCATCAGTAAGCACATATGGATAATCACCTCTATGCTCCTTAGGCTCCTCTTAAGATTTTAAAAATATCTCTTTAGAAAGGGATCAGATTGCACATAAGTGTGTTTTAAGATTATCATTAGCTGTAAAAAACATATTTCAAAATGGCTGTAAAACAACAACAAAAAGAGGCATGCCAACAGCAACTGCAAGAAATAGCTCCATGTTGCATTTTAAGGATACTGAAGCTTTACTTAGGAAAAATAAAAATCAAAATAGTAAAGAGACCTCATGCATGATTTCCTCAAAACCTCCAGATTCGCTTGTAATAACATCAAACTTGTTACCATCCCAAATAATTACTGTACTTTATATTCCAGTCCCTCAAAGACCAAGCACCATCAGGGCATTTCTCTACAGCACATACAATAGAATATAGACAGTCCTGCTTCCAGTACAGAAAAGCAGCTCAAAGGTTAGATGAAAGAAGCAACTCTTCAAAATGAGCATCTGAGGCAAAGAAAAAGGTCAAACATCAGATTCTTTTTTTTTTTTTTTTAAATAAAGACCTGATTAGTTAAATTCAAGTCTCCTCATTTCAAAATAAGTACTTTCTTTAGAAAATAGCAGGCATCCAAATTATGGAAAATCTGATCTTTAAGACAGTTGACTTGAGAACATTTAAATATCGAGGGCTGGAATCTTCTTTTCTTTTTAACGATGAGGTTTAGGAAAAGATAGAAGATGATATCATTTCCAAAAACTAGCTCTGGATTGCTGCATATAGTTTGACATTCAAGATATTTTAATATTATCAGCTAGCACTGCCTGCCATCCGGGATGAGCAATGTTTTCTTGACCAATTATTTATATGCCTCTAAAACAAGAGTGAGTTTTGAGAAAGGATTTATTCTAAGGTGGAAAGCAAAACTTCTCCATTAGAAGACAGGATCACAAATGGACTATGCCAAATACCTGCTTTATGTAAGGGAGAATAAAGCTTCAGTAAATGTTATGTGAGGGTATGGAAAATTCTGTCATAGTTTGGCAGAGACATGCCTGGCGTAGGCGGGTGGGCATTCAAGCCTGACATAACTGGCAAAGCAGCAGTGGTGACATGAGAGGACATGAAAACATGAGGGGTGAAAGGTATGACCTGGTGTTCTCAGAAGGAGAGAAGTTGCTTGCCAGAATATCTCAGCTGGGAGGGAACCAAAAGTGCAAACACAGAAGGCAACCCCAGCTCCCTCCGTCTGTGCAAACCCAGTGAAGACAGCAGCTGAGGTGTCAGGCTGGTCTTTAGACCATGCCCCTATTACTGTCAGGAAAAAATCCTTTTCATTTCATAGTAATTAAAATGCTCATAGATGTTTTATTAACTCACTCTACAGAGCCACATAGATTTTATAATTCATCCAAGCACTTACAAGTAGTTACTTGTGTTAGGCTGTCAAGACAGAAATGATTCAAAACCTTGTGTACCGAGCTTCTTGGAAGACATATCATTCCCTAACACAATGGTATTAGAAAGACTGCTGACAGATAGTGATCAAGAGATTTCATTTTGCTTGTCATATGGTGGGTTGTCAATTCTTCTTTTTGCTTTAGATAAAAGCTTAGTTGCATTAGATTTCAATAATGGTGAAGTTGCAGGTTAACATTTTTCAAAAGCACCAAAGTGACTTCAGCTCTTAAATTCTATTTTCAAAATGCTGTAGATACCTGAGAACAGAAGTCTCTGCAGTAAATGGAACTGAGACATTATTAAAGAAATTTATGAAATGGTGGGGAATAAAACCCCAACTCAAGAGGGCCAAAGTTTGTACCCTACTCCAAAAAGGTTTAAAATACATTAAGCTTATAGATGACTAAAATTCAAGGACAAGCCAAAAATTTACATTTCCATTTTGAACATACTTGCTTGTTTTAACACCAATGTATCCACTGCAGATTTCCTCCCACAGTTCTAAAAAAATTTCTAAATGACAATTTAAAGATGGCCTTCACCTCAAAATACAAGATTCCCTGAGTTTTGCTCAAGATTTAAGCAGGTGATTCAGTGATATTTCTACAAAGTTTCCCATTAAAAATATATATGCAAACTATTAGTTTGATTTTTCCCCTTTATTTTAACAGCTTAGAGGAGGAAGTGGCCATTTAAACTTTACTCCCCCCTTGAGTGAAATGAAAAATTGAACCAGTACATAAAAGTGGAAAAGTAGCCCAGATTTCCCTTCTGTTAATACTAACCTAGTATTAAGCAAATAAATAATCCATGCGGTTAGTCTATATTTAAAATATTTGTTCTTCTTTAAATATAAAGTAACTTCCACAGAAACAAACAGAAGTGGCTAGAGACTGAAATCATTCCTTTGAAACTGAAGCTGAGTATTTTCTCCTTTAAGCTCCAAACATCATCTCCCTCATGCCCATAGGGCTTCACACTGTGCTCCAGGACTCCATTCATTCCCTGCTCTCCTCCACTGCTGGGCTCAGAGGCTGGCCCAGGAAAGGCTAGTTACAAGCTCAGCTTCCCCAAGATTTTTATAAGTTTATCTCCATTCATTGATTGTAATTTTTTAAATGGTGAATTTCTCAAGTTAAACTGCATTTTTTCTAATACTTTTGGTTTGCTGTTATTGCAGGTACTGACTATGTAATGTTGAGAGCAAACACATTTGAAACACAACTGCCATAGCAGCTATAGAGCATCTAAAAGGAAAAAAAATAGGCCAGACCTTTATTAAATTTTAAAAGTATGCCTTCACTACACTCTTGTAAAGATCCAAATAGGGTATTCAAATCTCCAGAGATCACCAGTATAATTTCTTTATCATGTTCCATTTAAAATTTAATTATGTAGTCTACAACAAGAAGTATCTGAGTACTTTAAATAGGTCATGCAATGAACAACTTAATATTATTGTAAAGTTTTCCTTGTGAAGATCTCTTCTTTGATGTGCTGTTGCACACAGAAAGCCTTTCTTCGAAAAAACAATATACATTCATAGCTATAATAATGTCATTTAATATAAAAATTGTAAAGCTTCTTTATCACATTTAAAGTCTGAATTTTCAATTCATTCTCTAGCCTGAGCTTCCTGAAATCATCAGAAATAACTGGTAAATTAGAACTGACACAATATAATTGTACTGAATATTTCTATATCTTTCTACAGGCAAAGTTAATCTATTATCTTTCCTACTAAATGATGTCCACCAACTCACATTTTTCTATTTTTGCCTATCAGTGATACACATACTTCAGTGGCAAGAGGAGGGTGATTTCTTCTTCCTTTAAATATAATCATTAGAGAACCATCAGCAGTGTTTAATGGAAAATGAATATATTAAAAAGCCACACTTACCAAGACACTGTCATATTTGGTTTTTTTTTTTTTAAATGCACATATGTAACCTCTCTTGGTTACTACTGAGATGAGAAAATATTCAAAATATACTCCTCTGTACTTCTAACTAATTACAGGGCTTTATGAGAGTGATTCCCTAATTCCACCTCTTTAACTGAACTATGAAAAAATCAGAAGGGGTTTTTGAGGCTTTTTTAAATGACAACAACAACAATAAATAATTAATGCCACCAGTGCCTAAACTTTCTTGACAGCCAGACAAAATATTCCAAGTACAGAAACATCTGTTCACACTTAGGCCACTTGCAGTGAAAACCAGGTTTGTGAGTGCATGAAAATGATTTGATCAATCCTGGCCACAAATATATTCAAGAGTAATCACTGCTCTGGGAAAAGGCATTGTGTTTGCTTGAACAAAGAAGAGTTGGATTTCTGGTGCTACAGGGGAATTGCTGTGCCCCACTGGACAAAATACAGTGATGGGAATCCCAGCAATGATGGGAAAGTGGTTATTAATTTTGTCATTTCAAGGTGCAACACCTGAAATTTTATATGTTGTAAAGTGGTTTCAGGGTGAAGGTGGAAGAAGATGTGGGGAAATTAGACTATTTCACTGTTATGAATTAATAATAGCAAAATGAGTCACTTGACGTTTGAAAGAAGAACAAAAAATATTAGATTACTACATCACAACATAAGATTAAAAACCCCAAGGAGCTGTTTGCTTACAGAAATTAGGAACAGGTGAATCCTGGAGAAGAGTGGAGGACAAGCCAACCTGTGCCTAGCTGGAAACATTTGTTTTAAATAATGACAAGATCATTTGGTTTAATATTTATAACACAATTACAATGCCTAGTGCACATTGCTGGTATAATCTGATTTTACTTGTGACATCTTACTGCAGTTGAAAGTAAAGCCTTGTGGTAATAATTCAAAAAGCACATTTAGACAATCATTAATGGCAAGTACGAAACGGGATGTTTATTCAAGCACTTATGTGTCTCATTTTAACTTTAATTTGAAGTGGAATTCATTTCTGCAGTGTAAGAACTCCATGTTTCCAGTATATTAGTCCTATAATACCTCACCAAGTGCAGTGAAACTGGAATTTTTTTTTTCTTTTTTTGGTATATATGTGCGTGTATGAAGAAATGCAATTATTTTTCAAGGAAGATGAACAAAATCTTTGGTGTCTGGTAGGTCTGATCAGTGGTCAGCTCTTCAAACACATGGCAAAATTTCACCAGCATATTTACTTGCACAACCACGGAGGCCAAGAAAAAGATATGTATCTATTAAATGAACAAATCATATAAATCACATTAATTTGTACACACAGAAAGGGATACATTACACAGGAAGAATTCATCATATAAAATGAAAATATGTTTTTACAGTTTATCAATATAAAAAAAGTGAACTATATACACCACACACCCTCCAAAGAAAGATAGATATTTTTTCTCTGCCTTAGAATCAGAAGCATCTTGCATGTATTATCATGCTTAAAGAAAACTGTTCTTCCTGTTGAAATATTCTTTTTATATTATATGTTGTTTGAACTAGAACACTGCTTTAATCAGAGGATAGCAAAACCCCCCAAAAGCATAACCCCACTAAAACCCCTTGCACCTCAGAGTGCAAAACCAGTGGCAGAAGGTACAAGAGGGCTGAGAGCATCTTTTTTTAACTCACCAGGCATTGCTGACAGATTACCATATCAGACTTTTTTGTTTCCCTTCTCTCCACCCTTTTCTCCATCTGCATGATTACAGCATTTTATTGCATTCTCTGACAATATGTAGACAGGTCTCTCTTCAAAAACCTCTATCACAGCCTGGGAGTCTTGTCTACTTCTATTATTTTATGAACAGCTTTATCAGCATAGAAGAATTTGGTCTAAGCTGCTTTCCTGCTTTCCAAATGAAAATGCCTTAAGATCACAGCTTTTTTTTTCCTCCTACCTCCAAGTTTCCCTCCTCTCATCCCTCAGGTGAGATGTAAAGCACAAGCCAAACCACCTGCCACGGGTATAATTGCACAGCTGGAAGGAAGCCACAGCTGGGATTTTTCTCATCAGGTGCACGACTGTGCTGAGCCTCAAAGCAACTTCAACCCGTCGCTTTAAGCTGTGTGGGCTTGGCTGTGCCAGTATTTCAGTGTCATTCGTCTGTCTGTGGCATGCAGGGAGAGTTCTCCTCTCTGCACCCCCTGTTCTCAGTATCCCAGCAGTTTTCCCCAGGAAAAGGATCATGTTCTGCCTCCAAAGGTCGTGCTTCTTTCAGCACCTTCCAGACATTGACACACAGATGCAGTTTAGAGCAACTTGCTTACCTTGGTAATGTTCCAGATAACTCTGTGGCAGTCTCTCTGAAAGACACAAAGGGAGGGAAACTTAGTTTGTGTTTTAAACAGCTATAAAATTTTAAAGATGCTTTTGTAGTGCTTGTGTTTTATAGGAGTGCAGACACACAGCCACAGCTCCGTACGCAAACGCGTCACTGGCGGATGCGGTGCCCCCCTGATCATATACAAAAGAATGTGAAAAAGCAGATGATGGAGTGTGATCTAAGGATCTATCAGAATCGAGTTCTCCGTGGTACAATTACTCATTTTTTAAAGCATAAAATTATCACTATTTCAAATGCCAGCACTGCATGATCTTACATAGACAAAACGTAGCACTGGGCCAATTTTCCAGTGGAAAATGTTCCCTTTTATTTCAGTGCTGCAGCAAAAGCAAGGCATTAGACAGTTCTACAATCAGGTTGTGCACTGAGAAAATACCATGTTAATGTTAAATCTTCTTATGCTGGTCCTAAACAACAGCTATTTTCCAAATGTGTGACTTTCCATCCAATTTACTTGTCTGAAACACTTTTGTGGGTGTGCAATTTGTTTGAGGGAAACTGAGTGCAAGACAGTGAAAGTGGGCTAATGTAGTGGTACGTCACATTAAGGTACAATTAAATACATTATCATTACTTATGTACACAGGCCTTAAAATACATCACAGATTTATCACCACTGCATGTCCTTGCTTCCCTCCCCAGTAAATTTGCCTAGACCTTATCCAAGAATCAGGAAAATAGCTGGATAGCTCCATTTCTCATTTCTCTCTCATACACAGGACAATAAAACAGCAAGAAGGCATAAGAGGCTTCATTGTCTGAGACTTGACCAGATGCCTATCTCATTGCACAGTCTTCTTATCCAGTTACAAAATTTATATCCAATATATAGATTTTCTGCATGAAAGGTACCTGGTTAGTTCATACCCTGTTTGCTTCAGCTGAGATAGAAACTGCAATATTTCACATCTGTAGATGGAACTTAGGGTATGGAACAATTCTCAACATAATATTTTCTTATTATTTACAGCAGAGAAAATCCTTCCATCCACTTTTACAGTTGGAGGGGAATCTTTTTTTGTAAGGGGAGGTGGTAGTAATTAAGATAGGTCCCAAAATCTTCCTTGCCTAAGCAATTTCCAAAACTATTGACTTAGTGATCTCTTTGTAGTGAAACAGCCCTCTATATTTTTGTTTTAAGAGTATGAACCTTATATATACACATTGAACCCCAAAGGCTAATTTATTTATGAATCCAAAGGAAAAACAATAAAGAAATAAAGTTTTGAAGGCTCTTCTAGAGTTTCCCCATGTTTTGAAGTCACTTGATGGGGCAACTACAGAGTTAATACATTAAAACCACAATAATTCAGAGCTCCTCTTCAGGAGATCTTTTTAGATCTTTCTAGCATTTTTTAGCACTCCATGAAATATGAGCAGCTATGAGGGTCTAATTTTTTTTAATTATACTTTTTAAAATTTATTGGACATCCCACAGTAACACCCTTTTTCCCTTAATGGTTACACAGACAGTTGCAGCCTCCATTACAGTGTCAGAGCAAATGAAATGGTCCCTCTGAACACACACAGCTTTGCATTTTCAGAGTCTCTGTCTCCAAGCTGTGCAGTTTACTGGGCACAGAAGGTTGCCTTAAACCTCCCAGTGCTTTGCTTCAAAAGGCACAGATCAGAACTGTGTTCAGTGGTTGCAAAGAAGATTAGGCAAGAAATAAATAATGGCTCACATCCTTTTCTTGCATGCACCATTCAGCAACAGTCCAGCAGATATTTAAGGCCCCTCAGAAAAAACCAGTTCCTACTCCAGCTAAGGCAGACAGGTGCATATTTAGCAGGTGTCTGTGATGAACAAAGTCCATGGTGTAAATGACATCAAAGGTGAGAGCCAGGAGAAAGAGCAAGCAGATGTAAAAAGATAAGAAAACGAAATTAGAGTAGAGCAACATAGACTCCATTTCTATGGGGTTATTTGATACAGCTATACATTTTAGGCATTTTATTTTCATTAAACTACTGCACATTGGTATCACACCACCCTATTTTCCACGCCCTACTCATGACTTATACACTTCAAAGAATTAATATATTTTTTTCTAACCTACCAAAGAACCAAATCACTAAATGGTTCCAACAGTCAGGACATTTCCTCCTTCCACTGTTTATCCCAGACATCACCTCTTTTCATTGAATTTTTTTTTTAAGGAAATAACCTGGATCTGGGCATCTCTTTGTTTCTTCTTCCAAAGGGGCTCCGTAGCCTTTAGCTACCCATTACTGTTCCAATAACAGAATGGCACAAACCTTATTGCTTTAGGGTATGGCAGCACATTTTATAAAATAACAGTTGCTCATTCAGCTTAAAAAGACAACCAAGATCATGGGTGGGTGCTGCAGGAAGCATCAAAAAGCAGAATCATGTAGGATTAAAAGAGGGTGTTAAACTGGAACCACACTCTCAGTTTCTGAGCAACGCAGTGACTGATTGGTGCATCTAAATTTCTAAAGATTTTAATTCTTGTTAAATAACTGTCTCTGCAAAGGATGTTAGCATTGTGGAAACAATTATTAAATAGTCGATGCAGTGGTAAAAAAATCTGAATGTGATCAGAATGTTAAAGACACTGCAGGTCCTTAACATACATTTTTAATATAATTAATTTTGTTGTAAATTTCACATTTGATCAGATCAAATTCCATTTTTGAGCAAAAATATGTAAGGTAATGGGTTTTGAAATACAGAACCAACTCAAATAAAACTCAAAGTCACAATAAAAGTCTGATTAGTTCCTAACTATCCAAAGATTTCACTGCTTCTCATCAACTCAGTAAACACTTCTACCATAAAAACAAATTAACCCCACGTTAGATTATGAAACTAAAAATATTATTTCCCAGAAAGCAAACACAATTATCCCCACCATGCCATTGAAAATAAATGATACATGGACTGCTGGAGATAGTTAATGTCCATGGTAAGTGCTCCTATAAATATCAGGAATTGAAACACCACTCTATAAATATATTTCATGGGAGTTTAAAAAAGAAAATCTTTTGGAGCAAATTACTCATCAAGAAAACCCTTAAAGTTTGTTTAAAGATAATAGATACTCATGCTGTAGTCATTCAAGAAACTGAAACTAGACCTGCACAACCAATTTTCAGACCCCTAGTACTCCCCAATGACACACACAATAAATATAACTCACAATTTACTGTATCTACAGGAAGCAAAAAAATATTGGATGAAAACAAGAAGATAATACTCAAAGGGGGAATGAATATAAGATCATGTATTTTTACATTCTGCCAGAGATATGAAAGGATGACCTTGAAAAAGAGTGAGGATGGAAACCTGAATTCTTTGTCAGAGCTGCCCTGAATTCCATTGAAATCAGCCCCAATGCCAATGAGATGAGCTGATGCTCAACAGTGCTAAGGCAAGGAGAGGACCTGGCTGAAGACCCTGGCAAAGCTGTGATGAGCAAGGTGGCGTTATGGAAGAGCAGGGCAGCATTTCCAGGAAGGTCATGTACCATTTCTAAGCATTTTGTGTTCAGCTGCAAAGGACAGATTTGGGACAACACGATCTGTACATATGAATATAGGTGCTGTTGAAACCAGGAGGGTGCTGGGTGGGAGGTCTGCACCCCAAGATATTGCACCCTCCCTTGGGGACCTCCAAAGAAGCAAAGTTACAAATTGCTTCTGAGACCTGTGAGGAGGTTTGTCCTACTGCAGGAGCTCTGCACTCTCGAGAGGACCATGTAGCTCTTCCCAAAGCCCAGAGAGCCAGTGTGGGTGAGCAAGCACCACACACGCATTTTGTCATTTCTCTCTACAGGCTGAGAAATCCTGCCTGTAGGATTGGAGTAGGATGTATACCAAAGCAGAAAAGTATAAATATTTTAGTCAAAACCTTACAGTGAAGTGGAAGTGGGAAGATCTGCATAAAGATCAGCAAACAGACTTTACTGCCTAATAGTTCTGTTTAAAAAGAGTTGTTCAGAAAAACTCTTCATAATATCTGGAAAGTGTTGTGTTTATATTAAATGTTTTGTTCACTGAGCAATCATATGGTACTCTGCTCTCTGAGGCTGACTGGCAGCTGTTGTTACCCACCTACATGCAGGATTTGGTACAAAACAGCTCTGAAGTTTGCAACTCAACATTTTGCAGTTTGCCCAGAGAAGCTGTGGCTGTCCCATCCCTGGAAGTGTGGCAAGGCCAGACTGGATGGGGCTTGGAGCAACTTGGTCTAATGGAAGGTGTCCCTGCCTGTGGCAGGAGGCTTGGAATGAGATGATCTTTTAGCTCCCTCCCAACCCAAACCATTTGATGATTTTTGCTGTGTTTCTGCAGCAAGGTAAACTGAGGCACAAGAGTCAGGGCAGGTTTTAAAGGGCAGCTGAGGTCATCTGGGCTAAATGCATGCCAGTAACCTGAGCAAGTACTGAGTTCAGACCATACAAGTCAAGACTACATTTGTAAGTCTTCTTTTAGTTCTGCAGGATCATGACCCTTAGTGATTTGGAAGCTTTAGGTCTCCACAGAGAACAACTTTTGTTCTGAAAAGGAAAGCATATGGATTCTAGCTAAGCAATCTGTCAGGGTGCTGGGGAAGATGCAAAAAAAGGCAACAACACATTCCTGCAATCGTGTTACCGTTCTTCCTTCTTCCATCTCACACTTCGGGGAGAGGATTAAGCCCGCCTACGGCACACAAGGCACATGAGGACAAGGGTGAGGCTGGAGAAGGGATCTGCATGGTGTGCTAACACAAATGCAGCTCAAATGCATGCAGAAAAGCCCCAGGATGCAAAATAAGGGATTCTTCCGGTTTGGAAAGAGAGGTGTCCTAACCCTGAGGTCTTGGTTTTAGGCATCAGAACCAGCAGTCAACATTTCAAGAAGGAGGGTTAAAAGGTCCTCTCCTCTCCAGGATGGGTGAACATCATCCCTTTGATTCACTGGGAAGTACAGAAGCAGTAACTTCCATTACTTGTGCTCATTTTCCTTAAAGCACAAAAAACTCCAATGGGTTAAGCTGGTATTTTGGATTTGGATGAAACATTCAACCCTTCACTAAGCAGAGTCCTACCACTGACACAAGCATTGATCTTACTGGATGGGATGTATTTATAAACAGAAAAAAGCACATGTTGAAGAAAAATGACATATTTTGGATGATCACTTGAAAAGTTATAGGTTTATTTTCCAGGAATATCCACTGGGCATAACTGGATAATGCCAAGCGTGCTGATGTATATAACAAATTACAATAATGTTGATAACTAGGAAGTTTTACCTTGAAATATTTCCAAATATTTCATAACCATAAGTTGTTCTTTGCTTTGGTCCAGGGGAAAATCAGACTTGCCAGAACAGACAATTTACCTGATGGTTTTGACCATTTTTTCCTGGCTCTGCCTGTTCACTGACACTGCACCACTGACTGAGCAACACAAGAAAATTGGGGTGGAAAAGGCTCTAAAGTTTGTTGTTGAACAACACCCCTCAACCAGACCACCAATAAAGCTTTTTTAATTGTAGGATCCAGACACATTCTCTGCTCCTAGACATGCATCAACAATGTGAGAAAAGACAGCCACTAATTGTTCATATAAAGCAGAACTAAAGAAAAGTTTACAAAGGGATAAGAAGGATTTTCCACTCAAAGCAGGGGAGAACAGCTGAAGAGGAACTTTAAATTAGCTTTAAAAGAAGGTTGTATCAGGAGGAATATAATTACTTTCTTGGAGTTTCACCAAGACTTGGGAGTCAATGCCTCTACTCTTGCAGAATGGTGCAGTGGGATTTTTAATGACCACAAATGGTCAGGACATTGATTTTACATTCCAGGTGAAAAATGGCACCTCCAAAGACACATTGTTGTCTCTGCTCTTCCTAAAATCACATTGGGGACTGCGTCTGCCTTGACTTGGAAGAATTAATAGTGTGTATTGAAATACCATTGTGAGACACAAGATATTTCACTGGTCTTAAATTGGATGGTTTCTCAGATTTGTTAGCGTGCAGCAACATAAACTGGCTACATTTGGATAAAATATCGGGTTTAAATTTTGGATTCAGTTTTGCTATGATTAATTTAATAGATTTCAAAGAAGACTGTTTTTTCTATATCACATGCTCTTTACACATTTTTTGGTAGAATTGTTCCCTATGCCAACCAAGCATCAAAATGGTCAAAAGCAATTTAATCTTTTAAAACCCTAAACTATTCAAAACTATCAAGATTTCAAACTGATACTTCTGTAAGTATTTTATCTTTCACACAGTAAGAAGCAAATAAATACAATGCCATATCCTCACACTGAGCTTAGCTACCTAACAAGGATCACACTTTTGCAGCAGAAATTCTGCATAAACAGTCTCTGAATGTGCTATTTAAGTACAAGCTAAATACTCTTTTTTTAGGAAGTGATGTAACAAGTTCATATGTAAAAATCTATTTCTATGCAATGTGACATTCTGCAAGATTAGCTGACTGAGAGAAAGGACATGAACAAACATGCTTGTTGTTTTCTCCCATGATTATTTTTAAAAGCCTCATTTCTCAGTATTCTAAATTTGTTATTTCGGATTTTTTTTTTATTCCTCCTTAGGTATGAGGAAAGAAATCTCTATGTAGTCAGTGATAACCACCTGCCACAAAAAATGTTAAATTCCAGTGTACATCCTGTGTACAAATAATAACCCAAAAACCTGCCCTCATCATTGTGACTACTTTATATATTTTATAAAAACTTAAGCTTTGATTTACCCTGAACCCAAACATCTTTGAAGACAGCAATATTATAACTTACAAGTCAAAGCATAATTCAGGCCAAATTCTCACTCCTTTCAATTTAACCACCACTCCCAACTAAGATTTTGGCCCCTTATCTAACAACCCACCAAGGACATCACATGAAACCTCAGTCATACATCTTTTGCTGTGCTATTAAAGAGTAAGACAGAAATTAATAGGTGGGAGAAACACAGCAGTGTCCATTTCAGAGGCTGGTAATGAGGGCACGGATGGGATGCAATTCAGCCAGGGTCATCAGGGAGAAATGCCAGGGCATGGAGAGGAAATGAAGATCCCACTCTGGTGCTTTGCTCCAAGGTCAGACCCTGCCTTTGTGGATGTGGCTGTTGCTATGTGTTTTCTCAGGCAAGTGGAGCATTTTGAAAGTTAAGAAAGCTTGGAAAGCTTGGAAATGAAGAAAGAAAGCACTGTGGGTACAGGATTTGTCTTTCCAGGACACAGCAAGCAGCAGGAAGAACATGGGGGAGAATCCACCATGGTACTGACTCCAACACCCTCACCCTGTTAGTACAGGAAGAGAAAGAAGTGATGCACAGGCAACTGCCTCAGGGAGCTCAGCAGGAGGAAAATACCCTCTGTCTCTCTCTAAAATGCAAAGAGAGCTCTTCCAAAACAGAGCAGATGTTCCTCCCCATATGCTCATTGAACCTGCTGTAATCTCCCAGGGTAGAAAATCTTACACGTTTGGTCTTTGACTGACCTGTGGCTTGTGCTACCCTGCCACTGGTGCAGTGATACTTTACCACCATCTCTTCTCACTGCACCAAGGAAAGGAGGGGAATCACACCCAAAGTCTCAGCAGGAACTTTGGGTCAAACTTAGCAGTACAGATATAGAACTGCAGGAGAATTCTGGGTCATGTGCTAATTGTACAGAAGAATTCTGGAGCCATAAAATGGTTTGGGCTGGAAGGTCATCCCATGGGCAGGGAACCTTCCACTAGACCAGGTTGCTCAAAGCCCCATTTAACCTGGCCTTGAGCACTTTCAGGGATGGGCAACCACAGCTTCTCTGGGCAACCTGTGCCAGGGCCTCACCACCCTCATAGGGAAGAATTTCTTCCTAATATCTGATATAAAGCTACCCTCCTCAGTTTAAATCTGTTAAGTCTTCTGTCACAGCCACTCCCCGGTGAAGAGTCCCTCTTTCTCTTCCTTGTAAATCCTTTCTGGTACTGGAAGATGCTCTGGGCAGCAGGGAGCCTTCTCTTCTGCTGGCTGAGCAACCCAAGAAGTCATACATTCACAAGGTTGCATGAGACATATACAAAAAGACATAGAAATTATTCAAGTTCTATGGACGGTAGTACCCTAGATTAATTCCTTAGTTTCTGACCTGTTGTACAGAGCTTCAGTAAGTATCTTCAGATATTTAAGACTTTGTCATACTTGTGTAGGGTGAGAGGCCCATTTATGTGTACAATTCACACAAATGTCTTTATGATGAGCCATTGGTTGGGTCAAATGTTGATGTCTTCAGTGATGAATGCCAAAAAGAAAAAGACTGTTTTCTTTTAAATGCCCACACCTCACTCTTCTTGCCCATTTTCCCCTCACAAATCTTACAATGTCAACAGTTCAAAACTCTAGTGTTCCCTGATGTCAGATGTTTTCACTAATATACACAAACTTCAAGCCACTCAAAAAGTTTGGAGGCTTTATTTAAACTTATTTCAGAGAAGTAACTTGATTCTCTGCCAAGAAATGCCAAGCTTGGAAATGACATCTCATCCTAGTCTCAAAATACTTTACTGAAGCTAAACAACTTGGATACTTCAGCTATTATGTATTCAAATAGTCACTCATTTTCTTAGCCAATGCAGACTGGGCTGAGATGGGCATTTGGGGATCTCTGAAGTTTTGTGAAGGAAGGACTTCTAGAACAAAGTGAGATGCTAAGTATCGGTACCTTGGGAGAACCAGCCTAAGTTAGGAAGGGGATGGTATTGTTTGCCCAGTTCAGTATGCAGAAATATAGGAATGGCATTGGCAACTACCAGGGGAAAAAACAGAGACAAAACAAAACAAATTTTAAAAAACCCCCACGACTAATAGAAAGAAACCTCCCCAAAAACAACAACCCCACTGAAAATTCCACAAATCTGTTTTCATGCACCAGCTTAAAATGGTTAGTTTCTTTTTGCAGCTGTTAATCAAGGGTAAATTTGCTTCTTAGCTCCTTTCTGTCCTGACATCTCCTCCTTGTAATCTAAAATAAAATGATGCCAGGTTGAAACATGGGATGGAATAGGAAAAATGAAGAAAGGACTTTGTACAGGCCTGCCAGCCAGGAGTCTGTGTCCCATTAGCTGCAGTTCAAAACAGTCCTCATACTATTTCCATAAATACTGTGGTATCTTCTGGAGTATCTCAGCACAAACTGCAACAGATGTTGGATGCTATTATTTCTTCATACTTGCTCATTTGATGTTCATCTGTTATTTTTTTCCACTTTTTTCCCCTCTTGCCACCTGTCCTCCCACAAATCAGAAATGTTAAAAACAAAACAGTCAACTATTGTTCTTATTGGTGCATCTACCACTGCCCAAAATTAATGGGAGAGGAAAAGAAAAGAGATTAAGATCTAACTCCCTGTCTTATTTCTGACCTTAAAAGGATGGGTAGAGTTTATTTTTGACAACCCTAACCAGAGAGAATAAATCTGCCGAGCTGTCCACCTTAGGAAATGGAACTATACAAGTGCCATTGTTCTCTAACAAGTTCATAAATAATATTACTGAACAATATAGCCATGGTGTTGTGAAATTACGATATAAAGTGTTTTAAAGTGCAAGTTACCCGTGATATAAATCTACAAGCAAGCCCTTTTCTCCCCAGCCACATCCAAACCCAAAGATGTTAAGATAGTTCTTTAATGGCAAAAACTATTAGACTGCAATATGTAGCAGGTTCATCTATTAATCATCAGACCATTTATGTTCTGTAATTCTACCACAGTTAAATAACATGGACTACTAAGTACCTGAATCGGCTATTAGCAACCATTCCTGCTCATTAAAACTCACTTATTTAGACTTTAGCAATGGTAAATGTAACCAGCCCTGGAGGAGTGTCACAGTGCTTGGAAATGGCACATTAAGCTTCATTTACCCAGCTACACTCGCAGGCAGAGGGGGAAGGGAAAAATACAGTGACGGTCCATAACAAAGCTCAGGAGCTTTTTGAAGCTGCATTAAGAAAATGACAAATCTTACAAAGAGAGCCATAAAGATTCCTCAAGTACAACAGTTCGGCAAGGAGCTATTTATCATAGTTTGTTGAAAAGACTCCTACGTTTGATACTATTGGACTGTGAGAGATGATTATTAAATGTAATTACAGAAATAGCACAGAAATAATAGTTTATTGCAGAGCATAAGCAACACTGTTTTAACAAAGAGGAGTGGGGAACATGTTCAGCATTTGCAATGGTATCATTAGCTTTTCTGGGAACACATACACAAATGTATACACATTTGATTCCATGTTGGCTTCTACTAACCAGAATTATCCTTCAAGAATTTCTGATCTGGGTCAATGAATCTGTCTATATGTGGAGTGAGGAAACAGGAGCCAAAGTGGATTTCTATTTGGGTGTCAGCTTTTATTCCTTTCCTACTTAACACAGATTTATTAAAAAACAATCGCAGACTGCTGTCAAGAAATACTGCTTGCATTTGCTTATTAGCAGCTCCATAATAGATACATTTTTGCTACAGTGCTGCCATTTGAAGTGAATGATTTATTTAGACCATGCCAGTTATCACGAAATTCTTCACACAGTAAAACAACAAGTTTTGATTTCTTATTGCTACCTGCAGGAATGAGTTTAATTTCTATTACACTTACACCACAGCATGTTTGCTTGTGTACCCAGCCATCAATTTATCTTTTCTTTTTGCTGTGAAGTGATTCCACCCAATTTCTTTTCACTCTTGAATATATCTGCCACTCACTTCTTGTGCATTATTGTCCATCTTGGTGAAATCCTTTTCATTAAAACCATACAGTTCTTTCAGAGAGCCTTCTCTGCTGATTCGGGGTAGGTATCCACACTTTTCCCAAATTACAAAGACAAAAAAAATGAGAAGCACAACTTCTTACGACTGGGGCTATGGTTTGTGGCAGCAAGCAGGGCTAAAAACCAGCCCTGTCTCAGCAGTTCAAAAGCTGCCTTCTGGTCCACCAAGTGTTAGGCTAAACTAACTCTGCTACTGGCCCAAGACTGAAACATTTTGCAAAACTTTGTTTTGGAAAGAAGGCATTCAGCAACAGATGGGATTTATTTATTTCTGGGTAAAAGGAACAGCTTAACACAGGTTGGGAACATGGGAGAGCACCCTGGCACATCAAGACAAAGGCTGAAAGCATCTGACATACTAAGGAGATGCAGAAATTATCATCACAAGACCATGAACAAGTTCATCGATAACGTGGTGCACACTGACCCCTGCTCCTTCAGTAATGATCTGTTTTGGAGCAGGAAATGCAGCCAGTAGTTTTGAAGCCCAGCAGCTTCCTTTAAGCATCTGTACTCCCTCTTTAGTTCGCTGTATAATGACAGCTTGATGTTTTACAGGCGAGGCTGCACTCAAAAGCAGGAGCTGCGTGCACTCAGCTGAAAGAAGGAGGTGAGGCTGTAAATCAGGTGCAAGAGAAGAAATCAGAGTCTACCTCTAGGCACTCACATTTCTGGATTTTGTTCAAAGCAGCATTTTCACATTTTCTACAGACTCATGGCTTACATTTTCAAGGGGTTTGAATCTAAAAAAAACTTGTGGATAGATTGCTAACAAAGATTTCCAGCCATGCTGCAGAATCCTTGGGAGCTCGGTACTGCTTATATTGAGATGCTTAAGAAAAAAAATCCCTCTAACCATCTATCTGCATCAGGAGATACACAAGGGCATTTGGGAAAGTCTCCCCTGGTCCCACCACATCACTAGTGTAAAAGAAAACAAGTTTTCCTTTTGAAGGTTTTTGACTCCTTTGTAACAGACAAATCATTGCTGCAGCACTTTCCAGCTGACAATTATCTTGCCATAATAGCTGTAAAAATAAAATAAAATCAACACGGATGGAATTCGAAGTAGGAGACCTAAATTATACTTAACTATACTCATAAAACTGCACCTCTGCTCAAAGTTGCTCTGCACACTGCACATATGCCAGGATCTCTTAATCTGCTGCTGATGTGCTGCATATTGAAGTCATGTGCAATTACAGTTAGCTATAATTAAGAACAATTACTACTTTTATTTCTCCACTTGTTCTTTAAAAAGCACAGTTGTAATAAAACTCCCCCCCACCTTTTTTTTTTAAAAAAAAAGGTGAATATAATTATGCATCCCTATAACATCTCAAATAATTAGTTTCTTCTGGAACAATTTTCATTCTAACTGTCAGATCTGCCATCTATAGTCAATAGAACACATTGTAAAAAAATTCTATTATTAACCTTTTTTCACCCCGTAAATCTGCAAAAGAACTTGAAGAAATTGAGGAATTCATTGCTTAAACATTGAAAGACCAAATGCATCTAACACCCCTTCCCCAGCAATACCTTCTTAATCATGCCGAAACATTATTATTGTTATTATTGTGCTAGCTGACTATAATAATAATAATTTAAAGCTGAATATAAAAGATATTTGGCACCTCTCTATACTTTATAGGCTACTTTCCAGCCCTATTCTCATAAAAGAATCTCTCTACTGTATCTTTGTTTAGAATCTTCCCGTGATTACTAACCATGCAGACTGCAGGGAAAAGTAATTAAGTTTAATAGAAGCCACCCTCATTTTTGAAGCTGCCCTCAATTTAAGCCATAGAAGGAGAGTAATTAAATTTAATGCGTGCCACAGCTTTTAAATGAAGATATGGCATGTAAAATTCTCTCACTCTGTAACACGTCTTTTCCGAACACTGCAAAATAAGTGTTGTGATGCAAAGATAGCAAACTGCAACCACCAAGTGATGTTAAGCTTTCTTTTTCTACTGGCCATCTCTTCCAAAGGGGGATGCCTTTGTGTAGATTAATGTAATGTAGAACAATGTAATCTAAATCACTGCAATTGGGAAGCCTGCAGTGGCTTACCCATCCTTTGCCCACATTATCTGCTTTGATAAACTTTAGATGAAACTTGCAGCAGGGCCCACCTTTTACATGTTTTTAACAGATGTAACAGGTTTCCAGCTACAGCACACACCTCTGCCACAGACATTGTTTACCAAGATCCTCCATCAAACTAGCTGCAGTAGAAGCAGGAGCTAATGACATTAATTTCCAGACAGAGCTACAAATCTCCCGTGTATGACTTCAGTCTTAAGTCACCAGAAGAAAAAAAAATTAAATTAGATAAGGCTCAGTTATTTTCCCAAAAAATTGTCATACTACTTTCACATAAAAATTCAAATTGCAAACCAGGACTAGTGAAAATATTTCGCCCTTGCAAAGAGGAATTTACTGAATGAGGAGCTCTGAGACTAAAAGAGAGTCATTTCCCTTCCCCAGCACTGCAGGTTCCCTCTATATGTATAAACAAATGCTTCCTTGCAGAGAATCACAGAAGTTTCATCGACTGATTTAATATAAGCAGAGAATTTAAAGGCTTGAATTACTGTGCAAAAGGGAATATAGATGCCTGACAGTCTTTGTTCAGAAGGTTAGACCAAGATACTAAATTTATAATTAGTTCACAAAAGAACTCCCAAACTACTTCCATGCAGCCTCCTCTCCTGAACACATATTAGTGCCTATTACTGGGCTTGAACAAAACTTCTGCACTGAAAATGAGACCAGACTTGGAGAGACAAAACCTGAGAGAGATTTGCAAAGGTCTTTGGGTGCAAAGGCTCCCCCGAAAATCAAGGGAGTGGAAAGAAATGAGAAAGAAAGAAAAAGTAGGGGAAGTAAAAGAAGAGAGAATAAATAGATCCTCTCTTTCAGTTTTTAAACCCACCACAAATCTGCCGTGCACTTTCTCAAGAGAGGGGTTGAATACTGGATTTTAGGAGTGTTGAGCACTGGCACCTTTGTCCCTGATGCACACCCAGTGTTGCAGGAACATCTCTGTACACAGGGAGACACACCCATTTCATCTGGCATTCATCTCTTTACCAGATTATCAAAAGTGAACTCCCATTATAGTAAACAAGAGGAAACCAGGGTTTCATGCCTGTCTCCCTGACAAAACCCATGATCCTCTATCCATTAATCCACAGACTGTTCAATAGGCAGATCCACACTTCAAATCTTGAAGCCACTGCTAATATAAATTGCAAGCAATTTGAGAAAAAGAGACTGAATGTATATCTATTTTTAGTTTAAAAGAAAGAAGATATTTGTTTATCCATATCATGACTAAAAAAAAAGTTGGAATTTTTTGGTTTTAATGTAACAAAATAGTGACAAAATTGCTGTTTAAATTCTAATTTTTACTCAATTATATATTAAAGTGATCCTACCAGATGCTGGAACTGAAGCAATATGATTTTGCTATATTTATATCTAAGCTGCAAAACATTTCAACATTTACAAAGAGAAGAAAGTTCTCTGCTAATGCCAGGAGAAGAATAAACTCAAATGCCATTGCACATGATGGCTCTTAATAGCTGGCACAGGGAGAGGAGAAACGTCTCTATAACAACAGTGTTAAGGAAACCTATGGCAAATACCACATCACAACAAGAAAATTTAAAAAAAAAGTGTTTGTGGAGACTGTTAACATGAGGACATAACATCCACATGCTCTCAAATGCTGGGATGGATGCAAACCAAGGCAAGCAGTGGTCTATTTCCTCCTCTCCCCTAATCTGAAATGCCTCTTCCCATCCAAACCACCTGCTGTTCATGCCTTCTGCTTTTCTCACACATTTCCCAATCAATACTTAGGCCCTTCTGCTGCTGGCTACCAAAAAGACAACTCCCACTCTCCTCTAATATGCCCTCAGGAGCTTCGGCAGAAATATGGGTTGTGGACCGGCTGGCCAGAAGATTAGGGAGAAAAAAAATTAAACCAAACACAAAATCAAATCTTCAGGAGCTTCTCTACTCAATTCCCACCCACAGTGATTGCTGGGCTAAAATACAGCCCCCATCCCTCGTCTCATCCTCTCTTTGAAGGCTCTGGGTCTCGTGGGGTCCTGCTGCAATTGGCAAGTGCTCCAAATGTTGGTGGGATGCAGCTCAGCCTGTGATGCCAGAGCAGCAAGGCTACCCCAGGGCACCAGCATGCGCCGCTCAACTGGTTAAAAATTGAAGCAGAGCACACGGGAAATTTTCTGACAAATGCTTCGAGATTATGGAGCACACATTACAGCTGTAACCACCCACAGTTCCCTCCTACAGAACAGAAACACTGACAGCAAAAGCCATTCACTGCAGAAGCTGAAAAATAACAAAAAAATGTAGCAGCGAGGATGAAATTGAAGCCTGTAGGTATTTTCTGCAAGAACTTGTGCAAAGAAAGAGGGGAAGTTTGCAAGACACAACAGAAGAGAAAGCACAGTCTTGGTTTGCAAGTTCACAAGATGTGCCAGGGCTGGTGTGCAGACCTGCATTAGTTATGGTGTTAATCACCCATTTCTTACTCAAGAAGGAAATTATATTTCTGTAATTTATATTAAATTATGTACTGTAAAATGGTGCAATAGTGGGCGGGAAGGGAAGGACAGCCTCTTCTTTTTGTTATTAAAAATAGCTAAACTAGACAAAACCTTAGATAACCTTAGTTAAAAAATTTTCCAGGTTTCCGAGGACAATGGAGCAAAAGAGCAGGGATTCAATGTGGCATTCAGCAGGGAGAAGGTCTGAGCCTTCTGAAATGCTCTTGAAAAAGAAAAAATAAAAGATAAAATAAAAGCAAAAGTGTATGCTTTCCACCATGGAACTAATTTTTTGTGTTCACTACTTGCAGCGATCATTCAGCTCTATGGATCAAAAAAATCCTACTGCTACCAATGTTCGTGGTCAATCAGCAGGATATTCTGTTTCAAATATGAGATCTGAAGTTGTTTCTTTGATTCTTTTTCAAAAGTGCGACATAATTTTCCCCTTCTCCCAGTGCCAATCATGTTCAGGTAAATGTTACAGCTTCTGCAAGTGCGAATTAAAGACAATTATAACCTGGCTAACCTACTCCATCATTAAAATTCCTGGCACAACTCATTTGCCCGTGGAGTGGAGATTTGCTGCTATGATATTCACTTGAGTAGGGAAATGCTCATCTTTAGATGCTGTGGACATGCTGATTGTTCTGATCAAAGAAGGCAAAAATGGAAGTGCTTATTTGCCCCTGTAGGAAGGAGCACTGCAGTATAAGTGGAAGAATTTATTGTCATCTAAGTCACTAATACTATTTGAGGGAATAGTTTCCATCTGTTCCAAAAATAGCATCACAACACATGTGTGTTTAGGAAAATTAAAGATTTATCTTTCTGGTACCAAGTCCTTGCAGTGGCCACACCAGCTGCATGAGAGAAAACTAGACCAGTGAGTTAAGGGTCTTAATAGAAACACCTTAGGGGTACTGTAGTTCCAACTGATATTAGGATTTTATTATGTATGAGATCCAACTTAAGTCATTGCACCTTCCTGGCAGGTGGAAATTGGGTGCAACTCACGGGGCTTTAAACAAATCAATGCCAAAGAAAAAAGTACTGAGAAGCAGGAAAAATAACAATCAGCAAAAGTCCTTTAAAAGCAGTCTCAAATGCAGAGAACAGAAACCTCCAGCCCAACCCTCCTGTCCACAGCAGACAGCTGAACAACAGCTTATTTCCAGATGGGGAGTCTCTATTAGTGAGAACTCCCTACAGTTGCTTTGTATTATATATAAATTATAGCCTCTTTGTTCCAGAAGCAACTCTTTTTGTTGCATTTACAGACAGCACAGAGCACAGCTACAGCTTTGAGGTGATGCTGTAAGTGTTTCAATAGGGAAAAAAAAACCCAGAGCCAAACAAGGAATGTTTCAATAGAAGCAAAAATTTTCCTTATTGAAGTTTTAGCCTATTTAAAGTCTTTACTTGTTTAGGTTTAAAATTTTATAGTAGACACAAAAGGATAAGGACATTTCCCCCCAGCTCAATTTTTCAAGAAGGAGGGGAATCAGAGCAGTTCTGCCATCCTGCTGAGAGGTGCAAAGCTTTCTTAGATATTATTAGTTTATGAAGCCATAGGCGACGCTCCTCATATAAAAAGGGTGTGGGAGGTGTGGAGTGCACTGGCCTATTTGAGCAATGGGGACATGTCAGATGAATGAGTTGCAACCACCTGAAATCCTTAATAAAGCCCTGATATCCCAGGCCTGGCTGCGTTCCCTTGTGTTTGTGGGCCAGATTGCCATCAGTGAAATTTGAGCCGGAAGACAAATCCCACAAACAAAACCCCCACTCCTTTTTCATTGAAACATGACCTTTTCATTTCACAAAATGTGTGTCAACTTAAATCTTGTCAGCCCGACCCCAATCTGTCCTCTTCCCCGGTTCTGTGGAGCTCTTTGCAGAAGCCATTCCCACCCCAGGCTACGATCTCGTCACATCTCATAAGGGAAACAGGGCCAGGTCTTTCCAGGACTGCAGGAGACACATCTGAGGGAACCCCAGGAAGTTCTTGGTGGTGACTCTCACACATAACATGCCTCGAATTAACACCAAATCCACGCCCCACAGCAACATGAAGGCCGTAAGACTTCTAAACCTCATATTTTAAATAGAGAGGACTAGAAATTAGAATAACTTTTTAAAATTTCAGAGACATCTCCCCATATGCACAATAGTGACAGCTACATTATCATCTGTCAGCTATTGAAGTTCTCCCCTCATACTCTGATATTATCAATATCCATGAGATTTTGCTCATCTTTTTTAATAAAAAAGAAAAAAATCAAACCCACAAAATCCCCCAGAGCCCAGAAAGTGGACTGTTCTTGCTTTTTCCCTTCCACTGCTGAGGTTTACCTCCATACTTCCACATCTTTTCCTGACAGAAGTCTCACTGGCCCTTCCTTGTTTTACTTCCAACAATGTGCCTTTTTAATTTTCTTCTATTTTTGGAGCTTTGTTAGTCTGGTTTACTCCCAGTACTCAGTTCACAGTCACCTCCTTTCTTTTTCACTCGCCTTTTACATCATGTTCCTCTTCCCCAGCTTGCTTTATTCTGGCAATTCTGATCTGTCTTCATACACTTGCCTCCAGAAATACAGTTTCCTATTTCACCTCCCCTACCATCAATCAATAAAATTCAAACACAAGTATTTCATCCGTTTCACAAAACTTTTTCAGTACATCAGGGCTGTTTCATAAAGCCCAGTTTTTCCCCAAACTGTGTCAGCAGTGAACCTGGAATATACATGACAACCTAGTACACAAAGTATATTATAATACATATGCACAATATTATATAATGCATATATAATATATATTATGCACAATATATTACAGTATTCAGCTGTAACAAATTGGTGCTTCAATTACTCCTTACTTCATGTCTGTGTGTCACAGACTGCTCAGATAGAAGATCTTTTGACATAGACGGCACCCTCCTTTCTATTCAGCAAGTGACAAACACACAAAATCCCAGAAGACAAGGCTAAATATGGAGCTGGTACATAAGGAACAGGCAGTAATTTTATGTATGACTCTTTTATAAGGACTCAGCACGGGTATTAGGTGTGCTGTTAATGTTTTGAATCTTTCAGTGCTGTTTATCAGAAAGGTTCCCCCATCACTGACTTAGGGTGGAGAAAAAAACATGAAACCAGCAAATATAACAGAGTTTGATCCTTCAAAAAAAAACTTTCACCAGAAAAAAGAAAAGCATTGGAGAAAGATCGATTTTCAAAGTGAGACATGGAAATCATAAATTCCTGTACTCTGTTTTAAAGTGTTTTCTACAACAATAAAAGCCCAGATCTGTCTTGTTGAGCTGTATAAAGCAAGCCAGCACATGTGAATTGTAGCTTTTTTAGCTATCACTAAATAAGCTCTACTTGTTAGGTTTCTAATCACAGGCTTTCCACTGTTTTCTTTGGTTATTATGTGAGATGCATTCACAGGGATCTCAAAGAACAGTTGGAGCACTACAGATATAGTACGTGTGTTCTCTGAAATTTCATTATGTATAGATTAACACCTCCAAACAGGCACCATCCCACACAATGGCAGCCACAAGTGGAGAACAACAACAAAAAAAGCAAAGCCATAGACTTCAGACTTAAATATTTCCTTGGCTTGGGTTTGTTTTTCGAGTTGAGTTTACATACATGAAGGATTAATACCTTTACACTTCTTATTTTTTTAACAATCTGTAGATCTTTTCGCTATTATTTCCCTGAAAACAAACAAAGATTTTTATCCAATTTGTTTTTCGAGTTGAGTTTACATACATGAAGGATTAATACCTTTACACTTCTTATTTTTTTAACAAGCCGTGGATCTTTCTTTTCGCTATTATTTCCCTGAAAATAAACAAAGATTTTTATCCAAAGATTAGGAATTGAAGAAATAAACAAAACCAGATCATGCCTTCACCAGTCTCCTGTGATTTCACTAGGAAAAAAATCACTGAGAACTTCACAAAACTTCTACTCTGCCAGGTGGTTGCAAGAGCTGAGAAATAACTTGTCCAATCACAATATTAGCATTCACAGGAAGCTCCAGAAATTACATATACACACAGAGGGTTATTTAACTGCACGTTCTTTCATTTCCCCTGGATGAAATCGCTACCACGCTACAAAGAGATGTAATTAATTGGCACTGCAAACACACACAGACACACACAGGCAGCACCAGCCTGCCTGACCTGCTCCTGTGCTCAACCACTTTAGGCACACAGACCATTTAAGTGGGGGCATTTCCTTGCCCTCCCCATCTCCCAAGTCCATCCAGAAATAATAAGTGACTCTGAAGTTGGAAAACTAACTGCATTTTGTGTTCAAGGCAGCACTGCTCCAGCTCACACTCATTTTATATTGTAGAATTGTTGATGCTGGAAAAGAACATTAAGATTATTAAGTCCAGCCATTAACACAGCAGTGCCAAGCCCATCACTAATCCATGTCCCCAGGTACCATATGTCTTTAAATCCCTCCAGGGATGGTGACTCCACCACTGCCCTGGGCAGCCTGTTCCAGTGCTTGACAACCCTTTCAGTGACAAAAGTTTTCCTAAGATTGAAGCTAAACCTCCCCTGGTGCAAGTTAAGGCCATTTTCCCTTGTTCTATCACTTGTTACTGAGGAGAACAGACCAACCCTCACCTGGCTGCAGCTCCTGTCAGGGACTGCTAGAGAGGGATTAAGGCACCCCTTGAGCCTCCTCCTCTCCAGGCTGAGCTCCCTCAGCTGCTCCCCATAGAATTTATATTCCAGACTCTTCCTCAGCTCCATTCCCTGCTCTGGACATTCTCCAGCCCTTCAATGTCTTTCTTGCCCAAGTGAGGGGCCCAAAAGTGAACCCAGGATTTGAGGTGCTGAGTACCCATGCTGAGTACAGGGGGACAATGTTGCTATTAATGACTGAGGCAAAGATGGCATTAAATACCTCAGTCTTTTCCTCATCCTTCATCACTATATTTTTCCCTGCATCCAGTAAAGGATGGAGGTTCTCCTCAGCCCTTTTGTTGATGTATTTATAGAAGCATTTTTATTGTCTATTATGGCAGTAGCCAGATTAGTTTCTAACTGGGTTCTGGCCCTTCTGGTTTTTCTCCCTTTGTAACCTCTCAACAACCTTTTACTCCTCCTGCATTGCTTGTATCTTCTTCCAAAGGTCACAAACTCTCCTTTTTTATCTCTGACTTCCAGGTAAAGCTCTCTGTTCAGCCAGGCTGGTCTTCCCCCAGCTTGTCTTTTGATATATAGGGACATCCTGTTCCTGCACATTTAGGATTTCCTTCTTGAAGAATGTCCAGCCTTCCTGGTCAGCTTTGCAGTTCAGGGCTGCCTTCCAAGGGACTCTCACAGCCAGTATCCTAAACAGGCCAAAGCCTGCCCTCTAGAACACTTCTGCTGACCACTTTCCTTACTCCAGGAATCTAAAACTGTCATTTTGTGATCACTGTGCCCAAGACAGCCTTAGACCATCACATCACCCACCAGTCAATCTCTGTTCTCAAACAACAGGCCCAGAGGAGCACCTTTCCTCACCAGCTGTGTCAGGAAGTTCTTCCACACACTCCAGGGACCTCCTAGACAGCTTTCTCTCTGCTGTGCTTTATTTCTGCTGTCCACCTGGGTAAGCTGCAGTCCCTCATGAGAACATGGGCTAGCAATTGTGAGACTTTTCCCAGCTCCTTATCAAATGCTTTGTCTCTCTCTTCATCCTCGTTGGGTGGCCTAGAACAGAAACCCACAAGGATATCTTGGACCAGGACCTTTTTCCTGATTCTTACCCATAAACACTCAATTCTGCCATCACCAAGATCCAGACAATTAAAACACTCCCCGGCCTACCCCATCACCTCTCCTTGCCTCACCTTTCTGAACACTTTATTGCCATGCATTGCAGCACTCCAGTTCTGTCATCCCAGCACATTTCTGTGACGGCAATTATGTCATTCCTGCCGCTCCCTGGCTTCCAGCTCCTCCTGTGTGCTGCCCATGCTGCAGATATTGGTGTTTCTTTGGGCTGATCCCAAAGGAAATCTGATCCCACCACCTTTGTGGACAGAAGCCCCAACTGCTCTGTGACCATTCTCAGGCACTTCCATGTTTTCCAATACATCAACTGTGTTTTTGCTACCACCTGGATTTCCATCCCCTTAGAAGGCAGAACAGAGGACTCACTAACACACTGTCCCTCAAGCATTGGTGTGCTACCCCCAGTTTATCTCCTGTGAGCTTGGTTTTATCCCCTTCCCTCTTCAAATCTGGTTTAAGCTTTATTTAGTGAGCCTTGCTGACTCCTGTGCAAAATTCCTTTCCCCACTGTAACCACACTGTTTCCATCAGCCTTGTGTAACATAAACAGATCCATGATCAAAACCTCCAAATTCTGCCAGAAGTACGAGGCTCAGAGCCAGGTATTGATATGCTGGCTCTTCCTGTTTCTTCCCTCATCATTCCCTGTGAGTGGAAGGATATGGCACAAGTACTACTTGTACTCCTAGTTTCTTACCCATTTATTCCAAGGCCCTGAAGTCTCTTTCAATCACCCTCAAACTTCTCCTTTTTTTTTTTTTTTTTTTTTTTTTTTTTTTTTTTTTTTTTTTTTTTTTTTTTTTTTTTTTTTTTTTTAATTGTTGCCTACCTGAAAAATCAATACGGAATTGTAATCACATCCTGGCTTGTACCAGACCCCAGCCAGACTAGGAAATTGTTCATCCCCCTGTGCTTGGGCCCTGCAGGGTGCTCAGACAAAGAATTATGGCATGTCTGCTCCTATGATCCAGCTAAACACAAAAGTGGGAGAAAGACAAGGGGTTTGGTGAGTGGCAGAACCAAAGGGACCTTGTTACCCTTTGATTTATGTGTCAAAGTTGCCCTCCCATGCAAATTTTTGAATGCTTAATAAAGGTTGATATCCTGACTTTACCTTGTAGAGGCCACTTTTTCTCCTCTGCAACTAAACACAAAAGTGGGAGAAAGACAAGGGGTTTGGTGAGTGGCAGAACCAAAGGGACCTTGTTACCCTTTGATTTATGTGTCAAAGTTGCCCTCCCATGCAAATTTTTGAATAACTCATAAACGTTGATATCCTGACTTTACCTTATAGAGGCCACTTTTTCTCCTCTGCAGTGCCCGTTATCTTCAGGAAGTGGCAGAAATTAAATATATCTGAGACCTCTGTGCCTGTCAAATTTGGTTAAACTGTATTAACAAGTGTAAAAAGCCATAGAGACAAGAGATGGAAAAATAGGGGCTGACAGACAATTCAACTATATAATCCCTGCATCTGCAGGGGAGAAAAAAAGAAAAGGAAGGTAAAGGAAAAAAAAAAAAGAAAAAAAGAAAAGGTAAGAGAAGCAGTAAACTAAAACCTGGCTCCCACAACATGTCAGGAATAACCACACACCAGATTTTTCCTGTGGTCAGTCATTTACGTGCAAACTCTTCACCTGCAATCAAAGGATTCAAGGATCTTGCACTGAAGGAGGAAAACTCTTCACCTGCAATCAAAGGATTCAAGATCAAGGAGGGCAATAAAACCACCCCAAATATGGGAAGAAGGGCCAAAACAAAGCAAAAAAACCCAAAACTCTTCTCTGACTGACAGCTGACAAGCTTTGGATCAAGATGACAACCAGTCAGCCTATGATCAATGCTTTGGGCAGACTATGGTGAATATATCATCAAATAAGAAAAATGTAAAGCAGTTACTAGAGGTTGAAGGTGAACTCTGCACACCCAATATGGCCCAGCAATTTTACCTGGGGAGTCCTGAACAATGGCTCCATGCATGTGTTTGATTTCTCTTTGCTTGTGCTACAAGATTTCACCCCTGATCCAACAAAGCTCTTAAGCATGTGGTTAACTTTAGGTGCTCGGCAACTGCAAGTGAAGGGGAAAAAAATAAAAACTCTTTTGCACTTAAGAGCTTGTGATTTGTTAATCTTGCTGCTGCCTCTGGGCCTTTGTGAAGAGAAAAAAAATCTGAAAGGAAAAAAACCCCACCAATTTTAATTCTAAGCTTCTCTATGAATATAAAGTTGGTCGCTTTGAATGCTGTCATAAACTGTTATATTTAAGTTTATAAAATTGTACACCAGGCCATCAGGCCTCTTTATTCCCTCCACTTGCTGTGGATGTGAGCAGAGGATCCAGCCTGTGCACAGAGCCTCCGTGTGAAACCTCCCACCAGCAGCAAGGCTCCAGCACCATTTTTTGATCACAGTGGATCAGCAGGATGGCTAAAAATCTTTGCTGATGCTATAGAATAAAAGGAAAAAAAAGCGGGGGAAAAATCCCAGTATTTGCAATCCGGGCCTGATCACGCAAAGCTGCCGGAATTCACCCCAGTTTCAGAGGGATTTGCTGAACAGGAGGCTCGTGCCTTGGTTCAGCCTCGCACGCCTCAGCTGGGCCAAGACACACCATCTGCTTCCCAGCAGCACTTGCTGAAAGTCCGTGGGAGTTCTGCCTCCAAAGTGACAACGTGATGTGGCCCATTGTCCTCCACAAAGAGAGCGCCTACACTCTTAATGGATGTCATTTCAGGCAGGCATTTTGGGTAAAAGAGAGAAGGAAAAAAAGAATTTAAAATACTGCTAAGTGAATTTGGTAGCTAAGGATTTTGATCTGCATTCATTAGTCATCATCATTCCCAGAGATAAAAGATGATCCTGATTAACCTGCAGGAATTTTGACCTACCCCCACATGAGCCTTCCATTACTGTCTCTTAATTCTGCTTCATCTTAGTGGGTACTACACTCTCCCCCATTCACTGAGAGAGGAGAAAGGTCCATTCAGGTACATTAGCAGAGACAGAGATTTAAGGTGTGCAGCTATATCATCCTGCTGCAAACTTAATAAATAATCTACAAATGCTTCACCTGGCTGGAAAATTTCCAGACATGGAAAATTTCCAGACAATGTTTTTTGTAATTCATTATTTCCAAGTAAATCTCTCAGAAAGAGAAGGTTAACCCTTAGAAACATATATCGTGCTGATACAACTACATATTCTGTTCTCCTGTTAGATCGATTTCTAAGTCAATTTGAACAGTGTAAATTATTTTGGAGAGGTATACATCATTGCAAAACACATTATGGGATTTCCTGTGCACCTGAAGCCAGACAAAATGCCCTAAATGATCTTGCTAAGACAGTTTGAAGTTAAACTCTCTTTTCTTTCTTTTTTCTTCCCTCTTTTTGTTTCTTTGTTTGTTTTTTTTTTTTTTGTTTTTTTTTAAATTTGTGCTTTGCCATATTCATTATTGCTTCCCATCAGTGCAGCTGACATGGGTTATTGCATTAAATATGCCAGCAGACAGACTTCTACCTCTTATAGACTGCTGACTACATACTACAAATGTTTATTATTCTCAATGCACCAAGTGCCAGCTAAATCAATAGTTCAAAAGCCTTGTTCAATTCAAATGGACTTTACAAAGTACTGCACTGTAATAAATACACATAGTCAGAATGTTTCTCCAATTGCTTACATGACACAACCCTTATCACATAAAGTAATACAACCACCACGTTTTTCTGACTATGCAGAGTCCCAGTTAAGTCAAGAATGAAATTATCCTATTAATCACAGATGAATGGGGTGCATTGGCAATGGCATCTAGTAAATAAAGTGATAAAAGAGAAATACAGTGACAAAAATCCTCACAGAGATCACTCCTAATGCGTTGGGCACTGTAATGATTTGGACTGGTCTCCATTTCCTACTCAGCAAAATCTCCTCACATTAGTGGTTTTATAGGTTCCAGAGAGTTTAAAGAACCATCAAGACAAAAGATGTCTACTAAATTGCAATGAAATCAATTAATTTTCTTCTCCTAGATTCCCTCCACATCCACATTAATGGTCCTCCTTCACAAACCATGTCCTTGATTTGTGTGAAGTTTTACTGAACCAAGATCAGGACCAAGAGATATTCAGCACCAGGATAGGCACTCTCATGGACTGAAGGAGCCAGGCTAAAGGGTAAGACTCCCAACACAACCTGCAATTAAGTCAGTCTAGTTTATTTATACAAAGATGATGGAAGATCTTAAACTTTTGCCCTAAATCATTTTACATCATTGAGCTCAATCCAAGTCCAAGCCCAGCTGAATGTTTGAAGTGGATCACACAGATCCTTAAAGCTCAAGGACTTACTCAAATTTATTCAGGCTTTAATAAAATTCCATGCAAAATAAGAATAATAATTACCACTGGGCAATTCACCCTTTCTTATTTCTGTTCTATTAGCAGATTTCAGTCAAAACAGAGCAATGACTCCAGCTCTCTTAAATAAGTTGGCAAAAGAGTTATCAGCCAGGGATGGCATTGTAAGTACCAGCCTGCCCACTTTCTATGAATCAGATACTACTGGCAGAGCAATAAAGAAAGAGTGAGATAAGAGGAAACATCTGTCAAGCAACATCCTGGACAGGCGAGAAAGAAGGAAAGCTGTCTGGAAAAAGAACAGGATAACAACAAAAAATTACCAGCAAGTAATTTTCCCAGTGTTGTACATTCCTTTTTCTCTCAGTCTCTGAATAGAAATTGGTCAGATAGCCCCAGTAGTGAGTTTGCTATTTGAGGCAACTTCTGGCTGAAAGGATTTTTTAGTGACAGATCATGTCTGAGGAGCCACACTTTGGCTGGTTTGACAGCTTTCAAAGCAGTTTCCCAGCACTCGAGCCACTTGAAGGAGGCATGACACTTCACATTTACAAGGTACACGTTAGATAGCAGCAGCCAAGCTGATGTGCACAAAACACAGCAGTCCTAACCCCTGAGGAAAAAAATGACCTCAAGGTTTTGGTCACTTCTATGGGCACTTGAAGCACAAGATGATTACACTCTTTATACAAAACTAAAGGCAGAAAAGGTGATGTCTGGAGGCATCTCTAATAGCTGCATGGGGAAAAAAATCTTATTTTCTTGAGGTTGTTTTGAGTAGCCACAGGATGAGCAGGCTGTTGAGTGCCCTGTGCTTATTACAAAAAAATTTTGGGTGGTAGTGGGAGAAGAGCTTGAGTTGTCCACCAATAGAGATTAAAATGTTGAGAGATCAAGAAAAAGATGTAAACTTCATTCTGATGTATGTAAAAAGAGATAAGTGTGACACCTATATAAGCTTCCAATATTCTTTGAATTCTCAAGCTCATTTTATTCAAGGTTATTTATTTGCATAAGACATTTAAAGCTGAACTTCCACAGCATAGGAAGGGTGGGTCTGATAAATACAGGGAACTGTGTTTGTTGCCTTTTTTCTTTTTTAATATTAGTTCTTGACATATTTTATTTTAAAACTGGTAATTCCTAAATAAAGTTAAAAGAAAAAATGCATTACGTAATTGTCTGCTGAACTGAGAATAACATTAAATTCATGTCTCTTGAACTGTCTTCCTTCTATCACTGGTCCTGCCTTATAATATAATTAAGATATTATGGAAACTATATAATGTTATATAATAATAAGAAAAAAATCCACCCCAAACTAAACAAAACCCTTCCCTCTTACATTGCTGAGTTTTCTCCAAATTTGCTTTTGTTTAGGACATACTTAGACTGGAATCTCTTATGAGTCTCACTCTGGCTGCTTACACATATAAATAGACTAAATGGGAATGAACCAGAGAGGAGTTTTTTTTCCCTTTCAGTGTATAAGGAAATAGTTTGTGAATACTATAATGCAAGGCATTTTAATTTAAAGATGATAAAAACAAGACATGAAGTACAGCTAAATTTGAACTGTCAGCTCACCCACACTGCAAGACAGATACCACAAGAGTTTCAGGCTGGGGTTGAATAAGATTTCATGCTTAGCCAGGTCAAAGTCATAAAATTTTTAAATGTATATTTTGGAAAGACAGGATACAGGATTATCAGCTCCTTCACTTTTATTGCAAGTCCCATGGTAGCACTTAGCAGGATGCTTTTTTTTTTTGTTTTGTTTCCTTTACAAATAAGTTTCTAAGATTCCCTTTAACAGAGAGAGAAAAAACAAAACCAAAACCAAAACAAAACAAAAAACCGAGAAACAACCCCCAAACCAAATTAGCAACTTAACATCCTTACATACCTCCAAGCATTCGAAAGAATATCTTTCTAGTTTCTTCTGAGGAGCCATGCCATAATGTTTTGATGAGAATCTCCTAACAGCCTCATTACCTGCACTGGAGTGGATGGATTGCAATCCTCATCCAGATAATGCCTGCTTTGCTCAGCACAATTTTGGCTTTGCCATCACTTGGGAGAAAGGAGGTATTTTTCTTGGACACTGGAGGGAAGACAGCAGCTGCTTTTCAGAGTGACAATATTTCAGGGTGCAACCATGGCTGTGACCCTGGATCTGAGTTATGACCTGGACCAGGCTCACTGCAGAATGGGAGCTACTTCCAGGAGTTCAACAACTTCCAGCATCTATTTACTCCTTGTTTAAGAGTCTGGGATTGCAGTAAACCATGCGTGTCCCTTAAGACACTCATTCCTCAGAGTTTACTGGGTTTGGATTGCTCCAGTGTTTTCTACCTCAGGGATTTTCTTGCTTTTAAATGTTTCCCACAAAAGACCACAGTTGGGAGTTAAAATATCCATTCAGGATTCCTCCCTGCCTCACTCCAACTCCTTTCCTCTCCCCTCCTGAAGGGGAAATAAAAGCAACAAGGCAGCTCAAAAAGTCCTGCATCCATGGGTCCTTCTTCAGCTGCATTATGGGAAGTGACAGTGTTTATTTTCCATTAGGAGGAAGTGCATTGCTGTGCATGGAAGGAATTAATTGCTTTCCTTTGATTACCTAAAGGCTGACCACCTGTGGGTACAATCAGCATTGTTTTCATCTCTTGATGTAAACAAGAAAGTAATTGAAAGCCTGATGGGCACCCAGCAGTAAAGCAAACGAGTAGGAAGGAGCAGGTCCATAGCAGCACTTTGGCCTATCTTACTCTCCGCAGTTGCTACAGACAAAGGATTTAGTATTTAAAACAAAGGAGAATTTTTCTTACAAATTGGGGTGATCTCAGTTACCAAACTGACATTATGTTCTTGAAACTATCTAAAGAAGCCCATTTTTCTCAGAGCCGCAGAGTCACATTCAACCATAGGTAGATGTCAAAAAATGCTTCAAAGCTCAACCCAGACTCTTGCTCACTTGCAGCTCAGGCAACGTGGGACTTGCAGCTACTGGGACCTTTACCTGCACCTGATATAAGGCAAATTGTCAAGCTTTTAAAATTTTTTCACTAGTTTTTATAAAGTAAATTACATGAAGACCCTGAATAATTGTAAATTATACAGGGGTTGTGTGGAACATTAGCCCTGAAAGCTTGTATAAGCTGATACTGAAACATGCTCACAGCGACAAAAAGAGCAAAAGTGAATAGATGGTAAGGTAAGAAACCCAGCTCTGTTTCCTTCCTGCCTCCAGTCACGTACCCTATAGTCCAATCAAGCTAAATGGCAAATTCAAGTGGCTACTTCACATCATAATCTAAGAGAAAGAAACTAAATTATTGAAAAAAATACAGATTTTGCACAAAGAAGTATTTACTGATGAGTGTTATTTGCTCAGTCAAGGATCTTATTGTCTCCAGATACAGTATCTCAGTACTGCCATCCCATCTACTGGACAACACTTTTTCAATGCATTGAGAGAACTGAAAAAAATCCTCACATGGAAATTTCTTAAGAGGAAGTCCATGTGTCTGGATATGCAGATAATGTCTGAGCACAGATTGGGTAACAGCAAAAAACCAAACCACTCTTCTTTTATTGTCTCATCAGTCAGCCAGACTGATGGGTTCTCTCAACATGTTCCTTTCTGGATGCTTTCCTTGAGCCTTTCCTCCATCAGCAGGGGCAGTTTCCAAACCATAGGCTACAGGCACATGACTCAAAGTTTTGCAATACAACAAATTCAGTGAGAAAACATGGAAGATAAATTATCATCCGTGTGGATAATATTTATTTGTTTTTGTTGCAGCTCAGAGTAGCCAGGCTAAAAGAGTTCTCTCTGCAGGCGAGTCCTAGTACAGCACTTCAGTGTGGGCATGGTGGGAAGATGCTCTTTTGTCTTGAAAGACACATACAGAGGTGTGAAGAGGAAGGTGGGAAGAGCACCTGAATCGCAGGAACATAAACACAGAGTCCCCATATTTACAAAGCCCAGTGGGAAATAGGATTTTTCGTTCCACAAAAGTAACTTTTAGCACAACACTGTCTACCCAGAACTGGTGGAGTTTCAGGCACCAAGTTACCACAAAGTTATGAGACAATTAGAGAGAGCCCAGAAGACATCAGAGAAATGGTCCAAGTTTCAAATGCTAGGACCTACAGGTAGCAAAAAATAGAAGAGCTGGGGGTGCTGTGATGATCTGGAGAGTAGATGGGCAAGGGAAGCTTCAGCATCTTCAAAAGCTACAGATATGCTTCTGTATATTTCAAATACAGGAAAGGCTGCTAAAAAGAGGAGAAAAATATGTTCCCTGTGTCCAGGTGACAGGAATGCAGAATTCACATAACTAAATGTATTTAGTGGCAAATGTCTGACTCTTTACCAGGGTTCATAGGTAAGCATAAAGGTTAGATCCCAGTAAACACTGACTTTCCTTATGGTCTCTGTCCCCTGGACCTTTATTTCACATGCATGAAGTCAAATTCTACAGTCCAAGGACAGGGTGCTGTCCTATAAAAGAGGACTGGCAGCATCAGAAGTGTTTAGGTTTGGCAGCTTAGCAGACACAGGGAGGCATCTATGATGCAGGCAGACTGCAAGGGGAAGGGAAGAAGTAATTAATCAACTGCAGCTCCAAGATTTTCATGTTATATATAGGACAAGATTCAGAATGAGGTGAAAAGTTACATGATAGCAGAGGCATTTTTTTACATTGGAAAACTAAGATACATGGGAGCTGAATTTCTACAAAGCTGCAAAAAAAAAAAAAAAACCACCTCTGGAAATTACAAACAAACAAAAAAACCCCCTCTGGAAATGTTATAGAATAAAATATAGATTTAGGGGAGTAGTAAGAGGAATGCACAGTACCCAAATGATGAAAGAGATCTTTACATGCTGCCACACACACAAGACAAAAAAAATCACTGGTCAACAGTAAATAAGTTTTTTATTCTTTCACAATTATTAAGGTGGTCTGGATATCAATTTTTAACACAGATTAATATAGATTCTGATCTGAAAATCTTTTCATGGCTGCTGAAGCAGTAACCATGGACAGGACAGCTGTGTTATTCCTCATGCAATGGCAAGTACATACATCATATTTCACCTAGCATCATTGTTCACTGTTCTGTCCAATACTGCTCTCCTGCCAACACTGATTTTTTGCCAGTTTTTTTTTCCTCAGCTGATTTATTCACCCCAAAGCCAGATCTTTTAGCTAAAACAAAATCAAAGTGAAATCATCTGCTTCTCCAATTTCAACAGCTGTACATTCCAGTTTTGCAGGGAAAGAGAAGAGAAAAAACTATCCTGCTGTTATCTACTAAAGGCAAGACACCTTACAGATAAGAAGCACCTTCAACAAGCATGGGTGAGTCCCTTATACTTTCTGGAAAACAATCTAGTGACAGGTCAGTGAATCAATGTTTTCCTTGCTGAGGTCAATACTGAACAGTGTAGGATTTGTATAGGCAATCAGGTAGTTGAATTAGATGCAGTGGTGATCACTAATGCTTAAGCTATTTACCTTTGAGTGACTGTTCAGGGAATGTTGCAAATGCTCTCTTGGAGGGAATCTCAGGGTGAATTTTTTATAAAATGTCCCTCTGACACGCTACACTTAGAGTTTTGACTAAAAATATTTTATGTATTTTATGTTTGAAATACTAAGATGTAACAGATTTTAATTCTTTCCTGGACTAGGAATTCAGAGAGAGGTCATAATAGATTGATGTGATTAGAAAAAGAAATGGGCAAACTCCAAAGCAAAAGCTTTATGAATATATTATGGGTTTACCTCATTTACATCCCTATAAAGCAGTGAGATTTTAGAATCCCAGTTCATCAAGATGAGCTATTGCTTAGGTGCAAGTAGCAGCCCCTGAAACAGGTCTCTGTTGCAGCTGCATTCAAAAAATTGACAAACTGAGGCACAGGAAATTAAATTATTCTGCACAGATCACAGACACCGTTTGTGACATTTGACATGGAAACCTGACCCCGAGTGCCAGCCCAGGAACATGAGCCAGGAACTTAAGGAAGGTTTGGTAAGACTCTCAGCATGCAGGCACTCACATGCAGGGACCTCTTCACCTCTGGAGGAGAATTACGGGTTTAGGTAATGCCTGTGTCCAATTTCTGCTGAAGTCAGTTACACACAAATAAATTACCCCTTTAGTTCCACAGAGAGGTGAAAAGAAGAAAGAGAAGAGAAGAGAAAAGTAAAAAGAAAAGAAAAGAAAAGAAAAGAAAAGAAAAGAAAAGAAAAGAAAAGAAAAAAGACAAGAAAAGAAAAGAAAAGAAAAGAAAAAAGACAAGAAAAGAAAAGAAAAGAAAAGAAAAAAGACAAGAAAAGAAAAGAAAAGAAAAGAAAAAAGACAAGAAAAGAAAAGAAAAGAAAAGAAAAGAAGAAAGCATGTGTATGGAAGGAAGGAGACAAAGGCCATCTTGCAGCACAAGGAAACAACAATTAAGTTTTACAAGCTCTCTTTTCCCCTGCACCCCCCATGATTAATGACCATGCTTTACTTGCCTTAAGGAGTGGGCCCAAGGCTTGTGTATCAGTTTTTACAATCTGTTTTTAATGTGGAAAGATAATAACTGTGCAAAACGGAGCAGGCTGTATAAAAATTCTCTCTGCAAATGTGATTACACATAAAACCCATAAAAATTGTACAAAGCGATGGATGAACCAAAACTGAACAGCTGTAGTTTTTCATTATTTTGGAACTGAGCAGAAAGAGTGTATGTATAGAGAATGACTTCAATTTTTTTAATCTTCTGGACTTAATTGAATTATACATCTGCTGGGAATTTAAAATTTCAGGAGGAATATCACATTTCTGCTAAATTGAATTCTATATTGCTGAAATGAAGAACCGTCTGTGAAATATTAGCAATAAGGTTAACATATTTCAATAAACCCCTAGCAGTATAGTTCAAAATAATGTGGCACAGTTTTACAGATATACACATATATAAAACTTACTGCAACTAAGATCACTGGGAACCTCAAGACATTTTTAGCCCAGAGAACATATTAAATAAAGTGTCATGACTTTTATGTTTATTTTAGGTGTTAGACAAATAAATTAATGACTTAACCACTTTATGGGTGCTGCAGAATCCATGGCTCTGCTCTATTTTGTAAAATGTTTTTATTTCTGAAGAAGAGAAAAAAAAGCCCAATACCAAAACCCAAACCATAAAGTGCTCCAAATCTAATGTAGCTAGAGAGTTCAATATTGTTTAGGGGAAAAAATAGAAAGAAAATGTGCTTGGACATTTCTCAATCAGTGCAGCACACAGATGAAAGAGAATGGATAGACTTTGCAGACAATTTTGGATGTGGTATTAAACCCTACCACAAAAAGCATTTTTTGAAAGATATATTAAGCTATTTTATAGTGTGAAGAAGTCATCTTAAAACTGTTTAGTTTTATTTAAGAGAGAAATAACATGGAGAAAAATGGAGAAGACAGGTAAAAATGACAGTGAATATTAACCATGTACTTCAGGTGACAGAAATAACCTCCTGGGTTCAGCTGAATGCCATACCTGCTGCTGAGACAGGCTCTGTCCTTGTAGGTGCTCCATCACAACCAGCCCCTTTAGTACTAAAATGGCAAATGCACACAATCTTGATGAGCCAGAACTATCCCAGCTGGGGCAGGGTTACTTAAAATCCTGCTGCTGACCAATTCATCCCTGCAAGAATGTTGGGTTGGGGCATTCCCTCCCCCCTGTGGTTTCAAAGAAAACACTCTAAGGTGGGATAAACTCCAAGGGGAACATCACCAATATGGGAACATCTGTGTCTGGGGCCAAAATGCTACATTTTGGGGCAATTCAGTGCATGGCCTGATTGAGCAGGTGCAGTGAGATCTGATCTAACAGGTCCCAGGTGAATAAATCCCACTTCTACCCTGCATGGTGCTGTCTGCCAGCCCCATAAACATTGTAGGGTTAAAACAATGGAAACCACCCCTGAAATGCTGGGTTATCTGCAGTGCGTCAATATGGCTGCCACAAACAGCCCAAATTGCAACACATCTTATTAAACACCCTGGCCAAAACCCAGTTCTCTTATCACGTGGTGTCGTTTAAATAGAAGGTGTCACCAAAAGAGTTGTGTTTACTTGCTGAAGAAAAAGCAAATGAGTAATGTAAGACATTGCCAGCATTATTGTTAAACATGCCAATTTTTTTTTTTTTTTAGGAAAGGGTCAAGAAAGCTTGCAAAATTCTCCCTGAAGATACACATACACACACACACACAAAAAAGAAATTGTTATTGCGACAGAACAACTTAATTAATAAACATTGATTGTGCTCATTGACTGCTGCAAATTGTATTAAATATTAACAACAACATTTTGTATATTTTATATTACTCATGAAAGTTTTATACCTTTGCCCTACAGCAGCCATAGATTTTACATAAACTTGCAATGCAAGTGACAAATTATTAAGTAGTGCTGGGCACTTCTATAAATATTATCTGCACATTATTATAAACATGTTATGATGCCTTTACTTATATCTGTTTGTACTGTGAGGGTGGTGGGGCCCTGGCACAGGTTGCCCAGAGAAGCATGGATGTCCCATCCCTGGAAATGTCTGAAACCAGGGAAGATGAGATTTCAGCAACCTGTTGGTGAAAGCCATGGGAAGGTGCCCCCATGGCAGGAGTTGCTGGAATTAGTTGGCCTTTAAGGTCCTTTCCAACCCAAACTGTTCCATGATTCTATGATAAGGTCATTTTCAAAACCAAAAGACTTCAAACCTGGAATTGCAGCCTTGGAACTTGATGGCAATGTTTGAAAGTCCCAGGCTGTGCAGTGGTGAAGTCACTGGGCACTGAGGCTGCTGCTGGGCACATCATTTCTGTGACACCAGCTCTGGCTTCACTTTATGGTGCCTGGAACTATTATGTCTTTATTGATCAGGGTTATGGAAAACACGAGTGATGGCTGCAGATCTGGGGACACACTGGGGACAGTGGCCATGCCATCACTTTGCAGCAAGGCACCACACTGTCCTCGGATGGAGGGCAAGCACAAACAGGACAAACAATCTGTTGAAAGACTGTGAACTCTTCACTGACCTTCAGAGAGACAAAATTTCTAAGAAAATATCATCTTTTTCCACAGTGGCTCACCACCTCTATGCTTTTCATTAAAAATCACTGAAAGCACTCCTGCAAACAGCCCAGCTTAAAGCATCCATCCCTGCAGAGGACAGCAACAGCTGTGGAACAGCACACAGCCTCACCACACAGAAAGAGTTTACCACAGCAACAAAAATACTGCATCTAATCCAAAGTGTGAGGAAACTGAGATAGGGAAATCATTATCCTTTCTGGAGCACTGCCAGGACAGGGCCAGCACATGTGAGTGTGTCACACATCCACATCTTACCAAAATAAAGAGGAATTCCACTGATTATGTGTGACCAGGCTCTAAAGCATTCAGATCTTGGAGAATGATAGCTGAATGGAGTGTTCTTTTTTTCTATTATCTTAGCTTTTTTTTAATGTCAGTAATGGAAAAATGGTGCTGCTAACGTGCTTTTTTCCAAAGGGATGGTGTTAATGGAGAAATAGTGGCATCCAGGTTTTATTAATTAGTCTGGAAAAGCAATTTAGATGATGGGACATCTGCAGATGACAATAGCTCATTTAAGTCTGTTTTCATAAATGGAAGGTTTATCTTCTCTCTATCCTCCAATACATCTCACCCTTCAATTATTTTTCTCTTTGGCTTTCTTTTTTTTTAACAAAATAAAGACCAAATAATTAAAAACAGACTAACCTGCAGTGAAAATTATATCAATTAAAGTTTTTTGTAATGAGTAGAGATCAGAGTCAAAAGCATTTTCTTTTTTTTAAGCAATATAAAAACTTTGAGACATGAAAGATTTTGAAAGGTTCAGGTAACCAGTCAAGGGATGTCACTGACTTTGGATTTCAGCTCTAAGCAAAATACAAGTTACAATTACAAAATATGATTTTCTGAGGCACATTCCTGTTCATGGCACTAATTCTACAGAAAGCATTTTTTAAGGTGACCTTCTCAATAGAGATGAGACAAACCCACACCCTGGTGATGGGGGGACTTTTGTAGTGTTTGCTTTTTTATTTTCCTGTGCTTCATTTCACAATCTGAATTCCCCATTAAGAAATATTTCAGTCCTACTGTCTACTACTGTCCAAATTTAGGCAGAGACAATTACACATAACTTTTGTAATTAGTTTATTTAATTTCTGAGGACCACAGAAATTTTAAAAAATCATACCATGCCTGAAATCATACCCCCTGAAAAATCCCCAAGCAATAAATCACCAAATAACCCTGGAAAGTCAGACTCTGTGTCCATTCCTACTACTATGTGATTCATTATGTCCGTTACCTATTTCCACAAAAATATTGGAAAATATATTACCCCCTACTGCTTGAGAACTGAAGGGGAAGTGTTTCATATAAGCACATGTAGCAGACCAGAGGGCATGCTCATTCCTGCCAGAGAATTTGACAGGTTCAGTAAACTATTTATGTACCTGTACACAACACCTCCAGACACAGACAGTGAACCGAGTGGATTCAACCATCTTTACTACTGGCCTGTAAGTAAATTAAATCTGCATCTTGACCATGTTGCCTGGAAGAGGTTATTCAATTATTTACAGGGCAATAACAGGTAACTGCACTTTTCAGCAGTTTGTAGACAGCTACTGTACAGTTTTGAACTAAGAAAATATGAACTGTGGCAGCCAGGATACATTAGAAAAGAGTAAAAAAAATACCCTGCAAACTCAGAAGTATTTCTCACAGTGTTTTTTTCCAAGGCTCCTCAAGTCCCTGTGTCATAGCTATCCTTGTCATACAGTCAGCAGAACATGAAAACAGGATATTGCTGGAATACCATCTGATCTCAGATTTTGAAGGTTGCCCTGTTTCATCCTTAAAGCCCATTTTCAGGGGCTCAGGTTACCTGTTTCCCCTTCTCAAGCTTCTGAGTACATTCTCAGTTTTAAGTGTCAAGAAGAATTGGAATATGAGTAGCAAGAAACTGAAATCCTGACAAGGTCAGGAATTTAAGAGTCTAAAGAATTTGGCAGCAATGTCACTTTAAATAGACTTTTAGCCACCTGGACAAATCTCCTTGGATGCTCTTGCTTGTTGAAGTTGCCATTTTCCTTAGAGAACAGTAAAAAGGACCCACAGTTATTTCCCTGTGCCTTCCACACTCTACCACACCTGCTTTGCTCCAGACAAGCATTTACCATCGGAAGATTCTTTGGGACACTTTTTTCATGAGAAATTTCAAGTCAATCTGTGCTGTAGCATTGCTTAGGTAGGTGGGTATCCACATGTCTGCATGCAAATCCACGTGCTCTAGAGCAGCCAGCTGGAACGGGCCACACAGGGATTTACAGAGTTCTTGGAGAATTAACACGCTGGTACAGGATGCAGGAATTATCAGGGCGATGGAAACTGCGAGTGCCCAAAGCCACGGGAGGAGCTGAAGGTCCCCGCTGGCTTCCTGCCCAGGATTCAGGGCAGGGAGTGGGATCACATAAAACACAGCCAGCACAGCTCTGGCTGACAAGCAGGGGCTCCTTTTACTTACTGAGGGCTGCTGATGAGCAGCAAGTTGCAAACAAATCAGGGTTTTGGATTTGGATTCCCTTTATTAGATGTATGCCTTGCTGTATGTGGCCTCACCTCTCTACACCTCAGCTCAGAGCTCACCCATGCTTGGCTCCCACCACCTTGTTCTGTAGTGAGCCATTATCAGCTTTGGCTTCCTTACCTTCAGTTTTGCAGCTTTATGTTCCTAAAGGTGTCACTGGCAGGCATGAACTGTGGCTCTCATTCTGATCACAGCAGAATCCAAACCCTGCATGTCAAGTCACCTGCCATCTCTGTACAGTGTGTTTAATTAAGGGGCATTGTGTGAAAGTAGGAGCTGGGAGAAAAAAAGTTGAATTTGCCCTAATTGCACATCAAAATAAAAAATTATGCTTATTGAGAGAAATCAATGTAAAAGCCCTTTCTCTGAAGAGTGAGCATAGGGCTAAATCCTTGGGCTCATTTATTTCAATCAGGAAGAGAAATGATTGTTAAACAAAGTTCCCAAAGTTCAATTTTTTCACTTCCAGATAATAACATTTTCCCACTGTTAACTGAAGTGATGCAGAAGGCTTGTGCTTTTCCATTTTACATTTCTTGGAAAGTTTATTTGCTTTTCAGAGAAAATTTTTACTGGCTAGAGAGTATTAGTTTACTGTTTGAGGAAATTTTTCAGGAGTTTTCAGGGTGGATTGATTCCCTACTCTGGCTGACCACAGAGAAAGCATCACCTTTTTTGCAGCACATCTTTACATACCTAAATTCTCATGTGTTTTGTTTTGTCTGATATATTGGTGACATACAAGGTGCTTGGTTTTTTTTTTTTTTTTTTTTTTTTTTTTTTTTTTTTTTTTCCCCAGGATTTGAAGGGTTGGTGACATACAAGGTGCTTGGTTTTTTTGTTTTTGTTTTTTTTTTCCAGGATTTGAAGGGCTAAAAATAGCAGACATTTCCCTTTCCTATAGAAAATATGCACCTTCCCCTTAGATCATATAAACTTTCCCCTCCCATCAGTAAAAGAGCTACCACCATGACCAATGGATTGCCACTTTGCCCAACTGCAGCTGTTCCAGTTTGAAGCAACACTCCCTGGTTTAACACTCCTCTCTCTCTTCAGAGCAAGCCAGAGAGTTATAAATACCAATTTAGCAATTCTGGAAAAGGAAAATGGAAGAAATTTTACATGATGTACTATGCACCCTAGTCTCAAAGACAGGTAAAGTTAAAGAGGTGGTGAATGCTTCAGTGTAAAAGAGACACTTCTGCCTTTTTGAACACTTTTAAGTATCTAAAGAGCTTGAAGGGTTTTATTTGGAAAAACCAGAAAAATCATGCAACAGTTAGTGAAATCAATAATTAAAATCAGGTATCATAGTAACTTTTCATTGGTGTATAAGCACAAGTATTTAAGAAACACTACACTGATTTAAAAAATATGTTTAATTAATAAGATATTCCTACTTCTCAGGCAGGGTCATCTATAGTGAGACACATCTCAATTCTCAGTTTAAACTATTTGGGTATGATATTGGAAATAAGTGCTGAAAACACAGTAATGGATTGAGCATGGAAGATAAAAGACTATGCACAGCCACGAGAATTGAACTTACTCTGCAATAAGATTGTTTTATCTGCCTGGATTCACAGGACTAGGTTAAGAGCCGGGTGGGCTTACAGGTGTTAAACTAGCCATTGGCAGGCTATCATGGCTTCTCCAAACACAGAGGAAATATTTTTCTACTTCACAGCAGGAGCTGCATGCATGAAAAATCTCAGGCAAATTGGATTTATCTCATTTTACTTTTCTTCTTCAGTGAAGATGTGGAAAGATGATGATTAAGCAAGCAGTTTGCTCCTACATTTTCATTCCAAATTGTTTCCACAGGCTCAAGTCTCAAATGACATGTGCCTTTTTTGGCTTGTCTAATGTTGGAGTAAGTAGATCTGTGCATCCCTCTCCACACTCTGAAAGACTAAAATTAGGTTTCAGGGCTTGAGATTGCCTGGATGACTTAGATTCCACTTCAGCTTCTCTTTTGCATAGATAACTGCAGCAATGTTCTTTTCTAAGGCAGACTTGCTGCTTGGAGTTTCTAAGACTCATCACAGGACTGAAAACAAACCTTTACACTGGGTGCAAGACAGAGAAATTCATAGGAAAAGAATAAAACAGCACTTGTCTTTAGATTGTTTGTGTCTGACTGCTACAACTCCATTTAGAAAGAGGACAAAAAAGAAGCAGCCTCTCAAATTGCAACACATTTTAAACTATTTGCCCTTTGGCCTGTTGGTGGATGCTGGATGTTATAAATGCAGCCACACAGGACAGCCCTGATAAACACAGGCTGCAAGCCTGCTGATGTCTGTCTCTGCAAGACACTTAAATAGCTCTGACTTTGCTTTTCCAAAGTACTAGCATTGATGAAAGCAGATCTAAAAAGTAAAAAAATAAAAAACAAACCAAAAGCCAGAAAACCAAAATCAAACAAAACAACAGAAAACCCCCCAACAACCCACTCTCTTCCAATCCCAATCCAACAGGGAATTTAATTTTCTCTCTTAGATATAAACAGCTTTGAATCTCTCTCTAAAGCAAAAAAACCTGTAGGTAAAGAGTATGAAAAAGGATTCACCATTAATGAATACTGCATGAATGTACTCTCCTTTTTAAAATCCTCTCCTCCTGCCATGAGCAAGATTTTGTACTAAAAACACCCTTATCCTGAAAAACACAAACAACAAAATATTATGAATTAGTGGATTTTTACAACTGATCTGTGAATACTTCAGCTCAGGAAAAGAAAACAAACATTATTTAATATTAAGACTCTTGTGCTGCTTAATGTCTTAAGCTCATACCTACACATTAAAGCACCATGTAGAGTCCTCCACTCTGTCAGAAGTTGTGTTCATCACTCATTCATGTGCTTCATGTACAGGTATTGGACTATTTTGCTTCTTCAAAACTGAGTATTTGGCTCAAATTACTTCTCCAGGAAGGGAAAAGACCACCTGTAGCAGGCTAACTGGACTCCTTCATATACACAGCTCACACTCCCAGGAAGCACGTTCCAGCTACAAAAAATCCCTTCTGGAACACATCTTCTGATATAGAACCTATCACTTCTTAATAGGAAGACGTTAGCAGCTTCATCACCTACATATATTATCTTATTTTAAAGACATGAAACCCCCTACTTGTGCTGAAATTGCTTCTAAGTGACAAATATGAATAATCTCCAAGGACTTTTGCCTTTTGCTTTTCAATGATTTCCTTATACTCATTGCAGTTTATTTTAATTAAATTGTAATATGCTCTGAATTTAGGTGCTTTTTTACAGAGCCCAGCACAGTGGCAGACAAGTCTGTCTGGGTTTTCTGAGCCTAGCAGTTTACATGAGAATTTATAGATAGAGATACCCCATTTATACATCTCTCCACAATTTTTCTGAAGTACCCTTGAGCAAAAAAGGAAGAAAATTACAAAGTAAAGATCTAATTTTAAAAAAAGGGTTTGGAAGAATACGCAAGGACCAAATCAGCCTCTTTGTATTAAGCTGTCTTCAGGGAGTGATTTTTTTTTTGGTGACTGTGAATTACTGTTTTTAATATAAAATCATAATCGTGTTAGTTGTTTGCACAAAGTAGCTGGTGTGAGACACTGTTCCATCCAATCCAAGGACAGCATCCCTCATGTCCAGAAGCCTTTTGCTCCTACCTTGCCTTTGGAACTGGGATAACCAACCATGGAAACAGCCCAAAGCATAACACACCCCATACCTGTTCTTAAAGTACAAGGAGAACTGGACTCATTCACATTTTGGAGGATAAATTGGATTGTGACTAAATCTACCCTATTCAAGAAGTGAAGAACACATCAGGAAAACATTTTTATGACCCCATCCAAGTGCTATTGATTTATGTCTTCATAAGTCTTCATTAATATCATCTTGATTTTCTAATACTGGCCCCCAAGATACTAAATAATTTCTTCAGGGTCACACAAGATGCCTATTGCCAGCTTGGAATGGGAACCCTGATTCACATGGATTCCAAGTGCTATGCTTTGACCTAGTTTGATCTATTGATTAACCGTGCAGCTTTGTCTCTTTATCAGTCAGATGAGCAGTTAAACTCTTGTCCTTGCAATGAAAGGAGCTGAATACTGTTTAAAGGCAATCAAATAATCCAAAGCTATTTGGTTATTGCTTCTGATATTTGTTCTGGAGGAGTAATGAAAACTGGAAACTCTAAAGGGAAGGTTTGAGATATCGACTCCCTCTCACTTTAGGCACTGTGTCAGGCCACACATTAACACATCCAGGACTCCTGGGCAGTTATACAAAAAGGAGTTGTATGGCATTGCCAGATTTTCACTAAGAAGAAAAAACAAAACAAAAAAAAAGAGCCAGAAAGTATGCTGCATGAAAAAATTTGGACAAACAGGCTTAATTTCTACTTGACTAGGGCATTTGGGAGAGCTCTCTGCCATGAACAGGTTTCTTTTATTTATCTGTGCTTGTTGTGCATCAAGTAAAATGTTAAAGCCAAACAACACTATTGGCAGTGATTAATATTATTTTTGTTTTATTCTGATAGCTTTGCAGTCTCAGTGGCTAAAGAAGATCTTACCTGTGTACTTGCTTTTTTTGTATTGTTTCACAAAGCTATATAATTTCTCTTTGGATGGACTTTAGACAGATTGTTTTAATTGTTGTGGGGTTTTTTGTTTATTTATTTATTAAACCTAAGACCCATTGCTACCAGCAATCTAAAGAACAAGAAAACCTCTCCGATTTTGGAAGCCCCAGGTCTGCCCTGGAGAAAGGCCAATAGCATCTACAGAAGAAGAAGCAGTGGACAAGTTGGCTTTCACTGTGCAAAAATGAGGTACATAATTTCTAATTATTTTTCTCTGACTTTTCACATCTGATACAGAAGAGACCAAGGCCCTTGCAGAGAAAAAGCTGAGTTCACCTCATACTTCCATGTCTAACTTAGGGCAATAAGAGGCATCCAAGAAAGAGTTATTGATTTACTCAGTTTTTTTAATTCTTTCCCAAGTAGCACAGACTATTCACTGCTTTTGGTTGCCATCTAACAATAACCAAAATGACATGTTAGCCACAAGGCTAAGCAAATGTGAAGTGATGTGAATAGCTTTTCAATTGTTCATTGTCTGAATAACTGCTTGATACAGCAGAACTGCAATTACAGCTGGAATTTTGCTCCATGTCCTTTGCCTACATTTTTGTCACCATGCCCCGTTTGATCTGAGCGCTTTGAGTTCTCACACTCTGGGATTTCTGGATCCCTACTCTTAATCACTTATAACTTCATGGAAGTCAGAAAGAATTGTGTTTGGTTGAGGGAGGGTAACTTCTGAAAAGGGGCAGGCAAGTCCACTAAAATGTGATCTGGTTGTGACCCCTTTTTGTTTTCTACTTCCATATAACTCACAAAGCTTTGTCCCAACCACTGAAAACCACCTGCCTACTTCTCAGCCATTCTCAAAGCCATCAAAAATAGCCTGCACAGCCCTGGAGAAGCCCTGGCTTTATGTTAAAGTTGAATTTGAACTAGTGGAAGACTGACAGCTTTACAGCTGGAAATTACTGATGGAGTCCACCACTGAGACGGGCAGAAGAGAAATGTAGCTAAAAGCTCTGACTTTTGGAGTAACCCATCCTTGGTCTCTCTTTGTAGGCAGGGAAACTGTTTTTTGTGAAATATGGGACAGGACTGAGACAGGCCTCACTCCTGGAAGTATTCAAAGTCAGGTTGGAAGGGACCTGAGCAACTTGGCCTAGTGGTGACATTCCTCCCAGCAGGGGGATTAGAAATAGATGATTTTTAGGGTCACTTCCAACCCAAACAAAATATGATTCTATGGGACATCAAGGCCATTACATCCAGCCTGCGTTCTTACCACCTGGCTTCTGGGAAATTGTCAGATCCATCAGCTTGTGAAAGCTCTGATGGCTAAACCTGTCCAGCTGGTTTGGCTTGTGAAAAGGAAGATGGTTGAATTAAAATACCTTCTGCTGTTCACAGAATTCACAGAATGACTAGGTTGTAAGAGACCTTAAAGATCATTGAGTCCAACCTCAACTAAACCATGGCACTGAGTGCCATATCCGGTCTTTTCTTCTGTTGGGTCTCCTCCAACATAAAAATAACAATACTGTGACTATTTTTCAAAATTAGTTGGACTGTTAGTAGCTTGAAACCAAATGTTTCATAGTTCCTACTGACCAAATCGTGTTTTCATATATCTGATAATTTCTTCCACCAGAATTTAGCACTGGTACTGCTTTTTCACCTGCTGAGAAGGCCAGAACAACATATGGTACTTGTTGCAGTTAAGTCTCCCAGCATTTTGTGAAGTTCCTCTGTAACCAAGACTTGCCTTCAGTGGAGCTTCCCAGCATCCTGAAATGCAGCAGTCTCATTAAATTACTTGCAGAATCTCCTCTACCAGGATGATGTCCTGGCAGTGACCAATAAAGCAGCAATGACTTGTTGCCTGCAGATTTTGACGCTGACGACTGGAATCAATTCCCCTCTGCTGGGCTTGCTCCAAACCGCTCCAAAACATGAGAGGGATGAGTGGCAGTGTGCCCACATGGGGAAGAAGGAAAGCAAAGAAATCACTGAGCAGTGGCACTGCAGCACGAGGGTCAGAACACAAACGTTTACCCAAAGTCAGGAATGTTCCCTCCCTGTCAGAGAGCGGGTTCTCCACGGGCGCGGTGCCGCGTGCGGGGCCATCGCGATGGCGGGAAGCCCATCCTGTGTGACAGCCATGTCACTCCGGTGCCACATGCCTCTTTACACCTGGTCACACTTGTTGGCACACGTGCAGAGCCAGAGGATTTGAACAGGTGAGGAAATGGAAGGGGCCAAGGGTCAGTACAAACAAGGCTGCCAAGTTGACATGCTGCATTACAGCAGGGGCTTGAGGAGCCTTTCGCTGTGTCCCAAGGATAAATGGAAAAGGCATATATGCAGTGCAACTGCTGACATGGACTGCATTCACATGCCTGACTCAGACTGGCACTGGCTGTTGAGCGTAGAGGTCATCTGGCACCAAAAAAGAAGTGAGGAGCCAAAAGCAGCCAGACCTTATGAAGCCTATTTGCTTTCATACCAATGTCTAAAGAAAAGCACCCAAAAATGGATAACAATTCCCTCAAGACACCCTTCTCCTTGTATTACCTGCAGTCAGTGACAGACAACTCGCTACAGCTGATAATTGGATCTCTAAGAGTGTCCTGCATATTTCCCCCACTATTTACTAATATAAATTATTTGTAGGACAGTAGCTTCCCACATTTCTTATTCTTTGTTAACAGTGAACAATACAGCAGCAGTGCCACTTAGACAGAGGTCATCACTATGGATTCCCCAGTTCTGCCCATTTGGGCAAACTTGGAGAAACATGATTGTCTGCAAAGTTTTTCCCCAAAATACATTATACCAGTCTTTTTTTTTTAATTAATTCTTCAAGCCCTAGAAGTGTGTGCCCCTTTAAAAATGGACAAGACAACTGTGGGGTTGGTATCAACAAATACATTCAACTTGGTTTTTCACTGTGTGGTAAATTCCTCAATTTCTTCAAGTATCAAATTTCTCAATAAAAAATGGAAACAAAAGGGAAAAAATCCAAATATAATCTAAAAATCTGTGGGCCTAGCATACTCAAGTTGTAACAGACAAATATTTGAACCAACAATATGTCGTTTACTCTCTTCTCCCTCTGAGCCTGGCAAAAGACTTTCTTACTGTGCCACCCAAAGGACTGGAAACATTAAACTAAATTAAAGCAACTTTTCTTCCTTTCTCCCCCGTGGATAAACATGTTTTCATAAACTGAGCTTTCAAACATTGCTAGCCCTCACCTAACAGTAGTCCTACAGATAGGATTTAATCTGAAGATAGATTTTGCTAACATTAGGGAAAAAAGCACAAGCAAAACAAAACCCAAAGCAACAGCCTTTCAGTGCACAGGCAAAAATCTACTTCCACAGATCTTGTTATTATGTACAATTTTGTTATATATGATGCTCTCTCTATATTTATATAATATGTCATTAAATACAATCATCACTCAATGATTAAAGCAGAAATTTTAGACTAGAATGCCCACCTTACCAAAGAAGTGTATTCTGCACAGTAGCTCTATGTTATTCACCCTGGTGGGTGGAGTCTGGGACGGAGCTATAAAAATCCACATATTAAAAAAAAAATATTTGTAGTAAGTAAGAATGTATTTGAGGTGCCAGTGTCTAGAGATCTAAAATGAGAACCAGGTCTGATTGTGTTGAATGCTGCATAAAACACATTGCAGGAGAAACTCCATCTTTTGCCATTTTATTGAAAGGAAGAAAAAACCTGGAAGGGAAACAGCCAGGCAAAAAAAAAGTGAAGACAGTCACAATGTGACACATACTAGGCAGAGGCTAAACCATGACTAGATGGAATAAAGGCAGCTGGGATTTTAAATCATCTATATTTATTAGATCATATATTGCTAAGATTACTGTCTCATGGGAAAAAGAGGTGAGAGACATAATAACGCCAGTGATGATTAAAAAAAAATCCAACTTGACATTCAGAGTCCAGGCTGAACATGCAGTTAAAATAGGAAGCTGATGTTCCTTTACATACTCAAATTCCTGCAACAGCACACTAAGAAGTTTGAGCCATCTACTCCACAGCTTCCAAAACCTCAACTTACTGTATTTTCCAGACACTAATACTGTACCATAACAGAAATTTTAGTGCCTGTGCAAACTACAAGGTGTTCCTGCAGTGCAGCTTATCTTAAAACATTGAAGCAAGATACGTGGTTTGACCATCCTTTAAGAGGCAATTCCTTCATGTCCTGAAGCACAAATAGTCTAGTTAAGCCTGTAATTTGGGACACCCCTCTGTTAATCAGAAACATATCCCTTCTATGAATCAAAAATGAAAATCTGAAAGGAAAACTATGTTTCCTATGGGATCTCCTCCAAGCGAAATAAAAACTGCAGACAGAAAAAAAGTCACAACTTTCCTAATTTTCTCATATTGTTGTCCTTACTGTGGTGCAGGTATTAATTAGAGACGACCCCAGGCATTTAACTTTAAAACAGCTATAATTTAAATCTCTGCCTCTAGAAAAATCCCTAAACCTTCTGAGCCTATTTTCAGTACAAAAAATAGGTGAAGAGATCAAATAAAAAGGGCTTTTTACCTGAGATGTACTTGATGGTGTGCTTTTATATAGAAAGAAAATTAGTTTTACTTGCAAGGATTTAATCCAAACATATATTCACAATGTATAGCAGGAAATTCAGTCTTCTGATATGTGATAGCACATGCATATACAATGATATAACATTGTGACATATATAACATATAATATAACAACATGTCCAGAAAGCTCAGAATATTTACATTAAAATACTTATAATTTGCTATAAAGTTCATTTTTAAAAGATGCCACCAAAAGATGCCACAAAGATAACACAGCTTGGTATTACTTTAATTTTGATTTAACAATGTGTAGCTCAGCACAAAATCTCATTCTGATTTCACTTCAATAGTGCAGAACTTGTCATTTAATCTTACTTCAATAAAATATGCCTGACATCAAGATCCATATACATTGCTTTCAATACTGCCTATAAACACATCTCTCCTTGTTTTAAATGGAACCTCAGGGTACAAAGCAATACAACACAGAAATAATTGTGCCATTTTATGGTTGTGAAAGCCATGCAACGTTAAAAGCACAGCTCAACAAATTGGAATGATACAAACATCTTTATTACACACAACTTTAAGAGATATATATATATATATATATATTTAAATTCATGTGCTCATGATGAAAGAGCTAATGAAGAGATGAAAGGAAAACAGAGGTTATTTTCAGAGAATTAAAATGCTCAGCACGGCCCAGAGACAGCAATAATATAAAAATGTACGTCTAGGGACTTAGTAAATTCACCTAAACAGGCTGGCATCTGCATGAATGGAAACACAATTGCTTTTAATATCAAGCCGTCAGCCTGTTGTGTTTCATAACGACAAAGGAAATTCAAACAAGACACGAGAATCGCTCCGTAATTGCAGGGGAAGCACAGGCAAATGCTGCCTCCATTTTATTCCGTGCAAAATTACCGGAGTTCGCGTTGCGTGGAAGCCTTTTCTGTTCTAACACAATTCAAATGATAATTAAAAAATTAATGGTAAAACCACCCAAAAAGCCCCATCACAACCTAAGACGGACCTTTGAACTGTCGGTAAGAGGCATTTGTTCTACACACTGCCTGTGGTTGGAAGCTCAGAGTTACTAATCCTTTTTGCCCAAGCACCTTTTCTTTGAATCATTATGTTCCTAGAGGTAAGACCAGTGCCCACAGCCCTGGAGGAAAGGGCTTAGCTGGAAAGCAGCAGCTAGAAGAGGAAGGATAACTTTGTGTCTATTGCAGCAGGCTTTTCTCCACAAGACCTGGATTACCATTTTCATTTTTGACAGAGGATTTCCATGTCACCTTGGGCAAGGTACCTAATTACAGCCATTCATAACATGGTAACAACTATTCCCTTTCTCTTTTGCCTCCCCCAGCCATACTCTCACACAGAGGAGCACGTGTTGGATAATGCACATCCACTGCCAAGCACCACAAATCCTTTTGTCTACTTCCAACCCTAAGCATCATGTTTTCAGTCATCAACTCACTTGTGTGTGCACTCAGGGCCCATCAGGACAACTGCTGAAATATGTGCTAGAGAAACCTTTTCACTTCTTCCTGTGTTTCTGTTGATTTTGTCAGATTTATTTTTATTTTAATTTTTTTTTAATTTTTCATTTTTTTAAAAGTTAGTTTGGTGGAATGAGGAACGATTAAAAAAAAAACCCCAACCAAAAAAACCCCCAAAACACCACCACCAACAACAAAAACCACCCAAAGAGATGAAATTACAAAGCACGAATCATTTTTATGAAAATTTCTGGTGGAAATTTGCCCCTCACCACAAGACAGGCCCTGGAGCATGTCCAGAGAAGTGCAATGGAGCTGGGGAAAGGTGTGGAGCAGACATCTGATAAGGAGCAGCTGAGGGCATAAGAGTTGTTTATCCTGGAGAAAAGGAGGCTCACGGGGGACCTTTTCACTCTGACAGGAGGATGTAGCCAGGTGGGGATCAGGCTCTGCCCCCAGACAACCAGTGATGAGACCAGAGGACATGGCCTCAAGCTGCACCAGGGGAGGTTCAGGTTGGATTTTAGGAAAAATTTCAAAACTGAAAATGTGCTGAAGCCCTGGGACAGGATTTCCAGGGAAGGATGGATTCACCATTCCTGGAAGCATTCCACATAATGACTGGACCTGGCACTTTGCAATATGGTTTAGTGGGCACGGAGGTACCCTGTTAAAGGTACTTTTGTGCAAGCTTGGAGGCCTTTTCCAGCCTGAATGATTCTGTGATTCAGCCTCAATGTCCAGTTCCCAGTCTCAGTTCTGGCCTCCATTTATCAGGTAGATAATGGCAGTCCTCCCTGTGTCTCCTGATATGGACACACACTCACCCAGCACCACGGAGCACCATGGGATCTTGCTTGTCTCAATACCCATCACACACGCCTTTCAAGGGGAATGCTTTCCTCCCAGTGAGAGATGTTTTCTCTCATTCACTTGCTCCAGCGTATGAGCATCATATGGATATAGTCAATTCCACTACAAAAGAGAACTACAACTTTGAAAAAATGGATCAGACACTGGTTTGATCTAAGATGACGTGCAGTCCCTCCCTGCCTTGGACTATACTTTTCTCAGACATAAGCAAACTCCAGACTCTATCATCTTTCCTTTTCACAGCCCACTCAAGTCCAACAGATATAATTATGTGCAAAGTGTCTGTGATTTTTAAATTTCTGACTATGCCATCATTCTTTGAAGCAAAACTGAGCTGCGTTTGCATCCAGCATCCCCCACAGCTCTCATGAGTCAGTGGAACAACTCGCCCTGCATCCTCACAGATCAGATCCCATTTATCAATAATTTGTAGCCAGATACACAGAAGATCGCTTTTTCTATTATCCCACTTGGGTCAAAACTGTTCAAGAGGCATTGATCAAATGTAAATGTGATAAAAGAAGTGACGCTGTCTCTTTTACCACAATCCTCCATACTGTTTAAATTGAAATAACTCAGATTTTCCATCTTAGATTTTTTTTTTTCCAAGAGAAAGCAGCAAGAGAATCATTGTTTTGGCCTCAAGGCATTCATCAAGCCCTCTCATTTCTTTCTGGAGTTCAGCAGAGTAGCCACTTTATCAGCTGTGTGATTGGATAGATTTTTTTTTTTTCCCCAGGAAGATACTTCATTTTAGTGTATATGGAAGGTATATTGCACATAGAAACCAGGGGAATAGAGTAGCAAGGCACTAAATCTATCTGCTAAAGAACATTTATTCAAAGACAACCACAAGGCTCAATCTAATTGACAATTTCTGCTTGGGGCCCACGATTAAAATACGAAGGCTGCTGCAGGTAAGAGCAGGAAAGAACTAGAGCTGCCATTGGCAAGAACCTGCACAAGAGCTGTCATGACCAGCAGTTATCACCAATTTGCTTTTAGCACCTCGTATTAATCAAGATGTGATGAAAAAAGGCTTCAACTCAACAGCAGGGTTGGAACCCAGGGGACAAAGGTGTTAGGGAGTGCAGGAGCAGGGGTTTTGTTACAAGCATTCTCTGGAATGTATCTTGGATATACTAAATATGCACCTGTAAATTGTTGGGTTTTACAAAACACTCTAGGCACATAAAGCCATACATTGCCTTTTACGGCTCTGCATAAGCTCATCAATTCAATGAGATTCTGCATAAGGATTTTCTTCCCTTTGTGTCATCTCTGTGAAAAGAAGAAACAGTAGGCAGAGGAGTTAAGAGTCTATTTCTGTTTTTGAAGAGTTCTCTGTCAATTAACCCCAACAGATGCTAACTATGCCATGCATTTGCTGTGACTCACCGAGTGAAGCATTTTCTCAACCCAGCGTTGAGGCAGCAAATATTTAATGTGTTTTAAAGCCAGCAATCAGTGGAAAGGAGATGTGGTTCACTGACCACATTCATCCGAGAAAATTCAAACACTTCACACCTGCACCGATTTCTTGCACTGCTGGAAGAGATCCTTGTGTGCCACACCTACTTTCTCACACCACCTTGGTGAGAATGGTGGTGCCCTCTCCCAGTTTAATGATGCATTTTCCTGGACATTGTTCCTGTCAAACTCCCTTTACAGGAAAATACCTGCAACACTGGCACTAAAAATACGATCAGTCCTTAATTCCTTCATGAGTTGCATCTAGCTCACTTAAATGTTGATATCCAACCTAACTGAAAATGAATAACGGTATGTATGCTTACCTTTTTTTCTTTTATTTTCTTTTTAAAGAAGTGAAAAACTGAACCTTCACCAGATGCTTAAATATTTCCCGGAGTTTATGGCAGATTTTGAAAATCACACTGAACTTAATGGGGCCACTGTCTGCTCAGACACCTCTCTAAAAATCACTGTAAATCACACACACACACAAAACCCACGTAAATTAAACCCTTCTTGTGTTCATGTCTTCATTTGACAGAATGAAATTGCAGTCAGGCATTTGGCAAATAATTACATGAATACAAATCTCTAATACAGAGACTCTCAAAAAGAAAAAACAACCTGAACTAATATTGCATTGGAGTCACTATTGTGGTTACAGAGTAGTTTCCCTTGACCTAATTTAAAAGGTGTTTTTTTTAGACAGACATATTTATGTGCTTCAAAGCCTACCCTAGTTTAGTGGGCTCAGAGCTGATGCTGGTCTGCTTTTAATGACAGTTTTGCTTGAAAGTTCAGTGTCTCAGGCACCACTGAGATTTGATGACCTGAAGCTGTAACAATTTGTGACTTTTGTATTTTAGCTTGAGAGCTCCACAAGTATGACTGGAGACCAAATGGTTCTGCTCAGTGCCTAAACTGTCTTTACAAGGTTGTTTTCCCCTGCTTGCTGGGCTAATACAGCTACTGTATGTCCAAGCTACCCTAGAGGACAATACTTATGGGTCTGTCATGTGTATTCTGCTCAGATTTGTGATTTAAAATTAATTTCAATTAATATTTGAAGAAGAAGATGGACTAAGGGTGGTGAGAAGATCGGGGAAGGAGAAGAGAGACTTCCAGTCTAACTTCCCAAATGATCAGTGATGAAGGCTATAGGGAAAACCTGCTGGAAGAGAAGAACCTATGCCAGGAAAAGTTTCAAAGCCCTGAGAAGATCAGATGGAAAATTATTTATTACCTTTATGGAGAAACTTCTCTGCACCCATCATCCTTTATTCCAGCTTCAGGATACAGACCAGCATTTGACACCTACTTTTCCATGTTTTCATGTCAAGCAATTTAAGAAAGTTTATAATTGCCTTTACTTTTAATAAGAGTTCACTTTTTAGGAAGTAGAGATGTCCAATTTATTGGTTTTTTTTTTTTCCTTTAAAATGGGTTAGCTGAAAAACACATGCACAAATACCTATCAAAAGACTTAAAGCATGGAAAGTTTATCTCTGTGCTCTCTAACAGCTGCAACTATCTTCATTCATACACATTTTTGAGAGGAAACCAATTATGTCAGTGACTTACTTGCTTTGCTGAGGACTCTCTTCCCCCAGCTAACAACCCTTGATGGATTATTTGAGGAAAAAAAGGGGGGTTTAGTTTGAACCCAAGAGTACCCAAGAAAGCTGGAAGGTGATTAGAGTGAGGTTTGAGAGTTCAAAGCAAAACATGTTATTTAATGCCATATAAAATAATTTCTGTTCTAAGAACTAATTAGGAAAGTGTGTAATGAATCCTACCTACTCTTCACAGAGTACCATTTAATTCCAAGTGTTTCCAGCTTATTTGTGGTTTTTAGAAGTGGACTAGCATTGAAAAGTCAGCCATCTCCTCTGGAAAATACATATGATTACATTGCTGCTTACAGTCCCACAGCCTACTGTAAGCAGCATTTATGGAACTACTGTCATCCCACATCATCTCTGAGCCTGTACATGATGTGCATGCATGTCTATCCATGACATGGTTAAATCTAGGAACCACAATTCATTTGTGCTTTGGCAAGTGCTGCAGACCCACACCTAAGGAGTGATGTTATACTAAGAAATATAAATAGAAATAAAAAGTATAAATATAAATATGTTTGGATGTCTGCTCACATTTCAGCAGAGTGTTTACAGAGAGGCAAGGAGTTACTTAAAAAGGAAGGAAATTCAGTTTTACCTTCCTTTACACCTCACATATTACACTCAGGCTACATTCACATGGTCTCCACATCCCTGGTGTGGGTCAGAGGTTATCCTGGTCCATCCTGTGCCACTGCTCACAGTCACACATCTTGGGCATCACCAACTGAGGCCTCCTGGCACTTCCCAACATTTATCTGTGCTTATCTTCCTCAGCAAGTCCTCCATGACTTGTTTCAACTCCCAGATCTTTTTCTCTTCATCTTCTTCCCTTTAAGTCTTCTTTTCTTCCTCCTTTTCCCCAAGATAATTTCTTTCCAGAAACACATCTTTTCAGCCTCCTCTTTGGAGGTCACAAATGTCTGATTTTTCAGTGGATCTTTGAGTAACCTGGTCCAGTGGAAGGTGTCTCTGCTCACAGCAGTGGGGATGGAACTGGGTAAGTTTTAAGGTCCCTTCCAACCCAAACCATTCTGTGTCTTTGTGAAAACAGTTTCTGTGCAGAAGGACAAGAAGTGATCAGCTTGCTAATTGATGCATCAGTGCTATCTCTATTAATTGGAAGATTTAGCACATTCCACTTTTTCCTTAAGTCTGGATGTTCACAAAGAATTACAAACAGCCTGCAGCAGTTGCTGAGAGGAAGCAACAGGCTTTAATGCTTGGCAGTGCAAAAGTTCAAATCTGGACATCCACTCCCCCACAAATCCCAATTATCTTGTTCATGTTAGCATTAATGATTATTTTCTTTTGGCTACAACTGTTGTCAAACATGTATTAACTCATCTCCTGCAAGTACTTCACTGCAAAGTCACATGGTTTGGAGCAGGATAATGATAAAAATCTGTTTGTATTTGACTACAACCCTTGTTTACAGATTACATGTATGTTGATAAGATTGTTGTTCTCTGCTGTTTTTATTAAGAGGTGTAAGGCAGGCATTAATCTCCTGATTTATGAGTATCAGCACTATGCATTAACTCTCCCTCTGCTAGATAACCTGTTGAGCTGCTGCTACATTTCATAAGAATTCCCACAAGGCAGCAAGCATAACTCATAAACTAGATACATCCCTCCCCTCCAAAATACCAAACACATTTAATCATGCCCACAAATATTAGCTTTAGCTTTATGTAAGCCTCAAATGAGCACACAAATCTTACTATCACTATTTGAAGTCTAAAACACTGGCAAGATTCCTAAGTAAGTCACTGTGATTTTGGAGAACACTACAAAATTCAAGCAGAGCAGTAAAACACAGCCTGCCCCAAACAATCAAATACATTGCTCTGCCAAACCAAAGTTCGCAGGAAAGTTAAACACAGGATTAGGAACAACTGAGACTCATGGAGAAGAAATGCCAGGAGAGGTTCACAACCTAATGAAAGTGTACCTCCCCAGGCTGAGGGCTGTTTCTGGTATGATATGCTTGTGTGAAACTCAATCATCAACACTCTTTGAAGTCAAGAACGGTTAAAGGTGGCCAACATCTCGAGGGAGACGCCTCAGCAAAAAAAAAAAGTCTTAAAAACTTCCCAACCAGTGTTGTAATTTTGGACTGTGTAGATCATAAAAAATCCCCACAAAACCAGTGCTTCAGCTAATCTCAGGATGCAGGAAAAAGGCCAGACACTCTTAGGAGCTCAAATGCCAAAAAATAAGAGCATGAAGGATTTTTAAATCACTAGCCATCACTTTTCCTGTTTCAGTGACTGCCAGTGAGCAAGAGGATCATTTGAAAACTTGGCTATAGACCCTCATTTTCATTTTGTTTCTTTTAAACAAATACTTCAGCCTAACAATCTCCAGGACAAACACAGCTAAACAAAAAAAATTCCCCACCCAAGCACTGCCTGATTATTAAGACCTTGGTTTGGCAAAGAGCTTTCTTCGACAAATAAATGCATAAATATATCGTCTTCATACATAATCTGGGGACATGCAGCTAGAATTGATTAACACTGGTATGGAGTCTTAAAAATAACAGGTCTTAAAAACAGCAAGCCATGAGCAGGAGAATACAAAAGAACTTGAGTTAAAATATTTTAAATTATATAAAATCTTTCCATGGAGCACACTGTCAGAAACCTTTGCAAGCTAATTTCTTCTGTGGGTGTTGGGAGGAGTTTTATTTGGTTTCTATAGTACACATTTGAAAGGACCATGAAAATTTGGCCCAGAAATGGTACTGATGCTTTCCATTTGGAACCAGGAAACATTTATAATACACATAGCCCAGAGTGAAGGAAAAACATCACAGCTAAAGCAGAAGCGAAAGTTTGGTCAGAAGCAGATGCAGATTTTAGAAGAGTAGTTCCTATATCACTGGGAAGTCAGAAATCTTTGTGTGGTTCCTGTTTCAAAAACTCATGATCTGACAACCATAAAAAAAATTAAGGCCTCAATGCCAGTTCCAAGATTGTGCAATAATCTTAAGGTAAAGAAAGTTCCACAATATGATTTTATATAAATTTTAAAAGAGCATATTTGCAAATTTCTGCATTTTTACCTTGTGACTGAAAAAAAACCTTATTGACCTGAAGTGTCAATGTGTACACACAATCATCTGTGCCTTTTCCCTGAGTATTTACAGTCCAGAAATCCCCATTCACAGAATCATTTTCCTTGGAGCCAAGGACATTTTTAACGATGGAAACTGACAGCACTGGATTCATTATCCGTGCTCCTAAAGATTTCCCAACACCAAGATAATGGGCAACACCACAGTGCCTTGTGACACAAATATCAAACACATCATGTAGGACCTTAGGCTATTACTGCTGTTTCCCACCTCCTCCTACCACTGACAACACTGCACAGAAAATTAAAGTTCACAATTTGTATTGTTGCTCTCTCAAACAAACAAGAATCACAATAATGAATGAAGACTTGAGGGGAACAAAAAAATTAGTAAACCCCAATTTTTTTTTTTTCTAAACTTTACCAACCAATGTTTATGTAAAATGTTTTGATTCTGTTTGAAGTCAAAAGTTGTACTTTTTCCACGGGAGGGAAAGGAGGAGTGCTGAAAACCATCTATTTGCAAGGAAGGAAGGCAAAGCTGCAAATCAGCAGGAGTTTAAAGGGACAATTGAGTTAAGAATCATTCCTGCAATTTGATTCAGTTCACCACAAGTTTAAGAGCCACTCAAAGGTTCAACTCAGGTTTTGATTTGACCCCTCAAATTTGACATTTACAGACTTAGGTTGACTATTTCTGATTTCAAAATGAAATTAACACTGTAGTCCCTTTCCACCCTGTTCAGGAATCAGATGTGTAAATACAGTCACATATGAATGTCAGCTTAATCCCTCCCACCTTTTTTGAACTTCTTGTTCAGCTTCTGAGATGCTTGGCAAGGAGGAGGTAATCTCAAAAGTACTAAATTGTCTTAAACTTCCTGAAAATAGGCAGTCAGGTAAAGACAGAAAACCTCTCAGGCACAATGCTTCAACAAGGACACTTTTAATCCTTTATAACATCAACACCCTCTCCCCCCGACACACACACTGTCCTCAAAAAAAAAACCCTAAAGGAGACCCTCCTTCCCCAGAAAAATCCCAAAATAAAACCCATGCCAAAGCAAATGAAATAATCAAAAAGATAAAGAAAATAATAATAATGAAAAGAAAAAAATCTCCACTAAACAACCTTAACACTGAAACCACCAGAAACAGCAAAAAATCCCAAAGCAGACCCCCCTGGCCCCACCCAGTATGAATCTGCATCTGATTCAGCGTGACACAATCCAACCAAGATACACACATTATCCCCAGAAAAAGAAAAGATTTCAAGGACTCCAGCTCTTGCAGAATAATTTTTTCATTCTTAATGTGTAAAAATAATGTGGAGAAAAAATAACTTGCAATATTAAATAAATAAACCTTGGATGAACATACAGGTCCTTCCACATAAAAATGGAATTAAATTAAAACCAAACCTATATCCAAATTACATCAAGGCTCTCTGTGACCATAATTCACAATATTTTAAGTGCACATCAAACTTCAGAAAATTTGAATTTCAACCTACAAAAGACTGTGATCTTGAAATTTTCAGGACCCTGTATTTTCTGGTCAGCCTGATCTAATCCTTTACCTCAGAAAGAGGTCTGCATTTAGCTTTGATCACCATCACATCAAGCTCCCAGGAATTAAATGAGAATCTTGTTACATTAAAATAAAGTTGTTTATAATCAACCATGCACAAGCTGTTGGTATGGCTAGCTGCCACATAAATCAAGGTTAAAACAGACCAGGCTTAAAGCTGAAATATAACTAATATGACATTATTCCTTCAGACATTTGGTTAGGCTGACAAATTTGTAACTGTGTAATTTACACAATGTCCCCACGACATGTGGCAGTACAGCTATTGTGTACGGAGATTTTTATCATGGGAAGGGGGAGGGAGGGAAGTCTGCATTTTCCTTATGCAAATCTTTCTCATAACAATGCCAGAATACATGCTGACCTGCTAAAGTGTACAATTTTCTCGTCTGAGAGTACACAAAGTTCAAACGGGGATGGATAATTATTTTAACTCAATGCAAAGTTACCCAGTGAAACTCATTGGTCCAAAAAGTGGTTAAGATCCTGTATACAATGCTGTTAAAAAAATAAGTATATTCTTTAGTAGCATAAGGCTTGAAAGGTTTGCTCTTTCTTTTGTTCACGCATTGCATCAATAAAGTAAATGTTGTTAGAATTCAGTAGTAGGAAGGAAAATTCAATGAGTAGGATTTTAACGCTATTGTATAACAGCATTTGTCTCATTGGATCAGGCAGGAGTTTGTTTTATGTGACCTTCCATCCCTAAGAGGTACAAAAAACCTCCATGGATAGTGATATATTGCCAAATAAGGAAAGATTCTCCTTGACCTCAGACAGTAATTGGTCAAAACAGGAGGACTTGTATAGTTCCCCATCCATTTTAATCCTATCTGATTGTAGATGTTCTCATCACCCATAAAAATGTAATTTTTTCCCCAATTCTCAGGATTTGGCCTTCTGAGTAAGTACTGGCACACTATCCTGTGAGCTAATTGCCATGTGGGTTATTGGTTTCAAATATTTCAAAAGATTTTTGTTTCTCCTTTGTGTTATGAAAAAATTCAAACAGCAGAAGACTCAAGTCACCGTTTCTGAGCAGCGCTGCCTATGCTGTGCAACCCTTTGCTTCTGTAATTAAACTATCCTCAGAAGGGAGCCCTTCTGGGTCTGAAACTTTCAACTAACTCCTGCTGGAACCCCTTGGTTCAAGCACATTTTTTACCATCTTCCTGAAGGAATTCAAAATTGGCAGCTCCTACTGAGGCGATACAAAGATACCATATATAGGTAACTGCTCTGTTCCAGATCATCACATCTTAAGGGCCCGTCATACATACTGATTATTCAGCTTCCTCCCTGCAAAGCTGATTTTATTCCAGTGCCACATGAAGCTTCCAGCTGCTGAAGAAATAAAACATGCCCAACCCTTTGCTGCAGAGCTCATTCTTCTTCCCCATCCCACTTTCACCGCATAGATTTGTGCAAACTTCCTGTGTGATCTGACTGCTGGTGTGTATTATAAGAAAAAGTGGAGGGAGGGGAAGAAAAAAATAAATACAGAACTTGTTCTTTCCTCCAGACTGTCACATTTTATAGTGTTGCAACCCGGAGCCCAATGTTGTTTCGTGTCCAAATCCCAAGCTCACTGTATACATGGCTCACCTGCACCAACAAAGCTTATTTTCCCCCTGTTGTTATTGCATTCTCATAATACCTGCTTAAATTTAATCCATGACACGAATTGCCCATACAGGATATACAATCAACCTTGTAATAACTTGCAGAGTTTTTAATGGGAAAACAAGGCAAAAATTAGTATAGTCAAATTAATACAGGTACACAATACATTCAAGCTGGGTTTCTGTACTTTAACGGGCATTTTTTTAAGGTGCTTTATTTTTCTTGAACATTGGCTATGACATTTTGGAGATTTTTTTTTGCTTTTTGTTTGTTTGATTGATTTGTTTTGTTGGGGTTTTTTCCCCTCTGGAAATTAACCATGGTCTTCTCCTAGGACTTTTGTGTATGATGCATGCCCAGTAAACATCCGTAATTGCAACAAAAATAATTCTGGCCAAAGTAATTTCTCATGTGCATGTGAATAGGACAAAGTCATGCCTCCTGGAATTGGACCTGCAGCTTCTTCCATGCTCATTCTTCTTTTTACCTTTATTCAACCACACAAATGTGAACAAAATTTTCTTTGCAGCAGATCAGATTTTTTCATGCTATTTTGTCACGGCAAGAATAATTGCCTATTTGTGTTGCCGGACAGTCTGCTGTGCCTGGTTGTACAGCATCTGCAGATAAGATGCAGAAGAAAGGATGTAAACTACTATAACTGCATCCCAGGCTGAGATAGAAAAATTCAGATTGTTGTTTACTATAGAAACTATTGCTACAGAAGGTACTTTTAAGTTAGGGGACATCTTAATGAGCAACTTACTTTTTCTCTCAAGCGTGAAAAACTGAAACAGCTTTTAAATTCTTATGAAAAAAATTGAGAGTAAAGATGAGGAGACCACAAAGTCCACATAAAATAGTGATCTAGCCAGTTTTGGGGCATCATGTATCAAGACTCTGCAGTTACACTTAGAATAACTGCGCTCACGATGTAAACTCTCACTAAGCACAGCTTGTAATTAATCTCATGCTAAACAGAGCAACTTGCTGCCCACAGATGTAGCTGTGACTCTCAGTGAACAGCAGGGAGATCTAAACTCAGTTAAGAGCTGTCCCAGAGCTAGATGTACAAAATCATGTTGTTCTGGTTTAAAAATACAAACAGCTTCTGCAGGAATGAGAAAACACCCAAAAAACAACAACCAAACCCCCCCCCCCCCCAAACTAACCCCAAACCCAGCCCTCTGCCCTCATCACATTTATAAAAATCAGGAATGTTCAGCTCAGATAGGTAGCAAGAAAATACTTTGCAATAAAGCAAATTTGATTTCTCCTATCACTGCTTCCCAATAATTTAAAGTTCATATGCAGCTTATGTAGTTAGTTTATTCAGCTTGTCTGCAGCCTACAGTGTCATGGGTTTAAGTTTGTTCATAGGTTATGGTAAATTTATTAGTCTACTTGAAGGCTAACTAAAGAGCAAAGAGTTGGGTCATCTGTTTCTTTTAAACAGGAAAAAATAGCTAGAAAATTAAAACTTAATGTAACTTTATTCCCAAGAGGTTTTTAGAGTCCAGACTTCAGATAGAGTAAAACTGGGCATCAAAAACACAGGCTGGAATTAATTAATACAGTAAGTACTTTGACCAAGACTTTTTTTCTTCTATTAGATCCAGAAACTTCATGTATAAGAAGAAGGATGTTAAGTCTTCTGCAAAACACATGGGCTTCAACTCCCAGTTACTCTAAGTTTAGATCTTGCTCAATGGAGCTTTGTCAGTTTGAGCCAGCAGGAAATCTAACCCCAAAAGTCACATAAAAGACCCTGCCAATTAATTCCTCTTGGAGTCAATAAAAGTTTACATCAGTATTTAGACACTTTTCTCCCCATCACCCCATTTGAGACCTTTAATACCTATCTTCCCCCTTCCAAGCTCGTAATTCTTCCCAGGCTGCATAAATCCTTTATTTTGGCGTCTCCAGGCGAAACCTGACCCCAGTCAACAACATTTCACAACTCTTGGCAAGGTCAGTTTTTCCAGCAAGGGGGAAGTCTAAAGGCTACAGAGACCCCACTGAGTCTCTGCAGTGCCAGAAACACCAAAGTTCTTCCTCAGGACCACACCAGGGCAGAAAGGATGCCCAGTTATGATGTGCCAAATTAGCCAACATTCCCAGCCCCTCTAATGTAAGGGCACATAGAAATTTGGGTTGAAATACCTAACAGGGATCAAGGACCCAGTAGTTCTTCAAGTAAGTTGCATGGAAATCTGTGCAAACCTTATAGTAACTAGAAACCACCTCTGATTAATATGCAGTAACCCCTTGCTTGCTTTCTTAGAACAAAGATTAATTACATCCTAAGAGATTGAAATGTGTAAATTCATCGCAAAAAATGCTTGAAGGTGATTTTAGTTACTATTTGCAAAATTACGTAGTCTCAGCTTGAGATCTGCCAGTGCCTCCTAGTTCAGGATTAGTGTAAGAGGTAGAGTCGTGCTTGGATGACACGTGGAGATTAATTAAATTGTGGATTTATAGCCTATTCTTTGTGGAGAACAGTTATTAAGACTACATATTTTTCAGAACTGAAATGTCCACTGCTTCAAAGGCTCATTTTAGTCCTTTCTATAAGATTACTGTTTTCTTTGGGACCTGGAAACCAAGAATCCAATATAAAATTCAGAATCTTAAAACTAAAGGAAAAGCCCCTAACCTCTCCCCTCCTTTAAAGCTTTTCATAGTATCTTACAAATCCTTGGGTGGACTATCCTTAATCAAATCACTCAAAAGTCATACCAAGATTTTCAACCCCAAGAAAGCTCTGGTTCCATTAATCTACTACATAAATGTACTCAGCCATTCAGGTATGTTAAACTGAATATCAGTCTACTACTGAAGAGTGTTGCAAAATTACCCGAACAAGTACATTAATTCTTTAACAGATAAAAATTATCTATACACCGTGTTTCTAGAAGATAACTGGCTGCAGGCAATTTAACTTGATATCTGAAGAAGAAAAAAAATCCAGCACAACTGACATGACAAGTTTTCCCCATAATCTGAAATCCATCCATTCCACAAAAGAGAGAGCACAACTGTGGTAATCACTGAGCCTCCCAATATTTCTACCTTTAGAAAAATCTTCACTTTTAAAACTCAGTTGTAAAAAGCAAATGAACTGCAACAAAAAAGTCAGTGTCTGCAGGTCAACAGGTGTTCAGTAACAAAGTGGTCCACTAATACCAGCTTGGGATCAATTCAAGAACAAGTGTCCTATAGTGAATGATGACAACATCCCTCTATATTCAAGGAATGAATGGACGTACCCAGATGAGGAAAAAAAACAGGATTTCTATCACTTGTGATGAAACATGAGGAAACACACAATCAAATTAAAAAAAATATGAGAAAGTTATATAAAAATGCAATTAATATGAGATTAGGTTTGCGGTTTTTTTAATTAAGGAAAATTAGAGTATAATCAGTAGAAGCATGTTCAGCTTCTCATTTAAAAAAGGTTGGATGGTAACACTTGGGTTATTGTAAGAGGTTTTTTTAATGCCACAGAGCATTTTTCAGGAATATTACAGCTCCTGAAGTCTGAACAGGTTTGTTGGGAGACAATGATACCCATCAGACAACATCCAAAGGGAATAGTTAGAGTATTTTCCTAAGAGATAAGAAATTCATCTCTTGCACAGGTCAAGCTGTGGAAAATCTTAGCAACAAAGACTACAAATCTCTCTGGCTTCACCTTCCTTTTCTCCCTCCCTGGTACAGCATCTTGGGACTAGCAGAGGTGCAAGACATCTTTAATGAAGTTCTCTTCAAAAAAAACCAAAGCCTAACAACTCCTTGGAAAAAAAGCTGGTGAGTGCAAGGAATTTGTGTGCCTGGTCCTTGGTGCTATCTTGCACAGGCAGAAATAACAAAGAAGGGGTTTTAGTAAACAAGCAACAAATTATTTACCCTCAAAAGAATTAAATTCTAGTTTCAGTTAAATCATTGTTATGAGGGCAGGTGATGAAAAGCCCAGCACAAGGCTGAGCCCCCAGTGCTGGGGCCTTTATAGGACAGAGCTGTACATCTGTACAGCCATGAAAATCTTACAGTCAAAGTAAATAAAGCAGGTATTAACAGTTCCATTTTACCTCTGGGAACTGGAGCACACAGAGATTAACTAACACTTCCAAACTAACACAAAAAGCATGGGAAAAGCATGAAATTACAACCTCATCTCTCAAGGACAATATCAGGCTGCCACTGCCCAGGTACCTTTCCTGTGTACAGGCAACTTCCTCCTTATTTCTATTCCATTGAGGGCAGGACTAGACAAAGCCTAAAATTGGAACGGGTGGGTTAGGAAAGACTTGCAGGAGTACATTAGGACTGACAGTGATTTAAGAGATGAAGATGAGGAAATGGTAGAGGGAAGTATCATTAAGTAAGGTGTGAGGGAAAGGATGATTTTGTTATTTCCTGCTTCCTGCAATATGGATGTTGCACATCATACCTATGTAACTGGGTGAGAAATCACCAGTCAGGAATGAAATTCTGGGATATAATAGATGAAGAACAACACAACCTCCATGTCCTCTCAAGAGGAGGGAACCTGAGGTCAATGGCTCAAGGCCTTAGCAGGGAATCCACTCCAAACACTTTCCACATGTCCCAAAACATAGATACAAGACAAATTTACATGCAGAAGAACCTTTCCAGTGCACTGCTTTGTTAGAAACTGCCATCAGTGTGCCAAACCACAGAATTTCTTTGCTGACAGGTGTTCTGTACTCAAAGTTAAAACTGCAAAACCAGTCAGATCAATTCATGGAGTAAGGAACCATCAAGGAAAAGCCATAGCTGCTGGCACAAGTCCCTGAACTGCAGATCATTGGCAGAATGTTACTGCACCTCACTGCCACAGACTCTGGCCAGACAGCTGTGCTGCTGGTGCAGTAATTTCATATAATGTTTTAGGGGTTAGGACAATTGAAATAATTAGGCAAAGGGACATGGCAGCAGCAGTAAGTAAACCTCTTTGTGAGAGATCATTCATTTGAATTGGATGTTTAAATCCCCCATAAAGCACCTGGAAGATTTAACAACTCATGTCCAAATGAACAAGATGTAATGAGGTTGTACACAGGCTTGATATGAAAAGTGGATTGTTTTTAGCAAAACGGTGGAGAATAACCTCTTATTGAAAGGAGTGATAGTGAATTTTAATCAGGGAAAAATGAAGATGCAAGAATAAATCTGCACAGGCTTAGAGGAGGACTGGATGACTTGCTCACCCATAAGCAATGAATGCAGGAGTGTGTTACATCCTAATCTGCTGTTTTCTGTTATCTTTACTGCTTGCATCATCCCATAGATCCTGGCTTTTTAAGAGGAAAAAACCCCCCAAAAACCAAAAAAAAAACAAATCAAGGAAAGCTGCCTATATTGTTTGCATCATCCCATAGATCCTGGCTTTTTAAGAGGAAAAAACCCCCCAAAAACAAAAAAAAAAAAACAAATCAAGAAAAGCTGCCCATATTGCCCTTGACACAGTGCAAAGGAGGAACAAATAAAATCTGAAAAAAAAATTAAAAATTCACACTTCAATACAGCTGGGCCTAATTTTTCATCCCAGTATTATTCACTTGAGTGACTGTAGAGTTAGACATTCAAACTGAAAGCAGAAGAATCCACACCATGTTTTGCTGTTAATGTTTAGTTTATCAGAGCTTGGCAACAGCCACCATCCCCCTGGTGATCCTCATCTGTGTCACAACTTGGGACACGTGTAACCCTCACTAACACCCCTTTCAATGCCATCTCTAACACATCTGCATTTCTGGATTGGTAAACTGGAAAGTCATTTCTAAAATGTGTTTTTAGTTATTACAAGATACACACACCCTCTTTCCACACTTATTTTTTTTTTTAAACCAAGCATATTGTGGCAATTAAGAGGGAATTTGTATTCTCCACTGACATCTGAAATTCCATTTTCTGTATTTCATGGTGGAGATGTTGTCCAGCATTATGTCCCTGGGCCAAACTTTCAGGGCTTGTTTTCTTTTGTTTTTTGAGTACTGGATGAAGAGAACATTGTCCAGGTCCTCAGAGTGAAACACAAGTGAAATATTTTCTTTTTTTTAGTCTTTTTTCCAAGCATTTGTGTGTTGGGAGTGTCCATGCATTAACTGGTCTGTTCAGGTACTGAATACAATACAGAATGCCTTATCTTAAGCTTTGCTCAATTTACTGCTCTGCCAGATTTTAGCTGTTGTGTCTGCTTTCCTCCCCCCCTCCCCAGTTTGAACATTTTGAAGCTATTTAACCCACCTCAACTCCCAGGCAGTCACAGGGGTGGATGTAGGAATAGGACTATTTGCCCAAAACAGGTCATAATGCACACACCAACAGAGCTGAAATTACTCCTCCTGGGCTGATTTGCCAAGCATGAAAAACACTTTTTTTTTTTTTCCTGAAAAGCCAAACCATTAACAGGCTGTTTGAATGGTGTGTGTGGTGGAAAAAGACATTTTGGAGAGAACATTTGAATTGGTACATCCGCCTGACACATGATGTGTGAAACAAGATGTTCCCAGCTCCACCTGCCAAGTTGGACCGGCCGGTTCAATGGGACTTGTGAAGTTCCAATCATCTGCATGCAGAGCAGACACCAAGATTCCCTGCTTCCCAGGCTGGGGGCTGACCACTCCTCTGAGTAGAAACTCCTACTCTTTCCTTGGATTTCACCTTGAGGTTGCAAAGCCAAGTTAAAACCGACTTTTAATTTTTTTTTCCTAGCAATGTGCCATGAAAAGGTCACATATTTCTTCAGACAGGAATGCAGAGGGGTACAAGGTCTTCCCTGCATAGGTAACTTATATGATTTATAGTGCTGAATTTAGCCTTGTTGGAGCCAAATTAAGGTAGAAAAGCAACAGAGGAGATGTGGCCTTGAGGAATTAATTTTTTTTCTCCATTTTGTGTCTCTCCTTGCCAGGCTACAGCTGTGCTTTTGCTGCTGTAGGGGCCCAGAGCACAGGTTGCTTCAGAAGCCATTGTCCAGTCACTTATGAGGAGCAAAACCACACGCCAGAAGTTCTAAACAGGGATAAGAGACTTTTCTCAAATCAAGGCAGCTGATTTTGGTCCCTCTTATGCATTAGGGGGTCTCAATCCCAGCTCCCATCTCATTTTGAGGATGGCAAATGAGATTTCTGTGTCTGTAGAGGGCTGGGCGAGCACTCTGTGTTTGCTGGGAAGGCTCTGAAGGATTTTTCTTTTTTTTTTTTTTTTTTTTTTTTTTTTTTTTTTTTTGAAGCCTTGAAGTTTTGCCAATCTCTCCTGGCTCCAAGGAATACAACAGGACATGGTGCTTATTGCAGTCCCACTATGAACAGGGAGATCAGGCAATGGGGTGTTCATGTTACAGCACAGATCTTATGCTGGGAGCTTATCCTAAAGGAGACAACAGGAGGAAAAAAAAAATCCATGCATTCTCTTTCCAGTAACTTTGGTACTCAGACCACTCTGAATAAATCCAGTGAAAGAAAATGCACATTAAACTGTGTTTAGGGCTCTTGCACCCAGAGGAAGCTGAGACTTACCAGAAATTATTGCAGCTCTCACTGTCCCACTCCAGACAGACACAACCAAAGAGGGAGGCCTGAGGTAATATTATATACACACATCACATTGCCATTTATTTTATATCTCTGCTAGCTGTCCCAGCTTAGCTGGGTGAAGTCCAGCAAAATCCCCTGTCATGCTCCAACACGACCTCTCCCTCCTTTTAGGCTTCACCACCAGCCACAGGCTTGTTTGTTGCTATATTTTACCATTCCCTTCATTATTACTTTATTCAGAGGCCAAGGGAAATGCTTCCAGAAGGTTTGGGGAGGAGGGCACAGGAGCTGTGCTCAGCTGACATGGGGTAACCAGCACCAAGGCTGCTCTGAGCCCCTGGGGATTATGAAGTCTCAATGTAAATATTCCCACCTGCATCCTCCAGTCTTTTCCCAGACAATCAGGCCCCAAACTATGATGGAGTCACAGAATAAATTATGGGGGTGCAAAAAGTAAACAAATTTGAGAATTTACCAGTGTAGGACACCAGTTTAGTGGTGGCATTTGCTACATCAACTCATTTGAGTCTGAAAGAATTGGTTTGTGCACCTAAAATAAACACACAGAAACATTCTTCTATTTCTTATAAATATTAGCTACAGGCTTCTTTGGGGACACACTAAAACCAGGGACTTCAGAGGCCTCAAACAGGTTGGAAATTGGCCCAGAGAAGTGGAACTAAAATATATAAGAAAAGTAGAAGTGGTATTGCAGTTCAATAAGTCACAAGCCATATGAGCTATGTGATGACTTTCAGCCCTTTTTCTTTTTTCTTCCAGTGATCATTCTGCTCATATTACTACTCATATTACCCATTGCCTTTTACCACCTCTTAACCTCCTGCATCCTGCAGTGGTGCTGCACAATGTCACATCTGTGCAGAGCTGCTGCTCTCATCACACACAGAAAGTACACAGAAATGTCCAGACTTAATCACATCTTTGACCTGCTCTGTGTCCATACAGCTGCAGTCTCCACATTCACACACAAAGTTGGGAAACTTCAGGCATGTTGTAGGGGAAAAGTGCCTGGGAGATATTTCTTTTACAGGTATGGAAAAGGGTTTTTTAAAAAGAGAACAGGATTCCTTGAGAGGACGACATTGTCTCTTCCTTAAATCTTGACTTTCATGTCCTCTGTGCCATCCTTCAGCTGCACAAACCTGGCATCACCTTGCTTGTCTTTCAGAGTAATCAGAAACAGTCTCACAGAGCTAGATAAAACTTAAAATAAATCCTAGAATAGCTCTCCTGGAGCACACAGGCTGAAAGGCAACACAAAGGGGGCTCTGCAGAGGCATTCAGTGGCATTCCCTGGTGGCGAGCCCCAGGAGCCAGCCCGGCTCTGGTCCCTGCTCGGCTGCAGGGAGAGCCCCCAGCCCCGATCCACTCCCAGCCCTGCGCTCCCCATCCCTCCCAGCCCCGCGTCTGAGCCCACACGGAACTTTTGGAGTCAAATACAAACTCATCATTCTGTGCTGACAGTCCCAAGCGACTCGAAAAATGAAATAAAATAAACTTGCAACAAGCCCCCTGTGCCAAGTCTCATGCCACAGGCAAGGGTAGAGGGTCTCAGTGCCCAGTCTGACACAGAGGCTCAGAAAATGGTCAGAGAATGTTAAACTCCTAAAATAGAAAGTTCAGTGAGGAAAAAAAACCCCTTAGTCATGTAAGTAGACTTTATATTTTGACTTTTCCACTTTCAGTTCAGAACACAGTAAGTTCTTTAATAAATTGTATCAAGAATCTAAAGTGTGCTTCAAAATATTATTATTACATATATAGCATAATAATATCGCAATTCATAGCCCCCAATCCCTGTAATTTACTCAAAAAATATTCAGGGCAGGCAGCTTCAAGTTTTGCAAAAAAAGCTGAGGGCTATCTATGCAACTTTACATTTAAAGTGATTTTATAATTTTGCCATCTACACTCCCAGACGTTTCCAATGTCTTACAGAAGTTTCTGCAAACCATCTGCAAACTTTTATACGTCTGCATTCTCAATAAGGCAAAACCAGGCACTTACAGCAGCATTAAACACAGACATTTAACACTTGGATATTCAATATCTGCTGCAAGCATAAATGGGGATATTTTTCTCCCATATAATTTTTTGCAGTTCAAATTATAATTTTTCACCAGGCAAATTAAAAAAAAAAACAACAAAACCAAACATCAGTGCTGAAGGTAAAAAAGTAGCAACTTTTAAATGCCAAACACATGCCCTAAGAGAGGCAACAAAGTGTGGAAGTTTCAACAACAACATGAAACAAGCACTTCAGCCTCCCTTCCTTCCCTCAAAACTATTTTCCTCTTCTTGATCAACTTTCATGCTGTTTGTTTTTGCTCTCTGGAGTTTCCCATTCATTTCCATGCAAAGCACAGCAAGGAAAGCAGAGAGTTAAAGCTGCAGTTGCAACTGGTGTGAGCCTTTACTATTAGCTTGAATTTACTGAGCAATCTCTCCTTAAAAAGAAATAAGAAAAAAAATTCCTCACTGCACTGTAACACTGAGAAGCATATTTAAAAATTCTCTCTCGGGTCTCTCTAAACATCTGTTCAAAGGTTTTGCTGTATCTTAAAAGGGCTCTAATTACCAGAAACTCCTTTCTTACTTAAGCCCAGGGCTCACATTTCGATTATAACTCAAGATCCAGTTAATTTAGGGCTAACCCCAAAATGCCTGTACCAAACAGAAGAAAACATAGGCCTACCTTAAAACTTTCCAGCTTTTCAGAGGATCCAAGTCAGAGATTATAGACACCATTGTAGGAATAACAATAATAAAATATGTATATTAAAAACAAAAAACAAAAAAAAAGAAGAAAAACCACATCAGAGGATCCAAGTCAGAGATTATAGACACCATTGTAGGAATAACAATAATAAAATATGTATATTAAAAACGAAAAAAAAAAAAAAAATAAGAAGAAAAACCACGGCAGGGAAGGCTAACCACAAAAGCAGCAAGTACTCTACTCAGTGTGGGAATGACAACAAACCCAGCACAGCTCTTCCTCCTTCTCAAGCTGATAAGCACTTGTCCCAGCTTCTCTCCACCCCCAAAATCAATCTTGTGCTATATTGCTTCACAGTCCCAGTTTCATTTCTTCACCACTACCTTTTAAAGCCCTTGTAATCTGCTCCAACTGATCAAATTTGACCTTTTTGTAGTCCACTTTATTCCAAGCACAGCCCTCAGTTAAATCTCTCTTTATTAACACCGTCCTTCTTGGCTTTCTTTTGGAGCAAACACAGCTCAAGCTCGAAGCCTCCAGTCTTTGCCAGCAATCATTTACAGATTACTGCAAGCTGCAGCCTTCTCCTTTTGGGTATTTCCTTCTACCTTTGAGGTTTGTTTTTATATTATTTTCTGAGGGTTGGTGGTGGTCTCCCTTTCCCTGTTCTGTGCAGGTTGGAGTTTGACACTTTTAAAGGAGGGACTTTCTAAAGCAACTCCTCTCCCACCCTTCCCTCCTCCCCTTGTCCCTCACCCCCATATGGAGAGACAGACACACGCATTAAAAGCAGTTCACAACCTTTGGAATACAGAACAATCTTTCTCCCCCCTCTCTGTCCTTTAAATCTATTAGAATTGATAGACTTAAACACAGAAGCTGTGCTTGAAATGCACTGATCTAAAGCAAGGCTGCTATTATGGAGGAATAATAAAAAGTCTAATCATGCAAAGCCAGATGTAACCCTTTGGATGTTTGAAAGGGGTGAAGGTGCCTGTATAGTTCCATTAAATCAATATCTTTTTTTTTACTACTTAAAAAATAAATGGTAAAGCATCCTCCAGATTACTGTGGTGATCTGAAAAGTTGTGTAACTGCTGATAGTGTGTATTTACTTAGGAAAATCGGGTTTATTGGCTTCTTTTGTGTTTCTGTAATACTTTTTGACATTGATTTTTCTCTATTTCGATATTTCTTTTGCATTTTTTTCCTTCTAAATGTTTTCAATTCGTACTGTAAATGACAGTAACCTCTCCTTGAGCTCCACCAATTCATTAGGATTTCTGGAAATTCCCGAATTAAAATTCTTATGGGTGAAAAAAGCAAAACAGTACCTTATGAAGTGTTCAGTCAGAACCAAACTACCCCAACTGGTAGATACTTCCACTCTGATATTTATATCACAGGCATATGCTCCTAGTTTCCCTCTGCCATCAGCTCTCTCACTCTCAAAAAAAAAAAAAAAAAAAAAAAGAGTTAAGATCAGCCCTTGTATGTTAAAAGAAGCAGTATTATGGTGGTCACAGAGAGATTTGGGAAATCTGGCAGTATGAGACACACTCATGGAACATAATAAGCAATATTATAAGATATAATGAACTTTTAAGTCTTCCACTGCCTCCTTCTTTGGTGAGATGAAAACTTGAGTGGTGCCTAAACCTTTTCAGGCTCCCTGGTCTGCTGGAGGCTGGGTTTGAGCAGCCTGAGCCCCCCTTGCCGGCTGCACAAAGGCAGCTCAGTCTTGCCCTGGCCAGAAGGTGACACCGAGGCTTCCCACCGCCCAAAAAAAAGAGAATGTGACCATTTTTCCTGCCAGACAGCAGCCAGCTGATAGTGGCCAAACAGAAACAACCAGTTTTAAATTACCCTGATACAAAATGCCTTCTTTGCTGAAAGGCCAGAGCATCGTTGACCCCTCGTTTAGGAGAAACACTGAGTCACCTCCTGCCAGGTGAAGCTCCCGGCCCTCAGCCCGTGGGGCCCTATCTGCTGATCAGGTTATCAAGTCAGACCTCAAGTTCAGACTCTGGAATCTCACATCCTCCCCTAGGCAATGCTTCCAACAGCTTTGCTTTGTCTCAGAGGGGTGTAGCGAGGAAAAACACATCAGAGACAGCTGATGGTGGGATTGCAGATCTGGGCCGGGAGGGTGGAGGGCAGCTGGGCCTTACAGATGTTCCTCTTGAAACCTGCGGGGCACAGGGTGTTTCTCACCTGATCCACACACATCTCTGAGCAATTCTGCAGAGATAAGGCTTCTACACAGCTCTGGAAACTTTGGGCCCTATATGTGTTTAACTACAGGAGGTGGGCAAGATGCTTGTAATGGAAAATTAAATTCAGTTGTTTCCTTGTGGAACTGAGGAAACTTTTTTTTTTTTTTTTAAGCATGGAAAGCAAATAAAAAGAGGTTGGTCAATGTCTCTTTTATTCCTCCCAATAGTTTGTAAACCACTGTTATAGATGTTAATCCCTTCTTTGACCCTGAGGAGGACATCAGTGGTTGCAGCACACTGCCTTTTCTCTTTCCACTCTACCCTATTGCCACATTTGCTGGTTTTAGAGCTGCGCTCACCTATTTTCCCATGCAAACTTCTCACTTAATATTTTATATCGTGTAAACATATTGATGACCAGGGTCAAATTAAGAAAGGTTTCAAGCTTAGCTTGCAAAAAAACCAAAAGTCAAAATACCCTGACTTCTTCTGACACATTTTCAAGCCAAGTTTGTGTCCTTGTCACATCCTCTTGCAGGTCAAGGTGAGAAAGAGGCAGATGTTTTGTCTTTATACCCCACTGCACCAATTTACTCAGTGTCTTACTTTGTTCATCCCAAAATTCCACAACCTATGTCTATTTCAAGAATTGTATCTCTAACAAGTACATGTTATACTTTCCATAGATACATTTTTCACTGTCTTCCCACAGAAAATGCTCCATTATTTCTGCCAACATATCCACATGAAAACTGTAGTGCAGGAGTAAATATACTTATTCCTTTCCCTTTTGCACTTCTCGTGGTTATTTCTATTTTTTTAATCTCAAATTCTTGTGTCTGGAACAAAAGCCATATCTCCGTTTTGCAGGACCTTGGTGGCATTTTGCCAGCTTTTCCTACAACACTGAGGACAGTAACTATGAGCCTTCTAAAAATAAAACTACGAGATCAAGTTTAGCACAGAGGAACTTGCGACAGGCAATGGATTTTCCAAAACAGCCTCACGTGTTTCATAAAGCATGTAGCTATAGTAGGAGAAAACAAATAAAACAGAAACAGAAACTTACTGTAAAATTATTTTAACTCTTGTGCTTAGATAGCAGACTCCAGCCCAGCTTTTAGCCAAATGTTTTTATCTGTTAGGGCTGAGGACTTTGTATTCAAAACTTTTATTTTTATGCTTTGAGTAAAGAAATTTCCTATGATCTTCAGCTTGTTTGCCAGGAAACCACCAGCACATCTGTGAAATATTACTTAAGCAAATTTATTACTGGTAGCCAGAAGGCAACAACCCTAAAAAATTTCTCTACCTGCTTAAATCCAGCCTATTGTGGAATTTGTATCTTTCATGCCATGACACGTTCCCCAGTGAGAACTTATCAGTTCTCAGTTAATATGATAAAGAAGTACAAGCTTTCCAAGATTTTGAGTCATGCTAAAATAAATATATATATATACTTTTGAAAACAGCATTCCTGTATACACACATACACAAAAGGATCTCTAAGCAATGTCATCATCCTTAGTTTAGACAGCTGTGGAGTCAAAAAAGTTCCAGATCAGCTAGCTACAAACATTTGAAGGTCAAGTACAGGACAAAGCGTTTAAAAAAGCAAAAGCAGTTATGGCTACTGAGCATTAGAAAGATGATTTTATGTCATGAGGTTCCCCCCCCAGCTCTTTCTTTACCAGAATCCTATTGGACTGAGAACTTCACAGTGTTGGGCAAGATAATAAACCAAGTATAGTAAGCAGTTTGGGTTCGTTATTTAATCTCCTTTCAAGGGTGTTATCTCACTCAAAATATTTTAGGAGCCAAGGAAGGTCTACCAGAGCACAGCCTTTTAGTCAGGGTGCCCAGCAGCCTGGTTATCAGGCAATAATAGATAAATAAATAACCTTCTAGCATCTTCCCAATACAGATTTTCTGTTGCTGTTTCATACAAAGCAATATTAGGTTATTTGAAAGAAATCTTGGTCTTTTACCAGGAAAACCTCACTCTCCCTGGGGAGCCTGCTGTTAAACAAAAGCTCAGCTATTAAAGAGTGGCCTCCAACTTCAGGGCTGCTGTTGGGGGCTGATAAAGTCTCTTCTCCAGACTGTCTCATGCTGTCCCTCCCCATCAGCCTTGCCACCCCCCTGCCTCTCCTCCTAGTCCCTAATGCCTCGCCTTTTAAGCAATGGAGTGACTAATTGAAAATGCATTCCAATGCTTTACAAGCAGCTTTTTCTTTCCTGCTGACCAGCCAAATGTTTTAAAGTTGGCAAGATGCTGCTTTAACTTGGGAACTTGAGCGCTGTTCACGGCCTGGATGTGTGAAAAAATTCTGGCTGAATTTAATAATTCTGATGGAAAAAAAAATTAAAGATCTTACTCCTAGAACTGGTGTAAATAAGTCCAAATATTATTATGAATATTTAAAGCTAGTCCATTCTTTCTTTGTGAAATACACAATTTGGGGGACAAGAAATTTTAAGTCCCAAGTCTAAATAATTCCCAAAGTCATGCACTGGCGCTTGTGCAGAACCGGAGGAAAAGCAGTCACAAGCAGGCATAAATCCAGCTGACAATTACTCTTTGGGAATTGGGAACTGCAACCAGAACACCCCGGAGACAGCAGTCGCTGTTTCACTGCAGGTCAATGGCCAACTGGGCTGGGATTCAGCACATCTTATCACACACTGGAACTTAGAAGTTGGCTTCATCCAGCAGCTGCAGAGATTGAAGGGTTTTGTTTCCTTGCTGATTGTACAAAGCCTGCACTTTAACAGTTAATCATTAATCTTAAATTGCATAAATGTGTCTCATACTTATCGACTTCTCACTTTTACAGTCTGCAGAGACAAACTTTCAAGAGATTTTTTTTTTTATTCGTGATTGTGTTTTTAATGGATTTTCAAGTACTTTCAGGTTTTGCTCATGACAACTGCTGCAATAAAAAGCCTCTCGAACAAAGATGTGTTTTGTGTCTATTCACCTAGCAGAAAATCACTATTACGACATACTTCATTATGAGAGAAATGCTTTCCAGCCCTTCTGAAGAGACAGTCATCCCCAAACTCCCATCAGCCTAATTGTTTTTAAGGTGTTTGTAGTTCACTTTAAACACGATATGAACCAAACATTTACATCCTTTGCTGAATTTCTCTTTACTGGCCAGAGGGAAGGTTTCTTCATTCTGCAGTACTGGCAGAGCAAGAACACTTCTGTAGTCTGAGTCAGGGCTTGCCCTTCCTCACCCAACAGAAAGAATGAAAGAGAAGAAAAGCTCCTTGTATTTGCCAGACATGTTCAAAAAGAGCTCCTTGCACACCCCAATCTGCTTCTTTCATTCCATTTGGCAGAGTCAGGGGTCAGATTTGGTGGAGAGGAGAAAAGCAGCCATTAACTGTTCCAGCACCGCAGCAGACTGAGGAGCCTAAGCTGACACTGTCTGTCTTTTCATTTCCATTCTTTTGGTGCCAGGTCATACAGTGAGCACCAAGAGGTCCTTATGAAGCCTTATGAAAAGGTTATTGTTCAGGCTGCCTTCATAACATAGCCCAGAAAATAAAAACTTTGGTGATGACCTTAGTAAGTGCTTTGTTGTGAAGGCCTTGTTTTCACACGGACCACAGCTGCATTTGCACAGCCCCAGTGCCACCTCATGCAGTGTTGGAGAATAAATCTAAGGGTAATTAATTTATGCTGAATGCATACTGTAAAATGTTTAGGAAACCATTTCCTAAGAGACAAAAGAAAATGAGTGGCTCCACATCCATATCTGTCTTTTAATAGACTCTTCAAATATTTACCTCTGGTTTTCTATCCATCACAGAAATTCAAGCAATAGGATAATTATTGGTAAGGGACTAGGTGGAGATGTTCAGTTAATTCCTCTATCTGTCTTCTTGACATTGAGAAAACTGTTTTTTTTATCTGTGCCCTACTTTCCCATCTGGGAGGGACAGACACCACCCTAGCAATCCACAGAGCAGAACACTAGGAACTTAATAGAAGACACAGAAATTGGCAGCTTTATGAAATTCCCTCCTTTCCAAAACTGTTTTAAGTATAAATCAACTGAAATGGTGGTTCATCATTCAGTGTAAAAGAACATGATCTGTTGAGACAGATGGCTGCTACCACTTCAAAAATTAAAGAGTTGCTGTAGCAAAGTAAGGAACCCTGAAGATTTAAATAAGTGATATATACCATACCCCTTAGAAAGAAAACTATTTAAAAGCTCCAAAGTCCTAGAGAGAAATAAGCATGGAAAAGTAGCAAAGGGGAATAATTACTCAATTAAGAAAGTGGTGAAATAAATGGTCCATTTCTGATATTCATATTTATTAAAGTACATTCAGGCACATGATTGTGACGTATCAAGCACAAACACCTATTTTATGCACTGAGCTTATATCTGTTAAACAGAGAGAGAGGTACAAGGTCCCTTGTGTGCTTTGCTATTGACCTAAAGATGATGACATGTGAGGAGGGAAGGAGAAAATGCTTCAGATGCCAGAGCAATCCCATACATATTTCATGTAAAGGCATGGAGGAGAGCCCTTTTAGCCTGTGTCTGAACTGCACCAGCACAGCCTGAGTTTACCCTGATGCTGCTCAGGATTCAGGATTTGCTGTACTCACTAGAAATAAAACTGTTTCATTTCCCCTTCCTATTACAAAGGCTGGGAAGAGCTGACAAAACAGGAAGGTAACTTTTTGCTGTAACAGCTGGCAGGAGATTTTTATAAACACAAAAACCAATTAAGTGTCCTGATTCTGGGCATGTAACTCCCCTGGAGCCTTTGTTTAGAAGTGCTTATCTGCTTGCATAGGCACAAGCAACCAAAAATCCATGTACAGGTGTGTGTGTGTATCCAAACAAAGCACCATAGAGTGCACTGAAATGAGCTGTTGCTCTCCTGAGGAAAAACCCAACACGTTATCCCTGTGAAAACAGTACTGGAGAGAGTTTCATAACAGTATTACTTCATCAATAGAAGGCTGGCATTAAATTCAGTTCTAAAGGACAGCTTATCCATAGAAAAAGTTCACTCTAAAAGTTCTAATTCAGGGAAAGTCAGAAAAAGCTTTTTTTTTTCATTAGGTATTGAATGCAGCTGTCTACATTTATTACCTAAAGAAACATTAATTTCTGAAAAAGCAGTACCATATTTTTTTTCTTTTTTTCTGAGGATCGCTCATTTTAAAAAGGAACATCATGTAAACGTACATATATTCATTCATTCATTCATTCCCATGTTGATGATTCCATTACTTCCTACATCTGTTCATAAAAGTCTTGTACCTTGCAAAGCACTAATAGCTATTGTAGCCCAGGTTAAATTATTTATATACAATGGGTCATAGTCACACACATAATTTGTTTACAGGAAATACTTTTTTTCCATTCAAAAATACTCAAAGTCTCATGCCACACTTCTCTCTCTTGCTGACCTCATTTACACAAGCCCAAGCATGTTGGTGATTTTTCTCCCAGACAGGGCCTAGGCTGTGATTCCAATAAAGAGAAGCACAGGTCCCCATGTTGAAAATAAAACATTTTTATTGCTTTCTAAACCTGGGGCATAAACATTCATTGCTTCATCTGACAAAATACAACCAATAAAGACTGCAAAAAGAGTGAGATTAATAGAAGCAGCTTTCTAGAACATTGCACTACCCTCTAGACACTGGAAGTCTTGAAAATTGCACATCGTAAAGTTTGGCCTGTAGGAGAGCAAGGAAAATTCCCTTCTTTCCTCATTTGGGTGTTCAACCTAATCAGATCCACACTTCTCTGGAAGCTGCACAAGACCTAATACAGGCTGAGTCTCCCAAGTCTGTACAGGATTTGTTACTAATGATTCATGGGGTGTCCTTGGGAAACTTCCTTCATTTCACAGGTTCCTGTAATATCAGGCAAGCAGAGATCAGTGGATCATAAAATCATAGAATACCTTGGGCTGGAAGAGGCATTAAAAAACATCTTATCCCACCCCCCACCTGCCATGGGCAGGAAACCTTCCACCAGAGCAGGTTTTTCAGAGCCCCATCCAACCTGGCCTTGGACACTTCCAGGGATGGGGCAGCCACAGCTTCTCTGGGCAACCTGTGCCAGGGCCTCACCATCCTTTCTGTAAAAAATTTCTACCTAACATCCAATCTATTTCTACCTCTTTCAGCTTCCCATCTTACATTTCACTGCTCCCCCATCTGACAGAAATTGAGAGGATTGAACTACAAATTGTTGCTCAACAGCTGGGAAGGAGTTCAGTCTCTGCATGAGGAAACCAGGAGGGGAAGATAGTGCTGCTTTTCATGGTAGATTCTTCAGATAATTTATATTTCTCTTTTAGTTTGTTGCTTGTCTTCAAATTAGAAGTTCCAGCTGTTGCTAATCATTCCTTACCCAGTAGTTTGAAAAAGCTTTTTCCTCTTGCAGAAAGAGGTGTCTAGTCACTAACCAGGCTGCTTTAAATACCCCAAGACTTCTTTTTTTTTTTTCTTAAAAAAAAGTTGCTTACTTCCTTAAGAAGTAAGCAACTTTCTTTTCAGATTATGTATGCTGAATCTAAAATTCACATTCATTTTGTGATGTCAATTGTGAATTCAGGCTTCACATTGCCATAGATATCACAAGCTGGCACAACACTGGGCCTAACACTTCTCCCAAAACACAATCATCTAGCTGAGGCCTGTTTGGGATATTAATTGGCTTGTGTTCAACCCAGTTAACCTGTGCTCTGTTGGTCATGAACAGCCACAATCTTCCCTAGACTGCCAAGGGATGCAAAATACAAAGCCTTGAGTGCCATTTTCCCATTGAAATGCCATAAGGGAATGGTATTTTTAAAGGAACTCCTAGGTTACATTTGTTACATTCTTATTAGTCAAATATTTTTTGGCCAAAATTTTGTATCTTTTCTTATATTTCCCCTTTTGCTGACAGATTGAGCAGCCTGTGCATATGTGGGGCAGCCCAGCTTCCTTTTTTGAACTGGCATTACCTTAACCATGGCCATGGTAAGGCAAATAAAAATTCCTCTTGAGGGCAGATTAAACCAGTTTACATATTTGAGATAATCCATTCCCAATAAATGCTTCTAGATATCTAAATTTCTACAAATTTGAAAGAAATTTCATTATCCTCGTGTGATATGAGCAAATAATTCTGCAATGTTTCAAATACAAAACCAAAATATATGTCACCCAGGATCTAGAGAAACCTATTGCCCACCTCCATCTCTCCTGATGTGCTACTGAAAATTTCCTTCTGAATAGTGATGACCTATACCAAGAGATCGTGTACAAAAGGAAGTATGAAACTACTTTAAAAGAAACTGTTTTAACTGAGTGTTCAGCCCAGCATGGAGAGGCAGTGCCATTTTTTATCCTCACCTGTACATGCTGAATATTTTCCAGGTCTTGCTGAAACAAAAGCCTAGTCCCCATCTCCCATCTGGCCCCTCTCCCCCACCACCAGAGGTGAAAATGATTTTTGTGAAACCACCCAAACTGATATTCCAAACTCTTGTGTGAGCAAAATTGTCATGGGAAGCTATCCTGACCTTGATGTCAGGACAGTTTTTGGACATCTGGAATGGAAAACCAGTACTTGAACATTAATGTAGCACAGAATCTTTCTGCTGTAAAACCAGGCACAAGACTGGAGGAGTAGAAGCTGTAACTTCATCAGCCACCAAGTTGGGCAGAAAGGAGAGCTTCACCAAATCAATGAAGTGTTTCGGATCAGGATTTATTCTGTAGGTCTACTCAGAGAAAAGGGAAGGTGCTCTCCCCTCTGCAAGCATTGCATGTGAATTTTTGAGACCTATCATCTAAAGCTGAGAGACTAAATTCAGTGTGTATGGACACTTTCTGAAAGACTGCCAAAGGCTTCAGAAATAGGAACATAAATTGAAGGTGAACAAAACTGCAATTGAATCTATCTCCAGTAAATATAATTAAGAAAATAACCTAGTGAATGAAAAATACATTGGACTTTTAGAAATCATGTCATTTTCAATAATACAAGAAAAGGGGTCCTAAAGGCAGGAATTCCCAAATTAAATAGTGATAGAAGAATCACTTTGAAGTAGATAGTCTATCCCAGAGCCAAAGACTATTCCTGCCTTACCAGCAACAATACCAGTATGTGGCAATAATGTTCACAGTCCTCTGAGCTATAGCACTGCTGTTTGCTCCTGGCACACCTTCAGCTTTTTCCACTTGGTCATAGTCCTGACAGCCACCCCCTGCTCTGCCTCTGGCTTCTCTACTACAACCTGATGTATTTCATAAATTTTCATTTTTGCCTATTCCTCCTTTCCCTCCCTCATTTTTTCTTGCTCTATCTCTATTTATCTAAAATTTCTGTCCATACTACTGGGACGGCATAAGCTTCCAGCCAAAGGTATCCTCTTTCCTCACTGTGGAATTATGATAATCTAATGAACCATGAATGAAGAACTGTCTATTTTCCAATCAGTTTCATTCAGGATTCTTCTCCTTTGGAAAATTATCTCTTTGAAAGCACCAGTATGTGAATGACTAGCAGGTATGTACTCACTTTGCTGTACTGAATGTAATCGTGTCATGATCATTCATCCTTAGGCAACACAGTCCAGGGACAAATCCATCTTTATCCAACATAATGAAGTCCAGGAGAGACTTTGTTTGCATTGAGCACAATATAATTTATGTTTGAAACTTAAAAACCCCAAACAAATCATCATCGATTATTTGCTACCAAGTGCATGGATACAGTAGCCTTGACTGAGGAAATGAAATAATTGAATCCTAGCATGAGCTGGGTTGGAAGGGACCTTAAAGATCATCACCTTAAAGGTGCCAACCCTGCCACCCTGGACAGGGACACCTGTCAGCAGATTGCCCAGTCTCCTATCCCACCTCCCTTGAACACTTCCAGGGACGGGGCCATCTCCCATCACACCTCCATGTGTTACTGACTGGTGCTTATGGAATAACACATCCTGGGGTTTGATTTGTGTCTCCTGCTTGAAACAGTTGAGTGGAGTGTGCTGGTTTTGGCTAAAATCCCCTTTGAATCACCACGTCACAGCCCTGAGGGGTGTGCACTCAGTGCAGATGCAGGCTGTGGGTTTAGTGCTTCTCCTGCCATCCATTGTCCATGACCTTTTTGACCTGCACAGATCTTCACAGCCTCTGGGCACTTCCTATTCCACTCATTCATTAATTCCACAAATTATCTCCATTTCAAGTACCCTTTTATGGCAAGTATATTTTATGTTTTGCAGAGACCCTTCTTTCAGATTTCTCTTTTTGAGCAACCTGGTGCGACCTCATGGCTGTCCCGGCTTTGACTAGAGAATTTCTGAGGTCCTTTCCCACCCCAGTCATCCTATGATCCAAAAATCCTCTCCACTCCTTTTATTTTTTTTCCCCACTCCAGCCATTTTCAACTGTTTATGGGTACAGGTACCAAATCTGCTTATTCTAATCAGCAGTGTTTCAACAAGATAACATTATCAGATTTTTAAAATATAAATTCCAAGTTCCCTTTATTTTAATTCATGATACAGAAAGAAATTACCTCATGTGAGAAATAAGAAAATATATTTCATTGATGAGCAAGTAAAATTTTGAGTTTAGATTGCCTGGACCTTCTAACAAATTAGTTTAAAATCCTCTAGGCTGTTCCAGCTGTGATTTGACTGAAATATGAGCACTGTGTGTGTGGTTTACCAGCTGAGGGTCAGTCTGTCAGTGGGGAATGGGGGGAGACTGAGCTCCAGTACATCTTAGCCAGGTTACATCTTTCACAAACCTGTAAATCAGGCCTTTTCCCAACATTCCTCAATCCCTGAAACGTCTGCTGTGCTGTGACTGTAGCCTGCCAGAGCCATCCTGATGTGTCCTGCCTGTCACTCTCCAGCTTGCCACATTACTGAGATAATTGAGGGGGCAGCATCTGCTCCCCTGCATCCTTCCGGGGCTCAAGGAGCAAGATGTGGTGATGAGATTATAAAAAAAATAGGAAGAAAAGGGAAAACAATGGTGTAAGGCACATGTTGGGATCTTCTGAGGATTGTGCAGCAGCTGAGGCCGGGGGATCTGGGGGATGAGTCATTTCAGGCAGACACAAACTTTCCCCAGCACTTCCCCACCTTACATGAAAGGAAAGGCAATCGGAGCCAGACCATCTGGACAGCTCTGTGGGAGCAGAGCCTGCAGAGAGGATGGGGCCGCCCGCGATGCTGAGCTGGAAAGAAAGCAAAACAACTTGCTCTGCAGACCTTCCCCAGCTCACTCATCAGCAGCCATCAGCTGATTTACACCAACGAGCACTTGCAGCAATTAACCCTTATTATCACTCTCCAAACGGAAAAGAAGGTCAAACCAAAGAAGAAAAAAATATTATGAGAAGGGTGACATTAAATTAAATCTGTGATAGGGTTTCAGAACCATTGCTATTGAAATCAAGGGAAATTTGCCACAGAACATGCAGCATAGGTTGGAAAGTGCTGTAAAGGTTCATAGTGTCCTACTGTTGTCACAGCACTGTACTATAGTCACAAAGGGTTTAGAAGTTAAATTTGAAATAGAAATTCATAGGAGAGGGAACTAAACAAGCAGGATAATGTGTCACCAGAAAAAGGAGATGGGCAGAGCTTGACAATTTGTATGATAATCCCAAGATGACTTCCTCATTGATCAGATTTCTTTTGCTACACAAGTCTTCCTCTGTGCAGATTACTGTGAAGCAGTCAAAATTAACATTTGTTCTTTTATTATTAGACTACAAAATTTCCAACGTTCATAGCTTCCTCAGTTATCACTTTCCATTAGCCCCATTACCCAATTAACTATTCTTTTTCTTACAATGATTTTGGTTCTGAATTACCCAGCAGTAAAACATACAATGGAAAGAAACTGGTAATTGTTGTATGGAGCTATGCTATTTATTGAGGAATGTGTGGACCTATCTCATACTAAATACAGGCTAAAAAGAGGAAAAATGCCTTAAAATTTCTGTAAATGTAACCAAATATTTAACCATACCTGTTCCCACATGAAATATATTCTCTCCCACACCCCAATATTTATTGCCTGTGAAGACTATTAAGGAAAGATTTATTCTAGTTGAATAAACTAGGCAGTAGCTAAGATAGAAACTGTTGGCTAAAACTATAAATTACTCTAAAATGACAAAGGACCTTTCCACACAGCCTAATAAATTGTAGAATTTCTGATACACAATTCCTGTATTAAGTTATTTCAAGCCTTACATGCAAGTAAAGGACTGTTGGTTTCATCAAAACTGTGATGCATACTTGATGACACCAGGTCTGTTAATTTTAACTTTTGACATAGAGGCTTTATGAATTATATCAGTATAATTTTGGAAATTGCAATGGAATGTGACAACCATCACTGCTTCCCTCTTATGGATTGCTGCAGAAAGTGGTTGTGTCCACCTATACCCTTCCAAGTAGATTTGGAATCTCTTAAGTTAAAAAAATTAATTATGGGAAAAATGCTATACAAATTAAAAGATATTCTAGTTACCTCTGAAATGATCAGTACTAAAAGGGTTTTAAGGTACTAGAAAGTTTTGGAGTTTTAAAACAAAGAGCATGAAGGGGTCAGAAAAAATATTAGAAATAAGGTTTAGATTAAATGAAAGTCATAAGAATGTATTTCTCAGAGAAAATATTAGTGGATTCATATAAATTATCTTTCCTTCTAACAGATATGTTAAGTTCTGATGTAGAGTGGGTCTCTGCTGTTCAATATATCAAGAAACAAAAGTTCAGGTATGTGCCCTGACAGAGGCAAATTTCTGTTGTCTCTAACCTGGCAGAAATATAGGAAATGTAAATATAGCATAAAAGCCTCACTGTGAAGCTGGGCACGGGTACACCTCAAATCCTAATTAGTTTATTGATTAGGTCTATAAAGATTGTGTCCTGTTAACAAAAAGGATGTGTTATCCATCCTTTGCCTATTGTAGTGCTGTAGCAGTTCCAGCAAGTTTAGCATATAGATTTATACTCTTGTCTCTACAGTCCATTTATTAACAAGTAGCTCAGAGGATTTAGCTAACCCCCATCTGGTGACTTGAAAAGCAGAAGTGCAAAAATATCAAAGGAACAGAAATAAATATAATTTTAACTGGTCTCCATCTGGCAATTTTAATAATGGAAATGCAAAGTTGTTAAATATGGGAGCTATCCAGGCTTTGTGCAAAAAAAAAAAAAGAAAAATTGTACTTAAAAACGTTTTACAAGTCAAGACATGTTAGATAAGAGTTTAGCTGAGGGTCGACAAACTTCAATATCACAGAAATCTGGGTCACAGTTTACCCTAGCACAGAAAAAGCATATTTCCTCTTAAGTAATGGGACTTGCAGCACTTTCTTCTAGGTTGGAAACACAGGCTGAACAAGGAAATTTCAAAAATACTTCCTTCTGCAACCGAGGATGTGGCATTAATTTAAATTTTTTAAACACTTTTACATTCTCAAAAATGTTTTCTTTTAGTGTTTGGTAGCTGAAAGGGTTAAGGTGGCTCAGGAAGAGCCAGATATTGGGCTCATTTGAAAGAATAAAAGAGAACAAACCCTCACTGACTATTTTAGTTGATTCTTACAAACCAGATTTGCATACTTCATTAGGAAACTTGGATGCTGGAATCATCAGTGCTACAACATTTAATGAGATATATTTTCAAAGTCAGTCTAAAACCTTTGCACAGCAGGTTTGGAATGATCATGGTTTGCATTTTTCTTCTTTTTTTCCTTCTTCCCACTTCTCACTTTTGTTTTGTTTCACTTTGAATACTTCACAGTGTTTGTATTTTGAAAGCTGGCCTATTTTCCCTCACAAAGCAGATTCAGTTTGTGGTGTAAATGCTAAATCAGCATGTGTCAAACTTGTTAAACCTTTTTTATGCCAGGCCTTGAAGGACCTGATAAAATAAAGCTGTAAAGATATACATTTTAATAAAACATTATTCATGCACTGTTAGTCCACAAAATATTCTCATGTACTATATAGAAATGAAAAGCAGCATTTCTCTGGCCTAAAGCTAACTTTTTATTACTCCCTTGGTAATTTTTCCTTCTTTAATACTACTTTATTTATTTATTTTACAATAAGCCTTCAGAAAAGGGGTAGCATTTTTCTCAACACTTTTGCATGTGGTTTTTGGTTTTTTTCCCCCCTGACCTTTTACATCATCTATAGAATAATTCAATAGGGATGTGGAAACCAGGCAGAGTAACTGCTGGAAGCAATGTATGCTGATCAAAACCCAGAGAGAGCAGCTCTGTCGAGAACACAACTGTGGTTGTGTGGTTCAGACACTGGCTTGGGAGTCACGAGATCTGGGTTTTCTTCCTTAATCTGCCTGACCTCTCTGAGTGATACCAGCTCTCTGTTTGCTCAGCAGGAATGATAATATTTACATTCTCTCATTCTTTTGTCTATTAAAATGATAGTGACTTGAGAATCCTACTGTCTTTTGCAGTGCTCTGACACGGTGCAGTTATTCCAGCTGATGTTTTCAGGTATTACCATCAGGTAAAAATGAACATGAGGGACCCAAGCACTGCAGTTATTCCAGCTGATGTTTTCAGGTAAAAATGCACATGAGAGATCCAAGCATCCTGCCCTCATGTGTGACTGCACTCCTGCAGGTCTGAGGAAGAAAGCCCTGAGACAAGGAGGGCTCCAGTGCTGGCCTGTAGGCAAAGCCAAGCCTTTATGTGCTAGAAGTACTGGAGCATGAAGTTTCACATTTCACAAAATCATAGAATTATTTGGGTTGAGAGGGATCTTAAACACCAGCTGGTTTCAACCTTCCACTAGGCCAGGTTGCTTAAGGCCCCATCCAAGATGGCCTTGAACATCTCCAGGGATAAGAAATCCCCAACATTTCACAATCTGCATGTCCTTTAAAGCACTGGAATGTCTCAAGTGTCCAGTACTGGCAGCCTAGGGTAGGCTTTCCCAAGACACCCCCTGGAAGGCAAACTATATTCAGTGATGTGGAATTACCTCTAGCTCTCATTCAAGGCATCTCTTTCATTGGTCTGGTTTTCTGCTCTTTGGACCATTTTCACAGTTGTGACTCATTTTTCTGCCAGCCATTCATTCAACTGTATCAGTGAACATGAACTCTGTGCTGCTCTCAAGGACATCATCAGATTTCCAGGCTTTGAGAGCTACAGAGCTACAGGACTTCTGGCTCTCAAGGACATCATCAGATTTCCAGGCTTTGGGAATGTACAGAGCTACAGGACTTCCAAAATTTGATCTCCTGGATGTCTCCTTCAGTGACTGGTTTTGCTACAAGGGGTCCTCTGTTAGAAGAGCAGCTACTATAGGGAATTCCAGCCCCACTAGACCTAAACTTCTTTCCACACTCACTGCTTTGTGGAAATCAGTATAACTTCCATGGATATTTGCTTCCTTTTGTCCTTGCAGACCATGCTGCTGCTGACTGACTGAATGACTAATAGTCAAGATTAACATCTGGATTGATAAAGACCTTCAGGAAGAAGTAAAGAATTTCTCTTCTGAGGCAGTAACAACCAGTTGCTGTGCAAATATCAAGGAGTGTAACTGGGTTAACTACAAAACCATAGAAAACCACAGAAAACCACAAGGATTGAAGGAGATAATTATCTTTAATACAGCATGACAAAGTATAATTTTCTCTTATTATGCAAAAAATGAGGTGCATGGAGCAAAAGGCAGAACTGCTGTAGGTAATGTAGTTCATCTCCTCCACTGTAGGCACTGGTAGCACAGAGCAGCTTATTCTTTCTTTTTCTCCCCATGCCTGAGAGTATTTTTTCCTGTCTTGAAGGAGTCCCACTGTTCTTCCCTGCCTTCCACACCTGCTCTCTTCTTCTTTGCTGAGCTACAAAGTAAAACAATAAACATTCAAGGCACAAAAATTCACATTGTTTGGCTCCTAGTACTCAGAAACCGACAAACTGAGAAGAGAACTTTTTCTAACTGAGCCTTGAGTTCCTCCTTCAGCAGATGAACTGCTCAAATATAAAAGTTTAATCCATATTCTGTCATATTTAGAGGTGATTTGGGCTGAGGATTTCAGTGGGATTCTTGCCAAAAGAGCAGGCAAGCAAGGAGTGCTGGCTGCTTGTGCAAAAGGGAGTAGGAAACAGTCCCAGGGTTTGGGAGGTGGGTTTTGCTGCACTGGCATGCTGGGAGATTAATGCAAGCCACTTAGCATCTCCTTCCTCCCCCCTTGCTGTGCCCTAGGTTCAGGAGGAACAATGACATTTTTCTCCTTTGTGCTGATTTGAAAGCTACTGATGAAAACTGCTACTTAAGGGTTAGTTAGAAATGTACAGAGGAAATTCTTGGAGGGGAAAAAGAAAGAAGAACAGTAAATATGCCTTTCAGTCCAAATGTATATGGCTTTTTTTAAGGCAGAAAAAAAAGTGCCTTTCTCAGAAAAATGATGTTTCCAGGAAAAAAAAAATCATTTTCACTTCACTATTTTTTTTTCTCTTCCGACTGCAAGAACATGTATGGAAAATTCCTGGCAAGTTCTAAAAACAAATTAATTCCTTGTTTTGCTAAACATATATTTATACAATGCTTATACAATTCACAAGAAAAGATGTTCTTAAAAGGAAAGACGGGTTGATTTACCATATCCCTGGCAGTGGAGCTGTTATTACCTTTGCTGCTGCTCAGAGAAATCTCAACAGGTCATAATGTTCCACTGTGTGTCTTAGACCTGAAGGAGCAAGGGAATTCTCATTCATTTAAAGATACTGCAGTACTGCCTCCATAAATTCACTCAATGGGACAAGATGTAGGCCTAGCTCGATGAGGCAAAGATAGTGTTTTATACCAAGTTTTCAAGCTTCATTCTAAATAGTCATTGATTTTGTGGGTATACATCAGATTTTTATGTTCTTCTGGATATCATTGTCTACAATTTCATCCTTTACTTTACAAAGAGCACCAATTGACTGGCACCCAGATTACATCCTATGACATCCATCTACTGTGGCTTAGGAACTTGCTATAAAGCAATAAAGCACTTTTATTTCATATAAAGAATGATTTATACTGAAGTAAATGCCTTAAGTGTAACACATCCACACTGGGTAATGTTATCACAGCGTATATTTCTTCTCTAAGAGTTAACCTACAATCCAACTTGCTTTGCAATGAATGTTTGCATAATGTAAAACAGCCACTTTGATACTAATAGAAATAAATGGCTGAAAGAACACAAAAAATGGAGAGCTTTTGCTTACTATTTAAATGCTTTCAAATATCAGTGCTGTGTGAAATTCTAATACACTCTCTGCAACAGTCAGACAGTAAAATGGTTCAAAGATTAGAAAATCACTTAAAAATGTAATTAATACAGGAGCACAATTCTCTGTGGTTTGTAAGATGTGATGCATTTAGTGTAGCAAATAAAACATAGCATAGGACAGTCATCCACATGCATTATACTTCTAATCCATTAAAATATGTACATAGATTTACTGTATTTGCCTTACAAACTTTGTATTTTCTGCTCTGGATTTTGAAGAGTGACGTTTAATTTAATTTTACAGCTTCTTTGCTGTCATTGAGGTTTTTTAGTTAATTTCTTCAGAAAATTTGTAGTTTTAAGCTGACAGTAATAAACCTGGAAGTTAAATATGTAAGAATATGTCCTAGAAATGTTTATCTTCTTCATGATTTGTAGTAGAATGAGTAGAAAGGGACAAGAGGATGTTGTCTAGTTCAACCTTCTACTCAGTCAAGGTCAAGTTTACTTTTCCATGGGCAGTGTCCTGGTTTTGGTGCCTAAATCTTCATACTGATATTTGATTAAAGGTTCAAGACTAGAAAGATGCTCTTGCTTTCAGCAGTCAGCTGTATCCTGAGCAAATCTGTGCATTGGTGCTTTGAAATAATGGTGTGTTTCCTCAGGGATCTCAGCTTCTGAAGCCATTATTATGTTTCTGTCTGCTTCATGAAAGTTTTGTCATGAGACAGTGTTGTTTTGCTCATTTCAGAGGAACTCAGTTTTTAAGGATTTCAAAATTGTCAGCACTTCTGAAAGTTTGACAGTTGCCTGAAGTTACTCTGCATAAACACTAAGATGCTCCCACAGTTAATACACTAAAAACTTCAGGTCAAGGCAAAAAATCTTTTGTGAGAAATCTAGAGCAATCTGGAACTCACTTTATAAACCTTGTATTTCTATTTTTCAGTTCTGTGCAGTGGTCTTAATATTTTCCATACCTTTATATCCTATAAGCTAATTTCTGAGTCCAGTAAGAAAAAGAAGAACCAAAATTCTGAAAATTGTAGTTTCTACAGTTCTCCAAGCTCTTGCACAAGAATATTGTTATGAGACCAAGGAAGATGCTATGCCCCAAAGTTAAAAAAAATAAATCACACTGGAGGCTTTCACAATATCAATAAAGATGAAAGCCTCCATAAACTTTATTGGATCTGAGTTTTCAGACTTTGAAGATATTTATTCAGGCCAAATAATTCTCCTAAAGAGAGTGCCTGGCCAGAGTGATGAACAATATGAAGTAGATAATTGCAAGATTAAGTCTGAAAGCACACTCAGAAGCCTAATTCCTTTTCATTGGACACCATGGAGACTTAAAAGGATAGTATTTAAGACAACCGATAAGTCAGCAAAGAGGAAGAAAATTAATGATGGGAAAGAAATTAGAAAATAAATGGTGTTTGGGAAACCGCAAATAATTATATATTTACAGCTGCACTTTGGGACTTAATATATCAGTGTTATGAGTGTGGTGACAAAGTGCTGGGGTGTTAGTAAGGAGTGGAGTTAAAGGGAAGCAGACACAGACTCTACATGGCAGAGCTGGTCCCTTGTAGGGAAGAGGTCCTGATCAGCAGGACCAAGGCAGCTGAGAGTCTTTGTGCTGACAGCCCTGTGCTGCTTCTTCTGCCCAACACTGTGAAATTCCTGAGGAGCTGAATCTGCTGTGAGCAGGATCTTGGGTGGACGAGGTCCCTTCTAGCCTGAATTAACACGTGAACCTATCCATGGTCCATGATGCCAAGGGAAAACTGCCTTGGACACAAGGTTGACAAGAGGTTGGGACACACATATGTGAACTAAAAGCCTACCCAGAGTTGCACTTGAAAGAGGAACAGGAGAGAGGCACTAAGGCAGACCAAAAGTGGCCACTTTTCCTCTTTCTAACCATTTATGTGCTTTCAGACCTTAATTATAACATGCTCAATCTGACGCTAATTCTGTGTGAGCTGCTGTGGAGTGGGTGAACAATACTTTCCATTAAGGTGTCGGGGTCAATGATATGGATAATTAGCTAGCTCCGTGGTTCAATACATTAATTTTCTCTGAAGTAGTAGTAAAACATATGTTGACTCTTGGTAACCTCGGTGTAGGTGTTGCAACCTTGTAATGGATGTGGATGCAATAACCTGCTTGAGCTTGTCTGCTTGAGATGAGGTGTTTTCTTAAGTGATGATGATGAATGCTGCTCTTCTAGGGAGTCAGGGAATGTCATTAAACCAGCTAATATTTTGCTGCCCTCCCATGCAGAGCTGGTATTGCTAAAGGGCAGCAGTGCTGTCAAATCCTTATAGGCTTGAGCGGGGAATAAAGCAGAGAGAAAACAGGATGAAAAAAGTAGATAAAGGGCCTAAGGTGAATTCAAGCCTAATACACAGTACGTTGAGTTGTTTTGTTTGCTTGCTTTTTTCCCTTTCTCAGTAAAAGTAGTTCAATAGTTATGGTTTTGTTTTTTCCAGCAGCAGAACCCCCCCTCAACCCTCTCCACACTCCTCAGTCACTAACAGAGTTCATTGTCTATCAATAAAAGCATTTCAGATCTCTCCAGACCTGGAGACACCAGGCAGAGTTATTAGTTCTTCTCCAGCTTATTCCAAGGTGCCAGAGTTCAAAATGAAAATGTACAGATTGCTGATAGCCATGCCAGAGCCAGAGAACTGCACAGATCTGTCCCTGCATCAGTTTCTGCAAATATATAAACACAAACCAGCACATCCAAGGATATAAAATTGAGAACAAATGCCTTTGCAAAGCATTTTTGTCTGTGACAGGCCCTTAGAAACTAGAGGGCAAATTCTCTGCTGATGTAATTAGCACAGTGTTGTTAAACTCCATGGACCTGCACCAGTTTAGAGACACATGAGATTTGACCCCATTACTTTATTTAGTGACACTTACAGTAATTTCAAATTGTCAAGTCTGCACTGCTATATTCCAACAAGTAACACCTTTAAACTCTGCTAATAACTTTTCCTCATCTAAAAGTTCTACAAGCAATTGTCTTTTTTTTATGATAAAACTTAAACCTTGAAAGATGATCTTTGAGTTTTCTGTGCAGCAGTTTATATCCCAAAGAACACCAACACAGTTTAGAGACTCTGAGGCACAATTATCCACTTTGTGGATAATTGTCACAGTCACAGTGAGGGTGAATGCTGGTGGGACAAATACAACAATCATTTTAATGAAATATGAGACAAATACATTTAGATAGGAAACACAAGCAGTGAGGTTTGTAACTGTTAGGTAAAACCTCTTTCTCCAAAAGAGAGTTGCTAATCTAAAAGGAGCAAAGTGGAATGGATCACGTGTCTGCAAGGGAGGAATGGCCCAGTGTAGACTCTGCTGGCTAATATTGGTACTGAGGAGATGAAAACCCTTTAACAGAATATAAACCTCTATTCTACAGAGATCTGAAGCACTCTTATGGACTTAAAAATGTACTGCCTATTTGTGAGTGCTCCTGTATTGCCCTTCTGATGTACACAGTCCTGTCTCCAAACTCCTGTCTCCAAACTTCTCTAAATGGCAGGTAACCTAAAAAAAAAATTCCAATTAGAGATATTCTGGGATTTAATTTCCCTTATTGCTTTGAATGGCACAAACGGTGTTCTGTGCTTATGTGATCTTGAACTGTAAGATGAAATACACTCAGATGTAATAATGAAATATCATTATTTTTGAAAGGTTTTTTTTATAATATTCCCCACTCATCTCCAACCAGTCTGGTCATTCAGTTCCTCTGTAGTAAGGAAACAATACAAATTTAGGCTTTTGTACTTCTGTTAAAGGATGATCCAAATTCATATAATAACACAAGTTAAACCCCAATAAAATCCTTTGACTTTACCTAAAAGCATTTTAAAGTGTTAATGTGGACTCCTTTCTTTCATGCTCAGTTTCACCATGGGCAAGGCTGAAGAAGCCCTTCCTATGTCCTATGCACAGTGACCTAGAACTTGAAATCAGAAGATCTTAAAATGTATTGAATTGGAAGGAATTCATCTGGATAATCAAGTCCAAATCCTGACCCTGTGCAGGGCACCCCAAGAATCACACCCTAATTAAACTTCATGTGGTTGGTGATTGCTCATCTCTCTAATTTGTCAAGGTCTCCTAGTTTGCTAGCTAGCTTAGCCAGCACTGTGAATAAGTATTTCAAGATATCCTTGCTATCATTTTTCTGACATAGTGCTGGCAGAAATTCCTCTGAATAATCTTTTACTGGAGAAAACATTTCTCTCCTCTGCCAATGTCCTGCTTATCCATTGTGCACATCATTAGCAAATTCATTCAGTCCATAACTCTGAAGTGAACCTTTGTGCTCCATTGTGGTAATGTGTTGGAGAAAAAAAGGAAAATATAGAAGGAACATCTAGGGGTGATTCTTTCACCCCAGGCAGAATTAGCGCTGTCTGAACTCAACATATGTTTATCTAAAACGCTCTTAAAGTCTTTGGTGGAGGAGATTCAGAATCTTCTCAGGTAACCTGTTTAAAACCTTAATTGTTTTTACCTCTAAAAAGTTCTCACAATGTCTCCCTTTCTGCAATTTAGAGCACATTATTTCTTGTCACACAGAAAATGGGTACCTGTAACAATTCAATCTTCTCCCCTTTTCAGCCACTTTTTATGTATTTGAAGACTACTAATCTTGTCTCTACTTGGTCTTTTCTCTTGAGGGAGCAATCTCAACTCTTTGATTTCTAATAGGTCAAGTTTCTACACCCCTAATTACTCTGCTCTCCCTTTACCTGATGCAAATATTTCTTGAAATGTAAACTGCAGAGGGAACACCATGCTTCAGCTACGACCTCATTCATGCCAAATAGAGCAGAAAGATTATGTCATGTATCTTACAGAGATTATTTCTGCTTGTACATCCCCTAATAGTATTTGGCTTTTCTGCAAAAGTGTCACTTTGCTGATAGTATTAATTTCAGAGATCCTCTCTTATATTATTCTCCACCACTGCTCTTTTTCTGCAGTGCTGCTGATTAGCCAGTTGTTCCCTAAAGTCATCTTAGGTGTTTCAAACTGAATCTGCAAATTCTTGAACTCATTTAGAATTCCCACCGTCCCAACTGGTGGGGCCTCTTTTCAGTGACTTGGCGTATTCTCTCCTAATAAATGCCCTTTATTTTCTTCCATAAGGCTTGAGTACAAATTTCCAACCATTTCCTTGTCCATTTTATAGGAGTTTAACCCAGTCAATGTTTTCTTTCTTATCACGATGGTGTCAGGTGAAACGTTGTCAGACACCTCACTGAAGTGGAGACATAGAGCATCTACTGCTCTTGCCCTATCTACAGACCTGTTACCCTCTCAAAGGAGGAAGTTGGTTTGCCAGGATTTCTTTCTGACTGTGCTGGGCCTGGAGTTCATCTCCCCCAGCTGCCCTGACAGTGCTCTGGTGCCCAGCAGGGTGCTGATAACTTCCCAGTGCTTGGGAGCTGCTGGGCAGAGCTGGCACAGCACCAGCGCTGCCTCTCCATCATTCCCCCTTCACCTGCAGCCTAGGGGTGCACAAGGTCCTGTGAGGGGACACAGCCTGACCCAGACTGCCCAAAGGGACATTCCATATGATGTCTGCTTAGCAGTAAACTCTCAGAAAAACGGAGGAGGAGGGAAATTAATTATTATATTTGTCTCCCAGATTGGCTTCTCAGGAAGCGGCTGGACTGATAGGAATTGGAGAATAAATATTTTGTTTTCCTTTGCTTCCATGCACAGCCCTTTGATTTTGCTTTACTAAACTACCTTTATCATGAGCTGTGAGGGGTCTTTTTCCATCTTATTCCCCCTCCTCCCTTGCATCCTGCTGAGGAGGGGGGTGACAGGGAAGTTTGGTGGGCACCTGCATCCAGCCAAGGTCAACACACCACACTGACAAATCCATGTTGGCTGTCACTCATCTTTTTGTTATCTCCTAGGGGCTTACAAATTGTTTGCCTGATTATTTGCTCCTGGATTTTTCTAGGAATTGAAGTTAAGCTGACAAATCCATCCTCTTTCCCCTTTTTTAAAAAATAGTCTCAATAATTGCACTTTTCCAGTATTCTGGACACCCTCTCCCATAAGCTCTCTCAGATAACCAGTGACAGCTCTGAGATTGTCCCAACAGCTCTTTTTCTCTGATAGTGCTCACCTTGGGGTGTATTTCCAGAGGCTCAGTGGCCATGAAAATACATAACTAATATAAGCACTTATCTTACTTAGTATCTGTTTTTCTCATTTGTTCATGCCTTTAATTGCTTTGCATATTTCATTACATCAATCTCTTTAATAGAGGCAGAAGCTAAAGTGGCAGTAGACACTTGTGTTTCTGTCCATAGATTTCCCGCTCAGATTGGCAGCAGAAAAAAATCTATTTTTACTCTTCTTGAGTTCTCCAAATTTCGAACAGTTTACTCTCATGCTGGATTCTGTCTTTGACCTGGATATTTCTGATTTAGCCCATGATTACTTTGTGTTGTTTTTTTAATAGCCTCCCATGAGGTCTCTGACAAAAGCTCTTGAAAAAATCGAATGGGTTGTGTCAGTTGTGTTTTTAGTAATCTGGCGCGACGATGTTATAAACACTCATCTGCCACATTTAAATGAGGAGTTAAGGCATTTCAGGCACTGATATATTTCCATCTGATATCAAAAGGCATTTCTGATCACACAGATCTTCAAACATTTATTTATATTTACTTTTAATAAGCACCATAAAACCTGTTTCAACAAGAAGCAATTTAATTGCATCATTGCATTTGATCAGATGAGCATCCTGTTCATTATAAAGCCTACCCTATAAATAAACATAGAAAATACAAATTAAACTTCCTCGTTAAAATGCACCCAACTTAATGTCTCAATTCTTTCTTTACATGTTGTGAACTGAATTTTTCTCTGGCATAATGTACATGCTGAAATGTTGTGATGCATATTTACATAAAAATCCTGCTAATACATTGCCTGACTTGGAATGTGCCCCCATTTCAGCCATCAGCATTATTACACTGATGTAAACCACTTGCACTCCAGCAAAGCTGATGAGACAGCTGAGAACTGGAAGAGAACATAAAGCAAGAGCTCCATTTTGCTTATAATATAGATATTTTCATTAAGTCCAATTTTTTTTTCAGGAATATGTCAGTCCAAATTTGCAAATTTTGAGTTATTGACATTTGTATTCCCAAAGGACTAAATAATTTTTAGCATTCTGGTGCACTTAGACCTTGTCAGTTGCAAGAGTTAATATTAAAACATTTTGCATTTTCTGCTCTCTAAACTGCGTGGATTGTGTAGGAAAGCCCAAACAGCACAGATCTACTCTTTCCAATAGCTGCTAATGATGTGTAGGGAATACAGGAGTGGGACACTGAACTAATCAGTGGTATTGGACATTGGTGAGTAGAAACCACTGTATTAGTGCCTAAACTGAGCAGTGATCCATGTCTTCTAATTCTGGGAGATAGTTATATTAAATTGATTTGAAAATAAGTGGATAGAATCATTATTGCCTACATTTATAGCTAAGCTGATGGAAATCAGATGGATTTCAGTTTTGCAATGCACCTCATAAATTGATGCTGAGAATCCCAATAGAGACCTCACTGCCTGCTTTCTGTCCACCCAATAAACTGTGATTATTGGATCATGATGACATTTGTTCTGAGATATATTAAAATGAATTGACATAAACTTACACAAAAAAAGGATGCTGAAGCAACTTGGAGATGCAGGAAGCTGTAGAGCTTATCATCAACTAATGTGTGTTCCAAGGAAGGATTGCCATGGAGCTATGGATATCTGCTGAAAAGCATGGTTTCTCAAAAAGCAAACTCAAAGTCATACAGGATTGCCTAGGATTAATTCTGGAAAATGCGCTCCTTTTATAAAAATAACTTCCAGAACAGAATAAAGCACTCAGAGAGTTCATGAGACAAGCAACAAAATGGGACACAGTAAAGCATGAAGGTGTGCCCTTGTGGCAAACACAAGGCTGGTTTATTACTGAGACATCAAGACACTCTCCTCACCAAGTGAGGCACTGGGAATACCTTACTACAAACTCCTAGGCAGTGAATTAATGGGTTTATTAGGTAATTTCACCTGGATATCTTGTAATAGAAAAGCGCACATGGTAAAAATAATAATGACAATAGGTGTAAATAATAAGAAGTAATTAATTACAACATATAAGTTTTTCCTCAAGAGTCAGTGCTAAATTTTTATTGCTTGTCTCAGCTTCCAATACAGGCCTATGCAATATCCAACTCACAACTGAAGAAATAGTGATTTAATAAATAATAGAAGTGAGGATACAGATCCACAGAAATGCAAGGGAGCCTTAAACCCCTGAAATAATAAATGTCCTACTGGCATCAATGTGACTTAGGTAGTCAGTGCCCTTGGGAAAAGAAATGTCTTTAATGGAATTTTCTTTTTATCTCAAGAAATATTTTCCCAAATAATACTTTGAAGCTTTTCCTCAATATGTATGGCCAGAAAAGAAGAATTTATTGAATTTTAGAACTTCTAATTTAAGCTTTGATTTATTTTAATATAAGCAATAATTAAAAATAAAAGTCTTTCAGGCAAACAATTTTTCTGTTACTTCTAGGCAGTCAACATTCAAGTATTGTGATTGTCAAAGCAGGAGAGAAATCAATCTATATCTTTGATAGAGGTTTCTTTTAATATAAGTGACTATTAAAATTGTCCACATTTTCTGCCCCTATATCCATCTCCTTCTTCTGGAACGTGTGCTGCCTGTGGATGATTTAGCAGCTGTACTCTTGTCCAAATTCCTGCATTTCCTTGGGCTTACACCTGGTAATTCCTGGGTCCATGCAAAGAGCAGCTTCTTGGCCCAGACACCTTCCTGCTGCTCCATGTCTCCAGAAACTCCTTGTATTCTTTTGGCATGATTCATACTGAAGTTGTTGGGATTCTGTAATTTTGATTCCTGTGACATCTACAGTGCTAGTGCCACATCATATAGGTCAATTCATTAAGCCTGGCAAGAAAATAAGTTTCCAGCTCTGGAGCTGCTGAATGACAACAGGGCTGTCCAGCTGTTTATGGTAAGGAACCCCTGAAGTAGTGTGTATATCAGAAACAGCATTGGTATGAAACAACTGTTTTCCAAATTAGCTGAAATGCTGAGCTAATCTGTCCTCTAATCCAATAAAAATATGTATTTTCAATAAGAGGACACCGAGAAACTCTTATTAGTTTAACCACATGCATCAGACAGCATCTCCCTCATTAGCAGTTTGGTATAACAGACGTAAAGTCACTGGAACAGAACATGTTTACAGAATAAATATCTCCCACTTTGAAAATAAATATCTTGGCTTTGGCTCAGCATTTATTTAGCAGTGGGAAACTGCTGTCTTGTGACAGTGTTCCATTTCATTGACATTATCTCCTAATGATGTTATAAGTGGGGATAAGTTAACCTCAGAAGTTTCAGAGGTTCAATTTTCATTAGGATAAGCATCTAAAAACTTTGAAAACCTATGGACTGTTATTCCAACTCTGATTGTTTCTCCTGTTTTCTGGTAAGTGCTTGTCTTTCTTGGTCCTAACCTCTGAAAAATCTCCTCCAGGTAATTTCTCTGTCCCCGTTTCCCACCAGAAGTTGTGGCTGATGTGGCTCTGTGAGATCCTGCACGGGTTTGCTCTGCTGAGGGCACTAGATTTCCTTGACTTTTTCAGTGAAATAAATAAGATCACAAAAGTACTTTCTCTCAATAACCTTCAGTCTGAGGCCACAGCACAGCCATTTCCTGCAGCACACATGGCTGGTGACACACACAGATGGCCCAGGGTTGATGCCTTGGTTTCAGGCATTCAGCATAAACACATCATTTATGTTCCCTTTGCAACCACAGGAGGAGTCAGCTGGTGCTGGAAGGGACTCGAATTTACCTGACCTTGATGGAGTTTGTCTGGAAAGGTTTTGTCCTTGTTCTCATACTTTCTTTACAGTTAAGTTCATCTGCCCCTGGTGTTTCCAAGAATCATTTCCTTTCCTGTGAGCCTACTTAAGTAGAATCACTTTTTAAAAAAATTTGTGGAGTATTTTGTTACAGTCAAGGAAGACAGCCTTGAAACTACCTGCAAGTCTGATACCTATAAACAGTGGATTTCTCCCCCTTCCTCTAACTGATGACTTAACCTCAGTTTTCTCCCATCATGGTACCCTTATAGTATATGCTTACAGTGTATACTTTTGTTTTGAAGCAAATTTCAGAAGTTATATCCCAGTTGCTGCTTTTCCTCTTATTTCAGTCTTCTTTCAAACTGCTGATTTCAAGTGTCTATGTCCTAGCTAAGTTTACTCATTATTATTTTTGTCACAAATCAGAAGTAAATTATGTTTAAGCAAGATTGGTAGCTTAAAGTGTCTCAGTTCTTAAGGTCCCAACTTGTAAAATCTTACAACTGATCAGCACCTCTTATCCAGAGCATCAAACCTATCAAAGAGTCTCAAACTGTCTACCCCAGCCATGGACAGGGGGAGCATTAAAAATACATGGATCTTTCAGGAAAATTAGTCTACAAAACTACTCCTTTATTTCTCCTAAAAGTTTCTGTCTCACACAGACATTTCATTCATCAGAATGCATGCATTAATCAAAATAAACAGCTTGTGGATGGGGCACACTGACATAATAGATGTACTTAACTCCAATTAAACCGAGCAGTGGGCACTGTAACCTCTCTCTGCCGGTGCTGCAGCAGTGCATACAAATTATGTGAGGCAGGTTTGCTGCTGACCATTCAGTACAGCCTGGGCACTTAACACCAGCTCAGGGACCAGGACACCTGGGCTTTATCATTTGAAAAGAAAAATCTTAAAGAAAATGAAGGAAAAGGGTTAAAACTTAATGTTTAAGATCTGCAAATAAGGGTGTGCACCTTGAAAGTCATACACATAAGTGTTACCTTCCAATCTTTCTGATGCCTACAGATTTATAATACTATTGTCAAGTCCTGTGATTTAAGGTGAGTAATGTAAAAACAGAAAAAAAAATTGTCTTTTATTAAAACTATGAATTTTTAGGTCCATAAAACCTTGAAGAAAAGCAGGAAGATGTGATTTGAGTGTGTGCTATAAATTCAAAAAACAATGAAAAAGTGAATCCTATATTTTCTCTTTAAGTCTTAGGTTCAATAAGATGCAACAAAAAGAATAACATTATGTCTGTATATAATATAATAGATGTCCATAAGAATGAGACATTATTGGCCTGGTATATGGTCTGAGCTTTTTCAAACACTGAGACCTTGCCACAGACTGATAACATCCTATTATTTTTATTGAAACAGTTATTTTTTCTATTACCTCACCTCCATCTCTCATGTTTACTGTGAAATATGGTCTTCTTCAGCAATAAAGATTCATATACCTGTGGTTATTTTGTCATTTATATGCAGTTCTATCATCCCTTTTTAATCTCTGTTTTAGGGGCTGTTCTGTTTACTACATGGCATTGATTTTTGAATTAAGCTCAGCAAAAAGTGTTACTACATCAACTATATCTTTGAATATTTGAATATATTTGTTTGCTTAAACATTTGCTTAGTCAGACAGCTCTGAGGATTTGTTTTAAGTACAATGCTTGCAATTGACAGATGACTTTTCTCTTGGTGGATTCTAATTGCTCGTAGCCCAGTTGGAAAATGTTATTGTATACACTGATTGTTTTTTTAAAACTAAGAATCAGTATTTAAAAAATAAAACAGGAATTAATACTTCATAAGCCAGTGTTCAATCTGCAAACCCAGTTGGAAGTAATGGAACTATACATTTAAAATTATGTCTGCAAGAGTCAGAATTTTTTGATATGTACCTCTTACCTGTAATACTTCAGATCCAGTGTTACAGCTATAATGAAATTCTTAGTTGCAATGCCCTGAAGAGCATATTGAAATAGTAATGAAAACAATAAGAACAGTAACAATATGGGAAGTACTCTTTTCAGTATGGAAAGAATACCAGAGGGTTTCCTGTATCTGCAGGTTTAAACCTCTCCCTTTTGGTCCCACCTCACTCTCCTTATGATCTTTAATAATTTGAGTGTGGTGATTGTGAAGACTATTAAGAAATTATCGTTACGCAGGACAAATTACAGTGTGAAAATAAAGTGATAAGGTGCTTGCAACAGCATGCAACTCTTTGCTGAGAAACCTTTGCTATTCCTCATGTTGATATTGCCTTTACAGAGGTCAGCATAACAATAGTTGCTTTGATTTTTTTAATACACACACACTGTTCTGTGTAAGTACATATTGATTTCAATAATACTAGAAAATTCTGATCTTAATCAAGAGCATGCAACAGAAACAGTACAAATGACCCAGCAGTAACTAAATAAATAAACTTCACTGCTCTTGCTATCTCAAAAATCTACATATGCGTTTAACCCCCCAATTTCAGAAACAGAGAAAATAGAGAAAGTTCCAAACAAAAATTTGCATCAAATAACAAGACAGAACACATTTAGATTCTATGTGGAAACACGTAGGAGAAAACAAACACTGTTGTCTCTATTTCAAAAACCAACAGCTTGATTTTCCTATAAACACTAATCACATACATATTAGGTTATTATATTGGAAGCAGAGACTCCTGGAATAGTTTATCTTGGTTGCACATTTCCTTACTTAAATAGGAATCATTCCTTTAGGCTAACCAGAATTGCAAATGTCAGATTCCTTTTGAGTTTTAAGAGCTTTTAAGGGGTAGTGGGAAGGTATGAGAAATGTACTGAAAGTTCACAGTCACTAGCAAATCTTGGAGGCTATATCACACAGACAAACTGTATTCTTAATCCCTCTCTGTTCCATAAAATGAAGGACAAATATTTAGTTTTTCCTGATTTTTTTTAGCTGCTGCAGGAAATATGCTTGAGATTGCTAGAGGTATGCAGAGAAAGGATGTCTGTCATTTGTTGAGGTTTCAGTGCCAGCCTGCAGTTTTTAACAAAGGGATATGGCACCTTTCATAGACCCTGAGTCTCAATGGGAATAAAAAGGGATTTAGTGACTCTGGGACCCATAGCAACCAGTGCTGAACAGCATCTGCTATATCAGGCAGCACACATGACACCTTCACCAATTCTAACCCAGCTAATGATGGATGAAGAGACAGGCAGGTGACAGTGCCATCCTCTTCCACTTTGTCACAGGGGCTACAAAGGAGCTGTCATGCACGGGCAAACCTTCTGACTAATGCTCTCATTGCCTATTTGCATTTCTGATCCACACTACTCAGATTGGTTTTACTGCATCAAAGTTACTCTGATTGGATGTTCTGCTGAAGAAACAGCAGCTGTTTCAGATCTGAAATAATTAAAGGTGCAAAGACTTCAAGTGGAAATGTCCACTGGAGGAATAAAAGCTGAACATAGCAGGGAAAAATCACTTCAATTTGAAATTATCATAAGTGATTGTCACCTTCAATGACTATATTTGCCCTGTTTACATTTAATCCAAATTCTTTGCTTCATCTTCTAAGGCACTGAGCATCACTAAAATCAATGAGACTGAAGGTGTTGGAGAGATATTTTTACAGGGCATGTAGTAACAGAACAAGGCAGAATGGTTTCAAACTGAAAGAGGGTATGTTTGGATTAGATTAGGAAGGAATTATTCATCATGAGGGTGGTGAAGCACTGGAAGAGGTTGCTCAGAGAAGTGGTGGGTGCACCATCCTTGGGAGTGTTCAAGGTCAGGCTGGATGGGGCTCTGAGAATTCTGGTTCGGTGGAAGGTGTCCCTGCACATCACAGGAGAGTTGGAACTGGATGATTTGAAGATCTCTTCCAACCCAAACCATTCTAGGATGATTCTATGATGATGGTGACATTAGGGAAGTTATTAAATTCCTGCAGGATCAGCTCTAAGGGCTGAGATAATAGCAAAGGAAAAATGTTTTTAGCTTTATCACATTGCTGACATTGTACAGGAGGTGCAGATACCATTAATTTCTCCCTGAAATACTCCCTGTTTCCTCTTCTACCAGTGGGATTTTTCATCTTCATCTGAGCCATATTTAGTGAAAGACAAGACTCATCCTGGATCACTGTATTACAAGTCATAATCACCTATGATTCCTTGAGCAGAACATTTTGCATTTGCAGGTGAGTCATTACTGCATTATGTTCACATCCAAAAGTGCTGCCCATGATGAAAAATCCCTTGTGCCAGGCACAAACCCTAAAATAAAGCCCTTTCATTTAAATTTACAACTTATGTGGGTAAGACAGATCAGACCTAGGAAAAAAATAGGCAAATTTAATATTGGATGAATTCCACTCTGTCCTGATGATAGGTTTTTGGATGGGGATTGTCTTCTTCAATCCAGAAAGGCCATCCTCTGTCCCTTATCTTAATGTGGCTTGAGAAAAACTTGAACATTATCCTGGGTAACTAAACTACACAGAAGGAGGATATGTTGCTCTTGCAATGACAATTAAATTCTTTCTGCAAGGATATTTTTCCCTGTCCACTTTTCAACCAGTTTTAGGCTTCTTTAAATCCACAGTCCCTTTTCCCTCCATTTTAATGCCATTCTATTCAATGTCTACTGTATCAAACCAGCTTCACTTAACATATTACAAAACAGATAAATAGCTTAGATTTTTGTTCCAGAACCAACAGAAATATTTTAATTTGAAGCTGCCTTCATGAAATACCTTTATAAACTTATGGAAAATAGAGTTGCTAAATCTCCAAACCTGTCTCTAAAATCTCACTGCCAGATGCATTAACTTAAACAAACTCAGCAACATCGGCTTTTATATTTTTTTCCACTTCCAAATCAACTTTCAGAAATTAAAGCTTCTACCCTTTGACAGTTAATTCAAAGACCTTTAAAGGCGATCTCTAAAACTGACTTCCAGTTTGACCTGAACAGAGATACTGGGATTTAGAGAGTGCAATTGATAGGATTAATACTTCTCTCTAGTAATCCATGTTAAGACAATTAAAACAGGAAAAAGTGAAAATAGAGTAAGGTGGAAGATCCAGGGAATAACCTCTTAGGCTTAGCTATAAATTATCTAACATTTTCTCTGCTATATGTTTTTCTATCCACATCTTTTCTGAACAATAGGCTAGACATAACCAACAGGCAGTTCAGTAATTTGTACCCTAAGCTATAACACATCACAGAGAGTGCAAATGGCACTCTTAGGGTACAAGAAGTGTGTGCAAGTAACAGGCAAGCAAAATTAAATGAGAGCCTTGCTGACTGGAAGGTGAGATCTGTTAGAGTCTCAAGAGCTTCCTCAGGGAGCTGGTGGGAGCTCTGTAGCTTTGGTCATTTAAATCAGAATGAACATTTTAACAGAGAATATACTTCAGGGAGCCATGAGTGATATTTAAGGCATCATTTGCAATACATCTAATACACCAGGATTTTGTAAAGCCAATATAAAGTAGTGTGTGAGAGAAACAAAGTAAAAAACACCTGGAAACAAGATTATACACATCCCATTTCAGCACTGGAAATTCATCCCTCCCTCTTTCCTCCAATAAATTTATAAGGCTGTCCTATATATATAAGGCTGCTTTAGCCCTTGGGGATGTGCCTGCAAATCTTTGCACTGTCCCACACCTCACCAGTGAAGGGCCCTGGTACAGCAGCAGCAAAGCTCTCATATACTCTGGCAAAAATATAAACTAGTCACATATTTGATTGTGAGGGCTGGTCATGGGGTAATAATACAGAGAGTTGTAAATCTCATAATTTCTTTCATGCCTTCCTCCTCATTGTAGTAAAAGCGTGCTGAAATGTGTTCTGTGTCTTGCACCTCCAGAGAGGCTCTGACATTCCTTTGGGAAGAAAAAGGACCCAAATATTGCAGATGAACAAAACTGAGTGATCCCTGTAATCCCTGGGCAAATCACATTTAGAGACCACAGGGTTTGTGGTTTTTTTCCACTGAAAGCTGAACTTTTGCCACAAAGTTTTTTTTTTATTTGTTTTTTCCAAACACATAGTCTTCTCTAAAACATAACAAGAGAATCTCCAAAGCCTGGGAAGGATATCATTGAGGTAAATTTGTGTACAGTTTAATTTGCTTTTAAAATAACCCAATTAGGCATATACCACGTATGGGACTTCACACATTAGGAACAGTCCTACTGGAGCCAAAAACACGACTCCCAGCATCCTGTGCCATTGGCAGCTCCTGGAGGAAGGGGACTGGTAATAGGATCTCTGTTTCCTTGGAGATCACATGCTTTGAAACTGCTCAAGCAGTATCAGAATCTTCTGCCTGTAATACCTTAATCGTTTCCATAGAAAACACTTAATATATGTTAAGATATCACATGAAGGATGAAGCCTTTAGATAACCAGTAAATAACAGGGAGTTAATAGCTCCTGCCATTCTGGTTTCATGGGACTAAGGCTGAAGGAGAGAAAAATGGACCAAGAAGCTATTATCAGATTTTTCATATTTTATGCTTGAAAACGTTTTAATTTCAGATTTCAAAATAGTGTAGCATTTATAATTACAATCAGCAGAATATGCAGAAGATACACTATTCAAAAGAAGAAATAAAATATGTTCCTTTGAGAAACATGTCGTTATTACTCTAAGGCAAATTAATTTTATTAATATCAGATGAGAGCAAGGTTACAATTTCTTGGTTTTCTTCGGGCACTGTCGTGTTGTTAAAACACCACAGAGAAATCTCTGGTGTGGAAGGAGCTTATTTTGGCTTTCCAGATTCACATCCCTGACAGAAGTTAGGTGACTCAGAGGCTCTAATCAATCAGTGTGAGCTTTCTCACGGTTCCCATGGCTGTGGGATATGGGAACCACCACGGAGTTCAAGCACTTCCTACTCATGAGAATTCCAACTCAGGCATGGCTACAAACCCAACAGCTGCCCAAGGACTGCCTGCGAAATCCCAACGCCCTCTCACAAAGGGCTGCAGATGTAATTGGAGCCCAGTGTGAAAAGGGTGACTTATTCACCGCTGCCTTTTGTCTGCAGTGTTTGGAGTCACAGGCATGACCAAGCAAGATGTCCCACGGAGGCCAGCTGTCTGGATTTATGCCAAAAATTTACATTTTCTTGTGTTGTTTGTGGAAGAAAGGCTGATATAACCTGTTATGCAAAATGCATAGCACAAAGAGAGCTCATCTGAAAACAATTTATCCTGCCTTGGAGGAAAAAAATATAATAGCAATTATTATTTATGAAGTATTAATAAATATTTTTGAAAGGTTTCTATATTTTTCAGGTTATGATTGCAAAGCCTTAAAATCTATTGTCTGATTATTTTTCCCCAGACCAAACCTGCAAATTTTACCTAATAGGGACATGCCATTTCACAGGAAGTAGCTTTCCATCAAAAGAGAGTCTGAAAAAAAATTTAACTGTTCTAATTAAACTCCACCAGGAATTCTTCTAAATGTTTTATAGCTGCAGAAGATTACATTAATGAACACTTGGATGCTGTAGTCCTTCTCAACACCCTCATATACCCTCAGTGAAATAAGAAAAAGTTTTTGTTCTGTCACTTATTCCTATGAATGTCTACAAAATGAATTCTCTGATGGTGGAAAATATGCCATGAAAATGCAATTAAAAATTGGTGATAGTTGCTGGACTTCTTTGGTCAGATGTTAAAAACATTCTGACTCCAACTAAAGGACAAACTGGCCTCCATTATTCAGTGTTCAGTACATGGAGATAAAAATGGAAGACAATATCAGAACAGCACCCAGACGCCAATGTTTAGTGTTTCACTGAGCCAAATGTGGTGTCTGTTATTTTATACATCTTGGAAAATATACTTTTCTTCTAATTGGATGGCACAATAGCAGATATAGAAACAAAGAATGATTGAAGTTAGAAGGGACCTCTGGAGGTCTGGAGATGCTTGGTTCTACTTGGTTCTCTATTTGCTCCTTTTTTATCTTTGGGTTTGGCCAGGAACAGCTCCATGCAGGGCTCCTGACATTTTTGTCTGCTTTTGCATTTGATGCCATGGAACCCTCTTTAACTTGGATGAGGAGAACCTTCAATATGAAACAGCTTTCTTGGGCTCTCCTTCCCTCCAAGGCCTCATCTCCTGAGACATTTTGAGCTGATCTCTGAAGATGCTAAAGTCTATTCTCACAAAATTCATCATTGTGAGCTTCCTTTTCACCATCCTTTCTGCTCCCTGGTTCCTGAACTCCAGCCAAGGCTGCCTTTGATTTTCAGATTAATTGTTGGTGCTTATGAGGTTCCATCAGAACTCAGCTTCTGGCTTGGAGGATTTTATCATCAGTGTAATCCAGGAACCTCCTGGATTGCTTATACCTGTTGTGTTGTCCCTCCAGGAGATAACTTCTCAATTTATATTTTCTCTAAATTAGGACTTTCAGACTGTCAATTTTGAGGGTATTTCCCTGCTAAGCAGAATCTTTCTGTGGGAGAGCTTTCAGAATGGGAATCATGGCCCTTGCAGAAGTTTTTTTTTTGTCTCAGTTTTGTAAAAGCAGTACCCTGACAGTTTGGGAAAGGGCACAGCAAAGCCAGCCTCAATTAACAGGTACAAAAAATAATCTCATCTAGGTAACACAGGAGGGATGCTATTTTTGGTCAGTTCAGTAAAAAAGGTAATTTTGCCATTGTCCAAAGAACTGTAGATGATTTTCTATTTGTGCAGATAAACAGAACAATTGGAAAGTTCAAGGTGAATGCCCAATACTTTTTTATTTTGAGACATCTGAAAGAAAAAGTGAATGTCTCTAATTATGTTCAGAGAAGAGCAAAAGCAATTAAATATAACTCCAGCACAGTTCCAGGCATGAAGTTATGTCAAACTCACAAATACCCCTGCTAGAAGTAAGGAGGGACCCCTAGGCAAGCCCAGGTTAAATCAGAGTGTGATTCAGATTCAGAAAAATTGGCACCTCTACTGTGACTCTCTAGTGGTTCAAATAATTAATTAGGGAGGGAAATAAGAGTAATGATTTTCAGAAAGTAGGTGTTTCTCAGCAGTCCTGACTTCCAGCCTGTTGGACTTGCATGCAGAAAAACAAGGCATTCAGTCAAGTGCTGTTATGTAAGTGCAGCTCTTAGACAGCACTCCATATACAGTATATATTCTGCAGCCAGAGTGTTTTAAGCACTTGGAAACTGCAGAAGATGGATATGGATTCTTTCTAAATCCATATACCTTTGGAAACAGAAACAAAATGAAATATCAGTGTAACTAACATTAAGAGGTGAGAGGCAAGGTATAAAGGGAGAGGTAATATCTTTTATTAGAATAACTGATAGTGTCAGAAAAAACAATCTTTCCAGAACAAAAGCCCCTTAAAGCTTGTCTGTTTCTTCTCACTTCCATTAGTTTGTTTCACAAAAGACATTACTTCTTCCTACAAATCCCATCTCTCTTCTGTGCTCAGGCAATCACTTAAAAGAAGGTATTTCACTTTGTTTAAATGTTTCTGAATACTCAAAGCTGTTTCCTGCATGGTGAATAAGTGTAGTAGTTGGCATATGGAGGATTGTCATTTGAATAGGGCTGAGATTTGCCCTTTAAAGGGCAATGGGAAAAAAAAAGGGATGAAAATAATTTTTTAAAATATTAATCTTTTTTAACACTATTTTTTATGCCTCCAGGCAAACAATGATTTCCACACAGGTTTACTCATCATTGGAATTTTTGGATTGTTAAGGTTAGAAAACACCTAGAAGATCACCAAGTCCAACCCCTGATGCAGCTCAGCCAAGTCCACCACGAAACCATGGCCAAGTGTCACATCTACATGTTTTATAAAGGTTTTCAGGGATGATGATGCCCCCTCTTCACTGGGCAGCCTGTGCCAGGGCTTGGCAACCATAGTGGTGAAGAAATTTCTCCTAATATCCAATTTAAACCTTCCCTGGCACAGCTTGAGGACATTTCTTCTTGTACTCTGCTTAAGTGCAGAGCTCAGTCCCCACCTGGCTGCACCCCCATTCAGGGAGTTCTAGAGGGCAACAAGATCTCCCCTGAGCCTCCTTTTCTCCAGGCTGCCTTTTCCTTCAGCTCCCTCAGCTGCTCCTCTTCAGACCTGTGCTCCATCCCCTTCCCCAGCCCCACTGCCCTTCCGTGGACATTCTCCAGCCCCTCAATGCCCTTCCTGGGCTGAGGGGCCAGAACTGGACATGGGATTCGAGGTGTGGCTCCTCAGCACTGAGGACAGGAACCCAACCACTGCCATGGTCCTGCTGGCCACACTTTGAGACAAAGCAGGTGCAGGAAGTTGCTGCTCCTCATGAAGGAAGGCCCAAGAAACGAATGCTGAATATCTTCCACCCAGTGACACTCAAAACATTTTGCAGACATTAATTAATCAAATTCTGATGCCTTTTGCAGGCTTAGACAAGTGTTTTGCACCATGGTAACAGAAGTGCAGAAACCCATATTTCAGAGAATGTTATGCAAGAGTAACAGAGGACACAAGAGCATATTCTCCTACTCATATGGATGGATCCATTTTCCTAAGTTGTGGGGAAGATAAAATCAAGTTTCTTATAAGAAATGGGAAATTTTCATGTTAGTATTTTTCATGCATTAATTTTAGTTAACCTTTTAACTGACTGTAATATTTTTTAAGGTTGAGTTACAGTATCAAGGCAGGCTGAAAAGCCACCAATTGATGGTCACCATGGTTGGCACACATTTCCTTTGCCTTTTCATATTTATCTAGCAGATGTCCACATCTGAGCTATCACCATAGCCTCTCACCATAGCCAGACCTAATGGTGAAGAACAGGTATTTTTAGGCTGCAGCTAAAATGAATCCATCTTAAAGATTTATTTTCATAAGAGTTAAATTGTGGCTGAGGAGCATATTTTCTTTGTATTCTATAAGGGTGGCAAAGAGTGGGGATGAACAGATGAGATGTTTTCTATGCACTGTAGATGCCTACACTGATCAGATGAAACCCATATTCTACTGCCAAGCTACATCAGCCCATCAAGGAATGATTTCTTCTTTAGAGCTCAATCCCTTTTCATCTGCTCTGTCTGTGGTATTCAAATGTTTTATGCACACTATGTCATCCCTCTGAAAACCTCATGAATGTTATCTTTTATTTATGCCTTCAGAATTGCTCTTAATTATATTATGGCAATGTCTTAAAGGCTTAAACAAGATCAGGGCCATCTCTGCTTGTCACTGTCCAAGCAGAGTGGCTGCATGAAAGGCAGGCACCCAGTATTTCTGAGCTTGAGATGCGTCCCCATTTCACGCTCTGGCAAGATCTAAATTTGGGTGGAAACTCCTCCACAGCTGCTGCCCTGGGTTCTGAAGGAAGGAGAGTTTGTGGCACAGCATGGCCTGGACCCCAAGGTATGAGATTGCAGATAACAACCTTGGTCTGCCACAACACAGTTGTGCACAGCAGCTGTAATGTGGCTGGGAATGAGACTCTGCCCAAGAGGGAAAACGAGTTAAAAGATTGGATTATGTCACCCTGGTGCTTATGAATAGGAGGAGACCAGCCACAGAGAGATTGATCACCCCACAAAGTTGTTAGAAGGGTCTAAAACAGAAGTCATCTTTTAACCTGCAAGACATTATTCTTTGATCATACACACGTTTTATTCTTTAGTCTTAAACACCTTGCCCACAACCACAGAGCAGCTGTGAGACAAAGCTATAACCCAGGAATTATGACACAGAATTTTAGCTGAGACTCGAGTTATAAAATCTGCAAACCTGTGGGAAAAGGATCTAAAACATATCGAATGCATTCAATTCCTGCATTTACTTAGAGAACTCTAAATGGGAAAGAAATAATCCAGTGAGTTTCTTTAAAAAATAATGGGAAAAGCCTATTCCTTTAATACGTGTCCAGAACTGTTGCATGATGTGTAGTGCACAGACATGAATGACTCTTGATATTTGATTGTTTTATTACTTCCATCTGAGCTAACCTTCATTACTTGGATTTTACAAATTTAAGGACTTGCCAGTATGCTTGCCAGTTAAATAAAGGGCACATCTAAGGTCTCTGAACATCTGGTCCAAATACTTAATCATCTTGTTGCATGAAGGCTGGTATTTTTATCTCGTACCCTGATAGGGTCTGCATAATTTTTTTTCACAAATTGGTATTTAAACCTCAAAACCTTTAGCTAACTACATCTGTCATTGATATTTTATTGTTTAATTTCTTTTTATAGAGCCAAATTACATCTCACCCACATACAGCTTGCACTTTACATGTCTAATTTGTCGACATGTTCTATAATGATAATTTCATTGATTTAGAAAGTGACATTATGAGCAACATATGTTCAGTTTAGCAGTAAACCTTGTTAAAGCAATAATGTTCCATTCTTCCCCCCACTCTCCCCAAATTCAAATATAACCCACATTAGGAGGCAGCTGAGTCATTTAACTGCTTTGATTCTTGTAAATATAGAAACCTGCTAGCTGTTTAGCTTTACACTTTGGCTGCATATATTTCCTACTTTGGCTTGCTAGGAAAGGACAGTGCAGAGATTAATTGTGCTACAGTATTTGGTCTAAAAGCACAATATGTGTTCATTTCCTCTGGAAAAGACACTTGGAAGGCAAAATTGCTCCCTTGGAAAAAAACAAAACCAACACCAAAAAAACCCAAAATCAAGCAGGACATGCACATTAAAAGAACATAATTGAGGAACATCAATTCACAGACAATAAAGACAAGATGCCCTATTACTTTCTTTCAATTATCCTTAATATAATCATCAAGAAACAGACCTATTTTCATATTACTTGTGAAACAGCTAAGTAATAAAAAGGAATTATTTTTATAGACTCCAGAGCTAGTTGAATGCTTTGCCATCTGTACTGGTGTAGGGTGTTTCCCCCAAAGTGTTTAAAACCTGACTACATTTTGATCTGTTAAAACAGAGTTTAGTGATTTCAGGATTAGTCTGAAACTTCACACTGGAATCTCAGCTTAGTTTTTGCAAAGACATTTTACAAATACTTTACAAATCACTACAAAACCCACTGAAGCCTATAATGCAATTAGCTAAAAAAGGCACAGATCTCTTCTGAGGAATAGAAAAGGAATAACAACACAAAGGAAGTCACATCTTGTTTCAATTTTGAAAAGGGAATCCACATTAAAAATAGCCAGAGAAAACAATTATTACAGTGTAGTGGCCCAAGAAGAGGTCTGAGTCAGGAGATTTGTCAACAGAGATGTTATCTCCATGTTGTGAGCACACTTGACTTCAGCAGATCACTTTTACCAGGGGGTCAAGTGTCAAGAACAGATGAGAAGAGCCTTTTTCCTCTCTTGACTGTCCCGCTCTCTCTGTCTCAGGTACAAAAAAAACCTCACAACAAAAAAAGTCTCTGTTCATTTTCTATACACAAATTCCCTTCAAGGGATTTTGTAAGGATCAATTTCAGAATATACTTTAGAGGTGAAAATCTCTTTACTTATTTATGAAAGCTTTTGCTGTGTGACTGTATTTTTCACTCTAAGTGGGTTGTTATTAAGTGAAAAAGGCATGACTATGCCTCATTCACCATCTGGACTAACATTGTAAGTTCTCTTCTAAGATTTTCAAATCTTTTCACATCACATTTGAATGGATTAATAACACATTTACTGGGGGGAATATTTCCCTAGATGTGGTTTTTGAAACTTTATTCTTGCTACTGAATTTTCTAATGCATGAGATCATTGCACCTTGAGGTTTCTTCTTTTTTTTTCCCTTTTTCATTCACTGTCTTTCTGGTTTTTCTGTCTTTTTGCTTCTCTCTCTCTCCCCCCATCCCATTAAAGAGAAGGTTTCTAAAGAAATGTGGAGGTTTTTTTTTCCCTCTAGAGGAAGGAGTACCAACTGAAATGTAGGCAATACCTCTTTCTATCAAGATCAATTTACAAATTCGAGAATAAATCACACATTTCTTTTCACAATTTCTCTGAAAAGAAGGATTTTGTCAGAAGATTTTTGTCAGAATGAAGGTAATAAAACCTTTCTCCACAATGAAAAGAAGTGACTTTCATTATTTTAATACTAGGGGAGAAAAGGTGTTTTTGCTTTATGGTACTTAAAACAACGCAAAAATCTCAGAGGAGATAAGGCAGCCAGCGATTTTCACACTGAATATGTCAGGTTGCTAACTTGCATGGAGATGGATGAACAGCCTTGCCCTTCATAAATTAATCTCAAATTAGTTGTCACATGCTAGCAGCTCTGGGTAAAGCATCTCTCTTTTTCCTGCATAAAAGTGATGCCTTTGAGAGCAGAATATTTTCCTCTCAGTTTACTTAATTCAGGAAAAAAGAATGAAGTGACTTATTTGAAAGAGAAAACAGTTTCCATTTCTCTGTATTCCTATGTGTTTTAAATATTAGTCCCCAATAAACAGGGTTAAGTCTTGCCCTGAGGCACAGTATGCTACAGGATTAGCAGCATGTTTACATCTGAAATGCTTGTAAATTTTGGGATACACTGTTCTTTTTTATCAATGCTCTTGGCATTTTTCTCACACCCTATCACACAAGATGATGAAGTCACGTTAGCATTTATATTCTCCCATTAACACAGAAGCAATAAAGTGCTAGAATACCAAATTTGTACCTGGTTAAAAGCTGATGATTTAATCAACCAGATGTATCTGAAGAGTCAAACTTAAGACAAATATTTATTTTTTATCATATATGATGATGGATATTACAGAGTGATGACACTGATTTCATACACGCATGGAATAACCTGAGTTGGAAATGACCCACAAGGATCATCAGTCCAGCTCCTGGCCCTGCACAGGACACCCCAAGAGTCACACCCTGTGCCTGTGAGTGCTGTTCAAATCTTTCTTGAACTCAGGGTTCAAGAGGTTGGTGCTGTGGCCACTTCCCTGGGAGCTGTTCCAGTGCCCAGCCACCCTCTGGGTGAAGAACTTTGTCCTGATATCCAACCCAAACCTCCCCTGACACAGCTTCAGGCCATTCCCTCTGGCTTTTTCCCTGGTCAACACAGAGCAGAGATCAGTGCCTGCCCTTCCTCTTCCCCTCAGGAAGAAGTTGTACCTCTACTGAGATCTATCCACAGTCCCCTCTTCTCCAGGCTGAACAAACCAAGGCGCCTCAGCCCCTCCTATGGCCCTTCACCACCTTCATGGCTTTCCTTTGGACACTTTTTGGTACCCCCATATACCACTTATATTTGTTTAACGGAGAGAAATCCACAGTGATGCAGAAAGGAAAACTTACAGAATCAGAGTGGGCAAATTGGTTCAATATATTTTATTTATATATAGTGTACTTTTTAACAATGCTTTGCGATTTGTGTGCATTCTTCTGCAGGACTCTCTTTAACCAGAGTTCTGAAAGTCTCCCACATAATCTCACATGCTGGCTCATATTGCTTGTTTAAGGCAAATGAAAAATCCTCTCTTCTGGTTTCAGCTTGAAGATCAAAAAAACTGTGAAAGCACGTTATTTTAAGAGCATGTCATTTTTTGAAGGCATTGTGTCAAGCACTGTAATCCATCTGGGGTGCACAAAACCCTGCTGGAAAATCCCAGGTTTGTACAGCAGACCAAACACTGCAGTGGGAGACAGATTAAGCTGGCTGTAACAAAGCCTTTCACCCTGAGAGAACCGATTAAAACCTTGGCTTGATAATGAACAGGATACATTTCCACCTGAAACCTGTCAATGGGTTCTGTGTGAAATAAGTTGAATGCACTCAACAGGAGTTTTAGCAGACAGTTTGTCCCATTTCAAAAATGTCGCAATCTAAAGAGAAAAGCAAATGGATCTAGATTCTGAGCTGTTTTCCACTCAAAGGTGTGATCTGGTAATTCAGACTTGAAGAAAACAGCTTGAGACAACAGCTCAGCACCCAGCTCTAAATGTTGTGGGCACTTTGTGAATTATCAGGAACTTTTTGCAGCCATGAGGATCTGGAGACATAAATGAGACAAGGCATATGGAGAGTGTAATCTTTGTTTTGGTCAATTGGTGTATTTCTGCTCACCTTTTGCTTTAGCAGCTCTCTGGTAATGAGTAATTTAATGGTAAGGAGTAACCTTACCATTGTAAATACACTAAATCTTCTCAGAGATTTATGTTTTATCAACCATAGGGGCAGCTTTATACATAAATGTTCACATTCAAATAAAACAGCTGAATGCTTCCTTTCTTACAGTTTATGCTTTTCTTTTTTTGATGGGGTGTGCTACTGAATACTCAACTTCTTCCAGAATATTATGGTCACTGCTTCTATTATCCTCAGGAGATAATAGCACTTCCTGTTCTTCAAGTGGTAGATTTAAAACTCACAAAGCCCATTGTCAGTCAGTGGAACCTCTTGTCTAAAACTCTTCCATGAAATTCAGGAAAAATATTTAACTCGCTTACCCTTTATTTGCTGAAGTTGTCTAATAACAACAAAATATCTAGATATTACCCTTTGAAGAATATGGCTCCAGCTCTCCATCACAGATCTTCAAAGTGTTCATAATGATGGAGTGCTAGAGGGGGCTCTTGGGAACCCCATCTTAAGAAATCCTCCTCCACCTCAAGAGTAGGTGTGAATTTTTCTGTCTCTGATGGAGTCCACCCCCTCATTGTGTACAGCTAACTCTTTGCCAGAGAAGACTTATCCTTGGGGTTTTGAAAAATGCTTCTGAAAAGCAAATTGTTTTTGCCTTTGGAATAGCCACACCACAAAGAAGGATTTTGCTTCCTACCTTGTTTCAAAGAGCATAAGTTATTTATTTAAGCAACATGTTTAACTGATAGGCAAAATAGTTGAAGTGCATGGATTTCATCTGTTTGGCAAGAGGTGTATTTGAATCATGGGTCTATCTCAGCTGTGAGGCTTTCTGGGTGTGCTCAAGGGTGTAGAACACCTTTAAAAGCCTTGGCAGGACACTGGGCATAAATCTCCACCACCTTGCACTGTCCAAAAGTTTTCTGTGATAGAGCTATAGTTCTGGTTCAAAGATTCGTCCAGGAACTTTGCCAATTTTTCATATGTTATATAATGAAAATACTAAAGGTTAATATCTGTACACATAACTTACATCCAAAGGTCTTGTGGTATGTAGCTTACACTGTCAGCAAAATGTGTATTGGTCAGGATTTTTTGAAGAGACTCAACCTCCTTGAAATATTTCAGACAAAGCATGTTTTCATTAAAAATGTTACTAAACAAATAGAACTTTTCCTTGAGTTTTTAGCCAAATTTTTGAGCAGTGGTTAGCTCCAATCATCCAATCTGAATGCTTTTAACTGAAAATTTGCAGTCAGATCAACTTGAAATTTGATTTACCATGACTTTTCAGCGTTCATTTGAGAACAGATCCCATTTAGATAAGAGACTGCTAAGCAAAAATGAAGTAATTGAAGAAATGTGTAGACGTGTGAGTATTTGCTGTTATTGCTTTCACCCCTTACCCACCCCTGGCTGGTGTGAAGAAGCACAATATGAGATGAGGATGTCTGAGTCCTTCTGCTGCAGGACTGAGTCTACCATCCACATGTGGAATTTTTCCATAGGTCACTTAAAATAAAAAATGGAATTTCAACAGGCAGCTGATGTTTCAGTATCATAACTAAAGGCAGTGCCTGATTTTGCCTGCAGTTAGGGACATGTATTAAGTTGCAACGTCTTACAAAGAGCTTTTATTTAAAAATCCATAAGGATCATTTGATGCAAAGCATCTGTTTGCTTTTCAGCAGTGCATAACTGCAAAAGGGGACCTAAAAATGGTTTTTCACTTGTCAAATCCTTTGGTCTCTTCATCCTATTGTGTCATTTGGAGCAGTTTCTCAGCTGCTCTAACCTGTCTGTTGCTGCAGTAGGACCCTCATGGTACTAGAAAACTTCCATTAATTTATTTACACATCCACTTTCCATGTAATCCTTTGTCGTACTAAGATGGGACTGTTCCTTTTTCAGCCATCAAAATGCCCTGAATGACAAGCAGATTATCTGTGTGCTTAAAAGGAGAAGAAAAAAAATATCTTTATGACTTATGGGTTTAGTTTCAAAACTTTGACACAAAAGCATTGGTCAAACCTAGAAATAGCAGCTCTGAGATATATTTATCTATATCTATATCATCTGTACCTATATCTGTCTATCTATATCTATATCTATATCTATATCTATATTATATAATCTACATCAATCTAAACCTATATCTATAGCTACACACACATATATTTTTTTCTTTAAGCAGTTACTGAGTGTTTCATGGTTGTATATAGAGCAGTTTCAACTTCCCAGTTATTTTGCTGTCAATTAACACAGATAAATTATATCACCTGCAAGCAAACACATAATTAATATTTTAATAGTTGCCTACATTTGAGTGTAGCCCAGGCCTGCCTCAGTTCTTCTGGATGGAAGTTTTAGTTTATGTCATTATCAAGTGAAATGTATCAGTTTTCAGATGATGTAGGTTATTTATCAAATTTTCCCTTTTTCTCTCTGAGAAATTACAAAAGGCTTAAAATTCAGATACAGCAGGTTGCCCTTAACAGATTAATGTCCAGCTATTCCACTGGAAGTGTCCAAGGCCAGGTTGGATGGGGCTTGGAGCAACTTGGGACAGTGGAAAGTGTCCCTGCCTGTGGCAGAGGGATTTGAAATAGATAAAGTTTAAGGTTTCTTTCAACAAACAAACATTTTGTGATTCTGTGATCCTGTGATTCCAAGAACTGTCCCATCTTCCATTTTAACAGTAGCATAATTGATTTGCATGTCTTGCATTAATTGGTTCATTATCTACACTTAAATACAGTTTCTAGGAAAACAGTCCTTAGAGATGTCTCAATTTCTTATCCAGCCATGGCAGAAATAGCACCTTTATCTCTTCCTCATGCAGTGAAAGGCTCTTTCACCCTGAAGTTTTGGAAGCATGACTCTGCAGCTTGATTTTCCCAGCTAGGGAAGAAATAGCAATGAAGAAATCTGCTGCCTCTTATGGGAGGGAAACTTTATCAGCAGATGAGCCACAGTGAAAGGAACTGCAGAAATCAATGCTGAGATGAAAAGGAAGTTGTCTGTGTCAGCCTCTGGACTCACCACAGGACTGTCCAGGACTTTGCTGATGTGCAGGACAGAGCATGATGCCTGCAGGAGAGTGTGAACAGAAGCCACACCTACACCTTCAGGGAAAATCATCCTGGTGTTTCTGTCTTTCTAGCTGCACTCTTCCCCAAGGAAGAATGAGCAGAAGGTCCCCACCCCAGCACTGCAAAAGGGGGAAGCTGCATCTGAGTTGGGTAGGGGCTCCCCAGATTCATCCAATGCAAATGGGTTTCCCTTAATATGGCTGCAAAGACATCCCCCTGGAAGTTAGTTATATGGAGCCTTCAGTTCCATGGAAATTGTTGTCAAATTGGGAGAGGATGTTTTTATGCAGAGTGCATCTCATAGAATCACAGAATCATGAAACAGTTTGGGTTAAAACTGACCTTAAAGATCAGTTCTAATCCTCTGCCATGGGCATGGACACCTTCCACTATCCCAGGTTTCTCCAAGCCTTGTCCAACCTGGCCCAGGACAATTCCAGGGATGGGGCATCCACGCTTCTTTGGACACCGTGTGGCAGGGCCTCACCACCCTCACAGGGAAGAATTTATTTCTAATATCTCATTAAAAGCTACCATATTTCCATTTTAAGCTCTTACCTACCCATCTCCTGAGCTGGGCATGTTTTCCCTTGCACACCCAGCTGTCTCCTAGGCTGAATCCATGTGGAAGAGCTGAAGAAGATGCAAGGACAGATTGTCCTGCTTTCATCAGCTTTTGCTTAGATGCTACCCAATGCTTTTTCATCCTGTTTTCCTCCTGTTTGCTGTCCATTGAAACACTCAGTGAATTGGTTTTCTATGGACAAAAGCACCCATTTATTATGTGAATTGAATTCCTGAATTTTAAAGCAAACTGAAATGATGTCTTGAACATCAAGATGGATTTGTACTTGCAGGAGATGCTAAGAAACCTAGTGTTTTTTGTAATACTGAAATCCCTCTAGATGTCAGGTCCTCCTGCTCAAAATATGGATATACTTATATTCCTCATACATATTGTATATATCTGCAGCCATCTAAATCCTTGGATGTCTTTTGAATTAAACAACCGTTTTGCATTATAATTCATGTACATTATACTTCTTATTTGCTGTGCAAATTAAACTCTCAAACCACTGTGAGGCTCATGCCTACCAGGATATCAATGTTTTCTACATATCCCCTGTGGAATATGTTGCAAAATATTCCTCCATCTTCTAAATGAATAGGAAGAAGCACATTATAAATGATATATTTACCTGCATATCCATAAGATAGAAAGACACCATGGTGTGAATTTTATCTGTAAGTGCTGTACAACCCATAATGAAAATTGGTTACGGGCCTGCTGAAAATGGACACAGACTGAAAAGTGATTTTTTAGACCAATTTATTCATAGATCAATTCACTCTTTCATCAAAACTAGTCAAATAATTTTTTACTTTCTTCCACCTTCAGTTCTTCCACTAATAATTCCTGCTGATTTTATGAAGATCTCCCCAGAATTTCCCTGGTATTGTGCAGCCAGGGAGAGAAAGAACTTCTCCACACTACAGTGTTTGCACAGCACACTTGCTGCAATTCAGTCTTGTTTATATATTCAACATGAAGTTTAGCACCCAAACAGGCTGAAATACAGTGACAAGACTATATGCAGATCACCCAGGATCCTGCAAATGCTCAGACGTGGGGAAGCTTTGAAGATTCACTTTGATCAGCACTTTAATACTAATGCTCATTAAAAAAAATACTTCTAGCATCTGGATTAAGCAACTTCATGCATCAGAGGAGGGAGTGGTTTGCAACATTTACAGATTATGCTCTATGAAGCTAATGTAGATATTAAGAAGTATTTATGGATTTTATTTTCATAGATGGTAGATATTATTGAGTTATGACTTGGCAGGCACAGCCTGATTTTGGCATTTTTATTTTCTGTACCGCAATTTACATTTGCAGAGTGCCTAAGGTCTGAGACTGAGACCTTAATAAGTCAGGGAAAAATCAATGTGAAATGAACAGAGGCCATAAAAAGTAATGTATGAACAAGATAGATCATTAATGATATAAAATCCTGTCTAAGTAGGAAAAGGTAACTTCAAAGCACTGCAGAAACATATTTTGAAAGGCAATGTTTTGTATGTTTGACTACAATTTTCAGGAGTGATGTGCTTTTGATAAATTTCCTGACCATAATTTGATTATATTCCCTCCTTCTCCATCCTCCAGCATGGATAAAGAAAGACTGGAATTTTTATCCCAGACTCCATGGAGTTGTAAAACCCAAAGAGGAACAGCAGCCTGTTAGGATATTTGCATCATCCAGTTATGAGTCCAGAGTGAAGAATTTATTTTCAGATGCTTGAAACCTCATCAGTGCCCACTTTTGAATAAGGGTAAGAATAAATGAATACAAAATATTTAACTTCTCTTAAGATGTAAAGCAAAGAATGATTATCTGAATATTGTATTTGTGCTTACATTTCTATTTACATCTTACATACGAGTTCCAAACCATGCAGTGTTGTTTAGGATGTGATTTGCCATTCATCTAGAAATGCTGAGGGCTGCAAATGGGGACAGTCCCTCTCTTCCTCCCATTGCCAACCCAACCAGTGTGTTCCCATCACTGACCTGGGGAGCAAGGTCAGTGGGTGAATTGTAAAAAAAACTGATCTTGAAAACAGTTTGGCATTGAATCCCCACTCAATACAAGCTTTAGTCAAAGAAGAGTTAGGGAATTTACTAATGATGAGACAAGAGAAAATGGTCTCAAGCTCCACCAGGGGAGGTTCAGGTTGGACATCAGGAAAAGAGTTTTCACTGAAAAGGTTGCCAAACACTGGAAAGGGATGCCTTGAGAAATGGTGGAGTCACCATCCCTGGAAGTATTCCAGAAGCACCTTGATCTGGAATTTAGTGTTATGGTTTAGTAGAGATGGTGGTGTTCAGCCAAAGGTTGGACTTCATCATCTTGGAGGTGTTTTCCCAACCGAAATGAATCTATAATTCTGTGACTCTGTGAATGCATGGGGAAAGGGGAACAATCCCTTTTGGTGACAAACCCAGTTTAGTTATTATATTAAAGTTATCAGGTGATAAATACCTCAATTGCCTCTGCAGCGGGGCAGTTGTAGCTAAGACACAGAAATACAGCCATAGGCAGTTTCCAGTGATATGCATGAATGTAGGGGGGACATAATTTCCATTACTGTTAATTTAAAAATATGAGCCAAAAGAGTTTTCAATTTTGCCTCTGCTGTTTGATGCATAATCATGATACCCTGTTAAAAAAAAATGAAACTTGTCCTTTCCTCTCCTGTAACTCAACTGCATAAACAAAACAGAAGGCAAAGAAATTTGTCTCATCATTTTAGCTGCTAAAATATTTGGTGTTTCTTTAGAGGTTATTGCCTTGGCTACCTCTGTAGTCAGCAGACAGAGATAACTTCAGAAGAAAATAATTCCATGTGTATCAGACATGTGTCCTAGTGAGGGATCAGCTGTCCCTGCAGAAAGCTCATTTACTCCCCATGGTAACTTCTAGATGGTTGAAGTTACAGTAAACGAATCCAAACTGAGTGACTGTACAGGCGAGTTAATGAAGGTGTGTAAGCACAAAGTTCTGACAAATGCTCAGAGAAATACTGAAAGATTAAAGAAGCAGGTTTAAAAAATACATTAATCCTTCAGTTACAGGAGTCTTAGGTGCGATTCGTAGCAAAAGCTGCGAGAAGTGTAAGAAATGTTTTATAAAGTTGATGGTGCATTTTAACAAGCTGATATCATCTGCAGATCATCAGTGTTGACAAGGTTCCTAAAAAGTATTTTCAGCTCTGTATTTTTTTTTCTTTTTTACTGAACATTTTTTTAACAGCTATAAAAAGTTAGAAAATACCTTGTAAAGAATTAGACACCTGCTGTTTTTAGTAAGAAAGTTCAACAAATTGGTAACTAAGGTGAAGGAACTTATACTAGAAATCGGGTACTTAAATTCTAATCAGGCTTCTTACAAACTTCACGTTTTCTATATCTTTGCTTTCTGACAGATGGAAACACCATTATCCTCTGAGGGCTGATGCAGAACAGAAATTCTATCATGCACTATATTTAAGCAAAGAAATATAATTATTTAGAGTTCATATAGACAATGCACAAATAGCATTGACGGTATCTCACTTAGATTTTTTTTTAAATCCCAGTTTTTCATCTCAAGTAGCAAGAATTACTCATTTAATAATCTCTAGACAGTCTGATGAAAATAAGACTGGTTATCTTGCTGATATAGTAGATGCCAGGAAAAGAAACCATTGTGATACAAAACATAGATTCTGAGCAAGTTTCATCAATTTCAATGAAATAAGGGAATTGTCATAAGAAGCAAAGACTGAGGCTGAGAAAATGCTGTTCCTTGCTTAGGAATGTTCCGCCTGCCATTACAAAGAAGCACAAAGGTTTTTTGGTATCCACTCTGACATGCTCATTTGTATGGAAAGTGATCAAAGGCATGACAATAAGTGAATCAAACACAGCAACTAACTAATGAACTGTGCTGGTCTAGAAGCCAAAATATCCTTAGGGGGAAAAAAGTCAACATTTAATTATAAATTAATATATCATGCCGGTTGGATGTGGTGGTGAGTCTCAGCAAAGATCCTGACACTCAGATTTCTCTTCTCATTTTCACTCAATATCATCCCACCACCCGCAGCCACTCAACCTCAGGAGTTATCTCCTCAGATCTTCCAGGATTAGTGGGATATGTGGGATATAGAGCTTGAAGAGTGTGTGCACAGCATCCCTCTCTGTGAGACAAAGCACCAGAGTGGATGAATTCACCAGGCAGTCTGATCCTCTGTGTCAAGCCTGAGGTAATGTCTATGTTATCACAAGACAAGAGGCTGCTGAAAATGTCTTTAATAAGGAAGTGCAGCGTAAAGTTGGCGACATGTTGTTCTTAAAAATCTGCATCATTTGATATGGAATACTATATCTATATTAGATACGGGATCTTGGATGATTTCCAAAAGGATAATTAGATCCCTACTACTGAGACAGAAGTCGCCTTCACTTCCCATCCTAAATGGTGTGGTTTAAGCAGCTCCCACAGTTTACTCTGAGTCAGTGGATGGAAAAAATTCCTTAAATATATAACCCTTTCTGATGCATGGATTCTGTGAAGATGCTTCACAGTTTCTTGATCCTGTCCAATTTTAAGGCATTTTTGCTCATCACAGTGTCAAACAGGTATGAAAATCTTACCTGCATATGCCCCTGGATCTACCTACACATAAACAACGTGCAGATAGTTATAGGTGGTGCTCTGTCGTTGTGGCTCTGCAACACAATATCCACAATAATGGTGACAGGTTTTCCTATGAATGCAGCACTTAGTGGGGCAAATGATTCAGAAAGAAAAGCTGTTAAAATCTGAGTAACCAAGGAATACATGGCAATTTTACACCATTAAATAAATGGCTTTCACTTTCTGTGGGAATGATGGGTTCTTCCAGACACAAGTGGGTTAGCACAACTATGGACTTAGCAAAATCCTGTCAAAACTAGAAGAAGTGGACTATTTTTTAAGTTTAGTTCCTATCAGATTAGAAAAAAGAAGCAAGAGTAATAACAGGAATTCCTGAGGTGTTAGGAGCTTCTTAGCAGAAGAATACAGGAACAGCAATGGGCATATGTGGAAAGTGCCCTATTTACAAATTTGAATGGATAAATTGAGGAATAATGCTTGTGGAAGCACATGGGCCAACTCTATTTCTGTTTCAAAGCTCAGAAAGTTACTGTGCTGTTCCCTCTATGAACAGAGGGCAAACCTTGCCCCAGGAAGGGTGGTTCCCATAAAGCAACAGTCAGTGACTATCACAGAAGATATTTCTTCTTTGCTATGTCTATTTATTGCACCAAACACAAATCAGCAGAGATGACTCCATGTGGAATCACATTTAGAAACAGCAGACAAGGAAGCTTCCATCAGGGGTTTTAGTGCTTTGGGCTTGGCTAGGATTTTTTTCTAGGCTTTTTCATAGATAGCTGGTACTTGCTGACTGTCACCTCCTCATTATGCCTCATGACAAGCAGCAATCAGAAAAGTTTGTTCAAAGCTCTACCCTACATCTGCAATGGGCTCCAACAAAGGGCAGCTCAGGAGGAGGGGCAGCATTCTTGATGATATCTGTCCAAATACTCAGCCTGCCTGTGGCAGTCCCATCACATCCCATTGGCTGCATTTTTCTACACTGAAAGGTCATTGATAATTACAGAGCAGGGCCCTGTAATTTTTCATTCAGGAATTAAGTAACAATAATTGCTAAATATCACTTGGGAGAAAAAAGGAGTAGATTGAGTACATAAAGGCCATGCTCAAGAAACAGAACACATCTATCAAAGGAAATAATTCTCTGAAGTTATAACTGTAGACAGTGAAAACTTAAATGATAGGTCTGGCATGAATTGGTTTCCGCGAGAAGTGCAGAAGGAAGAAAACACATGTGAAATGTCCTATCTTCTTCTAAAGACAACTTTTAAACCTGGGTTTTATAGAGAGCATTTTTAACAACACCCATATGAGTGTTTGAAGAGCTGGTGGCTCACTGGGAGTCAAAGGTAATTGCGCATCTGACACTGTCTGGAATGTCCATTTACAGACAATTTAAGGATCCTATTAGAATTACTGAATTCCTGATATGTGTAATATCTTCGTGAGAGAGTTTCTCTGAAGTTTTCTAGGCTGCTTTTGCACACCACCATTTTTTCCCCTGAGACATGAAATTTTAGCTTGCTTGTGTCCAATTGAAATGGCATCTCAAACTTTGCTTTCTGTTTGTTGTCATTTTGGTAGTATTTTGTTTTTCTTGCTTGCTGCATTCCCATGCATTCAGTGCAATTCCCTTCAATTTCATGCCTCCTGCAGCCTTGCCTATCACTTTTCTCTTCATACCTTCATCTTCTCTGCTACCCTGCATCCACCTTCGTCTGCCCTCCCAGTTTCACTGCCATACAAACTTTAAAGCAAATTCACATAAGTACCATCACCCCATTTTCCTTCTCAAAATTCACCTTTAGCATATTTACAAAAACTTGCCACATGCTAACATAGCTAGTCATCATGTTGACCAAAAACCTCATTATTTCTTCATATTTCTCCACCTAACTGCTGAGTATTTGTATTTGTAAAATGCACATTTTCTTGGGGGCATCAAGTGTCTTTTTGTTCTCTTTGTGATTTGTTTTGTCCATCTAACAACCTGCTTTAAATGTTCCATTTGTTTCCATTTTCTGGTGTCTTTTACATTCAGGTTCACATAAAATACACCAGAAAAGCAAATTATTAGTTCTGGTTTAGGGCTGTCAGGAAGGACTCATCCACTCAAACAGGACACCCATGAGTAAAGGGTTGGATATAATGCATTGGAACCAGTCTAACTGGAATATCTGCTTATAAAATAATAAACAATCCACTGGGCCACTGAATGCAATCTGCTCATCACAGGCACCCACACCATATAATCCCCTTCCAAAACTATTTAATACCCCTTCTTAAAACCTACTAGATTTCCCATTTCCTTTATTATTCTGTCTGGAAGACTGTTTCAGAATCTTAACCACCAGAGGATTAGAAAACTTATCTAATTTCCAGCCTAAATTTATTCATGGGCAATTTATAACTATTTGTTCTTGGACCAACATTGTTCTTTAGTTTAAGCAGTTTTTCTCCCTGGTGTTTACCCACCTGATAAGTTTATAGAGAGCAATCACATCCTGTCTTCCTCTGTGTTTTGCAAGGCTAAACAAGCCAAACTCTCTTTGTGTCCTCCTGCAAGGAAATGCTCTCTGCTGTGCTCGTCCTGACAGCCTGCTGGTGTCTGCCCCTGTCTGAGAGAACCTTCCTCACACAGGAGTGATCACAGCTGCATTCTCTTCTCCTAGAGAGGCCTAAACTCTATGGAAAGTGGCAAGAATAGCAGAAATAATTCTCCTCACAACTTTTTCTACAGTTTTATCCAACCACCCCCTATAAATTTTTTCCAATCCCATGGTTCTTTCACTATTTTACCCACTTTCTCTTTTTAGATTACCTTCATTACAGTTTCTATATTAATTCCACCTTTTTACAACAGAATAATGATTTCCCATCTGGTAATAACCAGAGTAAACAGTTTAGTAAATTTCAAATTCCCCTTAACTAGACAGGTATCTTGCCACTGACAATACTGTATTTGTCCAGTTAATTTTAATTTTCTTTTTCCTTCAGAAATATTTTGCTATTTTCTACCAAATAGCTCCTCAACTATGATACCATTTCAAATTTATGGTTTTTCAAAATCCATTTCTTAATCATATAATTAACCATAACTATTTCCTCCATATATTTTACTTAACTGCCTTAACGGGTTCCTCATGTGTGATTGTACAAGTTGCTACTATTAGAGTTGTGTGTTTGTAATTATAACAAGGTGGCCTCTCAGCTGGGGATTTGTTTCTCACCTTTTCCAGCTGCAGCTATTAATTTTAAGATCACAATTTTTATTCAGGTGTCTTTCTTTGCTTCTGTATTCTGTGCCTGAGATCCAAACAGATCTCAAGATCTTGGGCATTTTGTGCTAAGTAGGAGCTTTTATAAGGAGTTTTGTCAGATTTGTTTGTCAGTTGCTCAAAATCATCAATTCAAATCCAGCATGTAATGTCAAACCTTTTCGCTTTTTAACCTTTACAATGGACAGTGCCAAAATTTGACAAATATTTCACCTGGTTCACTCTTAGGAAGTGTCTTAAAAGACACTGTGTATCTGGCACAATCAGAATGAAGGGAAGACCCACAGATGATTAAAAAGTGCAAAAATATATCTGCTTTTTATTTATTTTATAGCCCTGCATTACTAAGTCAATACAAGAGGGACCTAATTTCTCCACTAACCTTGTCTAATGAAGACTGAAATTTAATAAACATGTAAGAAAGCTGCATCACCATGAACTAAGAGACTTAAAAATATGACATTTAGTTCATTATTTATTAACCTATCCCCCAGGAACATGACAGAGGGAATGCAGACTATCCATATTAGAAGCTGTTTCATCTCTAAGAGATAATGGAGGCCCTATTTCCTTTGCACAAGATTTATATACTAAAGAGGAAATGAGATGCAAAATTCATACCACTTCTGATTTCTTTTTTCCCATAGAAGGTAGAAAGAACATTCCCCTACAGACTGAATGTGGTTAGAGTTGTAGACTTTAAAAGTACATGTTTATAAAAATCAGAATTTCCTATCCAGGAAAAAATTAACAAATGTATATGTGGTAAAACAAAAGCAATAGAGAAATATCCCTTTAGACATGAAAATTCTTCAGAAAATACACAGTTAAAAGAATGGAGACACCTAAATATGCCAAACCAACTCTATTTACCAACATTTAGAGAATAACTGAGCTATAAAAATCACCTCCAGCTAGACATAGAAATTACACTTCTGATGCAGTATGGCTACTCCTATTTCTCTTCAATGTATTTAATTTTAATTTCCTGGTTTACAAGTAATTCAAGACTCACTCTGATGAGAATCACAACTTACTGAGAGTAACCATAAAGCAGAATAATTTTTACTCATTCTAGAATGACTGCATTTCAGCAGTGTGACCAGGGTCAGAATCTGGCACACCCTATTAACTTCCATATCTGTAACACTCTTTTCCAAATTACTGACTCTGTCCTGCAAACTGAGCCCAAATGGCAACCTTTGTGCCTAATGGCAGTGCCCCCAAAATCTGCAGAATTTCAGCAAAGAGGAGAAAAGCATTTGCTGACATGCATTAGCTGCAGAGAGCAGATCACAGTGCCAACATTTTTGGAAGCAATTCTGTGCTAAGCTGTTGCTAAGTAGACCTGGCATCTCAAACAAAATATGTCTTGCATCATTAAAACACAAGTTCTAAAACATGAATTTGAGCCATTCATGTGTCCATGTGTGCTAGACTTCTTGTTACAGAGGATGATCTACAAAATAAAATCTCATTCCACTAAACTGCTTTGATTCTAAGGTATGTGAATATACCTGGCTTACTTTTTCTCATTGTCAATGAAAATGAGACAGCAAATTAAAGGTACAATTGTAAGAAAAAGTTACAAAGGCAGGACATGAATTACTTTAATACCTTACCAACTGAGCCACTGGTACTTCACAATTCATGAACAAATTTCCTATTACTACAGAGTCATGCTTTTATTGACTGGTATAAATACACCATTTGTATCTTTTTTCATCCTGCTGTGTTTCTATTTTATTGGAAGTGTCCTGTAACAGGTATAACATCAGCTCAGATTACCAAGAAATCTATAAAATAGCTTCCTGCTACTACCTTTGGTGCAGATTGAAAGAATACATTATGATCCCACTGAGTAAATGATGAAAGCTGTTATTCACAGGCAAACATGATTTATCCTCACCTGTTCAAGATTCTGAATGCACCCACTTTATTATTAAATTATGAAAACATTTCACTCACATTGATTAGGAACACAGATACATTATTAAAGAGAGGCTATTAGGAAGCATGTGTTTCAAATTTAAGTCCTGAGGTTTGTGACTCATGGCAGGACCACAAATATTTCATGCAAATGGGAGTGGACAGACACAGCTTCATAAATGTTCCATTGTGGCACCACAAATACATGATAACATTTTTTCATTATTGATTATAAATTTGAAAATGACATTGCCTAGTTCAAATTAAGTTTTCACTCAGTGCAGCTTGTACATTAAATACAGAGAAAATTGTAAAAGAAAATTGGATTTTAAAAAATGATGATTTCTATTTCTTTAATAGAGAAGAGGGTTTTTTTCCGCCTCTGGTACACTCTTGGGTTATAAGACATCCCTTTTAAGACATCTCTCTCTTATGATTAGTTGCAGAAGTAATTTCTGTGTAAAGTTGCTGAGTATTTTTTCAACACATAGGATAATTAATTAGAACCATGAAAGGTATGGACACAAATGGGGTCTATTGATCTTAGTACAATAAATGATGGCTAAAATTGTGAAAAGCATTTAATTTTAAACAAATTGTGTTGTTAACAAAAATAACAGGTCAAGACCTGAGAGGTTTGCAAACTTTACTGTGGGTACCTCCTAGTCAACACCAGGCTTAGCATATTTGGCCCTCTACTCACCAAATACAAAAGATACAATAACGACATTATGAAGACAATTGGACAAAGCATTTGGATTAAATCTGAGTGATATTATCTCAGAGAGGCTCAGAGCTGAAGGGTTGATAGAAAACGTCTGTAACTGTGGGTGTGTGTATATGTGTGCACATTTTTTTTTATATTAAAAAGGGAAGCATATGGAAAAATATTATGCTGAATGCTGATGCCCTGTGTGCTGAATAATTTATGTCCTCCCTGTCTTCTTCTGGTTCCCTTCACACTAATGACTGGCTTAACGCTGATGTACATCAATTTACAACATAACAATGTAGCTTTGGATTGCTTTCAAGTCCACATTGCTTTAAAAAGCAATAAGAATACATGGAGGCATAAGAGCTTTGCAACTAGCAGTGACAGGACTCATACCAGGCCTTGGACAAACTCTGCATTATTAGTTGTGAATTCTTTCTGGTTTTATTGAAGTTATCTTTTTAATACTGCATTAGTTTTGAAGGGTAAAATGTGAAAAAATTTTTTTTTGTATTTTCTTTTGCTGAAGAGCTGTTCAGAAGCTGCCTGTATTCACCTTAACTTCTTGCCTCCTGCCTGGTTGGTATCTAATATCATCAAAATATTTTGTGTTCTTTCATCTAAATGCTGACTATTAAAGTCCTTGCTGGGCACTTAAAGCAGATAAAATGATGATGTTTGCAGTACCCAATGGTGAAACTTTACAAATACCCAAGCTATCTCTGTAATTTTTACAATTATCTGATGAAGTTTAGTGACCCTTTGCCTCTCTTGATGTTTTGATATGGAATCTTCTAAATCCATTGGATGAGAATCCTGGAAGTTATGTCTCAACTACCTCTTCACAAATGCAAGATAAAAACCTTCTCTAGTTCAACCAATAAAAGAGTGAAATACTGCTCATCATTTAAAGGCTCATCTTTGTTATATAAAATTCTAACAAAGTTGATTTGTATCAACTGAGATGTATTATATTTACAATGATTTTATGGACTGTAGCGACAATTTATTGTTCCTTTGGTACTGTACAAAGAGAACACTAAAAGTCACACATAATGCTTGGAACTAACCTTAATCTCTGAAAGGGGTTGGAAGTATAATCTTGTTCATTTCAATGATGATAGGGTAAAGTATATAGTTTATTGCTTTTAAGCTCATTTAATTCACTTGGCTTTCAGGAAAGAGGTCTTGCAAGGTGTCACAGCAAAGCCATAAAAGAAGTGTGTTATTTCCAGATTGGTGATGTGAATGCCACAGCAATCCTGCACAAGACTGCTACAAAACAGGTGGTGTACTTGGATGCAAGGCATCTTTAGCAAAGTAACATTTTAAAACCATTTAACCTATTTTCTTCTCACTCAGAAAGATGGCTGTCAGATTGTGAACCTGCCACTGAAAGGAAAAAAAATGCACGGGATTGGACAAGGCACCGTGCGTTGGTTTAAAAAGTGCTCAATCCATTAAGCACATCCTAGAGCTGAAGGCAAGGTGAAATATCCTCCCCCTCTTCTCCCTTCTGCTGTGTCCATTGTGGTTGTGTGATGCAAGTCTCACTTCATTACAGCCCATCCCTTGAGGACCCGGGGCAAGAGTCATTAAGGTTACTGGAGTTTTTGTTGTGCTCTGCATCACAGGAGGACTGTGATGGAGGACTGGTAGAAGCACAAGGTATCTGAATTATTTTATGTAAAGAAAGGTTAAGTGGAAGAGAAGACAGGTAACTGTCTCCTCAGAGTAATGAACTGGCAATTCACACCTAAGGTCGGTACTAAGCAGGGTGCAGAACTACAGTATTGCCTTGTTGTCATTCAGATATTTTTATATGACAGGAAAATTACACTATTTAGGCTGGGGCAGTGCAGGAGAAAATCAAGCTATCATTACCAGTCTCGAGTTTTTTTATTACCATTGGACTTGTGTGGGAGAGCAAAAATGCTCTTTCTGTGGGCTGAAAATTATTTACTGTGTGATCATTCTTTCATCATTATTTTCCTTTATGCTGTAGCAGTAGCTTAAACAGTATAGTTTAAAAAACTATAATACTCTTTTGGTAAGGAAAATTCTTGTCTCTGTTCTACCTAAAAAATTACATCAGGAGTGCAATTCTTCACATTCCACAGGGATGACAATAAGGACTTCACTGATTTCAAAAGAAGCTTTTGGAGCCAAATATTCAGCCAATGCAAGTCTCTCAAGACACACTTAATGAAACATGATTGTTTATCCTAGCCAAGGACCTGGCCTTTCTCAAAAGTGAATCTTTCTAGGGTTATGTAACTTGATAAATCCAGTTATGTTCATTGCCAATGACAAAACCAAAGTATCGTTACATTAATCTAGCTAAAGATCTGAACAGAAAAGAGTGACTAAAGACAGATTTGCATACTTGAGAGACGGAAATCAGGATAAATACAGAATTACTAGAAAAGCAAAGAATCTCAGGGGTTAATGTTGAGGCCAGTGATGTGTAGCAGCTTCATTAACGGCCTGGTTAATGAGACAAAGTGCACACTTAACACATTTACAGGTGTTATAGAACTGGGAGGAGTGATGGATGCACCAGTTGGTTGTGGTGCCATTCAGAAAAGCCTCAGCAGGCTGGAGAAATGGGACAACCTGGACCTCATGAAGACACTGAAGGGAAACACAGAGCCCAGCACACAGAGAGGAACAATTCCACACACCAACCCATGCTGGGGTCCAAACAGATGGAAAGCGGCTTGGAAAAGAAGGACCTGTGTGTCCTGTGGACCACCAAGCTGGCCATGAACCGACGGTACACCCTTGTGGCAAACCAGACCCCTGGTTTCCCCAGCTGCCGTGGGCAGAACGTGTCCAGCAGGTCCAGGGAGGAGATCCTGCCCCTCTGCTCAGAAGTGGGAACACCTCTGGAGTGCTTTGCACAGCTCTGTGCTTCCCAGAACAAGACAGACATTGACATTGACACTGGAGGAAGTCCAGCAAAAGGCCATTGAGATGCTTAAGGCATTGGAGCACCTCCTAAACAGAGAGAGGTTGAGAGAGCTGGGGTTATGCAGCCTGGAGGAAAGAAGGCTCAGGTGACTGAACAAGAAGCCACAGACCCATATTGAAGTACAGGAGATTCCATTTAAACTCTTTTAGTGTGACTGTCATGAAACTGGAACAGGTTGCCCAGAAAGGTTGTGGAGTCTCTGTCTTTAGGGAGAGTCAAAAACATTTCTGGGCCTAATCTTGGGTCATCTGCAACAACTGACTCTGTTTTGAGCAGGCGATTTAATAGAATAGAATCACAGCATGGTTTTGGATGGAAGGGACTTTGAAGATTATTTTGTTCCAACCCCTCTGCCACAGGCAGATGTCTTCCACTAGACCAGATTGCTAAGAGCCCCATCCAACCTGGACATGAACAATTCCAAGTCAACTAAAAGGTGTCCAGATCTCTTTCAACTTCAAATATCCAGTGATTCTGCAACACAAAATCTTTAATGTGAGGAAAATGTGATTTAATTTTATCATCTCAGGTTTAATTCCTTCCTGATAATATTTTATTATCTCAAAGACATTTGCATTGAAGAATGTCCAAAGCAAAATCTACAAGAGTCATTCCAGGTTTCAAAATCCCATATGCTGAAATATAGCAATATTTCTCTTTAAAAGGAGGGAAAACATAGACCTGTACAAATCTACTCTTCTGATAGACAACATCAATGACAATTTAAAATAATTTAATGAAGTTTAGGATGACAATATCAGTTAATGTATAATTACAAACTGTAGAAAGCAGAATACTTGATACAAGCTTAATTTGTTAGAACATGTTTTGCAGCCATAGAAAATTTACTAGATGTATAGTCAAATTTGGTTGAAGTTAAATTAGGCATGCATCTTGAGTCTTGGTTAAATTTTTTCTGCTGCATCCTCCTAAACGGGTATAAGTAATAATAATAAAAAAGCTGGTACAAGCTGAAGCCTGCAGCCTATATCCCATTATAAATTGCACTTCAGATTTTCTAAACTAATTGTTAAATTTAGAACTAGCAATTACACAAAATGCACAACATTTACCAACAGAATTAACTGTATCGCTTGCTATCAAGCTCAATTACATTTTCAAATGTCCCAGACTGGTAGCTCTGATGCATTCTAAGAAAATAAAACTCAGAAATGGGCCAACAGCAAATTGTTGTGACAAGATTCACAATATGTTCACAATTTATTTTTTTTTTCTTCTGTTTCTGCTTTGGGTAAAAGTGTAATCTTATGGGTTAAAAATGCAGTCTTACCTGAGCAGTGTGAAATTTTATTGCAGGCTGGTGGAAATAAAATGTTAATAGTTACTTTATGAGAGTTCCACCACTTGAGAATTGTATGTAGCAACTTGATAGTTTTGAGGAGTCCTTATTAGCAAGTACATGAACATTGCCAGGAGATGCTACCTGGTGTTGCTTTTTAGTGTGATAGGGTATGAATCTGAGAACTTCAAAAGATATTCTCAACAAACAGCCAAGCCTACAGAGCAACTCACAGCTGGATTTCCTGCTGTGTTTACTTAGTAGAGCCAACCCTTAGGAAGCTTTTACTCTGAAACTGTATCAAGACTAAAATTCAAAGTCACTTACTCCTGATAAACCATTCAGAAACACAGAGTTGAACTAAATTCACTTGCTTCCAAGGCAGAAGGAGTAAAAGGCCTTAAAGCTGCAATAAGATGAGCCAGTCACACTTTGATGCAATTATATCTGCTTCATTATCAGGTTCTCAATGGGAAAGAGCTGTCTACAAATGTTGCTGAGGTGTGGATCCTGACAGTCACCACAGATATGACATCACTCTCATCTGCCAGATCATGGTCAACTTGTCACCCACCAAGACTCCCAGGTCTTTGTCTGCAGAGCTGCTCCCTGCCAGCTCAGCTCCCAACTTATCCTGGTACTTGGGGTTATTCCTCCCCAGGTGCATGACCCTACATTTGCCCTTGTAGGACATGATTAGGTTTCTCTACACGTTCTCCAACGTGAGAGACTGACCCCCGATCAAATTCCTGCTGAATGGCAGCACAGCCTTCAGGTGTATCAAGCCACTCCCCCCCAGTTTCATGTCACCAGCAAACTTGCTGAGGGTGTGTTCTATCCCTTCATCCAAGCCATAGGTAAACAAGTGAAATAAGACTGGAAAAGAGAAGCTAAATAAATATTGATCCCTGGGCAATACCACTGACTACAGACCTCCAGCTGGATTCTGCTCTGCTGATCACAACACTCTGAGCTCTGCCATTCAGCCTCACTGTCCATTCATCCAACCCTAATTTCCTGAGCTTACCTGTGAGGATGTTATGGCAGACAGTGTTAAAATCTTGCTAAAATTGAGATAGACAACATACACTGCCCTCCACTGACCCACCCTGCCATGCCATCACAGAAGGCTGTCTGACAGGTCAAGCATGATTTCCCCTTGGTGAATCCACACTGACTACTCCTGATGACCTTCTCTTCTTCTGCATGCTTGGTGATGGCCTCCAGAACGACCTGTTCTATCACCTTTCCAGGGATGGAGGTGAGGCTGACTGGCTGGTTGTTTCCTGGGTCCTCCTTGCCAGTTTTGAAGACAGCACTGGCTATCCACCTGGAGTAGCACTGGCCTTCCTCCAGGCATCAGGCACTTCTCCCGTTTACCATGACTTTCAAACATGTTTGCAAGTGGCTCAGCAAGAACCTCTGCCAGCTCCTTCCACACTCATGGGTGCATCCCACCAGAGCCCGTGGATTTATGGGTGTTAAATCTGTCTAGCTCACCTCCAACCCAACCCTTCATGACCAAGGGGAAATCTTCCTTTCTCCAAACTTCTACCCTTATCTCTGAGATCTGAGATTACCAAGGGATGAGCTCATTTTCATTCTAAAGTCTTTCAGTGTTAAGGACCAACATTGTTCCAGGACTTGTTTATGTTTCCTTTTCATCTTCTACCATCCTTCTCCTTCTCTTGGTCTTATTGGGTAGTCCCAATGCCTGTGCCTTTAAACCTGGCACTCTTCAATACCTCCCTTTTCCTCCACTCCAAATCCCTATGGAAAAAGAAGTCTCTACCTTCAAAGCTTTGATATTCTCTTCCAAATTGTCTTCTGACTTAAAAAACCTATTCTCTCAGAATGAAAAGTAGCCTTATGACCTTATGGGTAACATCTTTTCCCTTTCTCCTCATCTCCTTGACCTTATACCTAAGACCCAGGACTTTTCCAGGATATGAGCTCTGGGAGCACATACGTTTTCAAAAAGAGGGATGTGATGTAGTTTCCTAGCATTCAATCACTTAAAAGTACCCAAATGTCATGTGTACACTCCAAAGCATAATAATCCTGTTCTGAGTTCCAGAAATGCTGATGGAACCTCACATATGATGTGCCATTTTCATATTAAAGATTTATTCTGAAGAAATGTTCTTTACAGTGTGTTTAAAATTTATTTCTGCCAATGTGTAACACAGGATTTCTCTCCTGTATTAAAATAGTCAATGAATGATGCATGCAAAGCAGTAAAAAACCTCATTTACTGTTATTCCAAGATGTATTGATTTACATGTAGATCTGTTCAACCCTTTTTAATTTGACCAGATGAAGAAGCTTGGCATGACAACCTTTGGAAGATCATGTGATCTAACTTCAGATGTCTCCTGTGTCAATATCTAAACCCTGACTAATTTCTGTAACCTGACTTAGTGGTTACAGGGAAAAAGACATTATTAGAATGCAGTTCATATCTAGCAGTACATTACAGGATGTGAATCATGTCCTGAAAACAATTTTTTTTCTTGAATGTAAAGTGAATTGAGGATAATTGTCCCAAGAAGCCTACAATTAGCCTGACAAATCCCTCCAAAATTTTTTAAAAGAACAAGCTTACCTAAGAGGACTGTGAGTTCAAAGACAAAAAGAAAAGGTCTGTCAAGTGTTGCATCTAGACAGCACTCACAATTATTTAGGGAGCAAAATGCAAATGGCAAGTTGCAATTTTTGAAGGTTGTCAGAGGTCTACTTATGCGTTTTCCTGAAATCCTAAGTAGTTACCAAAGTTAGAGGTTTAATCTCCCAGAACCATTACACAGATAAAGAAGAGAAACAGGCTGTTTCAAAAAGTGGTTTTGGCCTAGAACTTTGGTACAAAACCTAAACTTTTATAGGCAGGACCTGCCTCTGGAAGACCTTTTCTGTTGACTCTGTGAAGCATATTTTGGCATAATTTGAAAATTCGCTCAAATTAGATGTCTAATCTGTAGACCTGAATCCCACTCCTAACATGTGTGGGGTGAACATGTGTTTTTTCTTGAGTAGAGACTGATATTAGTAGGGCTTTTCCACCAGGAAATCAAATCCACATCCATTGTCTAATTTTAATCTCTTGGAGTATGGACCATGCTTCGTCAAAGTCAGGCTGTTAAGAAGAAAGCACCTGTGTCTCCATAGTGCATAATAATATAACTGCCTTTACATTAGGGGTTATTATATATTTTAAATTATTATTTTCAAAATATATAACAAGAATAACAATTATTATTATTACTGTTTGCATTACTATTACTATTATTTATTATTCCTCCTATATTATTTTCACCAAAAACCAGAACTTCAATGGAGGATTCTGCTATAAACATGGGTGAAACCAAATAAGGCTTGTAAAGCTACTTTCCTGCACTTCTACACAATATACATCAGGAATCTCAGCCTATCATCATCACAACCAGGCAGTAAATTGAATTTGAATATTGAGATTTTGTCAGAATACTTTAAAGACTTCAAAACTGCAGGCAGCAAAGAGTCTAACACATCTGTAGGGAAGATGTGACGGTTAATTACACTCTGAGTATCTTATTTCTACCTCTGAATTTGTCAAGCTTCATCTCCATTGCCTGGATCTTGTTATATACTTTTCTGCTAAATTAAAGAGTCAATGAATATCAGAAATTCTTCCCTCTGCAAGTATTAGACTCTGATCAAGTCGGTTAACTTCCCCTTATTAAGTTAAATAGCTTGAGATTCTCTCACTTTAATTACTGTACAAGCTCAGACTTTGCACTAAGTACCTGTTACAGTAATTCAAATCAATGAAAACCACTGAAAAAATATGAACTTACATGCTACAAAAATAAAACAGAATAAGAATAAATCTTTCCTGACCATCCATCTTCTCTTTTCTGAAGAGAGGAAAGACAAAATGTGTGTCACACAAGAGAAATGACAATGGTGACAATAAATGACATGGGGAAGTTTACTGTGTACCCAAACTAAAGAAAGGATAATCAAAACCTAAGAAAAGGAAAGTGAAAACTAAGGAAGAAAATGTCAAAATGACAGGAAAACAACATAGAAAAAATAATAGTGTTTTCTGTTCTTAAATATTCTCCTCCAACTTATGACACAATTATACACCAATGAGTAAAATTTCCTCAGAAGCGTGTATTTTGTAGAAGTAACATTACAAGGTACCAGTGTGCATAAAGGAAAAATGCAACACTGAGAGAAATTTTAATAAATGAGATATTTTTTTCATTCTATCTAATAAATACATTTTAAAAAGCTGAAAATAGTGAGATGGTTAAATGAAACTCAAGTTTGGTATGCCTTCAAGATCTTCTGATGGATAGATAGATGAAACTTAAGTCAACAAACCTAAAATCAGTGCACTAATTGTAATGAAATGGAACATGTCTCTGAATTATACAAACTAGAATAGATGAACAGATATGATTATGTAACTAATGTTGTCTTGGTACCATTAGTCATATTTTTCATAGCTTTGGTTTACAAAGCAGCAATATATTTTCATGAAATCCTAAAATCAGTCCAAATAATTTTGATCTATAATCAAACTTTGCTATGGTATAAATATTTGAGTTGCATATTTTAATTTGAGTTTCATGAGTGCTTTCCTTTCAATTTGTGCGCATTATTGTTGGAGTGAGTAAAGAAGGAGAGTGCCTGGGTTGCCAGGAGATGCTACAAATCAGAGACAATTATGCCTGTAGAGCACATCATCACAGGGTGACTACTTTGGTGAATCCTAGTAGGGCAATGGATGTCAGGTGCTGGTTTTCCAATAGCTGCATCCAGAGTCCACAGAAATTAGTGGGAACCTTTGAGAAGTGCTGGTTTGCGGGTTTAGATATTGGAAATTGCCAAACAAACCCAAACATCCAGATTCATTTAATGTCTGATATCTCACAAACCAGAATTTACAACACAGTGAGTTAGGACAGAACAAACGACTCAAAATCCCTCAAAATTCTGAGCCAGCTGAATTTTGGCACCCATGAGCAGCATAGCAGTCCGTGATGGAGTTTTTCAGTGGCTTTAGTGTGTGTTTGGAGCAACAGCAAACCCCACATTTGAACCTGGATAACACTGGCATTATGGTAATGAGGCTCGACGAGCATCTGGGCAGTGATTTGGCTCATGGAAAAAGAAGGTTGGTAGTGAGCAGCCTCGAATGGCTGACCTCCTTTTGACATGCACATTACAAGCCATCATCAAATTTGACTGTAACTAAGTGCCAGGGGCTTCCAACAAGCTGTTCTGAGGTTGTTCATTTGGAGTCCAAAATGAATAACTTTGATATGGCTCATTCCTGCAGTACCACATGTTTTCGAAGCACTAACATGATTTGTAGGAAATTTAAAACTGTGCACAGTTGATCATACAGACTGGATTTCCTCCACTCTGTCAAGTAGAGTGATTTGTCCAGAGAGAAGATGTTGGACAAGGTTTGAAGGGAAGCTGCTGGTGTTCAAAAGACAGACTTACAGGGTTTCATTGGTTCATTCTCTGCCAGTATTTGATTTAAGACCTTCGCACATCAAACACTGATCAGCAAAAATTGTAACATCTGGATTTAATAGTTAACTATATATTCAAGACTGTTCTTTATTTTCCATCCCTGACACTCTTTGGTATTGTCCTTAGGTGGGAAGAGCAGCAAGATTAACACATAACATGGCACTTGAAGCTCAGTTGGAAAACAACAGGAATAGTCAAATAATGCACCAAGAAAATATTTCTATGTTTTGTGACTGGAGAAAACACACACATGTGTGATTTTACTTCTATAGAAAAACAAGAGCAGGCTTTTTACATAAACTTTGAAGAAGATTGGAGCATATCTGACACACAATAAAATGGCTTTTAAAAGAGTCATTATTCACCTCATTGCATTGCATTTAGAAATGCAAGGTAAATTATGGTCAGTTTAAACTACATGAAGCTGCTTCTTCACTTTGAGATGGGATAGTAGAGAGCAATTCCAGGGGCTGCTGTAAGAAGTGGCATAAATTCTTTTATTATATGAATACATGACACCAGGCTTCCTAAATAGTACTAGATGTGAATATATGGGCAAATGAATAAAACTCAAAGATCACATTTGGCTTCAGATTCAGACTTTAAATATTGAAAATATAGAAGTAATTCCATTAAATGTGTTCCCATCCCAGCCAAGGGAGAAGCATTTGGTAAAGTCAGTTCATCTTATGTGGGTACAATGGCCTTTTAGACACCCATAGTGGGGTGAGAAATGTATACCTAAGGGATGAATCTTCATCTCACATTGAATCCTTACCAAAAGTTTGCCACAAACCAGAATGCATTATTTACATTAGCGTTTTCACTGTGCACAAACAACAACAATAATAATAATAATAATAATAATAATAGCAACAATAACAATAAAAATTCTTATGCACATTGTTAAATTGGGGAACAGATTTGTGTACCACATAAAGATTATTTGTAGGCTGTTTTCAAGCAAGTTTAGCCCTGACACAGTGATAAGTTCAGTTTTTCTGTACAAAATGCTGTCTGGACTGTCCTGTTTACTTTTCAGTTATGCTAAACCCAAAGGATGCAGAAATTAAATTTCTCTTTGCTGCTAATTTGGTTTTCCACTTTGGGTCCATCCTACCCATATCTCTTACTTCTACCATATGTCCATGACCCTGAGTGAAAGAGACCTGCAGTAATGAAAATTATTATTAATAACAGTAGGCAGAGGAGAGGTTAACATCAAGAAAGATATTGGTCAGAAACTGTGCAGTGCTGGTTTCAGCTTAAAACAGAATAAATCTTCCATATAATAAGCTATATTAGCAACAAAAAAAAATCAAGTAAACATTCATAGATCATGGCTGAACTATGATAATGTAGAGTTGAGAAAATATGGTCTAGTCTGTTTAAAAATCTGGCCATGCTGCTGTGCACTCGCAAGTTTCTCAAGCAGGAAATGATGGAAAGCTCCACTGATCTCAAATAACTCAATTGTTTTTCTTTTCTAATCAAATATCTTCATAGTGAGGGACCAAAAATGCATCATTCAGCATGCAATGTGGTTGTGAAAGCATGAAATATGGCACTTCACTGTTAATGTAATATTAAAGATTAAAAATGTTTATTACCTGTTATTCTTCTCTTAATTGTTTTGTGTGGAGAAAAATAGAAGTTGCTGCTTTAATGCATAAAAACCCCTCAATGTGCATTCATAGCAGAGAGCAAAGTGTTGGGGCTATGAAAATTATGTAAATTATGAATTCCAGTGAAAGAACTTTCAAACCCTTAGGGTCTTCAAACAGCATTAATTCAAGAAATTAGATACAAAATTTAACTTTTCATGCTAATAATGATTTCATAAGGAAAAACTCGTTAGTAAAGGTGACAAATATGAAGTTCTATTCAACATTTAAATTCAGGAATCTTAGTATGCGCCCCTGGGATATATTTACTCAGCCAATGACTCTGATGTTATTAAGTAATTTATTTGAGAAAGTCTCCATTCATGAGTTTACATAAGAACAATATCAGGTTTACAAAGGCTTGTGTTGTCAGTTTAGCAAATACCTAATTCACAATGACTTTTGCTTAAGATTTTCATTAGGTTGTTCAATATTGTTTGATCATTTAATGCCAGTTTCATAAGATCATAATTTTCCCTATATGAAAAGAGGAAATTAAAAGGAGAAATAAATTAAAAAGTGTGATCTAAACTTAAATTCAAATCAGCTTTGCCACAAAAGACAGGAGAACAGTGTCAGCACTTGTGATTGTACCTTGCTTGGGTATAAACTATCCACACTTAGCAATTTAATGTTTTGCTGTGGTATATTTCTATGCCAGCAAAACCAAAAAATATATTGAAACATGCTGAACATATCAACATTGAAATGTTGCATTATAGTTCCATTTTTTCAGGACTGATCAGTCATGTGACAGTCTCAATTTCTGGCAGCATTAGTTAGGTGGTTCATTAATTGGATAGGAAACAAAAAACATCCTAAATCTCTCAATTTCTATGGCTATTTTTGCTGTAATCTATGGCCTCCAGCCAGTGTTGAGTCAATGTGCAAATGTAACTAAAAATGACAATTCCTGCAAGTCAAGAAGCAGACAGAAATAGCACAAGATATGAAAATTAGGATGGCTAAAATAATCAACAGAATATTTGTCTTCCTTCAGAAAATGCTGGTTCATCAATACAGAACAATTTCCCAGGAAATGAACTGATTTTACCCAGCTTTCTAATGAAATACAGGCAAGCCTTGAAATCTTCATTGTCTCCAGGCTAGATCATTCACCATCGCTCCTCAGAGAGCTCCCTGGTCACCAGGCCCCTCACGGGGCTATGCTGAAGGAGCTTTGATACAACAAGTGTTGGAAATCACCACTGGTTCCTGTTACAATCTGCCTCCATCACTTTTTCTCCTCCTCAGAATGGTTCTTGGTCTCCCATCACCCTGGTTCCTGCATTCAGGTGTCTTTCCACCCTTGTATCTCCAACTTATTCAGGCTAAACTGGGAACACATCAGCCTTGGTGTTTCCATATGAGAGATTCAATCTGTACTCCAAGGGTTGTCTCTATCCCTTCATTGCACATCCTAAGACAGCTGAATCTTAAAGCACAACCTGCCTGTGTTCTGAATATTTTGCTCTGCAGCAGCACCAAATCCTGGCCTACACCTGGTCAGGAAGAAAATAATATCCAAATAGAAGTCCACATTAGAGCAATTACTAATTAATTACTAATCTGATTGAGACATGAGGAAGCAAAAGTATTTTTCTGGCAACAGATCCCATGACAAATGAAGACAGGACATACAAATAAAACATGGAATGGCTCTCTTATCTGTTACCCACCTTTCCACCAAACTAGATGACTCTTTAATCTTTAACCTCTGTTCTTAACTGAATACATATATAATGTGAGGGAGCAGGCAGGCCAAGTTAGATTTGGTCATATTTATTAACACATAATATGTGTTAATAACACATATTATTAATAAGTGGCAGTCAGTCAGTTTTAACTGTGTTTGTGTGTTATCTGGCAGAGTGGTTTTCTGACATTTTAAGGACTTCTGAAAGGCAGAAGGTCTCTAATCTATATAAAAATAATCTCCACTGGTAAGTTGGATAGTCAGAGGATAGGAGTGGGTACTCTAAGAGAAATCACAAAGCCCGAAAGGTAATGATCTTGGAAAGGACTTTCATGCAAAGTAGGAACTCTCAAGAGGGAATCAAAAGTCCTTATTGGAAAACTGTGAATAGAGGAGATGAGAAATGACACAGAATTAGGCAGGAATTCATAAGTAAAGTAGGATGTTGAAACTATGAAGTTATTTTACTGGATCAGTACTAAGGCTCAATTTGTGTAAGGGAGAGAAGGCAGCTAGAGATGATTTCATATACAGAGAGGAGAGACAAGAGGGATTTGGCAGCATAATCTCTGAAAGAAAGTTAATAAGGGGAAGTATCTGGAAGTAAAAAGAAAAAATCACTGTATGCTGCACTTACAGGTAGGTTACCATTCACCAAGAAATATTACCATCCATGTGATTACTGCTGAAAAATAAAAGTAGGAAGCAGGAAACACGGAATGGGTTAATGATTTTGTAATAAAACCCATTCACACATTTAGGAGGATTGGTTTTATTTCTCCAGAACCACCACCATCAGAAGTTTTTGTTATTAAAACATTAGGTAAAACTGAAGTTTGCAGCACAAACAGGAGTAGAAGGACTGGTTTCATAGAAGTTATAAAAGCACAGGAAAACAATGTAATCTGCATAATGTGAGTACCTACACGGATTGCAGAAAGAAGTAAAGACTCACGATTCCCTTCCTTTCTTCAAGGTTAAAGATTAACTATTCATGGTACTGGTGGTTTTTGCTACCTTCCTGCTAATATCTTTAATAGCACACATTTGAAATGAAGTCTTTTTGATGGCTCTTAAACTTGAGTTGGATGCAATGCTAGTGAGGGAAGATGTTTTCTCATATTTATAAGTGATCTCATCCTTATCCTATTCCAACTGGACTGTAGAGAGCTGCTCCTCAGACTCGAGGAGGTAGGATTGATTCAAATGCAGGAAATTGAGGAACAAGGCCTGACACGCCTCTCTTCATAGCAAACCAAATAACAAGTGCTACTTTAGCATAAGACTTGAAACAGAATCAACCCCAGCAAGTAATGATCTCTCAGTCTGTAACTCATTTAAAAACCCAAAGTAGAAGAAATAATATTTACCCATTGGATGAAATTACCAAGTATTTCCCAGCAAAATTAATCCCAAACATTGTTAGACCAGCTTCCCTTACTGGATCAATCAATTGATTGATCTGTCTCTATTTATATCTATGTGTATATAAATATATTTACGCCCTCCTACAAAGGTTGCTGGGGTTTCCAGTAAAGAACACAGCATTTATTTACAGAAATATGATGCAACCTGGGTGGTTAGAGCCCGCTATTTAAGGAAACTAACTATGATTTATAGCAGCAAATAAATAAGACAAAATTTGTTTAACATACCTCAGCATTAAGTATCTCATGCATTAATTGTCTCCAAAGTCTGTTCCATTTGTTATCTAACAAGGTATGCTCCATTATTATTTCTATCCAGTTCATTGCTTCATTCTATCTGTTCTTTCAAAATTAGCTTGTCTAATCAGAAACTGTTTTGGCTGGTAGTTCATTTCACATAAAAAGGAGGAATTCTTGTTTACTGAGAAAGTAATTGGATTATAATTTTGAAAGGAAAGAAATATAGATTGTAATAAATTATTTTGTAAAAAATACATGGGAGCGTGAAAACTAGCAAACCCAAGACAAATTAAAAGCTCTAATGAATGAAAAGGCTATAAATAGAACATGAAACTGGAAAGAATAATTCATCATTGTAACTTACCTACACCTTGTTATTCTGTTGAAAAGAGCTGAATATCTAAGGAAAGAAGAAAAAAATTGTATTTCTCAAATGATCAAGAAAATATTTATATTAGCTGTCACTTTTCTTCAAACTCTTTAGCTCTTGTAAATGTAATTAAACCTTTATTACAGAAAGAAAAAGTAAAATTTAACCATGTTTGGGAGTATACAATGCCATTTAAGTTATTAAATTCTGTTGATACGTTTACATGGTCATAGGTAGACTAAAGTTGAATGCAGGACTTTGATGCCAGTATATATTTAAGTGACAAAAAGAAAATACAGAATACAATATTCAAAACACTGACCAGTATACTGGGGCTGTTTATAGAGCTGGTTCATCATGTATATTTTATTGCTTATCAACATTTCAATTCATATCAAACTGTAGGACTTTTATTTCTTTATTTTTTTATTACTACCTAAAAATATTTTGTTGGTAATCCTACCCTTTTTTGCACGTGTGTTTTAAATTTCTTTTTACCTAAAACCTAAGTAAAACCATGAGTATTTAAGATATGAGAAGTAATGGGCATGAACTACAAAAATTGTGTAAAGGAAAATAAAACACACAAAAGAATGTGTGAAATTGTAGCAAATAAGATTTTAGAACTTAGAATATATATGATATGATATGATATGATATGATATGATATGATATGATATGATATGATATATGATATGATATGATACTGTTACATACAGTAGAAAAATCAAGTGATTGTTGTAAAATTCTGAAGTGCTAGGAAAAACTTGTACTCTCAGCTCTCACCTGTTCAGCTGATTAACACCTTGAGTTCTTTCTGTTTGTAGACCTAACAAAAAAATACAAAATTAAATTAAATACACTAAATTATGTGAGCTAAATTGTTATAGATTTACATTTATTTAGCCTGATTTTATTTATCTGAAAATCATTCAGGTTTTCCTTTTATTTGAATTGCATTTATGATACCAATTCAAGCTTTGATCTTAAATTACACTTTTGGGGCCTGAAGTAATAACAATTTTGGATTACAAGGATCCAGTTCTTATCTACATACCAAACAGGTTGTTTATAGTGCAGTTTGTTCAGTGAATATACTCAAATTTTGCACTGAGAGATTGATAAAGGTAATCAGCAAATACCATATTGGCTTAGAATAAAGATGAAAGCAAAATGCACCTGACTCAGTAAAGATAGGAGTTAAATGCCAGATTATCCACATAAGTATGTCAGTAAGAGGAATTTCATGCATGACAGATGCTAGAATGGGCATTAAAATGGTCAGGACAAAAATCATTAAGTGCCCCAATAATGCACATTGGGCTAAAGCAAATGTAGCCTGTCACAGGCAAATTCCCACCCACTTCAAAAAGTAATTTGCATGCTCAAAGTGGGGATTATATGTGAATGAGATAAAAACATTAGGCAGGTTATTAATACTCACTTGAGATGTCTACTCTACGTTTAGAAAGCAAAACCTTATCATGCTACCAACACCATGAAACTCAAAAGGTGTCATGAAATGACTGGATGGAATTTTATTTCTTTCAAAGAAAAGTGTAGCTACAGAGGATGATAGCCATAGCCCAGGTCCTACACAGGCCTTGCCCATCAAAGCTGCAAGTAAAGAAAGTTATTGATGTACTGAGAGGTAGGTGTTACTTTTCCTATGCTGACTGATGTGGAGCTTCATTGAAGAAAATGATATTATAGACTCACAGAATGGTTTGGGGCGGAAAGGACTATTAAAATTCACCTGCTCCTATTCCTTTGCAATGAGCAGGGACACCTTCAACTGGAGCAGGCTGCTCAGAGCCCAGAGCAACCTGGCCTTGAATGTTCCCAGGGATGGCATTATCCCACTTGAGGAAAGAAGTTTTGGTACCTCAGCCAATGGCTACTTAGGAGAACATAGGGATTGAAAAGCATTTGGGTATGAACAACACAGAAAAATCACTGTTTTTCAGTCAATATGAAATATTTAAAGCAGAGAATTTCCGTTCATTAATCTAAATACAGAATAGCCTTGTACCTGCTCTCCAGATTCTGATCATACGAGAAAGAAGTTTGACAGTGATGTAGAGACTCTCAGGCTGCCCCAATCATCAGCTTTAAGTTTCTGATTTAGGGCAGGGAAAGCATAATCCTATTTGAATATGCCATGTCCATGAAAATCCTCAGCTAAACATTGGTGAGTGGAAGTCCCAAAATCAAGGCAAATAAACTGTGACAAGAGTCACAAATGTTTGGAATTTTGCTGTTTGTGTTAAAGTGATCCAAGCTGAGCATACCAAAAACAAGGATGAAACTACCAAGGATTTTATTATTGAAAAAGTAATATTAAGCTTAGAATTATTGGCATATGTTTTTTAGACTGGTGGGTTTTTTATATTTTATGTTTGGGTATGCATTGTTGTGGCTTGAATATCTCCCAAAATTAAATCTTCTGGTTTGGTGCCTGTGTGTTGTTGCCTTGATTAATTAAGTGAGCCATGAACCAAAAGTCCTTTTTCCTTCCCCACTGGCTGTTCAGTTTATGTGTATCCATTTCTTGTCTTTCGCATTTGCCTTCTGTCTGTCTGCTGTACCCTATCAACTCCTGAAGGATCCATCCCTTTCCCTGTCTGCCCACACAGAACCAGGCTCTCAAAAGAGCTCTTCAATACCACCATAATGAAGGTTAAACCAAGATAAATTAAAACCCTCACAAACCATCTGTGAACAGATTCCTGTGGTGCAGTCCCAGTCTTTGACCGACCCACATCAGAAATCAGATGAGAGCATAATTTACATATTAAAAAAATTTAAATTAGATCAATTTTTTAAAACCTAGATAGTATGAGACTGAGGATTCCTTGAACAACAGCTCTACAACAAATTGATCTGTCTGCCTACTACATTCAAAAATTGATTTTCTCTTCCTGAATGGAAACATTTATTTGAAAAGAATGAATTCAATTTGTGACACACTCTGTAAGTGTTCTGCATCTGATTCTGAGGTTTTAGAATCTTTTAAATCAATAATAAAACCATTTTAATTTGGCTTAACTTTGTAGGGCATGTGTACTTGTAATTTTCAAAGATTATGAGATAAGGAAATGGTCCAGGACTAAGTCCTCTAAGTCATCTGACTTCCAGTTTGTCTGTTTTGGGCTTCTCAGTCTGATCAGAAAATTCCTGGGTTTGAATCAACCTTCATAGCTCAGACAAACAGAGTCAGACTTTTGCTCTGAACTGTCTGAGACCACCAGTCTGTGAAGAAAAATCATCATGTTATTATAAAACAGATACAGTCCAATAACAAATCTGGAGATTTAAACCTATAAAGCTTGGGGCTATAACCACTACCTCACCAGTGAGCTCTGTAATATCCCCATTCCCACATCTCCTTCCTCAACAATTTATTCTTGCTCCAGGTGAGCTTTAAGAAATTCTTCAGCAGCACTAAAAGCTTCATGCAGTTCAGGAACATAACAGGTTAGCTAGTCCAGGCTACAGGTATTTCAAGATAACCCCTTTGTGTTGGCACCACAGTTATTTACTGGTGCCTGAAATCCCTTTCCCTTCAAGAGTTCCTTCACAGCAACACCAGTGATACGACAAGAGGACATGGTCCAAAGCTGCACCAGGGGAGGTTCGGGTTGGACATCAGGAAGAATTTCTTCACTAAAACGGTGGTCAAGCACTGGAAAGGGTTGCCCAGGGAAGTGTTGGATTCACTACCTCCCTGGAGTGTCCAAAAAATTACACAACATGGCACTAAGTGCCAAGGTTTAGTTGACACGGTGGTGTTTGCTCAAAAGTTGAGCTTGATGATCTCAGAGATCTTTCCCAACCTTTATTCTATGACTCTAAGATGCACTGTAACATTGGCATAGTGATGATAACTCCAACTAGATAGTCTGGTTACTTTTGGCTATCAGAGCTCACCGATTGACAACCTTGATTCAATTTAGTCACTCAATTACATAATTAAAATTGCAAAAAAGAAAAAAAATAGGGTGGAAGGAACCTCTTGAAATATCTGGTCCAACGCTCACATGTTGCTCCCAGTAAATGAAACTTCTTTGATAAACTTCCACAGAATGTGACTCCAAGCCCATTTGTCACCTCTTGTAAATGCAAATGAAAATGTGTTAAACTATCCCGATGGTGATTTAAGAGTATTTGCCTCCTTTTACAAGAGTGCAGCATGCAGAAGGTCAGATTACATGGGTCAGCTGGCCAGAAGTGTGTCAGCCACGTGCAGTCCCCTGGGCACAGGCAGCAACATCATCATGTCCACAGCCAGCACCCAGGGAGCCCAGGGATGAGTTCTCAGGCTGCACAAAAGACTTTTCATACTGCTAATAATCCATAGCTAGAGGTAAAGGTTAAATGCTGAGCATTATTAGGATACAGTCCTTTATACTTCATTTAACTAATTGAATTTGTTTAATTAACAATTTACACACCTGGAGAGAAATATAAAATCTATTGTGCTGTTTGGCATTCTGCCTAAATTGGAAATTACCTATACGTCCTCTAGTCCATATTAAATGGGATTTACTTTGGACACAATTGCTGTTAACAATTAAATGGGGATTTTTTTGTTTGTTTGTTTTTTGAGCTCCATTTTCTAGACTGTCACTCTGGTAAATTTTTTATCCTTCCACACACCTGAAAATAAATGAAATCCAGAAAAGTTAGATGAAAGTATTTTTATTATTGATTTTAAACTGTGCTTCTCTGTGCATAACGTAAATTTTCACCCAGATACAAAAGTGAGAGACAGAAATGTGCCAGCCTATTTCACATTCGAAGCAGACACACCAGAGTCACAAAACCAGATTGTTTTGCCCGTAACTGGAAGGCTGAAGAGCAAAATCTCATTAAGATTGGTATATGGAAAGAGGTTTACAAGCCATGCATATCCATGAACAGGTTAGTTTAAATGCCTGAGAAATAGATGGCTTTTCAAATATGTGGCTGACAGTCATGGGTTCAGAAATACAAACTAAGATGAACTAAAAACTTGATACTCAGAAATGAATCTGTCTGGGAAATGGTGTTATGGAGAAATGAATCTGCATTCCAGGAAGACTGCTCCTTAAAACCAGTTCTGATCTTCCCACGATTTGGTAGCATGGGTTTATCCCTGGCATCCCAGTGGATTTGGGTCTGATGCATGTGTTCTCACACGGCACCTCTGAAAATCTGATTTGCATGAAGTAATGCTTGCCTGAGGTATTTAAAAGATTTGTCAACAGGAGGAATATTACTGCTGAAGGAATATTCAAAAGGCTTAGGCTTTCATGCAGTGCACTCTGTAAGATCACACTTGCTCATAAAAGTAAAGCACATCTTTGCAGTGGTTATTTCCAACAGCATGTGGTTGGTGCCATTTTCTCATTTTGTTTGGTTACAATTGTCTGCTATATGTATTATTTGCCCCTCTTGCTTTCTAAACCTTCTCAATACCAGGTAGCTTCATACATGCAGAGGAGAGGAAGAACCAGAACTTAGCCTTGATGTTTGCTGCCAGCCCTTAGGCTTCTCCTGAAACCTAGGAGGAAAAAAACCCCAAGACTAGGTTCTAATGACCTTGGTTTTTTAGTTTGGACTGATATCTCATGGGTATTTATTCGATAATTCATCTGAAAAATGAAGAATCACCTTATTGAATGAATCTCTAAGCAGGTAATTGTTGGCCTGTATCCTCTGATAAGACCACATTAGTCTTGACTGGATACTGAAAACAGTGTAGATGTATGAATTCATTTATTTAATTATTAATTCAAGGTTGGAACACTAATAGAAAAGTCAACACAAGCTATTGCTTTGAAGATATTAGGCAATCAAAATATTCTGGTTTTATACGGAATAAGTTACCAATAAACAGCACACAGACCAAATATAGAAGAACAAAAGACACAAAATCATTGCAAAAGAAGTCCATTTTTCATTAACTTTGTCATATATGAACTCAGGTATGTTTGAACTTTTCAGTCATTGCAGTGCATTCAAAAAAATAATACTGCAAAAATTTCCATTACCTCAATAGAATCTCCATTGTATTAGTAAGTGAACTCTCCAGTGGCCAAAATAATATCTGTAAATACCCATGAATTTTAACCCAAAACGTGGCAACCTGGCATGATTAAAAGCTTTAGATTCTCAAAGAGCAACATGACTAAAGCAGGACTGTAGCTTTGAGTGGCACCTCACTGGTTTCATTTGCCAGTATTGTTATTTTCCAAGGTAATATTTGATTTACAAGAAAAATGCTTTTAAGTCCCACAGTAAGTCCTACAATGTATCCACAAGTATAAAATCCTCAAATTGCCATCATTTGTCAAATGCTAAAGCCGTACCTGAGACTATTCAGTGGCAAAGTAGGAATCTAATGATGTCAGCAGGAAGGAGGGAGGTTAGATTTATAGAGGTTTTAGAGGCGATACCTCTTGTCTCTCCTCCCTTGTCCCCCTTCTGACTCCCTTTAATTCAGCACTTTGACCACAGTAATGCAGTTAAGCTTCAGTTTATGGCACAGATGCCTCATAAGTCCAGTCTCCACGATTTCATTGAAAGCTCTCTCATGTTAGTAATTTGAATTTATTTTAAATTCTAAATTATTGTCAAGACGTTGAAATACAGAGCTTTAATGTTAGCCCAACTCTCTCCTATGCTACTCTTTCCCTCCCAAACTGTCACGGTTTTTCCCTTGCTTACACAATAGTTGCCTCGATTTTTTTTTTTCCTGGCTATAGCTAAGGTTCAAACACAGAAGGAAGGCATTTCTGGATGGAAATAATAATGAATGCCACCTGGATTTGAAATATATTAGATGTGAATGTGAACAATACTTTATGGATAGGTGATTACCTCAAACTAATGTTTTCTATTTTTGTTTACTTAATATAATTCCAAGTTATAAAATAAAAAGTAAAAAAACCTTAGGTGGTTATTCACAGACTGTGGTCATGGGAGTCTCCTAGCACAGAACTGTTTTAGTCAGCATTGTCCAAGAGCTATGGACTGCCAGGTGCAAAAATTTGATCGTCCTAAATAAGCCAAGTGTTGTTTTTAGTAGTTAACTTCATTTTGTAAAAATCCTAGCTCAAGTACATTCAAGGTTTTGTCTACCATTTGTTTCAAGAGTCTGGATCAGATCCTTAAATCAGAGCCAAATGTGAATAAAAGCAGTAAATTCTTTGGCAATAAATTCTCAGTAATCTGCATTACTCAAAGATGGGACCTGCTGGAACATCTTCATAACATTCTTTTGCCTTCCTTCCCCTCATGTGCAGCATATTGCAGTAATCAATTAACATGATGGAATATTCCTGTGCTGAGACCTTCTTGTAACTCCCATATGGTTGGAATTTAATCTTAATAGCACAGGTTTTTGCTGTTTTTTTTTTTTTTTTTTGAAGCTGAACTCATCCTGTGCATTAGTGGTGATGGAAAAGAAAGATTTCAGAGTGATATTGTTGTTTCCAGCCTGTTGGTGTTGAATATTTTGGAGAAGTTTAGTACTGGGACATGGCTGAGTGTCGTTCATCTGCATGCAAACCACCAAAGTGGGCAAGCAGAAATGGAGGTGCCTGTAGCAAGCTGAATTGCTGCTAGCATAGTCCAGGATAAGGAAGCAAAAAAGACCTTTGCATGATATCCACAGATGTTTTACTCAGTGGTGAGATGTTCAAGTCCCAGACACACACACACATGGAAGATCCAGCTTTCTCTCTCCAGGGGCTAGGGGCTGACCCTGGTTTTGGGTGGTACAAAGATGAGGGTCAATCAGGGAATAAGGAAGTGTGGCTCAGGAACATAGGAACAGACATAGGAACAGGGGAAGGAGCCAATGGGGTCTAAAAGCTTTTTGAGGGACACTTCTTGTGTCTCCTAAAAACCAGGGAATGCCCCTCCAGGGTATCCACAATTCCCCCTTTTTGATATTATTAAGAAAGCTTCTCTGAAGGATCAACTGAATCAACACAAAATGACTAAAACAATCAAAAGCGTTAATAATACAATTTTCAAAATGCAAAAAATTCTGAGTCCCCAGTGACTAAAAAGATTTTCTTGCGCATTAGTGATGACGGAAATGTAAGATTTCAGAGTGATATTGTTGTTTTCAGCCTGTTGGTGTTGAATATTTTGGACTATTTAGGTACTGAGGACAGGACTGAGCATTGCTCATCTGCATGTAAACCACCAAAGAGGGCAAGCAGAAATGGAGGTGCCCAGTTCCATCTCTTGCACTTGAAAATGGCCTTGCTGTACCTCTTTAGAGCAAACATATATAAGCAAAGCTGTTGTTCTCTTGAACTTGTTTATATAATTTGTTTGCCTTTGTAACTCAAAAGACTGATTCCACTGTAACAAAGTAGGAAATTCTAGCTTATAACCTGAGTAATACCAGATAAGCCTCAGTTCATACAAAGACAGGTCAGTAGCTGATCTTGTGTCTCTTTCTGGTTTTAATGGTTCTCTAGAAGAGTTTAAAAATGTTGCAGGAAGTCATAACTGGAAGTTTGTCTGAGTGCACTCACAATGATTATAAAGCTGAATTCCTAGAGGATCACAACTCTGCAACCAGTGACATCAAAGCTCCCTGACCAAATTCTTCTCTAGGAGTTGTAGAAATTGAATTTAATGTACTGAGTATACAATAGTCTTGTAATAAAACTTATTACGAACAAATTCTGATTTTTTTTTAAGCTCAATATCAAATTTGCCTTCCACAATCTTTAGGTTTTTTCTGTATTGAACAAGAAAATACAACACAATGCCTACTCTTCTTTCTGAATAGATATGGGGAGGTGGAGAAATTGCTTGGTCCATGTATATTCCAGCAGAGGGTGGCAGTACACTACCACACTCCTACAGTAAAAGAAAAGTTGTGCAGTAATATTTATGCCTTCTGTCTTCAAGGGAAGAATACATCCTGCAGATGAATATGTTCTGGGAGATGGGAGATGGGAATTGGACTGGGAAAGTAATCCCCAAATCACTTCAGTGACCTTGCTCAATCCACTCAATCTCCATCTCTCTTTCATCTGAAATATTTTTCTTCCGTAATTACCATCAGCTGATGACTACAAACCGTGATAAAGCTCCCGAGAATAATTGTCTACGAGAATGAATATGGATATCTGAAAATGGGAATCTCTCCTGATTAACTGATGATACCAGAACCATTAACTTCATCGCTAACAGCAGAACAGTCACCAACAGTGTCAAGCAGGATAAACTCTGGAAGGCAAAAAGGGGCACTCTGTAGCAGGAAGGATTTCCACGGCACTATGGACATGCTAATGGTCTCCTGCCTTTCCTCAGTCCAGTTTTGCTACTTTGTCAGAAGAGCAGTCTTCAAAATTTGAAATACCTTGTCATCTCTTCAGCAGAATGTGGACTTCTCTGTTACTGTCTTAGATTTCCCTTCAGTTTTTATTTTCTTAAATATTTTTTGGGAGGTGAGGGATTGTTTTGTTTTTTATAGAAAGCAGTTGGGAAATTGCTCATAGGCCAGCAAAAGAGGCAGAGTGTATTTTTTTCCTCTTGGAAAAATCTTCTGGTTGACAGAAAAAGTAGCAACTGGTGCAGCCTACTTTAAATTACTGCAGTAAAAATACTTTAACACATTGTCAAACTTCAGACCTTGGTGACTCAAGTTTCTATATTTTTTGGATGTGAAGAAATTTCAGTGTAAGAATAAATCAGTGCATAATAGGAAAGAATACTCCTTCATTATGCAAATAATGAAAAATTATTTGTATACAGAACATGATTTCTTTAATGCGCTTTTATTTCCCCTCAAGAATTCAAACCAAAGGATTATGCAGGTCAAGAAGAACTTGAAGAACAAAAGCCATTCATGATCAAGCTCTCAATATGGACTTACATTAGTAAAAACATTTGAATAGCATTTTTATAATAGTAATCTAAGTAGCTTATGGTAACTTCTTTAGTAACCAAAGCCAAGAATAATTTTTGTGCATTCTTTCAGTAGAGATTCATTATTTAAATATGTAAAATATGGAGGCAGTGTTCTGGAACTTCTTTTTATTAAGAGGAAAGAAGCTGGAAATGATGCCAGGAAATTTAGGTGAGAAATGGCATGCCTCTTCTCAAAAATAAGAGATTTTTTCAGAGAATTAAGGGAATTAAATATTTCCAGTCGAAATGGTTGTTAATAATAATTCCTTAGCTTGATCTACCTTAGTAGATTTCAAAGTGTTTGAGACACTTTAGAGTAACCTTCTCACCTGTGAGTAGCTTCCTGTATAACTTCTCGTAACATGCCCAGCTATTCCTACAGGAGGTGACATGATTTTCATCAGGGTTTTTAACTAGCAATTGCCAAGCATAAAGTGATGACATATGAAAAAAAATAGCCAGGGTGATCAGAAGCTCAAAAACATTGTCTGGTTATCATTAAGATTACTTTATGTATCACTTTTGGGGTCTTTGAGGGACGGGGGAGCAAGGTGTGCAGTGCTGGAGTCCTTAATGGCTCCTCTACACTATTGAACCCTACCTGGTTAATAGAAAACCTTGTAGCAAAATTTCAGTGAAGAATAAACAGGACTATAGGAGAAAAAGGAATTTTTTTGAACATTCATTTTAATGAAAAAAAAAATAACTGGGAAAGAGAGAGAGTTTCCCTTGAGATGAACCAGCTTGTCTCATAGCAGAATAGATTAAAAATCTGTTTCACTCATCTAACTCTGAAAACCCATGATTGAAAACTCTAGCCATGAGAAGTTACAATACATCATGAGAAAAAGGTGAGTCAACGTGTAATGCTTCAATTATAGGGTTCTCAGGAGTACAGAGGTGGTATAATAAAGAAGGTCATGGTCTTTCCATCAGCAGTATCCCTGGTATGTCTGCAATTGCCTTGAATGGGAAGCAATAATATTTATGCTTGTTATAAGTCCAAAGTTCAGAGGAGATCAATCTAATATCTAATATTCTGGAAGGTAAATAATGATTTGTTGTGTAATGAGTACTTATGGTATTTATATGATCTGGTCTGTGTGGTGGTCATCTGGACCATGGGGGTGATCAATATATGTAATATATATATGACTTTTAAAATATCCTCCCCCCATGCAATGGCATTATTATTTCAAACAAATGGTTCTAAACACAGATATTTTTTTCCCCATCCTTGACCTTGTGACACATCAACAAATTGAATAGGTTCCTGTCCTGGCTACCCACAAAACCTACTAAATTTTGCCCTGACCCGAGAGTTTGTGGAGTTGATTCTATTCCCAGCTTTGTCATCATCTTTACTTGTTAGGCTATTCCCCTTATCTTTCCACCTCTGTATTCTGCCTCCACAGCTTTTATTCCCCACTTTGCTTTATCTGTTTAGACAAGAGCTCCTACTGGCTCTTGTCTTTTGCTGCTGTTGTGGCTTTGGCCTGAGCCAAAACTCATATTCAGAGCCTTGGAAGGAAATTTCCATTAGGAATTAAAAATGATTGTAATTTCAGGTGATTTCTTGATTTCTTCAGCTCATATACATCTGTTACTAATGACATGCTGACCAACACAATGTAGTCACAAATGTGAAATGGCACAAAATATATTCAAGAGTGGACTGTTCTCCAGTGGAATAGGAATGTGACTTTTAAGCACCCTCCAATTAAAGAATCACCTCGGGAAAACATCTGTTTGACTAGAAAGGTAGGAACAGACTGAGAAAGGAAATGCTAAAAAATCTTCATTTTCCATTCCTGTCTCAGATTTCTTTATTTCCTAGGCACTGAGCAAATTCCAAAAGGAGTAGTGAAGTAGCAAAACTGGCATTGAAGGAGCACAAGCTCACTTTAGGCATAAACAGCCTAACAAGGAGTTCTGCACTGGTGGTTCAAAGAGTCTACAGGTCATTTCTCCAAAGGATTCCAGCCAGTGTCCATGGCTATCCATGCACTATGGTGATCTGTTTTATCTTCCTTTTCTGGTGTCTTCTGCCCCTGTAACTCTGATGTTAAAGTGGCAAATTCCTTGAAGTACCACCCTCTACTTTCTTGTTGGTAGTTTTGTAGGAAACCTCTGTAACATGGCTGCTCCTGTTCTTTAGTGGACATTACACATAGATAAACTACTCCCAAAAGGTTTGCAGTAGGACATGCAACAGCTTCGAGGAAAAGCAACAATATAATTTCAATTCTTTAATTATCAAAATGGTAAATACAAGATAGATAGGATTTTTAACTTCCCTATACCTGATCAATTCCTAGCAAATAATGGCACGTTATTTTGAAGATATTTTCAATGTATTCAGATACATTTATCACTCAGGCTACTCATTGAATACACACACCTGATGCAGATTATTACTGAGGGAGCTTTATTACCTTTTTAATTTCCTGATCTTGTGCCATAAAATTCTTAACCTTAATGATATATTAATGTAATTATTTTTTGCATTTTAAAATTTTATCCTAATTTAAAATGCAGTTGAAGAAGTCTTTGGGATTTATACAGTAAGCTAATACTATTGACAGATCCAGTGTCCTTTTACCTCTAAGGCTCTTTACTAAGTTAGCAAATGAGAGGGTGCTTTTAATCACCTATTTAAAGCTAGGAGAGTATCCTGAGAGTTAATTGCTATCATATCATCATTCAGGACAAAGCAAAATCAACATTATTTTGTAATCATTGATTTTCTATATCATTAAATCCAAAATATTCATAATTAGGCAGAGAACTAGACATGGTTAATACAACTGGGTGGCACTATCAGATTTTACCGCTACTCTTCCCCTGGCTTGTCTGCTGCAGAAGGGGAGCAAGCTCTTTTGTTCAATGAAAAATGCCCATCAGAACTCAGAGAAAGCCAATAGAGATGATGTTGTCCAACTTTATCTACCTGTCATTAAGATTTTTGAAAAGAGACAAAAATGTTGAATTCCCTTTGACATAGTCTAAATCATTACAGATTTGTTGACACTCACACGGTTGCTTTGGTGGCAATAGAGGAAAGTTTTCAAAGTGGTTGTCAGACAAGAGGAAGATGTATTTGTGAGTGGAAAAGACAAAAGGGAAAATAGATTTACAGAATATACAGAAAGTTGCTTTCATTTATTTTTTCCCCTTTGTGTGTTTTTTTAAACTAAGAAATGCCATATGCTCTAAAGAAATGTACAAGACAAATACAAGCAAACTGCTCATAAAATTCCATTTTTTAAAAAATTTCTGTTCCAGGAACACCTTCCTCATCACAGGAGTGTTAATTTCATCTGTTTGACAGCTGTGGAAATAACCTATGTATTTAAGCAGCAAAACAGAGATAGGAACATTCACATAATGAAATCTATTTTCTATTTGAATCTAAAATCTAAGTGCTGTCCCTTTAAAGGAGACCTTGCTATCTTGATAAAGAAAACTAATGATGTGGCCTTTCTGGGGCTAGTCACATAATAGCCAGGGTGACAAGGACCTCTATCACAGAATAAAGCAGAAGATAAATGAGATTTTTCTAATATCCATTTCACCCATTGTTCACAAGTGTCATGCGATACAGCTTCTATTTATCATGAGATAGTAGATACTGGGCACTATTTTGTAAAGGAAACCTAAATTACAGCATTGTATTATTAAAAGCCTGTAAATACTCTTTAGTCCTTCCCGTTCATTTTGTAACTGTGCCAAAACAAGTGGGTTTTGTTTTATTATTATTACATTTTATTTATTTAAAGGACCTAAAGGACATTTCTTATATTTATACTGGATATCCACACAGCTTTTAGCAATAAAATGAGAATACATGTTTCAGTCAGCTTGCCTGAAAACTAGTCCCACCTGCCCCAAGAAGAAGGGTATTTCACCTAGACTTCCTTCTCTAGCTCTCTAGATCTCTTTACACAATCACAGAACCACAGAATGTGTCAGGTTGGAAGGGGCCACAGTGGCTCACCTGCTCCAACCTCCTTGCCCATGCAAGCTTATCCCAGAGCACACAGCACAGGATTGTGCCCAGACAGTCCTGGAATATCTCCAGCAAGGGAGACTCTGCAGTCTCTCTGGACAGTCTGCTCCAGTGCTTGGTCACTGCTCAGGACTGAAGTTCTTTCTCATGTTCAGGTGAAATTTCTTGGGCATCAGTTTCTTTCTGGGCATTGATTTCTGCCCTTTGCATCTTCTTGTCCAATTGCTCAGCACCGCTGAGCAGAGCCTGGATTCCTCCTCTGACACCTCACTGCAGGTACTGAGAAACATGGGTGAGGTTCCCTCTCAGCTGCCTCTTTTTGGACTTGAGCAGTCCAAATTCCCTCAGCCTTTGCTTATCAGAAGAATGCTCCAGTCCCTTCATCACCTTTGTCACTCTCCACTGGACCTGTTGCAGGAACTCCAAGTCTCTCTTGTCCTGAGAAGCCCAGAACTGGACAGAGCACTCCAGATGTGCCTCACCAGGGCTGAGCAGAAGGGCAGGGTCACCTCCCTCAGCCTGCTGGCAATGCTTTTCCTAATGCACCGTGGGATACCAGGCCACAAAGGCTCCTGAACAGCTTGCTGCCACCAGGACCCCCAGGTCAGCCCCCAGCCTGTACTGGTGCCCACCTGGAGTTTCTGGCTGAGATCCCCTTAGTTAAAATATTTATCTGATCTCCAATATCTAAGCCTTCAAAGAGAATGTAACCTTCCATGCAAATAAAGCATATGGTGATATTCAGTCTGTTGGAATTCACACCCATCAACAGTCTGAAACAGTGAACCAGAAATCCGAGCCCCCCAGTCTTAGCTTAATCTGTGGGAGGAGCTGTACTGATACTTCAGTATCCATGATATTATACAGACATTGATTATTATTCTGGTGAACGGAATGGGGCTTGGCCCACTACATTTCAAAGGGAGAGCAGAACTGGAGAATGAAATGCAGAGGAAAAGAAGTTCAGAAACAAAGGATGTAGGGAGAAAGAGGTGGTGAGGTGAAAGAGCAGCCAAGAGGAAAGGTGTGTAATGTGGTTATAACAGCAGCCAAATGTAATAATTTACACTGTGCCAGATTTGCCCCTTGGTCAGAGTGACAATGAAAAGAAGCTTCTGTGCAAAACAGGGGTGTTTTATACCCCAGTCTATTGACCCAGTTTCAAAATATGATCTTCCCTCTCATCTGAATGGCTGTGCTTTGTCCCTGGGGCTTTTCTAAACCTCTGGCACCTTGCAGCAGGTGCTGAATTTCTTTCTTGTACACTTTCCGTTCAAATAAATGGTTGGGAAAGCTGTGTAAGATTTTGATTGCTGTTTCAAAGCATGAAAGGGTCTGTATAATTTACAACCTTTACTCCTCTATAGTCACCTCTGGGGTGTCAGGCAGGCCAGCAAACTATCAGCAAACAGTTTTCTGCACAACTTGAGAGGAAAGGAAAAATTCTAGTCATGGATATTGGCACAAATCCACTCTCATGAAAACTCCCACTAAATCTTTAATGTCCAGGGAGAACACCTGAAAAAGCCTATGCTTAAAACACTGACTTGCAAATTGGATTCCTCAATTTAGCTACAAATTTCCATTGTGACCAAAGGAATTGTGTTTCATTTGTGTGTCTCTGCTTTTCTAGAAAGAGTATAAAGCTTTCTGTTTCCTATTTGAAGCTACAAGCTTTGGCAGCTAGGGGTGGAAAATATTTTGCCCAAATAAAATGCCTATAAAGATAATAGCAATAGCTGTCTCTCAGGCAATGCTCTTCATCTGCAGATATTAATGCACTATGGAAAGTGTCATTACCTTAATTTATAAAAGCAGAAACTGAGGCACAGGAAGGGAAAATTACATGTCCAAGGTCATGACAGGAACATCAGTCTGATCTCCCAAGTCCCTCATTTCTGTGCTTTGCTACGTCCCACAATGATGTCTTTCTGGGACACATGGAGTAATAGTGATGATAATGAGCACACAGATATCTCCTTTGAAAGGTCTCATCATATATCTGCCTGCATGCAACTCAATTTATACACCTTGGAAGGATGAAGGCTGAGTCAATATAGCATTAATGCAATACCCTGATGGCTGTTAGCTTCAAAGACATCTTTTTCATGAGAAACAAGACTTTGAAAGGAGAGCAGTCACGATACACATAAGTGCCACCTTTTAAATTATGATCAAAGTTGAAAAGTGGTGTAAAGTTGTCAAGAGACCTATATATTGGTTTATAGACTGTATTTACTAGATCCATCGTTTCATGCATGGTGTTTTTAGCCTGCACATTCTAGTGATAGAAGAGGAATTATCTGTTTTTACTCTTGGGACATGAAGTGGAACAAAGGACAATGATGCAGTTCAGATGTTATAATGAACAGAACAGATTTAAATAAGTTCCTAGTACTGACCTAGACTTACAGAGGGTCACCAGTCTGTCAGTGGTGTGAGATTCCTGACTACCTTTTGGATCTGGGCCGTAATATTGTAAGCCTGGGTGCCTTGTCCTGTCCACTGCATCAGCTTCTGTCTCTAATAGCCTTTAACTTTAAACTTTCTTTAAAACATTTAAAACTTCCCATATGCCCTTAGAATTCTTTGGTTTAGGTTAAATAATTCTGGGCAAATGTATACATTGCCATCATTACTCTTTGGGATCTTCCCAGAAGAACTAAAACTAGCCAAAGAAGTGCGACTGAGATTTTTGTAGGTATTATATTGTCCTTCAGAGTGGTTTCTGTCCCTCTGGGAGCTGTGTCATCTGTGGTTTCAGTGCACAGCCTTTATTCCTTTTTGGTGGAGACTCCCAATACAATCTAAGGCAGAGCAGAGCTCCCTGAAAACTCTGCTTGTTATCTGGCTCTAATTTGATAACAAGTTGCTGTTGATGAATAACTCAAATGATTTTGCCCCTTCCCACTCCTGATTTTCCTTGTGAGGACATCACATAAAGCAATGTCAAAAAACAGTATAAAAAGTCAAAAGATCTGCTTTCAACTTTCTCCTTTGTCCCCATACCCTCCCATCCCTGGTGGGGGGCATTTAGATTGTCCTGACACAATTTCCTCTTGGTGAATTTATGCTAACATTTGTAAGTACCTGGATGAGTGTATTTCCACTAAGTAGTTCCTAGAGAATAACAAGGTGGGAGATATTGTAGAGGTTGTCTTCAGCAGCTGTGCCTTGGAGTGGAGCTCTTTAAGACTGTCCAGAAGGAGAAACAAATAGGAAGGAAGAGGTCAGAGCACTGCAGTTACAGGGAAAAGCAGGATTTGCCATTTGGCCTGTCATAAGCTGGGTAAGGGAAAGGATGGTGTAAGGCACATCTGGGACTGCCTTAGGAAAAGAAATTAGGAGCTGTTTAGCTTTTTTGAGGATCCTTATTTAAAAGGTAGTGACCAACAGAAGGTGCTACAAGAAAGACTGTGATTACTAATGATTCTACATCATCAGTAAGTTTGAAAAGCTACAGCTGGGGGATGCCTCAATTAGATGGACATTCATTAATGTTTAATATCTGAATCATAATCCCACAGGAGCAAGAACCATTCCATGTGCAGTGTATATTTTCTTGAACCTGCCACAATAACAAATATATAATTTTTTCTTTACATGCACACTGCAAAGTGTTCAGAAAACAGAAAAAGTTGTATTACTGCATGCTGCAAGGCTCTCAGATACTGTGTTAGAGGTGGTGTAACAGATGAATGGAATTGGAGTTTTCCAAGAAAAACTTCCCTGGGAAAAAAATTACAACCAATATTTTCTGCAACTTTTATCTAAGACAGTTTGGAAGACTTTGCCATAGTCAAAAATACAACATCATGAACTGAAAATTATATTAGCTCTTAAAAGAAAATCAAGACATTTAGGTGTTATATTTTGTTACCCAGTGAGACTTTCATAACTTTCATGCCAATCACTAAGAGACAATACAAAGAAAATAATATTTGCTTCTTAGACAATACATATTTTAGTGGTTTATGACTAATTATAAACCTGGAAAGGTGCTGTATGTGACACTGCTGAAGCTTATTCATCACAACAATGTCAGAGAAAGCAATTTCTGGAAATTTTGTTTGTTATTTAGTTTGTCTTGAGTTATAAAATGGAATAGAGAACAATTTCAGACCTCCTTCAGTTTGCACAGATTTCTGCTGAACACAGAAGAAATATCATTATGATTTGCATGTGCAATACAGCCTGAAGAAGTTTCTTGGCAGGGCAAATGATCTCTAGGCTACTGCATTGGGGTTGTAACGGCATCCAAATGATCCATTTTAAAGTTACTTCTATTCTCTACTCTACAGCAGGAGAACGTTGTGCAGTTTTCTTTGTGCTCACAAGGAGTTATTGGTCTTTCAGAGTGCACTATTGGTGTTATAAAACACTGTACATTGATATTTCAAGGCAAAGGAACTAGAAGGTTGCCTGGAGAATATTTAGTGTTATCTGCATGTTATATTTGTCTCCATAGGTGACTGACTGGGATCTGAACACAGAACTGAGAACACAAACTGCCCTGACAGGAGATGTCACAGGAGTTCTGTGTGTGCTGCAGCCACAGAATCTCAGCATGGCTGGGGTTGGAAGGGACCTTAAAGTTCCTCTGGTTCCAGCTTCCCTGCTGTGGACGCTCCTGTGTCCATGGGACATGGTGCAGGGCTTATTTGACACACTCAGTAAATTAAAGAAATATGCACAGGAAGGGGGAAGAAATGAAACCAGAATTCAGATGGAATTTTGTTGGAGATCATCACAGGTAAACTCAAAGACACATTGCAAGATGCTTATTAGAGTGCAGTAAGAGAGAAAGAGCTCTTTCTGCACAGGGTTTGAGCCTGAGTGTCTTTTCAGAACTGACAAAAGAAAATAATGTTGTGTTAAAGAGGTAAACAAGCAACTCTGTTCTCTCATGGTTTTATATCAGGTCTTGCAATATTTGATTTTTTTTCCCCTAGCTTAATGACTCCAGTGACTTGAAAAGAATATCTGTTTTTATTTCTTTATGGTTGTGGGAAAAATCTTTTCTCACCTCAAGAAACTTTAAAACTGCAATATCTCAAGAACTGGGAAGGGAGCAAAAAGCCTGCAGACAAAAAGACTATTAAAATAACTTTTTGGAGTGAACTCATGATTTTTATTGCTTGGAGTCAGCAACATGGGGAGGTATTGTGTGCTTTTTCAGTTCTGAGGAATGATTTCTCTCTGTACTGACCTGAGTGTTTTTTTAAGCTGCTATGTCTGAAGCTGCTAATAAAACATTATCCTCAGAAAACAAGTTAACATGTTTTAAAACCCCACTGCATTTACAGTCTTGGGGTTCAGCTTCTCTGAAAAATCCCTCTCATTTTGTTTTGAAGGAGTTGGGTGGGAAGCACAGTGCCAGTCTGGGCTGGCAGAGCAGGGGCTGGGATGAAACTCGTGCCTGTGGTGCAGAAGGGTCTGAAGCCTCCCAGAGCAGCAGAGTCAGTGAGCCACGGTGGTCACAGGGAGAGCCTAGCAACCTGGAATCTGCTGTGCATGGCTACAGGGATGTTGTGAGGATTTAATTAACACTTGGAAAGCGTTCTGAGGTCCTCAGATGACAAGGTTTACAGAACTCCAAATGACTGTTATTATATCCCCTCTGTGTTTGTGGTGGCAGATAGCCAGCAAGAAGAAACCTTCAACCAAAACCAGGCATTTTTCCCAAATCCTTTGTTATTCTAGGCTACTGTTGGAAAAAAAGGTGGATCTGTATCCAATTTAGCGAGTGTAAATTACAAGTGGCTTTGTTGGGATCCCTCTGTACTTTTGAGCATGATACACATAGCCACCAGCAAGCTGTCTTGCTGCCTGAGTATATACTTATTACCCAGCTAAATCAGAAAACTGGGTGAAAACTCTAATATTTGAGTAAAACCCATCTATCTGTGACACTTCTTTGATAGAGAATACCACAAACAAATCATTTCCTCCATCTGCAACTTGACTATTTTTGAAAACAGTGTTCATCTTGTCAGACCCCAGCATATATGCTGAAAACAAAACCCAAACAAAATAAAACCCTCTCAAAGCAATGCCTTGCACATCACTCTGGATTCTTCCCTAGGAGAAGTTGAACAACAAGTAGCAGATCTTAACCAGGGGCCTTAAGTTTTGATATAAAACTACCCAGGTATTGTGATAATAATATTAGAACACATCTATAATAGATTCTTCTATTCCAGATGCACCTTCATGTATATAATCCATGTGGATCTCTTGCAACTCAGGGTGTTCTGTGATTCTTTGAGTCTATTATATCTGCACAAAGAATGGACACAAAGACTTTTCTAGCAAAAGAGCCAGCAATAAAACTGGCTTCATGCACTTAGGCCTTCTTTTCAAGTGGCACAACTGCATTCACTAACCAGTGAGTTCCATAGGTAGCAGCTATTTTCAGTCCTGCCTTTTTGCAGAGCCTCAGGAGAGGGACTCAGTTAATGCATAAATACACACCTATGTGGAGAGCATTAAATCCTCCTTTCCAGCAAACTTCCTCTCACAATTTATCCAGCTTAAGTGATATTGATGTGACTTATATGTTTCTATTGTGTTTTTATGCTAAAAACATTTCTACAGTGTAAACACATACAATTATATTGCAGATGACTGATTCATTGCTTTTTCCAAATTGATCTATACCACCATGCAAGGCTATTAACATAACCAAACTCTAGATCTGATTTTATTGCAGAACTCAAAGCTGCTTAAAAAAAGTAGATACAGAAATGTTAATATATTCAGCAGAAGGTATTTTAAATAAATATCTGTCAGATAGTTAAATCTGGTGTCTCTCTAGTGTTAATTATGGAGCAATCAGAAGAGGACAGGGAAAAGAATATTTATTGCAGGTTGAAAAGCCAGTTATTAGGTCTGTATCACAGCAAGCCATGTGGACTTACCTTTAAAAACTGGCTTTCTGATGATGGATTGAGTTCTTTATAAATATTTTTCAACCCATATTTGAATTAAGGATTGTGATAAGTAGAAGGGAGCTATTCAAAACCAATTAAAAGCCACAGACAGAAAAAATACTCATCTAGAGCAGAGAATGCAAGCATTTGCCCAGCTTCAAAGAGAAAAATAAAATCTTTCACAGTCAATGAGAGCCCAATAACCTGAAAACTATACTTTCATACAGCCCAAACACGTGAGGCATTTTGACAGCTAGTTCCCATGAGCTTCCATAGAACTTGTAATTCCAAAGACATGTATGGATCCTGGCTTGATGTCTTCCAGGATCTAAAGTTACAAATGTGTTGGTTAGAACCAAAATTTTCATCTGTGCCTAGGGAATTTTAGAGCAAATATGTCTGACTTGTCTCAGTTGAGACCTACAGCTCACACCTGCATGACCAGAACCAGGTGCTGGAAATTAGCAAAGTGGCAAAGTTGTGATTCTTGTGTGGGATTTGTGATGAACAAAACCAATAAAACTTCTCACCTGCTCAAACAAAACGGAATTTTTACTTATCAAAAGTAAGTTGTGTGCAAAGGAAGGTTCAGCATTTGCTGTCCCCAAAAGTCCTGTATGCTGCCTATTTCTCCTTGTGTAAGCTTGTTACTAATTGTCCTGAACTCAGTAGGAAATCTGTGGATCAAATCAGGTGAGACACAAAAAACCAAACATTTCTGGCAGAAATTGCAGAAAAAAGGTACCCACGTAGGATTTAATTTGTGGCAGCTCTGTGATTTGCAAGAAATCAAATATTACAAATGAAGTTAATATAATTACTGTCTTCCTAGTGCTGTCCTGGCTACTGTGAAAAGCAAAGTGCCACGTTCCTGCAGGGTTGGAAAACCCATTGATATTAACAGTAAATGAACTGTCTTTGCATCCCAGTTCTCACCAGAATGAAAGACATGGCTACAGTGACAAATCCAGCCTCCCCCTCCTGCACATACATGTTTTTAAGACCAGAGGCACGCAGTGAAAAAGACCACTTTTTGCTTTTCCATTTCCATTACAGAAAAGTGTCATTCTTGACTATTCTGCAGCACAAAAGTCACAAAATCCAAAAGTACTGTATCCAAAACCATGAATATAATGCATAGTGATTTCACAGTGCATCCACACTCCAAAATGCAGTCTCCTGATGCTGACAGAAAATACTACACATATAGAAATGGACCAGACTGTAGGGTGCCTGATAGCAGCAACATTTGATGATTTTGGTCTTTCTGAGCACAACTTATCCCAGCTGATACATTGGTAAGAGCTTTTCACATTGGTAATGGCAGTGTCTCTGTGTTTCCTGCATAATTCTCTCTTCTCCAAGGTACAGGTCACATTAAAATAGACATACAGATTACTATCCAGGCTTGCTGTTCTTTTCATGTGATTTTTCTCCATATGTATCACAAGCCACTGTTCTCCCATCATGAGATAGTACTGAAGTTCGTTGCTGATGGACTTTAGAACTTGAGGGCTAGCAAAATTCATTGTTTTAAAGACTCTTTTTAATCTGATTTTCCAGCTGTCCATTAGACAACTGGCATGAGCATGCTCCTATAAAAAAGTTTAATTCTCTCTCTTGGACAGAAAAGCAACTGCTAAGAAGATGCTTAGTCACTTACATTTCAAAGGACACCTCATCTGATGTGCAATTCTTCTGTGGTTAGTTGAGTCTTTGTTATTCATTTTGTCCCATTGAAGACTCTTAGGAAATTCAGTCTTACATGAGCATATCTTACCTATTGCTTGAAATTAATAGGATTGTGGATTTTAAAACCATAGGAGATCATTATGATTAACTAGTTCAAGCTCTGCCTAGTCTGAGTTCCTGCACAGCACAGGTCATACTTCATCCAGGGATTTCTGTCTGAAGCCCAGCTCTGTGTTGTTAAACTAAGATGTATGTTTTATAAGCACATCTGATCCAGATTTAAGGACTACAATAACACTTAGTAATTTGCCCCAGTAACATATCTCATTATACAGTTAAAGAATAAATGAGTTCCCCTTTATTCCTTGTTTGAACTTTTTGATTTCAGTATGCAATTACTAGACCTTTTCCTGCCTCTGTCTACTAGATTAAAGGCCCCTTCAAACTCAGCATAAGTACTTGTACAAATAGATAGTGTGATTTAAGTTACTTGCAAATCTGTTCATTTGAGCAGCTAAACAGAAATTTCCTTTGCTACCAGTATTTAACTGGTTTCTTTAGTGCTGTGGGTTTTTTTTCCCTGAGTATTTTTTTTTCAGAGAAAATACTGTTTTATCGGTCACAATATTGTTAATTTATTGATTACTTTTTTAAGAACGGTCAGGTCAATCGAGCAGCTTTCAGCAGAAGGGTCACAGCCACAGAAAACCAAAAGAGGAATCCCTAAATTGTCTTATTCTCCCTTCTAACACTGATAATGGATGATGGTTCCATAGGCAGGCTGGCTGTTCCAGGCACTAGGCCAGGTTGCTCCAAACCCCATCCAGCCTGTCCCTGAACACTGATGACTTAAAAGATCTGCTGTAGGCTCTGCACCATCCCTGCCACCCCAAGGACACCAAAGGACATCTCAAGGGACCTTGAGTGTCTTTCTAAACAAGAGAATCCTGCCAGCTCTGTCTGAGAAGTGAATTGTAGAGATCTCAGCCAGACAATAGAGGCTCTTTCTGGAGTCACTAGGGAGAAATGGGCCCCTTCACAAGATAGTCCCTTTGACATAAAAAATTTGACAGTTTGGCAGAAAATTACTGACTCTTAAGAAGTGTCCCTTCTTTCTGTAGACTATGCAGGGAACATGCATGATTTATAGAAGCAATTGTTAGATACCTGATTTAAGGAACGTGAACTTTGTTCTCTGTGACCCTCACTTGTACCCTTTGAGATAAAATGACATCCTTGGGAGTAATCCTAAGCCATTTACACAAGGTTTCTGTCCTTTCATGAAAGAAGTGGTCATGACATTAAAAGACAAACACCAGAACTGATTACCATCCATATTTGACATACATTAAAAATTAACTGAATATTAATTTACAAGACAAAGCATGACATAATAGGCTGTCAATATATTCAATTTAACATGTACAACATATGACCAAAGAAAGCTACCCAGGGGATTGTGCTGCCTGAATTCCTCAATAAAATGGCAACCTTTAGATGTATTAAATATACATTCTGGGGGGGAAAAAAAGAGGTAAGAATGAAAATCTATAGCTGAGAGAAATACAAGCCCAGAGGGAAAATTCAAGATCTGTTTATGTGTAATTGGGTTTTGCTTTGTGAAAATCTTGACAGCTAGAGGAGCTGCCTCATTGCATGAGACTGTTAATCACATTCGGGAATCTACATGCTGCTAACTGCATACAAAATTCTTGATTTACAGCCTTTGCTCTGGTTTTACCTCATTTACACCACACATCACCCTATAGAAGTACCTCAGCACACATGTGGGATTTAAATTTGAGAATTATCTCAGTATCTTAATGACTAATCCTGAAAGATGAAACTGTGAGTCCAAGCACTGTTGCACACCCTGAAGTAATTTGAGTTGTGACAGTCTGTAATTTATACTGTAAATCAATGAAGCTAGAGACATATTTTTTTTAATTTGGCTTAGGCCTGTATGTGTGCTGGATTAATAAAAACTAGTACAGACAGATAAAATTTTGCATTAACGTGTTAGTTATAGCAGAGCATAGTTTCATAATCAGTAGTTTACAAGTTACAGTACATCTGTAAAGGGAAGGCTGCAGTCTGAGCAGGAAATCAGCAGCACTCTGAAATATCAGCATATCATGATCCTTCTGACTTTGGCAGCAAAAAAATAAGAGAACATCAATGAGATATGGATTGGATACCAGTGAGCTTCATCCTTTCAGAGTCTCTCTGAGCTTCAAATTCAGTGCTGTTTGCGTCTCTGTTGTCCTTTCCTATTAGTATTTCCTTGCTCTGCCTTAAAGACCTTGTTCTCACCCAATCTGATATTTTGTTCCTTAGACTACTCCAAACCTGAATAATTAGGGAGTTCTGTGGTGTAGACTTCAACTCCCTAAGGCTGAGGATGTTTAACCACATTGTCCCCTTCAAAATGTTTACCGAAGGCTCATCCTTAAAAGCAGCTATTCCAAACCATTAAATTAAGAGGTGTCAGCAGATAGCACCAAAAAAATAACAGATAACAGGCCAATAGATTTAAGGGGTACTTATTTGAGGATTTCAATGTCAAATATTAATATTGCCTTATAGAACATTTGGAAATGTGAACCCTGGGAAAAAAGAAGCTGGAGAAGAGAAAATTCACCTTAGTTTGTGCACAATATGTATGATTCATGGGGAGATGCCTCTTAAATGTAGAGCCAAGTTCAACTTTAAATGCAAAATTCTTAGAGTTTGGAGTGTTCTGAGTGAGAATATCTTGAAGATGAAGCACTTTATGCCTATTTCTGCAAGTCACGGGCCAGAAATCAGAGTTTATGGAGACAGCCAGTGAAAAGTGGTTAGCCAAGGGATTTCCACCTTGCCTTGGGAGCTTTTGTTCTTGCAGTAATGTAAATGGAGCAATGGAAAGGCATTCTCATCAAAATGCTTCAGCCCTGACATCATCAAAGCTGTGAGGCACCCAGGTTACACATTCCCAGCCTTGGGGTCTCACTGGGCACATCAGCACAGTGCAAAACCAGAAGTTATAGCAAGGGATGCCTTCCAACACTGCACAGCAAGCATTCTTGAGAATATCTGGGCAATTAAAGTCAAGTACTGAGTAGGGAGATACCTGATGAATGTGGCCTTCTTTTCTGGTAGAATCCCTGGAAATAAGGAAAACTGGATCATTGAGTGGGATTTGGGTTTTTGAAGCCTTAGTTCCAGTTTAGGTGGAGCTGGGATTTAGGCATTCCAGTTCACATTGTCTGCTTTAGACAGTGAGCTCCTCAAAAGAGTGACCTTCAGACTTGAAGATGTGTCACCATTTAGCAATTAAATAGGAAGGTCTTGGTTAAAACAGAAGGGTAAGAAAAAAAATCCAAGATTCTACTCCAGATGAGAAGGAGACTTAGAGGATTCTGGATGTGTATTCTGCCACACATCATCTGGCCAGCTTCAGAAATGTCATTTTTTCTTATTTCTCAGCTTCACTGTATAGACCGAAGGAAAATTTTCATTCTTGCAAATGTTGTGTGTAAAATATATGTATTATTCTTTAGAAATACCAACACACTAGAGAGAAGCAGCTAATATAAAACCTTGGATGAAAAGCTTTTATGCTAAACAGAACTTCAGATTAGCCTCTATGCTTAAATTTCCAAGTGTAAAAAATTGAGATAATACTCTTGCTTACAGTCTACAAGGGACTTTGAGGCCTGGAGAGGATGGCAGCTTATATAAGTATGATATATGTAATGATATATGTAACATAAACAGAGCCTACATAAAACTTCATGAAATACTTAGAACTACACACTGTAGGTAGACAGTGCCTTAATTTCCTTTTTTGAATTTCACACCAAACTTTACAATTGGTACCAGTGCAGATTACATTACTGTTTTTCCAAAATCCATTACAAAATAATTAAAATCTGGAAAATACTTAAGTTGGACAACCCTTTAATGCAATCAGTTACTAAAATAAATCCAAAAGCTGTCATTGTGATCAAGGTTTTCAGCAATCACTTAGCTGTGTCTGAAACACTTTCACACAGTATTTGCTTTTTATCTCTGTTTAAAAAGTGGACACTGACATTAAAGCCTGTTGCAGACAGGGTCTGAAGTGAAATCCAGTTCACTGCCTAACACAAGACAAAGAAGTAGAACAGTGTTAGTGTCATAGTTACAAGATAATACTAAAAAAAAAAGCAAACAAAGCCAACAAAACCAATAATTTTGAAAAAAAATGAGAAAAAACCCAAACAAACTAAATTTTTATGGAATTCAGTGCTTTGAGCTTATGAAAATAGTAAAACAAAGAAAGAAGTCATAACAACTTGTCTGTGTCATGAAATATGAGCAGCAGTTTCTACCTGAATTAGTATAGTGGGAGGAAAACCTCTTTGGAGGATTTTGTCAGTTATAGAGAGAATAGTGGGATGCAAATATCTAATGAATATTTAAATAGTGTTCATCTGTTGTTAGCTCTTTAACTCAATATAAACTTAACATTCAGGATGATTATATGTAGATTTTTCTCCAAGTGAATACATCATAATTGTATGGAAAAATACTCCCAAATATAAATGGTTAGGAAAACATGAAAAAAAGAGAAGAAATGTGTATGATGTGTGAAGAATTCTGCAGATATTTTAGGACAGTGTTTGGGAAGACTGTCTTCAAAAGGTAGCCTTCCTTCCAGAAGGTTAATCCCATCTCCATACAGGAGTTTAAATGAGTTACTTTGTTGAGGAGGTTGTTGCTGTCCACTGAATTCAAAGGGAGCCCTACAGCATCATCTCTGTCAGTTTTAAAGTTTATGTGATCACCTGAAAGCCTCAGAGTCCTCCTCCAACTGCTCTGTTGATGTTTGATAAAGACACACAGGGCACTGAGCACATCTTGGCTTCACCACAGAGCTTGGAGGATGGAGCCACAGAGCTTGGGAGACATCCAACTTGGAAATTTAGAGTTGGTCAGGGATTGACCAAAAAAAGTTTTCCCAAGGAAACAAGAATTCTTGTTTGAAACACATGACGGATTTGACAGGAAATATGTTCTCACAAAACAAGTAAAAGCAAATGTCATTCCAAAACTGTTAATAACTGGGCGGCTAAGGGATGAATCTGAGTTATGAAAATTAAAGTTCAGATTCCTGATTTGAATTATGTAAGGAGAAAAATTCCTTTTAACACCTTACTGGAATACCCTATTACTGTCCCATGAGGACTGCCTCTATGTCTTTGAAAATCTTTACAGTCTTAGTTTAATTTTTGTTTGGAACACATAAATTTCTGGAATCTCATAACTTTTTTTCCCTGAGCACAACTCCTGCTTGCTGTAACCATAACTTATGAGGCAGCCAACAAGGAAAAAAAGAACCCAAACCAGTATTAAATTCTGCTGCATCTAGACAAGAAATTTATACTAGGACTGATCCAAAAGCCACTTAAAAGCGTGAAACATTTTAAGGGGTTGGATTGTGCGCAGATAGATTTCACATATATGCATGCAGTGCTTATAGATATACAATATGAAAGCCACACCAATTTTTCCTGAATATTGAGATATATATCAGTTGAACAGAACAGTTCAGAATAGAAATAATGTCTTTTTTTATATTTAAATATCTCTGCACACCTAAATGCCATTCCAACAAGCAGAGATGACATGTTTATGTACAACTATTTATGAAAAGTAGGTGCCATTTGTTTATGCCAATGAAAGACAGGGAGAAGTACATATATGAACAGGTATATAAATTCATTAAATTGCTTTTTATGTGCACATCCTCAAACGTAAATTTGCAATTTGCCAATCCATCTTCTTCCAGACTCCTTCCAATATTGCAGCAGTGGTGAGAAATCCAGAAATCATTATCCAGCTTTCAATCAGTATCTCACAGGCTGGGCTAACTTGCTTTATCTTAATAGTAAGATAGTGACTGGCAAGAGCAATAACACTGAGATAAGACTGGATTCATATCGCTCCTCGTCAACATTCTTGGCACGCTGCTCGTTTTTTATTCTTGAATAGAGACCCAATCAATCCTAACTCATAAAATTACTGGTGGCAATGTCTGGAATGTTGTAGAAGCTTTAATGATATCTCAGTTTTAGAGACGTTTGGCTCTCATAACTTTTTATAGAACAGTTTGCTAAAGGATAAGCTTATTTAAGTCAGACAGAGAAATATATTTCATGAGGTGTTCTCACATCACTGAAGACGTGTGAAAGGCTGTTTGTCACTGCTGTCTTTGCTCAGGCCATTGCTAGGGTAGCACATCTGCCCTTTGTGGGATTCTGGTCTGGCAGGGAGTGAAATACTTGTTAACAGCAGTTAAAGGTGGGTCTAAGGAAATGAGAACCTTTGGTTCTCATCTACTCCAGCACCCAGATCTTTAAGGATATAAAACATCTTCAGTAAACCATTCTCCAGTCTTGCAGCATTCCAGGGCTCTACCTGAAAGCCACAGTAAGTCCCAGCTCTGCCATGTTCCCTGCACCAGGCTCTGCTGCAGCTGGCTGGGGATGTCAAGGATGGTATTTTCACCCTTAGGTCATGCAACAAGCCCAGTCTTTGGGTGCTGGCTGTGAACTTAATTCAGGAACTTTTTTTTGTTTGTTTTCTTTTATTGTCTTTTCTTTTTCTGAAGTATACATTACAACCGAACTGATAGTGCACATTTTAACAAGCCATCCATTAATGGCAGTGGACACTGGTCCAAATGCAAGGAAATTAATAATTTCACTCATTAAATAAGTGACTCAAGGAGTAGTAAAAATAGGGACAAGAAATGACTCCCCTAAAACACAGCTCACAGTCATCATGCCTGGCTTTTTTTTTTTTTTTGCTAAAAATAAAAGGCATACTCAGTTCAGTTTACTTCAATATCTTATACTTGTTTGAGATTTTGGAAATACAATATACTAATCCATAAAAAAATCACACTTCTGACTTCTCACAAGGATTTTGGGGAGGTAGACTGCCCTGGAAATTTTTAGGATGATGTTTTGTTTTATAAATTCACTTTGTATTTGTTAATTAAACTTCTTTTGCTTTTGAAAGAAAAAAGTCTTCATGACTCTTTGGTAGAATCCAGTATTGGTCTTTTATCATTTGAAAGTCGGGTAAAAGTATCTAGAAAAAAAATGGATACAAGACTGTTTTCTTAATTAAACACTAAGACTGCATTATAGAGTCTCACACCACACTGTAAATATGAAATTAGGGATCCTAGATGAAATGTCAGAAGCTTTTTCTTATGAGTTTATATCAGCAACTTGATTATCATATTGATTCTGCATATCAATGAGATAACATCCCACAGTGTTTATTCTTCACCCAATTGCTTTCTTGAACATAATAAAATTAAATCCAATATGATATTAAATGTAAACATACAGTGATATTATATGTAAATATCCATTTAAATATCTCTCTGCTTATTGATATTCAAATTCTTTCTGCAAGTGTAACATTGCTAACTACAATAATATATTTTTCAACCTTCATCCAGAGACTGGAACTAAAAAGAGGATAATCTATTTCTATTCCTTTCCATAATAACAATGCATTATTTATGTAGAAGGAAATGAAAATAGTAAGTCTATTCTGCCTGAACTACACTTCTTAGCTGATCCCTCCTGATTGGTCTTGGAAAGCAGAATGGAAAAAAGAATGTGATGCACATGCTAAGCTGGAGCTGGCCAGACTGAGCAGACAATTTTTACCCTGTCCTCCACAAATCAAGAGCTATATTTAGACTGTAAACTCCTGACCCAGGCAACCTCTTTGTTCTGTGTTTGTACTGAGACCAATACTATGGGGTCCCGTCCTTGTCACTGGACTCTTGTGTAACACAGTAAAACAACTAAAACCAACTTATTTTCCGTTTTGTAGAACTGGTGGCCTTGGTGTTGTGGGTTTGTTTTGTGCAGTGACATTGTGTGTTCTTGGGAAGTTCAGCAGTGACTCAGAAAATCATCCTGTGCTGTTACAACACCATCATTACTGGTGCTGCTAGTACCCACAGGTGGGAGGCTGAATTCCATTTTTTTTGTTTGTGAAATGGAGCATTTGTCCTGTTATTTCTCTGTGATATTAAGTATTTGCAGTCACCAGCCTATGACAGCTCCCCACAAAACCTTGTCTTTTTTCTTTCCATGCTGATTTGGTTCAAATATCTACCCAGATTTTTCTATTACTAAAACAGAGGTAAAAAACTTCACAGACTGACTGAATGGTTACAGTTGGAAGGGACCTTAAAGTTCATCTGTTTCCAAGCATGTGCCATAGTCAAGGACACCTTCCACTAGATCAGGTTGCACCAACCTGGCCTTGAATGCTTCCAGCCACAACTTAATGTTTTTAATAAAATATATATAAGCCAATTGCAATTACCAAAATATTAATTTTTTCCAGGTAGTAAATAATGGATAGACTTGACATTGTATTACTCCAGGACAAAGTCAACAGGTGTCAGACAATTTTTATTTTGAAGCTTTCTTATTCAACAATGCAAAGAGAATAAGGAATGTTAAAATCTCTAAAAAGCTTTCAATTAATTAATAATTAGAGGAATGTAACTGTTTAGCCAAAATACTCAAAAGAGCACTAGAAAGTTGTTCCAAATAAAGCAGCTTATATCCCACTCTAAAGGACTGAATCTTCCTTACTTGAATTCCTTTCTGTGTTTTTTTTACTTCTTACGTGGACAAGGGGAAAGCTGAATCAATCCACCAAAACTTCACAGTTCAAAACTAAGCAACAGAGCAGTTGAGCAAATTTTTATTCCATTCAGAATTGAACCCAAAGAAAACTGATGATTTAACAAGAACTAATCACAGAGCAGGAAAAACACAAGGTTTCTTTTTTGTGCTGTATTACAGCTTCATGTAATTACACACCTGAAATAAAAATTATGGCTATGGACTCATGTTTGGTACTTTGCCTCTTAATGCATGATATTACACTTGACTTCTCCTTTTGCAATTGTCAGTAGATAAGAACATAATTGCTTTCTTTGTCTAATCTTGCCTTTGTGCTCCAAGCTCTCCATTTTACATAAGACTATTTTCCATGTTGTAGTGGTTAATGTGTTGTTACTTTAACAGTCCTCACAGTTTACTATCACTTTTTACTTCATAAGTAAATTCTCTCAAATGCTTGATTTGATTGGTTATCTTAATTGAATTCTGTGAAATTGATGTGTAATCTGGATATTGTTGTTAGTCCTAACATGGAGATTTTCTAGCCTGAGAGCAGTCCTTTGCTAAGAAAAATTTCTCTGTTAGAGACACTTCCTTTGTTAGAAACTGCTCCTTAAAAATGCTTGATGTTTTGTTTAAAAAAATAAAACAACAAAACCTATTTGTAAGTTCATGGAAAATTATAATGAGAACTTATCTACAGCTAATTTCTCAGATCACATATTATATAATACAGAAACTGTTATAGAGAATAATTATTTGATGTTACAGGTTATGTAGTTAGTGTTTGGCTCCTTTTTGATGTTATCAGAAGAATTTGAGTGGCAGAGGCAAATGTGTTTGCCCAACATATAATTAATGAAATGGGTGCTGTTTGTTAAACACCGCACCTCTGAAACTTAAAAAAAAAACCCAAACCACAAACTTCCAAACAGTAGAATTTACTTTTTGTTTACTAATTTTCTGTATAATTATGGGTCAGTCAAGATTTCCCAGATGAAAATGTATAATCCCTTAAGGTGATGAGTATACCTTAAGTGAATGAGGGCAGCAAGAAAAAAGTATATCAGTTTTACATTGTGAACCATACAAGCTTAAAATTAAAAAATGTCATCTCCTGTGTGCTAAATTTATGCTCTCATATACCTATCAAAGGGAATTTCTAGCAAAGAATTGATCCTAAATACTTTGTCTATAAAGAAGTGGAAAGGGATTTAGTTCATGGAAAGGTTTGGCTTCACATTTTGATTTCAGCAAACCAAATAACCTCAGCTTATCCCTCCACTTTCTCTGAAGAAGTCCTGACTTCCCATGAAATTGTGAGCATTATTGAAGGATTGAAACTTGATAAGGTGTGGGGCTGGGGGCATGGAGTGTTTGTCTGAGGAATATTGTGTGCTTAGAGATTCAGCTCAGGGTGTCTGTGAGATGAGGATTGCTCTAGAAAACAGCCAGAAGTTTTGTCTTTAAATCTCAACTCTTTGGACTTCCGAAAGGTTGTGAACTTTTATTTTCTCCAATTCTGTCTCCAAAGCAGAATATTTCCCGTGTTTTGAACAGATTTGAATATGCTGTTAGGACTGGCTAGACATTGATTGTGAAAGCTGTAACACAAATTAAACCTGATTTGTGTTGCACCCTTCCAGTTTTAGGAGTAGTGATTAAAAATGTACTGATTTTTTTTTTGAGATCCAACAGGCACAATTTCAAAAAACAAAAACTTGTGAATGTAGTAAGGTCATTGAGATGCTTAGGAATATAAGCTTAAAGAAAAATATTAGAGATACCATCATGCCATTTTTCAAGTTGATCCAGATCACAGTAATTCCAGCACAATGCAGGAATGTTATGAATGGTTATAGACTACTGATAATTCCTTCTGTCCCCATGTCTCTCTGGTGACTTCTCTACTGGTAATTCAAGACAGCCTGAACACAGATAGCACTGCATGGCTCATTTTGATACAGAGGAACTCTGTTACCTTCCAAAAACATTGTGGCTGTGATGCCTTGTGAAGGCTGACCTAGAACAGGGGCTGGATAGAGTTAAAGTAGGGATTTATTAAAAGGCCTCAATGGATCCACCTTGGGCAGCACAAGAGCCCAGCCAGGGCTACACCCAAGAAGAACCAAAATGGTCACAAAATGCATGACCAGTCACGGCGTCTCACATTTTTCTAATTTCTGCTCCATTTGCATATTGGAGTTAATTGTCCAGTCACAGCTTTAGCCCATGCAGTCCCATCCTGCTTGTTTTCCTCTCTTCAGCCCACGTTGTTTCTGCTCTTGGATCTGAAATTTGGATCATTTGTCCTTGGTCCCCGGCTAGAGAAGGAATTATTTTGTCTCCCTGCTCTGTGCAGAGAGCTCACCATCCCCTAACATGAAGCTCAGAACTGCACAGTAAAGCAGCACAGAATCTGAAAAATATAAAAGCTAAAACCTGAGGCATCAGCTGCACCTCAGACTACCCCAGCACAACTGGGTGCCAGATTTGTGTGGGAAAAGTGATGTTGACACCACAAAACTGTTTCAAAGCCATCCTCTATCAGGTGCTCTTGTGATTCACTGGCTCCTGGAAGGAATTGAACTTTTTCAAGGAAAAATCCTCTCTTACTCTTACTCTGACTGTCCAGGCTTAGCTCTCCATCATTCAGCTCCTTCTTCATGGGTACAGTTTTTCTTGGAAAACAGAGGAGTCACCTGAGAAAAGACACTTGTGGCACCTCAGAAAACTTGGCATCTAGAGACACAGGGAGCCTGATGTCCACAAAGTGCCTTTGCTTGGAACCAGACTGAAAAACCTTCTGAGCAGAGAGATTAAGCCAAAGGTGCAGATTTGAAAGCTAATACAGGTACTCATTAGGCACAGGGCCCAAGTGGGGTATAAAACACCACCAGACAGCTCTTACACTATGGCTTCACCAAGGAAAACCTAGGTAGTTTAAGGAGGTCAACCAGATTCAGTTGATGGGACACCTGAGGTTGGGACTGAGCTGTGTGGTGCTAACTGAAGTGGTCATTTAAATGAGACCCTTTGCTTAGATTAAAAAAAATAAAAACAAAAAAACCCAACAAAAACCAAACAACAAAACAACATGGAAAGTAATTCCTGCATTTTGTTGTCCTCTTTGTTCACTTTTCACCTTTTGAAGCTGTACAAAAGCATCTTGGCATTTTCAATATGATTAACACAGCCACAGAATGGATTTGAAGTCAGAAGGTAGCTTGTCCTAAGATTGCTTTTAAAGAATAACATGCATTGTTTCAAGGTGTCAGCAGTGTTGTGCATCATGTACTAAGCTCTCCCCTGTCTTCCTGTGTTTAAAGGGATTTCAGAATAGATCTTTTAACTCCAGGTGCATGAGTCAGAGTTCACATGTACAGCAAAGCAATAACTTGTTGCAGCCTGGAAGGAGGCAAAATTTCCAGGTAGATAGTGTCAAAGAGGTTTTACTGGATCTTTACTGTTTCAGTGGCTTTAATAGGTGAGTGTAGAGCAGACATACTTAGTTTAGGAGTTTAGACTGGTTTAGGAGCCCTTGGATTTGAACTCTGTTTCTACTCTGTAGACTAGACTACAGTCACCTTGACTTTATGCACATTCTCACCCCATGCCCCACAATGTCAGCTGAGTGTTTTTCATCATCATATTTTGATAAAGATGATAAAATACTTGCTATTAAACGCATTTCAGAGTGAAATTCCTGACCAGTTCTGCAGAATTATTTTGGATTATGCAATTCTTATGCCTTCCTTGAGTTTTATGGCAGGTCCCAGATGAAAGCCCTGGAAGTAATGCTTTCTATTGTTACATCTTTATTATAAGTAGCATTGATAACTCTACTTTAAGATTGAAAAAAACACACATAAAAACTGAGAGAGGGAAAAGATATGTGGGTTTGCATTAGAGACCATAGAACACCAATAAATTAATGATTTTACGTGTGATCTGTAGAACACTTTTCACTCACCAGTAATAAATGTTATAGATTTGTTTTCATATTTCTAAAAATTGATTTGCAAACATTTTATACAGAATTTCTTGGCCACTAAGAGGTATGAAATTCCACATCATCTGAAAAAGCCCAGGAAAAACTATTTTGACATTAGAGTCAATCAAGAAACCATACGACGAATTTATCTGAACACTTACAAATATAATATTTCCTTTCATTTGTTTTTATTGAAATAACCTTTTGTGACTATTAATAGCTTTCACATAACATCAGTTTCAGAAGCCTGACCTAACTCTAGACACAAAGTTAAATGTAAACTAATGAGCACTTAACTTTCCATTACATAAATGGACATTTATCAGATGACAAATTAAAACCAATAAGACACCAAGACAAATGTGCTGTCAACAGCATTAAGATGGGTCACTTTCACTACTCCCCTCAACTGTACATTAATAAGCATTCCCTATTGCAGTGTATTCAGGGCTTTGATATTGATTTTTACAGCAGTCCAACACAAGTCAAAGTTTATAGCATGGTGTTGAGTACCACAAGAAATACTGTAACTGTGACTGTGATTTTGAAGCCATGATATGTATAAAGGAGAGAGAAGTCAAATATGTATAAAAATATTTAAGGAGAGCATACAAAAAATTTTATTTTGTACTTAGGCTCCTTTTTAGAAATGTGTTTCTAGATATTTCAGCATTGTGAATACACTAAATATTCAGGCAGCACAGAAATGAAAAGGTTAGTCTTGCAGTCTATTTAAAAAAATGAATAAAAGAAAGAGTTTAAGGCAGTTTGCTTTAGCTCACTTTACAGCTAATTGATTTAATGCACATAGTTTAACTGCAAACTTAGGAAGTTTTCATTTTTATTTGACAAAAGCCTTTAATTTCTTCAAGAAGCAAATTTCTAACAGGAGATGATCAGTTTAGTCATGCCTCTGAAGAACATTTTTTACAGAATGAGGATTCAGCTCCTACTGATGTTAACCCTTGCCTGAATCCTGGGAATAACATCTCAGCCTTAATGAGCAAATGCCACATATGATAAGAAGCCTCTGATGATGAGCTGAAAAATACAGGTTCTAATTGAGCAATGAGATCTAGCCGAGTGAAAGACATTTGTGGAGTGGATTGTGGATGCAGTTAATGATTCTTAGTGCTCACTGCCTGTGTTCATCATGCCATGAAGAGGCAGAGTTCACTGGCTGTCAGAAGCAGAGGATGGAGAATGGAGAGATGTGGGATTTCTGCCACTGACTCGCTAAGTGAACATGTGAAATCACTTAACCCAGGATTAACAAGACACCTGTGTGAACAGCCATTGAAATCTGGTAAATTAGTGTCATAATTTAATGCAGAGAATTACATATGAACCTACATATCTAGGCTAGGAAAAGTGGAGAGAAGAAGGCTTAAATCTTACTATGTGATACTGAGGGATAGGGCCAATTTTAGCATGTGGATGAAATCCAGACACGCTGAATAGATGAGACCTTAAAACACAGGAGGACTGGTGTGTCCATAACCAGCTTCTGTTGGCAAGATGAAGAATTCCCTGTGAAGGTGGGCAGGTTGAATTGTTTTTGCTTAGGACTAGAAAACCCTAACTGGGGAAACAGCATAAATTCTAATTTCTGGGGTGGGGTGGGGGGGAAGCAATGCTTTTTTAAAAGATTAGAAATATCTCAATTTGTAGCATCAGAAATTCAAATTGGGATTGATCTGACAAAAGGTGAGTGTCTGAGCTTGTGCTTTGGAGCTTTGAGAATCTAGGCTCCATGAGAGTCAGTGGAGATTAGGGGCAGGACTTGTCTAATGAAATGTAGCTGTCTAAAATAGGATGAGACACTTGGATGTATTGACTGTCTCTCTCTACTAAGGGAGTTTGGAGTTACTTGGTGAAATGCTGAAACCAATTTGTCTGTGTATATCCAGAAACTCCTGTGTGGCTGGATGAATTCCAGCTTGTGCAACACACATATAGTAAAAAAAAAGCCCAATGTTTTACATTTCTTTTCTCTTATAGATACCCCTGAAAACACTTTCAGGAGCAACTTGTACTTTTCAATTAGTATTTACTGTATTCAGTCTGTGATACTTCAGTGGGGTCCAATCACCAGTGGGTGGTCTGCCAAAAAAACAAGTTCATTTTAGGCAGAGATGAAGACAGTCCAGATTCTGCAAGGGCATTGTAGTTTTGCACATAAACCCAGTTAAGAGCATAAATACATCCTGGAATGAGTTGCTGGAGTTTGAAACTACTCCCAGCTTTGTGCAGCTATCTCTATGAAAATCTTCCCTGTAATTTCAGTTTCACAAAATCAAAAAAAGCCTTCTATCTATTTGAACTTTCATAGCAAAAGATTGGTTTAATCTTAAAAATAACTCTGTGGCCATTCATAGAAAATAATTCCATCACTTGCAATACATTTTTAGGGACTCAAGGTCTGTGTTTGACATGTGTGGATAGTGGAGAAGTTTTGACCTTTTCTTTCTTAACCAGGTAATGTAGGAAATATTTCCTGCTATCACCTTAATTCTTGTCAAACTTTAGCCTCTCCCTGGAACTAATTAAGAAATTTTGTGTAATTAGCCCTTGCTTGATGACATGTTTCCATAGGAGATGCTCAGGTGTCTGTTGTTGATGGTTAATGGTTGTTGATGGTTAAACAGCAGGTTTCTGGGTGCCTGTAGAGCAGTGGAAGCAGTGAGTACTGTTTTAGCACCAGGACTTTGTGTTTGTCATTGCAACTCACTTCTCACTTTAATGTTAGATAGTTCTTTAAGTAAAAAGATTTAAAATGAACTTAATTAGGCTGAAATATGTTTTTTTTCTCTCTAAATTTTCTTATTTGTAGAAATGTAAGAACTTGCTGATTGATGCTTTCCCTGCTTGGTCACTCCAGAAAAAAAATATGTGAGGATGCTGACAGACTGAAATGTTAATGCATTAAAGTGAGTACTTTTTTCTTTTACTTTAGTTTGGAAATTTACAGTTTGCCTAAGTGTTTGGTTTGGAAAAGGAGTCAAGTGTTTCTTTAAGGAAAACCTCATGGTATGGAAGTCCTTGTTTCTATTTTACATTAAAGATTAATAAAGCTCTTTAACCCTTTAACTCTTTAGTTACATCCTTTAAAGGAGGCTGCTGCTGTCCTGCCTATTGTGACTTACCAGAATGGTTTGATGTGCTGCTGAGTGTTTTTGGAAAGAACTTGTGATATATCTATTTTTCAGCCAAATCAAAAGCAGTGCTAGTGGCCTTGCTAGGGATGACACTCAACTCTGGGAAACATGAAAGACCTTTTTGAGGACCAAATATTTATCTTCCAGGTAGGCTAGACAGTACTAGGAATCAGGTGTTTCTGAAGCTTCCCCGAGGGAAGTTTTTTGCGTGTTGTGACTTTGCAGAGCATTTCCATTTCAATAGACACACTGCATCCACATTTGTGACCAGGAGAAACATAGAAATGTCTCTGGGGAAGGCTGTGATCTCATGAAGGGATGTCTCAAGGAGGATTTCTGCATGCATGCAGAGAAGGTCAGAGGCTCTGCACATTCCTAGGAATGCCTGGCATGTCTCTCCTTGCCTGTGAGGAGGCCTGGGAAAACAAATATTTTTACTTTTTCCTTTGCCAGGATAAACAAACCATGGAGCTCATTGGAGGTCAAAAGAAATTGGGCAGATTTTTGCTTCAATTATGGCAGAGCACTAGTGAGAGCAAGGATTTCCTGTCATGAAGTAAGAAAACTCCCCAGGTCATAGGTCCTGGGCTCTGTGCGAGCTGGCAATGCTTGGGATGTGCTGCACAAAGAGCTCAAAACCTCCACTTTTTGCTCTTTCAGTAGCTTTTCCCTGAACTGTTTGCAAATGTACACAAGCTTTTCTTGGAAGGACACTTCAGTTCCTCAGTTGGCTAAGATAGACTTGGGAATGAGTAAATGACCTTGCAGAAAGTTACAGCTTTCAGGATTTTCTCCTCCTCTCTTCTTTTAGCCCATTTTTGCCCTCAGTGAGATGTCTGCCTTTTCCTAAGCTGTGTCACAGTCAAAAGGATCACCAGTACCAAAACCCCAATTTTCTAGGAACATCTCCATTACTGCAGAAATGTGGTGTTCCATTTAGATCTCACAGGCACGTCCTCGGGGGTTATTTTGAGAGGTGATGGTGGCAATACCTTGTCTTGTCTCCACAATGCGTCCACTCAGCACAGGATAATTGACCCTTTCCACCTGGCCATAACTGAGCAGGATTTGAGGTTATGGACCAACCACTGCCCTGCTTTGGTTGTCTGGCTCAATGAGCTGTTCTGGATGGCTGTTTTAGATGAAAGACTGATTTTGGTGATCTGAAGATCATCTCCATTCCATCACCAGACACGAGTGATTCTACAAACCAGTTGAACAGACAGCACAACATCTTAATGAACCAGTAAATATCAGCATGAATCGTCATGAATTCTCATTAGTCACAAACTGTTAATTAGCTGTGACCTCTGTGACACATGTACAAATATCTCTTTTCCAGACCTCTCTCCTAACAGACACATAATCATAGGATCACATAATGGTTTGGTTAGAAAGCACCTTAAAGTTCATCCAGTTCCAACCCTCCTGACATGGACAGCAACACTTCCACTCTCTCAAAGCCCCATCCAACCTGGGCATCCAACCCATCCAAAGCCTCTTAAAGATTGTTCAAAGCCCCATCCAACCTGGCCTTGGACACTTCCAGGGATGGGGCAGCCACATCTCTGTACAGCTTGTTCTCTAGACTTCCAGTATCTCACCACTCTGTGAGTAAAGAATTTCTTCCTGATATCTAACCTAAATTTCTCCTCTTTTATTATAAACTCATTCCCCCTTGTCCTATCACTCTATGTCCTGCTGAGACTGGTTTTCGATGGAGCGCCATTTGTGGGGTGCTCCACAAATCCCTCTCCAGGTTGTAAAAACCAGAGGGATAACTTGCCATAACCACATATTTATATGGCTCTAAGCCTTCACCAGTTATCTGACTGTTTGTTCCTATTCTCCAAGAAAAGCTTTTTAAGGCAAGAGAGTCTGAAGGCAAGGCAGCAGAAGGAAACAAAATCCTCCATGGTTTGGGCTTAAATCTGTATCATTTCACAGATGATCTGAACCACCACCAAAATGACATCATCTAGTATCTTGTCTTACCAAGACCAGCCCTTGACAGCTCATGGCAACACAAAAACAACTTTAGAGAGAAATGGAAAATGGGAGGTGATTTCTTTTCTCCCATACTCATTAATTTGCAAACAGATCTCCATTAGACAATCCCAAAGCTTAAGATGTCCTCAGCTCTCCCAAATATTGCTTACATTTACTATTATTACTACCCTAGTTATTCTTGTTAGTTTAACACCATATCTAAACATCCCAAGTTGATTTTGAAGGGAGTGTGGATGGAAATGTGAGGGGTTTATTTATTTTTAATAAGGATAAGCTCAGGCATTAGAAACCTACTCTGTTTTCCCAGTTTTCGTATCAGTCCCCAAGCATGTTTCTACCACCATCTTACAAACTCAGACTGACACCGAGTTGATAAATTGACAGAAAGTATCAAATGTCAGCTAGGGCTCTGATTCCCTCTGGAGGCTCCTGGGAACAAAGTATGAACAGATTGTTCATGCCAGAATACCTCATTATTTTAAGCAAATTGACTTTCTTATTGACTACATTGAAAGGTTGTACACTACTTATAATTACCAGTTCTACTTAATTTTCTTTTGTAAAAAGGTCTGTACTCTCTACTTGACAGTATTATTTTGATTAACCTACTTTTTGCCCCAAGAGGCCATTTAATATTTAAAAAAGAATGGCTTGATTGTACAGATGTATAGCACATGCACACGATTATTGTTATAATCACCCATATCTAATCTGAATGGTGAAGTGCATTACACTACATTTTGCAATGAACTATGAGATTTTGTAGTGCTGGTGAGGTTAACAGCAGTATACACATAAAACCAAAAAAAACAACAACAAAAAAAAGTCCTGCAACTGCAGGAACACAAAGGGCAATCTACCAGAAAATACAATGGTGTGATGTGAAGCAAGAAGATTAGAGGATGTGTTTCACACCCCTTGATTTCAGTTCGTGACTATTTTATGATCACTATATTTGGCTGATATTTTATTGCTAATAATAATATGATATATTAATTTTTACATTCTCCTTGCTACTGCTATCAAATCCAACTTTCTCCCACCTCTCGTTTCAAAATGACAGAGTAATATGAACTGAATACAGTTTGGCCTGGTTAGATATGGTCAAGGTAATTGCTGGAAACAGCTTCTTGGCTTTTTGAGATATGAGAGAGGCATTGAAAAGAACCTGCTGATGCAGAAACATCTACCTGGAATGAGGGCCAGTGAAATGTCACTTGCAATCCCATTAGAGTGATCCTGGTTGACTACCTCACACTGCCCTAAAGGAAGCATTTTCTCTCCACACTAGTTCATTGAAAAATAGGGAAAAATTATGACTGGTTCAATAAAAATGAGGCTGTCAAGGGTCTAAAGCCAAACATTGTACTCTCTTGCATTCATAATTTTTTTTTCTTCTAGATTTTTCTTTCCTTGTATTCTCACAAAGCAGTGTGACTCCCTGCTGGCATTAGAGTCCAGTTCTGATTCTATTTCAAATTGATATTTCAAGCCAAGTAATTCAAACCCAAACTTTAATATTTTCCACATATCAATTTTCTCTTGACACATTAACAAGTCTCTGTGAAATGCTGTTTTACTTTGACACATGGCTTCATAAAAGTGACCTTTTCCTATTCAGATATTGGCCCTTCCTATGTTTATCCTGTTGACATGAAAAAGTCTTGATATGATTAGAAGAATAAAATCAAAAGTGAAGACCAAATTAGAATGTATTTTCATCATTAAAAGGTAAAACTCTGCTTGCAGGATCTTTATTGCTGGTAATGAGGCAAGAAGTAAGAAGAGCCCTGCTTGGTTTTCAGATTGCGGTCTGTGTTGGCAAGAGGGGGAAGAGAAAATAAGACTCTTTTCACTCATGAGCGGAGAAAATTGGATCTGGAATCCATTGGGAAAAGATATATAGGAAGCTACAATGTCATTTTACTGTCACTTTTCAGACAACAGGCACTTTTGGGGAGCTCCAGTCAGAGTTTGAAGGAATGATCCAATAATCCACGTGCGCTTCTAGGGTTGTTGTGCTAGGGAGTGAATGACTGCAATTAAAATGACCCTCAGATGCTTCAGAATAAGATTTCAGAGGTTTGTAGTGAGAAGACTTAAAAATGTTCGGCTGCTTTTCCTACTGCAGAATGATCAGCTACCTCTAGAGAAATGAAACAAGACAGGCACAAGGCCCTCATTGAGGAGACAGAGATCTGTAGCCATTGCACTGGGATAGACATTATTTTTCATATATTTTCAGACACTGGGAAAGTAATTATTTTTCTGTAACTGTTTTGTCACAAATTTCTAAAATCAAAACTTAGGGAAATAATTGGCTCCCAGTAATTTTTCACGAAAATGACATAAAATGATAAGTATTGCACTTTCACACACTGTATGTGCTTGATTTAGCACAATCAGCAAATAGAAAATCTGTGGAGTTGTTGCAAATCTTCTGGTATTTAGTTGTAACACCAAAAACGTGCGGATTATATGGGCAAGTAGGGCAAGATTCAAACAAAGCTGTAGTAAACTAAATTGGATTGTGGGTAAAACTTATATTCTAGGATGCTGTACTTTAATGACTAAATACCATTCTTTGTGGAAAGTTATTTTGCTGAGGTGATTTTTGAACAACTTGTATTTCTCCTTTTTGACCAGACCAGACCATACACAGTTATTTGTGGGCTATCTGCTGCATAAATTCCAAGTAGACTAATGGGACAATTTCTCAGCTGCTCGAGTTGCCCAGGTTGGTAGGTCCAAGAAGAGTGTATTTAACTCTGACATAAGAGAATTCCTCATTAAAAAAAAATTAAAAATGCTATATATAGATTTTTTTTTTAACTTGTAGACTTGATTTTACAACTTTTAAAAATTTAGTGATCCTTTAATCAATACAGTTGAAAGAATCTGGGGAGAAATTCAGCTTACCTGAAAGTAGACAAAGACTAAGTTCCTTAAAAATAGGTTTCTAGTGCCACCTGATGCATCCTTGAGGATCTGAGTTGCACCAGGAGACTGGCACATATAAGACAAAATATATGTTCCCTGGAGCTTTCTAGAAGAATGTCTGAAGGATATGCTGGCTGCCTGAGTCCTTCTCAAATAGCACCACAAAAGTGCCCTATTTGTGAGCACTGAGGCTGGATCCCACATCTCCAAGAAGCTGGAAGCTGAGGCACCCAGCTGCAGTCTCACTTATAGATTTTGACATTTAGAAGTCTTGATTTGAACTGAATTCTGCCTGCCTTCCCAGGGTTGTGAAGCTCTGCAATTCCAAATGAAACAAGATGCTTATTTGCGTATTTTAAATACTGGGGTTTTTTTTGGGAAAAGGGAAGAGTTCAGTCACATCCATTTGGCTATGGCAGGTCTGCTAGGAGCCTGGAATGTACCTGATGGGGATTGTAAACTTGGGAGCAGGCAGCAACATGCAGTGCATGGAAAAGTCTGTGCTGAAAATGTCCAAAATCCTACCTGTTACTCTGAGTTTTATAGTGTAACTACGAAATGTCACTTTACTAATGCTAAAATATATTCTGCAATTGCAGTTACGTTCTAAAAATATATATATAAGTATATAAAGTAAGTATATAAAAGCAAGTGTTCCTTATTGAATGTACAAGAATTTATTGTCATCTAGGGTGCCATACCACTTAGATCTTGTAGATATCTCTGTGCTGAACTATATATGAATATACAGGGGTGTGCCTGTACCTAAAAACACAGAGGTGCATGTGTAGTAGGTTTAACTGTACACAAGAATTATTATGACTTATGAAAAACTAACCTAAAAAGAAGCATCTCTGCAGGGGCATAATGGAGCAGTAATAAATCAGCTCAGTGCAGCTCACTGTGCTTGTATGCTGCTTTTTCAGGGAGGCACCTCTGCTCTTTGCGCTTAAAATGTTAACGGGGGAGCGAGGCTTTTACTACATCTGTGCTCCAAAATGTGTGCAGGGAGAGGCAGTTACATAACTCAGCAGCTCCAGGAAGGTCTGTGTGTGCATTCAGGAACAGAACTATCTGTGCTCTCCTACCCTTGTGCCTGTGTTATGCCCGCACCCACTAGTTTCAGAGAGGTGGAGCCAACATGTCAGAAAAGAGAAAGGAAGAAACATCAAGTCTGAAAAAAAAAAAAAGCCTGTTGAAAAGACTTATTAACCTACTTGTGCAAGAAAGATTGGGGGAAACTTTTTGTGAAGGCATGTAGTGATAGGACAAGGGGGAATGGCTTTAAACAGAAAGAGAGAAGGTTTAGGTTAGATACCAGGAAGAAATACTTTACTGTGAGGGTGGTGGGGCTCTGGAACAGATTGGCCAGAGAAGCTGTGGATGCCCCATCCCTGGAAATGTTCAAGGCCAGATTGGTTTGGGCTTTGAGCAGCCTGAGGTAGTGGAAGGTATCCCTGCCCATGTCAGGGGGTTGGAATTCAATGGTCTTTAAGGTTTTGTCTGACCCAAACCATTCTTTGATTCCATGAGTCCATAATTCATATGGTATTTACAGGGAATCTCTTTCATGAACGTCCAGCTGTACATGCAGAAAATGGGATTCTGTTGTTTTGTCTGACATTACTGATGGTAGAAACAGGCACGCTGCTGGCTTTTGGTGTGTCAAATCCTTGCTGTCCTCCTCAAGCTACTTGTGTCTCACCAAGTTACCCATGCTGGCTTGTCATAGCAGCTCAGCCTGCATAGAAAGACATGGCCTCAGCGGAAGAAAATTAAGGTCATTTCCATCACTGAGCATTGAGAGTGGTAGCAGGAACAACAGCAGACCGTATACCTTCGTTCCTGGGATGTTGTTCTGCCCACAGGGATGTGGACTATTTAACTTACTTTCCAAAATGGCCAATAGACAGTAACAACTTCTGACTGACTCATAGCTCTTGAAGTCCAAGTATCAATTTATCGGGTTGTCTGGTTGCTCATGCATTCATAAAGATGGCATATGATAAGTGACTTAAAAATACCTTAAATATAAAGGTATTTTTACTTTTTAAAAAATTTTTTTTCCTTCCAATGGCATCTGTGTCTTTTCAGAGACAGTAAATCTGGGGGCATCCCAGGATTTGGAAATGTCACAATTCCCTTTGCATTGAAAGCATTTCACAGTATACAAAAAGCCTACTATGCCATAATGGCATTTTATTATGTGTACAAAAATTGTATTGAGGACTGCCTTTGTACACCTATTTTTGTTATGTCCTACATTGTGACCTTGCTTTCTGAGCAGCTCAGGAGGTGGACTGGGACAGTTGAATAAAATATAGTCCACGAAAAGGAAATATATGGTGGAAATATTCTCTTCAGGAACTGTGTAACTGGGAGTTCTGTGAGATGGTCAGAGAAAATTAGGCTCAGAAACAGTATATTTCTGGCAGGAAACAATGCACTTCCACACTCTAACAAACTTTTCTAACTTAGGTTTTGTTGTCTCCTACTGCCTTTGTACACCTATTTTTGTTATGTCCTACATTGTGACCTTGCTTTCTGAGCAGCTCAGGAGGTGGACTGGGACAGTTGAATAAAATATAGTCCACGAAAAGGAAATATATATGGTGGAAAAATTCTCTTCAGGAACTGTGTAACTGCGAGTTCTGTGAGATGGTCAGAGAAAATTAGGCTCAGAAACAGTATATTTCTGGCAGGAAACAATGCACTTCCACACTCTAACAAACTTTTCTAACTTAGGTTTTGTTGTCTCCTTCTTTTGAGCTCAGTAATTGAGGCATCTGATTTTCACTTTGAAAGCAAAAATTCCTAGATTCAAATTTCAGATGAGCTGGCTCCATCGCAGATGTCTTGGAGGCATTTAAATACCACATAGAAAAGTGCACTTTTAAATCCAAATGCTCCCTCTGAGTGTTTGCAGGAGGTGCTTATGACCCTCATGATCTCCAGAGAAAAGTTCCACCAGAACCACACAGTATCTGACCAGGGCTCCTCCTGTCCTACACACCAAATATCTGTAATTAAGAGTTAATCATATTCTCTGCCCCAGCCATTCCCTGCCTCTGCTTCAATTCTTGGGCTTGAGAAATATCCAGTATGGATTCTGAACTTGTTGTTTCACTCCTCCTTCTTTTTGTCATTTTATGCGATTCATCTGCTGGCTCAATCGCAGATAAACTAGCACAAATCAATGAAAAAGATTTCAATCTTAATTGCCACTAATTCGTAATGGACTAATTAACTGAACATACTGTATCCTGCAAAGCTTCTGTCCTTTGTTCTGCAGTTTTACTGTGCCATGTTTAATTGATTCTGGTAGCAGCCTATAATGGACTGCAAGAGCTCTCTTCATAAAATAATAAAATAGAAAGAAATTGTAAAGAGGACTGACTGAATTGCATGTGAAAAAAGGCACGTTTCCAGCAGCTGGATGGAAATTTATCTTGTAAATTTTACCTTGGCTCGTAAAGCAAACACCTTTTACAACAATCTGCTCAGCCACCCCCTCCTCCACAAAGCCAGCAGATAAGATTTATTGGGGAAATGTAAGAAAGAGAGAAGGATACATTTAAATTGCTCTGAACTAAACTGTGATCCTAATAGCAGTGGTATAAAGGCAGACAATTGCCTGAAAGATGTCCCAGCATCATCAAAGGTATATAATGTTGCTGCTTGAGCACATGCCTGCTCCTGTTACAGAAAAACCTGAGGAATTATTCATTCTTCTGAACATTGCACAAGTAGAAGGATAAATGATATTTTATTAGGGCACTGTGATTTATTAGACCCTTCAGACTCTTTCACTGCTTTTTTTAGAGATTTTAGACAGCTCACTAAACTCTGCCTATAACTGGGTAAAGTTAGTTGTCACTCAAAACTGCTTTTTCTTTTGCCATTTGGTTAATACTTCACCCTTTGTAGCTGAGGTTTCACAAGATCTTGAAGATATTTTTCTTTTTTTTTCGCCAGTTTACATAAAATGCTGTGCTCCAAGCTCCTTATTCATTTCTATGTGTCACATTTCTTTTTACACAACTGCAGAACTGTAATTTAATTTGTATCATTAAAAAAAGAAATTATTTTTTTAAAACTCAGCTCCTTCAGAAATCTGAGATCTAGTGCAAAAGCAGCACTGGTAAAGCTGAAGTATTGAATTATTCTGGTGAGACATGGGCTGGAGGTGCCCATGATGGGGTAAGAAACTCTTATACAGGTTTTTCAGCTGGAGAAAATGTACCATGGAAAGACACAAATGAATCAGACAGGAAAAAAAAAGATAATGAGCTATTAGAGCTGTTGAAAGGGAAATCCAATTGACTGTCATCTTTATACAAATTGTGAGAGTCAGGCTTGAAGTTACAGTGAAGAGATCTGAGAGAGCAGAGATAATACTGCTAAAGTGCAGGGTTTTTTGGTGCTTTTCAGCAGAGCCTTGTCCCATGTGTTAAATTACAGCCCTGTCCTACTTTCCCATTGAACAGCACCACGGAGATGCATTTTCATTTACTTGTTCCTTTGTGGCGTGTAGCATCCACTTTGTACAGAGATGCAAATAAATATAAAAAGTGCAGGGAAATAGTGAATCTGAATCTTTGTGCCTTGTTTTGAGCTGAGACCCTCTCCTTTCAAGCTCTGCTCCCTTTCTCTGCATGCCTTCTACCTTGTCATATTCAGATCATGCCTCGTTTAGCTGAATTACTCAGGTCACCTTAGATTAATTATGCAATTTAGCACTGATGCTGCTGATCTACCCCTATCTGAGTGCTGTGTCAAAGAAGTCATAATATAAGCAAGATTTAAGAAGATATCTGATACCAAACAAGAACACAGACTAGGAAATCTGGTATTTGCTATCACCTTGTTTCTTATGATGAATTAGTGGATGTACTGAAATAATAATCCTGTGCATGTGCAATTTTGCTCTACATTTTCCAAACCCCATCCCTTCAATTCAAACTCCCATTCTCATTAATTTTCAGTGTGTGGTGCTGAGATTCAACTGAAAAGAGATCCCAAATATTTGCCTAGAAACCTCTGCTGTCATAAAAAATCTTTGAATAAGAGAAATCAATGTTATTTAAAATATTATCTTCTTTTGTAGGCATTGCAAGTTAACCTGTCCCCAGAAATCCTAATCCAGCAACACATTTAAGCATCTACTTGCTTTAATCAGCTGCAGCAGTGAATAGGATCCTTGAAATGCTTAAATTTCAGCATATACTTAAGTTTCATGCTCAGTTAAATTCCTGGTGTATTATATCAATGCTAAAAAGTGTCACAGCTTAGAAAATCACAATCACATTAAAGCTGGATTCTTTCCTTTGCTTGCCTTTTTATTGTATGTTTAATATGTAACATTAATATTTATAAGCATATGGAAGGCATATTTACAAGCACTTCCCTGTAAATAAGATGCTTGGAATTATTATAGCGTTTCTTGGTTTTATTTTTTTTCATCATTTTATGGTGTCTTTTTCTGTATTCAAAATTTTTTTTCCTGAACTTTTCCACTTTAGGTTTACCATTCCTTAAATACACTGAAAGAAGCAGCATCATTATTTCTTTTCTTGTTTGAGCATTTCTCTCTCTTTGTTTCCATTGACTTATTTCACTTTTTTCTTTAGTCTTTTCAATTCCGTGTTTTCTACACCTTTGGCTTTTATTCAGGCTTTATTTTACTTTTTCGTACTTTCAAATTTTTTTTCTAGTTCTGCTGCTTTGCCTGGATTCTCATGTGCATCAATAGTGGCAAATAATTAGCAAACAATGTGGCATTTTATTTGGCAGAGACCAACAGTAGAGAGTCCATTCCTTCAACATTTCTGACAGGGAGGGCTTAGGAAGTGGAATGAAAAGAACAGTGTGCCCAAAAGATATTTTTCAATGTCAGACTTCTGTAAATATCTGCATATCTAAAGGAGTAAGCATTTTAATTTCAAAACGGAGTCTTTTCCCAAAAAGAAATAGAAATTACCAACTGGTACATTTAATTTCTGAGGAATGCTTTGGAAGCGTTAGAAACCTGCTTCCATTGGTTTTACCCTTTGCTGCTTGGAGATGAAACTAGGAATGTTAAAAGTCTTAAGAGTATCAACAATCCAAAAAGAGCCTAAAAAACCACAGTGTGGTGAAGTTTATTTCTCATTTAAACCTCTAACGCCTGAAGGCTATTTTATTAGGCTCTGAGGGAACAAGAACCATTTTAAGGTTGTTTTATAGATGTTTTTGATGCTTATTCAGTCATCTTAAAACCAAGAGGAGGAAGGGGATTTTTACTACGCTTCACACTAGTAGTGATTGGAAATATTTTGGACAAAGTTAAAAAAAAAGAAATTAGATATATCAGTCCAGATGCAGCCCCCTGTGAGACTCCTGTGGTGCTGGCTTAGCTGTGAGGCAGGATAGCACTTAAAGCCAGGCACTGTGGAGATATGAGGCCTCACTCCTGGGCGAGTCTTCCTGGGTGATTTGCCCTAAAACCAGGGACTTTATGAAATCTCTGCTGCAGTCCTGTAAATCCCATATCCTTGTAGAAATGCATGCAGCCAGGCTGCCAATTTCAATGCCTCTTGAGAGCTTCTACTCTGCAGAAAATTCTGGCATAAAACATTTTCAGACAGATTCAGTCTTTTTTTTCCAAAAGAACAAGGATTTTCCCACAAATTGGAAGCATTGACTTTTGTCTAAATGGTCCTTAACACCACCCATTTGGAATCATATTAAAAAATAATAGGAGCAGCAGATTGTTCTCATGCTATTATTAAGTATAAAATGATAATTATGTGTATTCCCAGGATAAAAAAAAGCAAACCTCCTATGTTCCAGTCCTGACCCTCCCTTTAATATGTCACATTACCCAGATTAAATTGTATAACCTCTCTGTCCCTTAGATTAGCCTTCTGCAAGAATATGGAACACCATGCTTTGAAATATTTTTCATTATTTAATTATGAAAGTATGATTCTAATGCTTAAAATTTGTCCTTTTTTTTTTTTTTTTGTTTTAACAAGAAAATGTGAGTAAGGTGGGGGAGGGATTTTTTTAAATTGGCATGTCAAGTCTTTCAGCGGAATTCTAACCTGAAATGCTGGCTCTCTAAAGGGATCACTAGCTGCTGCAGCAAGCCTAATTAAAGCAAATATTGAATCAGACAAGTTTTACATGGATGTATAGTATATTGGTTTTTGGTTATTCGATGAGAAGTTTGACTAACCTTGTTTTCACTGACCTGTAAAAAAAAAGAAAAATTATTCCCTTTAGGCTTACTATAGTGAAATCTTATAATTCCTCATTTCTACACACAAATACCCTCCTCTTCCCTGAGAAATCCTTGTAATTTGTGTAGACAAAGGTGCCTTTCAAAGTTTGCATTGAAAAAAGAAATACAAGAAATAAGAAAAAAATCCCTCTTACTTGAAAAATATCTTGAGTTCTATTTATGATCCTGCATATGCCCAGCACAGCTATAAATGTTTTGACCACAAATTCTATGTAAACTATGTCTTGAGTTAAATTCTGTCTTGTGATAATACCTGGGGCTTACTCTGCCTGGCAGCTGAGGATAATCAAAGCCTTGCTTTGGATAGAATCAGAGAAACAATCTATATTTTGTCACTGATGCTTCAGTGCAAATAAGCAAGTAGGACATGGAGGCAATGGTATCTTTTCATTTTAGAGGGTCTGCTTTAGAGCTGCCTGACACATCGTTTAACATCCATTCCAGAATGCAGCACCCTCTGCTTAACACTGAACGCTCATTTCTGCCTGAATCTATCTGAATTCTTCCTTCAGGCAGAGACCAACCTGTATCCCATGGTACTGGGCAAATGGAGAGTGCAGGTGTCTCTCCTGAATGGACTTTTTCCTTCAGAGCCTTATGCACCACCAAACAAAATAATCCGTGTCAGAGGTACAAGGCAATCATTTTATCTAAAGCCACCCACTCCTCTTTTGTTTTCTTGAGAACATTGTGTGCTTTTTATTTTACATCCTCCTCTTCAGATCTGCAGATGTGAAACTTTAAATGCAGGGTATTAAAAAAAAAAAAAACAACATGAAAATTACAGAGCTTTGCAGTCAAGCACTATGTGTCTGCAATTCTACAAGAGAAGAGCAGAGATAATTTTACATTTTACTTACAGACATCCATGTGATAAAAAGAAAAATAATAACCTTTTCCACAAAAAAAGTCAAAGATTGCTATCTGCGTTTAATACCAAATACTAGAAAATGAAAAGTGCATTAGTTCCTATAAAATAGATAAGCCCTTAAAATGAAGCTCTAAAGGGACATTTCTATGAATAGAGCAAACTGTAAACAGAATATCAGAAAATGCTTCTGAGCTGCAAAGGTAGACACAAGAAATGATACAATGTGAACTCTAAACTTGTCAGAAATGGGTACTGTATTGGAAAACCAGCCAGAGGAACAATCCATAAGAAAATCCTCTAAAACCTAAGAAGAGTCCCCTCCGTGTCTAATTCTACAGTTATCTGATAAAAAACCTGGTACATTGCTCCCTGCTGTCACACCTTGCTCTTTTTGGGTTTAATAATAGATTGCAGTTAAAAGTGCGCCTGCAAAACTCACTTTTTCTTCAATGGGCCAGAAATTCTCCCTCTGATACAAAAGTATTCCTGGTATAGGATATATTTGGCCTTGTATCTAACATACTCAGAAATAAAAATTAGTAGCTTTCCTTTCTGTAAATGTCAGGGTTATTATAAGCTTAATATATTATTATTATTAATTGGTTTCCAATAGCACTCAGAAATCCCAGCAGAGACTGAAACACAAAGACAGAGATATTCTTTGTCCCAGAGATCTGAAAGGATAGCGATAAAAAGGGAAACAAAGAATGAGATTTGTCTAAGACTGAAATCGGTGAATGGTCTTGGCTGGGTCCTTAGGTGTCCTGATCCCCATGGATTTTCTGCAAACCACCACTTTTTTGTAGAAGTTTTATGGCACCAAACTGTGAAGCACAGACACTGGAGTGAGGCTTGGAGTTCTGAAGAATAAATGTATTCAGAGTTCAGGGAAGATAAGAGTTACATTTATATGCATTCAAAGGCAGATGGACCAGAAGCACATTTATTTAAACTCCCACATTAATTTAGATTGACATAAAAATATGGAATATACAACACCTCAGGAATAATTGACATCTTTACCTGTATGTTTAGCATGAAGAATGACTGATTGTGTAGATTTTCCATGGAAAATAAACTGATTTACTCTCAAAATGGGCCAGTGCTGCACTGGGTGATGAGGCACAGATTTCCCAGAGAAGCTCTGGATGCCCCTTCCCTGGAATTGTTCAGGGCCAGGTTGGATGGGGCTCTGAAACCATTTGTGCCTGGAGTGCTGCTGATTTTAAGAAGGTGATGAGCTCTCTGGTGGGTATAAAAGGAGCCTATGGTGACTTTGCTGTAGTCAGCCACTTCACAGAAACTGGAATGAAATTCCACTGAAAATGAAATACCACATTTTGTACATGGGGCTGAGTCAAGCTAGAGAACCTTTGGAAGAATAAGGAAATGTGGCTTATGACAAATGAATGAAAGAAATTAATAACCTTTTGTGGGAGCAGTAGTGGTCTTCAGATACCAAAATTACTGCTGCAGGGTGAAGGTGAGGATTCCATTCCTCAGGTCAGTGCTGGAAAGGATTAGAAATGAGTTTCAATCAAAACAAAGACATTTGGGGATAAAAAACCTAAACAAACCCTCTTTTCAGTTGTAGGTAGGGAAACATTGAGCAGACTGTCTGGGACACTGTGATGACTCCATCTCTGCAAATCTATGAGAAGACCTTAAATAAGCATCTGTCAGGACTAATACATCTGCTGTTGATGCCTCTCAGGGCAGGGGATAGATGAGAGAGCCTCTGAGATCCCTCCCAACCATATGAGGCTATGACACAGAAATGAATAATTCACTTTTTATATTTGCAGAGATGTGAAAATAAATAATAACTGAAAGTCTAATCTTAGCAAAACTCACAAGACTAGGGAAAACACATATAAATCATTGGTACTAAAATAATTTACACTGCATTGCAAAGGTGCTCAGCACCTAGACAGTTAGGCAGCTTTTCATAATACCTCAACTGCAATTCAAATGTCAAGTGAAAACAGACTTGCCAAGTCTACCAACCAACAATTCTGAGACTTTCTAGGTGAATTGCCATATGAATTTTGAAAAATAGAGCAAGTAAGGAGGAGAAATAGTACCTCCTATCTTGTAAAGTGTCAGATCTTTGACTGTACATGATCCATCATTGTGACAAAGACAACATTCGATTAATTTACAGTCAGTTTTATTGCTGAACCTACTTACTGCATAGTCTGTGGTACAATTTAGCATAGCCAGGCACCCACACTTAGGGAAGAAATGGATATTTGAAGTATCTATCCCCCAGAATAGCCCACGATGGTTACCACCATCAGTACTGTTTACTCTGGGAGCATGCATTGAACAAAACAAGGGCTGCCTACAGCAGATTAAAAACAGATTAAAAACATTTGTTTTAAAAAGGTTAAACTGCATATGAATAATTTATTCAAAATGCTCTATGTAATTAGCAATACAGGAATTATTTGGTAATAACTAAACCATTACTGTGCACTTTCTGCATGAGCATAACAGCCTCTACTGCCTGTCTGTGAAAGTTGTATAAGAACTCAGCAGCAGTTTCTCAGATAACTGCTTTTGCACAAGCACTTTTGGTGCTGCTGAAGCTATTTTGGCTCAATTAACAGCTCCAGGTGCCCTATAAAAGAATATTATTTTTAATTGGTTTTAATGCTTCTTTCACTGATTGGTAGGAGTTCAAACCCTGTCCTGAAGGGTTGGAGCTACAATTCTTGTGCCTAAAGCTTTACATTTACCATTCTTGGAGTGATGCCTAAATAATGCATCTCTTTTTCTGGCATATCCACATTTATCTCAGGTTCTAAAATGCTTTTAGTCATCATTTAAAAGCTTCTTTCTGTGATGGACATCACCCTTAGGTTTATAAGGCTTTTATTGTGGCACCCCATTAGAGCTATTGTTTGTTCTTTTATTCACCTTCGTTCAGTGCATATGTGGGTGAAAGGGCTGACACAGACATTTGGTTTGTTTTGAGTGCTCCCATCTGTGATTCACAGGGTGTACAGAAGATCAGAGAGGTGAGGGAAGAGTAAGGATAAAGAATGGTCTGAAATCTTGGACAGAAATTTCTCAAGAAATAGCAAATGGCAAAAGCTAAAGATACAAGACAAATTCTTCCTTAAACATTTTCAAATAAGACTTCTGATTTCAGAAGCACAGACTGTTTTTGGTTCCTCAAATGTCACTGGATGATGAAGGCAGAAATTTCCAGAGTTTCTTCCATCTCCAGTTTAGGCTTTATCAAACTTGACTGAACCTGTTTGTCTCAACACCATTGCCATCCCTTATTATTTGGGTGCATATGGTGGGGTCTCAGGAAAAGTTTCCAGGATTCTAAATTTGAGGACATACATCAATGCGTACCTCTGGATGTTTTACTTCAAAGGAAGCTTGTCTGGTGTAGACTGTGGTTTGGAGATGTCAGAACAATGTCCAAGAAGGCATTTAAAGCTCTCTGCTTTTTTGGTGTAGTGGTCTAAACCCTAACATTCATCTGCCAAAGGGAGAAATCTGATTTAAGGGAGTGTGTGGAAGGCAATATGCAGCATATAAAGAAATGAGAGGTGCAGGGCATACCCCAGCCAGCTGAACACTGGACTTATGGCTGGACACAAGCATAGGACAGAGAAGATACAGACAACAGGGTTTTACTGTCTAACTGTGGTAAAACTGCCCTGATGGCAAAGGCCAGGTTCTTAACGGCTTCTCTGATTTTGATGTAGTGTAGCATAGAGGATTAGGCATTGGTATGGGATGAAGAAAAACACTCCTTCGGGATCAGTCCAAATGGTGACCAAAACTTGACTTTTCACTTAAGAATCACAACATGGCCTGGATTAGAAAGGATGTTAAGCATTGTCTAGTTCCCCCTGACAAGGACACCTTTCACTATCCCAGGTTGCTCCAAACCCCATCCAACCAGGCCTTAAACATCTCCAGGCATGGGGCAGCCACAACTTATCTGGGCAACCTGTGCCAGGGCCTCACCTCCCTCACAGGGAAGGATTTTGTCTTAATATCCAATCTAAATCTACTCTCTTTCAGTTTGAATCTATTCCCCCTTGTCCTGTCACTCTATGCACTTGTAAAAAGTCTTTCTCCACCTCCATCTTTGCCTTCAGGTCACAGTTAAGTCTCTTTCCCAGTTTCAACAATCTTTCCAGCCCTTTAACACAGATGTGATGACAGCAACACAAGGATCAGTTCTCTACTAAGGTGTCATAAACTAAAAGTGTCCATGTGGACACTTGTGAGCAGCTATGAACTGTACTTTACTCTTCCATTGTCTGTAAACTGAACAGTTTTGGTCCTGGTTGTTTGCTTGTTTTTAACTCTTCCTGAAACTTATTTAATGAAAACTTCATGTATACATCTCTGTGAAGGTTTAGGATCAATTAGACTGTGCATTTTGTCAAAAAAATTCTAAGCAAACTTATTTATGACCTTCTTTGCTATCACCCATTACTCACTGCTGAGAAAGCCTGAAGAACACTTTGCAGATATCTGAGTTTTGCTGTTTGTATACTAAGCTGAAACCATGCACCAAATTTTCAAAAGTAATGAGTATACAAGTCCTGCTGATTCCAGATGGTGGAAGAACTTTGTTGATCTATGAAGTGAAGCATATAACAAACCACAGAACATCCCAAAAGGAGGCATTGATGAACATTACTGAAATTTGTTTTTCTCCTTTCTAAAATTCATACCCATGCTGCTCTCTTGAAGGGACATGTATTGATGAGCCTAAATTTGTAAAGAACTGCAGACAACTATGATAAAGGAGGACCAGGGAAGACACTTCCACTGGAAATGTGCACTGTTGCTCTGCATTGTATCTCGCTGTCAGCTTTACATTTCAGAACTGAGCATGACACCTCAAGTATGCCTGCTAAACCAAATTTGAGTAAAAATTCATATTACAGTGGTTCTGCTAGCAGGAAACCTCTATTAAGGATGTCCAATTTTGCTCCAATGTATATCCCCCATGATTTACTGTGTTGCAGTCTGTGTTATTTCCCTCTGTGTGTCTGTAGGCCTGCTAAGATTTATAATGTTTAAATATTCCATTGACACTGCATTGGGGAAAAAAAAACCAAAAAACAACTCTGCAAGTATGTTGAATGTACATGAAAATTTGTCCTATATGAAATCTGAGGACTCTTCTTTTTTGCAATATATTGTATGTAAAGCAGATCCTGATGCTGCTTTGCATGTTTCATGAGGTTTTTGATAGCATCTAATTTGCCTGTACTATCTACAGCCTCAATAATAAAATGCTCTTAAATTTACAAATGAAAAAATAACAGAGAACTAAGTTATATGTTTGGGACAGTGATGAATTCTATAAATTCAGTCCCTTTGGTACTTTCAGGGAGATACATTGAAGAAAAAAAAACTTTAAAAAATAAATGTCATGTTCACAGACTACTTGTCATCACCTCTTCAGATCATCTTACCTTTTTGGCTTGTGAGGTAAATTTAATTTATTATGTGGAAAGCAGACTTTGGAAAGAACTTAGGCCTTATTTCCTCCCTGTGGCCACTGCTGTCTGGGGTCTTGAGCATTTTTTCTGTCTTAGGGAATTCTGTCATGTGGTGAGGGAGTGAAAAGCACATTCATAGCCCTTTGCAAAATTTAGTTCTTTGCATTGGTTGCATCTGCCTTAGAGATAGATTTTAGGGCCATGTCATAAATGTAATGGTGTACGTGTATGTATCTCCCTTAAAATGCCTCATTATATGTCTCACCTCAGCACACCTCAGCTGGAATCACTTTCTGAATTCTGTGCTAAAAAGAGTTTTTTTCAGATCATATATAGTTACATGAATAAAAATTATAAAGGTAGATTTTTGAGAATTACCACATGTAGTCTGTGGTTAAAATATTAGATATTAATATTAAAAAAAAATCAATCCTTCCTGCTAAGTATTCAGTATAAGAAAAATGAAAACTTGTCTAATACATGTAATATCTGAGTGATGTTAGAAGTCTCTCTGAGAAGCTGACCAGAAATACTAAGTGAAACTAATTTCTTGCACTCTAATTAACTTGATTCTCCAACAGGATGTCCTTGTACAATGGAAGGGAAGTAGCCATTCCATTGTACTATATCTAAGAAACTTATGTTTCCCAACTTTTGTCACACTATATAGATATGAATGCACATTGTATACATTTTTGTTTAAGAAGCAGCAGGTTTTTCCAGTATAAAATTAACAAAATAATCTCTAGTTCAAGACTCGTAGCAAGATTTTAACATCTAATATCCAGCTTCTTACTCAGAGCACAAAACTTCAAACCTGAGTGATAATGGATTAGCTTCTAACAAGCATCCGTTAATTACTCTGTTCTCAATATTAAAGCAGTCACAGTGACAAACCCCCCGGACTACAATGCTTCAACATGCAAGAGCATCTCACTCTTTGCTTACAATTTCCCCTCATACCATTCATTTCCCCACTGTTCCACCAGAAACTCTGTTTTGGTAACAGCTTGTTGAGAGAACTCTGTGTTTTCCCAGTATGTACTTGAAGAAGATTAATGAGTCTTACTAACATGCCAAGTCAATCTGTTCCCTGCTGTCAATCACCTCCCATAGAACAAGGATGTCTGTTTCACTGGCTATATTTTCATGCAGATACCCTGCAAAAGTTTAATTAAAACACTAACCACAACCAATCATGAAATACACTCCAGAACACAATTTAAGAAATAATTGGATGTGTATTAGATAAGCCTTTTTATGAAGAAGTTTTCCTCTAAAGAGTAAGTGAAGACAAAGGGAAGAATAGACAATATGAACAGTTTGACAGTGATTCTTATGATTTAATTTTGATTTCTGCTGTTGGAAGGTTCAGCCTGCTTTAAAAAAGTGGTATCTACTTGCAACATCCTGCTTGACTATTGTCCAAGAATAAATAATTTACATTGAAAAAGAAATACAATATTGCTCTTAGCTTGGCAGCTGGAAGAGGGGGGTGGAGGAGAAGAAATTTTGTAAATAGGGAAAGCAGATGATTTGTTTTGCAAGACTGACTTTTCATGGCAGCAGGCAATAAGGTATCAGTCTATATACTACTATATCAATTTTTCAAGAAAGAAATTAAGAAGCAGTGTGGGAATTTCTCATTCTCTTGTATTCTGTGGAGTTACAGTGTGTGCTATTACTGGTGCAAGTCAAAAGCTGTAGAGTGGTATAGTGCTACCTACCCTACATTACATAAAATCTGAAAAAGTGTAGCCTTCAAGTCTGAAAGAGCTAAATTTGCCATATTCCAGGTTAATTATGAGTGATGCAGAGCACGGATGAATTAACCAGCACAATCAGAGCTGACACAGTGGAGGGAATTGTCCTTTGAGAAGGCAGTTATGGGAGCCAGGGGAACCCCTAGGGGAAGTCAGTAACGTTTGGGGAAAAAAAGTGAAGGAGTGGAGCAGAAGCAATGAGAAAAAAAAAGATGGAAGTTCATTTGTGGAAGACTGAGGACCACTTAAAGAGGACAAACCCCTGAAAGTCTAAAACCCCTTTTTGCTTTCATTACTCAAGTTTTGCAGTGATTAAGTGCTATCCTCATAACATGAAATTAAAAAAAAAAAAAAAGTATAGGTGTAAAATTATGTAGAGATATATGTGTATATTTCTAGAACAGACTGTTAACAACTGTAATTTCTCTTGTCCACTGAAGTAGATCACTTTCTAATCTGTTTTCTAGTTAGCAAAGAGGTTCAAATGGTATGAAAATTCAGAAGGGCCCTGAAAAACATAAAGAGTTAAGGAACTGCACACACTTCAATGCTGAAACACATTTATTTTCTTCGTAAACAGTAAATGTTTGTGAATGGTCTAATATGAGACTATTAAGAACAAGGAATGGTTATAATTGTGGATGTATTACACCATTGAGGGAAGAAAGCAGCAGTCACATGGCTTGTTGCAGAGAAATATATATTTTCCTCACACATCACAGTCATTGGAAGAGGAGATTATTCCCATCTTTTGTAGTGGTTGGAGGTACAGCCCAAAATATTGGAAAATGTTTCAGTGGACAAAATTCCTGCAGGGTCATGGAGCTTTGTCCCCTGCCTCTATGGCTGCAGGTAGTATCTCTGGGACTGTCCAGAATAATAAATTTCTTTTCTGTTTTTTTTTGTCCTGCATCTGTAGGCCAAGAACTTATGATAGATCCAAGCTGTAGCCAGCTGACTTTATTAGGTTGATTCCCAAACTCCTTTTGGATGCAGTTTTTTATTTCAGTCCTCTAGTTGTCTTGAAGTTTCTCTGCTAGATAATCTGCTTTTGGTCCACTAAAGCAAGTTGAATTTGTTTGGAATTTGAATGATGAAAGTGTCCTGTATCAATGTCCCTCCTTTCTATATATCTGTAGAAAAAGAAAAAAAACAAAAACAAACAACCATGCAATTCATTTGCATGATTAGTAGGGCAGAAGATAATACACCACATCAGTATGCAAAGAGGGACTACTGAGGTTTTAAGTAGTTAATGGTCCCAAGCAAGTTGGGTGGGGACATCGATTCCTGAAATGATCATGGGAAGTTTTGGGACAAAAGGGAACATGCTGTTGCTGCAGTTGTCATGCCCAGAGTGCCACATATATCCAGTCCTTTGGCAAAATCCACATGTCCCTCATTCTTGTTCCCTTGACCAGAACGTACTCACCAAAGCCATCTCTTGGGCTTTGGAAAAGGCCTGGCTGTGCCTGGAGAGGTCTGGGAGGGTTATGTCTTGGGTGATGCCACCAGGTCTTTGTTTGGAAGTGGGATGAGCCAGAGGTGTGTTGAGAGTCCCTTGATGAGGTGGCCCCAGGACTTCTGTTGGACACTCAGCTCTGCCTTGCTGGCAGGAGTCTGTGAAGCATTCCATGGTCATCGGCCATCCAAACATCTTGTGAAAATCATCTTAAAATGAAACAGCATATCTCACAGCCCTAGCTGATTTACCTTTCTCTAAAGGTAAATCTTTCTTCACCTTCTCTTTTTGAATTAAGCACTGTTCTGTTGATAGAAGCCTCAGCTTCAGTCTGGCTTCTCAAAATAATGTTTAGTTTTCCATAGAGTTTTTCCATTGGTCTTCTCAGACAGAAACCCACTCCATGGTTCCATAAATGGCCAACTTCAGTTCTTCCCCATGACCTTCTGCTGCTGCAACAGTGAATGCAGAGTTTCTTCATAAGGGGTCTGCTGAAAGAAAATATTCTTGGGACTGACAGAGCAAGAGAAGTTCCTACAATGCTGTTACATCTACAGGAGATGTAAAGGCAGAACCTGTGTGTAACAACCCCACCATTAATAACTTTTCCTCCCAGTTTGCCTACCTGGAACACTGTGGGCTCAAGATGGAAAATATGCAACTTGAAAATGTGCAAAAATTGAAACCTAAGTGTGTGTGATGGCTTTGACATGATTTGTGTCACTTGAGAGCCTGGTGGCATGTGAACACGGGGAATAACTGAGGGTTGTGTCCATAGGGAATAAGAAAGAGTTGTCTCTTCAGATGTTCTATGCACTGGGGTTGCAGAGCAGGGGGCTACTGAGGGAAACCTTGGAAGGAGCTGCAGAGTCCAGAGTGCTCTGCTGAATCCAGCAAGGGAGTAGTTTGTTTCCTCTCAGTTTCCCAGGACTTACTGGACTTCTCTCCAAGGTTATCGTTCCCTTTTTTCATTCAATATCAGTAGTAAAAACTTCTCTTGTTGAGTGTAGAATGACATTTCAAGAGTTTATTGACTAAGTCTGCATATGCATTTCTTCCCTGAAATTTCCAGTGGGATATCATGAGAAAAGATTTACAAATCACATATTCACAAATTCACAGACTATTTGGAGTTGGTCTTCTTTTTTTTTTTTTTTTTTTTTGATGCTTTGAACTAGGGTTTTTTTACTGACAAAACCAAAAAATAATGTTCTTATTGATAACAGTGCCTGAGGCACAGACCATTGGAAATACCATATACATTAATAAGGACTTTGATAATTTAATTTAAGTATTGAATAACTGCAGATGCCCAACATATGTTACATGTTTGTGTTGAACAGTGTGGTTAGGATATGTCTGGATATCTGGTATGTGAGTTTCATGTATAAACTGCTCTTTAAATTGTTGATTATATCCTTAGGCAAGTTCTAGTGAATTAATAGGACTTGTTGATTTGTAAAAAATAATCATAAATCCAAGTTTGCATGGTGCTGTCAAGAATAAAGATTTACCTTAAAGGTGGCAAGTTTTAAGTGAGCAAGTTAAAACACATAAAGTGTAAAGTATAATATGAAAAAACTGACAAATCTAAATTATCATTAAATCACTCCTCAGGTAATTAATCCACATTTGTGGTCACACTTTTCAACAACATCAAGGGAAGGCCAGATATTTCCCAGTCATACAAAAGGTTATAAGAAAAAATATCCACCTTTCATTCCCAATGGTTCTCATTCCTCCTGGAAGATACTTTTTTATAACCAAGAGAGATCAATACCTTGATTTATCTGAATAACACATTTAAGCCAGTCAAAAACCTCTGCGATAGAAGTTAATGAGGACTGGCTGTCCATGGGATTTTTAACAATTCATTTTTCTTTAGTGAGGTGAGAGAGGTTCTGCTTAATTCCAGCTTTTCCCTCTCTGTCCTGTAACAGAACAAGCATATTAAATTGACCCAGAATTACCTGTTCTATTTAAAAAAAAAGGACAGGAAAAATGCCAGATATGTTCTCTGTTTGCCTCACTGCCTGATAAACAAGAGAAAAACAACTCAGATGTGCCAGGTGCAAACTTACTGCTGCTTTTCTGTGAAATTTAAAGACGAGACTTCAGTAAAGGCCATTCAATAAATATCTGCTGTAGCTAATCAGAGCAATCTGAATGCTGGAACTAGCTTTGCATGTCTGCAATGGGACAAATCAGATACCTGCTTATAGCACTCCAGAGTTCCCAACACTTGGGCTCTAAAAGACATAATCAAAATGTTTCACAAGGTGTAACTTGCACAACTTAATAATTAAAGAAACGTCTCAGACTCTGTGCACGTGCTCCAGCAGGAATGGTGCCACTCAGAAATAAATTGCATGTCTGCTTAAGATGCTTCCCCAACAGTATTAGAATCTGTCCAGTAAAATGATACGAACTTAATTTGCCATAGTATTAATTTACATTGCCATTAATGAGAACACAAGTTTTAAATCACAGACATGGAAGTACTATTGTGCATCCAGCTTATTTCGACTCCACTCAGGGTGATAAGGCATTCTCTAGACAATTGTAATTATGAGTAATTTGTAAAAGTAATATGAACTGCTTTTTATTACAGGCAATAAAAATCAATTCTTCATTCAATTATCTTTCCTGGCTATGATATGATAGCTGCCCTGAGTGAGTGCAGCAGGAAAAAAAAAAGCTGAGCTAAGTTCTAAGGAAAATAACTATTAAAGAAAAAGAAAATAGTACTGCTTTAAAAAAAATCTAAGAGTATTTAATCTCCATTTTGACTTCTTGTCACAAAAACATGATAATAAATGCCTGAAAATATTGCTGTAATTCTTCTTCCTTGAGACATCAAATTCCCATATATTGACATTATTTTAAACATAGGACAAATTTCATTGATTCAGTAGGATCATTCTTGTAGTTAAGAGGCAGCAAAAGTATAAGTCTTCATAGAATCAGACTGGTAGTGAAGGAAGCATTTTAGATGTAATTAGTTTTCATGCAGTAAAACTTGTTGAATTAGAAGTTAAACATTAGCTCCAACTTTAGGAGGAATTAGAACTTAAAAGCACAGATACCTTCTATTTAACAATACACAGGGATTTAGGCAGGAATGTTTTTCACACAGAATGTATCTGGGAAAAAGTCCCTCTTTTTGCTTTGTATTTTTTTTTAATTTCAAACTTTTGAATCAGAGGTGTCTGGAAACAAAATCAAACAAGTGCTTTTGCATAAAAATCCCATTAATTAAAGTGATTTTTTATATTTAGAATAATATTTTTCATTAATTTTTGGTTTCAGGGCAATTGAAATTGAGAAAAAAGAGTGTCAGATTTCCTTTTGAGGGTGGGACCTGATTTTGTTTATTATAACTTCCTCATCTGCCATAAGTTTAAGATTTTCATGGAAGTGATCAACTGAGCCTCCAGTGCAGGAAGATTTGAGGATGGGTGACTTTACCCCAAAAACTTTTCTCTCCCTTTTTAATAAGGAAATGACAAGGTACATTTGTTTGAATTTTTATCTGGAATATTAGAAATGAACAAAGACTGTTTAATGGGCAAACTATACCAGGATTTTATGAATCAGAAAGGTTTTTGGGGAGCTCATTTTTTACCACCTCTCTAACATAACACACCTCTGCTCAGACAGTGAGTGTGTGTCAGCTTTAGTCAGGAGCCATTTCTGGAGCACTTCATTAAAATAAATCCATATAAAATACATGGTCAGGGTCATCTTTTCCTCAGTCTTTCTCAAATCTTCAACTGCTTACTTGTAGTGCATCTCCTTCTTTTAAATTGTATTTTTAAAATTTACCTCCTTTTCTTGAGTTCTGTATGTCACCTACATCGAAGGGATCAGTAAGAAATTTTCTGATTAATATTTATAAAAAAACTTGTTTGTGAATATTTGGGAAGAGTGAGTTTTATGATGTCATGGCAACCTCAAGTTTGTAGTAAAATTTTCAGATCCTTCTCTGAAAAGACCTTTGTTAATTGGCAACCTGTACCTATAGCAACAGAAATACACTTCCTTCAGTTACATTTTTCAAGCAAGTTTTTCTCAGGAAATCTCAAAGCACAGCTTTTAGAGGAACATTCAGTTCATAAGTAAACAAGGAAATTGGAGTAAACTGGAGTACAAATTTGCTGCCATCAGTCGATTGTTCTTGAGTCCCTTTAATTGTTCCCAAAATTCTGATTTTAATCAGATAAATTTGGAGTTACACACCCACAAGACAACAACATGAACTATTTCAGAGTAAAGTGCTAGAGTGAATATACTATTTTCAAAGCATGACGTGTCCAGCTCTGGTGTCAGCAGCAGACCAAGCTCTCCTGCCTTCAGAAGTGATTCTGAAGAGAGCACTGACATAACCTAACCCCAAAAACTCTCCAGTGCAAATTTGCTGCCATAAAAATGGGTTCTCATTATACTGGCAAGATCCAGTTTTAATATTGGCAGGTGTAATGAAATCTCCCTCTGCATCACCGTTCCTGAGCTATGCCATCCTTGTTATTGCACTCCTGAAACTCTCTTAAGTAGAGAACTCAGCATTTGCATAAATTCCCTGAAGATCTATGAAGAAAATGTTCCAAGGCCCTCGGGGGCTAAGTCTGTCTGGTGAAGTATATGAATAAATCTGTCAGTTTTGAATCATTAGGAATGGATGGCTTTAGGGTTGATTTTAAATGGGTGCCAGTATATCTCAGGGTTTTCCTAAAGAGAGAGGATGGCCAGGATAAGCTTATATTTTTCTCCTTGTTTGGATAGGGTTAATGAGGATGTTACCAGGAATTGTGTGGGAGTTATGGAATCAGAAAACCACAGAATCATTTAGGTTGAAAAAGACCTTTAAGATCATCAACTCCAGCCATTAACCAACACTGCCAAGTCACCACTAAACTATGTCCCTAAGCACCACATCTACAAAGTAAGTAATTTGTAAATACTAGTTAATCATATTAACACAGAAAAATAGACACTCAAGCAGCATCTGTTGAATGTCATAGCATTTTTTCCTATTTTGTTACAAGCAGGCTAGGTGGCATAAATCATTCCTGGCTCTGTTTGCATTTTTATTTTTTTCTCTGTAAATTAAAGACAAATTATATAGGTGAATAGAAGGCAGCATTTTAAAGCACTGAATTTATAGGTTTGTATTTTCTCAAGCGCACAAGTTTTGGTGCTGCTATTGGGAATATGGAATATTGGTAACATTCTCATGACAGTAAATAATTTGCCTTCTCTTAGAAGCCTGAACTTTCAGACTGAAGGGCATAGATTATGGCCAAAAGACCTTTCAGTCCCTAAGGTAAGGCAGGATGGTCTTGTACCATCAGTCACAAATTTGAATGTGCTGTATCTGGCTCTTCCTAAGATTCTGTGTGTTATCTTATTTGCATTTAGGTGAACAGTTTCAAAAAAGTCCACAAGACCTGTTCATTAACAATTTAGGTCTGATAAGTTGACACACTGAGCACTTTGGTCTGTACATTATTTGACCTGGAATTAAAGTGAGAAACATTTCTGAAAATCAAAGTTGCTTGACTGCTTTAGGGTTCACAAAACAAAAGTAGCAAAATGTCCCTCATGTGTGCTGACCCAAGGTGCTTAAACCAGCAGAGCTCAACACAGAAATACAATTACAGTGTGATCTGAAAAGTAAAAGACTGGGGGCAAGGAAAAATCCTTTGTCTTCCCTGGCTTTCACTGACACTGAGGAAGACCTTGCTGTTCCTTGCCATCAAAATCTTTGTTTCAGACTCAATTTATTGGGGCAGTGATACTTAGATGAGGCTTTCCAGCAAGTCATCTCTAGGATGTCCCCTCCAGGCTGCCCCAGAAGGGCTGGTTTGCCACTGAGCTGTGCAGGGAGGTGAGGAAGTCCCCAGTGTGATACCCCAGGGGATGTATTGTGAAACTGCATTCTATAATGGTGGGCTCCTCTACACCCAAACACATATATAATTAAAAAAACCCAAAAAACCCAAAACAAAACAAAAAAAGAAAAAGAAAAGAAAAAAAAGAAAAAAGAAAAAAACTCAACAAAACCCAAACAAGTTCTGAGCTTTAGAAACAAGGGAGAGCACATAGATTGCCTATGAAATTGTGCATTTATATTTTGTATGAGCAAATAACATTGAGACCTTGTCCAAGAATAAAGGTGCAGATCCTCTGTTGTGTAATAAGATGGTCAGATATTCTAGATTTTCTAGAATATTCTCTACCTGTTCACATGCAGCAGTCAGACTCATGGACATGACCCACCTTGGCTTCTAAGATAAATCCCATCCTGCTTCACACAATCAGCTCTTACAGTGATGTGTCCATTAAAAATGCTTCAAGGTGCTAATCCAGAGCAATCTTTTCCCTTTTGACAATTGTTAGAGAAAGAAAAAGTACAGTTCCTTGGTAACTACACAAATCTGCTGAAATCTGATATTTCCCTTTCCTTATTATTGCCACACTGAAGATTCCATTTTCTTTAGGGAAACCTCAAGAGGCAGCAAACTAGTTTTGAACTATTGCCATCACCTCTCTTAGCTGCCTAGATAACACTGCAAACTGGGATATTTTTGTTGTTTAAAATACATAAAAATAATAAAAAAAAATCACAAGTGCAGAAAAACCAAGAACAATTTAGAAATGACTGCAGTAACATTAAGAGCTCTGAGCTTGTCCAGCTTTTCCTGAGGAGCACAAATAGACACAACTGTGATAAGAAGTTTTGAAAGAATATTTTATGTATATTCTGTAATCTGTTTATTAGATGTCTCATTTTGAATAAAGTAAATTTGTTATAAATGAATAATTTTATACATAATTTAATGGTTTCTGTGTCTATTTCTTTTCCTATCCCATTAGACAGATAGGTTGTTAATTTTGTCCTGACATTTTTGATTCATCCAGTTTTTCAAGCAGTTCGTTGCAGCTATGAATTTCCAGAAAAAACAGGCTCCGGTGGAAAAATGCCAATTCTTCTTAAATATGACATTCTGAAAAAATATTCTGAAAAAAATATCTCCCTTTCTTTCTTTTCCTTGAAATTATACTAATGCAGGTTTCCATCAGAAACGAGCCTGGCCTCCTGCCAGAGTATGTGAGAGAAGCTCACATCATCTGTGACTCTGGAAAACCCCAGCTCATCGAGGTGTTCAGACCCTTGGCATCCTCTGCTTCAGGACAGTTTGGGCACATGGGCTGCTTCAGCAACAGGGAACGTGGAGTAACTCCAGGTTTTACGAGGTTTTGCGCTTCCCAGGAAATGGGATACAACCTAGAAATACTCCCCAAACAGTAGTAAAGGATTGAGGAAGGTAAGAGATTTCATTTGACCCCAACAAGACAGCATTCATAGTCTTGTCTCATTCTCAGCTGGAAAGCTCTGAATTTTCTCTGTTCTTTTGTCTATTGCAACACTGAGTGGTACCTTACAGCTTTTCTGGAGTTCTGGAAATACCAAAGTGAGCCTCAAGGCCCACAGCTCTGGGGCATCTCAGGCTCACAAAATTCCTCAGATTCTCCATATGGTTGTACAAGAAGGCCTGGACTGCCTTATTTCTAGTTCATTGTTTGATTTTAGGCAAATATATACTGAGCCTACATTTAGTTTTTAAGGATATTTCTCCTTAAAGTAATGAAGAAAAAAAAAAAAAGAAATAAAAAAGGAAAAGGGAAATGGAAAAACAAGCCAGGCACTGGTGACTGATTAATTTTCTTTTGACACATTGTTTGCCTAATGCTTTATTGGAATAGTATAACATTTGCATGAACAAGAAATCCACAGACATGGGCTTTTAATAATCAAACTGCTAACTTAAGTGTCATAGCAGTGTTTGGGTGATTAATGAAAGGTGTTTATAGCACCACTTATTCTGTTTCATTTCAGCAACTGTGCAAAACTCCTTACAGGGTGTATGACATGTTGCTCCCTTTATAGAGCAGTCTCCATATGTTCATTAAGGTGGAAAAAAATACGGAAGCTTAATGCAGGTGTCAGCTGAAACCTGCAGAGGATCACTGCTTCATTGGTTTGTGCTTTCTTCTTTGATTTGCAATTAACATATTTCAGGACTTCAGACATGTTTTGCCTGTTGTCCCTGGGGTACCATCGTTCCCTTTGTGTGGTTTGATTTCTTTCTTCCTTTTTATTTTTGCTTTTTAAGTATTACATTTTTACTGACACAAAGAAAGATATCAGAGGGCAGAAAATATTCTTCAGAATCTACCTGCAACAGGATTGCATATTAGGATATTTGCTTCTTGCCTATTTTTTTTTTTTTTTTTTTTTTTAAATCACACAGTTGTCTTAATGCTGAGGACCTTGAAATCCCATGGGAAGACCATCTTAAATAAGGAATCAAAACAATTCAGGCTTCTCATCACAACTGTGAATTGAAAAATAAGCACACACCATGTTCACTCCCCTAACTGAGACACTTTCTGGGGCCTGTATTTAATGATGAAATGCAGCAGGATTTTTATTTGTATGGTAAGTAATGAGCTGCATTACGTGGGACTGAACTACTGCAGCCATCCCGAGAGAACCCAGTATGGCAAAGTTTCAGAAAATCTCTGACTGCACTTCCTCCCTCTTGCCTCCTGCCTTCTGTTGCCTTCTCCTCCTCTCTTGGGCACCTCTGCTGTGTTGCAGCAAAAGAGTGAGCAATATTAATTTTGTGGGGCTTCTGCCCTGACTTGCAAGGTTAAGAATGAGAGAAAACAGCTGAAAAACCATCTTCTGTGGAGGACTCAAATTTCTTATCCTCATGAGAGTGGGTGGTGAGAAAGGCTGATGTCCGGGCAAAGCTACCACAGGTCATTCTTTCTGTCCTCAAGCTGGCCAGAAATCCAGATCAGAAACTGCTTTTGCATATTGGCAGTCCTTGTGCTGGTATTTGAAAGGAGGTAGTTGTCATGCTTAGCATTTGCACATTCAGAAGCTACTGCTCCTACTCAGAGGGGGAAGTCAGTCATCCAATTTCTTAGGGAGAGGGGGAAAACTGGTTACATTTACAGGAGCCAATGTACTGACCAAAAAACATGGAAACAGAGAGATAAGGATAGGTGCCATGGGTGAGTGAAGACATTTTTTCAGAATTCAGTGTTATCTCACAGACTTTCTACATCCCATGCTGTTTATGCCAGTATAAATGTCAGTACAGTAAAAGGATGCATCATCCATTTCTTGGAGATGATAATATCAGCAGGGCTCATTTCTGTGTTCTTCACATGGCTTCCTTTTGAAGGTGCCTGCCTCAGATTTTTAATATCAGTTTCATCTATAAATATGGGACTGCATTACACATACACATTCTCTTGTGTATACATGTCCTTTAATTCTTTTACCATTCAGCTGAATTAATTGTTATGATCAAGCAGGGGAATCATAAGAATTGTCCTCTTGTTTTCACTCTCAGGCCATTTCCTAGTACAATCCTAGATCTTCCTTAAAATATTGAAAAAGCTGACACTTGTTAGAGAAATTATGAGCTACCCCTTTCTGAAACACTCATTTTCTATTTTCTAACTGTAAACTGATTTTAGTGCTGAAGCTTCTAAAGTGCTAAATTTGCCTTGACCATTACTGTTATTGCTGAGGAGGTAAGAATGTTTGAAAACATTCATAGAGTGGAAATCTTTAACATTTTCTTTAAATGGAGAAACTTGCTATGTTTTAGGTTGCATGCAAATTGAATGGATGAGCCATAGATGTTAGAATTCAGTATTCTTATGTTGAACCTGATTTTTGTTTTTATGGGGCATTTTGCAGAAGTTCCATACTGTAAAAAAACTGCTGTGGCTGCCATGACATGGACATATAAGTGTGAGGATATTCATTATTCCAGATTTCTTTTATACCTGATGTATAAGATCTGCCCCAATAAAGTTATTAGGCTCCTTGTCATAGTTCAGGTAAGAGGTCTGCATGTTAAACAGATGAGATTGCATTGGACTGGTGTATCTGTGCAGAGTTGCTTGTTGTCAGAAGAGCCTAGGTACAAATTTTGGGAATTTTTTTTCATCCAGAGAGAGTCCAGCCCATGAAACAAAAGATATCTGAGCCGGGGTATTTTCTTCTTCTCAGCTTATCAGCAACAAACTTTGGAAATGATATATGCATGTATGACATAAAATGCTAAAGAATGTACTGAGCTAATTTTCCTCCTGAGGATCTTTCAAACCAGGAATTTCGAGAATAGCCTGATAAAGATGTGTAGGTTCATTATTGGATCTCTAATGTGTTGCTGTCCCTCTAATTGTTGTTCATGCTTATTTTCATCAAATTTCCCATTTGAAAATATTTGACTGATTCTGTACTCAAATCTTTCCATTTTCTTCTATCTGGCTAGGTAAGGAAAGTGGGAATGGACATGGAGATAAAAAACCCTGCAATTTTGTTTTTAGGCTATCTTTCCTTTGGGGAAGAACTTGTTGGTGAATGACATCTGCTGTTACAACAGCTCAAAATTACAAAACATCTCTTTACATAACAACATCTTGAACAGATTTCAGAAATGTTATTTGCAGGGAGTAGTGTAAGCCTGGGTGCGCTGTCTGTATTACATGTTTCCTCTTTAAAAGCAGTATTTAAACACACAGTGGCCAGAGTAATTGAAGTAAACCCTAAAAAATTCTAAATCAGGATTAGTGTCTATTAACTCTATTAAGTTCTATTTGGCAGTCAACCAAAGTGTCAACTGAGCTCACATTCCTTTTTATCCGGTAACTAATACCGGAAAAGCCACATGCACAATATCAAGTGAAAAAAGGTGTCCAGGGTAATGTTCCAACTATCAGGCCAAATTCTCTGCTGGCATAACTCAGTATTTCCAAGCCAGATCTATTAGAACAACCCGCCTGTCTCAAATTAATTTTTTGTATTCACTTTTTAATAAGCAACTTTCCAAGCAATGAGGGTTTTTTAGCTGCATGACTCCTATTAAAGTCAATAGGAGTCATGTGGCTAAAACCCTATGTGATGCTTGAATTTATTGGAAATTGGTATCTGCTGCTGAGAGCACTTCTATTGTTTGGTCTTCCTGCCCAATCATCACTTTTTGCCTGGCCATGTAGCCCCTTGTGCTCCTACTTGCTGGAATCTCCATGCCTAACCTTTCTATTCCTTCTCCAATATCCTTTCACACTAAAAATAAAAGTGCCTCCTCTGTGGAATCATTAGTGCCTCATGCTCTTTTGTTTGGATTTTCTGTGCACGGCCTCTTTGTTTGGCCTCGGCTGTTGCTGAACTTTGCTGTTGGCTGCTCTGAATCGTTGCATTGTTCGTGCAATCACTGACGTTTGCACGATCCTGCAGGATCTGGGTGGATGAAAGGTGCTCTGCACACAAAAGCCTGGCTCCTTTCAATTTCATTCTGAAATGATAGGGGTTAAAATACCTCCAAGTGGGTCTGATATCACTGCTTTACTGAAAAACGAGTTTCTAGCAGGTGTTATCAATTATTACCTGGGAATTTCTTGCTTCCCCAAAATGATGTTATTCAGCTGGAAATATGTTTCACTGCAGTTTCTCTGAGGAGTTTTAATCAGTGTGAATGTGGGCTGCAAAACCAACCCTTAGAGCATTGTTGTAGGATTTACTCAACAATAACTGAAAGCAATGTGTATTTTGTTGAAAATATCAAACCAACTTTTTGCTTGGTTCCCTGTACATGTTATATGGATATGCATATAGACAGTACTCTAATTTGTATATTTAGAATATTCTATAGAATTCTATAGAATCATAGAATGATTTGAGTTGGAAAGGGCCCTAGAGATCATCGAGTTCCAACCCCCCTGCCATGGTCAGGGACAACTTCTACCAGACCCAACCCAAACCATTCTGTGATTCCGTTCTGCGGTTCAGTAATAAAGGTTTATTCTTCTCCAAAAAGCTTCTTGCCTATTCTGAGTTAAAAAAAAAGCAAAAAAAAAAAAAGGCAAAAAAAAAAAAAAGCAATCTACTAGAGTTTACAAAGAGTTTTATAGACACTGTATAGGAAAATTGCTAATGATTTAATCTGAGTGTAGAAGCTGTCCAGTATTCTAAAGAGAAAGTGTAATTCAGATTCCTTCAGGTATTATATGAAAAAAAATAACTCTTAGGATTCAAGGCAGCATTACTCAAGCAACTTGCCAGCCAGTTGACTACAGTAAGATGAAGATTATCTTCAAGGAAGACCTTGAAGAGCAATGGAGCACTGAATGAATACAGAACTCTTTTTGGGATAGTTATTGCTGAAAATTTCATATTTTAGCATGGATATACAACATAAAAAACCCCACAGTGTTTCCCTGTAAGAAAATTTTGCATTTTTTTCAGGGTATTATAGACTGAAAAAATCTTTAAAAATATTTTCTTTTTATTCATTGTGTGGCTTTAATGTTTGTCTAGGGATCCCAGATCTTCAGAAGTTTATTTGTCTATCAGAGGTGCAGCTCTTGTGGTGCAAATGTCACTCCTTGAACATCCTTCTTTGCCCTCATTATTTGGGAGTGTGCTAAGATAAAAGGAGTCCTTTTCTCTTATGCCTCTTTCCTTCCCAGTCTTGCTTCTCTTACAACCAGAATAATGTGAGTTAGTGGCAAGTGCTGTGACTATATTTCAGGGTTTATCCTGAAAAAAATAGATTCATGTTCTTAATACATTTTCTTGGTAAGGCTGCTGCTGGCCGAGTGAAATTGCAAGTGTGTTTCCATTTGACAGGGTTTGGAATGACCTTTGCTCATTTTCCACAGGATTTTCTGTGGAACATTTACCATAGCCATGTTTATCAAAATAGTTTTTTCAGATTTTCCACTTTTTTGGAGTCCAGTGTTTGCCTTGAGAAACACTTTGTTAGTAAACAAAAGACACCAGAAACTATCAAAGATAATTGTGTAAGATAAACACATGCAGCAAAGCAGATGATAGTAATATTAACATTTTGTAACGGAAGAGTCGATCAGAGATGTGTTTTTTTAAGACAAATTAAGAAACTTTTCATTAAGAAAAATATTTTATCTGACGTAAATCTGACCTGAGCTAAATTTGAACTGCCCTGGAGAAAGCAAAAATCTGTGCTACACTATGGGACAGCCAAACTAAGCAATCCCCCAGATAAAAGATTTAGCACAAAGTAAGTTTTAAGCTAAAGAAGACCAGCGCTTTAATCTTTTTGCTTGATTTCCCTTTCAAACACAGTCATCCATTTAGTTCCCTGCTGTCCTCATGAAGAATTTCCTCATGATGAAATCAGGGTTCGGAGATTTATTATGCAACGAGCAGAGCAGGTTCAAGCTGATAAAGGCTTCCTGGGTGAGTGAAGGATGCTTAATGCTAGGAAAGATACTCTTTTAATGTGAGGTTCTTGACCATTTATTACATAAAAATGTTAATCTGATAGTGTTTTTAATCTGCTTGTTATCAGCAGCGGCTGCTTGGTGTTAAAGACAAGATAAAAGGCAGAGCTGAAGAAGCAGATTTGGGGAGCACTCGCTCAGTTAACATGCTGGATGCAACACACCTGCCTCCCATTTATCTGCTCTTCCAGAGTGAGGAGGAGAGGGATTAGGGCTGAGATAAGGCACAGCTTGGTGGGCTGATTGGGCAGCGGACTGCGTGCGCTGAAAGGACACTGCGCCACAGATAAGCCGCGATAAATGTTGGGACAGTCATTTCCCAGCAAGCTCTGCAGAGCAGAGGATTTGCTTTACATGCCATTTCGAGGGGTTCTCCGAAAGCAGAATATTTAATCCTACCTCGCCCCTCCACGTCTCCCTCCTGCCTCACAAAACCTGCAGGATTTATGAAGCCAAACTTCCTGCAGATTTTCTGTCCGTGTGTTTCCCTGGGCTTGTTCCAGCTAATGTATGGGCTGGTCCTCCCCGTGAAATCTTGGCAGGCAAGAGACACTGTGATTAGTCCTGCCTTTTGTGCGTGTAAAACCAATTGCTGGTGTAAAATATAGAGTAGCTTTCAAACTAGGCTGAAGTCTCTCGTGGACTCAGGAGTTATTGGTGGCCTGGAGGACAAGCACTGTAATAATATAAACCTTGTATTCTGAGAAGACCAAAGTAAAGGTTATCTCTGTCTACAAGACAAACATACAAACTTTTTCTTGCAGGATTTGGCTCAGCAGTTAACTTTTCATATTTGAGTTGACGCAAATATCTGCAATCAGTCAAGTAGCTGGATAACAAAGAGCTCACCCATTTCAGAATATGTGGGGGATTAAAATCATTGACCCTAGGATGAAGCTATGACCAGTCCAAGCTTTTCTTGCCTGAGGAGACATGAACTCATTTCCAGCAGTGAATCCCACATATTTCCTACAACCTAGTAGACTACCATAGCAACCAGCCACATTTTTACGTTGGGATGATCTGCTTTTTACCCAAAAGAGATATTTACAGTTATCATTTCTGTTGAAATCAATAAAAAAATTCTTCTTTGGCAATGCAAACTCACACTGCTGAGAAACTTCCAGCAATGTCGTGGGCTGATGGTAAGTTCACACAGCATTTGGTCTGAATGGGTACAGCCTGTGCAGGCACAAGCACACTGTGTTACTGTGACTTCAGCAGGAGCCATGGATGCACAAGCTGGGTGCATCCAGGAGCAATCTACACATTAGGCAAATAAAGCATTTGAAATGACTTTGAAGTGAACAGGCTGATCTCTGCACAAGTTTTGGTGTAGTGTGGATGTGAACTGGTCAGTCACAGAAGAATGGGTAGAACTGGATGGATGCTGTGTATGTGCTGCCCAACATCTCCTACTCAATGGATTACCAGAAATCCTGAATCACACCTTGTAGTCAAGTAGGATTTCTCTATCTTCGAGCAGTCTTGTCTAGTGGAAGTTGTCCCTGCCCACGGCAGGTGGGTTGAAACAAGATGACCTTTGAAGTTCCTTCCAAACCAAACTGTTCCAGGATTCTATCCACATGTGCTAAACCCAAGAGAGACACATATTAACAATCCTACATCATAGGTATTTATGTTTATGAGGGAAACAATGGTTAGAGTGAACAAAATTCCCAAAGGCAGAACAAAACAAACTAAAAATCAAGTGCTTGTTGTTAGCCAGACATTCACTTGCTGATCCACTCAACTGCATTTAAAAATGAGTATGTGCTGGGGAGGTATATAACCAATGTCCAGAACACCCAAAGTTCTACATTTTCCCCCAAAGCAATATTAGCAGAAGGGTTCACCAAAGGAGCTGGACAATACCCTGGTGTAAAGACTGTTTAAATTAGGGTTTTCTTTTGGATTCAAATCTGGAAGATACTTGCTCAAGCACCAGATAGAGAAGCCTCCATTGATGTTGCTTTTAGGTTGAGAACTTCAGTGTTTTCTCCACACCAGCTGAGGAACCATGTATCTAGACAGTGATCACTGCTAAAGTTGAAGACTTGAAATTCTGCCCTATTAATTTAACCTTGGGAAAACAAAGAGTTTCTAATGGTCATAGCACAGAGCTTCCCAGAGTCCAAAGAGTATTTTGACAATGGTCTCAGGCATGTGGTGTGATTCTTGGGCTTGTCCTGTGCAGGGCTAGGAGTTGGTCTGATGATCCTCATGGGTCCCTTCCAACTCAGGATATTCTATGGTTCTGTGATTCTACCATGGGTACAAACCTCTGGTCTCAGGCAGAGGACTAACAAGATTGATGATTACGAAACAAACTAGAAAATGTCCAGTACTGACCTCCCATAAATGATCTCAACTAAGTCTATATTCTCTTCTCAGGCAGTCATCTGAATAAACAGACTACCAGGCACTAAATGGGTTAAAATTGCTGCGGCAGCAGAAGTACCTTGTGTGACAGAAGCTTTGGTCCCTCTGAGGTAATGGAGGCTGTTAGCAGCTGGATCCCAACTGGTCTCTAGTGGTAGGATCCAGGGAGGAGAGAAGAAGCAGAAAAACAGACAAAAAGCCCATGTCTTTCTGCATCAAGTCCTATATCCAAAAGCAGATTGGAAGTCTGTGCAAGCTGCAGTGAACTGGAGTAACGTGCATTGTTCGCCAGTTCTGCTAAGTAAGCAATCAATATATTTACTCCCTGGATATAATACAATTTTGCTGTTGTGACAGTGCTGCTTCTACTACTCTGTGAAGAAAAATGAATCCATGTAGTCTGTGCTCCCTATCTGGTCAGAGCCTTCACTCTCTGGAAGATATTTTTAAAGATAACCAAAAAATCATAAAGAACACTTGTGCTGCACCAAAGCCAAGAAATTCAGACACACAATGGAATTCAATGATGAGTGATTAGCCCAACCTATTTTACTGAGATACTGCCAAGTCATCTGGATGGTTTCAGCAGCCATGCATCACTTCTGCAGCCCTTACATGTAGCAGACAGAGTTTCCAGTGGATTCAGATGAGATTCAGCTTTTTGCTGAATTTTGCTTCATATAGTTTTTAAAGGAAAATCTTATCTTGTCAGGTTTTTGTTTTTGCTTGTTTGTAGTTTTGTTTTCATTTTTTGCTGTTCATGCTTATTCAGGTATCTGGCTGTATTTGAATGTCCTGAATGCAAATTTATCTGTGGATTCAGATGAGATTCAGCTTTTTGCTGAATTTTGCTTCATATAGTTTTTAAAGGAAAATCTTATCTTGTCAGGTTTTTGTTTTTGCTTGTTTGTAGTTTTGTTTTCATTTTTTGCTGTTCATGCTTATTCAGGTATCTGGCTGATACCTGAATTTGAATGTCCTGAATGCAAATTTATCCACTCACAGAGCTCAGGCTCAGGCTAATCAGCAGATAGCAGTCACAAGATACTCTTCTATCTCATTAGCAATGGAGAAGGGAAAGAAGAAAGGAAGGTGGGAGTCATGAGGAATGGACTTACAGCTAGAAGTGAAAAGAAATCATGATGATGAGACATGTTTTTGCAAACCTACATCTTGGAAAAGAATTTTCTGCATCTGCTGTAGGATACTATTGGAAGATCAGAGAAACAGAAGAGGAGAAACTCCTTGCTGGGAATCTCTTTAAGGACTTTGTAAAATCATGGCAAAACCAGCCTAAAGGAACAGTCTACTTTTTTTTACCATTTCAGTTTGTTATTGGGAGATTAATGAGAAGAGTTTGAAGTAGAAGATTAATGTGGTCTATTCTTATAACCTGCTCCCCTCCTCATAAATCTCCTATTACATACGCACTAAGCAGCATGTTGCTTCACCTTCTCTGAGACACAAGTCCACCAACAGATCTCTTTCATTTGCTCCCCTGTACTTCCCAGAAGTCAACACCCTACTTAAATAATACCTACACCTCTCCCAACTGATATCCTCTTCTCCTTTAGCAACACATCACCACTAGTAATGAACAAAGAGACAAAGAAAGAAAAAAATTAGACTCATGCAACTATCAGGATCAACTCCTGAGAGTACAGATATTTAAATACAGTGTGGAAATCAACTGAAATTGTTGATTTCAAATTAATCAGTTTGATTTTTGCTTCTCTCTCACTGGTAAGTTTTGTGCTTAATTTTCTCTTTTTTGTCTTGAGAGGGACAGATTCACTGTTCTTTCATTCTCAATCTCTTGCTCTAAAAGAGTCCACTAGGTAACGTCACAGATGGCCACCACCTCCTCAGGTGTCAAAGGGAAAGCTCCCATAAGAGGAAGAGTTGACAGCCCAGGTGGACTCTCATGTGCTTGAACTTCAGCACTGCAATTATAGCCCAAACACAGAGGAGAGGAGACACATCTCTCTAAACACCTCATCACTGCATTCCCACAGCGTGCCTGGGAGAAGAAGAAATCATAGCTGCATTTTGATGTTATACAAAGATAAAGAACCAGCTAGATGAAGTGATTTATTTAGGGTCACTCAGAACATCTCTAGTTGAATCAGAAACAGAGCTTCAGTACCTGGAGCCTTGTTCCAGTTAACAGTTGTATCTGCCCAGGTGACAGACTACACTTTCACTCCACAGAATAACAAAATCAACTCTCCTGAATACACCCTGTTAGAAATGTTGTCCCCTGTAGCAAGATTGCAAGAGATTCACAAGCCTCCTACGTGCACAGAGACCAGAACAACCCTGCCAAATGCTGTCCTAAATTATTCTTGTGTAAAATTCATTGGGTACAAAACAGGAATAGTAGAAAAGGCGGAAGGAGATGAGCTGTTCTTGAAAGTTTTTTCTTATTATGCAAACACAGAGTCCAAAGATTTTCCAGGGAATTGTTGTGTTAAATAGCCACAGTTGTAAATGGTGAATTCATAAATGAATACAAATGTGTAGCTGTCATAACTGGCAGATGACACTTCCTGAAGGATAAGCTTGTACTCTTCCCCAGCGAAGGCGGCATGCAAGAGTTTCATCTCCTGAGACTTCTAATGTACAAATTCTTTGGCAATTCTTCCTAAGGCGGAACTGTTTTTAATTTAGAAGACGTCAACCTACTTGTACTACTGGGAGAAATTAATAAGCCAAGGATGCAGGTTGGCTGTACTGTAATACTGAGTAGATATGTCTCCATTAATTGCAGGATTGCCTGTGCTCACTTAAAAGCTGTTCTGTCTCAGAGCTTGATCGTGTTGCCTGTGCTCAGATAAAATTCCCTTGAGCTTCTAACACCTTTCCTGCTGCTGACCCCTCAGGGGTGGGTTTGTTTCATGTCTGCATGCTTCACATGCTGAACCATATATTTCTTCTCTCTGTATAGCACAGATATGAATATAGATAACCATATGTCCTCTAATACTAAGCTGTGTTACTCTAATCTGTTCTAGACATTTAGAAAGGCAATTAAAGCAAAAAGAATCTTAAAGCCATATTCAAGTGACCTGGCTTATAAACAAATCTTTGGATTTATATTTTCACTGTTTGCTATAACCAGGGCCTACGTGGGGCATCACTAAAACCAACTTTCTCCCCTGAGCAGACGTGGGCACTTCATGTTTCCTGAATACAGCCTTGATAAATGGGGTAGAGTAAGTCTGTGACAAACAAAGAAACAAACAAACCTCCCCCACAAAAAGAAAAACAAAAAAATCCCAAAACAAACAAAGAAAAAGAGAAGAAAAGAAAAGAGAAGAGAAAAGAAAAGAGAAGAGAAGAGAAAAGAAAAGAAAAGAAAAGAAAAGAAAAGAAAAGAAAAGAAAAGAAAAGAAAAGAAAAGAAAAGAAAAGAAAAGAAAGAGATGTTTAAATTCACATTTCACCTCACAGACTGGTACTTTTCTACCAATTTATGACCCTTCTCCACCTGAACTCTTCCAAAGGCCCTGTGCAGGAGAGAGGGGGCATTTACTGGAGTTATCAACTCATCCTTCAAGTTGGAGGAAAACCCTGGTTTAAAGGACTGAGTGCAGTGTTTAAGCTTGCAGATATTCTGGCAGATTTACAATGTGTGCATGTACATGAGGATAACCAAAGTCCTTCAGTTTTCCCTATCCACTTCTCTGCATGATTATTCCACCCCAGGAAGCAATCTATTATCTGCTGGACTGACTTATTCCCCACATTTAGTAACTCTATTCATGCTACTAAGTGAATGATGCTGTCTAAATACCAGACAGATATTATGTACAATTAACTTCCTAAATCTGTTAGGCTAACAAAAACTTGCCAGAATTAATGCTGTGCTCCCCACACATAACCTATGTAAATGTTTCTAAATGAAATAAAGTTAAATTAAAAAAAAAAGAAAAGAAAAATAAAAAGAAGAAGCTTTCATTCTTCAGTGAAATTTTGTACAGTTCAACACACTCCCAAGCACAGTAGGTAGTTTTTTCATTGATTTTTTTTTTTTTCTGAATAGGGATGAAGTCTTCCTTTGTGTACAAAAGGAGAAGATATTAAATTTTGAATGGAGCTATTCTGACTACAAGTCAGAATATAGCTCCATTCAGAAGGTGCACTAACACCAGAAATTCACCAAGAGTTTTGTTTAGAAGGTGATCTTCTACTAATCTGAGTATTCTTAAGAATAATTTAAGCAAATGGAAAACACATTATATTAAATTGCAATCAGCTCATTTAATATTATTTGAATATTTGTTTTTACTGAGTTTGATTTGAGATTTCTAGTCAGGTTTTGACCTTAGATAGCTTAAAATGATGTCAGTGAAACTACCCCAGATTCCCACTGACATCAACAAAATAAATTTTCACATGTTTGCTTGGTTTTTTTTTCTGGCCATTGGAAAACTCTGCATAAATGTTGGCAGCTTTTCATGGGAACAGTGTTATAACATAACCTTTTCACATATTACAAAAATCCCAAACAAACCACCTTTATAGAATTTCTTTCTTTATGGTAAAAGTTGTCTAAAGGATGTACAATCAATACTTTGCAAAAATGAACTCTCTTTAAAAAAAAAAGGACTAACCTTTCAGGTCTGCAATTATTTGAGTAACAGAGGAAATTTCACACCCCTAAGCAGGAGCTTGCCATTGACTTACAATTATATCCTTTTAGAGTGTGGTCTAGTATTTGAGGTGACACCAGACCAAGACTCAGATGTTTCACTGAATTATTTATGACCTGGGACAGTTACACCTGCTCTCCCTGCCTTTCTCACTTCTCACTCTTTCTATGTCACTCTTTTTCCATGGGAACTGTTTAGGTAAAGATTTCTTTCTTTATGTCCAAGACCAAGCACCAAGAAGCCCTGGATTTAAGCAGGACTTCTAAAAAAGGAACATCAACAATAAACAACATCCACTACACAGTATAAATGGCTGGAAAATGGTACATAGAAAAAACAATGTGGAAAAAATTAATTTGGGATATTTAAGGTTCAGAAAATTTGATGATTCAGTCTAATTGGGTGCATTAAACAAACTATATTCAAGGGATATGCTCCTGGCATGCTGTAAAAGCCTTTTCCCCCCTTTTTTAAAATGAGAAATCTGGTTAATTAAATTTACTTCCTAAACAGCTTGTATTACAACAGTAGAAAATGACAGATGTCTTTCATAAAATTAGTCATATTGTGGTAATTTCCCCCTCTCCCCCAAACATTGTGTGATTATGGGCATATTTTCTCCTGTTAGAAAGCTATCTGTCATAATTGGTAACGAGTATCATGCAAAAATATTCTGAAAGAAAAGGTGTTCTGCATGAAATGTAGAAAAGTTTTCCTGTGACAGATTTTCTCATTGCCACTTTATTCTGTAGGCTGCTAGCTGCTTGCAGAAAACTGCATAATTTTAAAGGCTTATACTTATAAAGGCCAATAATGTATTAATTCATTTGGTATTCATTGAGAGACCTTTAATCATGATGGATTAATTTATTATAAATGCAGATATAATATGTTATTTCATAATATCACTACTGTAATTTAGCAATTAAACAGTCTGTTATTATTTCAATCACTGCCCAGATCTGGATCATGATACAGTGTTTTGCTCCACGGTGAATTATTTTATTACATATAGGACAATGGATTTTTTTGAGAGTTAACCTCTGGGAAAGCAGAAATATATAAGGTAATACTTGGCTCTGATATTCTGCTTTGTCTCTGAGATGATTAATCTGAAATACTTGGAGCCAGCAAGTCAGAAGCTTGCAGTGATTACAGGTCTGATCCAAAGCTGGCTGAAGTCAATGATGCACTCAGCACCTTGGACCCTTTTGTGAGTGAGTGGGGTGTAAATACTTATCAGGAGAAGGATGTGGAGAGGCCAAAAATCAGGCAGGTGCACCAATTAAATGCAATCTGAGCTAACAAGCAGAAATGGTCAGATACTACAAAATTTAACCTGTTGTTTGAAAATTTAACCTGTTGTTTTTTTGAAAGCTGAGCAAGTGCTGACCTGTATTCCTGTTCCACTAGACAGAAAAATAGAGAGCTTCCCAAAGGACCTGGGGTGAGGCCATTTTACCTCCATCCTTAAACTGCCTTCTTTCACAGTTCTTATGCCTTCTGACTCTTTCAACTCAAAAGAATAGGTGCACATTTATGCTGATCCAATTTTACCAGTGTCAGATGTTCAGATGTTACTGTGACCCACCTGGAAAGGCCCTGGGGAAATTTTGGATCAAAAGAATAATTTCCTTATTACAGATGTGCAAACTATGGTACTTGGAAAAGAAATACCTTGCTTTGGTACCTATAATACATTTGGAAGGATAAGAGGTAGAATTTCTGGAAAATTATTTTCAACCATTTCCCTTTGTCCTAACCATTTGCCCTCATTTTCTGTCCAGCATGTACTGTTTTTATGTTAGAATTGACATCATAGCAGCATACAACTGATACAACTGCACCAACTGCCAAAAGTTCTAAAGACTCTTTTCTTTTCTTTTCTTTTCTTTTCTTTTCTTTTCTTTTCTTTTCTTTTCTTTTTTCTTTTCTTTCTTTCTTTTTTCCTTTCCTTTCCTTTCCTTTCCTTTCCTTTCCTTTCCTTTCCTTTCCTTTCCTTTCCTTTCCTTTCCTTTCCTTTCTTCTCTTTCACTTTCTAGTTCTCTTTTTGTGGTAGAAGTTACCAAGTCTGTACCTCTGGCTGGACACTGGAGAACAAATTGATCTGTTACCTTGAGCTCATTTTTTAACCTCCCTTTATTGACATTTAAGTAACTGATTCTTCTCCATCATTGTTAGCTGTCTTTTCTCCTGCCTGTCAAGAGCTTGCTAAATTAAGATTCACAGCCCAGGATAGTTTTCATATGAACCCAAAAGAAGTCAATATGTTTACTTAGATAAATGGTTATTTTACAAGGTAGTGTAAAATGCATATTTTTCTGTGGTGTATAAAGCCACAAACCACAATCCATCATGAGTGACTCATTTAATCTCTGATGTATCAATAGATGTCTTCTTCAAAGAGCAATCTGGAATAAGTGGCTCACATTAGGAGATCTGGAAAAAAGCTGCACAGGGAGCAAGTGAGGAGACCAGAATCAAAATGATGGTAATGTATCCTTGGTCATAAGGCAGAGATCACAAAATCCTGTTAAAGCCTCCAGTGTATCACTCTCCCTTTCCAGGATTCACGCCCTCAAAAGCATTTTATGCTGCTTTTCCTTCTCACATTTGGACTGGATTACAGAGCTATCTGCAACCGGAGATGAGGAGCATTTTTACAGGCTAACAAATCTACTAGAACCAATGGTTTTAATCTCTCCTTGGCTACAGAATCAAAGCCAAGTTCTTTGCAGGTGCAAATGGGATCTGCTCCACTGCCTTAGGTGGAGTTTCACTCATTTACACCATTAAAGAATTTGGCACTGAGGATATTGAGATCAAAAGGTTCCAGTTGGCAAGGAGATGTGCAGAAGAGAATCTGTCTGGGGAAATATTCTGAGAAGACTTATCTATCCTGTGAAAAGAGAATGTACCTCTCCCTGGAGCAGTCTGGTATTGATAAATCCAAATTATGCTACATTTTGGGACATCTCCTCTGACCCTGCTAATTCTAAACTGGGCAGTTTAGAAAGTCTGCCAAAACCCAGCAGAACGAAAGCACATTGGTGTGCTCCTCTATGTGCATTTTTACATTATCCGATCATATGCACATTTTATGCTTTTATTTTCCCCTAACATAACAATTACTGGTGGTCTGTATTGTTCATTTAATGAAATGAGGTTTGGAACATATCCTGCCATAGCTGCTTGCACAACACACACAAAAAGAAGTATCATTACTAGATATGTCTGCATGGTGCCACTACTCCATTGCCAGAAGCAAATTTCACCTCATTTGGAGTTCTTGCACATGCAACAAAGCCTTTGCCATTATTGTTTCAGAGAGAACTAAGAAAGATCTGTTTATTTGTTAACAATAATTTTGGGAAAAACAGGAAGCAGTGAAATATAAAGACTAATTTAAAAAAAAATTATCAAAACTAACATTTAAAGTGAATAGAATAACACAATCCCCAGTCCCTCCCCTGTTCTTGCTCTGGTAAATATATGCAGCTTTTCCAAAAGGACAGCATCAGTGTATTTACACTTTTATATCTTTGGATGCTTGTTCAGAATCCAATTTGCTCCTGGACAAGGGCATATTGATGAGTACCTGGACTGTTTATTTGGATGGACGTGCTTGCTCTGAAAGCCAGCTCCGCTCCTGCAGCCCTTATCCATGCTCAATAGCTCTGTACCAACAGTCAGCCTTCTTTCCTCTAAGAAAGGCACAATACTTGTCTCAGCCTACACTCTTTCAGGTAGCAGGAGGATTCTGCACCAGGTTGGATCAGGTGTTTGTCCAAGTCCTGTGTTCATCAGTGGAACTTAGTGGCTGCCTAGAGCAGGCCATAAGAGCAAGCCAAGCTTGCAGTACTTTCCCATCTTCCCAAACTTCCTGGCTGAGGGATGCTCTGTGGATATATCAGCACACTGAGTTTTTATTACACAGGTTAGGATGAACTTTTATACCTGAAAGCATCCTACTTGATCTGTACAGACACCTGCCAGCAATTATTCCCACCTCTTCTCTTCAGGTCCCCTCTAACAGGGTGGGTAAAGTCTGAAACTGCACCTGGCTGAAGTTCAAATCAGGGTCTGTGAGCATTCTGGGGAGAACTCACCCTTTGATCTGTGTTTCTGCTAGTTATGTCTACACTGATATAAAGATCCAGACGAGGAACGTGGCCTAAGGACCATTTCCTGGCCATTCACAGACCTTCAGTCAACAGCCTCCTCCCCTGCAGAGCTTTGGGTTGTGCCAAATGTCACTCTCTAAAACATCCCAGGTTTTGGGCTGGAGGATAGCAGGTACCACAGACAGGGTGGATGCTGGCAGTTCTGCCTGGGGCTGGGGGAGTGTGTGTGGGTGGACTTGAGCTGCACCAGCTCAACAGCACGTGGGGCTACAGGATGGTCCTTGGCTGTTTTCTTCCTAGGACTGACAGAACCCTAAAGATTTGTCCACAACATATTCACCAGCAACAACACGAACCACTACTACCACCACGACTTTCAAAATAAATTTTATCACCTTTCTAAGAACAAGTTTTCTTGCTCTGGAAAATTAATTTTTAGACAATGAATAAAGCAGCATAAAAAAAGTGGAGGCATGGAGGATCTTTCAAGATGGTCCCCAAACTAGTTTTGCAGCATGTGAAAATTAATTCCTTTTGAAGTGTTTCCTGTCCTGCTCCAATGTCATTTATTCTGTCCTAATGTATTTTGTGAAAGTCAAGCAGAAAAATACATTTATATAAGACAAACCACTAGTAAGGGTCATAGACTTCCATTTTTATTTTAATAAAATCTTTGAAGACTAACTCATACAATTTGTGAATCACACTTCATGAGAAAGACTTCCCAGAGGTTTTTAATAATTTGAGGTATGAAGCTGACTGGAAATACCAGAAAAAAACCCCTGCTTCTGTGTGCTCAATCTTGTATTCAACCAAAGATAAGTAGCTATATGACAAAAGCATATTCTTATACTGATGGGAGATAAGAACATAAAGAAATTTAAACTATGACAATGTTTTTCTGATTAATGGTGCTCAGATTGTCTTCATGTACAGAAGGGGCTGATTATCCTTGTTTAAATTTTACAGATTTTCCTTGGATAAACACACCAGCTGATGATGTTTCTATCTTTTTCCAAAATAAGATATCTGTGCAGTAAATTAGGAAAAGTCCTGAAAGGCAAGAAAAATGTAGCTGAAGAAAAGGAGTATTAGTATTTACTTCCAGAGCATCACTTTTTTGGCTTATTTGAAGTCAGAGTTCTCGATTGTGCTGCACAGAAACAGCAGCTGGATGATTGTGTGTCAGCAGTTAGAACTGGGGAATGCCTCATAGAGAGGCACCGTATAGAACATTAGAGATGTCCAAATGTTCATATTCTTCATTATATCTGTTATTACCTGTCTCCACAAACTTTGAACTGCTGCATCCTTGTAAGCAGGTTTTAAACCTTTTAAACCAACACAGGGTGCTTTGCTGCAAGAATGAAGTTAACCTCTACTACTTCCTTATGGAATATGGTTATCCCTGGTGCAGGAATTCCTGCCTGAAATGACTTTTTCTCTGTGGTGTTAAAAAGTTGTACATGTTGAATCAGTAACTTCTATTATTCTCAATGACTAGTGGGGCTCTAGAGGCTATTGTTTGCCATTCTGGGGCAGATGCTCACCAGATTTCAAGGGATCACTCTCATTTATATCAACAGAAGTTTTGGCATGTTTATGTGAGGGGAACTGAAGTTGTTCTCAAGAAAACTGGAAATGAGCACTAATGTAAAAACCCCTACATTTTAATGCAGTTCTGTTGTGGGTATAAACATGTTTGTGTGCCCAAAAAAAGATAGTTGCTGGGTTTACTAAAGTGTTCCTATTTTTCCAATGTTTATTCATAATTAATTTGCTAATAAAGATTTCAGCTGTGGTGGAGTCTTTATCCTACCATAACAGGAGTTCCTGGCTTCATAACTTCACTGGAGCAACCCTCATGATGAATATGAGCTGAAGAATAGAAGCCAAATCCTTCTAGGCTCTGCATATTTGTGCTTGCCAGAAAAATTATGGCCAGTCGAAGGAGCAGGAGATGGAAAGTAGCCACCTCTGCTTTGGCGCTTCTCAGAGCCCACTGAGGCCACTGTGCAAGCCTTTATACTTGGACCTACAGATGTACCTTCTGAAGCTGGATATTGGAATTGGGGGGCAGCAGGGACTGCTTATTTATGAGTTACTTAGCAGTCCCTGATGCATCAGTTGCCATAAAGGCATAGCCTCAGTGCAGCTTATTCATACTCCTGGCAAAAGTTATCCTCCTGGGAAGTGGTGTTGCTGGCCAGAAAACAAGAATACTTTACTGCTTCTCTCACAGAGTGTGAGTATATTCACTCTGGGGGCAGTTTTAGCATTTGGCCCTGTGCCTGGACATCATTACTATTGGGCACTGGCACTGCTCGCAGCCAAGCTTACCACAGCCTGTGCTGAAAAGATTACATTCTCCCAAACCAATATTTTCAATTTGGCCCTCATGCTTCTGACAGCAGGAAACTTTTGGAAACACCACAGTTTGTGTTTGCTGTAAGCACCATTACCTGAAAAAATCCTGGTGAATATCAAGAGGTTTCATGAAAACAAGAGGATGCAGAAATGCAGTCCCCTCTAGTGAGGTGGGATGAGCTGAAGTGGAGCCGTTAATATGTGCTCCACATGGCACAAAAGCTCAAACCACATTTAATAAAAGCTCTTCGAAAAAAGCACCTGGTTAAAGAGTTTGGGGTAAACCACCAGAACCTTCTTTAAATACAAAGGAGAATACTTTCCTACTTATACTGCAGCTTTACCTTTTATAAACTCAAAAATATCATCCTATCTATAATTGGGACTGACAACAGACAGCAGCACCACGTGTGAGTGTACCCTGAATCTGAAAGGGGAGGGAGCTTTGAGTTTCAAGATGCAAGTACTCCCATTCATGTCAAAACTGCAGTTAAGTGCTTTGCTATATCTGGGCATAAAGAAATATAAAGCAGCTAAAAAATTTCTGAATATCACTACACTTATGCCATCTCATGTTGCTGGATTTCTAGAAACTGTATTTGTTAGTTTTCTGGGCAGAGGCCACTGACTGGAAAAAAAATGTGATGATACTCCAGCAACAAAACATTTTCTTACTTGCTGAGCTTAAAACATTTCTGTGGTTGCAGTGGCTTCTATGGGACTATTCCCATACCATAATCTTAAGCACATAATTAAGGGCTTTACTGGATCAGTGCCTGAAAAACCAATGCTGATTTCTATTCAATGCACATTATGTTAGGGACCATTTGTAAGCTCATTAAAATGAACAGAAAGGATCCAGCAGATGCTGGGCCAAGCCTGGTCTCAGGACTTTCATCAGAGAAACAACGTTGTCTCTTGTTTACACTTCCATGGGTCACTGAGTTCCCAGACTTTGAGCCATTGATTACATCGTATTATCAATTAAGTTAGAGATTTGCCATCAGCTTAAATGGGTACAGGGTAGAACATAAGGAAATAAACAGCAGAATCATGTTCAGTTTGTGATTCTGGGTATTGGGTAATTAGAAACAAACAAAAAAATCAGGCATGCTCATGAATTCATGCACACAGAATAGCCTCTGCTTTAGTGCACTGTGTGTGCTATGCAATGTGTTTGGGAATGAACATTGCATTTCTGTGGAACAACATTGGACTTTCACCCTTCCTCCCCTTCCCTCAATCCCCAGACTCATAAATCCTCCATTTGTCTCACCTGTAGCTACAATAAAGCCATTCTCAATGGTATTAACATCTGCCGTGGTCATTCTTCTGGGGTGAGAAAGGCAGAACATTTTCATTGCTCGTTCATTTGTGAACACTAGTTAAGTAAAGCTGTCACTTGTGTCCAATTATGGGTGAGTATTTTATAGCACAGTCTCCTTCCTAAAGCTAAACTGACACGGCCAAGCCCCATTTTATAGGCATCCTTAAATTCTTCCAAGCCATATTTAAAATCCTTATGCTCAGAGATGGCAGGTGCCATGTGTTTTCACAGCTACATTAACAAATGCAATTTTGTGGCAACTTGACCACGCCAGTGAAGCAGTAAATTTCTGTAATCTCTGTGGTTAAGAATTTCACACAGGACTTTGCTGGGAATGTGTAAAGCCTGTTAGTACAGGAGCACGATGAAGATAAAATTAAAACATCTTTACAATAAAAGCCAAAGAAAAGAGTGAAGGAGGGGGATTTTTTTGTTGTTGTTTTTTGGGGTTTTTTTGCTGCTAGAGCAATGAAACGTGTCAGAGGAAAATGCTGAAAGAGAAAAAAGTAGCTTCACTGAGCTCACCCAGCCTACTCTCCTTCTCAAATGACTGCCACCAATTTAGGTGAGAAGAGGTAATTTGGCTTACACAAATGCTAACACAGGCTTATCCTAAAGCATAACTGGGATGCAAAACTTTATAAATATCTTTTCCAAACACTTGCACCTTGTTACAGTACACATGTTGACCTCAAAAATGTTTCTGCAGGCTTAGGGAGATGGTAGCCAAAACCTCCCTAGTCCCGAGTGTGTGCAGGGTGTGTTGGTGCCTCTGCACACCAGCGCAGCTGTTTCACTCACAGGATCTGCATTTTCCAGCATGAGCTCTGTTATTTGAGCTGAGACACCTTGGTGCTACTCAGGACAGCCCAAGACACCCCCAGCTCCAGTACCTCAGCCACGGTGAGGGTTGGGAGAATAATTCACCACTCCCAGAAGCAGAGGGTCTGTGCAGCATCACTGGATCATTGACTTAACCTGCTTTGGAAAGGGATCTGTGCTGAAAAATGCGGCTGATACCACTTTCCCTTCTCCTGAACATTTCACCCAACTCCTCAGGACTCCAGAGCAACTCTGAGGGATACCACTGCCAGAGTAGAGTATTATACACCCAGACACAGAAATGAGTTTCTTATCTCCAACAGATCCTGAGACAGATTTTGCAAGAAGGTGTCTCAATTACCAGCAGAAAACAGATGAAAACCAGCAGTTGAATCCTGTAAAAATTCATACACTTTTTTTTTTTGACCTGTAAGTCATTTCAGCAGATATTTCCCAGATTTCCTATAAAATCATGTGAGCTATAGATTTTTTTTTTCTTTAAAAAAGAAAGATGTGATTCCAGCATAATCACCTCACTCCAGGGATTGGATCTCTTGGAAAGTAAAGAAAACAAACTGCTCAGAATGCAATACTAGCCAGGGAGGGAATTGTATTATGGATTGCTCACAGACTCCTTCAGCAGGTTTTACCACAGGGTTTGGGCAAAATTCGTAAAGAGCACAGATCAAACAAGAAAACATCTTTGAATGCCTATAGTTTGTTGTGAGACAGAAGTACGCTGAAAGATACACTTAGCAGCTCACTCAATCTCTTAAGACTTCACACAAGCACGCAGGGTTGGGGAGATCAGCTCACACGCTTCTGCACGCTGTGTGGCTGCACTGAAACCAAAAGGGCTATTCACAAAGTGGCCCTTTGAAGTCAGTGGACTTTTGTCATTGATTTTGAGAGGCCCAGGATTTCATTCGCAGTGTGTAAGGTTAAGCATGTGTATAAGTCCTTGCAGGATCAAGGCTTAAATGTGTAAACCTGTTCAGCAAGAATACCCAGCCTTTAATGTCCTGTGAATGTGGTCTCTTACTTTGTGACACTGGATAGGCAGCCTTTGCTCTTGAGTGCAAAAGCTTCATTTAGTATGCACATGTCCTTCATAAATCAGGGACTTAGAGTGCAGGGAAAGAAAGGTGTTGGTAGAGCTGCGAGCTGCTTGTTAATGGAGCGCCTATGGAAAACATCAACTGCATCAGATTGATTAAGAGCCATTATTAATTGATAATTCTGTCTCTTGTTATCCAAAATGCAGTCCACGGGCCTGCTGGACTGCTCAGTGTGTTAGTAGCGGGTACAGAGTTTATACATTAATCATTGGAAACAGCAAATGTGTCAGAGACCCAATCCTGTGTTCAGCGTTCTGTTATTGTGTGAGCAGTTCAAGTGCACACATTTTCTGCTGGCTTCAAAATCTGACCGCTCCCATTGTCTGAATAAAGACTATTTCTACAAAACATTTCAGAGCTCAGGTTCAGAGCTACCTCAACCATGTCTGGTGATCATAGGATCATTAAGGTTGGAAGGAAATACCTCCATGATCATCAAGCCCAACCTTCCTTGACTGAACATCACCATATTGAGAAGTGGATCAACAAATGAGTGGGCAATCAACCATTTTATGCTTAAATGAATGGCAAAATCCAGTTTTTCTGACTTAAACCAAGCCTACAGTTAATCTTTAAGAAGGTTACTTAAGTGAAGACAGGAATGAATCTTAAAGGGAAACCACATTTGTCTAGTGGTAGAATATGTTCCTATTGCTGAATGTCTCACCTGTCTGGTGGGGTTTTATGCGTCCAACAGCCATACTATGAGTTTATATCACAGAATCACAGAATATTATGAGTTGGAAGGGACCCACAAATATCACCAAGTTTGTGGTCCATACAGGGATTGAACCCACAACATTGGCATTACTAACACCATGCTCTGATATACATATTAATATATATTTATGTGCCGACACATTTAAATGTTCAAATTAACTAGATTTTCCTTGAGTGTAAACCTGACTGATGCTGGTTATGGTGATCCTTGGGTATCCCTTGGGTATCATTTCCTCTAGACCTTGCAAGCAAGGCTGCTCTGATGCTGCCTCCCTCAGACCCTTTTAACCCTCTGCTCAGGTGGGCTGTGACCCATCAGCATCACCCACAGCCCTTCATGTCACATACCACGGACTTGGACATGAAAACAATTGCATGGGGCCAGCACAGGGCCAAGAGGACACAAAAAAACCCTCCACAGATGGCCAGGGGGACTGAAGGTGTGAGGTACCTTTGGGAAATGGGGGCTGCTCTGCAGAACACAATTTTTGCACTCTTAACACAGCTTTAGCTGTAAAAATGTAGGAAGACAAAATATCAGTCTGAAAGCTTTCAAATGCACAAAGAGTCCTCTGGATAAGAAAATTTACATCAGGAACATCAACTCATTATAATACTGGTGCCTAAAATAGGTAGACTTCATTACACTCATGGAGTTTCCTGAGTTTGGGATTTTTTATAGCATTGCAGCATGACTTTTAAATGCCACTGGCCTACTAAGTAGAACAAATAGACCAATCACAGCACCTCCTTTCACTAGATCAGTTCAGCCTAATAAAATTAACCACAAGGAAAAAGATTAATTAGATATGAAACACATTGCCTGGAAAGCACTTGTGACAGCTTCCCTCCAGCCGCTCTGGAGGACTCATGGTATATATGAGTGACATTTTGTCAGTGATGTATGGATGTGCCTATGCAATCCAGTCCCAACTGCACCAGGATCAGCCTTGTTTGAAGCCCACTGCCAGGTATATGAGGCTTGATAAGACAATAGTTTTTCAATATATGTAATTTATGGAGTTTTAAATCCTCTGATTTCATGAAGTAGTTACAGGAGATATCTAAAGTTGAGAAAATTTGAGGAGGAGAGCAAATTAAATGGTTTGAGTTTTGAATATGATGTCTTTCCGTGGGATTGTAGGAAAACAGATGTCTAAAAAGCACCTGGCTGTTTCCTCTGACTGTAATGAGAGACAGAGGTGGCTCACTCACATATAGGTATCCACATTATAGGCATCTAAATTTGGATGAGATGAATCCTATCTCTGGTGCCCAAATGTCATGGACAGAGCAATCACCTCTATGGATAACACAGAGGCAGTTGGAGATTCCAGACTGAGAAGGAAAATTAAAAAAAACCCAAAAATATATGTGCAGAGCTTTTGGGTTGCTCCCACTTTGTTGCCATCCGCAAGGAAGATGACAATACGTGTGAGTAGGAAAGACATGGCTTCAAGAACTCAGAGCACATCAGGGCAGGAACTGAGTAATCAGGCCATGGGACATGCAAAGCAACCCCAGAAAGGCTTTGGGTGATGATAATTATGGTCTAGAAATGAGCTCTCTGGGCTTCTAGTTCTCTTTTCACTTTGTTTCCTTCTTGCTATTATTTTACTGTTTACCTTAATAGCTAAAATACTTATTTATATTCTTAATTCCTATCTAGTGATCTGATAAATACTGTGAGACCTATTGCCTTGGGGGTGATGACAGTCATTAGTAGTTTTAGATTATTTTTAGGGTTCTTTACACTCTACAGTGGGTTAGGAGCCCCAAGGACTCTGCAGTGAGCCACGTGCACATCACAAGGAGATGAAGGACATGTGACTGGCTTCCAGAGTTGTGGGAGAAGTGTGTTTAGGCAAGAGGTAGCCCAATATGTTATCAATCAGGTAGTGAGGGAGGATCAGAGACCTGGGGTCACTCTGAGCCTATGTACAGGGTTCTTGCAAGGATGGTTCTTGCTGGAAGAAGACCATGGCTAATATGTTAAATCAAATGGAAACAGAGCAAGCCCCTTACAATGACATAAATCATTTGCAGTTAAAAGAGAAATCTAAGAATCTTTTACTCCTAAAATGAAATGAAAGAATCTGCAGTGATTAAAATCTAAAAATTTTACCAAGATTCTGTCACACTTGAATTGAGCTGACCAGAAATGCAACGTAATGAATAATCTCGTTCAGGGAAGGAGGTGCTATGACATTTTTTATTTATTCTTCAGAGTCCTAAGAAAAATCTGGGAATTTGCCTTCTCCCAGGAGAAAGCAACTGATGAAATCCCATCATGATTTCCCATGGCAAGTCTGTGATTTACCTTAATTTTACCTGCTGTGTGCAACTCAGAGACTTGCAGTGACTTTATATGGAATGTTAGAGATGTGGAAGAAATACAGAATTATGCTAGCTTTTTGCTGTAAATGAAATTCACAGTTATGTTATCAAAGTTTCTAATTATAAAATTTCTTTAATATTTTATTAGTAGGAGGGGAGGGAAGATGCTAAAACTTATGGTATTTCACAAGTAAGGTTATGGGTTGATTTCTGATTGGTTGACAGGACCCTAATAATAAAGCTCATAATTTTATACTACATTCCTCTAGTGATGATAGAAATTCTTTGTGCATAATAGCACCATTTCTATTCAGGAATCTTGTTAACAGTTGTAAACTCAGATTATCATTTTTATTAGCCTAGTGTTTTCTTATTTCTCTGTTACTGACAGGAAATTACAGCAAGTTTTCTGGCTTGCTTTTCTTTTTTTGTTACAATGAAAGCAGTTGCATTCAACTAGAAATTTCCAGGCACTGAATAGAGGACAGTATTGCTAGAAGCCAACAGCAATTTAAAGTGCACAGATTAATTAAAAATGTATGTATTTAAAGACTACATTCAAAGAGGATGTAGACTGGTTGATTGGGTTAGGGTGATTGGTTTTTTGGGTATATGTACAGATATCAGCATTTTTGTGTTTTAAGAATTTAGGAATCCATTCGTGCTACAAAACTCAGCATCTAAACTCAGCTGTGCTATGTTTTCGTATTGCCTCATAACAGTAATTTTGACATCACCTGTGTGACCAAAGACCCCTGGCTAACCTCAGGCTCTCCTTCCTGCAGCTTCACCCATAGCTGAGATGCCCACCATGGAGAGTGGGAACCAACCACCATGGACTTCTCATGACTGTGGCTGATTAGGAACCTCAGATGAGAGTATCAGTAGCTGTTTCACCCCATTAGGCCACTTGAGCATTGTAAAAGCACTGTTTCTAGGAGAACGTGAGACTATAAATGCATAATTTACTGACAACAGCCTACAGTTTATTCATATTACATCAGATACGCTTCTAACTGTCAGTTGATACTGAGTGAATAAAAACTTATTTCCATAACAAGAACACTGAATTCAACCCTTTTCTTCTCTGGTTATAAATGGATGGGAGTTTAGGATTACAAGGGACAAAGCCTAATTTTCTGGGCCTCGCAGACCTTGGTGTTGCTGTGGGGGAAGGCAAGTTTTCAGGGCAAAAGCAAGATGTGGGAGCTCCAACGCCCTCATTTCACAAGCCAACGGTATTTTCTGCACAAGCAAAGTAAACCTTCAGAAAAGTACTGCAGTGCTCGAAACTGAGACTGAAATAGGGAGTGATGAACTTCTGCAAGTGCAGCACCCTTAACCCTCTGCCCTAACAAAGTTTCTGTGAGAGGGTGTGATTTTCCATATGGCACTGGCACATCCCCTCCCCCTCTCTATCGACAGGGAAAGGACTCTGTGTTCAATCCCACTGCTCCTCCTCTCCACCCTCCTTGCACAACTTCTCTCATGATATCACATTATGCATTTTGCAAAACAGACCTTTGAGTCTGGAAAGTCTAATGTATCAATGTGCAGATTATTAGTTTCAGGATACCTCTTTAAATAAAATTAAGGAAAAGAGCTCTCAAGGAGATAGAGGACTAAATCACACTGGTTTCCTAACTCTATTCAATTTCTCCTAAAATCCCCATCCTATGTTTAAAAAGTTTTCATCAGCATGACCACAAAACAGCAACTAAGTGTAAGAATAGTGCTTATTCTGATTACTACAGTAAAATCTACAGGATCCAGCCTTAAGTGCAACAAGAATTAATTGCAGTTGAGAAAACACAGATAGTTCAGCAATCATAAGATCCAGTCCTGCCAGTACTCAGCAATTTTCTCTTAAATACAGGACAAGCTCAGACTTCCTGTTGATTTCAGTAGATGTTGTACATATTAATACCTGGCAGAAGTACATTCAGAAAGCCTGAGAAAAACACACCATCTTTTAAGTTTTGTAAGCTTAAACACAAAGCAAAACACATCTCATTTGCTAAAAAAATAAAATTATAATGTGCTAGTACCTGAAAAACACTAGAAAAGAGACCATGGAAATCAGTGTACTTGCAACGTGTATAATACAGATCTGATTGTATCTGGCAGGCTGGTATTCATAGGAGCTGATCCACAGCATCAAACTCCTTACATTCCTTACAAAAGCAATGCCTGGTATTTCATCTCAAAGTTTGTCAGCTTCTTGCAATTAGCTACTACAATGGTGTGACCAGATATGGAGTGGAACACCCCTTCCCCCCTTCTCCAGAGGGAAAATGCAAGGGACAGCAAGAACTTTACTCAGCATCAGACAACAATAAATCCTGGATACACTGACCCCACTTGATGAAAGTGGAAAAAATATTTATTTATTTTTAAAAAAAGTTTCAATGTTGCACTTCCCTACCTAGTAAACAGCTGAACAGGCAGGATGATACCCAAGACCATCTCCTCCACCCCCATCTCCACCCCCCTGTCATATCAGTGCTTCAGGCAACGTTCAGAGGGAAAAAAAAAATCACAAACACAACCCCCCCAACTCAAGTATCCGTTCTGATAGGAGCATGGAACAGTAACCAAAAAACAATCAAGTCCTCATTGTCATAGTGCGACAATCACAGCATCTCTTCTGTTGAGCAAATAGTCAATTCATAGAGAGAAAAGCATCATGAGGACAGGCACGAAAGCTGTTATTCCCCATTTTAAGTAATAGGAGAAGGTCACATATCAAGCCGTTGCACCTTTTCATTACCTCCTAACCCTCCACAGCAGGGGAACCACACTTATGACTGCGTTAGATATACAAAAGCTTTTCAGCTCCAAAAAAGGAAAAGAAAAGATGAGGAAAGGAAAAAAAAATAAATTAAATTCATCTTACCAGCACGTTACAGCACCAACTTGCTTGAAGGAACGTTGCCTTTACAGGTTTCTCTTTTAATTATCCTGGAAGCAGAAGGGGAAAAAAAAAGAAGACGACGAAGCAGGGTTGTTAAATTAGTGTGTGCTCGAATCTTTTCAGTTTGTCGCAGAGTAGAAAAATACCAAAAAAAAAAAAAAAAAGAAAAGAGAAAAAAAAAGGAAAGGGCACTCAAAGAAAGAAAAAAAGCAAAAGAAAGCTCAGTAATTTAAATTTGCTGTCAGTTCAGGCAGCATCGCTCTGTCCCGCCCCTCTTCCCACTGGGTTCTACTACCTGCAGGGCTGCAACTGACAGCTACTGTGCAAACAAAAAAAAAGGCAAAAAGCATGCTGGGACCATGCTGTCTGCTGTCTGAGTCTCTCTCTACTTCTGATGACTGAAAATCATTAGTGAAAAGGTTCTGTTGTTGTTTGCTGAGATTTTTAAGTTAGGTTCTTTGCATGAAATGTAATTTATTTTTAATTGATGCGGCGCGGCACGTGACAGAAACTGGTGGTTGTGTTTCTCAGCTCTCCTCAGAATGGAAACTAACCTGAACAGATTGATTTTAATAGTATAGTATATGCAGAATATACACAGACATTTACTGTGTTGCACTTTGCAGGGATGCAGTCAACCCTCCCCATAGCATCTTGGACAAAAATTCTTATCTGAATAGAAAGTCAGGAAAATATTTCAACAGAAAGCAGTAAAAACTCTGGTGCTCCAAAAAGTTACCAGCATTGTTTTTGCTCTGCTTTTAAGTTTTCCTTCTGAACTTTTTAAAATAATTTTTGAGAACAAAAAGTAAGAGAAGTCAGAGGCATAATGAGCAACCAGCACAACACTTGTGTGAAAAGGATGAACTAATAATCCCAGTACATAAAAAGCTGACTTTATACTGATGTTTGAAACCATTTTTGACAGTCTGTGCTCCTGACTATTAGCAGACTGCATACATCATATGAGTGCGAACTATTTGATGAAAACTAACAAGAAAAACAAGTACAAAAGCTATAAATGCCATTTTTAATAGCTATTTTAATTGTTGTTAACAGGCTTGTAATAACAGGGGTAAAATCATAATCTCAAAACAAAAATAAGCATAATATATAACTTTTAAATATAAATGTATTCACCAAAATATGGTTCTCTCCTAATTACAAAATAAAATTAAAAGAGTGAAATATTTATTTTCCTTAATACTTTAGTAGTAATTGCTTGGATCCTGCCACAGTAAATATGCAACATTTGTATTCAGTTATTGCTCTACTTATGTGTGTAACCATAAAATAAAAATGCTGAAATGTTTAAACTTAATTGAATTAATCTCAGTTTTTACTCAAAGTTTGGACTGGAAGAGATGTATGCATGCTGAACGTGACTATCAAAGACAATTGGCTCCTAAGTAGATTTTTAAAATCCCTGCAGAAACAACCTTCAGTAGCCAAAGTGGATCCCATAAGGTGATTCCTACTACCAGGAATTGCACAACAGGGCTCAAGGTGTAGGGTCTGCCCTACAGCCTTCTAAGGCTGCTGCTCATGAACATCCAGCCATGATAAACAGGTACCATTGTCAAATTTAAAGTTATTTTTTTTCTCTTTTAAGTCTCCAGACCCTTTTAACAGGGGATGACCTGAAGCCATTTCTGCTGTTGGCAGAAATCTCCTGCCATCCCAGACATGAGGAATAAATTGTCATGGTCAAGAACCACCTATTTGCAAAGTTCACCAGGATCTCGTAGCAGACTTGGGTTGTCTGCAAAAAACTTTTGCCATCCCCTGTGGATTCAGTACCAGCACAGAGGAAAAAGACAGCACAGAGAGTTATATTCCAAATTTAAATAAAAATGCATAAGGACAGTGAATATAATTTAGAAGAAGGGCAACAGTAGATTCACCAAGTAGTAAGAGCAGAAATGCAGCTTTTTTTCCACTATAATTTGATCTCTGTTACACTTGTGTGGCTATGAAGACCTATTTCTGTGCTTGTAAACAATGTTTGTATGAGTTTTCATCCAGGTTTGTTGTCTCCTGCTGCCCTGTCCTTTGTTTCAACCAAAAAGCTTTCCTTTTTTTGTTCTTGTTAAGAAATAAAAATGGAAAAAGGTTAAAAAAACAAGTGTTCTTGATGATTTGACAGCATTTAATCCTTATTTTGGTATCATCATGCACATGTACACACACATGATTAATTCCAAAATTCCATTAAATCCGACTAACTTATTATCCTTCTATATCTCCCTGCAAAAGGCAAGGGGGGGACTGTTTTTATTGCACTTGGCATTTTAAGAAAGGCCCTCAGACCTTCAAAAGAGAAATAATTGAACTTTGTCTTTAAAGGAATACAGTAGTGCACTAAATAATAAAAACCTAAAAAAGCTGGATTTAGCAAGGAGATGCCTTCAAGGCAGAAATTTGGCTAATTGGTTGAGAAAACTCACAAAAGTTCATAAATGCAAACCTTTATAGAAACACCTTACTTATGGTATTAAGTTGAAATAAAAATAGTGGTAAAACAAGCCATTAATATCAACCTTTTCTCTTGTAGTGTAGGACATGAGAAAACACAGGAACAGATGCTGAGGTGTTTAGAAGTTGGTGGAAGTTTCATTCACTTTAGGGTTTTAGTAATGCTGTATGCTAAAATTAACCATTCAGTGTCTTTGTTAATATCTAATTTTGATAAAGGGTCATAGGCTTTAGACTGCAGAAGTAAATTAGGTACTATCCAGAAAAAATAGGCACCCAGAGGGCACAGTTCATTGAACCTGGAATAGTTTGTGCTGGAATGGGAAAGATAATTTTTTTTTTTATTCATGGTTCCATAGTCAGTTTTTAACGAAACAGTCATGTTAGAGAAGCAGTAATTAACAGAGGTTTCCTGCTATATAATGCAATAGAAAGTATCTAATTAACCTTTGTATGCTCTACAAAACACCATCAAATGAAGCATTTTCTGGTGTTGTTTTAGTAAGGAATATTTTTGGCTTTAACTTCAGTGGAGTTATTTGATAGTTAGTTTTTGTTTTGTTGTTTGTTTTATTGGTTTTTCCCACATGTTTTGATGCCATTGATCATCAAAGATTAGCTCCTAAAAACACAGAAACCATTTTGTAAATTTCAATTATTTAAAAAAACCCAATATCCAAAACCAAAATTCCACCAAACCTTTGGACCCCTTTTTGCACTATGACTAAAAGGACTCTGCTATACTGTGATAGGAAAAGGGTTGAGGAAGAAGTTTTAGTATGAGATTAGTTCCAGTATTAAAAACAAGTCTTGCAAATAAAAAATACCAAATGAGACCAAAAAGATCCTTTCCTTCTCTAGGAAAGTCTTTGTAGCCAGATCTATGCAAGTGGCTTCACTCAAATAAATAAACCCCTGTGTCTTCCTGCTCACTCAGCTCTACTGAAATCCTTCACCTCTGTAAAGAGAATTTTGAGGTGTGAATTACACAGCTGAGAGAGATAAATGTAATTTTGTGTAATTCCATTTTTAGAGGGAGACTTGGGAATAAACATGGGCCGTACAGCCAGCTAGGACTTTCAACATGGGGTAGTTGCACATCTTAAGATTTACAACTTGTATTAATTATGCCAAAGTAATGCCCAACCTCCACTGACTTCACATACCGTATTTCTTTGTGTACAGGCTAAGCCCTCTTTCACACTAATTGCTTTCTCCTGCAGCTTTAAATTGAGGGTGGTTTTCTCATACATTTAATTGCTTTCCTCTGCAGCTTGCAAGGAAAAGGTAGTTGAAGGTGGCTTCTAAACAAAGATATACTGTAATTAAAAGCTCTTTTAAAGAGAGCTTTTCTGTACAGCACCTGCTGTTAATGGAGTACTTTGTGTACAGTTCTGTGGGGTCTTTGAATGCAGTGCATTATTTCAGAAGAAGTGTGTTGTTGGAGGATTTCTACATCTGATGTAGTGACCTATATATATTAATCACTGATGCTGGGAAAAGAAAAAACAGGAGACTTCTCCCTTCCCCAGACAAATCCAGCCCATAAAAATGGTTTGGTAAAGTGGAAAGTATGGTTTTAAACTTCTGATTGTGTTGTGGATAACAATCACCCAATTTTATTTTTTTCCCAGCTGAAAAAAAACACCTTGCTACAATTTCCATTAAGAGATCATGATTTTATAGCACTTAGTTTTGCTTACCAAAATTTCTTCTCCAGGAAGAAAAGATTCTGCAGTTTATGTGATTTAATAAATGACAGTTACACATCTTAGTCCTTCCCTGTTGCCTTGCCTTGGGTTGAATCCATTTTTCATACCTGTGTTTCTGTCCCCTTGGTACATCCTGCTGTCTTGCAATCAATGGCAGCTGACTTAAAAAAGAAATCTCTATGGAGTTTAATGCTTTGATAAATTAATCCATCCTTGTGTGTTAGCCTTCCAAATGTTCATTTCTTTAGAATAGTTTGTGGTGTGAAAGTAAAGCCCTAAGACAAGAAAGACAGACAGATGCTGTGTATAAATTCCTGCTGTTTTCACAGAAGAAATAATGTGGAAAATAAGGGTGCCAACTTATTCAGAATGTGTTTTGGGGTTTGCTTTGATGTTTGGTTTCAATCAATGGGTGGTAACTGATGATTCAATGGAAATAATAGCTAAGCAGAGAAAGAAAATTGCTCAGCAATTTTGTAACGTTGCAATAACAGCCTTGGCTCCAAGGTGAAAGGGGATGTTTTCCACGGTGGTGTAAATAGGAAAAAGAGAAGAGATAACCACACTCTCATTACCAACATTAAGTTCAGGTGTTCATAACTGACTCCTGTATTTTCTTCTTTACAACCTCTGAGCAGAAAGGGACTCTTTAAAGGGCTCAGGAGTTATTTGGATATTTCTCATTGTTATAGACTGGGTAAAAAAAAATAATAATGGAAAAGGCATGTGCTAGGGCCATACTGAGGTGGTCAACACCAAAATTATACAGGAGCTGCTTATCTTGTGTTTAGGAAATGCCACAATAAATCAGACAGCAATGGGCCCTAAATATTTTATCTGAAGTCACCACAAATGCATATTTCAAATTTTTTTCTGATATGTATCTCTATATACCTCCAGCAAGTTCTCCCCAGAAGAACAGCTTCCAGACTCATTCAAGTGTATTTTCATAATGCACACTAATGAATAATTAATTCTTGCACCAGCACTGACCTATTGCTATTTACTGAGACTGCACAGAATGGCTCCCAATGTTCAGAGTCCCATGCCTTCTGATGCCCATCTATCTGTACCTCCTCCAATTGAAACAGCTTGTCAGTTCAGGCACTACATGTTGTCTAAATACACTTTTCTCCAAGGTTCCAGCAGCCTGTTAACAAGGCTGTTGCACCTGCTTTAACCACACCTTTATTAGTCTGTAATCTCGGGGTCTCTAGCCCTTTAGGATTATGAAGCTTATTCCCTGGCAAGCATCACTCCATCCTCTCAGACACTAAATTAACGTCCAAGAATGTGATCACTTTGATGGGACCAGCTGTTTCTTCTGCTGCCAAAGCACTCCAAAGGCTTTGGCAGCTGCCCTAAATGTGCTCAGCAGATCCTGACATGTGCCATCGGAGTGCCTGCTCCGCCGAAAGGCGCCCAAGTGTGCAGCACTGACCCTCACATCTGACTCGTGTGTCTGCACCTTATTGAGAGGATCTGGGAGCAATCCAAGAGGAATTCAGGAAGTGGAGGCTGTCAGCTCCTGAATGAACACCTTTTAGATTTTGAGCTTAAAACTTAAGAGGTGAGAAATATGCAAATATGCAGGCAAAGACAAGATTTTGTATTTGTTGAGCCTGCCTGTAAAATCTTCTTTATCTTTTGCAATCTTTACAAGAGGATCAAGGAATATCAGACCAGTCAGAGAGGTATTATTTGCAGGGCTAGGAACAGTTCTTGTCAAAGTTTCCTGATGTTTCCTTTTATATAGCCCTGTTTTCAGCTGCTTATGACTTTTTATTTCACTACATTCAGGGATTAAATTTTTCTCTGCTTTTCTTTTGCCTTTGATCGCTGGAAATCTTTAGACAAATCAGCCCAGTTCTAGTGAACAACTAAGCCAGGGCAAAAGCACCTGAGCTGACTGTTGCATTTTCTTTCAGGAGGTTTTTAAAGATTATGTTTCTGACAAGATTTAAGCAGGGACTTGAAATTTGTCCATGGGGTGGCATTTATGTCAGGGACAACAAAAAAATACATCCATAAAATTATAAAAATGAGGACTCTTCTGAAGAAGATAGCAACAGGACGGACAAGCTATATCCCACATAGTTTAGGTGATGGTACAGTGTGACTGGAATTACTGGATGTCACTGGAATTCCACACTAATTCCACACTTCCATGATGGAAATGCTCAAGACCAAGTTGGATGAGGTTTTGAGCAATGTGGTCTAGTGGAAGGTATCCCTGCCTGTAGCATCAGGGTTGGAAATGGATGATTTTTAAGGTCATTTCCAATCCAAACTATTCTATGATTCTCTGATATGGATTTTTGCAATGCCTCTTGGTCTCAAGGCTGACATCCACTTCATTCACCACCGTGGATATGGCCATGAGCACTTAAACTGTTCCCAGAAACTCTCTGAAACTAAAACCAAGAGAAGCAAGGATGGAATGTAGGTAACATTAGGAGAACAAATCTGGAAGTGTATTCAGATAGGCAGAAGGAGATAGGAGGGAAAAATGCCTGGAAAAAGAGAATTAAAAGGAGATGGTTGTGCAGAGGAGAATGGGTTGGTTGTGTAGGATTTCTTGCCTGAAGTAAGGCATGAGCAGCCAGTCAGTGGAATTGGTTCAGACATGGAGCTGCACTGTCAGAAACAGGCTGGATGGATAAATAGAAGTTGTGCAGTGAAGGACATGTGATAATGTAGCACTGGTCACCACAGTTTCAGAGGAAGGAATGAATCATTACAGGGATCTTAACTCTAGTTTCTCCTAACTTTTTGAAGTACTCAGTTTCTATAAACAGTTATGTTCTTGGATAGCATTTTCCTTTGCTAGGAACTTTACAGATTCTTAATTTTCTCCCTGGTTTGAGGTCCTTGGTGTTATTGAAAATATGAGTTAATTATAATAAAAGAAAACATAATAATCAGCCAAATCCCATTAAACTCTTAACTAGTTTCTGTGCCCGCTACTTACTTGGTCCTCTGTGCCTCTTCTGACAGCAGAGCTTTGCCTTGAAGGGCAAGAACATTCCATCTGTTGAGCTCTGAGGGCGTAAATGCTCCTAAAAAGGAAAATATTTTTCTCTTTGTTGTATATGAGAGTCTGGAAGACCCAGCGTTGCCTGCACTGGAAATGGATAATCTCCATCTCCCTCATGGCTAGCTGTGCACAAATTGTGTCATCTCGTACACAAAGGGCAGATCCGATTGGGGCATATGTTATCATATAGCTGCAGTCACACAGAGGCCCTCAACATGAATACCACTAAAATGTGAAACGCTCATAGATTATTTTAGGCTTCACAGAGAGCCATAACAGCTACTGCAATAAATTAGAGCAGTTGCCAGGCACTTGTGTATCAGTGCACCCTAGCTGTCACTTCACAGGCTGCAGTGTCTCTGCTGTGCTGCTGTGCCACCGGCACCTTCCCGGGGCCAGAGCTCACACGAGTGGCTCCCTGCAGGAATTGTCTTCCAGAGATGCTCCCGTGGTCTCCTGCTCTGGGCTGGGGACACACATAGGGAAGCAAAATATGTGCCAAACTCCAAGTGCCTGTCTGAGCAGGCTGTATTTTTAAACGTCACAAAGTTCCAGCCTGACTCCATCCCAGATCCCTTCGCTGTCTGATGAGGAAGAATGGGATTTTCCTGGTTTTTCTGAGAACCAATGATCAATTTGCCTCATGCCTGTACCATCAGAAATCCCTTCCCCTTTTATGCAACATTTAATGACCATTTGCCACGAAGCAGAAAGGACAAAGACCTTCTGCGCAGACATTTCCATGTGCAACTGCACTACTGGTCTATAGTTCATTTTTTATGTTTCCTGTGCAAGATTATGGATTTCTATGTTGAATTTAACATAAGTAATGAAACACATGGATTTTGATTTTAGCCAAACCTGCTTTGATTTTAAAAGAAGCCGGTGATTTTTGTTTTCACTGTATTTATTTCAATTCAATTTTTGAATTTAGGTAATTCAATTAGTTATTACAGCACTCAGGATAGATTTTTTTAAAGATTTGGCCTCACAAATGAAAGTCAGTAATCATTCTTAAGTGTTGTACATAAAATAGGAATCTCTCACTGAAATGGTTTAACCTAGATTTGTCAGAGGGGAAAAAACCCAGTATGTAAATCAGGTGTAAATTTTGATCAATCTGAAAATTTTTATTTACTGGTAAATTCTTCTGGATGGTGAAATATTTAAAAAAAATGATCAATTCAGAATTAAGATAATTTAGAAACAAATATCACTTGTTTAACTAAAAAAATATGTAAAATTTAAAATGCAATATCATTATGTATATCATATTTTATTATATAAAATCTCTTTTGGATACAGAAGATTTTGCACATTATCAGCAGTTTTTGTAAATGTATAGTACTATATCCATATTATCAACATGTAAGGAAAACCCTAAAGATATTAAATAACTTTTCCATAGAGACAAAGAAAGGGACAGGAAAAGGATGGATCTCTGAACACAAAGCACATTTCCTTGGAAGGCACTACTATTGTAGAGGTGGAGCTGTAAATACCAAAGTCATCAGGTAGGGCTGATCTTCAGTCATATGTAGTGATCATTAATATTACTTAGACTAATATGACTTTACCAAAAACTGTCTATATGAATGAAAACACTGGAGGGATCCCCTTCAGGAGACTGGATGAGTTTGAAACAAAACTTTACTAGAAATTGTGTTTTATCCAATGGGAAAGCTCCAGTCAGTAGGAAATAGCACAAGAGACAATTGAGAAAGGCTTGCTGTACTATGTAGTTTTATTTCCAATTTTACCAAAGTTTATTACTGCACAGCTCTAAAATTGCCTGCTTCTCCCTTCAAATGCTAAAGATAATGTTTTCTCTACATGTGGCTGCTACACTGACTGCTAGATCTTGATTCTGATCTCTCTAAATTCATCTTATTCTCTTTGGCCAACTACAATGGAAGTATTAGTAAAAGAGGAAAATGTGTGTTTCTGGAGGGACATGCCCACTTTCACATCACTTATTCAAGCTCTCTTATACAAGACTTATTCAACAACTTCTTTATTGTGCCCTTAGAAAACAATTGTCCCTGAAGGGCAGAGGAAAAAAAAAAGTCTTCTCTCCTTGTACTTTGCCCTCTGGTTCTGAGCCGCTTTCATTTAGAGATGCTCTGCCAGATATTGCCACACACAGAACTCCAGCGTTTCATCTTGTTTTATGACACTCGTGAATTTTGCCTAAGTCTTTAACTCAACAATATTTTTTTTCTTTCTGCTTCACACTGCAAATTTATCTCTAACTTAAAAGTTTTCTCTCACCTCAGATCTCTTTCAATAACTCTGCATTTCAGGCTCTTTTTACTTTCCTCACTTTGCTAGTCAACATTAATTATTTTTTCTCTGGTGGGATTAGCTTGCAATTTTCTAGGCTAAACACAATTTTGTTTTAAGCCCAGATTCCTAACCTATTCAGGTCCTCTTGCATTATTTCACTGGGGTTGATAACCTTTACTGATTGTAGTACCATCTGCAACTTTCATTAGTATTCTGTTAGCTCTTTTCCCCTGGACCAAAATGAAGACATTAGGGCCTGACCTGACTCCTGCAGTATCTGCTAGATACCTCCCAGCAACTTTCAACTTTGTTTTTCACTACCAATAATTTAGAACTCTGTAGACAGATTTCAATGTAAGTGACAAGAAAAAGATGAGTGGGTGTTGGAACAGTGAAGGCCTTGACTCCATGTAAGCCCTGCCCAGCAATAACAAAGACATCCTTGAATTATCCACACTATTTCCAGCACAAATCCAAATCATATCCCCATTCCAGCTACTATGAAGAAACTCATTCTACCTCAGCCAAACTCAGCAAGCTCTTTTCAAATTCCTCTGAAATGTCATATACTCCTGCTTGTTTACAGTATCTGTAAATATTGTTTTAGTAGATAACCATAGTTGAAGGCTCATTTGCCTTTTTCTCTTGTAGAATGAGGTCTGGGAGTACCTGGACTTCTATCTTTGAAGGAACTTCAGTTGGAAGGGAGCTCTGCTGAATGCTTCTTGAGGAGCTGGGTCTTCTTCCATGAGGCAGGGCAAGAAATTGCCAGTGGTCCATGCTCTATTGCCCTTTGGCTGCACATGAAAAGTCTTGATAGCCCTGACAGGAGAACGAGTGGGGCATGGTATGGGGCAACTGAGCTGTGGTACACTGTAATGCGAAATCCTCAAAGGAATCCCCAAAATTTCCATAAGTCTTTTCAGTAGTCCTGTAGTCCTGTGGATCTGTGTATTCCTCAAAATTATTGGGAGGCCAAACTCTTCCTTTTTAGGGACTTTACTGATCCTCACACACAAGGACCAAGGGTATACACACCACGGACAAATCCCAGGCAAGGTGGGTTACCTACAGCTCTAGATCAGACCAGCAGGTTCTGGAAGCTTGCTGCTATTGGAAGGTGACCTTCCAGCATTTCAGAAATCTCTTGCTTCTCAGCACATCCTTGTGTTGCACTTTCAGGAAGATGGAATGGCTCATGGATACTTTCAGCCCATGTGTCTCACATAGAAAACTACTTTGGAAATCGTACAAAGCCATCTGTATTGGCTTGGGCTGGAATGTTCAGGTTTCTGTCACGGAGATGATGAAAGGTTAGCCTGAGTCTTTACCACAGCCTAGTCTGGCTTTATGATTTTAGATGTTTAAATCAGTGTGAAACATGTTTCCCTCTCAAAACAGTGCTTTGATCTGAAAAGTTGTTTTGGTGCTCTGGCTGGGTACAGGGAGGGCTAATAGACCATGGCATCAGCCTCCTGCTGAGAACTCTTCTTCATGCTCCTCATAATACCAGACCAGCTGGACCATGCTGCTGACTTCCTCAAGAGCAGCTTTAGTGGAAGAGAGATAATAAATGCTAAACCCACAGTCTAATGGATGTTATCTCACTGATCCCTGGGCAGGAATACAAGCTTAGAATCACAGTAGCATCAACTTCAGCCTTGCTACGTGTAAAAGGTCAGAGTGCAGGTGGCTCTTGCAGAGATGGAGAAAGCAGATAATCTACTTAGAAGCTTCCCTTAGAAGTGTTACAGGCTGCTTGGCTAATAGGCAGGATTGCTTTTTAATGTCACGTTGGGATGTGTACCTGGTGGCTGTACAGACTAAAGAAATAGAGTAGTTTCTACATGGCTGTAGATGCTGCAGTAGGAAAGGATTCTTCTCCTGTCTCATGCAGGGACACCATCAAACCATGGACCTGTGAGCACCTGCTCACCGAGCCACCTGGAGAAGTTCAGTGTCCTGGTATCCCAAACATGGGTCTCTGTGTTTCAGAGCCATCCTGGATAACTGAGGAAAGTGTCTTTGCAGCAGGAGGAGCCTTGGGAGTGATCTTCTAGGTGACCCAAGGGTGTAAGTGAGGAGCTGCTGTCCTCTGAGTGCTGGCTGAGGAAAGAGCAAGTTCACTGTTCACAGCCTCTGTGAGTGAGGGGAGCAATGGTGCTCCTCCTAGAAAATGGAAATATTTTCTTATATGTGTCAGAAATACTGTATTGGATACACAATCAAGCACATCCTTTCCCCTGCTCAGAACAGACTCACATCCTAAATCCCACCTCTCCCCTTTCAAAGGAAAAAGTCAGAAGGAATTTCCCTCCTCACACTATGAATTTCATACCAGGCACCCTTGCTGTTTCCCTGGCTATAAGTGAACTCCAAGTCAAAGGCTTGTAGGGTATGTCTGCCTTGGGCTGACCCCTTTAGAGACTGCCATCCAAAATGAAGGCAAATCAAGCCTTACATTAACAGCTTAGAGACTTTAAACTACCAGGAGGAAAACCCAAATGCAAAAAAATCCTTCTGCAGTGTTAACTAACCATAGCATTGATGGATCTCTCTCAGCAAAATATAGAATTGTTATCTATACTATCAGTAGTTTTGCAAATATAAAAAGGTGTGAAGTCCACAAGAAAAATTTCCTTAAATTATAACAGTGAGTGGTTTGTTTAAAACAGAACTTATTAAAAGGTGGGCTGAACAATCTGTCATTAATAGACCATTTAACCTATTTATTATATTACCTATTTTCTAAATTAAATTAAAACACTCACAAATTTCACTTTTAAATTACTCCCTTTAAACTCTCACTTTGACTTATTTCTGGATGTATAACTCCGTCTCTTCTGAAGACTCGGGGATACTGAGAATAAGTGTGAAATGTTTTAGCAACAAGTTCTTAATCAGCAAAAAGCAATACAAGAATCTGCAACGTTTGTGGTGAGAGTGGCTTGGTTGGTGCAGGAGCAGAGGAGGGACACAACGATCACCTGGCTGCAGCATCTCTCCTATGAGGAGAAGCTGAAAAACCTGGGGTTATTTAGCCTGGATGGTGACAAATCTTTTTGCTAGGCCTGTAGTGAAAAGAGAAGGGATAATGGCATTAAATGAAAAGAAGTTAGATTCAGACTAGACATAAGGAAGAAATTGTTTACAATGAGGGGGGTAGCACAGGCACAGGTCACCCAGGGCAGCTGTGGCTGCCCCATCCCTGGAAGGGTCCAAGGCCAGGCTGGACAGGGCTCTGAGCAAGCTGGGATAGTGGAAGGTGTCCTTTTATTGGTCACTTCCAACCCCAATTATTCAGTGATTCTATGATAATATAGTCCATTACCTCAAAAATGCAGCTCTTACAGTAATGTGGGCTTTCTTTTGTAAATAATGAATTTGATCAGTTTCCAAAAATCCACAGTTTTAAGAGACCCTACTAGTTCTTTTCCCAGGAATCTATTCCTAAACATGTCAAAGCTAAATTTACCACCATTGTAACCCAGTGTGACTGGGAGAATTACACTGGAGGGTGATCAGGGTTCTGTGCATTTAACAGCATTTCAGGAAACTACACTTTGGAGAGGCAGCCCTGGGGTTTTTTTCATGTCAGTCTTTTCTTTTTTTTTTATTTTTTTATTTTTTTATTTTTTAATTCTTTCTCTTCTTTACATTGTGGAAATGATGAGGAAATTGCTTCTGTGCTATTATGCAAAATCTTATTTGTCAATCTCTTCAAAAAATCAGGAAATATTTGAGAAAGCTAAGGAGGAAGTTCATACCAGCTTTAGCTAATCTGCAGAAAATCCGGCCTACATGACTCCTGTGTCACTGCTGCTCCTTTCATCTATTCTTTATAAGGAATCTATTGAACTTTAATTAATATGAAAAATTCAGGTTTTCATCTGATTTAAATGTGACTGACTTCATGCTGCTACTAAAAGTGGAACAAAGTCCAAGTGTGCTGAAAACAATGCTGAATATCTGGATTCAAGAGAGAATCTCAGAGCTCACAGAAAGTGTAATCTTGCAGATCTGTAATGCTGTGTAACAGATAAGTAGAGGAATGCTAGAAAGTCATTTATATAGATCTCTGTGATAAGGATAAGAGAGTGACACATGAAATATCTATATTATCCTTAGCCTGGAAAGTTTTCTGAAAGCTAATCTCATTCTTTCTAGTCAGGTTGCAGCTTGTTGGAGGCCAGGATATGAATTAATGCTGTCTGAGTTCAAAATAGAGAGGAGACATTCCATGGAATGCAATGAAATACCTCTATCCTCTTTTGAGGATGAGCAGCATGGGGACTCTTTAGGGTCTGAGATGTAGGAAGAATAAAATGCTGGTGCCTGCATTTTAAAGTGCTGCAGAATCTATATTTTGATTTAACCTGTTTGCAAAGCAAACCCCAAAATCTGGAGTTAGATACATAAGCCATGTAACAATCAGAGTGATCCACAGGAAAATACTGACAATAGAATGATCTCTTTAGAAATTAGACATTTTAATCAGGCCTGCAGTCATGTGTCTGTGTCTCCACAGAGATCCTGCTTGAAAATCAGAACTGATAAATGCTGTCCTGTTTTTTTTTTTTTTTTCCTCCAGATGGATAAGCACCTCAGATTTTATTCCCCCTTGAATCTGTATAGATTTGAATTGTCATTTAAAAGTGATAGCCTTCAAAAGTGTTCAACAACATAAAAAATACACTCAAAACTCTCATGAGGATGGCATCTCCAAGTGAGATTTAATCTGAGACTGTGGAACTCAGGAGGCACAGCTCCCCCAGCTTTCACACCCCATGTGGGGCAGGACTGTCACCTCACAGGAAGTCCTGGCTGCTATGGAGACACAGCTGGAATGATGTAAAGTTGGATCCAGCTACCCAGGAGAGCCACCAGATTGCAATGGAGAGGGAAACACCTGCATCAAATGCAGAATTATTTGCTTGGATACCTGTTGGTTTCTTCTTGTATTAAGTTCCACATATCTGTTTCTACAAAGCGAGCTGCTGTTGTGGTTGGCTGAAGCCAGGGAGAAATGTGCGGAAAAAGAAGTGTAAAAGCAATAAATGAAGACTGGTGCTTAAAATGAGTAACTAAAATCTACCTCTAAGCATTCCTTGAACTTCACAGGTGTGTGTAATTTTGGTGGAAAGAGAGTAGTGCTAAGATCAGATGAAATAAAATCTACCTCTAAGCATTCCTTGAACTTCACAGGTGTGTGTAATTTTGGTGGAGAGTAGTGCTAAGATCAGATGAACAGAATCCTCAAAGTGCATTTCTCTCTATTGACTGTATGCACCTCTGGAGTGATTTCAGATGAACAGAATCCTCAAAGTGCATTTCTCTCTATTGACTGTATGAACCTCTGGGGTGATTGACATGGTTTAGTGGTGGACTTGGCAGTGTTGGGTCAATGCTTGGACTTCATGACCTTAAAAGTTGTATCCAACCTAAAAATTCAATTGTTCTAATTGGTCTTGCCATGTTAGTGGTGATTCCTGCAGCACTGTGATGGTTCCTTCTTGAGCTGCAGGACCTGTTTCCTTGAAATAGAGCAGGGGATAAAAAAGGGAAAAAAAAAGGTTTATTTTCTTGATCTTGTTAAATTCTTCAGTTATAATAGGACTCATTAAAACAACATCTTCAGCCTATTTACAATACAAAGAGCTAATTCTTGATATAAATTTTTGGGTCCACTATTAACATTTTCCAGACAAACAATATCACTTCAGCAGGGTCTGAGCGTATTTTAAACAAAGTACCTTTTAGTATCTGCAAAATGCTTTCCTAGACCTTTACTGATTGAAACAAGGCTGAAACCTTCTCCCAGAGCCCTCAGATTTCAGCAGGGAGGGAAAGGTTAATAATGTTCACCTAAAGCTAATGCTCAGCTTTAGTCCAGTATCATGCTAAAGCCAAGAGATTTTTGGACTCAGGAATTCATCCTCTGATTGCCCACTTGGAGCAAAATGTTATGAGGCATTGGAGATTCTTTTTGTAGCAAAATCACCACTAAAGCTCCCTCATATTTAAACCTGAATTTGACCAAGAATTCTAAAAAAAATAACCTCATGCTGAATTAAAACTATAAGAATATATATGTTATAATTTCAGCACCTTACAGGACAGCAAGTAGAATAATGAAACTGCTGTCACTGAGCAGTTTCAGGAAGTTTTCTGCACACAAAGTTTTTAAGTCTAAAAATTTGATAAGAAAATATCAGTGTCTGAGGGTTTAACACGCTTGATTAATCTCTGCCATTTTTTTCAAATATTATTTTACGTGTTATAAATATTGTCCAGTCCATATTTTGAAATAATTCTCATTATTTTGCAACGTTTGTGCCTTAAATGCTGCCAATAGAGCAAGAGCCATCCTAAAAGTTCTTTCTCTCCAAAACCTGACATAAAAAGCACATATTTACATAGTGGCTGACATGGTGGAAACAGATTTAGAAATTTTGCAAGTTTTGTGTGGGTTTTTTTTCTCCCACAAAAAGAAGGGAAATTTCAAGGTTGAGCTACTGACAAATTAATTTGTAATATTTATCAAATATATTCCCAAAATTGAGCAAAGCTAACATTTTATTACTCTCAGGAAGACATTAAAAACCTTTAAAATTATTATTGGAATTAAATAAGACATTTAGTCACAAGATATTTGTTTCAAGTGTCCCTCAAAAACTTTCAACATAAAGAAAATCCAAACAAACATACAAATAAACATTTAAGTCTTAACTAAGGTGTCCCCTCTAAGCCTTTTTATTGTGGATGGGAAATATCTATTCCAGTTTAAACAATTTTAGAAGCTGTTGTGAAGATGCTTCTCTTTTATAGTGTCACGGAGCAAAATTTTTCTTTTTACAACAGTTTAATCACTGTAAAATGTTTTACAACAAATGGAACTACATTGTGTTTGACTAGGCTAAAGAAAATCACTGTTCTACTTGAAACTGAAACCAAGGAGGCAAAATCAGATAAAGATTTTCTCACACAGGTGTTGCTTTTAGATGATTTTTGTTGAATTAGGATTTTATCCATTCTGCTTTTATAAGAGGAGACGCAGGAGACTTCTTTCCAGATTTTCCTGCTGGAGCAAAAGGAACAGGCATTTTGAAGTTATTTTAGTGTAAAAAGGAAGGCAGGATGTGCAACTGAAACAGGCTGAAATTCTGGGTGAGGTGAAATGGTTGTGGGTGTTATGACAGAAGATGACAGTGGCAGAGATGATTCTTTGCAGCCTTGTAAATGATGATTCAGGATGCTCTGTGGAAAAGCTCTCCTGGATAAATGGCCTGTGGATTGTCTGTGGTGTGTATCAGGTTTGGTATACAACAACTCAAAGGATAAATCCAAAGGCATCCTGTGGATAATGTAAGGAGGCAGATCCAGTTCTTCAGTGTACCACTGTGGTTCTCCTGTAAAACAATGCAAAGTGAGGTAAATGGTCCTGTTAGACCACTTCTGAAGACACAAAACTGCTCTTCTCTCTGTTTGGAAACTTAAGAAGCTGCATTAAGGTCTCCTTAAAGAATCACAGGTTATGTGTGACAGACCCTACAGTGCAGGCAGGGTGGTGGTTAACTGGCAGGAGCAGGATCCCTTCACATTGTCTAAGAGCTGTAGGTAGGAAATAAGTGCTAGCTGAGGATTTTGAAAGTATTTGAGACAAAACTTCATTGCAATTTCATTGCATTGCAGCTAGGCATCATCTTACTTCCATGCTGTGTGTCGCTGGTCACACAGCACTTAATACAGTGCCTCCAGTTTTATCAAGGAGGTGAAAAACTGTGTCTGATTTTCTGGTGTCAGATTATTGTCCACCTCGGTGTTATACTGGAGGGCTCTTGCCAAAGGTGATGCCCCACACTAAACAAAGAGAGATCTCTGCATAAATTGGTTTAGAAGGTACAATATTGCCTGCCAGGCCAGCAGGAGAGCAAGGATTATAACCAGCAGCTCTGTTCCCCCATTTATGAGAGTATTTTTTTTCCCTGAGTGTGTAACAGAATAAGATATCTGCAAGTACAGCACAAGGCTGGCTGTTGTCTTGCCAGGTCTTTTAGGATTTTTTCTCTTATTTGACAACTATGCCTACATACATTGCAAATGAGGGTGCCCATGAATGCTATGTTTTGTAAATATATTTAATTCACCTCTTGCTACTGGAAGCATAGAAGGGCTTCAGCAAAAACAAAACATCTGTGATCCTTGACAGAGTGACTTAAAAAGAAAGATTAAAGCTTTAAAGGATGAAACATGTAACAAAATTAATTGAAACAGGTGGTTGCAGCTAAATGGTACTGTTCAAACTTTAGCATTTCATGGATCAGTAGGAAATTTTACCTGACTACAGTTTTAGACATGCTTCAGAAGGCACAACCAGGGGCTTTAGTGGTAAGGCTTTGCTGAAATTTAGAAACCTGTTCATACTCTGCTGATATTTGAGCTGGCAATAAAGGAAAGAGTCAGACCACACTGTTTAGAAACAGAAATTACACAAAACCTCCTTGTACTATATAATTGTGTTCAGTGCCATATACTTTAGCTAATTTATCTCTGTAGTTTTTCTGAATTTAGACTTTCTTCATCCATCTTGCTGCCTAAACAACGAGGTATTTCCTTGCATGCACTAAAGGCACAGAGCAGGACCTGATTTTTGCTGTTTATAACAACAGGTTTGAAAATGGAGTTTAATAGATTTATGAATGGCATCATTTTACAGGGTCACCTAAATCCATAAGGGACTGTTTTCAATGATGAACTTTTCTGTTCTCTTTCTATTACTGCAAGGTCAGTCAACAGGATACAGCTCCTGTTCATTTGGCTTCCAGCATCACTCAATATCTGACCACTTGAACAATCAGAAGGGAAACATTGCAAGTTATAAAGTCATCAATTATGATATATAAAGTAGACTTAAAAAATAACACAAGACAAGCTATTTAAAAATGTTTAATATTGTTGGTTACTGTGAGGTGCATCTTCCTTTTGTATGTCGACCTTGATTTACTAAGAGTAAATATTTACTTTTACAGTCTCTCCAGGGCTGGAAAACTAGGAACAAGCAATCAAAACTGAATGGTCATTTTTGTAGTCTTTCCTGGAGCTCTGGGAGTTCATAGAATTGTAGAAGGGATTGGGTTGGAAGGGACCTTAAAAATCCCCTAGTTCCAACCCCCTTGCATGGGCAAGGACACCTTACACTAGACCAGGTTGTTCAGAGTCCCAGCCAACCTGGCCTTGAACATTTCCAGGGTTGGAGCATCCACAAATTCTCTGGGCAACCTGTGCCAGGGCCTCACAACCCTTTGAATAAAAAGTTTTCTCTTAATGTCCAAACTAAATATCTTTTATTTGAAAACCATTGCCCCTTTTCCTATCACCATCTGTCTCTGCAAAATTAAAACTACTAAAGAGACACATCCAATCCTGCAAATATAACTGTGTGTGACAAACTATTAATGGCAACAACAAGAAGAAAAAGAAAATATTCAATGTTAAAAACCGTATTCTAAGCCAAGTTCCCCACCCTGGATGCCTTTGAACATAGATGAGCTTTGCAGCTTCGTCAGTTATCCCCAGGCTGGGGTGAGGGCCAGAGCTCAGGCACCAAGGGAGGTTCTCAGGCTGCAGAAGCTTGATCAGATCCCTCATTTCTGGTGGGAAGGAGCAGTGCTTGGGAGTAGGCTTTAAAAGGTCAAGCCAGCAGCAAAGGTTAAGTCCAGTGTCTTTCTGACAATCTGAGAAGCAAAAGCCTGTGTGAGCAGATAGGCCTTCAGCATTCCCTGGAAAGCTGGCTCCTTAGCCGACATAAACCTGCCGAGCTGGGCTGATGTCAGAGGGGTTATTTGTCAGCTGAGTGCTGGTCCCCTATGAGCAGCAAACTGCTTTGCTGGGCAGGAAGAAGAAAGGAGTTCACTGCCTGAATTGTGCTAAAAATACACCAGATTTAACCCCTTCCCACCAAAACCCAGAGGCAGTTGGATCAGGCTGAGCAAATCTCCAGCAAGTACAATACACACAGGGAGGCACTGAAAGGAGATTAGGATCCAAGCCACAGCGAGGCTCGCACAGCTGTGCAAAACTTGAACGGGACCAGAAAGGAACTGGAAGCAGCTGTGAGGAGAGGCTGAAAAGGCTCCCTGGAAGATGTATGGATGTGTCAGCAGGCAAGATCAGGTAACAGATGTGGTTTGCAAGGCTCTCTGCTGCAGTGCTGATCAAGCCCACACACTTAGAGCAGCTGAGTGGGACGGGTCTTTGGAGTCAACCCGAAAAGGAGCCGCTGCCGAGAGGAGGCTGCTGTGTCAGACAGGTGCTGAACAAGGAGACTTTGTGTGCTTTGCCAACAGGCACAAGGAGAGGCTTTATCCTGGAATCACAGCACTCATTTGCAGGAGGGCGAAGTTCAAATTCAATCGTGGCACTTTCTGAATTTTAAATACGCCGACGCTGGTCTTGTGCTGTTTCAGCACCAATAATGATATAAGAATTATTTATAAGGTAACAGGATGGACAACACAAAATCCAGCTGAAAACATAAACTAGGCCAAGGGTTTTGACTTTCTCAGTGGTCATACTGATAAATAAACCTTTATAAATAACTGAACTAGCAGCTGTCTTCCCAGTTATTAATTGGCATCCATAAAACTGATGGCCTTGCATAAGATCTTTTTTTCAAAGCGAATGCAAAATTCAATGGAAAATGATATTTTGGGTGCACTTAAGGTGTTCTTTCATGGTGTATAAGATTGCTTTAATTCATTTGAGGAGCTGGCTAACTTTAAAAGTACTATTAAAGGAGGACCGACATATAATACAATGGGTCAATTCCAAAATTTGCTAATCCAAACAAAACCTATTGTTACTAGATCTACAAAAGGCAAATTAAAGAAAATAAATGCAATTTAATCTAAGGAAAGAAAACTATACTTAATTTGGCTCTGTATTTTTTTAAGCTAATTCAGGGATGTGCTCCAAGCTTGTAAGGAAATACTCAAAATGCCATTTTAGAAAATGCTAACTGTGTAATTGAATAATGTGGAATTCATCATGATTGTGCTCATGGAGACACCTAGAAAAAACATGTGAGCCTGCGTGCTGAACAGAAGAGAAATAAATTATTTTCTAAGAAAACTCTCAAGGACTGACAGCAAACTTTTGTGGTGCCGAATACACAATGTACGTTACCGGCCCCATGAGATATAAAAGTGTAAGTTATCCCCAGAATACATCCAGTAGCTCCAGCTGTTCTTATTCTGCCCTGAATACTACCCTTCAAGGATTTCACAGTGACAGCAACACAAAAATTATTTTTTGGAACTTGTCTTTTGTTATTTTATTAAAATATTCAGAAATACATTTGATTCTTCCAAGAGGTTTTCGCTTCACCCAGAAACAAATGAAATCTACAAAATTAGATAGTGTAATATTTTTTATTGGATACAACAAGATCATGCAGTAGTTCTAGAGTCCCACAAAACAAAACAAAGATATCTCTATTGTTTGCAAGGGAAGTTGGGTCATGTTCTTATCAATTGCCATTTCTTGACGATGTACTGTGACATAGATAAAAGTGGCCCAGTCCTGCAAAGTGCTTGTGAGACTGAATGTCAAATGATTATATTTTTGCTAGGTGGTTTTCAAATATGACTGCTTTTGCTTTTACCTGTGTTAGTTGTGTTCAAGATTAGAGAAAAACATAACCAAACCAAACCAACAAGTGAGATGGGTAGTGGAGATATAGGGTGTAAAAGTATATAAGCTTGAGGTCTTCCAAAGACTATAACACCACAAATCTATAGAGAGTGACTTAGTGAAAATAAGATATCCATGAATCTATAAAAAGTTTCCCCCCTCAACCAAGTGCCTCAGTTTGGGAAATACTCAACACAGGACACTTAGAAGTCAGAATTCAAAAATGTTCTTGCATCAGCTGAGAGGACACCTGAGAGTTAGGGACTGAGATGTTGAAAATAAATTACAACCCCTCTCCCCTAAATGGTGGGAGTCCCAAAGAGTGCCCAGTCTCTCCTAGGACATTTCTGATGGACTTCTGAGCTCCACGCTAACACAAATTGTCACCTCTGCTCATAATCCTGATTAATTCCAAGGGAAAATGCTTGGTTGTTGGCAAGATTGAGTCTTCCTCCTCAAATCCACCATGGATGAATTACATGCAAGAGAGAGTTCCCATCCTGCACAGATGCCTCTATTTGTATTGACACTGAGCTGCTTCCTCAGGCAGGAATTCCTGGAATTAAGGTGCAATATGTGCATGCACCATCGCATTTATCCTCACAAATATGTGATTACACCTTGCTTGACACCATCTTACATTTCCAAGCTTTATGATTGCAAGCCTTGTTCAGGAATGAAGTTTTTTTATGGTTATCCAGACTGCAACATATGTTAACAAGGATGTGAGGTAATAATTATAAAACTTATTCTATCTTTATGTCTTTAGTTTCAAAGTGACGCAGAAATATGTGATTCAAAATGCTGTATTTAAAGGATGTCTGTTAGTATTACTTGTACCTATTCCTTGTGCTTTCTTAATGCTGGAATTGTCACGTTGCTGGGGTAATCAGGTTCATTAGTGTAGGATTCACCCTAATTAGGGTGAAATTGTTGTGTAATATTGGCTTTCTCACAATTATCATCACTCTTAGCAAGCGCCTTGGTTACCCCCACTGTTGGTGGAGAGAGGCACCTCCAGGAGATAATTCATCCTGGTGTCTTGGATGGTGATATGTTTCAAAGATAAATTCTCTTTGTTCTCTGAGCAGAATTAGAAGGTGGTAGAGGTGAGAGAGTGTCTTTTCTTCCTCCAAGCAGGAGTCTCTGCACTACCTGACCTGTGATTTGCTTGGCATTATAAAGGCCAAAATAATCAAGTCCATGCATCAAAGACCTTTTGAGTCAAAAGCTCTCTGCTTATGAGTCATTAGAGTTCCAGGATCAATGGCAAGTGTGGTTTCACAGAAAATAGGCATCACAATAACCAGATTTAGGGCCCTATGCCTAAAATTAGGCATCCTGTTTTGAAAATGTTTGGTTTAGCCTCTAGTTTCCAGTTTAATCACCTATTTAATACTTCACATGCCTACGTCAAAGAAGTGCTGTGAGATTTAATTAATTTTTGTAAGGATCTTTGAGATCTTCAGATAAGAGGTACTATACTATGTAAGTGCCAAGTATTACTACCTTACTGAAGAGACTTATCACAGAAAAGGTTAAGGTCAATTAACATTTTCTTGCCATTTATGCATGTATTTTCAGATCACAAAAAGAAACTGGTGTCAATTTAGTTAATTTCTCTTGTATTCATTTTCAAATGAGTTATTTATAATTGATATAAGCTGAAGACTTGGAGATCATCAAAATGGCAAAAAATTGTACCCTCCTTATAAGCTTCTAACACCCTATGGTTTTAGCCTGCTTTGTTTTAATTGAAATGTGAGGGTTTCAATTAGACATTATAATTAAAAAGTTTCAGGATCAAATTATGCATCTTTTAAAAAATGGCTCAGGCAAGCACTAAAAACCCAACACAAAACCTCTCTATGAGTCCTTGGAAAAGTCTGTATAGGCAATGTTTCCATGGGGTTTTGAGTATCAAATCTACAGTTTAATTGAAGCAGCAAAAAGGTTTGGATTTTTTTTTCCACAAAAACTGTTGCTTTACTAGATACCTGAAAAAGGGACATTTAATTGATGAAATTTAAAGAAATCTCTTCTGAAAATCATATTTCAATACTTTCTTAAGCACACAAATATTCTCACATGCATTACTGCAATCCTAAAGGAATTACACTAAAATTTTTCAGAGAATGTCAAGACTCTCAAATCCTAAAAAAAATTTGTCAAGATTTGGATAATTTTTAGAGAAAAATGCTGTGAGAATCAAGTTGAGAGACATGTAGATCAAACTAACTACACTGTAAATCCCTTCCATTGCACATGGAATATTACAATTAATACTATTCCATCTTGCCATCATATAGTTAAGATATTGCTTTACATTCTGGCCATTAAGGCTGCTTGAGTTAAAAAATAGGAAAAAAAAATAAAGCTTAGTCAAGAACATTTTCATAAATAAACAATAAGCAGAGTTAATCACTGTGCTGCTTCTAGAGGGGTCATGTTATTGGAGTATTCAATAAGCCAGGTGTTTTTAAAAAATACTTTTGAATCCTGAAGGTATTGAGCATAAATGTTTAAACAGATATATATTTGCTGTTCTCTAATTTAGTACTATACTATTCATTCACTCCATTTCCAAAAATATTTTGGGAAACTCTCATATGAATTAGGTGACTAGTCACACCTGTTTTTTCTTTAAATCATTCTCTTTCTTCTTAAATTGTATTATGATCTCAGAGGGTGCAAATATTAGTTTTGTTACTAATTTTGTGAGAGCAGGTGCTAATATTTTGTTGCTACTAGAAAGATGATTGAAGTTGTGATTTACTCATGCAACTCACAGAATCACAGAGTCACAAAATGAGCTGTGTTGGAAGGGACCCACAAAGATCACCGAGTCCTGCACAGAACACCCCAAGGGTCACACCCTGTGCCTGAGAGCATTGTCCAGACACTTCTGGAACTCTGCCAGGCTCAGTGCTGTGACCACTGCCCTGGGGAGCCTGTTCCAGTGCCCGACCACCCTCTGGGTGAAGAACCTTTTTCTAATATCCAACACATACCTCCCCTGACACAACTTCAGGCTATTCCATTGGGTCCTTTCCCTGGTCATCACAGGGCAGAGATCAGTGACTGTCCTTCCTCTTCCCCACATAAGGAAGTTGTAACTGGCTCTCCCCTCAGTCTCCTCTTTTCCAGGCTGAACACACCAAGTGCCCTTGGCCTCTCCTCCTTTGGCTTGTCCTCAAGGCTCTTTGCTATCTTTGGTGTCCTCCTTTGGACGTTCCTTAATAGTTTAATAGCTTTCTTTTATTGTGGTGACCAGAACTGCACACAGGACTTGAGGTGAGGCCTCCCCAGCACAGAGTAGCGTGGGAGAGAAGAGCTAAGTCTTAAGCAAGTGGAATTTACTCATAGAATAGAGGAGATAGAGAAAAAGAAAAATCTTTAAATATCTTTAAAAAGCTGAGGAGGAATTTCAAGGACTATGAAATAAATAATACAGAGAAGGAAAAATCATTTAGTCCTGTAAAATGCTGAGATTCCCATATCTTCAATAGCTTCACCGGAGAAAAGTTGTGAACCTTGAAATAAAAAAACCCTGTACTTTATATTAGTACATAAAGAGCTCCAGAATAATTGATGTAATAAATAATGTTAAAATCACTTGACAAATAATTCCTTAATGTTGTTCTTTTGCTGAAAGCCATGCAGATGGAGGCAGGTGAAACCTCCAGGTCATGCACACTGACACCCTGCATCAGGAAACATTTTATCCTTAATGTTGTTCTTTTGCTGAAAGCCATGCAGATGGAGGCAGGTGAAAACCTCCAGGTCATGCACACTGACCCCCTGTGCATCAGGAAACATTTTACTGTGCCTAAATTGAACCCAACTGCAATTTGTCTGACTACCACAAAGACATCTATGCTTGACATGAGGACACCAGGGACAGAGGAACCAACACTTCCTCTGGTAATTTGTTCCACTGTTTAATCCCTTTCTCTGTTTACAGCAGGTTCTCACTTTGCACTTTGATTTGGCTTGGTTCAGCATTGCTCTGCTACAGCTCCCTCTGCTAGATGAAACAGACATTTAAAACCTCTGGTTTCCTGCTGCTGGATGTGCTTATCACATCACCTCTCAACCTCCCTTCAAGCCACGACTGTGCATGTGGAGTTGCTCCAAGGGAAGAGGATGGAGTTAATCAAGACAGGACAGCCATTCTCAAATGAACCTGGGAAGCTGTCCTAGGAAAAAACATCTCACCTCTAGAAGAAATTACCCTCAATGAGAAACCAAGTAATATTGTACTGGTGAAAGGAGATTTCCCTGGGTTTGAGGAGTTGTGTCCTGCAGCCACAACATTTTTCTCAGGACAAGCAAATTCATATTGGACACATACATGTGTGGACTTAAACAAAAGAAATCCTGTAACCCCTTTAATTAAGGAAATGAAAGCTGTTGCTTTCTAGCATTTAAATAAATTTACCTTCTTAAAAAAATTAAATATATATATATATATAAACCCAACAAGAGCAAGCAAGATTATTTGGCTACAAATGCCACATAAATATTTGGTATCAATATTTAGCTTCTTCTCAAAGATTTGCTTTGTACTTCTGGTCCAATAACTCACTATGACTTAATATTGAGTTCTTGTTACACTGCAGTACTATAAAATTTCAGGGTTAGTGGTTTACCAGGATGCAATCCCCAATTCTGTAATGTTCCTCACATTAACATGTTCAGCTAAATATACAGATGAAAATATCTGGTTTTCTTTGAATGGACCCTGCTTGTCAGATTGCTCTGCAGGAAATCCTTGTCACTATCGTTATCTATCTTTCTGCCAATAATTACCTATTTTTTGGCAGCTGTATCATGTTTACTTTTCCATCACTATGGAAACACTGAATTTTCTCAGCCCTAATATAGATTCCTGCAGAATCCTACTAGAAATGCTTTCACAGAGTGAAATGATTTCTGTAAGCATTTTTTCTGATGTCCATTTAATCTTCAATGTTTAAAGGATTTTCTGTGAAGCTATTCTTTTATCACAGTATTACTTGGTACTTTTCAAAAGAATAAGCCTCTGGGTATTTATAGACCCATATATTATGGACTTTGTCAGAGTTTGGGCACCAGAGTGCAAAAGAGCTGCTCAGACTCTTATTCAGGATTGTGGCATCACAAACCAACACCTTCCTTTTTCTTTAGCTCTGTGAATTTTTTTTTTCTTTTCTAAAATACTATGTAGAATTTAAATGCCTCTTTTCTTCCTAATCGTAATAGAGAACAAAACTGCTCAAATTGAGATCTTGCTTTGGAGACATTTCTGTTGATGTTCCAAATTCCAGAACTCTTCAAACTCTGTATGTTTGAAATCTACTTCAGCTAAGGTACTTTGTTGGAGATGTTTCAGTTTAGGCACCAAATGAACTTTCTGCTCCAAATGCATGGCCAGGGCTGACTCAGCAGCTCTCACTTTTGCAAAAGAAGGAATTCTCACTTTTCTCAGTTTTCCACCTCCCCGTGCCAGCTCTCAGCCACATGCTCCAGCTGTTTTTCACACACCAGCTCTGACATTTGTCTGAGTTCTTGATGAGTCATTTCACCCATTAAAGCCGAAGAAAATGAACCCAGCAAAAGAGTGAATAAATTCAAGTTGGGTTTTTGCAAGCTAAATTAGCTCACCAAAGGGTCAGATAAGCTCTACAGATAGAAAGAAATGCCTTGAAATGAAATGAGCTGGGAAAGGGGAGGAGAAGCTAAGGGAGGGAGGATCAATACTGTCTTTTTAAGCAATGGAAATATGTTGGGTTGACTTAGAGGACCTTTCTGCCTGCAGCCTTGGACAGCAACTTCCACAACTCTTTTGGACTGAGGATTTACACACTGCCTAAACCCATCTGAAGAATTATATGAAACAGGAGTTGTAAATCTCCTTGTGAGGTCATTTTAGGCACTGTAAAACCTAATTTGCATAACAAAAATAATATGTTTTGTCTCTTAATTACTCATACCAAACTCACAGTCTCATCAAAGATGACATTCAAATTTGTAAAAGTTGTTTATTTGCATCAATTAGTGCTGGCTGATATTTCATTGTTTGAATTTACATCCACTTAATTCCTATTTATTTTTTACACATTTTTCCATAAGTTCATGTCACTCTGACAATCCTGAAGTTTACCAGATGATTCCTTGCATCCTCTCTGAATATTATCACATTACTATCTTTTTCAGTCTTCAGGTTTTTTGCTGATATTCCAGGATCTATTAAGAACATGTTGTTAACTGAAATGCAATGCAATTAATATTTCATTGAATAAATGTAATGTGTGAGTTGTCCATTGATAGAAAAAGTAATATATATTAGGTGTTGTGTTATGTACTCTTCAGTTATTAATGAATTAAGAAATGCTTCATCTTCCTCAAACTGAATCTCCTACTCCATCATAATATACCTCATTTCCCTAAATGAGTGTTTATTCTACTGAATGAATTTCAGACTGTTTTTAAGACCTTGAAAACTTTATCCTGGGGGATAACATAAAAAAAAAAACCTTCAAAACATTCTCACAACTGAGAGGAAATGGCATTTCTCTTGGGTTTCCATGGGATGAAGAGTAGTGCTGAAATCAGAATATCTCTGGTTATTACTGTATATCTTAAATAAATGGTTGTACTTTTAAGGAAGAGTTATGCTATCTTAATTCTACAAAGGACTAAGAAAACTCTTACAACAAGGGAATAACTGAGGTAGGATTAGACCATGAGTATTACTGTATTGCACAATATTTCCAAATTAAGTCATATAACAGCACGATGAACTTTTCAGGTCATCGATTTTCTGTACATTCTTGTTAGGATACTGTAATAGGTGGTCAGAAAGACTCAAAACAGAAAAAAAATAAAAAGAAAGCAACAGAAATAACTGAAAAGTGTTGTAATAATTGCAGCAAACAGTAGCCCAATGAGCTACAGACCACTTTAATCTCCCTGCTCCTTTCAGAGATACATTACTTTGGACTATTAGTAAAAGATGGGTGCAAACAAAAGTGCATTTTTTTTTAAAAAAAAAGATCATACAGCATAATTTTGAATGACCAGCAGCAGGAAAGCTGGTTATCATAATTTGCAAGCCATAATTCTCTGCAAAAGAACAGCTATATTTAAATTCAGTGACTTAACCAAGAATATCAGTTTCAAAGGCAAGAAAGTAGAAAGAGTATCCTTACAGTCCTTGGAGGACTTCAAGCATCACTTCTAAGCCCTCACTCCCTTTCTACATTCTATCATAGTATAGGAATTCCACAATGATTTATAAAAGGAAGATTTTCAAAGGCACAAATGGGAGTCAGGTGTCTGATTTCCATCAACTCAGGCACCCAACTCCCATTTGTATTTTAAGAAAATCCTCCCTCAGAGACGTGAAATATAAAGTAGTAAAGTAACTTGTGTTCTAAGGCCAGGAACATTTGCCTTAATTTTTTACATAGAGTTCCATTTTGGTTTCTTTTGATTTGATATCAAAGTCAATACAATTCTGCATTTTAAAAAAGAGACTGGATGATCTAATATCTTTGACATTGCTGGTTTCTGTGGTTTTCTCATGCACACAGTGGGATGTTAAATATGAAACTAAGTAATTTAAAGATAATTCCCTCCTTTCAGTCTGTCCTCTTGTTTTTGCTTTTTAAAACAAATGTATAGTTTAAAAGGAATATAAAACAAACCAGCTGACACATTTTGGAGTCAATGGAAGGAAACAATGGGCAGTAGGAGAATAGACAACTTGGCCAAAAAATTAAGCAAATGTAAGCAACACTTTTATTGAATGTATTTTTTTAAAGTTTATTTTCTTGTTGTTGAATGATTTTAATTTTTGCCAGAAGGGAAATGTGCTAAAATTATTTTGGTTTGAATAAAATACCAGATTTTTAATTTAAGAATTCTAATTTGCATTACCTATTTTTACCAAAACACATGCATTTCAGAATTTCTTAATAAATGCAAAATGAAGTTACAATAAAGTATTTTTACCAGTTCCCCTCCTCTTTTTAAGGAGTTCTGCTAAATAAAGTCAACTGTAATATGTCTAGGTGTAGAGATGGATTTCAGCAGTTCTCCCACAAAGTCAAAGGAGGTACAAAAATTTACTTTTTGTCTGAGATGTGTATTCATTAACAAGTAACACATCAAAAATCCATTAAAAATACTATCTTCAGACTAGGTCTCATCTTCACCTTTGTTTTGTAATAGTTTTTCTCCCGCAAAACTACTAGACAGGATGACAAAACAAAAATTATGCAAAGTATTGGTGCCCTTCTTATTTCTATATGGCAGAGTGATTTTACACCCACATTTCTCTCTCCAAGTCACTCTGCATCCATTAATAGGATCAGGTGGAAGGGACTTCTGGAAGATGTCTAGTGTTCAAGCCTGTGGTTCAAACAGGATCACCAAGACTGTTGCCTGGGACAACACCCAGATTCCACTGAAATATCCCCAAGGATAGGGATTTCACCACTTCTTGGTCATCCTTTTTGCCTGATTAGATTAATTCATGTCCCCCACTTTGACAGGAACCAGAGGCCTCCTTGTTAGGTGACACCAGGACACAATTCAGGTGAAAAATCTTTCCAAAGGTCATGCCATGTAGGAAATATGGACAAAATCACATCTTTTGTTTTCCTCTCCCTGCACAGTCCTTTCATAGTACTCCAACAAGTTTATACCTCCCTCATGGCTCTTGTGCATATTCAAAGCTTACAGCTCATACCATAACACTCTCTGGTGCACTGTCACATGTTTGCTTCCTTATTTCAGGGGTTGAGGACTCAAAAAAGCCAACATCCCAAACCTTTCACAAATGAATGAATAATAAATATTAATGGCACAGATATGCCACTTTTCCCAGAATGACAGCCAGACGAAGAAGGCTGTGGAAGTGGGGAGGCTTGGCATGTGGTCCATGTGGCTGTGGGACACTGGGGCGAGGGCCAGAAGTTTCTTCCAGGACAAGGTTACTTAATCATGTCCATACAGAAATCAGAAGGTTGCTGATCTAACTGAACTCACTGGCAGGTGTAATTCTCCACCCTAAAAATGCCTGGTCTTTGCTTGACCAAACTTAATGTATAATCCTTCATGCTGTTTTCTTTTCCTTCTGTCAAAGAATGCAGGAAGGACACTTTTGATAATACAGCAGCCTGAGTCATCCCTACAATGAAGGAAATTCAAGTGGAGGAAGTGGGTGCAAGAAGTTTTTGCTGGTTGAATCAATTGTATCTTCAGTTCAAACAACTGTGATTAATTTGTGTGGGTCTAAAAAAGGAAGGGAACTCACTCAGGGAGTGAGGAAGTGTCAAGATAATGCACATATCTGCCTTCAGAGTACTCTTGATGCTTAGAAGTGCTGCACAGACATGCAGTTATCTCTTCTCCTTGGTTTCTCTAAGGGATGCAGAGTCTACATTTCATCAATATTAGGACATTTCCATAAAAGAAGACGCTAAACAAAATGCAGCTGCTGTATTTGACAAAGGTGTGTTTTAGCTTTGAAATATTAAAGAAACAGTTTTATTTGCCATCAGAAGCCCACTGAGTTTTAAAGGAGGCTGAGCACCAAATAGTATGTCTTACTGCCTCTTTTGTATGGAATAAAAGTGCCATGGGTTAGAAACTTGCTTTAATTCAGGGAGGGGGAGGCATCAACAAGAACAAGATCAAGATAAGAAATCCCAATGCAAAGGTCGAAAGTCCTAAACATGAGGGAATAAACCATTACATTCAGAAGTACATTTTAAAAGGAGAAAACATGCTAACAATCTGCCCCAAAACAATTTGAAATCAATAAGTGTGTCAGACAAAGGACAGAATAGAATCCATGCTGCTTTATATATTACATTAAAACAGCAACAAAATCTTAAATTTTGATCGTTTTATAAAACAATAGAGAAATTGATTTTATTTTTTTTTTGTAAGGAAAGAAATAAAAGAGAAAAAGAAAAAAATGAAAGAGAAATACCCCACCAGCTGTTTACTGGCCAAGAAAACCACAGGGGCTCTTGCTCTGTACTACAGGAAATGGCCAACTTCCCAGGGTAGTTTAAGTCCCCTGCAGCCTGCAGTGTCAGCAGAGTTGGTCATTTACAAATCAGTGGGGTTTTCTTAGAAGTTTGTTTGTCTTTAAATGAACCCACCCGCCTTGTGGCTGGATTGTTTGAGCTATAAATAGAGGAGAAATGCATCAAATTCTTTCAGAGTGAAACACAAAATATGGGTAGTGGGAAGTGTGAGAAAGAAGGTGCGGGTCAGCTTTTTGACACTGAAAGATAAAGATTGGGAAATAATCTTTTTTTTTTTTTTTTTTGCTACAGGATGTGGAGTAAGCAAACCTCCAAAAGAGCATTCCTCACACACATCCTGTAAGGCCATGTTCAGATGATGGGAACTCTAGGAACCTGACCTCCTTCCTTTGCCACCCTTCTTCCTTTCATATTAATGAGTTTGGACCCTTAAAGGGTAATTTTGTTGAGTCTGTTGAAAGTATATGTATTTGAATTCTTACAGAGGGAGCATGTTACCATCTATATGCCCAATAGTTTTAAATGCTACAAAAAAATTCTTTGTTTTTTACCAAGACAATGAGTCCTGCTGGCCAATCCTGCTCTTTCTGCTCGCTTATTTAAACCAGAATGCTCCTTTCTGTTCATTTCACACTGCTTGCCTTTCAATTTCACAGTGCCTTCTAGTTGAGTTTGTAAAGTTGCCACTGAGGAGCCCTGCTCTATGTCTTTCCATGGAAAGACAACAGGAATTGTTCACAGAATTCACACTCTTTTCCTGCTGCAACATATCCTGACAGATGTGTTAGTTACCACAGCAACAATTAATACTAGATTTTTCCATTTCTTTTACTAATAAGAACAATCAGTAGCTCCTGAAACATTTTCTGATAAATTTGTGTCTCAGATTTAAATTATGAAATGTAAAAATCTTCTTGATGATATGCTCTTGCTAATATGTAAAAGAGTAGAAGATTAGGTGTTGGGTGATTTGGATGATCTGTATGTTTTTGCTCTCCTTCAGATGGGGGCTTACATGACATTGGCCTGTTTCTGCTGATGTAAAGTAGGAGACCTAGAAAGGGAGTTGGCTAGTCCTATATCCATAAATAAAAAAAAATAATTAGCCTTTCAGTGTAATTACTCAGAGAATTTAAATGAGAGTCAGATACTCAAGAGCTGTTCTCTGGGTTGGAAAGGTGAGTATAACAATATAGGGAACATTAAATGTATCCCAAACTTCATCTCTCACCACAAGTCTTCATGCTATAAAGTTCTTGAACCACACATCAGTGACAGCAAATGCAAATTTGGATCGTTACATTGGTCTCGGTGAAGTTACTATACCACTGCATGTAGGAGAATTGAAAGGTAGTTGTAGTAAAAGTTATTGTTCTGGAAAGAAACAATGGTGATCAATTAAGAAGGAATAATTGAAAAAGGAAAGACTATGAGCTGAATCAAGAAACCAGGCATGGATGAAAAACTTCTACAGGAGTGCAAATACTGAGTAACTCCACTCAGGTCACAGATCATGAACTTAAGTGTTCAAAAAATGTCAGAGTGGTTCTTAGGGACATGGTTTAGTGCTGGGTCTAGCAGTGTTTGGCTAATGTTTGGACTTGACAATCTCAGACGTCTTTTCCAACCTACATGGTTCTGACTCAGCGTGGGTGTAAGGGAAGCAGGGAAATCTCCAGTCCTGCCATGTCCCAGTTACCCCATCAGTGCTTGCAGCAACATCTACAGCCTGGTTCCTCCTGCCTGTTCCTCTGGTTGTTTTATGCTGTTTACAGGCACTGAGGGTGTCCCATTTGACAGGGTTTACCTCATTAATTTCAGGCAAAATCAAAGTTTATGGCCATCCCTCCCATCCTCAGTTTAAGGTTCTCCCCCAGCAGTTTGGGAAAACATTGGGGGAAATGTGAAAATACGTCCTGTCTTTTGCCAGCACTACTCATTCATCAACGATCAAAGAAGTAGTCCAGGCACTGCACCTAAATAAAACTTGTTTTCAATTCCTCATTCTCCTGCTTTGCTTAGAAAGAAAGAATGACTTGGTAAAACTCTTTCTTGCCTTGCATCAACAACCACCAAGTAATTGTATATAGATAATCTTGTGAGCTCCTGAATAAATGGAAATATGCATCTATATTGGGATTGTGATGGAGAAGTATAGTCATTAATTAGAAGCCACAATTCTTTAGTGCCAGGAAGAACAAGCCATTACTGAATTTGAAGTGATCCTTGTATTTCCTACAATAACACCTTGTGGCTGGAAAACTCAGCTGAAAAAAGAGACTACATATTTTTTAACCTTTCCAAAACACACTCGCTAACATACTCTAATGCTTGAGAGTATTTAAGGTCACCTGGAACAGCAGCCTTTACATTTAAAACAGATGTGCCCATATACAGCTGTGAAGAAATGCACTGCTTTGGGTTTTGTGTAACAAGCACCAGCACTTTCCAGCTCTTTGCCATTTTGACACTTAGAGCTTACACACAGGATTGCTTTGCTGTGGGATATTTTGTACGTATTCATAGAGATGATTAAAAAAATTACTTTATACACAGCTGTCTGCAAAGGCTGGTGCATAAAGATAACCATCCTAACTAAACTTGTTATCCTTTGCAGCCTCAGTTCCTCCCATTTCCTTGCTTATTTGCACTGTGTTTACCAAGACTGAACACCAATGGCACTCTGAGCTTGCCAGTTCATCACTACTGGATCAGCTGTGCTCTGCAGTGAGAGGTGGAGAAGAATTACTCCACAGCCTTTTCTTGCCCTTGTGCTGTGCTAAGCTGAGGTGAAGTAGGCACTTGGCTTCTTTGTAGTGTGTGCCTGAACCCAGGTTTTGAGTAGCCACAGCAGAGACATACAGAGGAAAGCCAAGTTACAATCCAAGCCTTCACAGAATCATAGAATCTAGAGTATTCTGATCTGGAAGGGACCCACAAGCATCATTGGGTCCAGCTCCTGGCCCTGCACAGGACAATCCCAAGAGGCACACCATGTCCCTGAGAGCATTGTCCAAACACTCCTTAGGTTCTCTCAGGCTTGTGCTCTGGCCACTTCCCCAGGGAGGCTGTTCCAGTGCCTAAACACCCTCTGGGAAAATAATGTTTTTCTAATATCCAGCCTAAACCTGCCCTGAAACAGTTTCATGCCATTGCATCTGGTCCTGTCACTGGTCACTAGAGTGAAGAGATCAGTGCCTGACCCTCTTCTTTCCCAGATGAGGAAGCCTCTTGGAATTATAATCCACCACATATTGAAATTTCCCAAACATAGTAAAAAGTCCTGGTCTCCTGCTTCTTTAACATAACAAAACTACATTTAAAAATCTTTCCAAAATAATGTTGACACCACAATTTCATACAGGGTTGATGAGAGACCAATCCTTCCCATTGCAGGTGTGCTTTGTGGAGGAAAGGAGCAATGTGTGGGCCTTGGGAGGCGCGAGCTTGGTACAGCTGTATTACCATGAAGGCAGTCTCTCAACAAGCACAGATATCCCTTCCCTTTCTGATTAAAAGTGGCATCATAAATCAGAGAACAAGAACAGAGCTCAGAGAAGAGTTGTAGTACAGTGCTGGTGGTATTGGGAGTATGTTGGTTTTCTCTTATCTGTCTATAGTACAAAAGAGTTTGATTTCTTGAAGAACAAGATGATTTAAAATACCCTTAATTAACCAGGCTCATCTCCATGTGCTGGTGAAGTTCACACCCCTAACAAGTGCAGGAGGTCAGAGTGGTTTCTCAAAACATTTTCCTGACTATAAAACTCAGACATTCATTGAGCAATGGAGTAATTTCCTCATCCAGTGGATTTTAGAGGGGCTTCTCCTCCCACCTGAACATCTGTGAGTCCATCCAGCTCCTGGGGGTGTGTGTGTGTGTCAGATAGCAACCCAAAAAACATACCGGTTGTGTGTGTGTGTGTGTGTGTGTGTGTGTGTGTGTGTGTGTGTGTCAGACAGCAACCCAAAAACACCACTCAGAGGGATGGAATCTTCTCTGAAAATGCATAGAAAACCTCAGAATGGCTCTTTGCAGACTCAAAATGAAAGAAGATATCCACACAAAAAACTTAGGAAGAATTATTCTTCAAGGCACTTTACACTGCAAAATATAGCAAGTAAGTCCTGTGAGAGTTGCCTGGGGTGCCAAGTCTGCCTAAGACAAAAGGTCAATCATGAAAACTGGAAAATGCATGACTTTCACACAACCTCTGGCATCCAATTGAGCTATATATCCAAAATCTACAGTTTGAACAGAACTTTAACATCTTGGATAGGATGTTCTGGCTCTTTCATGCCAAATCAGTTCTCTTTCTGTTAGGTGGCCTGGAAGCAGCTGCTAAAATTTGCAACATCAAAACTTGGTTTTGGTTGCTTTATAAATGTGAGAGGAACTAATGTTTCATTTAAAGTTAACTAAATCTCTTTGGACTTCTGCGTGCACAGATTTTGGGCTTAACCCATGGAAAGGAATATAAGAGTAGCAGAAAAAAACCCCAAAATTAAATAGACTGGGAGAGAGGGATGAAGAAAATGAAGTGAAATGAAATATTTGTTAACTGATTCTTAAAAGCTTTTAAGGAAAGTTAGGTGAAATCTTAAGAAAGAAACAGCAAAGGCAAGACAGCAAGTCAAGGAAAGCAAAGCAGCAGGAGAAACAGAGACTAGGCATTGACTTTTTCTTTGTCAAGCTATTACTGTCTCTCTGTGGCAGAAGGACTGGAAGAATAAAAGTAAATGTCAGATCAGTTATGCTGATTTCTGTCTATTGCAGGTATTTTTCTGATCTTCATTACCATAGTATCATAACACTTTCCCATCTAACTATTTATCCTCACGACACCTCTCTGAGGAAGGGCACTGCTATTATTCCTATTATACAGCTGGAGTGAGCTTGGGTAATGGAGCATATTCTTAGCTGGCATAAATTGTCACAGCTCCATTAACTCTGGTGTGAGAGGACTTCATGGAGTTTAGGATCTGCCACTAAATGAATCTCCCTTCCCCCTGGAAGCCTGGGGAAGAGAGAGACAGCAAGCCCTCAGGTTTTCCAAGCTCTTAACTGCCTCTCTGCCCATCCTGCTTCTGTTTGGATAATCTGTGATCTTTGGGCCAAGACCTGCTGGCTTTATTCTTGCAAGAAAAGTCAATGAAGTTTACGTGAAATTATTCACATAAAGCCTGCAGGACAGAGCTCGTTAGGTGGCATGGATTGTGCACCACAGAAAGGCTGAAACTGTGGGAACACCCCACACTCCATTCCTGTAATTCTCTCTGACTTTGGAGAATTACAGGAATGGAGCATGGAACTGTCAAGCAACAGTGCAGGGTGGAAAACAGAAGGAGCACAGAGAAATGTGCAAACACACAGGGATTCTGATGTGGAATTAAACCCCAACGTAGCAAGAAAGTTTGAATAAAAATCACACAAATTATTTACTTTCCTCAAGCCTAATTCAAACAAATCAACAAGACAAGAAAATTGAAAGGGGAAAGACAGTGAGCTGTGTTTCTCACAATACAGGTGTCTCAACTCTAATGAGTCTACAGGATTTGAGCTGGTATCATGAATATCACCAGGGGTGATTATAGCTTGTAAAAGTAGACCAGAGAAAGAGACGTGCCTGTGTGTGTCTTGGGCTGTAATTAAAGCCATAAGCCATCAGCAGCAAAGAGGCCAGCTGCAGCATTTCAAACCTTTCCTACCCTAGCATTAAAAATAGATTGTGGCACAATAATAATAAAAAAATGCCTACTCAAAATAATTCCAATAAAAAAAAAATTTGCACATCTGATTACTATAATTGATTTCTCTTCTAGATATGAATAAATGACCCAGGCTAAATGCCAGTTCCTTGCAAAGAATTTCATTTAAGCTTCAGTGAATTGAAAGGCTCAACCAGACTCAACATTTCCAACTTCCTAGCAAGTAGCAGAAAATCTACCTGACAGTTGCCATGGAAACACGAACAGGAAGAGCTAACCACCAGCCTATAAATCCACAGAGAAACCTTTCTTAATTGGAAGGCCTTTAACCCACACATTTTTCTCATAGCTGCAGAGCTTATTTCTAAAGAGATTATTAAATTCCTCAATTGACTTATGAAGGATGCTTCCCACTATATTACTGTGCTCTGGGTTGCTCATTCTTTATATCTGTTTCCAAAATTACAAAGCAGAGCTAGGATGATAAAAGTTAACACAGATGTTTCAATGAAAAATCCATATGATGTTCTGAAAATAACTTCAGTGGTAATGTTCTACTAAAAAAAATAACCAACCAACCAAAAAAACCCAACAAACAACACACCAGAAAACTCACCATAAAAATAATAAATTCAAGAATTGACATGGCATTAAAGAGATGAGACATCCCAACATTCTCTGCTTTGGGTTCTAGGAATTTTTTTTTTTTTTTAATGGAAGAATTTCAGTGGGAAATATAACTGAAAATATGTGAGGAATCATTGCTTAAGTCTATGAATGCTAATTATACAAATGCCCACACACAAGCACACATTATCACACTATCAAATATATGTGAAAATAAGCTAATCTTAAAGAAAATATGAACAGAATTGCTCATCCTTATGTCATTTCCTTCAGAGTTTTGAAAATTCCGTCGATATTTTGGCAGAGAGATCACACATTAAGTAGTTTCTGTGCCTTGGCTTTCTGCAACGTCATTCTCCTATCCAGAGTTGGCTGAGCTTTTTGAAAGGCTGGCAGCTATTTGGGGCTGAGACTGTTGCCTCATTTCTAAGAAATTCAGCAGCCCCATGTAGTTAAATGCATTTCCCTTCTCCCATCTCTTCTAACCAGAGAGACAATAATCAGCCACAGGCTCAGAAAGTCTTATTTGGTAGAGTTTTTCTAAGAAATTCAGCAGCCCCATGTAGTTAAATGCATTTCCCTTCTCCCATCTCTTCTAACCAGAGAGACAATAATCAGCCACAGGCTCAGAAAGTCTTATTTGGTAGAGTTTTTATAGATAGTCAAATATTTGTTTTGTTGGTTAAGTGGAAAGACTCCTTTTTTCCCCTGCATTATGCCACATTTCAATATTTTTATTCTTCATCTCCAGATTCTAAGGACAATAGGAAAAAAATGCACTATGCACCAAGAACTTATTCTTAGTTCAGTCAATTGGAGTACAATTGGGTCCTGCTGATTTCAATGGAATTAGGATTCTGCTCAGTTTGTACTTGGAAATAGATAGAAAGAGGGGAGAGAAGAGATGGAGAAAAGCCTTTTTTGCCATATTTTTTTTCTCTTAAGCCTACCTGGATTTTGGATTAAATATTTAACCCTTGTCCCCCCAGTATCATGCATCTCTTTGAGAAACTGAAGCATGCTAGGGCAGGTGGGGCAGCAGCCACAGATGCTCTTCCAAGGTTACTCTGATGCCAAAAATACTGGTGCAGCAGTGTGGAATGGGATCCAGCATGATGCCAGGGTGAGAGCCACATGCTCATCACCTCCACCATCCTCTGTCTCCTTCTGCAAACAGCGCTACACTTTGAAGCCAGAAATTCTGGAAGGTCCCACTACTGGGAGCACCAGAAGAAGGAATTAAGGCCAGGGCTGGAGTAAACCTGTTGCCATTTACCAGCTGGGTGGAACCAACTTTCAATGGGATTTATTTACTCTGGGTGACCCTCATGTCAATCCTACATGCAACATCTGGTACCAACATCCTTGTGCAAACCCCCAATTTTAAGGAGAGTCCCTTTACCCAAGGGACATTTATGCCCTTAAATTTTTGAGCCTTTACATGGTATGTCAGCAACTATATAGGGGAGAAACCTGGATGTTTCAAATGAGTTTAAAACAACAAAGGACTCTCCCTTCCTATGCCTTCTGTGGTAGTTTTAGAAGAAAATCTGAGTTTACCTAGAAATCATCCAGGGAATTCTGAGACTGGTGACTACTGGGCAGAAAAGATTCTCCCACAATGAGGATTAGATAAGAGATACATAAATTACTTAACACTCAGAGGGCAAAACGCTACCACTAAAGTGCTTGCACTCCTCCTTATCAAATCACCTCAGTTTTAGCTTGACTTGTCTTCCTCCTTGTACCATTTTCTATCCCTGAGCCTCTCTTGAATGAGTACAGCCACAGTATTTGCCAGCTGTGTGCATAGTAAGCAAATGGCCAAATGGGTCTGCTTCATGGAAAAAAAATGCCACATATTTTCAGGCACGTGAGGTTTGGAATGCATTTTTTACGTTACAAAGGATTAAAACATGACTCTGTTTCTCTACCTGCCCTAAATGAAACTGAACATTCACACAATGTTACCACACTACTTGCATGAATGGGACTGACTGAATTTCATTTCTTAGTGCCAAGTAACACTGTGTAAATACTTTGGAGTAAATTAACATAATGAACACTGTATTCTGCTGCCTGAATGATTGTTTTCCTCCCCTCCCCATATCGCTGTTATTATTAGAATTGTTGTATGACTGGGAGAATCTTTCAAGGGACAAGCTAGCTTTGCTTAACGACTGCTTCTCCAAGTCCATCAGGCTGGCAACTGCAAGCCTATGATTAGCTTAATAAAAGTTAAGGGAAAATTATAAAGTGAATGGAAAATACTAAAGGTGCTGTGAAACAAAACCATAATTGGGTAGCAATACTCCAGTGATGACAGCTAGAAAGCATCTGCTCCCTGCAGCATCCTAAAGTGCTTGCAAAGTCTGCAGAATTCTACAGAAAAATCCACAGCCATGTAGTCTCCATGCCTACAGGGATTTACAATACCCTGGGGAGTTTTTAAGGGATTTTTAAAGTGACTTAACTTTTATATATCCATTTTTTTCCCCTAGCTGTCTGTCTTGTTTTCAAATGTGGGTGGTGTGTTCAGCAGATTGCTGTTTTCTAGTGCTCTCTGTACCTGTCTTCTACCATGGAGGATACAGGGACTCCATAAAGAAGACAAGATTTCTGTTCCAAAGAACTTGTTCTCAAAGGCCCAGACTCTCAGGCCATCTGATACCTTGGAAGTGTTTTTCCTTTCTGTGCAAGCAACGGGACTTGAGGGAACAGCATGAAGCTCTGTCAGGGGAGGTTTAGGTTGGGTATTAGAAAAAGGTTCCTCACCCAGAGGATGGCTGGGCACTGGAACAGACTCCTCAGGGCAGTGGTCACAGCACTGAGCCTGACAGAGTTCAAGAAGTGTTATGCCAACACTCTCAGGTTGACCTTTGCAGGACCAGACTTTGATGATCCTTGTGGGTCCCTTCCGACTGAAGATATTCTATGATTCTATTGTATTTCTTAGGCTATTTCCCAGCCAGAAACTCCAATTAATTCTTTATCTTGCACGTCATCGAAAGAAAATTACGTCCATACACTCCTTTTAACCATATATGGTTACTTGGCTTATATCCACATCTGCAGCACGTGTGCTGTCAAGATCTCTAGATTGTTTTAAGAACTTTTAGCTCACCAGCCAACATATGGTGGTAATCTTCATTTTGGCCCAGATTAGTAAGGAAGTCCAGGCAGCTTCATTTTTTCTCTGTTAATCTGAGAAACAAAAATCCTGTGTTGGATGCTGTTTCATGACAGGGAATGAAATTTCAGTGTTTGCTTTCCTTTTTTTCATCAACACTGAGCCGCTAGCAGAAATCCTATCAAAGCAAAGGAATGTGATGCATATAAAAACAAAGGAAGCCATAGCCTTGGAGGTCTCTAAACTCATCTCAGAACCCATCACTGAATTATCTGGGAGAGGAATTCCACTCATTCTCAGGACTGGGCAGTTTTTGAGTTCTGGATTGCAGGTGCATTGGCCATTAGCACTCAGGAATTGATGTGAATGGGTTAGGCTACAATGGCTGAGCTGCATAAGTAGATTATTAACTCTCCTTAAATCTTCACCTGGCAGAAATTATTTCAGTCCTACAATATTTCTGATGGAAAGAGAAGCAGGGAAGCACCTCCTACCCCTCCTTCTTCACTGCCCTGGGTGTCTGCAGAATTGTTCCTCTCACATATTGTCACTCCTCTCTGCTGATGGGTTGCTGATGTGCTCAGCAGTTTTTCCCCTGTCTTATCACAGAGTCACTGCCACCATCACTGATGGGCTCAGCCTTGGCCAGTGTTGAGTCCCACTGATGTTGGCTCTGTCAGACATGAGGTAAACTTCTGGCAACTTCTCAAAAGCCACCCTTTTAACCCCTCTGCTACCAAACCTTTCCCAAGCAAACCTAATACAACTGTCTAGACTTTCATCCTGCCCTCCAAGATACAAATCCTCAACAGGAAGGAAATTTTCCCTGTTATTTCAAGCTGAGATTCAATTGTATTTGTATATTTCAAAAGCACCAAGTACATGGACTAGCGTTAATAATTTTTCCTATAAATAAGAACATGAGAAAGATTTACAGTGGCAATTGTTAAAAAAAATCATAAATAAAAAGATGAAAAAATAATGTGATATACATAGAAGCAATTGTTTATGATAATTATGTTTTGTTTCCTGCTATTAAATATTTGGCTGGGTCTCTATCACTTCTTGCACAGAAAAGTTGTCTACTAGCAGTAATTATAATTTTTTTTCCAGGCTAATATTTGAATTGGAGTCTCAGATATTCACTTTTTTATTACCTGACAGGTGACTTCCACAATAAGTTTACATTTCTCTCTCTTGTCCTCAACTGCAGTTCAGCTGTGTTTGATATTTTCAGTGCCATTTAATACCTTCTGCTGCTAATGCCTACAAAATATGTAGAATACTTCCAGATTCTGTGTTTAAATAGTTCTCTTCCATAAACAAGGTCAGGCACAAGGCTCCAGGAAAGAAGGAGCAAGGAGGCTGACTGATTTTTCAAGGCTGAAATTTTTATAATCATAGAATAATTGGCGTTGAAAGGAATCTTTAAAGGTCACCCAGTTCAACCCCCCTGTAATGAGCAGGAACATCTGCTGGACCAGGTTGCCCAGAGTCCCACCCAACCTGACCTTGAATGTGTCCAGAGGAGGGGAATCCACCACCTCTCTGGGCAACCTCTCACCATCATTATATGGTGGTGCTTATGTCTATTCTGAATTTACCCTGTTTTGGATTAAAACCATTACCCCTTGTCCTGTCACTACAGACTCTGCTAAAAATGTTGTCCCAATTTTTCTTTTTTGTCTCCTTGAAGCCCTGAAAGGCTGCTCTAAGGTCTCACTGGAAGTTTCTCTTCTCCAGGCTGGAAAACCCGTTATCCCATTTTTTCCTCACAGGAGAGTTGTTCCAGACCTCTGATCACTGTTGTGTCTCTCCTCTGGACATGCTCAGGTTCAGAGCAGAGTAAAGAGTAGGATAGTTTGGTTCACAAAAGGATCATTTAAGAGCTGATACTATAAAGAAACTTTAGATATTAATGAGAATATGGTCATTCAAGGAAGGTCAGATGGACTATGAGAAGATAAATTTTGGAGATTAGTAATCATTTCATGTGAGAACATTTACTCAGTCTTTTAAAAATTTAATGAAATGCACTAAAACCAGCACGTACAGGAGAATAAGAGTAATGCTGAACATTTTCTTACAAATACACAAAATATGTTCCTGGCCTGTAAGATGCCACAATCTGTATATATATACCTTTGATGAAAAGATGGAAAATTGCAATTTGCTCCTGTTGGAGCTCTGTAGCATTCCTCCATTTTACTCTCAGCTTTCTGAATGCTTTCAAGTGATCTGTCTAAGGAAATCAATGGCTATTGACAAGTTCTCTAATTACATTTACAAGCCAAGATTCTTAGCCCTCTGACACTTCTTTAAGCGATTACATACCTTCTAACCTCTTTTGCTAATGATCACCAATGTATGGATCTGAGGCAAAAATCAAATTATGTCAAAAAACGCCCACTTGCCTTCTGCACAACAGTGCTGTTACTTGGGATCTTTGCACTGTCACAGCAACAAAAGAGCTGATGGGTGGAAAATGCAGCTGATCATCACAAATCTTTCTTCCAAATTCATGCTAAGTTTGCCATGTGGGTTTGGCAGGGATGATGGAGTTTGAACGGGGTTCACAGGTCAGTTTTAAAACAGGCTGGCCAGTCTTTTTGTCTGACAGATCTCTCTGTGGCTGGAATAAATAACCAATGAGGAAGGAACACAATAAACAGATTAAATATTTTCACACATTTCCTGCCACTTAGGATGTAGCCTGAAGCACCAGAGCTGTGCTCCTTTGGCATTGCTATCTCTGCTGTCCTCAGTGTAGCCATTTGTGTTGTATGAAACTTAAATATTTTCTTAAACAATGAAAAATAAGACATTTGCTATGTAAGTAGGATACTGAACCAGGGCTTGGGACAAAGGTCACAGTGTTTATTTCATTAAATATTTAAATTTCAGAGGTGAAATGAAACTTTTCAGTAGTCCTTTTACTATCTGAAGGGAGCCTACAAGAGAACTGTAGAGGGACTTTTCACTTGAAGTTTTTAATTGTAGTATTGACAGGATGAGGGGGGATGTCTTTAAATGGAAAGAGGGAAGGTTTAGATCAGACTGGGAGGAAATTATTCCCTGTGAGGGATGTGAGGCCCTGGCACAGATTGCCCAGAGAAGCTGTGAGTGCCCCATCCCTGGAAGTGTCCAAGGCCTTGTTAGACAAGGCTTGGAGTAACCTGGGGTAGTGGAAGGTGTCCCTGCCCATGACTGGAGGACAGGATGATCTTTAAGGTCTGTTCTAACACAAACCATTCTATGACTCTATAAATCTATGTTTCTATGAAAAAATTCAGCAGATCCATGCCCAGTACATTGGAGTCAATGGCTGAGTCACAGTCTGCTGGTGATGTTGGAGTGAAAACCCATATGGAGAATTGGAAGTGGACACCTTGACAGCTGCCAAAAGCTTTGGCCATTCTGATATGCAAGCAACCCGGAAGTGGACACCTTGACAGCTGCCAAAACCTTTCACCTTTGGGTAGCAGAATCATGGTACAACAGTTGTCTGCTTTGTCAATCTAGTTTGTCAAATTAGATGATTTAATTTATTGGGAAGAAAGAATCTGAAAAAATAATTTGGGGCCTCATTAACTTTAAAAAAGAGTCTGTATTTCTGGTAAACTTAATATTCATTCATAGGGGAAAAAATATGCTTGCAATATCAATTCATGTTTTATTGACAAGTATTCCAAAACCTCTTTCAAAATATGGGCATGAAAACTCTATTCCTGCATGGTTCTCAGGTGAAGTGACTTTTCTACTGATCACTGTCCTTCTGAGACTCATTACCTTCACCTAAATCCAACAGAAATACACTAAACTGCAAATGCCTCAGCTCTGAGTCAGTGGAAAGAGTGAAGCCTGTGCAACAGATGATCAGAGAAGCACAAATATCCAGAGTACCTGGCAGCATCTGCTACCAGAAACAGTTCCTGCACCCCCTAACAACTGCTACTAAAGCCCTTTCTGTTTAGTAACTCTAACTACCTGACAGCATCTCGTGCTCTGTGTGCAGACTGCTGATTCCATTTGCCATAAATGAAGATATTGTGTAGGAGGAAAAATAAATTGTTACATGCCTTTGGGTTTCATTAGATTTTCTTTTCTCTCCTACGTGAAGGCTTTTGTAAAATTCCAAAGGAAGTGCTTTTTTAAAATATTTTTTATATTATTTTAAACATAAACAGTTGCTTCAAACAGATACTGAATATTCAAAATAGAATGCAAAACAGTTTCATGAAGCTGGAGGATTACTAAGCTGCATTGGAAACTTCCTCCACAGCTACCGGTATGTGCTGCCAATAAATCACAGGTGTCCAGAGTCCATAAACAGGTGTAAGAAATAAAATATGACATGTTTGATAGCTTTGAGGTGTGCAAACCTAAGTGTGTGTTCCTGCACACTTGGCAAGACTACTTTTCTTTTCAGAGATGTGCAAGGCAGAAACAAAATCCACCCCTGCCATAAAGCTGAAAAGAACCTCTGTGTTATGAGGGAGACTCTGTGGACTCTGCAACTAAGCTCTCAGTCTTTCACAAATGGGTATTTTGTGCTCTCGTTTCCTTCAGCTGGTGAAGGGAACAAGGGAAAAGTGATAAAGAGGTAAGGGCAGTTAGCAGCCTGCTCTGAGACTTGACAACCCAGTGAGTGGAGGGAGATGCAAAAGGGGAAGAATTTGGGCCAAAGCTATTCTCCATTTTAAGTGAAAAAATTATATTGCCTGAGTATTTGAAATGTCACTGTTTCAATAAATTTTTTTTTCATCTTATGCTATCTGATCAAAGGTGAAGACCACCTCAAATGCAAGTTAAATGTTAATGCTTTTTCTTTTCATACACTGGCTTTCTGAACATTTACAGAGCAGCTTTGTTTCTTTGCATTCCAATGATATGTTGAGCCATTTCAAAAGAAAACAAAATCAATTAAGAACTTCACATTCTGGTTTAGATTGGTCTATTTTAAATGCTGCACACTGTGGCCAGGGTGAAGACCAGATGGGTCACGGTTCCTGTGAGCCTATAATTTGCTGTCTTATCTCCAGAGTCGGGCATGTACTTTTTTCCTTGAAAACTCCAATTTGTCTCCGTTTTGGTGAAAATACTTTTTTGCAGATTGGATGTGAGGCTTTGTGTCACCTTCGTCTCCCTTAGATGTATTACCTCTAATCGAAATTTTCAATTCTGTTCACCTCTTGTATTTAATTCTTTCACACTTTCCTGTTGCATCCCCATTTTAAGAGTCAGTTTGGAGCATCCCACTAAAGTGTCAGCTCAGAGTTAATCTCAGGTTTATCTTGAGATTCAATCCCAGTCGTCAGAGATTATTTTTTTCATGGATTAGACTCACACCACCTTTAGCTCAAGTTGTTTTTAATTTACTTACTAACATATCCTCCTGGTCAAGTATATTCTACCCCATGACAAAAAAACAAGCAAACAAATAAACAAACACACACAATGTCTTTGAAACAAGTGAAAAAGGCTGGTTTTTTTCACTGCTTCTTATAGGGTCTTTCACATGCCCTCTGTAAAAGTTTGGCTCACGACCCTGCTGGATTTAACACAGATGCACAGACTAGCTGGAAATGGGAAATTAACACTCAGCTTGGGAAATCTCTGACACAGATCTGAGTTCCTAAGGCTTCTTTTTCCTCACTGAACACCCTCCTGTTTCAGTGCAGGTGTAAATCTGGATAGCTAACACTACATGCTGCCCTTCTCTATTAGAGGCACCAAGTCACACCAGCCTTTGGTCTATCTGGACCCTACTGGGTCCAGAGTTTCTCAAGAAGTTTATGCAAATTAAACAATAAAACATAACCATTTTACTTTTTTATTTTTTCTGGTTTTGTGTTACTTTATTTTATTTTGTTTTATTTATTTATTCCCATTATATTGCATAATATTTTCCATTACTCTTGTTGCAAGGCTGTGTAATAAGCCAACATGTAGCACACAGAGAAAGGTCTTTGCCAGATTTCCAAGACACATCTGTTGGGAACTTTGTTTTTTCCTGTGTACATGGACAGTAAATATGCCTGTTCCTTTGGTATGGAAATCATCTTCAGGCTGTACCATCAATATTCATTCCATATCACACCAATTAACAAACTGTGAATAATTGGGAACTAAACATGAATGCATGAAGGACCATGATCACCCAGGTAGTGACTAATAGGGACTTGTTTGAAGTAATCACATACAGATTTAATTTTAATATGGTTGATTTGTTTTTGGTTTTGTTTTTTTTTTTATTTTCCAGAAAGTTGTCTCAATGTTAATTAAACAATTTAGCCCATATTAAATTTTTTTAGAAAAGTGTAATTGTTTTAAAAAGCTGCCTTTAATCACAAGAATAGGTCATTTAATCAATAACAAAATGCTTGATTTTGCCAGCATCGTACTCTGTATATAATATGATGTTCTAAATACCTTTTATACATTTTGATATAATCAAAATGATGCTTTATATTTCAAAGAGTTACTCATCTGCTTGAATAACACTGTAAAAAGAAAAAGAATTAAAATTACTAAACAAACCTAAAACCCTCAAAAAATTACTTTCCTGCATTTTTTTGTATTTTAATTTCACATCAGCATCGTCTTTGAAATTACAAGGTGAAAGAAGGTAAAGAGCATGAATAGCTGTCTCTTGTGGCCTTTTTAGAACTTTGAGGAGAGTCTTGATCTAAATTGGACCCGAGAATCATCAATTTTGATACAAGAATATTGACCAGCCTCAAATGATGTTACAATTTTTAGGAGTCCCAGCTGATGCTCAGCACAGTTCAGAATGTAACAAGGTTAAATGAAGCAGTTTTGTGCTTTTCGTTTGATTATTTTCCAGAAAATTACCTGCAAAGAATGACATCTGATATGATGGGAATCTCTCTCTAAATAAATACTTTGATGTAGAAATTATTTATCGTATTTATTTAACTAATCAGTATTTCCCATTCTTACTGGCTTGACATTTAAGCAAAGTACAAGTCTCAGTTGTGGCTGTAAAGAATCACTATGTCTCACATTTTTACCAGGAGTCATTCAAATTATTTTAATGGCACAACAGTTTGAATCAAGAAACTTTGTGAGCTGCAGTCTATGAGAAAGACTACTTTTCCCCCCTCTTTTTTCCTGTTTTTTTTTTTAATTTTATTTTTAAATGATGGTTTCTAATTTACAACTTCAGAGTAGATTCTTTTATTTTTTTCCTTTAGATTTTTTATATTATATTTTACATTCTGTATTATATGTAATATTATATATTGTACTTTCAATATTTTAATGTTTTTATTATTTTTATTTTAATATCATGTTCTGTATTGTATATTTCATTTAATTTCAACCCCTTATTTAATTTAATTTAATTATCTTAGTTTGGATTTTGGTGTGGGTTATTTGCTTTTTTTTTCCAGCTGCAGTGATTCAAAGACATTGCCCTGAAAAGACAGAGTTCTTCCAGTTATAACATGGTCAAATAATGATGTTTCATCTGTTCCACTTTTGGAAAGTAGGAATATAGATGTGCCTGCTTTTCCAAAATATCATAATGTTTGATTTCTTTCAAATGAGCTTTCATATTGCAATACCTCCCAACAATCGTTTTATTTAATACTTTCATTTGTTAAGACTTTGAGGTCAGAGATATATAGCTGATACTGAAATAAATCCAGAGCACTCACCTGGAGCTTACAGTGCACCTCCCTAGCAGCACTGGCTTTAGTAGTACATAATTAAGCCAGAACAAATGGGCAAACTTCATAAATTTGGGGAATATTGCCTTCCCAAGAAAAAGGAAGCCTTGAGAAGAGATCTGAAACAGAATATAGAAGAATCCCTTTGCAGTTTTGTTTTCTTATCTGACTCTAATGAGTCAGATGTGTATTTATATTTCATGAGGCCACATTTGAATTATCAGGTAGTGTCCAGCAGCACAGTACCAGAGCTGCAAGGAAGGACTGCTGGAAAATGTGGATCCAGACTTGGGGAAGAGGCTGGCAGGATGTGCCAAGCTGCAGAAATTATCAGGGCAGGATGAAATGTTAAATAGGAAAGCAAATTGCAACTACTCCTGACAGATTCACCAGCAGGAGAGGACGCCGGGAAGCAGGAGGTCACAGCAAAGTGAGGGGTTTGGAAGAGGTGCTGTAGAATAAACAGCAAGAAAATGTCAAAGAAAACCAGCTGCTTGAGGAATGAGAACATGTACAGACCCAGACAACAGCCAGCATTTAGAAATGAATGCTGTTTTGCAGGAGTTTTCAGCCCTGAGTCGCAGGGACAAGCAGAACATCTCACGACTCGGTGCCCAGGAGAGCAGGCAGTGACAGGGCTTGCAGGGACAGGCAGCACCTTTCAACAGGCCAGCACAGACAGACACAAAAACAGACAAGTTCTTGTACTCCCAGACCTTCTTCCAGGGGACAGAGCTGGCAGTGACATAGAGGAGCTCTGCATGGGGCTTGGCTGAAGAATGCTGAAGTAAAGAAATTATTTTTTCATTAAAAAATAATGAAGTGCTTATAAATTATAGACAAAACATAGATCACTTAGGAAAAAAAGTGAATGGGAAATGTAAATACATAGAGGAAAGACAAATATAATTGAGAATGCATAGCATGAAACTAATTCTGAGTAAAGAATTACATGATCTGAAGTTTATCTGGATCTGATCAAGTCTGTTATAGTTACAGGAATAAAAAGGCAATATTTGGTTTAAAAACATGTTTAGCCTAGGTTTGATTCAGAGAGTGTACAGACTGAAGAAACCTAGAAAATGTAATAATGCAAATATAAGAAACAATTATCCAGTCTCAGAAATAATAGAGAATAAATTTGCAGGGACTGCAGCAAAGTATGAGGCATTGCAGGAAACCTTCAAGGCTATCAGTGCAAGATGGGATGGGAATTACAAAATATCTCCACTGCATCTTTTTCATTTAAATGAGAACTTTCTGTAGCTGATGATGTAGTGCTTAGAGGTACTGGCTCCCAGACTGCAAATTATGATAACCTGACGTGATTCATGATTGCAGAGAGGTGTAGAAGAAAAAATGATATGTTGAACTCTGGATTGCTGGGGTTAGTGATTGATGGCTCATCCCTACAAACATGAAGGAGTAACATCCCTACAAACATGAAGGAATCCAGGGGCAACAGGGCAGGGGGAGGAAAGCCAGTGCTTCACTCAGAGAAAGGATGTCCTGCTTTGGTTCCTCCTGGGGCTGTCTCCAGAGGAAATCACCCCCATGGACTGGAGAGGACACCCATCATGGGCCAACAGCTTCTGGATCACCTTGCAGACTGGCAGGATCATGGAACTCATGATCCAAATCAAAGGAAGGGACACCTGGCCTCATGCAGGATGGAAAACGGCATTTAAATAATCAATTACTATTCCCACTAATATGAGTTTGCATTATTGAGGAATTTAACTTGAAATTAAGTTGATTAAATATGTCTCAGAATTAGAGACATATTTAACCAACAAGGTATTACAGAACTCTAAATAATAGGGATGGTCTGCAGCTTCATAGAACTTGAAAGCATGAGAGAATTATGCATCCCAAAGTGATATGAGCCATCCAAATATACCTGTGAAATTGTCTGGGAAAAAAACCCAACGTTATGTTTAGAGTGTTTCTAGTTAAAATTTTGATATCTCAAAGAGACTCAAAATTTGTCCTTACAAACTTAGCCTTTAGAAACTGCAGTGAAAAGTTATTTTGTTAAAAAGGAAAAGAAAAAAAAAATAAAGGCAAAAAAAAAGCATAGTTCTTTCTGGTTCCTCTCATCCTGCAGCAGAAGCCTGAGCAGATCTTCTAAATACACTCAAAACCACTGGTAAAAGAGTACACCGAACCTGTACTGTTGCCAGCTTTGATGCCTTTGGGATGCATCTGGCATGCAGAGTGGTGTTGCCAGGTTTTGGCAGAGCAATTTCTCCTTACTGTCACAAAATACTTAAGCCATCAGCCCTCCCTCTCCTGCCCTGAAGGAAAGTGCCAGGACATGAGCCAAGCCCAGGTTATGTAAGGGAGAACCTGCAGAGAGGAAAAAAAAAGATTGTGAAGAGCCACTAAATATCAATGAGCAATGATGGAGAGAGAGGCAGAAATGCTTCTCAGGAGCATTTCCAGTATCACTCCTGACAAACTTAGTGGCCATTGCTTGATTTGTGCTATAATAAACTGGAACCCTGAATTAAAACTTGCCCAGAGAAGCTGTGACTGCCCCGTCCCTGGAAATGTTCAAGGCCAGGTTGGGCTTGGAGCAACCTGGGATAGTGGAAGGTGTCCCTGACCATGGCAAGGGGGGCTGGAAGGAGATGACCTTAAAGGTCTTTTCCAATCCAAACCATTCTGTGCTTCCACGAAAAAAAATAGAAAAAGAAGAAATGGAGGACAGATGTGAGGTGGTAACACAAAGAAAAATGAATAAATAAACAAGCAAAAAACGTACGGTGTTATAAATGTCTCCTAAAGTCATGATCCTAAGAAACCTTTATCACACACAGGCCATTTTTTTTTACCCTGAAGGTGATGTAAATTACTTCTTGCTAGGAATGCTGGGCTTTAATATAATTTGAAAATAGACCTCTTAAATAGGAAAAAATTATGAAAAAATCTGAGTGTCTTGGAAAACAGAGTTTGGTCACCAGTCTGGCAAGTTGGTGGCTCTCCTGAGCCAGAGTTCATTTTGGCATTTTCAAAGGAAAGAAATGTGAAAAGCTATGACAAAAACATCTTAAGGCCAGCACCATGAGGGTGGTGGAAATTTTTTAACAGTGGGGTAAGAAATAGCAATATTTAAAGCAAGGCACTTATGAGCAGATGGATGAAGGGAGAGGAGCTCTGAAACAGTAAATGAGCAAAGATAGGCACTAAAATGGACAAAATCAGTGCTCTGCTCATTTTTCCAGTGTGAAGGTGAAACAAAGCTGCTATAAAGTAGTTGAACAGGCCACTGGCCTTTGGCTGCTCTGTGCTTCACATAAAATAGAGAGAAAACAGTGACAGGACTTGGCTTATTATATGTTGTAATAGCTCAGAATTTTCCAAGCTGCAGAAGATCAAGCATTCATTAGTCTTATTTTCGTTCCTTCAAGTCCTTCCTTTGGTGTCTTTTCCCTCTCCCAGAGATTAAACAGACCAGAAACCAGAACAGCCATCCAAGCCCTGCTCTCACCCCACTCATGAGTGGCACATGCAGCCAAACCACAACTACTCTCTGGATCTTCACCTGAGGTGAAACCTTTGAAGACCTAATTTATCACATCAAAACTGCAGCTATTTTCTCTCTCTGGCCACCCTCTCAAGCTATGCCACTCAGCTCCGCCCTCTCCCCCTAAGAGGCTCAAAAAAAGGAGGAAGAAACTGTCATTTCTAGAAAACCTGGCAGAAACGTTAAAGGAGGAGAGGGGGGATTCTGGCAGCTCCAGCACCTCCCATTTCCATCCCTCCCACTTTTGTGTTCCTCTCCCAACCCGTCAGATCACACAGGAGACAACAATAAAGAAGAAGGAGTTTTCCACCCTCCATGGCACCTTCCCTGTCACCATTGCAGGAAGAGGTTATTAGAGTGATAAATCATGCAAACCCAAATCAGCCAAACAAAGCTATAAAAAAACCAGCAGAGACAACAGAATGGGGAGGGGAAACTGTGGGGAGAAGTTAAATAACCTATTGTCCAGAAGAGAAAAGAAAATAGATAAAATCACAACATAGAACAAAAAAGACTCAAGCAGGGAGGTGCTTACAAATCACAGGCTTCACGAACAATGAAATCTATAAAGGAATATAAAAATACACTCTGCATTTCTAGTCCTGTTTTATTTCACCCTGCTTTGAAGACTGCAGCTAATTTAGTGAGTTACTGGGCACCTCTGCCTTCACTTTTTTTCCACTGCAAAGTAAGAATTAGAGGGAGGAAAGATAATGAACTCATCTAAATGGATATTGTGATATTGTGGCTTGATTTCAATGGATACAGATATGTTAATGAACAAAATGACCTAAAATCTTGCATGTGGGTGGATCACATAGAATCATTAGGGTTGGAAAAAAATTCTAGGATAATCAAGTCTAAGCATTAACCCAACACTGCCAAGTCCAGAACTAAACTATGTCCCCAGGTGCCACATCTACACATCTTTTAAATCCCTCTAAGGATTCTGGCTCGTTCATCTCCCTGGGCAACCTGTTTCACTGCTTATCAACCCTTGTGGTGAACAAAGTTTTCCTAATATCCAGTCTAAACCTACCCTGGCACAACCTGAGGGCATTTCCTCTTGTCCTGCCACATGTTAGCTGCGACACGAGGCCAACCCCCACCTCACTACAACCTTCCTTCAGGGAGCTGTAGAGAGCAATAAGGTCCCTCTGGAGCTTCTTTCCTCCTTTTCTCTCCAGGTTAAAATCCCTCAGCTTCCTCAGCTTCTTCTTATCAGACTTCTTCTCCTAATCATTGATAAGATTAAACTTTCCACAGCCCCCAAATTGGAAGGTCACACCCAGATTTCATTTTTGGATCTGTCCCTGAGCTGGGTGTGGGCACTGTGTCAGTACCACTTGGTATGACTCAAAAGCTGGTCAATTTTACTTTTCAGTGGCAGGGATGGTTATTCATCAGCCTTTCACCTTGTGCCACAGCCTTGCTTTATTTACTGGTTCTCAGGTGGCTGATAAGGACAGCAATGAGAGCACAGTAGCAAAGGTTGATTAATGCACACCAAGATATGGAAATGGAAATTAGGAGGAAACAAAAACTCCGAAGGTTTAAGTCACAGTGGCCTGATGTGTCTGAATTACAAAACAATAAGAAGTTGCAGAGCCAGTAGTCCAAAATCCCGAAGGCATAGGTAGTTGAAGGTGTAGGAATTACTGTCAGAAAGTAACGATAAAAATGGTTCAACTCACCGTAAGTTCTGTCTGTGCAATATAAAAAATTGAAACAAGTCTCAAAAGGGAAAAAAAAATCAGAAAAAAATATATGGAGTAAAGTTAAATTATGGGTTGCCAAATGTAGTTCTTGTGGAATAACCTGACTGTTTTTGATTTATTAAAAAATCCCAAACTACACTGATTCCCTCAGCAAAGGGGCATGAACCATACAAAAGTTAAAGCTGAAGGATAAACTAGGAAGCTGCTAGTGAAGAAGGAGAAATGTGGGGTTGCCCAAAGACCATTTTGCAACAAGCACTCCTGAGGCTGGAAATATTCAGCCTGAAGAATATTCAGGCTGAGAGATGAGCCTAAGAGCAATTCTAATTGATACTTTGACTAGGAATCCTGGCATAGAAAGTGAGTACATCAATGAAGCTCACTGATGACACAGAGAGGTTCAGAGCATCTGCAAGGAGCAACTGGGTGAACATGAAAACATGAGTGAGAGCAATTTAATGGAATTCAGTAGTACAAGGACATGCATCTGGGGGCCAACAGCAAAAATTCTTCCAGAAATGCCGTGTTCAGTTGGAAATGACCAATGGAAGCTGATGTGGTGGTACAAACAAATACTACTCAAATGTAATGCCATGGAACAAGGCCCTGCTGAGACAGGAGACAGCTCTTATATCTCAAAAGGAAGAAATCCAGTCGTCCAGTGAGAGGAGCAGTGTGGACACCTGAGGAAATTAGGTCTGGGAAAAGCTTTCTGAGTAACCATAACCTGTCATTAATTATCCTGGACTAGCTATTTCATACTCAAACTATTTTAATTGGAGTTAGTATTGTAAAAATGCTTCAGAAACCACATAAATATCTGAATAAAATCTAACATGGTTTGGTTTTGGAAAGCTCTGTTTTCTACAGCATAAAGTACCCAACAGGTCTTGACAGGCTCTAGTCTTAGCCCTGTCCCACTTATAGGTGTGCTGGGCTGCTTTGGATAAGTTGGTTATGGTTTTGCATTTCTGAAGAGGAGATGATGGTATTTTTTACCTGTATATTTAGAGATTCACTGCTAAATAATGGCCTCTTAGGTAATACTTTTGTCAGAACTGTAAGTATCTCAGTTATCTGTAGGGAATGTGATGTACCATTTAAAAGGATTTATTTCTTGAAGTTATTCCTCACCTAGCAGTCAAAGTACTTCCCTGGAACTTGTCCATATCTATCCAGACAAATAAAACAGGGTTAAAAATGGGAGGTTCAGCCCTCATGTAACCTACAAAATTCTCCATCTTGTGTTTTTGGTCCTGGGCTAATTAACCCTCTCCCAGTCACTGAACTTTCCCAGCAGTAGAAGGGATTCTCTGTGGAAGAATCCTAACCCCATGGGCAGTTTTGGTGACAATCACTGCATGTGGTGGGCTGAAAAATATGTGTGGTAAGAGTGTGAGGCATATAAAAGGTCTTGGCAGTAAAAAATGTTCCTGGGGCTGTTATATTGAGTTATATAGAGATCACCACAGTGTCCAGGGGCTGGCACTGCAGATGTCCTGGTTGTCCTGAGGTTGAACCCGAAATCCTCACCTGTGTTTCCTCAAAACATCCTGGGCTGGAGGACTGGTGGATGCAAACTAAGGTGTTAGAATCTAGATATATTGACTGCATTATCACATGCAAGAGATGTAAAAAGAAACCTTTAAAAAAGTAGTGAAAACCAGGAAAAATGAGCGTGACAGATATCAAAAGACTCCACTATTCTTTAAGCAGGAGGGGTAGATTTTAATGCCAGGCCTCAAGCAAGAGACTGCTTGCCTAATTACCAGAGAAAGTGAAAGCAGCTGCTGCTAAAGACTCCAAGTTAGAGGCAAATGGTGAACTGAGGCATGGAGAAGTTAAGTGGTTTGCCTTAGGCCATGGAGGGAAGTGGTGTCAGACCCAAGATTAAAAATCACAAGTTTTTCTCATCCATCTCCAAGCTCAGATCACTAAAGTGTACCATCTGGACATGCGTAGATAAGTATTTGGGTCTGTCTATCATTCCTATCCATCTTTAAAATAAACTTATATCCTCTTACAGTTTCATATAATGCCCAGGAAAATGCTATTTTATTTAAATGTAGTTTCCCGCACAGCTAATATTTCAGAAAAATAATTCAGGATTAATGTCATGCCACAGCCACTGGAAAACATTATGTTCCAGCAAGTAAGGATTTGGGGTTTTTTTTGAAACATAAAACAAAAGCTTTTTAGTGGAAAATGATAGAGAAATAGATACAACCAGTTAACTTCAGCTTGTTACTGAAGTAGTTTTTTTTGAAAGATGGGGAAGAAGTGAAGTGAGATAGGAAACTTTTGTACTGCAGTAATTTAGCAAAGAGCAGCAACAAAAACAGCCTCTGCAAACACAGTAGAGAAGAGCAGCACAAAATAAACTCCGAGTAATGCTACGTCAAAATGCTCTCCATAGTTACATAATATTTTTATTTCTATTACCAATGTTGAGGCCTTTGTGGTCCCAAACCAACTTAAACTCACATGAAAAAGATCTAAAGCTATCTTTGCACCCAGCTTCTCAACCTTTTTGTTTTAGTTTTTCTTGAGAGTGACACATGCTGACCTCTTGTACCGCTTGGCAGCCTTTTGCTATTCAACATTTATAAGAACTCTTTCTTTTCCAAAATCTACAGGTATGATTTTTCCCTTATATTTAAAGTCCTTTCTTTATGACTTACATACTTTATGACATTCTACTAGGGTATAGCAAAGCCTTTGAACACAAATCAATTCTTATGGAAGGAGAGATGTTTGGATATTCTATTTAGATTAGCAAGGGGTAAGATCTGTTTACTTTCTCCATGAAACTTTGGGATCCAAAGGAAACCAAATCAAGTTTTAAAAATAGCATATTACCATAAAAATTTGATTTTCGTATTTGAGGTTCTCTCATTATGTAAATCTGGTAGAGACCTATTCTCATCTAAAGGTTCTGTGCCAGTTTTGGCTGGGGTACAGTTAATTTCCTTCACAATGGCTGGTATGGGGCTACATTTTGCGAGGTTCTCTCATTATGTAAATCTGGTAGAGACCTATTCTCATCTAAAGGTTCTGTGCCAGTTTTGGCTGGGGTAGAGTTAATTTCCTTCACAGTGGCTGGTATGGGGCTACATTTTGTATTTCTGCTGAACACAGGGTTGATACTACAGAGATGTTTTTGTTATTGCTGAGCAGGGCTTTCAAGTGGCTGCATGGGGCTTGGCTCCTGGCTGGGGTTAAGCCAGGCAGGTTCTTATGCAGAACACACAACTGTAGAGCTTGAAAATTGTCTGTGAGTGTTGAACACAGCATCACTTAGACGTGACATATTGATAGCTGATGTCAGGATCTCCCCACACTGGAGAAATAGCCAGTGACAGACTGGCAAATGCAACAACAAAACCATCTCCCTGAAAAGGAGGGGAGGATGCAGCTGGCAAAACCAGTGAGTTTTTGCAGTTCCCCATTATTTTATGTGACAGGTGGATTTTTGGCTATCTGCTCTGGGTAATAAAGGCACAGTAGCTCTACATGGATTGCTCATTTGGGCACATGTACACACACCTGCAAGCACACAGGCACACCACCTTTGATAAATGCAGGTACATAAACCCCAGTTCCAGGATGAAATCTCAATGCGGCAAAATGTTTCACCATTTACTCAAATCCCATTGCAGTATAAAGCCGTTGCTTAAGAAATTTCCAAAATTGTGGCTAGTACTATTATCACTGCAGTCAGTCTTCTTATTGATTTCAATAAGCTTTAGGTTGGTCCCTTGATACCAATATTCTGGATCTACGTCCAGAGATGGCATTGCAAAAACAAAGCCTAAGAATTTCTTCTCTCCCACAGTCCTCAAGAGATAAGTTCAGCTAATCACTGGATCAGAAACAGCAACACACAATTTTTCCCTTAATAAATTCAATGAACTGAAGCATTTTGTGAGTCAGAAAAGTGGTGTGAGGAAAAAAACAAAGCACCATCCACATATATTTATATATATACAAACACACACATATATATGCACACATATACTCTTCATCCTCCAAGCAGAACATTCTTCAAACTGTTAAAATAATTTATAAAATTGCCCTCATTGTTCCAGCATTTTAACGCCTTACAAATTATTATTTTCTGTGTTGGGGAAAATATGAAAAGGCAAAACCAAGACAAACATTTTACTGTTTATACTTTAACTGGCTTGGTTTAAAATGGATTTACTTTGCACATTGTTTGAGCACTTAGAAAATGCTGTAAAGGTGCTCAGTGACAGAAAAATGATGCATAGCTGCCTGCCTGTGACAACATTTTAGTAATTCTTTGAGGCATTAGAACAGGTTTTAACTCTACATCCTGCAACAACAGTCCCTGAGAGGGTATTTACAGTGTAGATACCTAAATTAGGAGATTTGTATACTGTGGCTCTCTTTATACTGACTGAGGTGAGAAAACCTCCTCCAGAGAACAGTTCAGAGGAGAAGCAGAGTTTAAGTGCCCTGAATGTGCTAAGAAAATGATTCCCAGAAAAAGAATTAGAGAATATTCAGAATGCAGAACTTATTTAAAGGTTTGGAGTTTGGAATTGAAGGACACAAAGGTGAGAACAAACTTTGTCCTTATTACTGCACTGAATCTCTTTTTCTCTTGAGAATGTCACATAGTCTTTACTGACTGTGTGGAACACTGACATTCTTAGTTTTTAAGCAAGTTCTTTTAAGGGCTAAATATTTTCTGTGAAGTGTTTTGTAAAGTGCTGAAGCATAGTTAGTCTGAAAAGCTTTGTGTTTCAAGTGAAATGTCTCAGTCTTAGAGCATCCACTCCAAAATGACAAAAGACAGAACTGAAGTTGCCTGACTCTCATTTGAACCTCCAGCTGCAACATGTGATGTGATGTGATGCTGCTGCTTTGTCTGAGGTTTCATCTTTCCTCAGATAAAATACTTGTCCATCGCCCACTACCAACAGCCTACCAATACATTTTGTGGATCATGACCCCTTTTTTACAAGGAAAAATTATTCTTTTGTCCAACAGCATGTGTTTGGGAGTGGTACAAATGTTGTTTGGAAATTCAGAAAATCTTGCTACAGCACACACAGAAATCAAGACATTTCCTAAAAGTGCATCTCAGGACTGTGAGCTCATTGCCAGCTTATACAGAGTTCTAGAAATAAAAAATAAACTTAGCACAATTTTTTTCCTACTTATATCTACAAAAAGAAAATTAGAAATGTATGAATGACAAGAAGAAAAGTAGTGAGCATGTCAAGAAGGTTATGAAACAATGTCAGTTGAGCAATGTCCTAAGACCCACCAAAATCCAAGCCCCAAAGTTATAAGCATCTTGTAATGTTTAGTTTAGTCCATATCTCTACAAATTGACTAATTTTGCTTTGTATGTGGAGATTGACATATGGTCATCATTTACATGTGTAAATATTTCTGCTATATAAATGAGAAAAACAGAGTGAAGTTAAGATAAAAGTCTAAATAAAGAGAAACATCCATAAATCACACATTTAAATAAAAAAACCAGAACCCAAACAACCCAATACAGAAAAATCCACCTGACAAACATACACAATAGAAGGAATGACTGAATATATTACTAAATGAAAAGCGTGTCAAAATGCATTAGAATGTGTTGCAAAATCAAGTGTGCATCCCTTTGAACCATATTTCAGCATCTGCAACTGTGTAATGTGGTAAATGACATATATCACCTGCTGATTGAAACACATCACCTGGTGAAATAACAATCAATCTGTGTGTCTGAAACGCAACTCTTCTCCTAATAAATTAAATGCAGAGCAAGCTAAAGCTGATGCAGCAGTTACCGAATTATGCACAGTGAGAACTGAACTCATTTTACCAGCTACTGAATCTGAAACCTAAAGAGCTGAAACTGATACAGCCCATCAGACACATCAGCTTTCTGGGAAGTGTCAGTCATAGGGGCAGGTTGAACTGCTGTCAGAAAATGTTTAGGTCAACAATGCTCTCTGTAACAGCCATTTGCTTCAGCTGATGGCAAAGGTTCAGGATCAGGGCATGACTGCCAAGATCCCAAACATCTGGAGTTTGATATTCAAGCCTGTCTGAGTGTTAACTGTAGAGGGAGAGGTGTTGAAAGGCCCATTTAAACACATTTTAGTTTAATGGAGCAGGGGAGAGCAGCTTATTGTATTTTCTAACTCGTTGAAGATGGGCAAGTTGAAAAGTGGTGGGATGGACAGCAATGTGGTTTTCATTTTTTATAAAAAATAGAGGCTCATTCAGCAATACAAATAACATTTGTGTCAGTCACATGCAAACTTGTTTACACATCTTGTGGAATGGATACAAATATATAAATGAATATGTATATGTACAGATATATACATGTATATATGGGAGAGCAAAAAGCCTCATTTGGTTTTGTGTTCTCTGAATATCATGGAAAACTGTGATGTTTCACAACATCAAAATGAATTCAAACCAGCTTTCCAGTTGGGTTTCACACCTTTTCAAGCAATCTGATCCAGCTTCACCTACACAATGAAGAATTTGTTCCTATTATCCAATCTAAATTTGTCTTATTTCAGTCTAGATCCATTTCACCTTGTCCTATCACCACATGCCCTTGTAAACAGTTCCTCTCCAGCTTTCTTGCAGACTTCCTTCAGGTACTGAAAAGCTACAATAAGGTCGCCCCAGAGCCTTCTCTTCTCCAGGCTGAGCAATCCCAATCCTCTCAGCCTTCCTGTGTAAAATTCTGTGAACAGATTCATTCTTGATGCCACTCAGTGTCCCGTTTTGTTGAACTTTTAGTTAATTGTTAATTTTTACTTGTTGAAAGTATTTTTTTTTAATGTATGTGCAAATAGTTGGTTATTTGAGATGATTGACTCAGGGTGGTTTTCCTCCCTCTGACAACAAATGCTGATTTAAGGAGCAAGCTAAGTGTAAGTCAGAATCTATCAGGAAAATTCTCTGAAGTCATTGACGACTTAACTGATCAATAGGGCTGAAAAATATCAGAGCTATCACTGGCTGAAAGACAAATTCCTGGATCCCAAATGACATAGAAATGACGTTCCAGCAAAAGTCCAAGGTGTCTGTGTCACGAGTCTACACAGGTCTGTCTCCAAGGCTTTTAATTAAGATTAATATTGTAGGTTTCATTAAAGTAAATTAAGACTAATTCTGGTGAAGTGGGGGATGCTGAAAGGAAGTGATAACCTTGAATTAATTTACCTTTAAGAAAAGACCTGGGGAGGAAAACAAGGTTGCTTGATTCCATTGAGCAAGAATGGCATACTTTAAAGGAGGTTTGTTTTTTTTTTTTCTGGAATTCGCATAAGAGTCTAATCAGACTTCTGGTTTCTGTCACATTAACCTAAAATTCACAGGATAAAAGCCACCTTGTCCTGTCTATACTTCCAATGAAACAAAACTTGGAAAGAAGTTGATCCTTTTAGAAGCACGGAGATGAATCCTTCATGGGTCATGGCTCCAGCACAGGATAATGGCAAAGTGTTTTCTCCCTTCCAAATCCTCAGCACCAGCCTGGGAATGTTCAGGACTGGCAAAACCCCTACGAGGCTCTATGTGACAGCAGGAGGCCCTCAGCATTTCCAACAGCTTGGCAAATAAAGCATGAGTCACATTCCCCTTATGACTTCGCTCTGGTTTAATTATTTCTCTATTTCTGCAGTAAAAATTTGAAGGGACAAATAATGGCAGGTTCCAGATGCTACCAATTTTCAGGAATGGTTTTTGGGTTCTGAAGTAGCTAGTCAAAGTCCCACAGTGATATCTGATAGAATGTCTCTGAAATACTGGATTTCAGGCTCATTTTAGGCACACCCCACCCACTGGCCTGGTGGCTGGGAGAGAAGGAGCTGTGAAAGAGGCTGTGATCCTCCAAGTCTCGATCTGCCTCATGGTCTTCTTCTCACCCACAGAAAATGCACCATGCACACCACCCTCAGCTTCTCCCACGGCTTCAGCTCTGCTGCTCTGGGGGTGGATGGAGGTGGGAGAACGGGAAACAGGCCTGACCCATTTCTCTGTTCTCTTATCAAGGCTGTAGAAAATTGGCAGGAGGAGAGAAGGAATGGGTTTTGTTCAGGAAAGTGAAATACCACCCAGACAAGGAGGAAAGTCTGATTTTGGTTCTGTCTTCCTGACTGGGGAGTATCCAGCACCTTCCAGGGCAGAACCCAGAGAGTGAACCACGATTTAAGAAAATCAAATGAGTGAGAAGGATTATACATTTCCATTTAGCTGGGAGCTAGACACATCCTCGGCAACACAGAAAGGGATTTACAACTTTTAACGAGCAGCACTCTGTAAAAATAAAATTACTTCAAGCACAGCATTAAAGCTTTTCTCAGAAAAGCTCTAATGTAAATTTTATATGGAGCACACTACTGTACTTGCATTTGTTATTTGAATTTGTTATTTTATTAAAAGCAGAGCCTAATCAGGATTGCCTAGTTTCAGGGAGAAAGGGAATGGGATTAAATATGAAATAACAGTTGATTCAGGATTCCTACCCACTCAGGAGGCTTCAGAAATGTTCTGTCATTTTCTAGAGATTTATATATTAAAAGTGTCTGCCCCATCATAATCACTTAACATGCTTTAAAAAGCACATAAACACACAGGGGGTTTCATTATGGCATATGGGAGAGAGATTTTTCTCAGCATTGGTCCAATTTTACTCACATTATTGTCAAATGCTAAATGTCCCATGGACATCAGGGGGAGCCGAGCCTTTTGAAAAAAAGCAGTGCTTTATAAAAAGCATAAAGCAAGCAATCTGCAGGAAATATAGATTTCCAGTAAGCTAGGGACCAGGTCTAGACTCAAACAAATACTATCAGAAGGTATCTCCAGTTAGGAGAATTTTTTTTCGGTGGCAAAAAGGAGACAAAGTTCAGATGGAGAGTTTGTGGTCCCAAGATAGATCCAGGAAAATTTTTCCTTTCAATGGCCATAATTTTGAAGAGATTGTGTCTGTTCTTTATCACCCCTCTTATTCTTCCTTCAATTTCTCTCTTCTCACACCCACAAGGAGAACTTCTAAATCTCAGCACGAGCCTGATAATATCTTCTTCTCTTTAATGTATGTTTCTGTGGAAGGGAGAATCAGCAGCTATTAGCAGCTTGTGACTGAATGCTGCGTGAGGCTCTCTTTGTAGTATCCAATTGCACAGGAAAACACAATTTAACAGACAATCACTGCAGCAGCCATGCTGAAAGTAAAGAAGAGGCATCATTCCAGTCAGTGGTAGGTGAGAGAGCGTCAGGTTCAAGGCTCAAGGTTTCCTCACTGGCAGAGCTAGTTGGAAGCAGAGGCAAACATTGGGCCCATGGCTTAGGTATGCTAAATATTTTTTTTTTGCTGAAATTAGATTTCACTCCCATGCCACATAATGGTTTAATATGTTTTATCAAGCTTTTGGCACCACCCTAGTGAAATTCCATTTTATGGCTTGAAAAACCTGTTGTCTCCCCTGACCTTCTGCATAAAGGTCCCGTGAAGGGTCTGGAGCACCAGTCCTGTGAGGAGCAGCTGAGTGAGCTGGGGCTGTTCACCCTGGAGAAAAAGAGGCTCAGGGGTGACTTTATTGCCCTCTACAGCTCCCTGACAGGAGGCTGTATCCAGGTGGGGATCAATCTTTTTTCCCAGGTAACAAAGGACAGGGAAAGAGGAAATGGACTCAAATTGCATGAGGGGAGGTTTAGATTGGATACTAGGAAAGATTTCTTCATGGAAAGGGTTATCAAGCACTGGAACAGGCTGCCCAGGGCGGTGGTGGAGTCACCACCCCCTAAGGTATTTAAGAAATCCGTAGGTGTTGGGGACATGTTTTAGGGGTGGATTTGGTGGTGCTGGGTTAATGGTTGTACTCAATGATCTTACCAGTCTTTTCCAACTTAAATGGTTCTGTGAGTTTATAGCACAAAATGATTCACAGTAATTCCTGTGTTAAGCCTGACGGATGACTTCTGGCTGAGTTAGATTTCTTTCAGAAAGATAGTGATGTCTGATTTTAAAGTCTTCAAAGGGAGGTAAAACCAGCACTTTTCATATAAATTCTGATGGTTTACAGTTATTATTGTTAAAATCCTACCCTGTTCTCATTTGAATTTGCCTTGCTTTAGTAATAGATTAAGCCTGCACTTACAGAAATCCATGCAGCTAGAGCTCTCACTACAGCACTCATGTTTGAATCAGTTTTTGTTGCCTACTCTGCAATTACAAAACTTTTTGTCTGGAGCTTGGACAACACTTCTGCCATTATAACCTAAACTTTCCTGTCAATAGCAAGCCTTTTAAAAATGAAGTGTTTTGTCCTTTTCTGTTCTTCACTGAATGTCAAAAAACAGATACAGCATGAGGGGGTTCTGCTTAAGCTCACACAGAGAGCATTCAGGCTCAGAAAGGAAACCCACAGTTGCATACAAATAGACTGCAATTTATGTTGGGAATCTGAAATCTGATTATAAAAGGAACTAAAGGAAAATGCCTGGTTTCTTAATTTTTCTAAAAAATACTAAAAGCAATTAAAAATGTGCCCTGGTTGTGCATTTACCATCTGGATGCAAATTATTTCATTCCTGCTTCTTAGAGTGAGCATAAATAAGACAAAAAACTTACTGGAGGTAAGCACACCAGTGGAAATATGAGCATTGCCCTGGTGCAAATAATGTGGGTGATCCTAGGTTTAGGTACAGATGCAGAGGAGTAAGGATGATACCAGTATTGGGTTTGATCCATAACACATTTCAAAGTGAAATCCAGCCCATCAAGAGTTAGATTATTAATTGAAATGCACTATTTCAGTTTGACTCAAGCTAACCTGTAATGTCTAATATAATGGTGAATGTTACTTATTGGTTACCCAGCTTGTTTTGAAATAATCTACTTTCCTTCAGTACAGTTCTACTAATGTATTTAGTAATACAATACTTTTGTTATTCTTAAATACAATAATGATTGTATTTAAGAATAATAAAAGTGGCTGTTTGCATTTGGTGATATTTTCAGATACAAGAACCTGGAAATTCACTACTTTTTGAGACCCTTTCTCATTTGTAGGAAAATAAATTTTATTTCTTCCTCACACAGGTACTACATGGATGCTTTTGAGATGCTGAGATATTACAGTGACCCCAGTCTTGGAAGTGAGAGAGAATATGGAGTCATCCAGCACAGCAGTCCTTGGAAATGAAATAAATTCTGTCATTTATTATGTTTTTCCCAATAACATCTGGACGTGGTGATAAGGGATCCACTATGTGAAGAGCTGTAGGCAGTGTAATGGAAAAACTGCCCACCACTGTATGAGGTTTGTTTCCTGGATTTAGATATGAAAGACAACTGGTGGATTTGGAAAATGTGGAAAAGTAGAAAAACAACAAAATGTTCATGTAAACATGGTAAGCAGGGATCACAGCCAAAGCTGCAGAAAGCTATTTTTGAGCTCATTTGGGACACTTCTTACACTCAGTGCCTCCCACATCTCTGTGGTCCTTTTGGTGCACTGTCTACAACAGAAACAGGAGCCAGGTGGGGTGTGTGTGTGCCTGGCTTGCTATGCTAAATGACATGCAGGTTTGGGCAGGTATTTGCAGAGGGCAATTCAGACATTTGCAAGTCTGAATTGAAGGTGCTGCTGTGCTGACTTGGTGTGCCCCACCAGATGTGCCACAGGCCTGGTGTGCTAACGAGGTTAAGAAGATTTTATATGAAACTTTTTTATCTGCCTGTGGGCCATGGAGCAACAGTGGCTGTGTTTGCAAAAGAATGTGTGGCCCTTCCATTTCAGCAAATATTCCTTGTAGATATGAGTTTGTTCAGACCAGTTCAGAAAGAAAATCTTCATGGAAAAAGAAAAAAAGTTGAGAGTCATAAAAGCAAGTGCTGTTACTTGTGGAATATAGATGACTTGAAAAATTTTGTTCAGTTGGGAAAAAATAAGAAAAAATAACACAAAAAACCCATTCCACAATATCAGTACCGAGCAGTGCTTGTTTTCATTTAATTTTCAAGTGGGTTTTGTTTTAAATTCAGTAGAGCTATAGACCAAGAGGCTTTGACATCCGATTGAAATGCACCATGCACAAAGGTTAAAGGACCCTTCCTGGAGAAATGCTCAAGAGCCCTTCTACTGCTGCTTCCTTGACTTGTATTTCCTATTTAATATACCCTGTCTTACTATTGCTTACTCTGTATCCATCTGAACTTAGCATCATGCACGTTCTATTCCTGCCCTTTTACGTGGCTCTGCTTGATAAATCTTCAGAACCAGCAGGCTGGGAGAGTGAAAGTGCAGCCACGAGCTGCTGAGAGTAAATGGCAGTGGGTAGCACTTTGGGCTGGGGCAGTGAGAGTTCACTGTAACTAAGCACGAATTGACAGAAAGGTGTTGGCAGTTTACCATTGCTATGATAGCTGCTATAAGAGTATGTTTCTGGGTGCAAGAAACACTTAATGAAATGACCTGACCTGTGTTATGTGGGAGGTTGGATTAGATAAATGTAACAATGCTCTAAGAATTAGTCTATGAACTATGGATATTGCCATGAAAAAACCTTATGAGCATAAATGGAGAATGCTAACATCCCCCAGAATGAGCAATAAAAAGCAGACTATAAATCTCATTAACACTCTGTTCTATTATCTAAGTTAACCACCATCTGTTGCATTCAATATATTTCTTAGCTTTAGGTTTCTGCAATCAGTCTTGGATTTGTGATGCGTTTCCCAAATTGGTGAAATAAAAATGGATTGGCCCAAATGAGAAACAGCATATAAGACTACTAATTATCAACAATCTATACTTCAGCATCAGATTTGCTGGGGCAATTTCTTCTCTCTGCTGCTCTCATTCATGGCAGCAATACAGAGAGAAATTATATTTAAGGAGTTTATCTTTACCAGTAACAAAATTTTCCTGATTGTAATGAAGATACTTGTTGAATATTGATATAAAATAGCACTCTATTTTTCTTCACTGCAATTATGGAAATGACTAAATTTAGGGAGAAAGTAGAGTCTCTCTGAAGGTTTCATTAATGTCTGAATATTATACAGAAAAGTTTGTATCTCTTCTAAAAGAAACCTTCAATACCTGGAATACAGAGGATGGTGGTGAAATTAAATTAATTCCTCTGCTAACCCAGCAAGTGTATTGATAATGTACTGCATGATTATTTAAAATGTCATTATTAAAAAGAATTTTATTAAGGTTTTATACTGCCATCTAGTATCTAAGCACCTCCCTCATATATTCAATGTTAATAGAGAAATTCCTCTTTGGGATTTTTGGAGTATCAGTCCCTTGGTTTCTGGAGAGAGGAATTACTTGATTTAATTCAAGTGAGTAAGATAGAATATGAGAACTTTTCTTACCATTTTCTTAACACTGCAATCTGCTTTGACACTCTTTTGCTATAAGACTTTTAAAACCAGAGGCCACATCCTTCCATGTGCTATGCAAATGAATTTTTTTTCATCTTTCAGGATCAAGCTCTAATATGATTGGATTAAACTCTTGTTGATTTCTGATGGGAGTTGAAAGACTCCTTGATATCACCAGTCTGGGAAAAATTAAATGACAAATGGCATTTTTCCAAGGAGTGGGTGTTAAAGTGGGTAAAATCAGTAAAGTGAAGGGACTCCAAACAGTGCAATTTCTTAATCCTCCGCAGTCATAATAAGAAACAAAAGTCTTCATTTTATTCCTAGTTTACATTCAGACCTCCTGAACTTAAAGCAAACAGTGAGTAGTGAAACTTTTCTGGCCATATTATGAGGCTGGCTAGTCACTGACTATTATATTGTAAAAGGCTCTGCTGATGTGCCTCTCAGTTTTACCCAGTAACACACCTACCATCTGACACTGTGCAATTAGCCTGCTCTTCTAGGGCCTGCCAGAAACAGCAATAACACTGCATCAGAAGAAGATCATTATCCAAGGCACCTTGCAGACACTAAATATGCACAGTTCTGCTGCATTTGCAGCCCACGAAGGATGAAGGCACCAATAACTGTGAGGTGCTCAGCCATTCATTTGCATAGTTTCAGGGAAAGCCTGGCCTGTCAGGACTTCCCACAGCAGGCATGAAAGAAAGAAAAAAAATATAAATTCACCAATGTTTTAGGCCTTTATTTTTTTTTTTTACCCTGTCTCCACAGAAGTGAATTAGTTCATTTGTTTGGACCGAGTGAAACATTCAGTATCAGCAGAGCGTGGCTGGGTTCCCTCAGTGTGAGTCAGTGTTATTCAGACCCTGGGCTGTGTTTTTAATGCCTGTCCTCACATAAAAGACACAAACCTTCCTTTAGTGCTCACTTTGCCAGGAATACTGCAGGTGAGAAATGTGAGGAGGATGTGCCCTCGGATGCTGCAGGATGAGCAGGGCTGGTGCCCAGCTCCCAAACCTGTTTATAGGAGGCTCCTGTGGTGGCTCAGAAGGCTTTACCCCCATGTTCACTGCAGTGCAAATAGCAGCCTGGAGCTTTTGTTCCCCAGTTTATTCAATATTTCTTTTCCAGACTCAAAGATTACCAGCTTGAGGATCTCAACACTGCAGAAAAAAATCCTCTTTGTGCTTCCAGACCCCTGTGTACTCTGCAGTGTGTGTTACCTTTGATTTCCATGATCGCAGAACACAAAACGAGGACAAAAAAAATCCCTGCAAAAATTGCTGCAGAACTAAAATATCAACACAATTTCCCACTTGTTTAGCAAGGACCATGGTCTGCTTTACCTGAGAAAATCCTTTCTGCAGTCAGCCCTGGGATATTCCCTGGGGGTCCTCGCTACACCTGTGATGGGAACTGGAGTCTTTTAAGAACATTTCTTTGCTGTGCTGAGGATAAAAAAAAAAAAAAGCCAAAAGCTGAGGATTATAGATCCATTTTACAGCAATTGTTAATCTGACTTTCATTAACAGTTAAAAATCATGCAGGGGAAATATATGAAAATTACTGCTTTCCAAGTAGATCTGTTAATTATTATTAGTCAGTATACTTATTAGGTACCGATGGAAACTTGGCACTCAATAGGTACCTATTAAACTATGTTAGAGAACATCATATTAATATTTAATATAAAAACTGCATGAATCATCTGTTCTTTTAACATTGGGCCATATCTTCAGCGGGCATGAATCAGTCCAACACCAGCAAGAGAGCTGGTCAGTTTGTGCAGCCTAGGATCTGGTTTAACATTTGCTACATGAAAAACAGGATGACATTTCTTTTAACTTTTTACAGAAATTTGGAGTTTGCTCCCTTTTTTGTTGCCCATCTGGCAGAATTGTAATTAACAGAATTTAGAGCCACGACACTGAATCTGTTAGACAGTCACACAATCAGGCGAATTTGCAGTGTAATTAATAGATGCAGGAGACATGATCTGCTTAAGATCACAAGGTTTTGGATGCAGTAGCAGCTCCGATTATTCAGGCTGTGCTGCCTTGTTTCTAAATAACACCCTGTTTTAAATAGGACATCCTCCCATGTGTTCTTTACACTTAAATCCGTGGCTGTGTCAGGACAAAAAATTCAATGTGATCAGCATCCTTCAGCCTGCTCTTATGACCAAACTTAGCATCCTGGTTCATGACAATTTAGACAAGCTCTTGCAGATCAAACAGGAATAGCCTGAGAAGTTATTGCCTCTGAGTTCCCACCCTTCAGCTGGAATGAGCACTTGCACATCCCGTTTGCTCAGTGTAAATGTATGAGGCCCTGCCATGAATTGCCCAGAGGTGCTGTGGCTGCCCCATCCCTGGAAGTGTTCAAGGCCAGGTTGAATGGGGTCTGAGCAACCTGGTCTAGTGGAAAGTGTCCCTGCCCATGGCAGGGAATTGGATTTAGTTCATCTTTAAGGTTGTTCCAATCCAAACCATTCTACTGTAAATCATCCTCCATTTCTGCACTTTGTTTGGACATGCAGTAATTGCCACCTGCTGAGAGCTAGTTTTGTTGATAGGGATAATGTTGCCATAAATCACTTCAGATCAACTTTAAGAGCTTGTCTTCCTGCCCTAAAATTCTGACTCCAAAGGCAAGCTGTCTCCCTTTAAGGATTTAGGCCACATTAACTCATTGAGAGGTAAATACTCATAATTTTGCAGCTCAGTTCAGGCTTTCTGACCTTGCCAGCTGTGAGCTGAAGATATTTGTCAGAATTCTAGGGCTATGTATTTTTCATCACTTGCAGTAATTTAACAATTGCACAAATCAGTTCAGTATTTTATCCCTAGTTCATTTATTTATGACAATTCTGAAGGGAAAGCATTAGGTACTGTCCCTGAGATCTCAAATACAATCACATGGAGATTAAGCTATGCACAAATACATTCATCCAAATGCAAATATATGCCTTAGTTCATAGGGCCCAATCCTAATTTGTGCATAATATATTACTTTGAATAATAATTTTCATTAAGACAGAAGTTTCACAGCCCAGCCTGTAATGAGGGATGGCTTTGTGAGAAAAGCAAACAAAACTAGAAACTTGAACTACATGTTCTGGAGGACACCAGTGTAAAAAAAAAAAAAAGTAATCTATCTGATTTATTCAGTTTAATTTAAGGACTACAACTGACTAATTCAAGAGTTTAGCAGGTTTAGACTTCCTGTAAGGTTCATGTAGAGAAAGGCTCTTTCAAAGTTTGATTTGGGCCCTATGAAATCTGGATAATTCTCTAGTGAAGAATATCTCCTGACTTTGCAAACAAGAGGGCTATGTAACAGCTAAACTCATGGCATACGGACACCTCAATTTAATACTTAAAGTTAACATTAGATGAACTTGCAACCACAGACCAGTTGCAAAGCTTAAGAGAGATTTTTCTGAGAACATCAGTGAATCTTAGTTAACATCTGTAGAATTCAAGAAGCCCCAGGTGTGGCCTCACCAGTGCTGAGGAGAAGAGAAGGATCATTGCCCTCAACCTGCTGGAAATAATTTATCAAATGCAGCCCAGGATACCATTAATCTTTGCTGCAAGGTGACCTTTCTGGCTCCTGTTCAACTTGGATTCATATGTCCTTTCCTGTCAGGCTGCTTTCCAGCTGGGCAGCCCCCAGCATGTACTGGAGCCTGGGGTTGTTCCTTCCCAGGTGCAGGATTTTGGATTTGTTGAACTCCACAAGCTTCCTATCATCCCAGTTCTCCAGGATTCAAGGTCCCTCTGGATGGCAGCACATTCCTCTGGCATATCCAGCACTCTTCCTGGTTCTTTATCATGTGCAAACTTGCTGAGGAGATGCTCTACATCCAAATCAGTAATGAACATGTTAAGCTGGGCTTAAACAAAGCATTAAGATTCTTCTGTGCCCTGTGTTGACCCCCATGGTACACTGGCCTCTAACTTGGCTTTGTGCCACTCTTCCCCCTTCCCTGGACCTGCCTTTCAGTCACTTTTCAACCCACCTCACAGCTCTTCCAGCCACACATCAACAGCTTAGGAATGTGAAATAGTGTAGGCTGGAAAAGACCTTCAAAATCTTTGTGCATTTGTAAATGGGGAGTTCTAGTATCAAGATAGGGAGAAAGAGATTGAAATAAAATGCCTTTTAACAGAAATATTGACTTTGGGAAATAATCAAATATGCATTGCCAGCCTCTCTGATTGGCTCTGAATGTTATGGAACTTCCTTGTTTATATATTTCATGTGATGAATTTCTAAATGATTAGCTACAGAGACACAGATATGTAATGAACAGATGTGTAAGAGGATGCTATGATTCTATAAGCATAGCATAATTACAGAAAACCTCTCAACCCTCTTAAAAATAATCATCATATAAGTGGTTTCCTCTTAAAATCAAATGTTTTGAGAATATGTATGTACTAGATATATGAATATATATATATATGTGAAAAGGCTATAAAGACACCAAATCTTTTCTCTACCCAAAGTCTCAACTTCGATTTCAAATCCCTCCTTGCTAAAGTGTTCACTTTTTGCTTTGCTAGTAGCCGAATGTCACTTTGACTTGGTCAAATAGCAGGGGCAGAACAAGAAGGAAATTGTTTTAGGAAGTCTGGGCTTGCATCCTGCTCTCTCCTGAGCTTCCCATCTCCCTGAGTCTGGAAGCAGAGTGTTTCCTGCACAGGATGGCACAACATCAGGCTTAAGCCTTAGACAGGGGGCATGAACAGTGATCTGTAAGAAAATCAGGTACTTGACACACTAATTTTGGCAGCAATGTGGCAGAAATGGTACAAGCAAGGAAGGATCATTCTTTGACTTAAATAAAAGAGCTTTCAAAATATTTCTTCCAGAAAAGTAAATAATTGTTTATATATTATGCTGGTGCCACAATTGTAAATTATCATTGGCTTCTTTTAAAACCATTTTAACATATGTAGATTAACTCAGGATTTTTCCAGGATGATGCTCACTTTGAGAGTTGTGTTTTGGAAGCCTCAGTCTTCCTTGTCCCTTCAGTGGACAGCTGTTATTATATGCTGAACTCATGTTGTCTCTGGTTTTGTCCTCAGGAGGCTGTAATTCCACTGAGAAGGAAATTCAGCTCATGTTCTTATAGGAAAAATTCAGAGGAGCAAGAAGGCAAAGCAGACATGTGTCAACTTCAAACACCACCAGTTTAGCACAATTAAAATGCAACTGTGCTTTGGGATGACCAGGCATTTATTTATGTAAGGAAAGGGATTATTTTCTCTAAATCAGTAAATTAAAAAGTCACCATGAATGATTCCATCAGTCAAAAACTGTACACAGTAAAACCATATCCAGTGTAAATCTCTACGAAAGGCTCCTTTTATGAGCGACAACAAAACATTCAGTTTGCACCAAAAAAAATCTTATGGGCTCTTTGAGGAACAGCCTCCCTTATCTCAGCCTCCCAAGATGGACTGGACCAGCAAAATTAAGAGTCACTTTGTGGCCATGCCTGATGGATTGTGTCTGGGTTACACATCTGCTTGCATCCTGTTGGGCATCTGATGTTGCACTCTTACAAATGGCTGAGGCAAAGCAGAAAGGGGAAAGCTGCCTCTTGGCTTTGTTCTGGCTCCAGACTTAAGGGGGATTTGGGCTCTTCAAGGAAAATAAGAGCTCAGAAGATGGTGACAAAGGCTTATTAATACAGGGAGAAGGCACAGACTGAGAGGTTGTTTAAGTGTTGCCTACTGGGAAAAAGAAGGTGCCACACCATCATATCAAGACTTGTAGGGAAGGGAGAAAAGACTTCTTGGGGACCCAGAAGGAACAGGCTGGGGTCTGCTGCAGCTCAGCTGCTAAAGAGCCTGAAACCAAGAACCTTTTCCACAGGAAGAGTTTTCTTTACAGGAGAGAGAACAGGAATCACACAGCTTAGTTTCTGTTGTAGAAAACAAGATGAAAAAACGTTTCAGAGCATACAGAACCTTCTGCTGCTTGTGGGAAAGCACTCTTAAGGAAAGAGTCAAGCCTCAAACCTCTGTCTGAATCAATGTCCTGGCACAGTGGAAATTCTTTGACTCTTTTATGCCTTAGAACTTCCATCTGCAAGAAGGGAATTTATCAGCTGCACAAGACTGCTTCAAATAGAATTAATTGATGTTTGCACAGTGTTTTGCAAGGGCAGCGTTTTATTGTTGCTTATTTGTTTATCCATCAACCCATGTTACTCTTTCATCTCAGTAATAATACTCTGCAAATAGTAGATTTTTTCAAACAGGATAAAATCAGGGCATTGAGCATAAAACCACTCTACTTACATGTATTGACCATGGCAGGAATATTTCTAGACATTTCCATAAAAATGTTAGGCAAAAGAAAAATAAAACAAAACCAAAACACTATGAAACATAGTTTGGACCTTAGTCATATTGACATATTTTTATTTTCACTTAAATTCCTCTTAATTAAAAAAATGACATGAAATTAATACAGATTAAAATCATGGGAAAGAACAGAGTAGTGACCTCCTGAAGAAAAAGGAAATGGCACTGGTCACTGTCAGTGGGGTATATTTCTCCTGACTATGCTTTCTGCATGTTCTGTGCCCAACCTTCATTAACTGTCTACACCATTTCTAAAGGAAATGACCACTGGGCTCATTTCCTTTAGACATGCTTTGTTTTGGGAGGTCCTTGAGACAGAGCTCTGGATCAAAAGGATAAGGTGTTCCTAGTATTTAGTAATGGATTTGCATTTGAGCCACACAGATCTGTATCTGTAGGCAAACTCAAAGGGAAAATGTTGCTCCCTCTCCCAGTGTTGTGTTGGACAGCAGCAGCATCCTGAGGTCGCTGTGAGTTGTGGATTGTCCTGTAATCTCACAGGAACAGGCAATGTTTGTAAGCAACCTGAATTCAGCCCAAATTTCCAGCATGTTTAATAGCATATATAATTCTGTCTCAGGAACACAGAAGCCTTCAGACTGCTTCTGAAGTCAGCCAGCTCAAAAGCCATGCAGGAGTCAATACAAGAATTTGATTTCTCATTGTTTTTCTCATACTTTATAATTTCAGTTTTTTCAAATCTTCTACAATTTTTAAAGAGTTTTTGTTGCCCTTTGTTTGTCTGCTTGGTTTTGGTTTTGTTTTGTTTCGGCCTCCATTTCTCTGTGTTTCTAGAACTGATCAGCATGTTCCAGTGGAGTTTGTAACCGTCCAATAGAAGAAATGCCTCTCTGTACATGTTCTGTATTTCATAGAGGCATGTAATACATGGATTGTACTAACATTTAACTACTACCAGGGTTTCTGCATAGATGACAGTCTGTAGTGCTCCCAACTTCCAGCTACTGGATTGTGTAGAAGCTTTATTTTCTTTGTCACACATCTGTGTCCTTGCTGCCTGCACTGTTTGCTTCTGACCGATCAATCAAGCAATCAAGGTCGCTTTGTTTTCTGTGTACCCCTGCCCAACCATTAAATGGGTTGCAATTCAATTATTGTGTATTAAAACTTGTAATGTATTGTATTAATAACTGTAATACAATTACAGTTCTGAGTCAAAGTCAATTAATGCCTATGTGATTGTCACTGGTCCACCTGCATTGTGAGCGTAATAATTGAGATCCAGATCCTTAAAGGGTCTGGTAAGAAGGACATGCCTTTTATGGGTTTATATCTGTTTACTTTTGCTGCTGATAGCAGCCTTCTAGTACCTAAAATGGGCCTACAAGAATGCTGGAGAGTGACTTTTTTCAGGATCATGTACTGATAGGACGAGGAGAATGGCTTTAAACTCAAAGAAAGGAGACTAATTTTAAGTATTAAGATTAAAGTCTTTACTGTGAGGGTAGTGAGGCACTGGCACAGGTTGCCCAGAGAAGTTGTGGATGCCCTAATCCTGGAATAGTTCAAGTCCAGGTTGGATGGGACTTGGAGCAACCTGTTCTAGTGGAAGCTGTCTCTGCCCACAGCAGGAGGTTGGAACTAGCTGATCTTTGAGAACCCTTCCCCAAGCCATTCTGCACTTCCATGGTTGATGGGATTAAATCTGAAAAAGACATTTCAGCTTCTTCTTCAAACTTCAGTTCATGGTCCCCAAACAGGTTTTAATTATTTTGCAGTTTTAAGATCTGGAGTATTCATTTTAGACTCAACCTCTTCTAATGGCTTATGGAAACTTAGAAACACTACCAGTTTGTAAGTCATAATGGGAAAAGGGCTGCTGTTTGATTGGGATATGTTTATTTTTATTGTTTCTAATCATTAGCATGGCATTTATTCCTGTCACTATCAAAATATACTTCTTTCCACTGATGTCAGGTGCTTGAGGCAGTCTCACAACCCATGGTTCCAGGAGCAGCAGAAACAGGGCATCATTCTTGTCCTTCAGAAAGAGCTAAAAAAAATGTGCAGATAATCTTTGACAGTAATTCAGAGTCTGTATTTTGTTCCCAACTGATAATACAGGATCAAAATCAACAATGTCACCTATTACTTTTAAGATTGACTTTACACACAGTACTTACACTTGAAAACCAACATTGCTTCTTCCTTACTCTTGTGTTGAGGATTCCCTCTGAAACCCCAAACTCTCTTCGTTTGGAAGATACAGCCGCAAGATCTGACAGAAGCACTGCTGAGGACAATATAGTGCTTCTTTTCCTTTTAGATTTGATCTTAAGAAAACAATGCACATTACAACAATGCAAAAATAGCATTCTTCTGAGAACATTATTGGTTTTTTTCCCCTGAAAATGCACAAGTGTACCAGAAATTTCTAGGTTTTCACATTTCAGCATACAGGTCATAATATATACAGTAAAGATAAAATTGCAGGAGGAAATCAATTCTGTTATCATTTTAAACGTATGGTTCACTACAAGTAAACATATGTTTCTCTTTCTCCTTTTTTGTGCACTGTAATGAAGTTTTAGGTAATAAAATGTGTTGCCTGAAGATAAGAAGTACTATCTAAAACACATTTCTGTCAATTAAATTGTCTTCTATTACTTCCATTGAACCACTAGCGGACTTCTGATTCGACTGATTTTTAAGAATACTGAAGAACACAAGTCATTTGAATTGGAATGCTCATTGCTAATTTATGGTGTTTAACCATAATGGAGATAGAACATAATACTTGGGAAATTACTTTTTATTATGAATGAGTTCTAGCATTTAACTTTTGCTTTTTTATAAAGCTATATCTGCCAGAGAACCTTCAATTTTAACTTGTACTGTTTGTCTTCTTATTTAGTGTATTGTCCCAGTAATTAACTATAAAATTTGCAATGAAATAAGGCTGAGGAACTATCCTCCCATACATTCAACTGTCTTTAATGACCCCATTGAGATAATCCAATACTTAAATGCCAATGAAGCTGAGATGCTTTAAAGGTTATAATGAACTAGCACTTATTTCAATGCACACTGTGGTGAACAAGTGTCCTTGCAAATGTGTAGCTCATATAATATTTTTGCCATAAGAGAAATAGCTTATGAGAATTAAGTGCCATGGATATTTAACACTGTGCTTATGAACATTCCCAGGCAGTGCAAGTAACATAAACACATTTTTACTCAAGGTTTAAATTCTCCTCTGTCTCCTGTCAATAACTTTCTGAAGCCTCAAAGGATTTTGTTGCATCTTTACATTGGTGTGCTAGAGGAAGGAGTGATTTGAGTCTTTAGCTCTCTGCATGCTGCTCTGGAGAGCACATTAAAACCTTCACGTCCCAAAACCTGAAAGTGATAGTGTGGGTGAATGGCTGTCTGGCAAAGAGGACTTTCTTTTGAAGGTGGTGGCACTGTTCACATGATTTCTAGTTGTGTGAGACAGTTGGTAAAACCAGATTAATCTCACTAACTTTTAGTTTTCTGGAATTTACACAATTCATCACCTAACTGTATAATTCTGTTTGAAAAGTGTCTAGATACAACCTAATTATTGTCATGAAGAGAAATACTTCCAGTTTTTCAATCTTTCTGTATCTGAGAGAGGCTGTGGACTCCCCATCCCTGGAAGTATTCAAGGCCAGGTTGGAGGGGACTCTGAGTAACCTGGTCTAGAGGAAGGTGTGCCTGCATATGGCAGGAAATTTTAACTGGATGAGCTTCAAGGTCCCTCCCAACCCAAGATATCCTATGACTCCATGATCTACACTAGGAAGAGAGGAATCAAAAGTTCCTCTCCTTTCTATTGTCTTGTATAAAGGAAATCCACACAGTCACCTCAGGTAAGAATACCTGCATTGGAGCTGTGTATTTCCTCAGGCAAAGCCCATCCTTAGTGTCTGCTCCAAATTGGAGCCTGAGCTCTTTTTATATCAGACAGGAGAATTAAATTTACACAGGGCTTGTTTGGGGATTAATACCAATTGAAGTTGAGGATGAATCACCTTTGGAACTGCCTTTTTTTTTAATCATCTAAAGGAGGAGCCTAGATAGCTGCCTTAGACTGGGTACTTTTTAGATAACTATAATTAAATGAAATGAATCTCAGCCTAGAGTACATCACCTACAGACTCAGCATACAATGTGCATTTCATGTTTCTGTTGGTGACAGCAGGTTGCCTAAAGATCAGAATTATACAATTCCTTCCCTGCCCTGATTTTGCCTGTTACAGTAAAAAAAAATGGGCAGAGGAGGAAGGCAGAGAGGTGGCAGCAGGCGGGAGAATAAGCAGTAAAGATATAAAATTGCTCAGGTCTACTGTGACCACCCCCAGTTGCAGTACAATTGCAGCCTGAGGACTGCAACAAAAGCTGTGAATAGTTGCTCTGTCTCTGTGGTAGCAGATGGTGGGGATTGTGGTTCTCTCAAGTGCTGATGGCTTCCCTTGAGCAACACCTTTTAATTTTTTTTTTTTAATGTTACAGAAATCAAACATGTATTTTAAGTGTGCAAAAATGTAACCTTTCTTTCAGCTTCAAAGGAAAGGGGCAGTGGGATCACCTCATTATCTTGTGTGGATATGACTGGAGGAGATATTTGCTAAATATAGATATAGATATAGATATAGATATAGATATAGATAGAGATAGAGATATAGATATAGATAGATATGTAACAAGTGAATACTTGCTTATGTATTCTTTCTCCCTTCTGCTCACCCTCATTATTCAACCTGTGCTTTAAAAATAAAGAAGAATGCAGAAAGAAAATTTCTTATGTGTTACTCAGGCTCTCATCATAGATATACAGAAAAAAAGGTGAAACTAAATTAATTTGGGATGTGATATTAACACTGAAATATTTACAAATCCTTACTGGTACATATAGAAGAAGAGGGATTTTTTAAAACCTTATTAAAGAATAAAATAGTGCATGCTTAGATTTTATGCATCTCCAAATAAATGGACATCTTAGAGATGTCTAGTTTTCAGAAGACAGAGGACTGTCTGTTTTCCATTGGAAACTGAGACTGCTTAAGGCTTCTCAGTTTCGCCCCTTTAGGGCTTCTCTATTTGTATATGTAAAAATCAAAACAGTGGAACTCAGTAGGAAAATCAGGAATGTCTAGAGAAAATGTTAATATTAGATATTCAACTAATCTAAAATGTTAGCAACCCACAGGATGTGACAGCTTATGTAAGTAGGGAATCGTTCCTTTAATCTTTGTGAAACAAACACTTTGAAGGCAGTTTAATCAAGATATTGCAAGAGCACTGTTTCAGGAGTGAATATAAATTAAAATTTTTCCAAAAAGAAAAAAATATGAGAAGAACTTGTTGCAAGCTATATTGTAGACAACTATTAAAAAATTATCACTCAAGCTATAAAAGAGAAAAAAATATGAGAAGAACTTGTTGCAAGCTTAGATTGTAGACAACTATTAAAAAATTATCACTCAAGGTATAAAAGTTTATATTTATCTTTTCAGAAGTCATTAACCGAAGAGTAGTAACATTGAATTTTTTTAAAAAATCGCTGAAAGCAACGTGAAGGAATGAAATAGGATGCAAAAAAGAAACTTTTTTGTTCTCTTTGCTACTGACAGTTATATAAGAGATGACACAGTATTATTTCACTTCCACAAATTTATGCAGTCTCTCCTATGAACTACACAAACATGGCTGAGAGATGATATAGCATTGAGACAAGTACTGTGTGATCACATCTGCTTCCTCTTCTCACCCCTCAATATCCTTCCCTTTTTCCCCCCTGAAATCCTCAAGGAACTTGTTGCAGGAGCATGGTCCCAAGAGATAATGTTCTTGCCATGATGGATGACTTTTTTAGCTAAAAATAATCTAACCTGCTTGATTCCTCCCATTGCAAACCCCATCTTTCTAAGAACAGTGAGAACTCAAAGAGTGAGAGACATTGAGGTATCCAAACTTCCTCTCTTTTCAATGCTATAGCTGAAATAGGAGTCTGAGTAAAGGTGGCAAGGAATCAGAAAAACTGCTAGGTTAATCTCCCAAGGGCTGACAAGATCCTGAAAGGTGTGGCAGGAAGAGTGGACCTTGAGTTCAGCAGTGCAACTGTGACTTCTGTAGTACTCAAGCTTTTGTATTTCCTTCATGGGCAACAGTGAGTCTATAAATCTGCAGGATAGAAAGCCTGGAATCACAGCTTTCTATACAAAATTGTGGGAGAGGAATATTTTCACAACAAGCTACTAAATAAACATTTTCTGGAGAAAAGTTGCTGCTTTCAGCTATCAACATTTATGAGTAGGAATAAGGAGAGAAGCAACAGAGGACCATTGGAGGATGCAGTTGATTGGAACACTTCTTGAGCCCATCTTGAAGCTCAAAAGATTTTCACACACTTTTGGCCTGAAAGTTTGAGTTCTACAATGTGTGTGTAATGAAGATAAAATTTTCACTGTTATTAGGTTAGCTGCACCAAAAATGATGGCAAATGTATGCTAGCATGTAACATGAAGGCCAGACAGGCTTTGGTCACCCTTTCTTTGTGTACATGCATTCCTGTCTCCCCCTGAAATTTTAAATACTATCAATAAATCTGAAACTATCTTCCCACTCCTTACCTCAAGTACACAACAAGGAGTTTTCACTGGCTTAGACTGCATTACCATTCTGAGGCGCTCTTTATCATTTCCTTTGTGTTACTCTGTTTACTCTTGGTGCTTTGAGCTGCTTTTAATTAATTATATTGAATCCAGAAGTAATAATATAGTTTGGTGAAAACGCAGTCATAAAACAATCTCATACTTTTTCTGTTTTATTCAGAATTTAGTCAATAAATAACCATGTACCCTTTGGGTCATGAAGTTATATGCGATCGTGGTACTTTACTCTCACAGTTTCTACAGCTCACAACAGACTCCAAATTCTTAATTTAAAACAAAATCATGCTTACATAGCTTGGGGAAATATCCTTTCTAACAATGAAAATTGAGGATATTAAAATATTGATTAGATTATAGCTCAGAGATATATATTGCATAAACTTTCCAAAGGGTGTCTGTGTAGAAACTGGAACATCAGTCATCACTGCAAACTCAGGATGTCAAGCTCGTGTCAGTGTGTGTAGCCATCCAACTGTGTAGATGTCTAGATCTGAACTCTATGGTCCAGTATGGACCTGAACTTCTTTTATAATCATAGAGAGAACAGGTACTTAAAATACATGTTTCATCTGTTTTATTATGGCTGGCTACCTCAGGATGAGTAAAGTGCCCATTTCTCTCCCAGGTCTCTAAGAGCCAAAAGAACCTCCACCTAGTTCAGGTATAGACAATTACTTTGTAGGCAGTTAAAATTAGGTGAGTGAAAACCTGCCTGAGGTGTCTAAAAGCATGAATGAATTTTTCTTTACAGCCACTCTTCTTCAGGAAAAAAATTGTTATCTCTGATGTGGAATAATATTAAGTTTCATGCATGGAGAACACAGATATAAAGGATTAAAATTCAGTTCCAGAGGTAGGGAGGTTCTGATACTCTAGTTTATGTGAAGGAAAATCCCATGGGAAAGTGCTTCACAGAGATTTCTGGGACATCTAAGATCTGAAAGTCCAGACACAGATAACAACTAAACTAAAGCCTTGCCTTGACCTCTTGCTGCACAGTTCAGTACATTCAGCAATATGTTTTACGAGGTGTGATGATCAGAAGGGAACTAAAACTGAAGTTTTAGAAGTAAATGTTAAAAGAAAATGTAGAAGTAAATGTTAAAAGAAAACATGAATAACTAATCTTAATTTTTCCATGTTCAGTGCTAAAGTTAGTTTTTGCAGTTGAGGAATGTGATCTTGAAATTGCAATGAATGGTTCTATGAAAAAAATAGTGGTTAATGATAGTCAAAAAGTTAATTGCAAAAGTAATTAAGAATTATTAGGAAAAAAAAATTTAAAAAGCAATAAAAAAGCAATAAAATAAAACCCCACCATGAAGCACAGTGGAGTCACCCTTCATACAACATGCAGTAAATGGTTTCACTGTGTGTGCTCGATTCATAAATTTGAAATGGTTCACAAACTTTGATTGGGGACCTCGGGGACAGAGTATTCTTTCTTTCTTTGATGGAAAAAGCTTAAAGGATGAAGACTGCCACATGAAAATGCACGATGTTACATGGAAAATTAATTTGTGTATTAATATAATCTAAAAATCCTTGCTAGTCTTATTCTAAATTTCTCCTAGAACATCAAGAGAATAATGGTGAAAATAGTAATTATTAGCAGACACTGTTCAGTGTTGCATTTAACCAATATTCTGAGAACCATTCACTGGTATGTGTATTAATACTGGGTATAATTTTTAAAGTCTTCTAGTGTTATGGTTCATCATTCTCTTTTCTTTAATTTTAAGTATTTTTTGATTTTGGATTATTCTAAGGAAATAATGCAAGATTTTCAGATATTGTAAATTTATGCAACTTTGTAGGGTTCATTTGCCATGAGACTACTGACACTACTGAGAATCTGGCTAGACACTCATATTAATTTTTCTTGTTTTTTCAAACTCTTTTTTTTATCCTTGCCTGTAAATAAGACATTTTTGTAAAGAAAATGATCTTGTTCCTTGTCGAGTTTCAAAAGAGTGTTTTATCTTACAGTGTTCTTTTACTAAGATGAGAGAATCATGTACCAGATCACAGGGATCCTCTACATAGTTTTTATGTCAACCACAGATGCAGCTTTACTGTGCTGATGTTTGGGTACCCCAAATGAGAATGAAGAACACAGTCCCCAAAATCAATAAAGAAAGAGCAATCACTTCTGGTTACTGACACTTTAAAACCCATGAATTCTTTGCTGAACTCTGAAGACTTTTTTCTCAGCAGAGAATGAGATAATAGATCTAGACACTGCTTTGGTGGTCTTCTCCTTTATGCAGGCTGAAGATATTTCAGATCTTTTTCATTTTTGAGCCTCCTTCCTCTTGGTCAATGCTTTCCTGGCCCCAGGGCCGTGTCAGACTGTGGGGTTCACTCCAAAGCAGATGCATAGCTGACTTTCCTCCAGCAACAACCAGGCTGAAGGAGCAGGATGGAAACTGAAATATTTGTTAAAATATACTCACATGGAGCCAGCTGTGAACCCACATATGAGGTCCTGCAGTGGTGAATGTTCTCATCTGAACAAGGATCTCCTGTGGCCAGGTTGTGCATAACACATGAAACTGTGGAGTGCTTGCTGCACTCATGTCACACCCTGCCAGAGAACTAGCTCAGCACTGAATTCTTTTATTTCTATTAAATGTTCAGAGTTAAACCTAATAGTTTTGGTACCATTTCATTTTATGCAGTAGCCATAAAAATTTCATCATTTCATACTTACATGCTAATGGTTGGTAATACTGCATATAGCTGTAAAAATAAAATGAAATAACACCTAATCCACAAATTGGATGAACGATAATCACATTTTAATATTACAAAATACCTCACTACAGGGAAGATATTAGGTATTTGTCCAGCTTTAAGTAGGTTTTTATGATATATTAAAAATATACAGATGCATAAGTGAATTAGATCAGAATAAAAAAAAAGACATAAATATCTATATTTATCTAAAAACTACAATGAATAAGAAAAACTAAAATATAAAGTTAAATGTGAGTTTAACTAAGATGGATTTTAATAATTCTGTCTTCTTGGTGTTGTCATTATAGGTATAGGCAGGATGCTGTTACTTCCTCCTGAAGTTGTTTCTTCAAGCCCAGCTCTCCCAGCATCTTCTGAAGGTCAATCACCCCAGTTCCTGCTCTCCCCCACTCAGTGGTGACCTACCACTGAATTCATGTCAATTTTTACCAGTGCTTTTCTGTTTTGGTGTGCCAGGACTAGATGCACAATTGTAGCTGTGGGCTAGTGGCTGCTGATTAGGGAGGAATATTACTTTTTTCCAATTCCTGTCTCTGCTCCTGTACCAGCAATCCAGAACACTTTTCTGGCAGGGTGTGCTGATGTTTCTTATTTAGCTATTGGTCCACCAGCACCTCCAAGTCCTTTTCAGCAGAGCTGCTCCCTAACTGTCCAGTGATTATTCCTATAACATGCAGAATTTTGCATTTTTCCCCTCATTTTTTCTCTAAATATATTTGTATTTAACAGTCATTTAATGACTGTTAAAAGTCATTAAGTTCCTGTTGGCCCTGTCCTACAAACTCTCTAGATCCCTCTCAGTGGCACCATTGCCCTGGAGCATGACTGGTCCCCAGTGGTGCCTCAGAGGGTTTGTGAAATAGACTGAACAAAAATAAAATAGCTACATAGCATTTCACATCTTTCCACACAAAGCGGCAGTTTTCTACCGTAGTAAAAAGTCCTTAGGTAAGATGTTATAGATTCCCTGGGTTTGAAATTTTGCATTTTGGTTCAAGCCCTCTCAGCTCAGTAGCTGAGCTTGCCACAAAAGCAGTATATAGTGACTCAGTGTAAGTCAAGAAATATATCATTCACTGCACCAAAAAAAAGAAAAAAAGTTCCAAGAAAAAACACTTGGATCCTCTCCTGCAGCCACTGCTGAAGCGAACAGTGAATAAAAGAGAAGAAAACAAAACATCACAAAGGAAAAATCAGCTCCTCTTATGTCTTCATCATAGCTGACTAAAGTTGGATTTCAAAGTATTTTTCAAGCTGTTTGGATACACATCAACTTGTAAGGGTAAAGGGAAGAAAAAAGGAAAGGAAAGCTCACTAGCTTTTCAGCCCTGAGCGCCAATGAATTATATTTTTTTCCCCATGTTTCCTTGCAAGGTTGCACTCTCTTTTTTGTGCAGTTTTATTTATGTGGCAAAGTATTAGCTCAGCAGTAAGCTAACAGCCACATGGAGTTATGAGAGGACGCATTTGACTTTTCTGCTGAAACATGATATTCTCCATGAAACAATCGTTTGTACAGACGAAATAATGGTTCCTGGGAGAGCAAATGTCTCAGGGGGCTGGAATGTGCAATTGGGCTTTCATTTTCTACCTCAGCACTTTGCATGTCAACCAGATTAGTAGTGACCTGAAATTCCCATCTCACACCGTAGCAGTTCCTTGTGCTTTGCCGTTTGTAAGGGAGCACTGGGAATGGGCTGCTGCTTCTCATTTAGGGAACAGAAGGAGAAATCAAACCATTTCCCCTCTTATATAATATAATATCATAGAATTATAAAATCACAGATATAATATAATTATAAAATCACATAATTGCTCAGGTGGGAGCAGTCCTCTAAGACTATTGAGTCTGCCACTCCTTGGACTTGGCTATCCAGCCATTTTTTTTCACCTTGTGAAGAGTACACCCAACCAAGAGGTTCTGCTACAGCACAAATAAAAGCTTTTATAAAAACCTTAGTTTAAACCCTTGAGTCCCTGAGGAGAATATCTGAATGCTCCCATGAGGCCATTTGGGCTGTTCTCCCTCAGAATCATGTCCTCACCATGGCATAATCAGATGCTTCACCCTCCAGTTTCATAATTCTCTGTCATCTGCTAGACCAGGCCATGAAATAACAGTTTGAAAAAGCAAGCCTCAGGTATTTCAGTGAAGTCAATAGCTGAACATGATGATTTTTATCACCAGAGTTGAATGAAGTGATAACTCCTGAGTCCTGCAAAGAGCTTTTACTAAAATTCCTGTATGAACGCAACAGCAACTGGACCATTCAAAACCATCCATCAGTCTGGACTGTCCATGTGTGGCTTGTGGTGGTTGGAGCTGTTTTACAGAGGATACATGGAAAAGTGCTCTAGAAAAAATGTAGAGACGAAGTGCCTGTAACCTGTGTGTAACCTCACTGTCAGATGGCCTGTTTGCCAACTGTACTACAGAGAGGGATTTTAGGCTTAGTCTCACAGTGTTCTTGTTATATTTAGCTGCAACAGGAGCTTAAATTTAGTTATCCAATGGGGAAACATTTGGTCTAAGGTCCTTTTGTAATCCATGGAGAGACAGAGTAGTGTTTCTGGTGTTTCATAGACAATGTTAACCTGTCTCAATGATAGCATTTTTGAACCTCTGTAATGGAAAGGAAATCTATTAAATAAACGGAATTCATAGGGAAAAAAAAATCAAAGGTTTGCAAAGCAGGCTGCTTTGGTTTTAGGTAAAGGCCACAGAACCTAAGGTGATTTTCAGTACCTTTGAATATCCAGAACTCATTGCTACAGCATTGATTTTTTTTCAGAGTAAGACACATCTACCTCCCTGCTACACATCTTTCTGCATACAAGCTTTAGCACCAAGATCTGTGTGTCTATGTCACAGAACAAGCAGTTGCATTTTTGGTTGAGGAATTCTATCCTTACTGAGTGTGTCTTGAGTTTCCCAAACTTTTGGGAAGAAAACACCAGTAACAGTGTGAGAATGTGGAATATCCTGCAGTAATTGGCAGCCTGGAGCAGTTTCTAAGTAGGTGTTTATTCCTCTGTGCTGTGGGAAAAACACCGTCTCTGTAAAGGTAAGGTGTCCCATATAACAGTGTTTCAGTTAAGTCTTGCTAAGCAAAAATCAAACTTTTTGGTAGCCTTCTCAAGGTCTTTCTAAACTTTTGTTTTCACAGGTTTTCTTTTCATACCATGCACTTTTTTCTCTAGCCTTGGTATAAATTTTTCTCAGTATAAAATTTGCCTGGTAGATATAGAGGATACATCTCAGAAAAGGATTTTGAAATTGGGGAGAAGAAGAGTCGTAAAGATTTTATGCTCTTCCCACCTCTCAGTACCTTTTCCTGTGCCACCTCTCAGAGGGAACCGCCCCTCACCCTGATGGTGAAATGTCTCCTTAGCATCCAGATGATGTCTTCTGTTTGATAAACACTTGGGGAGTTGGATAAGAGAACAGCTTAAAGCAAGCATGGCAGAAATAGCAGCAGACAGATCCAATTTCTCCGAGGATGCTTGAATACCTGGTTATAATAGAGCTAAATTTTATCTGTTGTAGTGTCCTGAGGTGTGTATTGACTTGTTTTCCTTTGTGCCAAAAACTTTCATGGTGTCTTCATTATCACAGCTCGTGGAACAGGGCAACAGTTGTTTGAACTCAATCTGTGTCTTTGAATTTGACAGGCACGAGAGGACAATTGCATGAGGCTGTTCTTCAATTTTAAGTGACAGTAGGTATGTTCAGACTGTCTGTGTGATCTGGATCAGAACCAAGGGCTTTGTGATTTTCTGTCCAAAGTTGTCACTGCATTTAGAGAAATCTAAATGTGTCGCAAAGACATTCAAAGTGATTAACAATACCCATAAGTAAGTGATAAAAGTCATTCCACTCGGGCTTCCTATCTGCTCCTGAGGTAATAGCTGCAGGAACAGGCTGCTGACTGAGTTGAAAAGGCAGTAGATTCTCAGTTTATTCTGGCAGCGAGGCAGAAGGAGCAAAATTCCTCACTGTCTCCTTGTTCCTCGATTTTCTACCATTATAAAGAGTCATTTTCAGCAGGATCAAAAAGTCTTCCTTCCTGATGGTGTCCCACATCCTATTATGGTCTTTTTGATGTGAGAAATAAGAGCTCCTCACCCTCCAGGTGGACATATATATATATATCTTCCAATTTTTGGTTATTTATCTTTGCTGGGGACACAGGTCTTATTTTGGCTACTGTTTTCTTCCTTACCAAGATTCAGGTCTGCTCTTTTTGGTACTTTTCCTTAGAAAGAGTTTATCCAGCTTGCATCCCAGCCAGATGAAAAGTCCTGGGTATTCAATACACCAATAAAGAGAAAGAGATTTAATCTAGATGGTTTGAATAGTCCTTCAGCAATTCTTGCCTTCCTGAGGCAATAACTGGAGGTAGATATTTGACATAATCTATACTCTGGCCACCTGCTTCTCTTCATAGACCATCATAGAGCATCCATAGGTCTGAAAATAAGGTCTTGGACTGCTGCCTTCAGGACTATGCTCCTAAAATTCTACTGTCTGTCAATCTCAGGTAACTGACAGCAAAAGTATTAGATCTTACTCTATGTCATATCCTACAGCCCTAGATTTTGAGGCTGGAGGGACACCCACGAACTTCATACCAAACCAACAGGAACCTTGTCAACATAATCCAAAATTCCCCCTGTTGCATGGTGATAATTCCTCTCTTTCAAAAAGCTGTAATTTTATTATTTCCTGTAAAAAAGAGGGCACTGGAGGTTTTCAATATTCAAGATTCCCTTGCCTCCCCAGTTTGTCTTGTCATTGTTAAATCTTATCTCCACTTCTTTGTTTCCACTATTCTTTTTAAAGAATCATAATTGGTACAATTATCCTTGCTATGAGAATAATTAGCTAAAGCTTTTTGACACATTAAATGGGGAACATTGCATTTTAAGCAGCAGACACTGAAACACAGAAACAATACTGCTTTGAATAGGACCATAGAGAAGAGGCTCAGGTGAAACAATTGCTAATTTTAGCAATATGAACTTGTACCTTTATAGGAGAAAATTAATCTCACAGTAGTTTTTGGCTATGAAATAGAAAAAGCACTTTGGCCTCCTTTTAAAATAAACCTTTGATATTTTCAGTGATGGGAGATGGTTGCAGAGTGAATCATCCCATGATGTGTCCAAAAGAGCCTCGCTCTTAAAAGAAGAGGTGTTTAATTCCTCTCCTGTGTGGCTGAATAAGTAAAATACCACCTAATTCAAAAAACATTTTCCAGCGACTCTTACATTTTAGATAGAATCTCTGAACAGAGAGCCGGGCAAAATCACATTCAAAAAAGAAAAAAACCCAAACCAAACAAACAACAGCAAACCAACAAAAAATCCCCAAACAAACAAAAAAAAACCCTCAAAAAAACCCTAACCAAACAAACAAAAAAAGTGATTAAATTTTAAGTACTCCAGCATTGAAAACTCTGCTCCATGTTTAGCAAAACTGATTATAAAAACAGGTACATAAAGGTGCCTTTATGATATTTGAGTGCTGTCAGGTGAGCCTTGGTACCTGCTTAAACATCCTTCCCTACTGCGTGTTATGAGAATTTACATTACCTTTGGCAAGACTGTTTTGAGACAGTCACTTGTTCACCTTCCTGAGGTATTTCAGTTTTCCAAAAAGGCCGCTAGAAAATCTGTAGGCCTGACAAGGATGATTGGTATAAGTGGATTATGGTGATGAACTGGTTTAGAAATCATCACATGGATGCGATAGGCCATTTTTTTTAGTTAAAAAAGAGATTGAAAATGTGATAATTCTGTTTAAAAATAAAGTTTTAACTGTTTGCTAGAACTGATTTTGGCCAGCAATGAGTTTCAATGTTGTTATATAACCCAGTGGTTGACCACAGTAAGTAGATGATGATATAAGTTTGATGGAAGTAATTACTATCAACTTACGTAACTGTCACCTTCATAAATTGGAAAATAACATTAAGGAATTATTAATACCCAGCATTGTTATGTCTAAAAAATAAACTAAAAGTGGCTTAATGAACAGGGTTATTATCTTTGCAGGTTTTCCTAGATTGTTTATTCCAGGAAATGTTTCACTAAAGAAAACAGAAAAATAACTTTGATTTTAGCAATAAAGAACACTGGGTTAATTTCTACTTAAATAATTTTCTGACTTCTATACTGACATGTGAAGCAAACTAAGTAAAGCTAAGAGGTGTTACTCAGACTCTCATTAAACGGAAAGCTAATATGGGCTTAAATATAGACCATGGGATTTGAATTCCCAAAATGTGCTTAAAACAGCTTCAGCCACGGGTTAGGACTTAAAAAAACTAAATTCACTGCTTGCCATCCTGGTTTATTCAGCTATGCATTGTGGTACCTCAGCAGCCCAGGCAGGAAACATGTCCTTGGGGAATAAGAGACTCGGGGCTGCTTTTTTCATCTAAATGTTTAGCAGAAAAGAAATCCAGCTTCTTGCCGTGAACTTTTCATATAGTTATTAAAAGAAGAAATATCAGTCGGGTTGAAGCGCATTGTAGGACTGAGAAATATTTGATCAGTTCCTGGAATTGCTGCATCTGTTCTGCAAACTTGAGCAGATTATTTGATTTTTTGTGTTGTAATGACTGTAAGTGTAACTGGGGGCAAATCTTGTTTTAGTCCCAAGTAAGATTACATATCCCCAAAGCAAATCTTCAATTCTTCACTCATCACAGCTAATTGTGTTGTAAATTCTATAGTGCAAGGATTAATTATTATGATGTTCTTTTCATCTGGCATGTTGGGCCATAACTGTGCTACCAGAGTATAAACAAAGTACAGCAAAATCGCAGATGCTTTAGATCCCCAGAAGAAGACTAAAATTTTAGTAAATGTTCTTGGTTCTTGATTCTTAATTGTACTTCACTTGGCCAGATACTTAATTCTGTTTTGTTTTGCCAGGATATTTACTACTACCATAACTTTCTTCAATTTTGCATAAATTTTATAATTGTTAATCATCTCAGAGATTTTGCACCCACTGATGATTTGTCCTCAAAGAAATGTGCAGTTTAATTCTGACTGAATGCCCAGTTGATTGCCCTTCTAAACTGGAGATTTCCAGAATGTGTGCTGTATCATTAACAGGACACTCAGTTTCAGAATATGACTGAACTGCCTTGCCTTTTTCTTTCTTTGGAAGGTGTGTTCAGGTTCTCCCCTGTTAGAGATGCTTTTCAACTTCTGTCACTATTTTGACATTTTGATGCATCGCTGGGGAATGCTGAAATAGTTGGTTTGACACCGGTGTCACAACCTTCCATCTTTGCGTGAAAGCATCTATTACTGTATTTCCACATCTAACCACAATCTAGACACTCATGACAAACCACAATAGTCATGTTAGCCCAAGTGAAGGAGAGAAAAAGAAAACCTTCACAGCTCACTGGAAAAACACCTTCACTGTGCTAAAGGAAGATGTGAGTGCTGATGTTCCACAGAGTCCCTTGGAACAAAAGCAACTCTCCACGCTAAAGGACAGAGACACATGATGTGAAGAAAAAAAAAAAAAAAGAGTGACATTTTTGGGTTCATGGGGAAAAAGAATTGTAGGAAGAATGGCTGTGCACTACAGCAGGTTGGATGAGTTTACGGAATCTCCATTCTCGGAAATTTTCATAACTCGTCTGGAAAATATTTCAGTCAACTTTATCTAGTGTCAAAATGAACTGTCTCCATTGGGCAACGGGGTTGGAGTAGATGAGGCACGATGAGGCACAGTCTGCCTAAAGTACTGTATTATTTCAAGATTTGACTGCCTCTCTCGTTCAGGAAAGAGGGCACTTCCATGACTGGCTTCGACTGAGTGTGTAGCTTTTAGATGATTAGACTATGTGAGATAAATTCCATTCTAAGGCTGAGGAAACTTGGAAGAATGTGAGAGAAATGTGAAAAATAATGCTAGAAAACTGACACAGTTCAACTACCATGAGAGGAACCTACGTGCTCATACACGGCAGAGACCACCAGGAAAGACAAAATTCAGAAATTACGTGTTGGGAATATGTACTGTGATCTCTGGCATCAATAGCACTGGAATTAAACAACAGGAAAAAGTGTGATGAAAAATTATTGTCTTTGGTATCAGAAGGCTTGTATCAAAGCCAGCTTCTATAGCAGGTGAGATGCAACCCACCCTCTTGGCAGAACTGAGTCTTCCTGGTGAAAAAAATAATTTATTCCTATCTTAAGGAAAGGATGTTTCTTTGAAATCAGTTCAGTTTATTTTCTCCTTATAAAAGCAAGAGAGAGACAAAACCATTTCAACAGCACAGTGCAGTCCATTTCACATCTGCCTCCCTTTCTGGACATGCTTCTTTCTACCCATTCACCACAAGGGGAATTAAGACAGCCATAGTTCTAATTTAATTCCCTTGGGATCATAAAGGGAGATGTAGCAGAGGCCACTGTCTGCATTAAGTATTGGTGCAGAGTAGCTATTCGATGTAACTTCCTATCCTTAGTGAGCATTGATTTCTCCATGTAGATCCCCCCTGAGCTTTCCATGTTTCAACACTTTGTGAATACCCTTGTTTGTTATCTTCAAGAGAAATTAATTGCATTTACCAGATGAAATGTAAAGGTAAGGAGATAAAAATATGTTATACCACTATTACTTTAAATTGCTCCTTAATTTTTAAATAATCTAAAAAATTCAGAGTTTTTTTTTCCCTTCTCAGTAGTTATTTATGGACTTTTATTTTACTGTTTTACACCCAGCAATGTTTCTATGGTTTTCTTCTGGTAGCTTGTTTTTTATATATGTATATTTTGAAAATTTGGCAGCCATACAACATTTCTTTATATTGTGCATGCAAACTATCAGATTTTTAATGAGATAGCTATGAAAATCTCAGAACCAAAGACATAAGGAAACTACTGTTCAGAATTCTGCCTTGTCTCATTAAAAGGAAAAAGAGGACACGTCCTGCACATCACTCAGTTTATAAGCTCAGACTGGATAATCACAGAAAATTTTTAAGTCTGAAGCTCAGCCCTCTCTCTACTACTGTAACTTGCTGTCACTTGTTACATCACCCATAAAAATATTAAGCAAGATCCTTGGGCCACTAATTATTTATTTGCTCTGCAAAATGCCCAGCTCATTGAAGCAGCTAAATTGAATAATAATGCTAGTGAGACAGTGGGTGGTTTTGATAGAACCAGTTTACTGTCAGAGGGAACTGTTTGCAAAACATGCTTTGATTTAACATAAGCAGGGCAGTAAAACACTTTATGGTGCTTTCAGAAAGGGGGGAGATAAATTTGTGATATTGAAAATTATTTTATATATGGATGTGTTCCCAGCTCTTAAAAATCACATTTAATTTAGGATTTTCCTAAGCAGGCATTTTAAAAGGTAACCTCCGCTTCAGGCACAGACAGCAACAGGAGAGTCTGATTATTCTACCTATAGGCATATCTGCTCTAGCTTTATTTCAGATTATCTTGCTAAAAATAAAACTCTGTGCACTACAGTTATTCCTTCATTCTTCTATGTGTAGAATGCATATAGTGATATGGTGGCAATCCACCACTGGGAGTTCATCTTCATTACTGATTTTACTGAGATGTCTTTAAAACAAGATCCTACCTCTTTTCCCACACAGTTGTGTTTGCCATTGCCTGTTTCATCTAAGTGTGACTCCAATCAGGCATCTGTCCAAAACATGGGAAAGATTTAGATTCATACCCTTCAAAAAATAACTATAATTTTGAATTTTCTTTATGTGGTTCTTCTGATATAACCTTTCCTGGTAGAATCCAAGAATATGAGGTTTGTTGGGTACTAGTTTAGTATCTTTGGCATTTAACTGCAGCAATTCTGAATTCAGATGCACAGATTTGCAATTATAGTCATTGTAGGAGATAAAATATTGATCTTTCTGCATATCAGTGTGCATGCTGGTACTTGATTTGGGGAATATGTTAACGTGAAAGACTTCAAAATGATGCAGTCAATTGCAGAGGTAACCATTGGTGTCCTCAGTTTCCTAATTTTGTATTTCTTTGTGAATAGTCTGTGATTACAAAGGAAGATACCAATTCCTTCCTTTCAGATGTAACTCTGTATGTTGCTTAAAACAGTTGTCAATATTAAAAAGAAATGGTTAATGTATTCCTTGCTGTGCATTTCAATATCTACTCCCCATTAAATTCCTAGTGGTCAAATTTCCCTTTGGTGTATTGGCTAAAACATTTGTTAGACTGACAGATATGGATATAACTTATAGATTTCTAAGTAAGAAAACAAGGAACATGCATAAATATAGATCTCTACAATAAGAGTCAAGAGTGTGAGCCAATGAATGGATGCGCTTGGATGTACTCTGGAAAGTTCTGGTGTCTTAGCCTAAATTAGTTGATGAAGTTTCTTGAGCTTTTTAAATTAATATTTCTCATTGACTATGAAACCAACAGCAGGTTGGGAAAGGAAAGCAAAGCAATAAACAGCACCTGTTTTACAGAACAATTTGCTTGAATTAAACTCTTGTTAATGTATAAAACAATCAACTGTAAATGTATCCAACAATAACAACAAAAAAAGTGTTGAAAGATGATTAATCTTAGAAGTCTGTTGCACTAGCACAGGATCTCAAGGGAAAAAAAGCTTCATATTGACATTTGACAAAGCTAATTTTAGTAACTGATAATTGATGGATGTTTTTCTAGCCTAATCTGGTTACTTGATCTCTTGATCTCTGCTCTGTCTCCAAATAAGGTCCATTTATTTAATTTTACCCAGAAGCCTGATTATGCATCATGAGCATGTTTCCATTAAAATTTGTAATCTCTAATGCTTTCTGTGTCATTTTCCTAGAGATATAAATGCAAAAGAATCACAGATAGGCACAGTACCAAAAGGGTTCACAAAACCACCCAGAAATACAGAGATAAAATAAGGCACCTGAATTCTCTCATTAACTAGAACTCTCTAGGTGGAACCTCTACGTCTGAGAGCACAGGCTGTGGTCTTGAGAACACGACTGCACCAAGAGATACTGCATCAAGAGATCTGCAGTGAAAACCCAGAGGAGGTTTTTAAAAATGAAAGAGAGAAGAATTAGCAGACAGAGAAATGGGGAGACTGGGACCAGGCAATGAAACCTATAAAATATATGTAGGTGTGACACTTAGGAACTGGATCAGTGGTTGCCTTGGCAGTATTGAGTTTATGGTTTGAGTTAATGATTTTAAACATTTTTTCCAAAATAATCATCCTAGATCTTCCTTACTAGTACCTGCCCCAACCCTTGGCAGTCAGAGCCTTTAGGAGCTCTACAGGCACAAGCAGATTTCAGGTTTTCTTGTTCTCAGTGAGGCAGTTTCCTGGACAGGACCACTCTGGGATTTGGATCAATGAGGAATCATTCCTCCCCTGCTCCACAGTTTCCTTGGATCCTGCTTGGCTCTGTAGCACAACCAAACCACAAGTTTAGCACTTCAGCCTCCCAGGTGGGAGATGTACACCGTGTCCTGCTCTCCCTGTGAAGTTATCAAAAGGCTTTATGCAGGAGCTCACTTGACTCCATGAAAGCAGAGAGATTTTCTTTAATCAGAGCTAAGTAGTCCTTTTTTCTGCTGGCTTGAAGTGGGAGCTCTTTGGAAGATGGTTTTTACTGTGTTGCTATCATTGCCTAAGTAGGGGCACAGTCATTAGTAATAGAAAGTAAACACTATAAAAGGGGGGGGGCAACCACTGTAAGCAGGCCAACCTTCAAGTAGCAATTTTAATGAAAAAATTGTGAGTAATAATGCACTAAGAATCTGAACCCATACAAATAACAGAAAATATTTTCAATGATGGATAGAGGAAAGAATTTTAATGTTTGAGTAAGCCATTCTGCTAACATCAAACTAGAGCTGGTTGATGTTTTTCCATTGACGGGGAAATTAAATCGACAAAATTTGTTTACTGCAGGGACTACTCAATTTTCTAGTTTCCACTGAAATGACCCCTGTCCCCTATATACTATGGCAGTTTGAATGACAGTTTGAATGAAACCTTGTGATTTGACTCACAGATTGCTTCAGTGTTCTGTTAATATGTGTTAATAAATTGGCCCCACAGCACTGACAAGGTAGAAAATCCCAAACATATTGGGAGTTGAAATGCAGGGGTCTCTCAAAAATCTATTTTACTTGTGTCTGTGCACGATCCTGGCCCCATACAGGTAAAACAGGATTACCTGAATACCTGTGTCCCAGCTAGGGAAGTGTTTTAGCCAATGTTTAAAGGTAGTCAAAATTTTAATTACAGTGAAAACATTGGAAATAACAGTCTGGTTATAGCCACAAATTATTAAAAAAGAAAAGGAAAAAAAACCCCAACCAAAACCCCAAACAATCTAGAAATCACATCAATTTTCTAAATGCAATTTAGGACTGGAGCATTTTTCACACTCCTTTTTTTTCTTTATTTTTTTCCCTTCTTCTTTCTCTGTCTTTCCCCCTCTTTTTCTGTTATTTCCTCTGTGGGGAAAACAAAATTTCTAAAAAAAAAGAGTTCTTTAAAATTCTTTGACATTTATCACGGATTTTCAATAAGAAAGTAACTGACAAAACAAAAATAAATGGGGAAAAATTGCATCCATAATCTAAAAATTCCAGCAGCCAAAGTATTGCTGTTTCAGCTTTAAGCACAATGACACTTGTGATGGTGTTGAAATCTTTCAGTTCCCACCCAGAATAAACTAACTTTTGTGATGGGGATAATAATTTCAATTTAAAGGGTTTATTTTTTTTTTTTACTAAAACAATGGATTTTTATTGAGATACCATCATAACATTATTTGTTTTAATGGAAACTAGAATAAAACAATAGTAACTGAAATAGTTGACTTATTATTCAGAGTGCAAATTCTTATTTTTATAATTGAGTTGATGTTGAATTTTGGGATACTTTTCTGAATCTATCATTTTACTCTTAAAAAGACATTGAGAAATTTAATAAAGGCATTTTACAGAAACTGAGTAATATATTTTTTTAGAAAATATGCAAAAATTTAACCTCTTGAATGATAAAGGACATTTTATAAGGGTCAACATTTGAGGTGATTTGGTTGCTAGGAAACCATCACTAAAGGTGGTCAGAAAAGCAAATGTTTTATTTCAAATAAGACCATTAATTAATGTGCAGGTACTGTAAAATATATCAAATATCTGTTGATGTAAGAGTATATACAGAAAAGACTAGGATTCAGTTAAGATTTTTTTAGTGGAAATCAAATAGCCTCAACAGGTACAGGGAATTCTCTTCATTGGTTAAAATGTATCTATAAATGCAAAAGCAAAAATAATAAGGAGTCTAACCCTGATTAAAAATGCATTTTGCTTGTTGTTGCATTCATTAATTGTATTGCATAAAGAACACAAAATAAAAGATTTCATAAAAACCACAGCTGCAGACTTTGTCTTGAGTGTGAAGTCTAGAACTGTTCAAAATGACCTTGGAAATGAAAGAAATTACATTATCAGGAAAAAAAAAGGAGAAAAAAAAAAAAGGATGAATTCTCCTGTAGGGTGACTGCACAGTGAGAGGAACTTGGGCAGATACACTAAAAACTCAGCAGGGTTAAAAATCCAGTCTGGGGTTTGGACTTCCTTGTTGGGGATACATACCCCACACTAAGAGCACAATTTCTTCTTTTTCGAAATACAAAACCTCACCAAAATTCCCAGTGCAGCCTCGTTCCTCAACTGCTGACACCAGCAGCACCTGCAGAGGGAAATTAGGATGTCACCAAATGCCGGGGAGGGACCAACACCCCGGGGGTGGCACCCTGGGGTGCTGGGGGCTCTCACTGCGGCTCTGCCAAGGGAGGGAGCAAAGTGACACCTCAAGAGCATCTCATGTTCCAGCTGGGAGAGAAGGCAGAACGGGGAGGAAAGGAAACCAAGTGCACATCTTTCAAACCTGACACTGATGAATGATTTAAGTCCCTACTTGTCCTTCAAACATTAAATGCTTATGGTGAATTTTTAAAAGTGCTTCCTGCCAAATCAGAGTAGGGTCTGTGGCTCCTAGCAGCCTTCATAAATGACATTCAAGCTTTACTCAATTATAATATTTCCATGTTTATTTACTAGATATAATGTTGCATGCTCATTGTTAAATTCAGAAAAAATGTGATTTATAAATATTTTCTGGGGCAGAGTTGTTTAATATTTAATCCTTATTGCTGACAATACTCTTTCCAGGGTATGAAATATACTGTTTGCAAATCTCAACACAAATTTAGCAAAACTATTAAAAATCCCCCTCAATATCTGCACTGTTTAAATCTTTCCATTTTAATAAATATACTTTTTAAAATATTCCCATTTTCTTCCGAATTCTGCACTGTTTAAAGCATTCCATTTTAATAAATATACTTTTGAAAAGATTCCCCTGTTTTCTTCCAAATTCTGAAGACTGTGAGCTTTATTAAAATCTTCTTAAGGCTTTAAAAATCTGCATAGAATTTAATCGTGCAAATGAATGGAAGTTCGCAATATTTGTATCACAAAGATTTCTGTCAAAAACCCACAGTTGGAAATAACATGCTGTTTGTCGTGTAATTGTTACTATTCACTAAAGCAGAAAAAGCAAGTGCAGAGAGCTAAAGAACTGACAGCCTAGTCATTTAAAACTACAGGTTGTCTCCTGGATGACAATAGTTTTCCAAGTAGAGCCTAACCCATGCCGAGAAGTTGCTTGCTGGAAGTATATATAGGGTAATATTTTAACACTTTAGTTGAACGGAGATTTTTTTTTTCCTTAAAAAGTAAGGAAATGTTACTCAGAAAATGTGGAGAAGGCAAGAATGGCATATTATTTTCTTTGTCTTTTACTTCACAATGGTTGTTTATGCCCAAGTTCTAAATTCTAGATTAATTAAATTAATTGTGGAAGTTGATTTAAACCCGAGCTGTGAAGCAGTGTAGATGAATTTAAAAGAGACCAGTTTTCTGTACTGGAAAACCTCTGTAACTTAAGTTTTCTGGGCAATAATATCCCATCTATAAAACAATATACCTGCTTGTCTGTTAGGTAAAATTAGAATTGAGGGAAAAAATTTTTTTTTAGAAAGGTTGCAGAAATGGGTAAATGGCAGATGAAATTACTATTTTTTACACATAAGTAAGAAGAAAAATGTGTATGTTTTCATCAAAATGCTGAGCAGATGGTCCTTAATTTTTAATTTGATAATATTGAAATGACAATAAAATCAGTAAAAATAACAGTAAAATCAGATACTTCATCTGGCAATATTATGACCTATGGCTTTTTATTAGCATAAGCATACCCTCCAACTGCATTTGCAGACAAGTGTTTTTGTCTGACTCACAGTGACTCTATTAAAATTGTTAAGGATTAGATCTAGTTGATCAGCAGTGACTGAGTGGAATTAACATTTTTTAATTGTAATTGGATAATTAATGGTTGAAGCAGGGATCTACACAAAGACAGGCTGCTCCCCACTGAAACCCAAACAAAGAAAGGGTGACTTGGTGTAGCTTAAAGAGATTTTGAAGTGGTTTAACAAAACCTCAAAAAATAGACCAGAGCTTTGGAAAACGCTATTCCTAGCATTGCAATGAAATAAAAAAACCCCAAACCAACAAACCACCTTCTTTGAATAGAAGGGTTTTCTTTGCTTTGTGCTAACAAAGCACGTTGTGTTAACAAATCCCTGGAGACGCTGTAGTAACTCCAGCTCGATTTGAAGGTAAGAAATAAAGCACATTAGATTTCAAGAGGATTTGCAAAGCCCTCAGCAGTTTTGTCCCAACTGCTACTACCATTATTTTTGTGTACTTGCTTGTCCCGGTTTATCCCATCCAGCTTTAGGCACCGAAATCAAACTCCTGGTCATGGGGCAGGTTCTTGTCTCAGGAGCATTCAGTTGTCTTCCAAAGTTGCTGATTTTTTCTGTTGACCAGAGAGAAAGGTGGAGCTCCTACCTCAGGTATGTCATTTGAAGTGACAGATCCAATCTTCAGTGGTTTACTCAGGTTATGCAGGTCTTAGGTTCTTACAGAACCTCTCTTTTATTGATGCATCACCTGTCTATATTTTTCATTAGGTGTTGCTGTAAATGTAATTCTTGCTTCAAGTTCTGTTGGCATCATCTCTATTAATTTCGGTATTTTATGTGTCTTTAAATTTGGACCTTTGAAATTAATAGGGATTTTTGCACTGGCTTCAAGGGCAGTAGGGTGTGATCCTCTCCATCCTTTGAACTTTCAAGTCCTTTAAAAATCAATTAATTAACAGCATAAGAATAATGAAGGCTAATTTTTTATGACCATGAGTGAGAGATTTTAATAAAATTGGATTTGATAATAACTGCATTTTCCTGTCTGCATTTGTGCAAACATTGTAATACCAGACACAGGGAATTTAGAGGATACATGAGCAATTTTGGTTTTAGGGCTGCTTGGTAGGTGCCCCAGAATGTTGTTGTCCTTCTTGGCCAGGTGTTATCACAGACATAAATTTGGATTTCATCAACAAATAAATGGAATCTCCATAATATAGCCCTGTGCTGTGTGAATAGTGCAAACAGAACACTGTTTGTATTTTAATTATGAAATTTTTTTGTAACTTAATTATGCAATATTTTAAATAGCAAATGCTGTTTTTAAAAGTTCTTTAAAGCCACACATGTGTGCGTCTAACTGACCAAAAAATAGAACAAACTGGCTAGCAAATTATTTTTTCTGTATGACATCAGATCTTACAGCAAAGTAAAAAAAAAAGACTGGCACTGGTGTGTCTTCACTTATTACAAGTACAGAAAAAGTATTTCTATATAATTAATTCTGAAAGTAAGGTTTATATGTGTTACTAAAGACAAGACATTCATTCCCTATATATTTCTTTGCTTTCAGCTAGTAATCTTTCTTTGAAATACCATGGAAACAAGCAAATATGCCTCATTAAATTTTCCTTGCAGGGAAGAAGAGGGAAAAAAATACCAAAACAGAAAAAGCAGAGAATTTTTAAATCATGAAGTAGGAAAGAATAACATAGAAGGGGTGATTAAATTGCCCTTCTTAATTCTTTCAGGCATAGTAGGATAATTTGCTGGAGAAAAAAACATTGCAACAACTTATTTCTTGAATCACCTCACTTGTAGTTGGACTGCTTTCAAGCTGAATACTGCAGTATTACTTCACGTTTTACAGTCTTGCTCATGCTGAGACATATGAATCACAGCTGATAACCAACAGTCCCTTACTATAGCTAAAATAATGCTTTCAAAATTATTTTTAAAGGTTTTTCAAATTATTCCTATAAAACAATATTTTTAAATGCAAACTTTGCATAAATTTATGTCTATCTGACATTTTATACACAGATATGTTTAGAATTTGCCATCAAAACCAGGGCCAGATTTCCAAAGAGACACCACTAAATTCAGTAAAGCTATGCTGATATACAGCAGTTGAGGACTCAGATAAGAAAAAGTTATTAAACCAGAATTTGCAAGTATATTCTTTAATAAGGGATTTGAAACTGCTTTGGACTTAGAAGCAACTTCAATTTTTGGCAATATACCTTGCTCTGTCTTCACATGTCATTGAGATCCCAGTGAACTGGTTGTGGAAGATCCACACACCCCTGTTTGCCCAAAATATGTCCTGTAGCTTTAACTCAGGTGATGTCTGAGGAACATGTCTTGAAATTAAACTCCAGTCTTCAGAATATCCCCACAATCTTAAAGTCAGCTTGGTAGTGAAAGGGATATTGATTTAGCTGAGTTAGTATTTTGCACCCTGAAATCACTTTAACAGCAGAAAGATCAATAAATTACTTTCTCAGATCAGTCTGTGTTTTTATTTAGCTGGCGGGAGGTGTAATTCATTTCCCAACGTGTTAATTTCTAACAGTGCAAAGACAAAGATCCTCAAGACCCCTTTTCACTGAGACAACTCCAAGGCACATGGAGAAATAATGCCAGCTGCCCACCAGTGTGAGCCTGGAGAGAGCCAGAGAATGTCCAGAGACAAAGAATGCCCAAACACCACAAGGACTGTGGGAACCAGCACATCCTACTGCTCCTTGAACTCTTGTATCTGGGCTGTGTCCCCATTTAGGACAGCCCAGGGTCACCCAGACCCCACACAGGGTTTCACCACCCCTTGGAAAAAAGCTGAGAAGGCCTAAGTTGGTGAATTAGCTGGGTGAGGAAGAGCCAGACTTCATCCATGCATGGCCTTCCTTGGAATGGTGTCCACCCTCCCACACCCAGGGAGATCCAGTGAAACTCCATCCAAAGAGTTTTTCCCACTGAATTCCCAATTTCTGTCTATCTGAAGCAGATTTATGCAAGCAGCTCTGTGATCCAGTTCCTGTATTAATCCCAAGCCATTTTCAGAGGAATAAAATGTTTGAGTGGTAGGTAACAGATTAAGCAAAAACTTAGTGATGAACTAAATCTAGAAATTGATTTCCAATGAAAGGCTCAAAAAACCTAAGAAACATTCCCTCCAGAGGATCAGAAATGTAACAGCATTAACCCTATGCCAAGAAAAATGATAGATCTATTCAAGCAAAGAAATAAGTCATGTCAAAAAAATATCCCCATTTTGAAAATAATTTGGTAAAGCATCTCAAGCTGTTCAGCCCTGCTGCAGCCACATTGCTAAAGGGTGGAAAGGCAGTAATTGTCTTGGGTTTCCTGCCATGTCACTGCCTTTTTGCTGATCCACTAAATCCAAAATGCCATTGTCTCTGGGAGGGAAACAAGTGCCTATAACAACATTCTCATGTGCCTGTAGACCTGGAGAAAACTGGGTACATCACAGCCAAACAGGTCTTTAAATAATTGGTCAAAAATATTGTGGGGGGTTTTTTATTCAGAAAAGTATTCAGGTTTTATAATTCTATTCTGATGACTGAAAATTACAGTTCTCATCTGTACCTTCTATGAAGGTTGTTCTTTTTGAAAGGCAAAAATGTTAGTCTGAAGATTTTAATGGTAAAATGTGCTACTCTGGTTATTTAACTTCCTACATGACAAAAATCCCTTTATAACCCATGAATTTAAGCTTGATATTTTTGGTTGAACTAGAGCACATCCATCCTAGTGCTAAGGAAAAATTATTGGAGAGATCTTCATTCTTGATGGCAAAGAAGTGATGCAAATTGAAGTGATGGAAATGAAGAGAGGATGAGAGGGCTTCAGTTGCAAGGAGAAGGTTTAGAGCCATCTTACCAATGTGTACAAATAGCTGATGTGGGAGTAGGGAAGACAGAGCTGGACCTTTCTTACAGAGAGAGAGCAATTCAAAGAGAGAAAATTCCATGTAAATTTAAGAATACCAGGTTTCTTGTATGGGTGGTCAAATGCCAAACAGATTGCCCATGTTGCAAGTCCCTGTCCTTGAGGTCATTCAAGTCCCATCTGGATTTAGTCCAACAAAAGTTTGAACAAGCTGCTGCAAAAACTTTTTTGAGCAGGGATGTTGGACAAGATGCTCTCCAAAGGCCCTTTCCAAATTCTTGTCTTGTATTCCTGTACCAAACACTTCTTCCTGTAATCTAATAACCCACAGCAAATAACAGCTAATTACCCTCCAGAATGAAAATCGGCATTTATTTCCTATTTAATTTTATCTTCAATTTCTAGCTGTTGGATCTTGGCTTGTGCCTGGCCACTTGATTAAAGAGCTCTCTTCTAGCTGCTCTTTGGATACTCTCAGATCAAGCCACCTGTTAACCTTCTTTCTGATAAGCCAAAGGGTATTTCCACAAATAAATACTCCATGTTCTTGGTTAAAATGGAAATTGAGCCCTTAATCTAGTCAATTTGCAGGAACAGGTACTTTACTGTCCAAGTGCAATCTGAACAGATTCTGACTGTTGAACTCACGTCCCTCTCTGTCTCTTCCAACTTGTAATGAGTCAAGATAATAATATGCAAAAAAAAAGAAAAAATCCCCAAAGCAACAAAACCATGTCTCCCACCCAAAAATGATCTCTACTTCCAAAGCCAGCAAGAGATAATAAGCAGGATATTAGGTATATTGAAAACTTTTATGATTTTGAGATGATATACAGATGACCTGGAAAAGAGTCAGCCCTGAGAAAGGTCAGTTTTAGGGGCTAAGTTGTAGAATCTTCCTGGTCCATCTTTGGCTTTTTATTTTTTTTCTGATTTTTGGCAAGAAATACATTTACATTATTACTGCCTGTCTAAGATACTATAAACAGACAGTAATAATTGAAGATGTACCCAGTTCGAGGGGTAAAGAAGAATATGCAACTAAGGCACATTGAATAGGCAAATTGATTTGCCATTTTACACTAGAAACACACTGCAGTAAAGCTTCTGAAATCAGTGGTGTTATGCAGCATAAATAGTTGAAAAATTCAGCAGTGCATCAAGCCCAGCAAACATCCAGAAACAGGGAGATTCCTTTAGGCTGTATAATTAGTTTTTCTCCTTATTTCCAGCAGACATATTTTTTTGTTTAAAGGACTCTGGGTGCTATAGAAAAAAAAGCGATTTGAAAATATATTTCATTTTTGCTGTAAATAGCATTCAATTAGTGTTCATAACAATGGGCTTTGTGGCAAATCTTGAGTGTGCTGTTGGTTAATGTCAGCTATGAGATGGTGCAGGATCCTGAGTGTCAGAGCTTCTCTCTGAGTTAATTCCCAGCTTCCATAGTCTCATTATTCAAAGTCCATCCTGAATTTGGACTGAAATTTGAGGACTCCTGCCATGAACAATACACACTATTTACCAAACCAACATTCCATCACTTTCTTCCATCCAATATTTCATATTGATTATATTCTTCTTTTTATTTCTTCTACTTTTTCTAAATCTTCACTACATAACAAGAGTTAAAAAGAATAATTTAATGATTAATCACAGCCTTGCTCCCTGTGCCAGGATCAGGGGTTTTTTTGTTAGTCTTTAGCATTCCAATATGGTGGAAGAGAGTTTTGTTTATGTGTTTGCCGTTGTCTGTTGTTCCTGCACCTGTCTACTCCTCTCTGAAAATGAAGTTTATTGTTTTCTTAGTTTATTTGTGTAAAAATCCCAGCTCAATTAGATTACCTTTTTAGAAAGGATGGAAGACATAAAAGTACAGCTGCTTAAGCAATTAGCACAGCAGCATGACATGAGCAAGCCTAGAGCTATTGGAAACTCACCTGGCTTCAGATGCCATTATAAACTCAGAGTTTGGTTCGGGTCACTGGGAGGGACAGGACATGTTGGAGCAGAGTCAGATTTGCTGGTGAGCTCCTCTCTATGACAGGAGCCATTTTTAATCCCTTCCTACTTGAAATACATCTATTCCAACATTTGGGGTGAAATCCATCTCCAGGTTAATGCAAGTGTCTACATGTTGCTCTCTAAATGTTGCTGGGTCTGTTTGCATCACTTTTGGAGCAGATCAAGCCAATATGACAGCCTAGAAAATTAAATATTCATTTGACCAGCCTTTGTGTCTCTACTTCTAGGTGAGCTGAACTATGCAGTGTATTTAGGAGGTGACAGCTGGAGACTAAACTGAATCACCTAAAGGCATCTTGAATGGCATCAAACCTCCGTATTGGGGGAACTGAGCACCCTTTCTGTTTGTGTTTTCTGAAATCAGTCTTTCTCTGTTCTACTTGCATGGAACCTTTCTACATATTTGGCATTAGCCTTTATCCAATTTTAGTTTACACATCAGCAAGATCAGAATTATTCAATGCTGAGAATCATGGATAATCTAATACAAATTTTGTTGTAGAAGATTCCCAAAGCCTCCTCAGGTTAAATAAGCACATTCACATTATTAAGATTATGATCTTCCCCAGCTACTTTGTTTCCTTTACTGAGGACTTTAACTTGCCTATCTAATTCCAGGAGGGATAATAAACAATGTCCACAACTGAAAGGATAATAAATTTCATCATAAATCAATAAAGAAACTTTTGGGAAGAAGGACCAAAAACCCTGTTTTTGTTTTACAGAGAGCAAAAAAGACAGAGAACAATTAATGAGCAGTGACACTTAGGAGATATCCAGTTAGCCAGAAACTCAATTGAGTCCGTTGATACCTGTTTTCCTGCCTCAGCCACCAGCCCATGTACTTCCCCAGACCTCTGCTCAGTTTCTCAGCAATAACAACAATTAGGAAAAGCCCAGAAATCACTTAATTAATCTCCACAGAATTTTTTTGTTTTTCAGTAGGATGTGGGGGAGAAGAAATGAGAAAAGAGCAAGCAGAAGTGAAGGAAGAAAAAACACAGTAACTGAGAGTTTCAGGCAGTGGTCTAAGCTCTGGGGAACAGAGGTTACGTCACTGTTTGGCATAATTTGCAGTAACTTGAGGTGAAAAACTCTTCAGGCACAGTGAATATCCCTGAATCTGACCTCCTCTGCTTTCAGGATAGACAGACTTGTATTTAGGGATAATCTCCTGCAAAAATATGGTTCTTATCACAGTGGAGAGAAAAAAAAAAAAAGTGACAGGGGACTTAAAATAGTTTCTATAACATGAAATTGGTGTCCTCCATTCTCATCATCAGTGCTTAGCTCCACTTCCAGAGAAAGGATGAGTTTGCAGCAGCTCCCACATGTACTTGTTCTGAAGCTGTACTAGGTCATCTGCAGCTCTCAGCTACAGATATATTTTGCAGTGGCAGCCAAAAAAGGTCATTTGTCAGAGCACAGTGAGAGTGGGGTGATTACTGGGCCTTGATTACTGCTGTAATACAAATAAAGAATATTAATAAGCTAAATTACATTCTGAGTCCTTTTACTGTAGCTTTTCAAGAAATAAAAAAGAAGCCGACTGGATTGTGAAGGCATTTCACTAATGGTTAATGAATGTTTATTACTTTTGAAGAAGAAGAAGACTATGCCAGGATGCTGCATAGCCCTGTGTATCAGTGGTTCATCCTTGCATTTTTCTTTCCATCAAGTGCCTTCATCAAGGTCTGAAGGAAATAGCCTTTTCATTTTAGGCTGCACAAATAATACACATTCTGTTTGAAAAGTCCTGGAAGAAAGCACAGCATCTCTAAATCCTGTGATAAAGCTGGTGAAAAATCCCAAAGGTTCCAATCTATGTTGGACCATCAGAGACTGAGAACACTGGAAGGGAAAGTGACATTCCCAGTGTTTCATTAGATCTAGGGATAAGTAGGGGCTGTGCTGGTTTTGGTTGATGTAGAGTCAATTTTTTTCACAGCTGCCAGTCTAGGGCTGTGGTTTGGATTTGGGCTGAAATGGTGTTGATAATACAGTGGTGTTTTCATCATTACTGGGCAGAACTTATTATGGGTCATGGCCTTTCCTACTCCTCACCCCATTCCACCAGCGAGGGGTTTGGAGGTACATTAGGAGATGGGAGAGAACACATCTGGAACAGCTGACCCCAGCTGGTCCCAGGAACACCCCAGAACATATGGGGTCATGTGCAGTTCATGAATCTTGACAGAGAAGAAGGAAAGGGACAGGGAGGAAGAGGGGTAGGGAGGCATTTTTACAGATGGCATTTGCCTTCCCAAGTCACTGTTATGTTTGATGGAGCTCTGTTTTCCTAGGGACGGCTGAACACCCACTGTCCATGGGAAATGGGCAATGAATTCCTTGTTTTGCTTTGCTTGTGCACAGCTTTTGCTTTACCTATTAAACTGTCAAACCCTCAAACCATGGGTTTTCTCACTTTTACCCTTGAAATTCTCTCCCCCACCTCTGTGTTGAGGGACTGGAGTGAGCAGCCTTGTGGGGCTGGGCTGGCTGGGGTTAAACCAGGACAGGGCAAAAAGGTCCTTTGCCATAGGCACCTTCAGGAATAATCCAAAAACTTATCATCGAGCTCATCTCTCTAGAACTTATAAATATTTTAGCAGAACAGGAAGAGTTGGTGACCCTTGATACCTTTTCATGGAACTAATAAACTGTCAAAAGGCTTTTTCCCCCCGCCCCCTTTCAGAATTAGGTTTCCAACATGCAGTGACTCAATCCTTCCAGAGAGCAGTCTTTTCTTAATGTGTCTGGATTGTCTCCTTGCATTCAATGTAAGACCTGAGGATTTTTGGGGGGAAAAAAGTAAGAAAAATACCAATAAAAAGGAGGGGCTATAGTGGTGGACGAAGTACTTTTTAAGTTAAATTCCATTTTCAGGTTTAGAAGGAACTGGATTAGAATCAGATGCTTTGCTTTAATTTTCCATAGCCTAAGTGGACGGCAAGTACAGCCCATAATATTTTTGTTCATGCTTGTGTACTCACTAATATGCCTTTGTGATAAAGGCAGAAGCAATGCAAGACTCACAGACAACCCTTTTTTAAATTGATCATATACTTTTTAATCTTTCCCTTTTTTAAGATTTCATAAAATGTCAGTGTTTTATTTTTTTCCAGTTCACTGTAAAGTTGTCTGTAGGAAAGGTTGATTTTTTTTTTCCTGCTTGGGATTTCCAGGGACAGATTGAGATTTCTTTAATTAAAATACTAAGGGAAAGAAACAGAATTAAATTTCTTGAGTTTTAACTTTAATAAACACCAGTTTATTAGATGCTTCAAAACAACCTCCCTTTGGTGTCTATTTCAACATTTTGCTTTTCTGCATAACTGTCTGGTGCAGTTGTGTCTAAACAGCAACAATTTCCCTTTGCACATAACCTTTGGTGTAAATGAGATCACTCAACATTATAAAACCCAAGTAGTGAAAAAAGCAAGGTTCAAAGCCCAAAGAACTTAAATTTCTTTAGTGAATAAGTAGTGACCACTGGAATATCCATATAAAGATGAAAATGTGGATCTGCAGTATGCACAGGTTCCAGGGAAGGTTGAAAGTTCTCTTCAGCAGAAGTGATGCAGTAGAAACACAATTTAAACATCAGTGTTTTCCACTGGAAAGCCCATCTGAACCCCTACTTTTGATGTGTTGGATAGTCAGAACGGACATCCAAATTGTCCAAGGACTGAGTGTACCCAGTTCTCACCCTGATGGTACATCTGTGAGTCTTGGGGACCTACAGTTTTGGCCCTTACATTTACTATGTAATAATTATGCATCCGTACTTCCTGCTTTTTCTACAAAGTGATACATGACCAGGCAAGTGCTGGCTGCAAAAAAACCCCAAACCTGTGACAGTTCAGATCACAACAAAAGAGATTTTAAGGATTATACCTTTACCATCTAGTTAGACGGTTTTTAATGCACATAAGGGAATTTTATTTACAAATCTGTTTAAGTTGTATTGGACATAACAGCATCCAGTTCCTAGTGTTCTATTACATAATTACCCTGTCAGGCCCTCTTCCAAAGATTTCCTCAGCCTGGCAGTTTGTATTCTGTCCTCTAAGATCCCTGAGCATTTTATATGGGCACAGAAACAAACGACAGTTCCAGAACACTCCAGTGTGTATTTTTTTAAGAGAAACGGGTCTTACGTAAAAATAAGATGTTTCTGCAGTTTAGAAACTTTCCTACTGGCCCACTTATATCTCTGACCTTCTCAGTTTCTATGAACACTGTAAGACACTCTCTAGTTTTTAATTAAAAGTTTTTATGATACTATATCAACTTCAATTATCCTGTACTTCTTGCCTTCATCCTTCCTTCCCAAAACCACCAAACAAATGCTCTCTTCCCACGACAGCTGGATATTGAGGGCATTTGTTGAGAGTAGGTCTAAAGGCTCTCTGCAGTCCATGGAACTTTAGCACATGTTTAACTGCTGTACTAAATTGCATTGTACTGAGCTGATCCAAAGCCTATTGATGTGAAAGGAAGAAAAGCTCCCATTGACTTCAGTTAGATTTCCATCGGTCTTTTTTTAAGGGAAAATGATTATGCACTTTTCCTTTTAAACATTTATGATGAAAAGCGTCAGCAAATAAAAATTTGTGAATAGACTCCCACAAAACAAAAGCGTCAGGAGCTGAAATACTGGAGCAGATGGTCTTTCAAGATCTGTCACTCCACCAGCATTGTACAGTTTAAAGGCACTGCATGCACTCAGTTTTCTGAGAGGGTGTGTGGACAAGAAACTGTTCTCATTCATTACTTTTTTAGTGAGAGAGATTTGATCTTGGAGCCAGATGATGACTAGGACCCTTTGCACAATGTTTTGTGTTCATCATTCATTGCATTGATACAATCCTGATAAACTTTCTGAAAGAAGATTTTAGGCCTTTAATGTGCTGTCCTTTTCTGTTTAAAACCAAGAAATTCCCATTTAAGATTCCACCACATTCAAAGTTTAAAATAGCATATATGGAATTAATATATCTTTTTCTTATATGGCTTTAAGTTTTTTATTTAATTAAATAAATTTAAAGGAGCTTTTAAGATAGAGATCCTAATATGTATGAATGTAATGAATAGAACTGTAATGGCATGAAGCTCTGTCAGAAGAGAGTTAGTTTAGATATTAGGAAATGTTTTTCACCCAGAGGGTGGTTGGGCACTGGAAGAGGCTCCCCAGGGCTGTGCTCACAGCATCAGCCCTGAGTGAGTTCAAGAAGTGTTTGGACAATGCTCTCAAGCACAGGGTGTGCTGCACAGGGTGTGGATCAATGATCCTTGTGGATCCCTTCCAATGCAGGACATTCTATGGTTCTGTTTTTCCAAATGAGAAGGAGACAAGTCTAGCCAGTAGAAGAATTGGGAATGGATGATTCGTATCTTGAGCTTCATGCCCCAACATCCTGGGAGCATTTTGCTTCCTTTCTGTATTTAGCACACTAATGCCTGCTTCCTTCTCATCTGATCTTAACTAGAACTGAAATGCCCAAGTTTGGAGTGTAATCAGTTAAGGTTGTTTCTGTGGTCAGCTCATTCATCCCTGGTTATCTTTCTCCAGCCATAAATATGATTGCACCCTTTGGGAATTAGCAGCATGTACTTTTAGGATAAGAATGCCTGTAAATAAAAAAGGGATCACTTGTACCATTAACAACAAATCAAGGTCAAAATCAAGCAAAAAAGGTCTGGAGAAGGAGAAAACTCATAGGCTTGGAAGCCAATTTCACTGATGGAAGCTATCTATAGCTGTGGAGCTAGTGAGAAAGTTCCTAAACGTTGGCAAAAATTTCTTTTCCAATTATACTAGATAAAGAATTTTATTTGAGTTGCATTTTCATGGAAATAAACATTTTCATACACCTGGAGATATGCACTGTTACCTTACAAAAAATCTAGATTTGTGAAGAGTTTGTCACCTATGCTTTTTACAATATTAACTTTGGCTTATTTATGCTTGTTTTCTTTTGGAAACTTTCTGTTTAGAATAATTTTAGCACAACTCTGATGAATTGTAGGAAGTTAAAGATGATACAGGATAGCCTTATTTTTATAGAGTAGAAATATTAAAATAGTTGCGTCTTAATGATAAATGTATTAATTCAATTCGTATGCAGTGTGCTAATTCAATAGACAGTATTACAACTGTGTGTGCACAGGCCCTCTAAGAATTTATCAAAGTGATGACATTTATAACCTCCACTATTGCAGACAAAGTTGAAAGTAGTTAATAATGCTTGAAAATAATATTTAAGCCTTTTAGGTAATTTTACATACCTAAAAAATTGGAAAAACATGTTGATCAGGGTTGATATTTCTATAGAATTTTTGATACTCATTTGCATTTAGTAGTAGAGGGTATATGAATTATATTATAATATATATTATATTATAATGATATCTTCATCTGCTCATCATTTTGATGCTATTTTTTTCTCATTTATTTAATCTAACTTCATTTTAATATTCTTTCGTCTAATTGTCTGTGTCATGTTATTTAATTTATCATTTTTTAAATTAGTCAAAGGAGCTGTTTTTATCTAAATACACACATATATGGATCACTTTCCACTCTAAAAGACAAAGTTTTTAAATTCACTACAATACAAAACGTTATTTTCACTACATATTATAAACCACTCCCTGGAATATAACATAATCTTGAATTCCCTTTAGCAGTTTTCAACATCCACATCAATCTTGTATAAGAGAAAATATGACAGAATCAATATTGTGATGATAAACTGTAAAAAATTGCTTTTGTCTGGATTCAGTAGAAATCACAAGTGGTCGCACTCAGCATGGGAACATTGGAACCAACTTCTTAAAATGAACAGTCTGTTGCAAAATAAAGCTAAGTTCATGTTAGGTGGAAGTGAGTTTATTTCATTCTTTGTTGTTAAACAACCTTTTAATTTTCTTTCCCTTACTGGATTAAGATTTTTTTCCTGATAAGTGGGTTAATTTGGGATTTTAATTGATATACTGCAGTTAATCTCCATCATATCACAAAATATCCTAGCAGTATTCCATCTACTGCTAGGAGGGCAAATCCTCTATATGTGCTCTGGAACATGTTCTGACGAATATTGACATCCACTGTGGCTAAAATACAAGTCTGGGGTTCTCCTCTCTAAAACTAATAAAAACCACTTGATGTGGAATATGGAGATATGACTCTTCCACAACTGATCTGGTGGAAAATTCTTACTAACCAAGATTACCTGTTATCCATACAAAAAAGTGACAGAATAAATAGCAGTTTCAGGAACTTTCCAGCTTTGTTGCCCTTCTCTGGAGAGGCTCCAGCCCCACAGTGTCTCCCTTGTCATGAAGGACCCAAATCTGACCCCAGGATCTGAGGTACAACATCATGTTCAACGTCCTGGGCTATCACACATCAAATGGTGGCAATGCAGACAGATTATCCAGAACAGATTTAAGGCAGAAGATGTATTTTGTGCTTAGATATTTACCTTTTGCTGATTGAAATCCCTCAAATGAAAAATGTTTTAATCCTGCCATGGAATCAAACAAAAATTTTGGTTGCAAAAGTGAAAATGCAGTATCCACAGCTCAATGTAAGGAAAGGAAAAGCTGAGAAATGATATTGCTGAGCACAACTCCCTGTTCTGGTGTCTCCAGATGGCTCTCTCAGACAATACTGAAGTGGCTTTGATCCCAGCTCTGTGCTGAGCTGTCAGGACAAAGACAATGTGCAGAATTAGGGCTGTTCTAACGATCCAGTCACTTGCACATGCAGTGCAAACCTGGGTTTTTGAACACTGTGTTGTCCATGTGCTCTTAAAAGTGTCAGTCAGAGATATAGATCTAGCCAGACTACACACTGCCTGACAGCACAAGCCTGATTTGGGTAAAAAATAAATCCACAGAGCAAACAGATAGGGTAGAATTAATCTCTTTTACTTCTAGCTTTCAAAAAGTGATCTGTCTAGTGTAAACTAGTCCTCTAATTGCCTTCTAAAGTTAATGGAGAGAGAAAACATATTGACATTTCCTATGTGACTTGGGATACATTATGCAATATGAGGTTGTTGAAAATGCTAGTTCAGGTATTTTCTCTTAAAATGACATTAGGTTATCTCCATTCACACAGAGATGATATGTAGCAAAGCCTTCTGTTTATTCTCTGAATGATTTACAAGACTTGATTTGTGCTGTTCCTGTTTTGCTTCTAAGTTACTTAAGGTGAATTAATCTTCCCTAATTTAGATGCCTCATACCTACAACTGAACTAGAAGCCCAGGCTCCATTTAATATTCACAAACAAATCCACATTTTTGGAACATGTTTATTTGGATTAACACAAAACATGTTTTAGGATTAAAATAAACTTCTGAAAACAGTTTCTCCTTACTCATTAGAAACGAGAATAAATGTATAGCTCAGGTTGATATAAGTGTTTGAAGTCAGATGAGATTAAACCCTCCCTTAAACTTGCCTTTTGCCATGGTCTAACCATTGCACTTCATGAGCTGCTGACTTGGCTCATAACCTGTGTGACCAGCAAAAAGTTGGAAAGCAGGGAAAATGAAAACGTCACTGAAGTCGCTAAAGGATGACAGAAGAAAATTATATTACTTTCTTTTTAATAAAGAGTGACATTACATGCTGACTCTTACCAGCTCTTTTTTAGGAATCACTACAGCATAATTTTTTCCTCTCTTCTTTCATATCACAGTTAACCTATGTGCAAATAGGGAATAATCTAAAACTCTGCAGAGACCCTGTGGTTATTTCACTGCTTGCACAGTCATGACAGCTTGTGCTCTGGGACTTGCGTATTAGCAAGGTTAAGACAGTCTTTTCTTCCAAGGGTAAATGTGGATGCCAGCAGCGTGGAATCTCAGAAGATTCAAAAGAAGTCTGCAATGATGACAAAATGAAGGCACCTTGGACTACTCTATTCCAGATCATTAACACTGTTTAGAAACCTGAGGAAATTATTGTGCTGATCTTAGATGGGCTACAAATCTTGGAAAGGTAGAGAAGGTTTAAGAACTTGGTTAAAGTGTGAACAGGGAGTATTTAATCCACAATTCTGAGTTGCGTTTACTATAAAATGTAAATTGACATAAGAAATGTACCTTTAGAGGTACAAAAAAATATTTTCCCATACCCAAGTAGTTGCTTAAATTAGAATCACAGAATATCATGAGTTGGAAGAAATCCACAACGGTCAGGGAAGTTCAGCTCCTAGCCCTGCACAGGACACCCCCCCGATGATATTAGATTAATAGATTAATTGACTGTAGAAGGATTCTAGATAATTAAATGTGATGCTAACTCCTAGAAGGATATGTATGACAAGTCAGTAACACCCATGTTTTTGATTAAGATATATGAGAATGTTTTATCAGTAATTTTTGGAGACCACAGTTGCTAAATAGACACAATCCAATGGAAATTAATCTTCTGACACTGGATTATTGACCTTTACAGTCCCACACATAACCTTAGATTTACATTTCAGGAGCCACCAGGAAACCTAGTGTGCTAATCCATTTGGGGAATCTTCACAATGCAGCTAAATTCATAGAGAAAACTTTGTAACAGGTCAGGATTTGGAACTGTGACTCGTTATTCATGTGCATAGTGTGACTGGGCTGATCCATGACAGGTGACAGTTTTTTATTCAGGCAAGGGAATATGTGGTCCCTACTTCCTTTTAGATTAAGTGGATCCTACATATCCCATATCAATCTCCCACTTGTATTTAGCTGCCTCAGAGAGAGCTGCATCCCACAGAGGTTCTCCCTGTGGATTTGAGATGCAGCATCAGGGATGAAAGACTAATGAGCCAACAATGTGGTAAAAAAGAACATTTCCTGTGGAAATGTACAGCTCCTCCAACAGGGCATGCACACATCTCTGTGCTCAGTAATCTAAAAAGTACAAGCTCAGTTTTATGGAAGTGTTGAGGCGACTTCAATTTGCTTTTGGGTGTGAAAGAATGGATTAATTCCACAAGGTTTATATGCTGCACCAGTTAATGAAATAGCTCTCGCAAACACGGATGGTCAGTAAAGGAAAAGCTTGTAAAAAAACCCCAAACCTTTCAAATCCAAAAAGCATGAGAAATAAAGACTCGTGACAAAAGGAGAAAAACATAAAGTTTATCTGTAAGTGAAATACATCCAGGCACTACTGCAAAGGAATTCAAATGTGTATATAATGAGCAGCTACACATGCACAAAAGTAGCTGTCACACACTATGTAGTATGCATAAAAGCTCCAACAAGTTGCACAGTGTGAGGAATGGCTGCTTCTGGATCAGCGCACAGTCATTTAGCGGCTCTCTCAAGCTGACAGCGAGCGTACCAGGCCCGACACACATGACTGCCCAAGAAGAGTGTCTCTGGATGTCAGCCTGGTGAACGTCAATGAAACAAGAGTAGAGCAGAATCAAAACAAGTTAACAAACCAGCAGTGAGCTTGTTTCTGCTGCAATAACAGAACCATAGGCTAACCCAGGCTTTCTTTATAAAACTTGTAAGGCTGTGTCAGTGACCTCGGAACCACTGACCCGCAGATGCTGGATACAGTGAGGATGAAAGGGTTGGTTTTCTTTACCTAAATTCTCTCTCTTTTTTTTTTTTCTTCTTTCTGAATTTCTAGGTGTCTTGCACTCTGTTCTGAGGAGATTGAAATGCTGGCTATTGTTCTCCCTCAACCTTCACAATAAATCCTCTTTTGCTTGATTATGTTGGTTAAACACCATTCAAGATCTGGGCTAACAAGCATTGTTGGGTAGTCACTTCTGATCATTTTAATGATCCTTTTGAAGGCTTGGATTTATTTTATGGTTTTACAATTCTATGTCACAAGATCAATTGTCTGCAACGACCTGGTTGTTTAATATGTATTGGGTACTATCACTGGAACCAGAAATCTTGACTGGACCATTTTCATGGATACTCTGTAGAGTGAGAATACAGTTTAGTTTGATTAGCAGATAAAATTTTTGCAAATAAGGAATAAGAACAGGTCACTTCAGGGAAAATGGGCTATGAGTTCTTTTTTTTTTTTTTTTGGTAGCTAACACTGTGCATATCCTACTACCATAGCAAGGTTAGAATCAAAGTTGGAACCTGGTAGGGCTGTTTGGCTGGAAGGAACTTTCCTCCACAATTTGGTATTCGAGAATTTTTTTTTTCCTGTATTATTTTCTAGACAACCAATTTAATTTTCAGTGTATACAGCTGTAATTATGCCTGGAGTAAAGGCACCTGCACCAGCTGTAAAATAAAAGTAGTTTAAGATCAAGTTCAGCAAGTACTAACAGACTGGATTTTGTAGGAATTGCAGCAAGCCCATGATGAGTTCTCCAACAACAGAACTGCTGTAAACATTAATTTGGTCAATTCAAAGCTATGTCAAGGATTAAACTGCAGTGCCACAGTGACCTCTAATTCAACTGATATATATTTCTAATATTTCCCTCACTTGAGAATGTGCATTCCCTCTTCTCACTGCCAAAATGCTCCCTGACCTGCCAGAAGCTCATTGCAAAAGTCATTGTTGTTCAAATCAAGCTCTGATTTTGAATTTGAATTACTTAAATGTTTGGAAATGTACAGTGAATAGTCCCCAAGACCCAAAGTTCTAACAATACAGTCAGTGGAGCATGCTGTCATATCCAGCTTCAATGAATTTTAGAAGGGACAAACTAATTAAAAAATAATGTGCTGTGCACGTATAATTTTAATGTTGAAAGCAGAAAATGCACAGGGCACCTTGTTCATATGGAAAACACTTATTTTAAAGTCTATTAAAGAGTTTAAGATTAAAAGGATTCTTATAAGTTCAGACTGATAGACACAATCACAAATACATCTCCACATCTGCTCCATTTCCACAACTGAATTAAGGAACATTTTCCCCCCAATGAGTTTAATTAACTTTAAGAACAAGCTAAATTAGTTTAAAAGGCAATTAGAATGCAAGCGTATAAATTGTAATTAAAACTGCATGCTGTTTATAGATATTTTTTTCTAAATATTTAAAGAAGATATTTTCCAAATGAAAAAACAGAAGTTCTGTTTTTAGTAAATAATTCAGTTCAGAAAAATAATAAAAAAAATTTCCTTACACATGTAGTTAAAATAAAAAAAATCTAATTTGTTAGAAATTAATATTGCAGAATATTATATCAGCGTCCCACTGGAAAATGATGAGCATTTGCTTTTCAGATTTTTTTTTTTTTCTTATGGTGAATTAAGATTGGTTCACCATTGGGTCTGGGGATATCAGATTTATTGGGATGTGTAAAGTATTTCTGAGTCAGTTTTGCCTGAACTTTACTCCTGGCACTGCTGGGTTAATGTTTTGACTTGGTGATCTTAGATGCCTTTTATAGCCCCAATGATTCTCTGATTCTTCCTGCATTTGATGTGATTAGTGCTTTGCACAGGGCTCTGCTGTTTTTCCTTTGTATCCTTCTTTCCCTCCTTTTCCTCTGTGTTCATCCTCTTGAGGGTATCCCCTTATTGGTGTCCTCAAATCTGTATAGTTATGCCAACCAACTTTTATGAGGTTTTTTTCTCTCTTCTAGTCCCTTTAAACAATGCAGCTGATGTGAAGGGAGCACACATTGGCCCTGTCCTCCAAAAGGGGGTTTGGAGTTCCTTTCCCAGCAGTCACACAATCTGTGCCCACAGGGGAATCACTTCACCTCTCGGTGTTCATCCTCTCTGCTGGCCAAACATATTTTGGTGAATTGGCAACTGCCTCTCAGTTTGGGGCATTCCTGGGAAAATCAGGATTTTGGCTCAGTCAGTCACGTCAGGTATCAGAAACAGAAATTACTACAAGTGGCAAAAAAAACTGGGAGTGAGAATACATCTGACAGAACATGAATAATTGCATGAATACCCATTATAAAAATATGACACTCTGGGGATTTCTAAACATTTTCCTCGGATATCACATAACCTGGGGGGTTGTCTTTAAGTGAGTAATGGTGATCACAGACTGTTGCAAACTGAAACACTCTGTTATTTGTTCCCTTGCAGCTTAATGTTGTCAGAAGGAAAATTCCTACTGAATGTATGGCAGACAGGATACAAACATCACAGGAAAGGGCTCACAAGTTGTTGATCTTCAGCTGTAGAACAAAACCAAGTTTAAAAATTACTATATAAAACTCTGAGTTGGAATGTCAATGATTTATGAAGCCTAGGTTTGGTTTTGATTTTGTTCCCATGTTTCAAAATTAAAAATCTGATTAAGAAGTTCCACCTAAATTTTGTGAAACTACTGAGATAGATTTCTGACTCCAATAAGCTGTATTCAGCCAAAGTAATTTTCATCTGAGAATAAGGACTTTTATTGAAAATCAGAAATTCAGGTTGCAAGAGTACACTTAAAATATCTGTCAGTTCCCAATTTTTACAGCTTAGAGTGACTGAAGTTCTTGAAAGTGTAGGAGTTCTAAAGGATTTGAGATAGTTTAAAAATCTGTCATTTGTTAGCTTTCTAAAAGAAAGATACATGAATATAAAGAATAAGATAACAGCACAAAAGGGCTTTGTAACAGCCAATGAAACAAACCTGCACATTTCACTAGAGATATAAATGTTACAGTTTTAAATAAAAAATGGATAGAAAATGAACGACTTGTTCTTTCACTCTTCAAATTGGTGGATTTGAAGGGGTTAGTCTTCTTTCTAAATCCAGAGAATCTTTCTTGTTTGTCTTATATGATCAAAAAAAGATAAGAGCATTCAGGTGGAAAGATGTCTACTGTGTATAATAAGAATAGTTTGACTTTTCACCACAACCCTTATTCAGAGCAGGGATACTTCATAAGAAGCTTATGAATTTCTATTTTAATCCACCAGCCAATTTCCATTTTCAACTGTTTGTGAAACAACACAAGAATTTCACTGGAAAGTTGGTTTAAAAAAGATCCCTAAATGTACCAAATTAATTGAGGCTGGGTTCTGATTTGAGTTGACCTGCAGATTGTGGCACTTGTCTCCAGGAAGAATGTTAAATCTGGTCCATCTTTAAATAAAACCAATCACTCAGGGCACACACACAGACCATCAGGAAGGAAAATCCTAATTGCATCAGCCTGTTGACAAGTTACAGGACACGTAAAGAGAATCAAGCATGTCTCAGTTGCTGTGCCCCAGGGAAAACCCAATGTAGATTCAAGAAATAATGAAGCAGTGCCACTAATATCATTTATGCCACCACAAAGGAGGAAAGAGTTTTCACGCTTTTATGTGCTATAGGGACAGAATTATATTCCTGCCTTATATCAAATTTATTTTTGTTACCTGGATATTTGGATGGAAGGATTATTGAAGACATAATTGACATTTTGTGAAGCATCAGATATTGTGTATTGTCCAGCATAACTAAACTGACAGCCTGAATTACTCACAACATTTCCTATCAACAATGTATCTTAGAGTATTAATTGCTGTAATTAAATTAACAATAAAATATTGTATTTATTTTTTCATTATATCTCAGATAAAATGGGTATATCAGATATAAATGGCCTTGGGAAAGGCTTTTGGAATAGCTCTTAAATCTCATATCAGAAAGTTTGCTACCACTGAAAAGTTTTTTCTCTGTGGTTTACTGAAATAGGTATTTTTTAATTTTAAAATTAGGCTGTGAAATCTAGGGAATAAAAAAAATGGAAAATAAGTGAGAAAAAATTTCAGAAAATTAGAAAAAAATGTATCTGCAATTAAATAAAAAAACCCCTTTTTATTTTTTTCTTACAGCTGCAGCCTTCTTTTTTTTCCTTTATCCCATTAATTTCTTGTATCCTGGAAAATCTGTATTTACTTCATCCATTTATTTAAGATCTGTTGGGAAACCAGGGATGGAAGAATGGTTCCATATTTCCAAGAGGGTGAAAATGTCAAATGTTCTAAAGTTGTCTCCTCTAGTTGCTGGAATATCTTTGCTTGGGGATTGGATTTTTTATTATGGACCTTTTTTTCACATTGAGCTTGTAATTGTGAAAATAAAAATGTCCCCTCGACCTTCATCTGACAAAGGGAAAGTTTTGACAAAGACCTCAGAAAAGTGACATGAGAACACCTCTATAATAGTAAGCATGTATCCATTCATAATTGAGAGAAAACCTTCATTTATTCAGAGCCTTATTTAGAATCTCATTATCTTCTTCTAGCCTTTGATAATAGGGTCATGGGTTGCTAGAATACACTTTGAGTTTTAAAGTAAAATGCAAATTAACAGTGTGCTTTCTCTCTCCATTTATGCGAACTTTATTCCTACAAGTACACCACAGCTTCCTGATGACTGCTGCTCAATGCCCATAGAAGTTTTCATCCTGTGCTAGTACAGAGAATTGAACCAAAAGGCCTAAATGAAGGTCATTTAGTGGAAACAATCCCATTGATTCCCTCCAACTTCAGGAGCGTGATCTTAAATCTTCACATTTATGTATGGAATTTGCTGAGTACACACTGGAAAGAGACTCCAGGTAATAGAAGACAAATTGGCTCACTATTGTGGTGCTTTTTGTGGAATTAAAACCTTAGAGTGCCAATTATGTGTAAGAAGTGCTTCTTCCCTTGCAAAGCTTTAATTTGTCAAGTTAAATGGTTTTTCAAAAATGAAAATAAATTTACTTTTCATAGAGAAGCTTTGAACTCAGTGAGACCTAAAGAAGAGCTTATATGCCCAGAAACCTGTCTATTTTTTTCCAGCTGTGTCAGTTGGGGTGATAAGAAATATTATCTCTCAAGACTTATTTGAAGAGCAACCACAGTGTCATATATTGGGAAACCAGGAATCTCCATCTATTCAGTTCTTTGAAGAGTAGATTATTTGCACTCTTCATGCACAGAGAGAAGATATTTTTTACAGTAAATAACTCACTAATCTAGCATGTCAGGATCCAGTAGCTGGGAGCTGCAGCTAGACAGATTCAGATTGGAAATAAGACATCCATTTTTAACAGATAGGAAAAATTGCATCAGCTTCCAGCATGAGATAGGTGTTTAAGACAAGAGGGATGAATCATGCTCTCGTAATGTGTCTCTCTCTGGTTGTTGAGAGACCCTAGATAACCAGGGCAGATGTCTAACTTTCAAATGGATAAAGCTAGGTGAGATAAATCTGAGTTTCTTAAATTGAAGTAATATTCAGTGTGTTTCTTTGTTGTGTAACAGCCTCAGCAAACAATAGTTTAGCTGTAGAACTTTGGAAAATTGCTCTGGAATATTGCTGTGATTTTGATAACTGGGGTAAGTTTAGGAAGAATTATATGTCCCAAAGTATTTGACTGCATCTATGTAATGAAATGCATTCAGTTAGAAACGGGGATTACAGTCCTCATGATTTTTAAATCATTCTTCAGCTTACCTCTAGAACAGAGCAGATCAGATTTGTTAAATCAAGTCATCTGAATAGTATTTGCATGACTGATTTCTAAAAGCATTAAATTGACAGAGAAGGGAGCATGAGTTATGCATTTAATACAGATTTGCTAATGGTAATGATGGTCACATGACTTTCAGATTATGTGCCATAGAGATTGTTCATGATCTTATCATACTGAATTTTTTTCTTTCAATGTTTCTTTTACAGGGCATGAAGATAGAGAATATCACTGAAGCTCAGCAAATATATGACTATGAATCGTTGTGTAAGACAGAAGGAAAGTTTTCTCAGGGTTTGGAGGACTTCTGGCAAGGAATTTTGAATGAGACCTAAGAAGCTCCCTGTTTGTTCCCTATAAAAGGAAGGAAATGCAAACACATCTGCTTTATGATTGTTCTTATATATGGAACTTAAACCACATAGGTACAAGAACAGTTTAACCTCCGTCTCACATGAAAGTGTGAAAGTCTTCCACATGAGAAGGTTCTTGGTTGTAAGACAGAAATTATTTCATTATCAAGGGGCACAATTCAGTTCCATGTCTCCCAGAAGACATTTCTTAACAACCATATTAAAAATCAGGCTCCACACTATGTGCTGACTTCATTATTTTTGTTTTTTCAGGCACCTGGATCCCAAATTTATGGTCCTGTGGTCAGAAAAGTGCCTTAGGAAATGGAAAATGTGTAGGTAGGAGATTTTCTAAGTCTAGGAGAATTGAAGCTCCCAATTTTGGCAGGAAACAAGCTGGGCTGCATATGTTTAAGGCCACTGAGAAAAGATCTCTCTCTTTCTATTTTGCCATGTGCCAAAACTCCAGAAAGTAATGGGAAGTTAGGGAAATATGCAATTAAGTGATTGCCAACAGCCTTTTCTCTAGGCTTATCTGGCTCCTTACAGACAGCAAATTTTCTGTATTTATTGTATCAGGACATCTTGGATGATTTCACAAACTACAACTTTATTCACACATAAATATGACCATATATGAAACATCTATATAGTATTTATTTATTTATTTATTACCTACAGATATTTTGATATTCTCTGCTTTGTCACCTGAAATCACCTTTTGTGTTTAGTTCCCTGATATAAACTGCAAACCCAAGGCAGACTCTGAGCTTTCCCTTGTCTCCATTCTGCAGTCATGGAATAAAAGTGTTAATCTGGTCATTTGGGGCTAGGTATTCTAACAAAGTGTTTATAAAATATGTCTCTAAGTTGTTTCTGGTTGCAATTGTCTACAATGCAAATATAGAGGAGATTGTTTTAAAATTATTATCAATTTGCATTCTCTAAACAAAGATGCTCGAACATACCCTGCTTTTCAGAGCATAGGACTTCACAGCCATCTAAAAAAGGTAGACACCTAAAATCAACAGTCTGTTTTTAATATTTAGGCTTGAATTTCCAAAAAAAACCCCTTCAGAACAATAATGTGTCCTAAAATAAATGTTCAAAGCCTGCTAGAGATACTGAGAACAATTTATCCTTCAGCCACTTAATTAATGTATCTAAAGCCACAGCAGTCAGCTGATGTAAGATTTGGAAGAGTTTATTTCTATACGAATTTGCAAAGAGCCATACCATTGACATTGAAGCTCTGATTATTAAAGCTTTGCAAGATGTAGAAGGATCCTTGTAGGAGATTTATACCACCTCTGTGGTGAGTACCTGGGATGGATATGGAGATGCTCCTACAGTGAGTCACTTGCAGAAATAACAAGTCCCTTCTTGACGTTAACATTGGGGTAGGAATGGTTACAGCTTCCCTTTGATGGAAATGCTCTTTGGAGCATCTTTTATGTATTGAAATAATATTCTTAATATATAAGATAACAGCACCTCCACAGTGTCACATGAAAAAAAAGGTTTTTTTCCTAACAAAATGAACGTTTTATGAAAGTGTATTAAAATTGACTTTCAATGGGCTGAACAAGGTACAAATCACAGAGAACATCAGGATGTAATTACACACTTATAGAGAAGTCTACCATGAAAAGAAGAGGTTCTGTTGTAGTTTTTCCCCCCTGAAAAATGAAAATGACAAGCTCAAATTATGAAGTCTACTGTGCACAATCAAGTGTGAGGAAGTATCAGCTTACGAATCATTAGCAGCCCCAGTTTCATGAACAGAGCATTATCAGCCCTGTGAATGAACAAAGCAATTGTCAGCTGCCACCCTCTCTCAACTAGACAATTAAAAATTTCATGTAGTGCAAAGTGAAAAAGTGAGATTAAACTCAGCAATGCTCTTCCCCAGCAGATGCAGAAAGGTCTGTCACCCTGCCCAAGTGCAGCCCCTTCCATGGGACGTGCAGGAAGAGCAGCATTAACATTCAGGGGATGGGCTGAGCAGAGAGCTGAGCATGGCCAGGAGGACACCTGGGTGCCCTCCACGGGCTTGGGGAAGGTTATTCTGGGCAAACCCTGCCCTGCTGGTGAGGTGAGGGTGAAAGGAGTGGAGCAGAGGCAACATCTGCCTTGAACCCATGCCAGCTTGGAGAACATGGGTGTTTTGAGGCAGATGGGACTCATTTCACTGCTGTTTAAAAAAAAAAGAAAAGTAAGCAGCTTGACAGGAAAATATTCATTGGTATCCTTGTTACCTGTGCAGCTCAGCAGAGAAGAGGAGCCCTCCAGCTGGTGAGCCACACTCCTCCATGTGCAGGCTGTGTGTGTAAAGGCATTTGCAGCTGCACTCCTATTGTATTTCCTTGTATGGCTTGCTTTTCAGCTTTCCTGCTAGGGAAGAAAAGTCCCTCTGTGCTGTTTAATCCCCTAAAATATCAAAGCACAGCACCAAACAGGATCTAGGCCTTACCTTACTGCGTTCAAGTTTATCCATCTGTGAAATTAGTATAATAGCATTGTTCTGCCTCACAGGGATATTGTTCGTCTGCTTGTTTCTAAAGTGATGCTCCAGGCATGTTTTGAAATGCTTTCAGTTTCCAAAGTGCTTCGTTGGCCTTGGACAATAAGAAGAATGTGTTAACTTTGATTCTCAAAGACAATGGATTCCTGCACTGGGCTGTGAGTCAAGGGCTGAGTGGGACCTGGAAAGCTTCTTTTGGCTGCTGCAGGGGAGCACTGACACAGAATCAAAGAATGGTTTGGATTGAAAGAGACCTTAGAGATCATCCAGTTCCACCCCATGAGCAGGGACACCTTCCACTATCCCAGGTTGCTCCAAGCCCCATCCAACCTGTCCTGGAACACTTCCAGGGATGGGGCAGCCACAGCTGCTTTGGACAAATGTTTGCAGTGCTTCATCACCGTCACCACAACAAATTCTTGCTAATTTCTAATTTAACCCTGCCCTATGGAATTTTAAAGCCAGTGTGGCCCCACTGCTGCTCCCATCTCACATTTAGTGCAGCAATACAGACTCTGCAGCAGAACTCACAGAGATTTGTAGGCCCTTCTCTTGTGCAAAAACATTTTGAAGACCATTAGGAAACAGGATCATTAAGCTGAATGCTGAATGGAGAATTACAAGTATTTTGCAGCCATCACTGCAGGAGGGTGTGCTAAAAAACAACCAGCCTCTGAGAGACCCCAAGATCAACAAAAAGAACATTTTTTTTCAACTGAAAAAATAGGTTGGAACCCACCTGTCACACAGTGAGTTGATTCTATGAGTCAGCCTCATTTCCTGATAAGTGTTTTATGTTACTAACATTCAATTACACTGGAAGTTATTTAGGGCAGAATAGATGTTTATGCCTGTGAAAGTTTAGTGCAGCAAGATGTTTGTTCTGAAGCTACTGGAAGATGAATAATGGTGCTAATAACAATAACATATTTAAATCTGAAAGTGCATTTGTTCATTTGTATTCTTAGATCTCTGATCATTGCTTCTCCAGAGCTTCTTGCTCCGTATTTTTACTTAATGGAACTGTATTCCTCAGAAAAGCTGCTCTGAAGGCTGTTTATTTAATAAGTGAGTTGTCTGACTGAGTCAGAGCTGAGAGAGAAAAGGAGAGAGAAAACACCAGCCAGCTGAAAAGCCAGGAGAAAGCAGCAGAGAAAGATGGTTTTGTAACCCATATCTCCCTTCAGGCTATTCATGCAATATTGTTTATTTCACGTCTGCAAAACTGGGTCTCCCTTTTTTGGAATGCCATTTCTCCTGATTTCAAGGTATTTATAGCATGCAGACATTCTGTTTGATTCCCTCTGTATTCCTTATTGACACAATAATGCTGATTCCCTTGGTATTCAATGTAAGAACAATCTGTGGGTTCCTGTTTGAACATTGGGGAGCTCAGTATCAATAACCTCAACTTTTGATAAGTGATGAGTCTCTTCCCTTCTTGAAAGGTCCACTGTAAAAATAATCATATTTTCAAAATTACAGAACTAATTCTATTTGCTTTCCATCTTGCTTTGTTTTCCATTTTCATATTTTTTTTGTGGATGGCAAGAGGCAGAAGCTAATCTTTTACTAAATAAAAATTGATTCTTGCATAACAGGACTCCTGGAGCTAGGCGTGTTGGAATAAGAAGAAAAGCAAATTTTGAGCCTCATGAGCAACAGTAGCATCATATCATTAAATTCATGTCAGCTGAGAGTTTGAAGTAATATTTCAAAGGAACCGAATGTTTCTAAGAGATCAAGTTCCATTAATGAAAACAATTAGATATTTATGCATCATTTATCTCTAGGAGAAAATTAGGGACACAAGCAATTTCCAAGCAGATATGAGCTATGGGGTTTTTAAAGATTTTTAGCTACAAGAGTTATGCTGCTGTAGCCATGTAACCACCTCTGAAAACCAGAACTTGTGTCATTTTAAAATGGAAGTTTAATGGTTTTTATGACTTATCCTTCAAAACTTGGATTCTCAGCTTGATCATAATTTTATATTTAATTCCAGTCTGTTCCACAGACTGCAAGGGAACCCTCATCCTAGATAGTCAGTCCCACCAATTAGTACCCACTGAATACACAGCATTTAATTGGTTAAAACAATTTTTGGAGATTTGCATCTGTTTTCCAAGCCTGTTTTCCTCTATATACTTTTGGGGTTTTTTGGTACCAAGCTAAACAAAGAATTTTAAATTGTGCTATCAGTTTGAAAGTCAGTCCCTTAATTTGGGGTGTCTTATTAAATTAGGGGTTAAGATATAAAAACAATTCACAGCAAGTACTCCATACAGCACATATCTAACACTGTGTACAGGGAGTAAAAGAAAAACATGGTATGAGTAGTCAGAGCAATTTAAACTATTCAAATGACTAATAATTGTCCTTTTGTTGCAGGGTCATGTGAATTTTCAGTTCTTCACTTTAGGCTTCTTTGACATTTTATCTATTTTGTGTGAATTTTTCCATATTCTGTTTTATCCTCAAAAATCTGAGGACAACCATGCTAGACTGTAGATTAATCATTTAATATATTGCTTTTATTTTACCTGGATTAGTGGTAAAGCCATATTTGCTGAACTGAAGTGTATTAATCAGATCTCAGAGAACATTTTTTTTCTGCCTGTAGGATCTGCATATTTAAATTTCATTTGCTCTCTGAGAAACCTGTCAAAGTCTTTTATTATATCTTTAACATCCTTTCACTCAAATTAAATATATTCCATTATATCTTCAGTGAAGTAGAAATACTCTGAGACTTGCACAAGTTTTAATTGAACATTTTTAACAGTATATCTAATGCCAAAAATGGTTTAAGTAACAGATTTTTTTCTCGTTTTAGTAGTAAAAATAGTTACTGGAATGATAAATTCTTGATTGTTCAATAAGTTTAATTTAAAAGTTTTCTTCTCACAGTGCATGAATTCTAGACCTCTGAAAATAATTTCAAACTTATATCCCAAATTCCTAAACATTTGGACTGAGCAGCAGATGATGAAAATTAAAACTCTGATATTTAAATGCTTTGTTTAAATTAGGTCCTAAATATGCTATTACTGCATTTAAAAATGAGCATCTGGAAAATGCACTAGGCTTTTTTTATTGCTCACATGTTTCAGTTTTTATAACCTGATTCATGTCTCTCACAGCTGATCATAAGTATTAGGGATAATCAAAAAAAGGATTTTTAAAAAGCTGAAAATCTCTGCTCTTCTCTATCTCATTTCTTTTGTGAAATTCTTTAATTAAAATATTTACCAGCAAAGCTACCAAAATCAATATGAAATTATAAATATTTCATACACTCCACACAGGCTTTCAAAAATGTTATTTTCCTTAATATTCTGGGAATATTCATTAGTTTTGAGATAAATATTAATTTCACATGATATTCTTAATGTAAGAAATAGAAAATTATCCAGATAACTGACATATTTCCTATGTAAAGAAAACAAGCATCTTAAGATATATATTTGTTTCAGCACTATATTTGTCATTTGGTGCCCAGTGACAGGACCAGAGGCAGCGGGTGCAAAACCAAAACACAGGATGTTCCCTCTGGATGTTAAGGAAATACTTTTTAACTGAGAAAGTGACCAAGTACTGGCAGAGGTTGCCCAGAGAGGTCTTGGAATCTCCTACCCTGGAGATATTAAAAAATCACCTGGAAGTGGTCCTGGGCCACTGGCTCTAGGTGGCCCTGCTTGAGCAGGGGGATTGGACCACTTGTCCTCCCAAGTGGAGCCACTCTGTGATTCCTTTGGTATGGGATTACATTAAAAAAGTCATATTTTGTGCCTCCATTGAAATAGTGCAAAGCAAAATGATCAGAAGTGTCCATTGCTGCTGGATGCAACCATAGATGAGAAAATTGAAGAATCACAGAAGGGTTCGAGATGGAAGGCATTTAAAAAATTATCTAATTCTAAGACACTTGTCAGAGGCAGGGATGCCACCCACTGTGCCAGGTTGCTCCAAGCCCCATCCAATCTGGCCTTGAGCACTTTCAGGTATGGGGCAGCTGCAGCTTCTCTGAGCAGCTTGTGTCAGAGTTTCACCACCCTCACAGTAAAGATTTCTTACTAATTTCACACTGATATCCAATCTAAACATACTGTCTTTCCATCCAAAGCCAAAGATTGTGCTTTTTGGAAGCTTTCTCTGTATCTTCAGTGTTAAAGAGGATAAATAAAAAATGTATTGAATGAGAGTCTTAATCTGGCTTATGATCTATAAACAAAGAGTGCCTGACTTTTCAAAGAGTTTTCTTTGCCCTGCTGAGGAACACACAGATATTTTGTGGCCAATCTAACTCAAACATAGAAAGACCTGTTTCAGAATTCATTATATGCCTAAATTCCACTTTATTGTAGTAATTTTGTTATGCTACTGCTTCAACTTCGCTTTGTCCTTCAATGGAGCTCCTCAACATTTTACAATGGGTTGTTTTATCTATGACCTCTGCCTTCATGCCTTCTTACATTACTGCAAGCAATTGCCATGTGTTAATCCTTACAGTGAGATGAGACAGTCTGTCCCAAGAATACAGGGCTGGAGGCACAGTGCTGTCTCCTGAGCTGCCAAAATGATGAGATTTTAGGGACCTGTCCGCAGTGCATTGAAGAGGTGTGTCCAAGAGACAGCATATTGACAGAATCAATATGTTATCCATCTACCTGAGGCAGGGAGGATATAATAAACCAAGACAGTTGTAATGTAAATCTTCAGCCTAGCTGGTCTCTAGACCTTTGTCAGCTAACTGTCTGGCTGGAAGGAATTCATGGGTATTCCATATTTCATCAGTGGGATTCATCTCACCTAACTTTAGGCATGGAAGTGTGAATTATCAAAACCTGTTAGTCACTCAGGAATAACAAGCTGTGTTTTTCTTAAAAAAAAAAAAACAGCAAAAAACAAAAAGAAGGCAATTCCAGAAGACAATTCAGACCAGTGCTTGGGATAGCTGGAAGGAATCACACACTGGAAATTCTCAACAGGTGGCAGCTGAATGACTGCTCCAGAAGTCTCCATGTGAGCTGGGCACCCCTGCCTCCCTTCAAAGAAAATGGAGCAAAATAGGCTCCTTTTAAATGCAATTCATCCAGCCAAATGCATGCAGATGATTCACAGCCTTCACGGGGCTTTTCCTCAATGACTGTTCAGGAGCCTGGGGAGACTCAAAGATCTCTGTGCTGCAATGTTTCATTGGCTTAATGAATCCCACCAGGGCTCTTGTCATGAATTGGGCCCAGAGTTATTGGGTTTTTTCCCTTCTTTTTCCAGTCACATAGGAAGATTGTGGTTCAGCTAAATATGATATCCAGAGCTCCTGGATCCTATAGGAGCATCTCAACACATTCTGTGTTTTCTTCACTTTGCTTTACTCTTCCCCAAGTCCTGCTGCTGCCATCTGACAGGATTCATTCCTCCCACTCTGTGACCTTAGGAATCACACACTTTCAGCATATTTTTTCATCCCTAATCCTGTGATTCTGAATGTTCTGACTCTCCTTTCAGTTCCATTGTTCAACCACTCTATATCTCACTGGCTTAGATTCACTTAGATTTTCTGGCCAATTCCACTTTGACCCTGTTGCTGGTTTTAGCAAATTCTTATCTGTGCTTCTCTCCTATTTCCTTCTCTCCTATTGCACCAGTTGTCATTAAATCACTGCCTATATCTCAGAGCTCATAATCTAGAAATACTATGTAGATACAGGAGGTTGAGATTAGCCTTGCTTTTATGTGGCATGAACCATCCAAATCAGAATTGTCTTCATCTTGGACCACAGGACACCCAAATTCTGGATTCAGTTAGGATAGGATAATAGAACTACTGGAATAAGTTCCAAAATGTATGATATGAATAAAATTAAATTAATTAATATACCCTAAATATGCTGAAAATTGGCTTATTTCTTCCAGAAACAAAGTATTGTAGTTAGTTTTGCCCCAGAAATAAAATATATATGTCTGGAAATATTTGAACTACAACTGTCACATCTCTTTCCTCGATTATGATCAGAAGAATAATTTGCAGTTCTGCATTTTCACTCATAGGTGGCGATAGAAAATTGATATATTATTTACCACGCTTTTGCTTAAAGATGATCCACAGAGACTACAAGAAAGCATAATGAACTTTTCCAGACATTTAAAGTGATGGCTTTTTCTTGTTTTGTGCACTAGGACATTTGTATAAGGTCATTTTAAATTCTCTCTGCACATCAAATATACCATATGTACCTCTCTAGACAAATATGTAGGAAGAAGTCTTTCTTTCTTTCTTTCTTTCTTTCTTTCTTTCTTTCTTTCTTTCTTTCTTTCTTTCCCTTCCTTCCTTCCTTCCTTCCTTCCTTCCTTCCTTCCTTCTTTTTTTTCTTTTTTGTTCCATTTTGCTTTCACTCTTTCATTTTCTTTTCTTTTTATACAGTTTTTCCTATTTGTCTCTCTTCTGCATATTCACCTGCCAGCTTGCCTACTTCCTTCCCTTCCTCCCTCTCTCTCTCTCCCTGAATTCCTCCTTACTTTTTTCCTCCCAACTTCATTCCCTCCCTCTTTTTCCTTTTAGAAAAAGAGTCAGCAGTTGTTTTAACTGTTTTGTCCCTCTTGAATTCTAAACAAAATGGATCCAAGGGAGCACTCTGGATCTATGTCCTCTGCGTGTGCTCACAGATGCTGGTACCTTTCCCTTTCCCTCATGTATCCAAAAATGTAAATGGTAGTTCCCAGTGACAATACCAATATGTTCACTTTCCTATTCACAGCTGTCAGAATGATGCAATAAAAAACACACCCTGAACTTTATGGTAAATGCCTCAGGGTAAATGTAGCTCACATATGCCATTACAGCATCTCTTTGTTTTGTTCCTTGGAATATAAATGCCTTCATCTTGAAATACCTTCATATTATCTTCAGCTCAGAAAAGAAAAGGTAAAAAATATTCTTTAAAGCAAAATACCTTAAATCTTCGTGTTCTACCTAACAGGTGATCACAATGGAAAGTGTTCACAGTGCTAAACTAGAATATTTCACCCAGGCTGGAAATCACACCATAAACTTCCTTATGGTCACAATCCTATTTGGTGACTGAACTTGCCCTCTGGAATAGTCATGTGGCCCACTAAGAAAAATCTGCCTATCAGATCAATGAAATTAAAATTCTTATAAAATTATATATATATACATATATATATATATATAAAATATATATATATATATATATATTCATCCTTTTAGAATACTGGTTAGAATATTAGATGGACACAGATCTCTTGACACTTAACTAAGGAGTAAAAATTAGGGCAATAGTTGTAGAAATCTCCTTTTTACAGGTGGTGGATAGAGATTTTGAGAGAACAAGTCAGACCTGTGCTGGACTAACTCAAGTTTCCAGCTGATCCAGCAATTACATATGTCCAAATAAAGCAAAAATGCATCAAGATTTACATTTCACAAGCATAAACTCGTAATGGGCAAAGCATCTTTCAGCCATTCCCACTGTTCTACTTCCTACATTAATTTTAAGAATCAATCTTCCTGTTGCTAAACCAGAACAAATCTGACAGACAAGTTACTTTGGAATCACATTTCCCACTGTGAACAACACTGGAAGTTTTATAATGAGGAGGCCCTAATAGACTCAATAAAAACCTTGAAGAAAATTTTCTTCCTGACTTGGCACTGAAGGCTGAGTTGATCTTATTAATTTTGTCCTCAAATGTACACTAAAACCACTTTGTGGAAGGTTTTGTTTTGGTTTTGTTTCTTTCTTCCTGTACAAAATATTGCATGATTCAATTTTCAGAGCATGAACGAGATGATAAGAAAATATTCCTAGGCTGGACTTTTGCTCTCCTGCGTCTCCTGGAAACAATCCCAGGCTCCAGTAAGGGAGTTCTCCCAGCCCTTGGTGGCTACCTCTTGCCCACTCCAGCTGTTCTTTGCTCTTCAACCAGTTCTCAGATCAATTTTAGGGCAGCTTAGTAATTTTGTGACTGTTTTGATATCATCTGCTATCACATTTTTTTGCAAGAGCTCATGGGAAGTCTTTTTACATGTATCTTGGTGTGGAGTATCAACTCCAAGACAAAACAAAACTCTGCTGGAGAAGCAGACAATACACAAATGCCTACCTACAAAAAAATGTGCATAAACTCTGCTCTCACTGGAGCTCATCAACACAGTCCAGCTGCTTCTTGTTTACAGTGAGGACAATGTTTTCCCTTACTGGAATAAATATGTCCAGTCTTTTGTAGCAAACATGAGAGCTCCCAAGAGCTCTTTCAACAAATATTGAGAAAGTTATGGCATGATGAGAAGTAAAGCTAGAATGAAGAAATGAGTCTGAGGTGGGGTTCAGCTCCACTCTTAAGTCCAAGGCTGATATTTTGATTTCTGGTTTTAGTGCATCTCTAGGAAAAGCTGTGCTGTTCTGGTGATTGAACTGAGACCATAATTAGAAATATTTTTTGCTCAGCTATCATATTCATCTTTCAAACTTATGAATGTACAGATAATGAAAGTCTTAAGTGAACTCATTATTCACTTATTAATATTAATGTATTTCTTCAGCAAACAACTCTTATCAGTGTTTTGTCAAAATAAGGAATGGTGAATATTAATATAATATAAATGATCTATAACTTTGGCCATGCTACTTTCCAGCTATGAGTAGAAGGAAAAAATGTCTGGAAAGGGGAGGACAAATATAGAATGGAATGGGTTCAGTATAGAAATTATGAAATTTTAAGCACCGTTTTCTAATTCCTCCCCCAATTCCAATCCTTTGTTCTTTCTCTTTTGTGTTTCCTCAATTCTCTAGCTTAGAATTAGGAAAATTCTGGATAAAAAAAAGTTCACTTTTCTCAGAAGTTTTAATTTTTTTTTCCTAAGTTATTGGGAAAAGCGGTATTTTTTAGCAACAAGTAAAAATAAACTGTCCTCAAAGAATGTAAATTCTTGACTAAAAAATATCCCTTGTTAGAGAAATTTTGGCTTCCTTTCACACTTATAGGCTTCAGATCACTAGAATATCTCAGTAAAATGAAGACGTAACAGATATGAAAGTCTAAAAATTTAAATTTTCATTCATATATTGTCTAGTATTGAGAAAATAATTTGAGGACTTTTCAACTTTTTATTTAGTTCTGAATAAATCACTTGTTTTTGTTAAAATTACTCATTTTCTTCAGAATCTCCTTCACTGCAGTACTTTTCTTTTTTGAGATATAGTTTTGTCACCTTTCAAGGGCTGCAGAAATTTCAGTGGAGGTGAAAGAATCCTATTTATAAGCTTCTTCCAGTTTTATTTTGTGGCACTATCTTCTCTCAGAGATCTTCAGTCCTTGTTCTGAGAGAAAGGAGATGAGACCATTCCTCTGCAGCTGTAATCACAAAGGTCCAGATCACAATATTGTCATACCTCAAGATTTCATCTTCAGTGCCATAACATTTTTTCTATTTTGTTTGGGTTTTGTTTGTTTGTTTGTGGATGCTTTAAAAAAAAAATAATAATTTTTTTTTACATAAGGTTCTGGTCTTCAGTTTTATTTCAAGAAAACTAAGTTTCTTGGCCCTTTGGAATGCAATTTCCTCTTGGAAAATATGAGTTATTGGAGTCTCAACATGTTAAAAATGAGCTAAAATGTCCCACACAAGTTATGTTTTAAGTTCCTTTTTAATCTTTAGGCAATCTTTCAGTCATCCTGAGCTTCTGACCTTCCTTTAGTTGTGAACAGGTGCTCAAGGAGGTTATGTTATTAATATGAATAAGTCCAACATTTTTCTTCAATAAAAACCCTTTAATAGAATTTTGATAATGTGAATAACCTTCTGTTTAGATAAGAGGAAAAAAATAAAGAACTAGCCCAAAGATCTGTTTATCTCATGTTCAATTAGAAAATGTCTTTTCAAGGAAGGTTTTTCTTACCTCAGCTATAAAATAGGCCAAGATTTACCACTTGCAAATTACCCTTTGGGGATTTTCTTTGCTTCTTTTTCACCCTGCAAATTGCTTTCAGAGTTTTTGCTTGGCTTTGAAAAGATGTATTTCCAAAAATCTATATGCTTTAGGATGTGGACTGTCAGAGAAATTAAAAAAATACATTTAAATGATTCTTGAAATTCTAAAGAATCAACTCTTAATTAGATGTCAATGACATGATGTTTTTGTGAATTTGAACCCACTGCAGTTTATTCTGCTTTTAAAAATCCCTGCCAGCATTCAGTATTTATTGGAATCAGATGGAAGCCAATGGAAAAGCCATAAGAGGGCTTTTTAAGCTAAGCATGGGTACCTTTACCCTGCTCAAAGGGTGCTGGGCTTGTCAAGGATCTTGATTGTGTCCCACTCACAGACTGTAAAGTAACCATTACTCATCTAAAAAGAAATCTCAAGCTGTGCCTGCTCCTGAAGACAGAGATCCCCTGCTTTTGCTTTAGGAATTGGTCAATGATTGAATTTATCATGAAGCATTAGAGGAAGGGCTCCTGTAATAAAAGTCAGAAATTAAGCAGCAATCTCGAGGTCTGCATCTTGGTTTTCCCTTGGTAACACATTTATTGAAACACAAAACTCTGCAGGGTGGTGAGTGCACTTTTGCAAATGTGCTGGCCTTTCCAAATTGAGTAAAAGTGCGCAAATTTTAGAAGTGATGAAGCACCTGCAATAACCACTAAAACCAAAGGAACCTGTGGATGTTCAGCATTGGTTTTAAAACTTCACTTCCATTTAGGTTTCAATGGTGTAAGAGCTATTTGAGGTACCAAGAAGGAGACTTTTAAATGCACCTTTGTTCTGTGTAGGAACAGAACACCACCGCAGAAGCTGGTGTGATCTGTGTTTCTAAATCTCTGGCTAGATTATACTAAAACTTAAAAAAAAATCTCTTTAAAACCAATCCTCCAAAACACCTGAAAGCTTTACTTACAGTTAATCAAAGAAGGTGTTGACTAGATGCAGAACATGCAGAGAGGAGCTGCTAGAAAGACCATGGCAGAAACACAGAGAAAGAGATTTCATGTCTTCAGCAAGAAGTCAGTGGGCCATTTTGATAGAGGGACAGAGAGACAAAGGAAGCTGAAAACCAGCATGAGGAAAAGAGAAACTGGAGGTCTTCATAAAAGATGTCACAATTAGAGATCAGCAAACGTAAATGATAACTTTTTTTCTGGATTGCAGCAGAGATTTCACCTGATCATGTTCAGTGCAGTTCCCAGTCCTGTGTATGCCTAATTAAAAGGCACTAATTTAAGTATATCATAGTTGATTTATACCAGATAGGGTCAATCACAGCTGCTAAAATAATTTTTTACAAGTTAGCCTACAGCAAAATGTTAGAATTCATGCCCCCAGCATTCTGGCAGTCAGGGATATCTTGGGTTGCTATTATGTCAACATGAGGAAAATGTTACAGATTTGTATTTAATACTACAAAGTAGCTCTCAAAAGACAGTGATTTAACAGGAGGGGATGCATTCATATTAGCAGTACAGTGACAAAATGGTTAAGAAACAAGACATGCAACATAAGGAGCAAACATTACATTTTCTTAAAGAACACAAGCATTTAAAAAAAGTTCCAAGCTCTGGAACCTAGTCAAGCTGAATTACAGTCAACAAACCTTTCTCTTCTAAGAAAGGGAAATGAAAGAAAGCAGAAATTGTGACAATAGTTTTTAAAATAAGGTTTTTAGCTGGAGCTACAAAAGTTGAAAAGTAGCTGAAAAGCTGTTCTGAGGAATGGAGTTGAGTACGAAATGGTGTCAAAGACACACTAGAAAGACACCACTAGAAACCTATGCATGGTAAACCCAGGAGACTAAAGCTGTGACCTAGACTGTTAAAATGAGAAGGGAATTAGGCACAGATATTCTGCTGAAATTAAATTGTATCTGAGTTTACCTTCTTTTCATTAGGGGTCTGCTAGTTATTGCTTTTTCTGTTTACCTCTTTTCAGAAAAACCCACAATGTTTGAGTTGATCTGAACTGAGATACTTTTTTCCCCCATGTTAAAAGTCAAATAAAGGTTTGCCTCGTCTAGGAAGATAGCATTTTCCTTTTAAAATAAAGTAATCAGTTAGAAATGTGAGAGTATTTGAGTCTTGTTTTTCACTTGCAAGCACAGAGTATTAGATGCTAAAATTCACTTTTCTTCTTCCCTGATCTGAATCATCCTGTCCATCCAGTTAGGGGAAGGTCCATCCATGAGGCTGAATGTGCTCAAATCACCTCTTCTCAAGTGCTTGTTGCTCTCTTCCACTTGCATGAATAGCATTTTCAATTGGCTACAGAAAAAAAAACAACAGAGACTTCCATCACACTACTGATTGGACTGTCCAAGAGGAAGTTAAATCTATGCCACACATTTCATACTAATTCATGTTTGACTGTTTTGTTCACAGAAAATCAATATCAGTATTTAAACATCAGCCCCCCTGGTCAAAATAAGTGGTCATTCCAAGAAAACTTATTAATCTGAGGAGGATTTCAGAGCCCCTGATTCTCTGGGTCGATGTCTTTCATCAAGATGAGGTGAGACTGCACCCTCCACTGTGCAGTGTTCTAAGGTAACCAATTGTGGTATTTACAAAGAGCAGAGAATTAGGAAATAGAAATGTAAAGGAGAGTCTTAGCCAATCCAGAAAGAAGTAGATCATCTGAGTTGTGGGGAACTTGATTTCAAGGCCAGTATAGACTTGTGGATCCATAACTTGTGAGGAAAGGTTTAAGATGCATGTTAGGAAGAATTTCTTCACAGAAAGGATGAGTAAGAATTGGAATGGCTGCCCAGGGAGGTGGTGGAGTCACCATCCCTGGAGTTGTTTAAGGAAACAGAGAGTGCCTGGATCTGGCAGTCTCTCTGGGTGACAAGGTGATGATCAATCATAGGTGGGACTCCATTATCTCAGAGGTCTCTTCCAACCCAATTGATTCTGTATGAAAAAAACACTTCTTATTGCTCATCTGATCTTACGGTACACCAGATGGAGTATTCTGAACAATCTCACATATTGACATGACGAAAAAAGGAAGTCCTAAATAGTTTTCCTGCAAGTATCTACACACCTAAGCTCCTGGTGTAGTCAAAGAACACGTATTGAGAATTCAGTGGATTGAGGGACTTAGTTATTTTGCCTAAATGAATGTATCAATTGCCATTTGAGGTTGCTTTATGGACCCCACTTGGCTTTCCCCTGCGTAGGGTTTATGTCTCCTACAAGGACTGTGTCATGTTTGTCCAAGCTCTGTACAGGTTACAAATCCTCTAGGATTTGACTGGAAACAATGATATTTGTGGTGTTCAGATTATCAGCTCACCCTGAATCAGTTATCTAGACAGCATCCAGTTGCCTAAATACAGTCTTGTATAATTTTAGATTCCCAGAAGTATCTTGCTTGGCCTCTAGCTTCTGCTTCACAGTGATGTCATCTTCCATAAATCCTATTTGATATTTTCCAGCCCAGTAAGAATGCCTTAGGAATGCCCCAGATATTTAAGTTTCAGAAAGCCTAAACAGTTGAATTCTACTCTCATGAACAGTTTTCGGGATACAATGATTGTCAGCTGTACCTATCAGGAAATTAATTACTCACATATGGATGCTTAAATATATGTTATGTAATCTTGAATGGGATCCCACTCCAGGAATCACTCGTGGATCATTAGAATTCTACATGTTAACCTCAAGCATGCTGGCTATCAGAAAAAAGTCACTTTCAGTCCCATTTCCAGCAAAGCTCTTGTTAGGGACATTTTGTTCTCAGTGGAAAAAATGTAGAAATTGACATATAATGACTAAAACGTTTATACAGACCATATAGCTAATTTTTTAGCAACAGAACTGGGTGTATATTGCAGTCCAAGAGAAACTTGTAGATGAAATGTCACTGAAGCTCATTCCTGGAGATGGGAAACCAACCTTTGGTAGCAAACTGTTTATCAAGACTGTATGTTTTCCACTTATCTTAGTGCAAAGCTTCTTGTTAATGGTATATAAACAAAGTAAAACATACTTGAAGGAGAAAATATGCACTTGCTATGGAATACCAAATAGTGGGATTTTGCTCATCACCCAATTTTAATGGGAAACTCCTTTGCTTTTTCAATCTCCATTACGTAGAGATTGTTAGAAATGTTCAGTTAAAGGAGTGGACTTGATTTCTCCTGAGCCAGTACCACTGACATCCAATGCACCTAAAACATCCAATGCATCATTCTATGGTGGATATTTTCCCTCTCTCTCCTTTCACTACACTCAGCAAAAAGTGAAGAAAATATTTTTGAATCTATTGGTGGTTCTATCCAGCCATTCATCAGTGTCAAATGTTCCACTACAATTCAAGCTGATGGAGAAACCAGCCAAAGTCCACTCTAAAATTGTAAATCAAAGCCATAATTTTGAGGTCAGGTCAGGTCACAGCACTGGAAGCATTGACCAGCTCAGGTACCTGTGTCCCCTCCTTGCTAGAGAACTAAGGGCAAACAACTGTACTCCTCATTCAGAAATTTTAAACTTGAGAAAATATCACATGAAAGATCAGGGCCAACAACTTTACATTGATTTTTTTGGCCTAAAGACTATTGTTATAGTCAATCTAAAATTAGATCCTAGTCACTCAAAGAACAGGACATCTTTCTTTAAAAGAACCTTTTTAAAATCAGATATTTGACATTTAGTAGCAGGAACAAAACTGGAAAAATGAAACATTTCTCTGCATATGCTTTCTTTTCTCTATAGGAGATAAGAAGACAAAAGAACCCTGATCCTAAACAAAAGAAAATCAGATGTAGACTTGGATGGAATAGAATATATTCTATTTGGACTTGGATTGAATTAGGTAAGAGAGTTTGAATATGACGGAAAGATGGGGTCTTGGAACAAATTAAGAAAGAGGACATTATTGTAAGAAAGATGTAAGTATCTTTCAAAGGGAGCTTTGTAATATTTGGAAGAATAAAAGAATCATTCAATACTTAACTAAAATGGATTGAGATTCCAGTCCTTTTGGGGCTTGTCTATCTCTAGCCTTAGTTACTGTGAAATTCCTTGACAACAGTAATAAAGCATTTACACTGTGAGTCTTGACTTTTGCCCACCTGAAAGATTCTTCTTCTATTGACTTAGAAAGCTTTGGGGGCAAAAATTGTGTGAAGCAATGAGGCCATTCAATATTAGACAAAGGGATAAAGCATACAATACTGGAGACATATTTTCCCTTTCCCTATGAAATGTTTCATGTGAAAACTGCTTCTTTCAACACGGCAGACCTTGTGGGAAATGACCTGTACACTGGATAAGTTGACAGGCACAGTAGGGGATTTCATTACACCTCAGAATCTGACTGGCACAACCAGCTCTCTCTGGCTCTCTGTAACCCCTGGCAAGTGCTTGGAATTGAATCTGTAAATGTTAATCAATATTTCAGGCCTATTAAATAAAAAAAGGCATTGTGGAAATCAAAGTGCTAACGGCTAGCATGATGCCCTACACTGACTTCCAGGCCATCAGAAAGCTTGTAGGGAGCAAAAGAGCAAATATTTTAATAAAACAATTACCTCTACAATTTCAAACCTGCAGAGGAATGTTACATCTCCAACCCTATTGCTCTACCTTGATTTTCATTTTAAACAGATCAGTGAACGGGAGCAACTCAATACAGATATTTAATGAGCCTTTAAGGTGCTATCCTAAATCTTGGGAAAGTAAAAGCCCACCATGTGTTTAAAACATCTGCAAGCATATCCATTTCTTCTCAAAAATGAAATGGGGCAGAACTGTATCCAAAGCCTAAGGGAATTTCTCCATGGATTTCAGTGGATGGAGGCCCTGAGTGAAAATCATGGGTGGGACTGATTTAACACAGCTGCAGACAGCCACACCATAGGTAGCTGGGGTTGTGCTGTTCACCTGAGGCTCACTTGGGAGAGAAATGAGAACTTCTGGAGTGTAATTTATTTCATGCTAAAGCCAATGTCTAAAATAGGTCAAATGAATTGTACCTTAAAGCTCTCTGGTCTCTGAAGTGATTATGAAGAGAGCCACAGGTAGCCAAAGCAACTGAGCAGTAGTATCCAAAGTCAGAGGAGATGAATCACCACATTCCTGTGTATCTTGTGGTACGTGGACAAAACCTGACTGGAAAAAACAAGTGAAATTGTGCAACCCTCAGGCAAGGGTGTAAAAGGGTAGCAATGGAAAAAAAAAAGTTAAATAATTTCAGGATTTTAAAGTACTTCCCTATGGTGAACTTTGAAATGGGTCAATAGGGGTATATGTATGTGTCAGAAAGACCCACTGAGTGAAAAATTAACTCTAATTTCTTCTTCACTCCACAAAATAAAACAAAAAAATCAGGCAGAAAGTGGTAACTTGCTGCAGAATGAAGTAGCAAGTCTTGGTTTCTTCAAAGTCCTGGTAGATGTGGTAGCTGAACATTGATATGAACAAGACTAAACAATGCTTGTCAACTCTGAAATCATATCCTGCCTGTCAGATGAGAGGCAGCCTCCAGTTTCTTTCCTTTGCCTTCAAGAATTTCTGGAGAACCAGGTGCTATGACCAATTAGCAAGGCTAGATATAACTTAATTGCAAGTTTTTCAGTTGTTACTGAAAAAAGTATCTCCTGCAAAAGTGAATTCCCACTTCTTGGCAAAGCAATCACCATGCAGTGTTAAAAAAACAAGCAGGGAAATTTTGAAATTCTTTCAGATTTATCTTGAAATTAAAAAAAAAATGCCACTGGCAAATTTAAGATGGTGATGTATCCATCTCATTCTGACCAGTGAAGAAAAGATAACTTTAACATTCCTTTACTACTGCTGTATTGAAAGGAAATATGAAGTTAAAAAAAAAAAAAAAAGAAAAAAGAAGAAAAGAAAATAAGACTGCTATTAATTTGTTAAGATGCCATGAGAAAAGTAAAGAAATTGGCTACGAATGAACAACTTGTGTAATTGCTGGATACCTGTGCTATTCTGTGTCTGTAAACAATCCCTTTGTAAACTGGGTAAGGATTTTATTGGTTCATTACATAGAGCTAAAATTTTTATAGACAGGTACAACTATTCAAAAAACAAACTTTTAAGGTGAATTTGATCATAGGTTGTATTCTGTTCCTGGGAGTGGTTATTTTGGTGAATGAGTTTTGTGGATGTTTTTGGAAGGTGAAGAAGAAATATCAGAACTTCCTCAGAAGAGTCCCAAAAACTCTACAGCTGTGGGAAACTTAGTTCCTTGCAAGAATTGGCAGAACTCTGCAGGGTGGCTGGTGTTCACAGGAGACCTTTTGACCTCCTGCCCATGAGCCTACAGATATCCAAAAGAACAGAAGGAGGCAGAGGACCATTCCTCTCTGTCAGAGCCTCAGCTTCTGACACTGCTGGTGAAATTTTACCCCTAATCATTTTTTTTTCATTTCATTTTCACGTTCCCTCTCCTGTGTTCAATAAAGCACCTGTTATTTAGAGCTCTCATCAGCCTGCTCCCAATCTAATGAGACTGCAGAAAGTTTGCCTGCAAACTCCCACTCCTTCTGTCAACTCGATTGTCTGGGGATGCCTTGTGAAGCTATTCATGCTCTATCACCACCTCCTGCTTCCTCACCTTCTTTTCCCTCTCCTTAGCTGAGGCATGTGCTTGCCTGTCATCTCTCCTCATGTCATTCCTGCTGGGTTGTGTAAGATACAAAAGCTACAAAAGTACATTTAATTTACTAGTGTTGTAACATGGGCCTTCCTCCACAGTGCTTCAACTATCCCCACTGTAATTTGAGGATCTGTCAAATTTTCACAATGACAGAGCAAGTTCTCCCAGCGGTGCTCTGGTTTTCCTTTCTCTCCAGGTCTGGCTGAAAAATAGGAAGTCTGGAAAAGGTAGATTTAAACCCCAATAAACAAGGAAGGGCTTTGAGGCTGTGCAATCAGGATGGATCACGCAGCTTAGAGAATTAAGAGAATATTCCTTCAAGAGGACTGAGCCACTGATGGTGCCATATGTGAAACTGCTTCATGGGGATCAACATAAAATGTTCTCTCAGAAAAGCTGTTGTTGAAAGTGCCATGAGAATAGTTACTGAAAAGTTAACTCTGTGAAAGGTGAATGATGCACTGACAAGCCTGTGGCAAGTCATAGAATCCCAGGATATTTTGGGTTGGAAGGAACCTTAAAGATCATCTTGCTCCAATCCCCTCCCATTGGCAGGGAAACCTTCCACGAGAGCAGGCTGCTCAGAGCTCTCTCCAAGCTGGACTTGGACATTTCCAGGAGTGGGGCATCCACAATATCTCAGGGCAACATGTTCAGTGTCATGGATTTTGGGAACCAGGCTTACAGCCTGAGGATGGTGTCTGTGATCTACCAGAGACATCCTGTGAGGGGAGTCCAGAACTGACATGCTGGCTGTGGTGAAGGTCTTACTTATTGACCTCCCAAACCCACAAACCCTCGACCTCAAATCCACAAGGCCACAAACACTCTCATTGGTACTTTGTTTCTCATGGAATTTGGAAAGATCTGTCATGTGAATGCAAGCACCATTGTAAATGAGAGGAAGCAGCAAAGTTTTCATGGATCTGAGAAGAACATTTTTAGAGAAAACCTAGTAAATGAATGGTAATGTTGTCATTAAAGTGTTAAGGCTTGAAGAACCCACTATTAAAGCCATAATAATGATAATTAACTCATGTTATTAAGCCATCAAATGCTGTTGCAGCCCAAAAAAGCCATTCTTTCGGCATGCTGCACACAACAGAAATATTCCTCTGTAAACCATTCCTAGCTCTGATCACTCAGCTCTTCCTGCCTGACTAGAATCCTATTCCTGCTTTCTTCTACCTATCTCTTCTTGCACCTAGGCCTTCTTGCTTGTCGCAAGCTTATCTTCAACCTGGTGCCTGACCTAAATTATGACACTGTCATCCAAATCTGTCTTTCTTCTCTCTGCTTTTGCTGTCTACTGCAAAACTGAGAATGAGTAAAGTTGATAATTTTATTTCTATTAAACTGGTAGTTCAGAAATCTCTAATTTGAGTTACTCAGGGAGGTCTGACATGGTCTTAGTACTCCTACAGGAGCAGAATTGTCTGGCCAAGTGAAGTTGAAGTACCTAACCTAAGGTTCATGGGCTGAAGAGCAGACTGGATGGAGAAGTGCTCTTTACAGAATGTAGGTTTTACTCTTCTTGGATAATTTGTCTTCAAGATCACGGAAAGATAAGCAAAGTTGTAAAATGGATGAAGTGGTAAATAGTGCAGAAATGCTGCCAAATTCCATGGGATGTACTGGGCCTGGCAGTCTCCATCCCTCCTGAGTTTCATTTGTGCACAAGGAGAACATGATCCTCTCTTCATGACTCAGAACTGCTGAAAGAAGAACTTTGTGATACAGATACCACACTCTGTATGGCTGTGGGACACAAATTGTAAGATTAAAATGTGCATGCAGCATTTAAATAGAGGTCAGTTTATACAAGTGTTTGGTTTTAAATTCTGATTCCTTCATACCAACAAGGAATGAGACCTCCAAGGTGAGAGTAACAGCCAAGTGATACTGAGATGAGTTTAGGTGAAGAGCAGGTTTGTGTGAAGGCTGGGGTTATGTCTGAAAAAAATCTGATTTTTTTTTGTAGCTGTAGAATGTTTACACAATACAACGTTTATGGGGAAGATCTGATGTTGTGTCCATTCCTGATTTATCCATAACCCTGTCGTGTTTGATCTTTGGACGGATCTTGGTACAAAGTCAATATTACCTGTCCAACAGAGTGACTGCATAAAAGGCTCCCTCTGTATTTAGAATTTACAAAATTTTCTGCAGTTTTGAGGGTGGTCTATAAAAATAAAGGCTGGAAAGAAGAGGGAGGCAAATCAGGCAGCACTGTTCGTGTTTCAGCAAGGAACATGGAGAGATGGTAAAAGGAACTCTCTGACTGTTTCTCATTACACATTCCAAAAATATTTCCAAGGATTTAGTGGTCATATTTGTCCTCTATTTGACTCTACATTGACATATATGACTCTAAAGGATAGGGTTTTTTGTATTTACATATCTAGTATCATTTGAGTTGATCAATTATTCTTTTCTTGGCTTCTCCTCATCAATCTCACACAGACCCCACCAAAAACAAACAAACAAAAATCTGCCTACGTTTTTTAGCAGTTTGAATCCTACCATTTTCAGATCAACTAAATCACATGTTGGTGACCAAAATTTCAGCAAGAAATGAATCATCTAATTGATACTCAGAGTACCTCCTTTTCCCAGACTCTCCAAAAATTGCTCCAAGGTCTGTTCTTGGCTACCTCCAGGCCTTTCTCTGTTATCTGACTTGATCAAAAAAAGTTTATAAAAGTGGTAATTTGGGACAGGTTCCCATCCTATTGATACCCACTGAGAGGCAATGAGGTTTAAAGTGTCAAGTAAGTAACTGTAAGATATTTCCCTATTTGTAATTTATACAAATATAAGGGAGAGTATATAACCACAAAATACGATCTTATTGCTGCAAAAGATCCATTAAAAATAATATCAGAAATACGAGACTCAGAGTAGTTACATGTAATCCACTTTAAAATGCTGAATACTGGGATATGAACTAAGACTTTATGGATTTAGAGCAGGTCATTAAGAAGTTATTTCATCATTAAAGCCATAGTCTTCCTTTCCTTAGGAAACAGATTTTAAAATTATTTTTTGCTTCAGAAGGCTGCTGAGTGAAACTCATATAATGACATCAACTGTCAAACTTATCATGTATCAATTATATTAACACCTTCTTTAGAAGTTTCAAACTTGTAAAATGCAATTTACTATAAAAGATTTCAAAACCTACTGAAAAGAATTCAAGAGTAGAGAAATACTGCATTTAAGCATGAGCTTTGGAGAGTTCAGGCAGTTTCTTTGCTCCTGCTTGGAAAACTTGTATGCTGGGGAAATTGGAAATATTCTTCAAGATTAATAACAGAAAAGTGAGATAAAAAATACCTCTGTTTATTCAGGAGGTTTGGAAATATTCAAATGTAACATGGATGATGATCTGAGACATCAGCAAAGCAGTCGTTTAGCACAAAACCAGTGTCAACTAAAATTTAGTAAGAACTTGTTTATATGTGGTTCTAATTCAATTCCACTATATGAATGATGATCCTTCTTCTCTTCCTTTTTACTCCCCTAAAACAAACAAAAAAAAAAAATCTGTTGAAATTAATGGAAATGTGTCTTTGCAAATCTTGCACATGTTGGGGGGAACAGAATTGAGGGCTTCCTCGTGGTTTTTGGAAGTAAAACCTTTTTGAATAATTTTCCTCTCTGTCTGAAACTAACATATGAGGTCTTGTAAACACAAACAACTTTCCCATTTCAACTATGATATTGCTATATCATGGAACATCATATGTGAAATGGTTGCACAAGACCAGGTTGGATGAGTCTTGGGGTAACCTAATCTGGTAAATTTTCGTATTTCCATGTTTTAATAGGCCCTTATCTGAAATCAGCTTCTGAGCACAAAATCAATAGGTTGAAAATTGTTACCTGGATAGTTCAAATGATACTTATCAAGATTTCTTTTCTTTGCCTCCATTGTATTTCAAAGGCTTAAATTAACCCACATGAATATGCTTCTCCATCTGCAGCTGCCACTCATTTTCTCTTAGGAAGGAATTTTGTGTTCTTCCGTTTCTAGATGGTTGACAGAGATGTCTGGTTTGCAGGGAGCTGGAAATGCTTAGTATTATAAGGACTCCTTTCAGATAATTCCAAGTGGGACACCTAAAAACTCACAAAGGTATTCAAATCCCAGAGCAATTTTGGAAATCTTAGCAATGTGCTTTCAACAACAAATGGCACGAATCTTGTTTTAGAGAGCTTTCTTCCAATTGCTTCTACCTGGAAATCATGATTCTAAAGTGAAAGCTCTTTGAAAGCTATTCTTCTTCTCCCCAGGTACAAATGAGCTATTTATTTATGACTGAAGAAGTGTTTTCCTGTTCAGCTATAATTTTTTTTTTTAATATAGTTAAGTTATAAATAACTATTGTAACAAAGCCTTAGGCTTCTGAGCTCCAGATAAGGCTGAATGCACTTTATGAGAAGCACAACATCTTTGGACAAAATGCCTAGAATGAGAACGACAAAGACAAGTAGATTATGTAATGTGAACACAACAAGCTTCTTCCCCCCTTCAAATTGCTGTCCATTGAATTCTGTACCACGCACAAAGCACAGCGTGCATTCAAACGAAGCTCTAACGTGTCATTGTCACTACCTTGTGCTGCATTATTTACTGTGGAAGATTTCTGTGGGGAGAATTTCACAGCTGAGCATGATCTTGCTCTGTTGTGAGTAACTGTAAAGCAATTTTTGTTTCCAAAGAGCAAGGAGAATAAAATCAAGAGACAAACATTTTCCTGTCTAATTTTGCTCGTGTTTTCCTCACATGAACCCTTTTCCACAGTTCTTCAAATGAGGTGATCAATATTAAGACTGCTGAACTGATAAAGGTAAAGTTTGCTCCTCTGTAAAGCCATGACTTTGCACTTCTAAAAAACATTCAGTTCTTTATAAATATTAGATACACTTGAGCTCTCAACATAGTCCTGTGGTCTGGGGACTTGACGTAATTCTTACTGAAAAACAAATCAACACCCTCCACCTTTGAAATCTGTCTTTTATTGTAAATGTGTTCCCATGGATTGGAAGAGTTTCTCTAAACAACAAATTCTAACCATATTGCTGTATATTTGACTCCAAATTTATCAAATAAGTGTGTATTTAGGCCTTCAATAAATTATCATTTCAGAAGTTGCATGAATACTGTGGCGGGTAGGAAGAAGCATGAAAGAGTATTTGCTCCTTTGAAACCAGTGGAAAAGGATAAATTATTTTGCCTTTGTTTTCACTGAGCCTTGACACAAAGAGTTTTAGATAATTGATGAACTAACCAGTTGCAAGAGCTTTTGCCACCCTCAGATGACCACATAAATTAGGGAACGCAATAGATACAGTTATCATTTTGAATAGATGACAAACAGGAAAGCCAGGAATTAAGGTAATTTCTCATAGAGACTTTCTCTGTTATGATCCCTCCTGGCTTTGTTGCCTCTCCTAATCTGCATTGCAGTGATATTTTCATTGGAAAACACCTTTTTCTCTACAATACTGTGCCTGATTTTTGGCATCCAGAAGAATCTCAATAGAAAATGCACAGTGAATTCAGAGGCATGCACTTCTGGGAAGGAGAAACACTGAGTTTGGGTTACAGGCAGATATATTCCTATTTAAGATCACTACAGAGAGCTTAATACTTTCCTGTAGACATGTGCCATTTAGTCTATATGGAAAACTAGTAATTTACAAAGGTTAAGACTTTGGAGAATGTGAGTACAATGAATACCTTTAACAACAGCTGTAAGGACCTGGTGAACCCCCAAAGTGTCTGCAATGTGTGGCTGACTCATTCAGAGCTCAGGAAGATGGTCAGGACAGGGGACATTTAGCAGCATGGTCAGAGCTGAGAAAAGTGTATTACAAACTCCAGCTACCAGCAAGATGTTCTGATGATCCAGGCAAAATTACAACTTCTAGGAGGGAAACTGAGATCTGTCAGGTATATAACTTTAGCTCAGAAGTTCAATAACTTGATCATTACCTTTCCAAGCTTGGGGCTAGCTTTGCACTGGCTGCTGAGCCCTGTGTTGCACTTTTGCTGGACCTGAGCTGGATAAATGACAAAAATCTCTTTAACCTAAAATCACAAGTGCAATAACCTGTATTGGTATGATAATATTATGATAAATGCAGTTTTGAAAAGGTTGTAGTCTCAGGTGATTTAATCTCTGGCTTTTCTTTTTCCCATCTAGGATGGTTTGTAGGGCATCCACGATTGTGTTTTCCAGGCTTTTTCACCAGGGAAATAAAAGACAGAATTCTGACAGCACATACTCAAAGCACTGTGCAGACATTAATTAACAAGCAAGAGAAAGTGGTGAAAAGTTTCAATGCTTCTGTCTTGTCTTGAAAACCTGAGCAGAATGGCCCAAGCTTCTATGGAGTAGCCAACTATAAATGCCAACCGGGAACAGCATGACAGTGCTCAGGCTCCAAGTCTGCAGTCAAACTGTCAGTGGCATCTAATTAGCAGAGTTCTAGATCAAGAATAAAATGTGTTTGACTCTTTATAAATATGATGTGTAAAAATGTTACATAATGACATGCTGCTGCTCTACATCCCCCTTAATGTTTTGACAAGGGGCGTCAAGTAGTGAAAAACTGCAAAGTGCCAAAGTATTTCAGCAACGGAGTGTTAGTGGCTGAATTCTCCATTTCAATTTCTTATGTGCCAGGGTCCAGAAATGGGCCAGGCTCTGGGGATAAGTGAAGGTTGTTCAGTTTAATGAGCTGTTAGATTTTTTATTTTTTTAACAGAAATTGGAATATGTATAACATGTTAGAGAGTAGACTTCAACTGACAGAGGCAGTCGAAATGTATCTGCGGGGGACCCAAGCCCAGAGCTACTTCTGCAGAATGCCTTCTTTATTCCTAGGCACATTGTTTAAACCAAAATTCCAACTGTTGGCTGTTAAATGTGTGTTTCGTGCTTTGTGGATGCTTGGCATAGGATCTGCACATCCTCTGCTTTGAGGAAATCAAAGACCCCAAAAGGAAAATTGATTATTGGAATCATTCCTTCAAGAAAATAATAAAGTTATGGAAAGAGATGCACTTTGTAATTGGCCCTTTTCCTTATTTCCAGGAGAAATTAAGCTTTGCATAACTCACTGGTAAATGGGAGTTTCAATCTACCCCAATCTACAGTGGATTTTTGGCACTGTAAGAGTTAGAATCATAGTTCCATTCTGCTGATTTAGTAGCTGAAACAAAGAGGCACTCAGTTAAAATCTGTGCTGTTCTTCAAAGATCTTTCTTCTTTTAACTAACAACAGATCAAATCTGAAATTAATAAACTGTTGTCTTAGGTACTATAGTTATGCAACTAAGATAAGTGAGGTAAAAGCAGGTCAACCACTGCCTCACCTTCTCCTTCTCTAAATACTGTAATCTCTTTGTCTAACAGAAATGTTATGCACAAAAACTCAATAATCGTTGTGAAACCCATGGATGATACAAAGAAAAAGCACTGTGGAAATGCTGGGAAGAAATCAATCACTGTCTTCAGAGCAAAGTCTGAATATTGTACAGTGAATTAAGCATGAGAAAATTGAATGGAATAAAAAACCCAAAGTATTGTCTTGCTGTTCATCAGTAACTGACTTTCCAGTGTGTTCTCTAAACAAATCTGGGACCTTGTAGAAAAACAGTCATGTAGTTAAAATAAAATAAACAGGAGAGGCAAGTAGATATTTTGTGGCTTTCTTCCTAAGGTTTAAAGAATAGTGCTTTTAAATATGAATTTAGTTAAAATAATTTCTTTTACAGCTATTCAGTACATGCAATATATAAAGGTATTGTTCCTATGATTATATTTATTCATCATGAAATACTTTTTGGTGAATTGGAGGAAAATGTAACTGATGCAAGAATATTAATACATTAGTAATTAAGGTATTGAAGAGGCTGAGATGCAGGTGGCTATGTCCATGGAATATAGATGCCAGCTAATGCAGCACAAAAGTGCAGAGTGACTAACTAAAATTACCTAACTGTTACAAACTGGTCTCCACAGCTATAAAGCAAAGATCTGGATCTTTGCTCATTTGTGTGAGTTTTATGCTTTGGGAGCTGCTAATTTACACAGATGTCAGAGAAAGGAGAATCAGCCCAATTATAGTCTGAATTTATTGTGCCATCACATTAGCCAATTTAGCTATTTCAGTGATGACCACATCATTAACATCTTTTCAGGACAGCAATAACGGAGTCATTTTTATTGCTGTAATTAATATTGATGGGAGTGAAACATGCAATATAGGTACTTGACTCATATATATTGCAGAAAACTATTGCAAATGTAAGTAACTTCCCGGTAATTTTTTCTTGTTATTGTTAGTTATGCAAACTCATACTTGTCAAAGTTATTTCAGGTAATTCCATATAATTTATGCTGAAATATAAAAAAAATCCTCAACATAAATTTCAGCTGTAGCACAAAAATCTTTCATGAGTCACAGAGAAGTAACCCTGTCATCTGTCTTAGATAAAACATCTAACTATTAGAGTTTCAGGGTTCCCTAAGGAAACTTATGACAGAATAATAAAACTATAAAGAAGGAAAAATATCCCAAACATTCATTTTGGGGTAATCCCCAAAGAAGAAAAGTCCTTCACCTGCAAAATATTATTGAGCAGGAAAACAGTGAGTGAAAGTTATGTTTTTGTATTACTCTAAAAAATAAAGGAAGCTGGGAGAAGACTTTGGTCATAATTTACTTTTATAACGTAGAATCATAGATCATCTGTACCTACTACTTTTGTTTGTCACAAAAAAGGAGAGACTTTTTAGAATTAATTTTAAATTCTATTCTATTTCTCTCATACACTTGAAACAAATTTTGCAGTTACCTGATTTAAATTATGATAGAAAATACATGATTTAAAAACAAGATTTTTTTTTTAATAGAATATTTCAAGAGATTTTTTTTTCATTCTGTATTTCCATGGCACTACAAAATTCTCCAGTGAAGGCTATAAGACTGACTTTGTCCAAGTCAGAATTAGACAGCCCAAATTCTAACTTGCTAACAAACATGTGCATTCACAGAAATATAGAAATTGTCAGTTTGTAGCCTATTCAAACTACTTTACATTTGGATCTTGTCCTTAATACAATTGCTATTTCTTTCCTTCTAAGAGCTTCTTTCAGGTCCTTGTGTTGGTAACTGGCATCTGTTTCCCATGGGAAAATATTATCAAAAATTTCAAAGAGTATATTTAAAAATATTCTTAAAAATGGGACTGGTCCACAGCTTGTTCATGGTGACATGAAAATACAGCTTGTTCCACCATTTTACGTCAGTCAAGCCTGAGAAACAAAACGTCAGTGTTTGCAAGAAACTTTGAGAGAGGAAGATTTTTTAACCATAAAGCGCCATGGCCTAACTTGCTGAAAAGAAAAATCAATTTTTGTAGGGAAATAATTCCTCTATAAATCCTGAAAGCTGCTTATAAGACAGTTTCCTTGTATGTGTTTATTTCCTTTTTCAAATACAATGGCAACTGGCTATTTTAAAGTGGAAATTCAAGTGTTTTGAAGAGAAAATTTGCAAATCCCTCTGCATTTTCTGCTGTACTTTCCTTTTGAATAAACATTTAGTGAAAAAAATAAAAATATTTGGAACTGCAATTCTCTAGGAAAAGACGAGACATTATCAATGATTTAACCAGCACTGAGCTATTAAACTGGATTTTGCAAGTAAGGAAGGAAGCAAATCCGCCATCCTTATTTATAGGAAAATTCCAGGATCTGAAAAATAATTTCTGTATTTTTCAGACTTTTATTTTCTTGGACTAACTTTTGCAACAGAGGACAATTTATTCACATAATTTTCACTGGAACAGAAACCATCTGGGTGTGTTTTAAAATTTGTTAGGATGCCCACAAATAGAATAAGAATAGCAGTTCCACTTTAATGTAAAAACTTTCCCCTGGTCTGGGCTGAATTAGATGTCCTGCTTTCAAATGATCTATGCTGTCAAAAACTTTTTTCTTTTTTTTTTCCCATTTCTTATTGGCTTTGTTTTCTCCTTCAGTTTTAAATTGTGAGACAAAACTGGTGGGGAAAGAATCAGATAGAGCAAGATCTATTACAAAGCCAATGACAAAATCAGTATCAAAAGTTTTAAACTAAACTGGAGTAAAGTAGATAATACCAAAGAGATGATTAAAACTGGGGAAAAATTGGAAAAAGCTAAAAAGACATTAAAGTTTTAGGTGCCAAGTTGCAGAATTCATGTATTTTTCAGCTAAGATTATTCTTACTGCTTCTTTATTTCCATCCTACAAGACAGTCTCCCCAAGTGGTTCAAAATGGCATAATGCTTTAAAATGTACATAATGTTTTATCTATATGTGATTTAAATAAAATTATGACCATTACAAATGATCCTGGTAGCTGCTATAACTGGGTTTTATGTTTGTCATAAATTTTTAACACATAAGAAAATGAATCAAAATGTATCTCCCCTATGGTCATTAAATAATAAGTCTGCATTGCCTATCATACTTAGGTATCCTATTTTAAAACCTTGTGAAGAAAAGGGATGTAATTAGGCTGATGGATATTTTTGATAAGGGAATAGTAATGTCTTTTTCAATGATAATGCAAAAGGGTGAAATTCCATCTAGTCATTCTGCTGACTTTTATTACTCAGGCATTACACAAATGCAATTTGGGGAAATGAACTGAAGGAGACTCAAGTGAATATTTGGAGAAAATTAGGTGATCAATGTGGTGACAAGAGATAAAGATATGTTTGATGGCTCAAATGCTTTCCCATGCTGAGGTGAAGACAATGCAAACAGAGCCTAAAAAAATGGGATGGAGGAATACATGATCTCTCTCTTTCCTCACTATCCACACTGAAGACCTCTTTATGTGCCAATTTTGATAAATCATTTGAGTGCAGTATGAGTTTCACCACTTTCTTAATATATTTTAAGTTCTATAAAAATCCCTGGAGCAAGATGAAATTTATTTAAACCAATGTTGGCACTTACAAGTTTCAGTGGTTTGGGTGGACACAGTCCACTACAACTCTTTGAAGATCTTTGTAATTTCCATGGCTCTTAAATCCAACACTTAAAAAGGAAAATACCCACCTATTTAAAGCAGGATAACTTCACTTTAGCTGACCTGTGGTGTCCAGATCTGCCATATGGGACCTCCCATTTGGTGCTGGCAGGGCTGGATAAAGTAAAGCAAGTGCAGGGTTGCTACCTTTAGAGATTGTGGATTTTTCAAAATATCTAGGGTGGAACATCCTCATCTGACAAAAGTCAAAAGAATTAATAGAGTTATAGAATCACAGAATAGTTTGATTTAGAAAAGACAACAAAAAGATCACCTACTCCAAGCCCCCTGTCATGAGCAGGAGCATCTAACCACCTTTCACTAGATCAGGTTGCTGAAAGACCCACACAGTCTGACTCTTGTACTTGTGGGGTTCCCAGACAAAGAAAGGAAAGGTGAATCTGACTCCATGTTCTTAGAAGGCTAATTTATTATTTTATGATCTATATTATATTAAAGAATACTAAACTATATTAAAATATACTATACTATACTAAAGAATACAGAAAAGATACAGACAGAAGGCTGAAAGATACTAATGAATCTTGTGACTGTCTCCTGAGAGTCCAACACAACTTGGCCCCAGCTGGCCAATAAGTCAAAATAATTCACAGCAGAAACCAATGAAACAATCACGTGTTGGATAAACAATCTCCAAACATATTCCAAAGCAGCAAAACGCAGGAGAAGCAAATGAGATAATATTGTTTTCCTTTTTCTCTGAGGCTTCACAGCTTCCCAGGAGAAAAATCCTGGTGAAGGGATTTTTCCAGAAAATATGACGGTGACCTCGATGACTGAGGAATAATCCACAACTGAGCAACCTGTTCCATTGTTTTGTTACCCTTACTGTGAAGTATTCCCACTTTATATTCCATTCAAATAGACCTTCTTTCACCTTAATGCACTCATTCTGTTCGAAAGCATTTTATACATGGACTAGGTTACAAATATGACAACTCAGTTTGCTGAGAAATGGAGGATCCAGCTAGGTAAGTGCTCACTAAGTTCTGATAACACCTAAGCTGTTTCTCAGCCTTGTTTTCATCTGTAAAAGTTGGAATGAACAAAACAAACAGTGGGTTTTACAATGTTTTTATGCTTTAAGTAACTCAATTAGTTTTCACAAATTGCTCCAAATTACATAGAAAGAAGAAAACCCCACATCAGTTGTGTGCAGACAATTGCATAAATTGCTTGGTTCCAAAAATAATCTTGTCCAGACATTTCTCTGCTGAATTTAGCAGGAGATTTTCTACCTCCATCAATGTGAAGTCAGCCAGAACTTTTAAAATTCCCACACTGAAAGATGAAGAAGCTGGGCCAGGGAGGCAATTTTTTAAATACATGCCTAGGACACAAGACATAGCAGTGAGGTAGTGTTTAAAAAGAATGAATTCTCTTAGCAGTCAGTGGAGAGAAACAGGCATTCAAGAGACATTTCAGCCTAAACCAGGTAACTCAGGTCAGATGAATCACCCTTGGAAGCATCTTTTTCTGTAATTCACTATGAATGAACATCCTACCTACGCTGAGTAGTTCAGAAGGCAGCGCCTAATTTTTAAATGCTTAAAATTTAATGCAATGAATTCCACCCTCATGGCCAAAGATTGATTAAAAAACCCAACTGAAAACTCTTAATGTCTTCTTAAGTTATAGAGCTTTGTAAATGGAACAAAGAAGGATTTGAAAATTGATCTTAGTTTCTCAGAATCAAAATAACTGAAAAGATTCACTCAAACCCATCAGTCTTTTTTGGTGCTTTATTCATTTAGACAACAGGAGAAACTATTCTAAAGAGACATGAAATGTCATTTAAGAAAATAATGTTCTAAAATGCAATGAGACTCTGGGCAAATTTTAACTCTCAGAGGGAGAAAAAGTAAGAAAGCCTATGTCTTCAATAAACACTTATGCAGCAAGTGGATACCCTGAAATTACTAAATTAAGAGATATGTGGTGGAATTAGATAGAGGATGCCAAACCTTATAGAAGTGTTACTATTCTAGCTTTGAAAAACACGGCTAATTTATATTTTGTATATTTGTAAAGGTAAGGTTGTTTGTAATACAAATCAAGGATTTGTTTTGCAGAGATTCCTCCTTGTGGGTTAACACACTGTTAAAGAAAAAAATGAGCACATTTGAAAGCCTTGTAAAAATTACTAGAAAATAATATTATTACCAAAATAATGTCTATAGTGGCTTCTGGTGAGAGAAGATTTAATACTCAATAATTACATTTTTTTTTCTCAGAAAAAAACATAGAACTTAATATCTGGACAGATATTTTTTCCAAACTTGACTTTTCTAAATTTCAAATATTTTCTGTGATTCTCAATGAATGAATGGTTCAGTCGATAGTGAGGGATGTAGCACCCAGGAACAGTAGCTTGAGCTGCCCTTGGTTGGAGGGGTAGTGGAGGATTTGGGGTCCATGGGAACCTTGGTGGTACTGCAGGAAAGAACTTACAGTGCAAGGGCTCCACACCGTAGTCTGAACTGGAGAAGTGGAGCAAGGCAGGACCTCAAATTGCAGGGCAGAAGCTCTCATTAGTCCCCCTCATGCAGAGAACAGCAGGTTTTACATCCAGAGTTATTAGGAAAAGACCTTGGGCTTTGTAACGTGGGGTTATTAGCAGTGGACTAACATGTAGGACCAATTTTATTTTCATTTCCACTCATGTGCTTAGAGTGCTTCTAATTTGCAGCAGAATAACTAATGTTTGACTCTGAGCTTCTTTGAGATCATAAGAAAAAGGACAGTAATTTTTTCCTGCATTATCCTTATTCAGTAGATTCTAATTATGACTCTTGACTACCTTGTAATGAAGTCCATGCAATTCTGTAGAACAAACCCATCAGTGGAAAATTAGAGCTTTAATTTGTGTATACTTTCTTTGAGATGTAGAGTTACTTCAGGATTCTTTTACTCTCTCCTATTAAGTCTTTATGCATAAAACCTACATTAAAAATTTGAAAGCCTTTTGGAATTCATCCTTTTAATGACAAACACCTGAAAATGAAGAAAACTATAATGATTTGCTTTGGATACATTTCTGGCACTGGATTTTGACAGCATTTTCTCTAGTTTTAATATCTCAAGTGGGAATAGTGGAGACATATAAGAGGGCATTTTTCCATTGAAATAATTTATTGTAATAGGAAAAAGGAAGATGATACCAGAACTGCTCTTCCTTTCTTTGTCCCTCTTTCATGCCAATTCCAATGACATTTAAAATATTTCTTTTAAACCCAAAGGATGTTAAAAAGAAAGCAGACAAATATAATATTTTTTAATAGTTTAATGAAGTAATTTTTCCTTTATTTGTTCAAGGCAAATATTTGCTCACTTTGACAATTTTTTAGACTTTTAACAAATTTCTCATTATTTGGGGATCCCAAATATTTTTTGTTTTCACCTGTACTCTCCCTTACTCTGACAATAGAGGGATGACTATAACCAGTGCCTCAGAAACATTTTTATTCCCAACATCCAATGATACAAATTAGAATGAAACTGAAAATTAGCGTCAAATGTAAGAACACACACTCAAGATGAGCATCACTCTGATTCCTCACGTGCATTTTTTTTATTAGACATGTGTCAAGTTAAAAGAGTGGAGACTTGCAATTTGGCAATGCAAGTGCAAGCCTGAAGTCCCACTTGATCTGTGAAAGTACCTGTGATTAAGCACTAAATTGGATGCTCAGAATACCCAGGTGTGACTCCAGGTCATTAGTTTTCAGTCATTCACTGGATCACTTTGTTCTCAGGTCACCTGCATGGAATAAGTAAGTCTATAAATATTTAGATTTTTAAAATCTGCTCGAGCCTCCGTCTCCACTAAATAATTCCCAGCATGCCTGGCAGTCTCTGAGCTGTCTCCAAAGCTGCCACTACTTTGGCAGGGCTCAATGTTTGACTGCCAGGTCTGCCCAGGACACACAGCAGAGCTTTCCTCCATTGTGCATCTCTTGAGGGGGACAGAGTGATGAGCACACTCAGAATGAGAACACTGATTTTTTTTTTTTTTTCCAGAGCTGATGATAGGCATTTTTCTGCAAAATATCAGGAGAAAGAGGAGGAGGCAGAAGAGGAGGATGAAGAGGAGGAGGTGACACCTACATTTATAGAGGGTGCAGAATGATGTGCAAGACTTTTGAAAGCAGAAGGCTGGGGTGAGTCAGAATCTCTTGGGGTACCATCGTGGAGCTGAGACCTCTCTGTTTCTGCTTCAGGGGGTGTTGATGCAATTTATCCAGTGCTTACTGTAAGATGAATAAACAGGGAAATTACAGAATCATAGAAGTATAGAATATGCTGAGTTAGAAGGGGCCCATCAGGATTATCAGCCCTAGCTCCTGGCCCTGTACAGAACACCCCAAGGGTCACACCCTGTGCCTGAAGGTGTTGCCAAAATGCTCCTTGAGCTCTCTCATGCTTGGTATTGTGACCACTTCCAGGGAAGCTGTTCCAGTGCCCAAACAAAATATTTTATTGATATTCAACCTAGATCTCTCCTGACTCAGCTTCAGGCCATTCCCTTGTGTCCTGTCACAGGTCACAAGAGTGTGAAGATTGGTACCTGCCAGACATCCTGTAGGACATCACTGTGCTGAAGGCACTAGGACAACCTGGGAGCATTGTGTCACATTTTACTCTTGCATCTGTGGGTCTGTGATGGGAGTTACATTTGGCTTAATTGTGCTTTACCTTTATGCACCACTTTTATATAGGTTGGGGTCCTCTGAAATTGCAGAAAGTTTTCCCAATCAAGAAAAAATTTTCAGTATCCTGCCGTCATTACCTAAAATAATTAAAAGGAGAAAAAAAACTTGTCTTACTCCTGCTTCACAACAACTTTGATGCTGAAGAAGAGATTTCTTGAGAATACCTAATTAAAAATAGCAGAAAAGGGCAATGAATGAATTATCCCTCTAGTTTTATGAAGTCAAAAAATAATCAGTGCCAAATTAAGAAGTTATCTTTTGTATAATTTTATAATTATAGGGGAGACTTTCACCAGTCTGCCCCTGGCATCAACTTTGTCTGCTATTTCATCACTTAGGCTTCAACGCTCTCTTTTCCTTTCTATGCTAAACAGTCAGGGATATTTCTCATTTTGGAAGACAATCAGCAAAGCTGGTAAGAGGGAAGCTGCAAATATTTCAGAAATAATGAGTAGAGAATTTATGCATTGTCTAGGCCCTACGGTGCATGAATGAGGCTTTCAAGCTCCTTGCTTTTGCACGATATTTTTTGTTTAGTTTCACGAAACAACTCAACCCAAATGACAAAGATTACTCCCAAGGAGATCAATGCTCTGCTGCATATGCAAGCACATGAACCCACACAAAAAGCATATGTGTGAGATTTTAAATCTTCTTTTCTCACCTTTGACCAGCTTTAGTCCCTTTTTTACAGACATCTAATCCTGGGACTCTTTTAATCAAATGCTGGAGCATTTGGACTCCAAATACACCTTCCACTCACATCTCTGTTCACACTCAGTGCAGTAACTGCTGCTTCTCTCCAGCACCAGTGCCAAGCTCATCACATCTTGGATTTGTTTCTGCATCTGGAACAGGAAGCCTAAAGTTTAGCTCTGTCTGGGCTGCTGTGAGCAGTGCTGGCTGCACAAGTGAGATCTGATGCTAAAAACAGATGTAAGCCAGAGAGAGCTGGTGTTTTGGTGCTCACTGCACAAAGGCAATATGAGATGCTTAACATGAGATGAAGGAAGGAAGTTGCTACAGAAAGCCTGGAGTTATTTTTTTCATGAAACTGAAGTATTTTATACATTACTTGCTTGGAAATTTTGCTTGGGAATTTTTGAGTTATATCCAAGTGATTTATGAGGTTTTACTAATATGCAGAACCAAATATCTCAAATAAAATCATTATGGTAAAATCAAACATTTAACTTCTCATCTGTTTACTAAGATTCTATACATTAAACTCTAGAAATGCCTTTTGAAAAGACGTATTTGGGTGTGTTGCCAGGATTACTATGTCAAATCTTTTTATGGATCTCTTGAATTTTTACAGTCCTATGGACAAAATGCTGAACCCCACTGGCCACACCAGACTGTGTGCCTCTGCAGCACATTATGAATATTTTGGAAACTGACACCAGATGCATTAGTCCAACTTCAAAACAATTCTGTTTTGTAAATGAAGCTCACTTTTTATCATTAAGTCACCATAAAATGGATGGAAATCAGCAGCTGAAAACAATTCAGAAGACAGCTCTCATTTTCAGAATGTGCTCACCAAATTAGATGCTTTGGCCATACACAAAACCAGGTTAAGCAGGGGCAAAATAAATGAGGTTAATGTTATTTGAATTTTTGAATCATGGCGAATCCTGGAGGTCCTTTGAGATAAGACCCCTTTCTGTGCAAAACAAGACATTCTCCACTATGGAGAATTTACAGATTAAGCAGAAAAGGAGAAATTGTTTTGGACCTGGGTAAATAGCTGGAAAAACCTTTGAAAGCTTCACAGTTATCTGGCAGGAAAGCTTGGAAGCCAATTCCAATGCTCCTAAATTTCCAAACCACTGTCCTGTCATCCAGAACATAAATATTAATATTATTACCATACCAGCCCTGTACCACTGCCATTTGCTGGCTGCCTTGCACACACGATGAAAAAGAAATTAATGGAGTGGAATTTTTGTGCCAGAGGTAAAAATTTTGTCTGCCTGACCCCCACAGCTCCTTCACCAGTTTTTCTCCATAGATGTTATGTGAGTAGATGGAAAGAGAGTAAAGTGGTTTATCAAAACCTCAAATAATTACCTAAACCGTCAGTCCAAATGTTAATAAGTTCCCAGTTAGATATTTTAGTTTTAAAATTGCTGAGTATGGGGTTTTGCATTGTTTGGGGTATTTTGGTTTTTTTGTTTGTTTTCATTGTTTGGCTTAGTTTGTTTTATGTTATTCCTTTGTTTGTTGGGGTTTTTTTTGTTTGTTTAAATTGTTTTTATTGGGGCTTTTGTTGGTTTTTTGTCGACATTTTGCAGTTTTTTTGTTTGGTTGATTTTTTTTGTTGTTGCTTCGGTTTTTTATGTTGTTGCTAGGGGCTTTTTGTTTGGTTGGTTGGGTTTTTTTGTTTTTGTTTTGGTTTTTTGTGTTTGTTTTTTTGTTTTGTTCCATTTTGCTGTTTGTTTGTTTGTTTCTTTGTTTTGGGGTTTTGTTTGTTGGATTTTGGTTTTGATTTTGTCTTTTTTTTTTTTGTTTGGTTTGTTTTGGTTTTTTTTTTGTTTTGAGGTTTTTCTTTTCTTTTCCCTGCACATATCTTAATTATTTTAGTTTATTCTGATGTGCATGCTCAGCAATGAATTTTTTGTGTTTTCATGCTTTTCATCCTTCAAGCACAGAAAAGAATTATAGAAACAGAGGCTAAATTCATGAAATAAGGATTTATGAAAGAAGACTTTATTCCTGATATTACCACGTAATTGTGGGGGAAAACAATTCTGAGGATGACAAAGCACTGGAACTGGTTGCCCAGAGAAGCTGTGGATTTTCCGTCCATAGAAGTGTTCAAGGCCAGGCTGGATGGGGCTCTGAGCAACATGAAATAGGGGAAGGTGTCTCTGTCCATGGCAGAGGGTTGGAACTACCTGACTGAGGTGAAGTTAATTTCTAGACTTCCTCCACTGTATTGGGTAGACCTCTGTTAGAGTAGGAGGTGGGACCCTTAGCAAATGCATAGACATATCAAAATATGAACACAAAAACCACATATATAACTCTCACTTTCCCAAAAATGAGAAATGATAAAGAGATAACAATGGTTAACAGGTTTTCAGAGGTGATCACAACAGCCTAGATGCTTTGCAATATCAAATCAAAAAGTAGATTCTCCCTATGAGTAAGAACTGGTTCCCCTTCTGGTTCCTGACATCAGCAATGAAGGATGTGTTGTGTTCAGTCTGGTTTGAGCTTTATCTACAGTAGGCTTAATTAAGATCCAGTGACAGAACCTCTCACAGGAGGCAATACAGCAGTCAGGGTGAGCAAAGTTTGGCACTCCTGAATGGATGTGTCAATCTGGCATCTCCCTGTGCATAACATACACACATTTATCCTAGAGATAACTTAGTGGTAATAAAAATTGATCCTAAAAAGCTTTTAAGGTTATTTTCCATAGTCAAATCATATTTGTTTTATTAGTATTTGTAAAGAACTGTGAACGATCTGCAAAAATGATGCAGAAGATATGCAAAAAATATCTATGCAATTTTGTGTGGATTAATGATTAATTTTGAACTTCTTGTCTCTTCTCTGTCAAGCGTCACTTTAAACATACATTTAGGTGATTAATTAATTACCATAATCTCATCATTCGTGCATCATTTTGATATGCAGCGATCTGATCAATTTTATGCTATGAAGTAAATTACACCTGTTCCTAAATAACACTTTTAATACATATTAAGACCGAGGGGCTGACACAATTCTAGTTTTTAGTTCTGTGCACTAATTAAATTTGTTCAGCTCAAACTTAAACATCTGTGTCTGACTAGAAGATTATTTCTTTCCAGGTAATTTTTAAGGGGGAAGGAGTTGGAATGGGAATGAAGAGGAAGTTATGAAAAGGGAATCTGATGATTAAAAGTAACAAAACTAGCCATGTTTTTTTTCTGTAGGGTTAACCCAGGAGCTGTCACAGTGGACTAGAATAGCTGAGCTGGTGTGATTTATTCCTGTGTGTTGCAGGAGGAAAGGAAGATTTGATCTGGTGCTGCTGTGGAGACAGGAGGAGCAGCACCAGCCACAGAGTAATGACACCAGTGGATGAATTCAACAAGCAGAGAAAATGTGTCTGCTTATGAGTGACAGGGCAGACACAGCTCCTTTCTCACAGTTAATGTTGCTGTTACCCAGCATTTCCATCTCTGCAGCTGACTGAGCAGAGATGTGACTGCATTTCCTTCCCAGTGCCCGAGTGCTTTCCTTACGAGCTGTGTGTGTGAATATCCTCTGAGAAACTCTGGCTCTGCATGGCTGGCTGGTGGCTCTCTGCAGGCACAGGGTCCTGAGCCTGCCCCTGACCCCTTTTATTTCTGCACCTTTTTCAATTTATTATACCCAGCATTACCAGGACTGAGCTTCCAACAGAGTTTTAAACTCAGAGTTGTAGAAAGATTTCTGAATACAGCTGGACAAAAGACAAAACACACAGGTCAGTCTTGACCCTACATTTGATGTCAAGAGCATTGCAAAGCACGAGAGACTTAGAGACTCTGTCTCAGCCAGGGAAATAAAATAGTGGTTGATTTTATATGGGTTACAGCTCCAGCACTGGTTTCCTATAAATAACTCACAGATGTCATTTGAATTACAGTCTTCAGCAAATAAGGGGGCTGCAGGCATACCCAGGAGCCTGTTAACAAGGAGATGACAAGCTTCAGGCATCTAATTGCTTTAGCTCATCACCAGTAAGACACTTGCAGTCCTACAGCTAATCTGACCAGCAATTGACTGAAAATTGAATCTAAACCAGGAGAGTTATTTAACCAACTTCAAAGGCCTGCCCACTTCCAAAAAGAAACCCCAACCCTCTATCTGTTCAGCCAGCTGCTATGCAAGAGAGCCAAAAGCTTTTGTGAATTTTCTTAGCACTTCTTCCTTAGCACCTGATGTCGGCACAGAACAGTCCAAACACATGAAGCTAATTGCATTTCCAAATGCCATGCAGACAGATTACTAAAATATCTTCCAAAAAAACAAAGCAAATCACCACCAGACCTTGTCCTCCTCCAGTTCTAAGAAGCAGAATGAGGGGACAGGACCAAACATACATAATCTAACATTTTGTTATATTATAGTGGTTTGAATGACTTGCCCTGACATAGCAGCCTTAACTCTATCACGTAGGATTGACATTTCAGGAGTATGTGCTCTTTTTCTCTGGAAAATAACACCAAAATATTATCCTGAAACCATGAACTGAGTGTATCTTTCTTCTTGAACAGATGTGACAGAGATGTTTTGAAGCCCAAGCCATATAGATATGGGGCAGTGAGAAAAGGCAAATATGCTTCCTATTTCTATATACTACTGGAGGAGGCTGAGGTCTGCAACTTCAGCCCTGTACTATTACCACTGATCTCATGGGATTATCTTCCATTAGTGGGATCACTCAGGGAAGAGGAAACAGCCCAACTCCTTCCCAGTATTTTAAAATAATAATAAACTCACATAATCTGCAGTTGAAAATGCTGTATATTTTGAAACTTTTAAGGATAAATGTAGCAATTTAGCTTTTCCCCACAAGAGTAGGAATTTCCTGCAGTCTAATCCTTTTGTCCTGGGAATTGCTTCTCTTCATGATAATCAAATGCATTCCTCATTTCCACTGCAAGCACAGGTTGGGCATGCCAGCCCAGCAGAATGCCAAATGTGCATCCAATTTAAACACATAAGAGGTCCAACTGAAGTAAATTGGACTTTTCAAACACCTCATGCTTATGTGTTAAGAGAATAAGAATTACTTACAAGTACAAGCATTTGCAGGATCCCTCTCTTAGCCCACATCTTCCTAACTCCAGCTTTGTCACAAAAAACAGCTCATTGGATGTGCTCTTTTCATATGACTGGCCTATTCTTAAAGCTTGAGGAAATTGTGCTACAAACTCATTGAAACCCTTTGTTGCTTTCAGTGACCATGCAAACCCTGTTCTCTATTCACAGTGAGGAGCTAAAATGGTAAAAATTCTGTCTCAAAGAAATTAAGATATGTAAACACACTCATTCCCCATCAACAGCCTTAGCCTGTGAACCCAGAGAACATTTCTATATCCATAGAATTGCACAATTGTGTGCTTTCCTTTCCAGCAGTGCAAACTTAGCTTCTCTCATTTTCATCATTCTCAGACACACACAGGTATTCAGTACAATGCCTTTGCTACACTGTGCTGCTCTGAGCCTCATTGTCACCTTCCACACTGAGCAGCTGACACTCTTTAGAAAAAGGAAAGGACACAGAAAAAGCTGTAAAATGTTTATAAAAAAAGAGTATGGTCAAAACTCTTTGATATAAAAAATAAATCATTATATTTAGCAAATGTTTCACTTGCTGGTAGAAAAGTCTCTCTCAGGGCAAGAAGAAAGCAAAAGCCTTTCTTTCTTGTAGACTTCAATGGAAAAAAAGGAAAGAAAGCTTCCTTCAGGTTTTTAAAGTTCCTAATAAGAAGTGTTTGAATGTCTATTGTAATTTGAACAAATGTCTTATTGTCTAAATAAAACAGACTCCACAAGAAACACTTCCTCTATTATGGATTTTTCAAACACTGAAGGTGATTTTTTCCCCCTCTTGGCTGTATCTGTTGTCCTTCCTTCAATATTAATACTGACACTTCTCTATTAACTCATTAAGCACTTGTGACACTGGATACAAAGACTCCATAATTACTATCCTTGCAATTCCACTTGAAGATTTCCACCAAGGCTGAAGTGTCTTGTTTTAGACACCGTACAGACAAAGGAAAAAACAGTCCTTGTCCCAGAGAGCATTGTATTTCAAAGGACAAAGCTGACAAAGCGACAAAGCCAACAAAGAAAGAAAAAAAGAGTTAAATAGATTTTCCCAAGATCATGCAACAGGGTTGGCTTTTTTGTTTGGGTTTTCTTTTTGGGATTTTTTTGGTGTGATTTTTTTTGGTTGGTTTTTCTTTTCAGAACAGAGGTCAAACCCAGTTCTGTTGACTTTCCATTAGCTTCTCATCTACCTCTTCATAATCCCATATAATTAATCTCCATCTATTTCAGAGTGTTTGCACTCTCAGGTCACATTCTTCCAAATGGCTTCTAATGGTCAGGTCACACCTTACGGAGTTGTGACCTGCAAGGGCCAGAAAAAACTACAGAATCAAAACAAATTCAAGGAAGCATTAAACTATGTCAGTGTCCAGCCCAAGCTAGTATGGTCTTGTTTATTATTTTACAGGAAAAAAAGAATCCACCTCTTAAAGAATAGAAAATCCTAAACTTCTGTCTATTTAGTAAAGTGTTCTGCTGCTGTGCTGCTCATCAGTGTCACAGTGCATTGCCATGGGAAGGGGGACTTAGGGAGCTCCATCCTTCAAGGATGTGAGGTCAGCCCTAAAAAAAGGTGGAGGTTTTGGAACTAGTATGTTAGGGCTAGGAGATATTTTTTGCAGCTATATGTTAAGTACAACTTTAAACATTTAGTTCCCGGTGCCCACTGTTTCTAAGCAGATGGGCTGCAGGTTGTAGGTGGCCTTGTGGAGATCCCTGTATTTCTGACTCTTTATCCACCATCATTTGAAAAAAAAATCAGGATAACACTTGTCAAACAAACACCTCTCAGCAACTGGGCAATTAACATTCTTTCCTTACAGCCAGGATCTTGCAGCTTGAGATGCTCATGACCTCACTTTCTCCCAATCTGTGAGGTGAGAGGTACCTGAAAGGTGCAGTCAAGCTCTGGGGAATAATTGGCCATAAGGGAAACAGCAGGATGCTTAACTTATACCAGAGCATTCAGAATTAGACCTTCCCTATGTAATTGCAAAATAGGAAAACCAAACAGAAAGAATAAATTATTATTATTCACCTACATCATAAAAGTTTCTTTACAATAACAATCTTCTTTCAGACTGAAAGGCTGAGGGCTGAGGTCTGTGCCTCTGATCTGACAAACTTTAGGAGCACAAGTTCTTCATCAGTATTTCAGAAAGCCACAAGTTGGTCTGACTTAGTGGGGTGCCCAACCAACACCTGAAAGTACTGAGCTGGTAGTCTTTTGGGCCTTTGTCTTTGAACTAACTCTACTCTTTTGACTCTTTTTTACCTATGGTGGCTCTCCCTTAAAATTACCATGATTCAAAGAAGGAAACTTAAAAAAAAAAAAAAAAAAAGTAATTGCATTAATGGGACTGGTTGGTTTCCACTTCTTTCCCAAAAGAAGGGAAAGAAAAAAGCATACTTTTGGCTTGGCATCTTTCTCTTCTATTTTCTTGAGGCTTTTGCTACAAAATAATACTGTTGCATATGTTACCATCTGGGGAATGTTAAATTACTGCTTTATAAGGTCCAAAAGTGTTATTATTCAATTTTAGAAAATAAAATTATAAAATAAAATAAAAATCTTTCCCAAGCAAAAGAGCACTGGAATAATTTCTAGAACTCAGTGTAAGTAATACAAGACTTCATTTTGATATACAGGGAAGGGATATTTGTAACAGCCTGACCAGATTGCAAACAGATGTTGGTAGAAACTCAATCCATTATTAAATTAATTTACCTTTTCACCCTCAAGAGACTGTAGAACACAAAACAGATATATTTAATAAAAATAAAGTTTTCCAAAAAGGTTCAGCACTGGAGTGCATACTGTATGACAGTACCAGAACCATCTTCTTCTCACAGCTCTGGACATAATTGATTAAATATCCCAGCCCTAAGAGATTCTAGTCACAGATGGTTTCAGGGGCAAGAGATTGCCTGGGGAGGAACTATGGGAAGTTTATAAGGAGAAAGCAGATGAAGCAGCAAAGCTGATGTTACCCTATCCATGTCAATGTCCCTGCTGATGGACAGGTGCAATGAATAGCCAGTATGGATTGTGATATCCAGGACTAAAAAAGAGGTTTCAAAAGGGTGACTTGCCTGTTGGCACAGGAAGAGATTTGTATTTGATCATAGAGTGCATGATTCTGTTGAGCATTTCTGGGTGTTTGGGAAGAAATCGCTTCTGGTGAGAATCTAAGCTGCAATTTGTCACTTTTACTGTTCTTTAGCATAAAGTGGAAAATACTAGGGAAAATTCAAAGGTGCTTAAGGATTGATTTTATGTCTACCAGAATGTGATTGTCAGGTTATAGCAACATTCTTATTGCAGGTGTTCAAGCAATGCTGAAAGAAAATGTAAATATAATGTTTAGTGAACACCCAGCTTATAGAATTAGACAAGAAACTAGCAAATAATGGTGCATAAGCCTGTTTGCTCAGCTGGCACAAGCCTGGTATGAGCTGGGCAGCAAAATAAAGCAGCAAAATAGAATGTAGGATCATTTAGTTTGGGAAAGACTTATAAGATCATTGAGATGAGCCATAAAAGAGACTTTTAATTTAGCAGTAGGGACAGAAATATCTGCTAATGTCTTAGAGCTACAGATGCCCTGCATGGGTCATTATGCAACTTAGTAAATAACCCACTAAATTGCAGGTGTCCCCTGAACACTGTGTATTTTCTGACATGCTGGGGTAGCCTGTATAGAGTGGGGTTTACACTTTGGGCTCTGATTGAAGTCCACATAAATTGAAAGGACTGGATGCCAGGTGCCCACCAAGCCTTTCTACCACTGCACTCCCCATTCTGAGCTGGACAGGGCAGAGAAAATAAGACGGGAGACAGCTTGTAGGTTGAGATATGTTCACTAAAATGCAGATACATTTACTAAAGCAAAAATGAAAGGTTATGCATGCACAGGAAAAGCAGTGGGGGGACATAAGCATCAGCAAGTGATGTCTGGCCACATCCCAGGAAGCAGGGCTTCATCATGTGGAGAGGGTGCTCCAGAAGGCAAACATTGTAAATAGCAAATGCCCCACCCCTTTCTCCTCCTTTTCTTAGATTTATGTCAGAGCAGATGTCACAAGGAATGTCCTTTGGGTCCCTTTGTGTCCTGGCTGTGTCCCCTCACAGGACCTTGTCCACCCCCAGCCTGCGGGTGAAGAGGGAATGCTGGAGCTCTGCCCAGCAGTTCCCAAGCACTGGGACATTATCAGCACCTTGTTGGGCACCAGACAAGGGCAGCTGGGGGGAGATGAACTCCAGCTCAGCCAGGCCCAACGCTGCTCTGATAAGCAAAACTCAGCTTGGAGTGATTCTTGCACTTGGGAGTGCTGCTTCCCAAACAGGTACCTAACAGGAGTGCATGCTTAAACCCAAAATGCCAGTGGGATGGGAACTCATTTACAGTTTTACTCAGCTGGATCTTACTAAACTATTTTATTGATCCCTTGGATTGTGCTAGTTTACAAAGAAGCATGAATGTAAATACATTAATTGGGGTATCCATGCTACCCTCTTTGTTTTTGTACTTGTAATCTCTTTTGCCAAGAGTCCCTTTAAGAGCTGGAGATTTAATTTTAATTGAATTCTTGAAAAGTGATACAATGTTTCTGAAGGGCTGTATATGGCAATGCTGCAGGGATAAAAAAAAAAAAGAAAATAAATAGTTTAAAATGTTCTTGGCTATGAATAGGACAAAAAGTGTATTCTGACAAGTAATAAGATTTTAAAGATAACATTTCGGCTGTCAGGAAGGGTTTTTATTTAATGAAGTGATGACTAGGGGCCAGGCTCATTATTTCTATCTTTTCTTACAAGTCTGAGAAAAATCCTTAAGGAAGATAGAAGTGGGAAACACTTTTCCCCTCTTTTCTTCCTGCCAAACAGGGAAGGATGAAAACTGAGCCTCGAACCAGCTCCCTCCAACCTCCGAGCTCGCTCCAAGAGCTCAGACCATCAGCATGATGAAAATCTGTGAGCTGGAAGCACCTCTGGAGCTAAAATCTGGTGCTCCCATATCCTCCTGCATAGCCAGAGCATAGAGGGCTTGGAGCCCTGTGGAAGCAGATTTTCCAGAGAGCCATCACCACCCTCGGTTCCATTTAGCCTGGATTAATGTGACATCAGCCTCCTTCCTTCCTTCCTTCCTTCCTTTCCTTCCCTCTTTCTGTGTGCCTGAACTCTGTGAACAGAGCTCCACCTTCCATAGTTGATTTGATTTAGCCATTTTTTATTCCAGCCTCGTGTTCCCAGGACTGGTCAGCAGAGCCTGTAGGATGTTGCAGTTTGACTTGCACTCATCTGGAGCGAGCTGCTGCTGCCCAGGAACTTCTTTTTGCACAGATACCATCCTGGCAGCCCACAAACACTTTAGACAGTACTGGTTATGATAATCAGGAGTAACAATGGGCAGTTTACAGGACTGGGAATGATCTTTATATTTTGAAAATGCTAATTCCTTCTCGCTGCCATTGATTAGTCAGTTTATCAGCTCACTAAGACCTAAAATCTGAATAATCCTCACACAATTTTAGAAGAGGAAACAATAATAAAAGCTTCCTTTTCTCTTCAGAATTGTGGGGTTTTATTTTAATAATGTAATGAGCCCAGAAAGACTTATGCTCCTATTAGAATATAAAATAAACCAAATGGAACCATTTGTAATCAGGATTTTATCTGAGCAATGTTCTGTCTGTATCACCCACTGCCTGTAAGATTGTGTTCCATTATATTGCAGCGGTAATAGGAAAGAAACTAAACTATTTGCATCAACAATAATGCAACCAATTTTCAAGACTTGCATGTCAAAAATCCATTATTCCAGACATGATTACCTGGAACTGCCAATAACAATTGTCACCAATTACACTTTTTTACAATGTAGCAGGATTTTCATTTCTCTTTCCCCACCCCATCTCTTCTTCCTCTTTTTTTTTGTCTTTTTTTTTTTGTCTCCATCATTTAGATTAGAACATCACATTTAGTACAAGAAGCAGATGCTAATATGGAAAGACAGAACATCTCAATTTTCGCACTGTTAATTCAGCTTACTGAGCCAATTTCACAATTCTCACATTCCTCTAGTCCTAAGAGAAAATGCTAATTTAGATTGTTAAAACTGACACAGGTTAGGGTATAAAGGATAATTAGCATAAGATCCTACACAAAGTGTTTTTAGCACCATTAATCAGCTCCCACCTATGCATACACATTTTTAGACAGAAGTGGTGTTGAATAGTTCTGAAAAAAAAGCCCCTAAAATATTCTGTAATCCCCCCCCCCCCCCCCCCCCCCCCTAAAATTTGGTTGGAAACAGTTTCCAGTGAAAGTACCTAGCATGCAGCTAAAACAGATCTTTTATTTTACATGTGAAAATTATTAAAACTCATAAATGCATTCTAGAAAAAAATACCTGCATGATTTTTAAGATTGTAGGGGATGTGCTAAAATGAAGGAATATGACAAAATGGTTCAGCTAGTTTTTCCACTTTCTCATCTCAGAAAACTTGGTCAGAATTACACAAAAGAATTTAATTCTGCATTTCACTCAATTTCATTTATACACATATATTTTATGTAAATTAGGTTTTCATTAGGACAGACTAGCTTTATCTTCCTTGAAAATACTACTTCAGATGGAAAAAATCCAATATAATTTTAGAAAGCTTAATCTAGAAGTATTTTCTACTTAAAATTTATGTTACAGCTCATATGAATTATTTTAAATTATGTATTCTGTTATATAATCACCAAAATGATTATATGAATGACACTGGAAAGAATTCCTAAAATTAATAAATGAAATAAAGATACTGGGAATATTAGTTTTGGAGAGTGGAGTTTTACAATTTGGTTGACTGTCTTGTTGATCATTATATCAAGTTCCATAAAAAAACAGTATCTTTCTTAGTCAGAAAAGCACAGAAGTAAAAATTCCAGCTGCCAAGGACAAAGAGTTTTAGGCATTTTAATGCTAAAGCAGACAAGTCAAGTAAAATTATTGTCTCTAATTGGCACTTCCACAAGATGTACCAATTTTTACAGTACCCACAGAAAAGTGGCACTTAAAAAGGTGAGAAATTATTTCCTGCCTTGAGAAAAAGAAAAAAAAAAAAAGAAAGAAAAAGAAAAAATCACATGCTTTTCTAATCTGGGCTTTGCAGAGGGAAAGACTGGCCAAGCACTTCAAGGTCTGAATCAGCAAATCACTTAAGCACACACTGCATTTTAAGCATGTGCATATTAACACTTGACTATTTTTATTCTCTGGCTGGCACTCTTAACTGCTTTATGCTTCTGTGTGTGCCCAGTTTAGGTGAGCATCCAGTTTTGGATGGGATTCAGCTTCAGATTTTGACGATTTGTTTTGATTTTGCAGGGGTTTCTGTGGGAGTAAGAAGGTTTTACTGCTGTTGCACCAGCTAGAATGGACACAGGGCTGATTCAGCTTCCTACCACACATCTAATGGCACTGCAGGTAACTCAGGTCATCTTGACATCTAATTCCTGCTAAAGAGGGTCCTGAGCCCTGTGTCACATCTGCCAGCCCTACAGATCTCAAGGGGTTGTCGTGTTAAGTGTTGGTAGGTACCTAATTTAGCAATTCTGAGAAGTTATTTTCCAGTACAGTCAGAAGGGTTTGAATAAGTTTGTCCTTATTCTGACATATACAGCCAATTCAGAGACCCACTTGGAGCTGCTCCTTCAGGAGGCAAAGGTCCCTGCATGTCATGTGTCATTTTTGTGAGCACCATGAGAATGTCTTAAAGACACTCGAGCATCTCAAATAATGCTAAATGCCTGTGTGGTCAACAAAACCGAGCTCCGTGGAGATGAGAATTATCCAGCTGGTCTCTCATTTGACAAGCTGAGGAGCTTTATAGGCTCTGCAGACAAAAATGAGTCTGTTCAGTTGTGAGCACTACATCCCAGACACCTCATCTGAGGCTGGAGCTGCATCCAGTCCTTGGAGATAAATCCGCTCACCTGTGAACAGACATCTGGTGCCATTTCGGGTGCCAGGAGCTGTTAAGGCAGCTGTACAGACCTGGAAAATGTGATGCAGAACCTGAGGGAGACCTGAGGGACACCTGTGACCTTTAGGAATAGTAACTGGAGGCCAGCACACAAGTTCAAGAGAGGAGTTGAATTGAATTTAATGCCATATTAACAGGCTTACACAGAAGCATTCATTAATGCACCGTGGTAAACCAGACCTGTGCAATCAATAGCATTACTTTCATCAGAGGTGGAAAATAAGAGAAGGACTCTAGGAGGGGAAAATATACAAATCAGAGTTCACAAAGTACAATTCACCTCTCCTGCTGTTGGTAGGGCAGGATAGATTTTCATTAGACAAACGTTTCTGGGGAAATAAACACAGATATTGTTGAAATGATTGAAGGAATTTTTCACTCTTTTTTATGGCTCACCAAAACAAACAGATCTCATCTCCCAAACCCAGAAATCTTTATTTATCAGAAGTAATCTATGCTCCAAGAGACTTTTTAAATGTCATGCAACTCCTTTGTTCATTATAAAGAAGCTCTTATTGACCACAAGTTCAGCTTCACAATGGACAGTGCACAAAGAACAGATACTTTACACTGGAACCTTAATAAATATAATTATGAGGTCTGTGCTGAAAGAAAGAACAAATCATCAAACTAATTTACACATTGAAGCTGATCATGTGGCAAATAAAGCCAAAGGAGGAAATTCTCAATGTATCTAATGGACCCCAGACTAGCTGGCTGACACAAGATCAAATCGAAATTTATTTCAGTTGCAATGTATATTGGTCCATGATGCAATTAAAAATGGGTACTGTCCAGTCTGTTTGGTTTGTTTTTGTTTTTGTTTTTCCTAATGACCAGTGAATTTACTGATTTATTGAAAAATAAAGTTTTGAAAAATTTTAAAAAATCTCTGGAAATGGAGGCAAAATCAGTAATTATTTTCAGCCATGAAGACAATTAAAAAGAACCTGGGCCCTTTGAGAATGTCATATTATTTTATTTTACTATTTAAAAATGCGTGGTTTTACTTTCACCAGACTAAACTGACTTCATGTTTTGGAAGAATATCTTGTACTTAAGCAAATCATCTACACTGACAGAAAAAGATCAAGTAATGACATCAACTAACCTTAGAAAGAAAATAAGTAAATTTATGCATTTGTATTGATGAAACACTTGAGCAGAAAAAATTGTGCAATTTTTTTTAGTTTTGCTGAGACATTTTGCTGTAGTAAATTTCTCCACTTATTTTTGTGTGGTTTGGCTACCAAACAGAAAAGAAACGGAATTATTCACCCAGCTCCAGTGCCAACAAGTATGTCGATTAGTGTTAAGTATTGTAGTTTTTTTTATTCAGCCATATGTCCACTTTGGCTAAGATTGAGACCAGCTGCTAATTTTATACAAGATATAAACAGATGCTGGGTAGCAAATCTTCATGTTTCCTTACCTAAGATTAAAACTACCCATTTACAAGGAAAATTCTTCCTTTAGTGACTGCTGCAGGTCAGCCATGTCTGTGGTAATGACCATTTCAGATAAAACCACCTTTCTACTCTTGCTTTCATGGATGCTTTTCTTTTTACTTCCTTCTACATGACTCATGGAGGTAAATATCCACAGGCACATACCTGGGAAACAGGAATTTTTTTTCATAGACTTTTCACAAGCAACTCCCTGGATTCCGTTTCCAGATGGAATATGAAGGCACTCAGATATCTTGAATAGATTTTCATATATGCTGGTCCTTTGCCAACAGAAAGACCTGGAAACAGAAGAGTTCCTAAGTGGATGCAGCATCCAGAAATATTAAGCCATTAGGTAGATCAATTTCCTTCTCAGCCACCTGCTTGGGGATTTTGTACAAACATTGCCCCCTGCACACTGTGGTACACAGACCATTTGTTGTCTTGAAAAACTCATCACAAAACTATTTATCCTTGTTTATGTAGACCATAAAACTCTCAAATTCTACTTTTTTCTAGTGCAGGACTATCCTGGGGCTAATTTCCCATTCTCTCTGTTTGAAATCACCTTGTAAAAAAGTCCTTTTTTTTCCCTGCAAAAGCTTAATGCTCAAGCTTCCAGAAGAAACAAGCTATGTAATGGTGTTTGACTTGCATATCTCATAACTAAATGCTAATTTAAACAAATGCAAAAAAACCCAAAACCAAAACAAAACAAAACAGAACAAAACAAAACAAAAACCCAAAAAAACAAAAAAAACCCACAAAAACAAAAACAAAAAAAACAACCCCTAGAGGCATGGTTTTGACCTTTTTTTGGGTTTTTTGGGGGATTTTGATTGTTTGTTTGGGTTTTTATAATTGTTTAAAATTATTATTAAAAAAGAGCTACTCTGCTCTGGAGCTGACACATTTAGGACTGCACAGATGTGTTAATTTTTCTGGAGCTTACAATTTGGGACTACACTGATGTGCTAATTTCTCATAGGCATGGATTTGGTGCTTATCTCTGTAAAGAATACATAGAATGATAACTTGATTGTACTTCACTGTGTGTTCAGCCTCATGCAAAAGTCAAATCCACTGCCTTTTTCTAAATTACTTCCTCTCTTGATATATGGACCTTATTTACAGCCTCCCTTTGTGCAACCATAACGCCATCACACAGGGCTTAGCTTCTGAAAACCGTAGCAATTGCCTGAAAATTGATTTGATGTCTTTTGCCCATCCCTCCCTCAGGTCCCTCAAGACATTTTAATATGAGCCATGACATTATGATGGATGAAATCTGGCATTTTACTGTAGCAATGCTACTCCCATGTGGAAAATAACAGCTTGTTCAAAGCCCATCTTCCAGCCAGATTTAGGATATACACTAAGCCACATCTTCAGTCTCCCCCTTCTCTCTACTCTTTCACAGTATCCTTTGCAAACAGCTTCATTTTGTACATCAACCTGCCTCAGCACCAAATTCTTGCTAATCCTTTACAGCCTGTGTAGCTGCCTCAGAGCACACAGGCTACAGCTACACCCTTTCCCTCCCCAAACTCTCTTGGACAAGAAACACACACAACTAATTCAGCTAATTCACTGGTAATTACCTGAACAGAAAAGGAATCTGGTTAATATGTGGAATTAATTCACTGTAAATCATCTCTGACAATGTGAAGCTCCTGGTGAACTGTAAGTGCAGTGATAACAGGTTACACACAGACTGAAGCAATGAGCCAGTTCTTGTAGATGTTCATGTGTTTAATTTACCCAGCTAAAGTCCAGGCAAAGCAAAGAGGAATTTGACTTCTGGGTTCTGAGGAAAGGTGAACTCATTTTAGATAACTAGAACATTTTGGAATATCTAGTGTTCATCTGGGAAAACCTATTCTGTCATCAACTGTTGTAATTGCTTATTTTGTTCATAAATAAAGTTGTAATCACACTGGAAGGCATTTTGCTTCTTATTCAGCCTTAAATTCCTGAAAGCCCGAAGTGGCCATCTATTTTTGTTCATTAGCATGTATGGTCATAGATAAGCTGAACCCTGAGTTTTCTTCACTGACAGTGATGGGAATGCAGCATGACTAATTCAGATGTGGATGTCTCTAATGAAAAGGAAGCAGCAATACCAAGCAGAGCTGCCTTCCAAAACTGGCCAGGAAACCTCAGCAGGAAACAACATTTTTTGCTGAAACACAATAATAGTGTAGGAGGCATTGCTCCATTTCTATTTTCACTGGAGTTTACATGGTTTTTGTTGATTTGAACTGTTCTCACTCACTGTTGTCTACTGGGAAATGTTGTTAATTTTTAAATAGGAGAAGGAGTGTACTGCAAAACTATTAGAGATTCATTTAAAACTGTTGATGTATAAAAGATGCAGGTAAGTATCAAGGAAATATTGTGAACATTTCTGTGTAGGTTGGTGCTTAGTTGGCTGTGGGTTCTTGGCACCTCAAATGTCAGGATCTGCCTTCCCTCAGTAATTACAGAGGTGGTCTTCAGAGGAAAAATGGGTTGTGTCAGGATTTTGAGGACAAGAACAGCCCTGAGCACCCCTAGAGGGGTCCCTTTCCACCCCTGCCCTTATCCTCTGACCTGGGGCCATCAGGCCCTGTCCCAGTGACAGGTTGGATCACACAGCTCTACCCCACACACCAAATTCCTGCTTTCATTTCACTTCCAGCAAGGATTTGTATTCTCTGCCTTGTGTGCACATCCCAAATCTCTCACTGAAGAAACTGCGGAGAAAAAAATGGAATACAGAGTGGCTGAGGAATCTGAGTCAAGTAATCCCTTAATTATGAAGAGGATAAGAATTGCACCCACTTTTCTATTTCTGCTGCACATTGCACACTGAGTCAGCAACTTCCACAAGCCATCTTTTTGAGCCCTAAAAATTTGTACACAGATTTAAAGTGCAAATGAGTATATTTGTATGTGAAGCAGATATTTATGACTCCAGTACTGAAAAATAGGGTTTTCTTGTCTCTTCTGCCTTGTAATGTACACACACTGTGAGACCAAATATTTCATCATCACATGTTATCTTAACAGACAGTGTCTTTATAGTTCATGGAACATTATTGAACTATGTGTTGATAGTTGATTTGATATTAGAAAAAAAACAAAGCCTGAAAGGCTTTTGCCATTTGTTTCATTCCATTTTTTCTCTGCTGCCCTTTAGCAAATCTTTAAATTTAGTTTAGCTATTTCATAATCTGGTTTCTCTCTCCTCTCCTCTCCTCTCCTCTCCTCTCCTCTCCTCTCCTCTCCTCTCCTCTCCTCTCCTCTCCTCTCCTCTCCTCTCCTCTCCTCTCCTCTCCTCTCCTCTCCTCTCCACTCCTCTCCTCTTCTCTTCTCTTCTCTCTTCTTCCTTTAACAACCTGAGAAAGTTTTGCATCTGACTGCAGTATTAATTATATTTCAAAGCAAACCTTTTATTCATTTGGGGACAATCTGTGAAACAGAAATCTGTGACTGAAGCTGCTGCCAAGCCAATTACTGCAAAATAACTCAAATATGTCTTGACAGATTGCAATTTTTCCTATTGTTAGATTGTTTATTTTTTAGATCAAAAGGTTATGCTCACTTAAATTAGACTTGCATTTAAATATTCCATAACTTTGTGCATGATGGATCTGTAGGTGCATGTAGAGAATAAAGATTGAGGCCACAAAATTGCATTCAACTAACGATGAATATTATTGATATAGTTCCACTTCTTTTTTAGAAATCATCTACAAATATGCTGTAAGTATCATAGATTCATAAATTCTGGAACTAGAAAGAAAATCACAGTCTAACTTCTTTCACAAGCAGAGGAAATCAAAGAGAGCTTCTTGTTCAGTCATTTTTGCATCAAACATCTTTTACAATATATTAAGATGTGATTTAACATCTTTTGGTGGTGGAAAATCCACTGCTTTCCCAGGTAATTTTTTCTAGCTGTTAAGGATGTATTATTATCAAAAGGAAATCTCTACTCTATTTATTTATGTAATTACCTGCTCTTAAAAAGGAACAAAATCCTCTCAGGCCAGACTGTGAATCTTTGCTCAAATGTGAGAATTCCTAAGAATGTCAATGGAACTAATACTTCCAGCAGTGCTTGGTGTAAGCAAAGAGGATACAACATGCTTTATGAATTTGTTCACTTTCAAGTCATCTGATGAATATTTTATACAAATATATGACAACCTATTGATTGCTCATGACATATTTGCTGTCACAGTTACTCTATTCATAAACATCCAATTGCAAAGCAAAGTAAGAGATTTAAATCATACACAGCTATTTTTGTTTCCAGAAGAAATAAAGCTTCTGCAGTGGGAAAAAGCATACATACATCTGTGCAAATACACAAACATTTTTGATCTGTCTCCTATTCTAAATAAGAAACTGCATTATTACTTGTGAGATCTTTTTTCACAGTAAAATTCATCCCTAAAAAGTCCTTAGTCAGACTAACATTTGTTGAGTTTGACAGCATTGCCTGAATTCTTTTATTCTTTCTAGTTACAGCTCTATCTGTATTTTGGACTTGCTCTTTGACACCACATTTCTTCAGCCCTTAACAAGCTGAGAAATTTCTGGTCAGCAGAGCAGAAAACAAAGAGATTGCTTCATGCACAGATTGCAACACTGCTCCAAATAATCGTCCTGATTGAGCTTTCAGATGTGGTGATTGATTATTGAACACATGTGTTAATTGCATATGGACCTTCCAAAAATATAGAGTGTTCCACATCTGCCTTGAAATTCCCTGACCAGAAATGGAAGAATTCTGACATTAGCCTTTTTATTCAACCTACAAAAAACAAAGAATATGGAGTTTGGCTTGTTTTGTATTCTGGCAAAGAATTAAACATTATTATTGCTCCTGCATACATTCATTTAGAGCTGAAGGGAAAAGTTTCTGAACTGGTGGACATCCCTAAATGCCTCTGACTTCTCTGGATTCAGAGCTGAAAGTTTCATCTCTGTAGCTCCGCAGAGTCCAAATGGAAGTGGCAATTGGTTATGACAGTAGTGAGCAAACCTCTAGCCTCCCCAAATCCTTTTTTTAAATAGTTTTTTCCATACTGAGGAACCTTATAGATATTAATCTGTCAAAAAGAGGGAAAGAACAATGAATAGCAATGAAGGAATTAAAGACTGGTAAAGAAGTTTCTATATTCTCCAACTGTGTATTTTTTTCATTTTGTTGTTTTTGGATGAGCTTGAGCAATGCACAACATCTAAATCAGATCTCATCTTGCCTCAGCTCTTTGAGAGGCTGATGAATTAATTTTAGTTTTTCTTTGAGATATACTTTATAAAACCTCATCTCACTGAATAGGATCTCAATACTGAGCTGTCACATCCTTCATGGTAAAACCCCTTTACTCCCCAGCCCACAACCTGAAGGACAATGTAGACCAGGGACTCTGGCACTGTTTCAGGGAGGCACCATGGTTTGGTTTTGGGGTGTTTTTGTTGTTGGGTTGGGTTTTTTTGGTTTTCTTTTCCCCAGAGGGCATGAAGCAGTACCTAGTTTGTTCTTACCCTGGAACAACTGATTTATAGTGGATCTTGTTCAAGGGAAATCTCAGAAAGTATTATAGAGGAGACTATGACTATATTTGTTTGCATTTTGTGGGCTGTGATTACTGCCTCTGACTGGTGGAAAAATTGACAGCTTTACATCATTCTGTTAGTCCCACTTCCCACTTCAGCCACCTGGCATGTTTTTTTCTTTTACACTTTGGATTATTTGTAGTAGGATGCAGAAATGATAATCTGTCTCAATGACTGCAGAGGGGCTTAGGTGGGTGGTCTTCAAGGCACTCTATCATCCTAAAAAAGTTACATAAAATCATCATCAACTCATCTTGGTAAGAATACTTGGAAAACATGATCCTGGCGGTGAGAGATTCTAATTCTCTCCAGATAAAATAAAGGAGGAGAAACTGGAGGTCTACAGAATGGGCTTAACTCATCAACAGGTTAACTCACCCTATTTAAGGGCAATTTTGTATCTGCTGAGCAGTCCAAGAGATGGACACACTCAGAGGGCTTGCTATAAAACTCTTGCAAGCCCTTGAACGTTGCAATGCAGCATCTGTGCTCTAAACCTGCCAAGTATAACCCCTGAATGGTCACCAGGCTATTGGCTCCAATACTAAAACATATTGAGGAGGAGTGGAAGAGGAGAAAGCAATCCAGGAACGGGAGAAGCTCGTGCCAAGAAAGTGTCACACAGATATATAGGAGCCAATTACCTTTGTAATTGTGTTTTACCAATAAAAGCCAACATTGTGTCCAGATTCCTGTAAGATCTGCTTGCTTCAGTGACAGTTTACAAGTGCAGTTAACGAGTTAATGGGAAGATACAAACTCTCATTGAAGGAGAATGACTGTGTAACACAAAGAGGAAGAAAAATGTGGATGTAAGGAGAAGGCATCAAACTCTACCAGAATTCCTGTTAACCCCCTCTAAGACAATTGGATACAGAGCACCTCCCAGGAAAAGTCCTTATTAGCATCTGTCTATAGACTGCTCATTAGGTGGAAATGAAGCTCACAGTGGAAAGGGGCACCTTTTTCAAGGTTTTTTTTTTAATTAATGATATCCTTGATACCCACAGGCTAGTCTTGCAAGTATAATTCCAGAGCTTTTATCAGCAAAACAAATAAACTTAAATAAAACTCTGATAAAAATGGTTCATATCTGTGGGTTTAAAGAGCAACTCTCACACATATAACTTCAAATTAAAATGCCACACCTGTAGTTAAAATGTTCACATTCAGTGCAAGTTGCAGGAACAGAAAGAAAAATCTAAGGTTATTAAAGACAATAATAACAGTAGTGGAAATATCTCTTCCAACCTAGAAATTCGGTGATTCTGTGATTCTGTGTAAAGACAATAATAACAGTAGTGGAAATATTAACCATTTCTGATCCTAAAAGGCAAACTCAGGGGCTAAGATTTTTACTAAACCACATTTGAGTAGTTGATCCAAGTTACTTTTATAACCTGCATTATCATAATATTCAGATGCCTCCATCTTGTCATGCATTTATCTCCAAAGCAAAGATTTTACTAATATTATAAGTGTTATTATTCCCTTTAGAGACAGGGCATGGGAGATGAAGTTTTAGCCATTTTTTTCTCAAGATTATGTAGCAAAAGACAGAATTAAAATACAATATTAAGTCTGACTTTGTGCCTTGAACAAGGCACATCATTTTATTCTGAATTGCCTTCATGGTCTGATTTCAGGCTGTTGCAGAGTCCTGCCTTTCCCTCTGCAGGCTCTTCCTTCCTCACCATTTCATATGGACAGTCAGAAAAGGGAGTCAACAAAAAATCAAAGAGCATTTTTCAAGTAATGCAGTAAGATTATTTTCCCTAAATTATGTAGTTACTGATTGATTACCTGGAGAAGGCAGAAGAGATACTGGGGAAAAAAAATTAATGATGAAGAACTTGGGAAGTTGGAATTTTTTCCACATGAAAAACTCAAAGAGCATTTTTCAAGTAGTGCAGTAAGATTATTTTCCCTAAATTATGTAGTTACTGATTGATTACCTGGAGAAGGCAGAAGAGATACTGGGGAAAAAAAAATTAATGATCAAGAACTTGGGAAATTGGAATTTTTTCCACATATATAGTAATGATATAGAAAATTTTCACTAGGCACATGCCTTGCAGTCTGGGTCTGTGGATGCACCAGAAGCAGGGGACACATCCAGGACTGATGACCCAAACTGGCCAAAGGGATACACCATACCATATAATGTCATGCTCATATATGTATATATAAAAAAAGTATATAAATAGAAATGTATAAAAAAATATACACACATATATATGTACATATATATGTGCATATAGATATGTACATATATATGTACATATATAAATATACATCTATAAACTGAGGGAAATCTGAGTGGTGAGCAATTGCATTGTGCATCATTGATTTTGTATATTCTAGTTCTGTTGTTGTTATTATTATTATTATTATTGATTATTCATTCACTTTTATATTTTGTTAAATTGTCTTTATGTCAACACACAAATTTTACTTTATTTTCCTCCATTCTTTCCCCTATTCGTTCCCCCATTCCACTGCAGTGTGGGAAGAGAGCAAGAGGCTGTGTGATGTTTAGCATCCTGACAGATTAAACCACAACACTTACTAAATGTAAATCATCTTTAATTATGCTTATATGTTCAGTCAGGGAAGAGAGACAACTCTTTTTGAAGCACCATATGGAGCTAATATTTAAAAAATATTTTCAGCATATTTCTTATAACCTTTCAGTCAAAACTCAATTGAACTATAGTCCTAGAAACTTCACCTGTAAAAGTTTTAGATTTCAGGTATTTATCTGCTTTCATTAGATTTCATTAGATGGGATTGCAGGGAGATTTGCCTTTGATCTTATCAACATCACAACTCTGAATGTGCAAATTTTCAGGTGTGCAGACCCATGCAAGGATAACCTCATCCCCTGAGTTCCTATTTGTGATGACCAAGCCAGATGCTGCAGTAGAAGAAGCCTTTCATGAAAATAACCATAAGAAGGAGAAATCTCTGGAAATCCAAAGATTAAATTTTATTTTGCCATGTATATATGGCCCTGGCAAGAGATTTTATGTCCCAATAATTGCATCTTGCAAGGGCTTTTTGGAGAAAGGATTTCCCCTGGCTTTGTACATGTATTCTTGGTCTCAGTGCAGGTGTTCATTCTGTTTTGTCCAGCTGTGTCAATCCTGAGGTCCAGATGTGTATTTATTTTGCATCCAGGGATGGAAACCCTGTATAGAACATCTCATCACCTGTTTGTGTGGGAAAAGAACAAATTGTAAAGCCAAACTAGAAAATAGCAGTGATAGTCTACATATCATCTAGATCAAGGGCCACAAGTGTGGCACCTGTCACAGATTGCATCTGTTCCAGGAGATATTTGGTTACTGAAAGTCAGGGATTAATAAAACAACATGTATTCTGGATTTTATAAATATATAGACACAGAAATGTAAGTAGCAAGTTACTTTGTGTATCGAAGAGTTTCAATGTGTTCTCTATATCAGTAACCCATATGAAAATTTATCAGAGAAGAAAGAGAGCAAAGACTGAGAATAGTGTAAAACACATCTGATCAGGGCAAACACTATAAATCTTCAAACTGATGATGTTCATGATCTGTTTAACTTTAGTTTTCCACTGCACATGATACCACACCTCCTTGGGAGATGTGAGAAAATATGAAAAGCTGTCTTAAATTAATAATAAGTCTATAAATATATAAATAAATGTTATGTGTGTATACATACAGAACTAAGATAACTGCTATATAAAGTAACAGAGAAATAGACTTTAAAGGATTTTGTTCAAACTGTATTAGATCCTTGCTCTAAATATTGAAACGTTCCAAATTTAAAAAGCAATTTTTCCCCCATTCTGCCAAAAAAAATCTATAGTCCCCAGCAGCTGAGACAGAGTCAGAGTACCTGTCTGTACTTGGAGTTAAATTTGCATACATAAGCTTATTGAAGCAGTGTTGAGAATATTTCTTACCTAGTGACTTGCAGGTGTTCTGTAAGAAAGGATTTACTTCGTTTGCTGGATTGGCTCTCAGGCATTAAATTCCTTGAAAATTAGTTTTAGTGTGTGCACTTAGCAAATATAGGGAGACACTGGTCAAGTGGCCCTAAAGCTTCTTCCTCTTTCTTTTACTATCCTATGAAATGGGATTGCCTGGGAGAAATTCTGGTGCTTGGAGCTTAATGAAACCAAGTATGTGGGCTTTAATACACTTGATACCTAATTTCCACCACTCCCATTGATTTAACATTATCCTGTATTTTGTGTTCTGCAATTTCATAGGTTTAATAATTTGATAGAGTTTATTGCCAGAAGGTACCTTTAGATCATCTAGCCTGGCTGCTTGCATATCATAACCCACTATATTTCACATGCATGAAGCATTTTAAGCTCAAAGACTACATTGAAGTGGAAGCCTTCCAGGCTTCAGAAGACTGCATCCTGTGCTGCAGACAGAGAACAGGAGAGAAGACATGTAACAGCTGTGTCCAGGTGGCTGCAAATACAGACAATGGATTATTTGATACTTCAGAAAAGGAGAAAAAGAACTGTAAACACTGCAAGCTGATTGTGTATGAGGACCAAAGTTTCTGAGTCATGATAGACTAGCTGGAATCTTGAAGTATGAGGTTTACTTTTGTCCAGTTTTAATCACTGAGTTTAGATTGACAGTTTAAAAGCAAATCCTGGACAAATTCATGGCTGTGCTGCCACCAAACAGCTACAGAAAGAGCAAGTTCAACAATCCCAACATGCACCTCCCTTCTGCTTGCAAGGCTGGAAAATGGGGATAAAGCAAGAGAATTCCTATATAAAGCTCCTGACTAAGTCGGAGCTAAAGATTTTGAATATTTATATTGTCATTCAAAACTGCTCAAAGTGTGTGACGTCTCATCTCTGTACAGCTGGGGTTCTGTCCTTTGCAGTCAGCTTGAGCAAAGGCTGTTCAATGAACATTTTGCCATAGCATTTGAAGTTTCAACACAAGCTCTAATTAAAAGACATAAAAATCCTCTTGCCTTTCCAAGGTTTCATTTTCATGGTTCCACAGGAGTGATTTAGAATAAATCTACTTTATAGACTGTATAATAAATAAGGCCAATCTGAAAATCTCAAAACAAACTGAAGTGAGGTAAGTAGGTTATAAATCTGGAGAATCTAGTCTGCAAAAGAGATGGAATTTTCATGGGTTTAATGTGTGATTAAATTATTTTTAGCTGAAGGAAAAAATAATCATACAAGACAAATATCGAGATGCATAATTAATTTACTAAGGAGTGTACCATTCCAGATGTATATCATAAACCACAAAATCTGCAGCCTCTGCTCCTGCTGTGGATGACACAGGCAGGGGAGAGGGTTGCTGAAATGATTGACATCCTTGGGAGTTTTAACCCCTCCATCTTCCACCGATAATTTTTAAAATTATCACTGGAGGGGTATTAGCACTGGAGTGCCAAGGATAATTTTGAATGTATAAACCTATTCCCAAATAAAATGGCATCTTCCAATGTGGTTTTCATTTAGTGAATGAAATCTTCCAGGCTTGAATATGACAGTGATAAAGGATAATAATGTGCAGCCATATCTTGAAATTCAATCCATTTCAGTATTCAACAAGCTATTGCCACCTGCTAGAAGAGGAAAATTCATCATTTTTCCTTACCCAATAAAACAAAATCAATAATTGTGGTGTGTTTCTTGCTCACCAGTGTTTCTTCCAAGGTATTCTAATCTGCATCTGCAATACTTTATTCTCTGTATATATAATTTTTATAATTATTTCTCCTCTCATATGCACACCTGCAAAATAACATTATTTGAGAAGCTTGACTACCCTCCTCTTGCCTTCATAAACATCTGACTGAATGCACAGGGAGTTTGGGGAGTGCAAAGAACTAAGAAATCCAACTTTACCAAGAATAAAAAAACCTAAAACTTTACACCTGCCTTCAGTAATTGCACATTGTAAAAGAGCTCTGATTTCCAGGAAGACAAAACAATCTTTCAACACACAGGTAAGTGTTAACTGTGGAGTGGATGGTGTGGTGATTCAGGGCACAGCCCTGCCCTCCCAGGTCCTGCGTGGGTCATGCAGAATTTAAGCCAAAGAGGAACAGGTTGAGTGCAGGTGTTTGGGGAATGAGGAGGCAGCAGATGGAACGGCTGACTTTGCTGGTACTCCTAGTAAAATTTAGCAGAATAATTTTGGTGACTTTTATATTTATTGAAAACTTTGCAAACATGCAAATTTACTTGAAATGGAGTGAAGATTTATTCTTAAGGGAAATTTTTTATAAGCATTTAAGGGTTTTGTCCAGAGTTTCTGGAAGTTATTAAAGCGGGATGTGGTGTCATCTTTGTGAAGGAGAAGGTGCTTGGGAAAGGCCTTTTCACTGGGATCTCTGTGATAAACTGAAGTGGAGACCATGTGAACAAGGACTTTGTTGCAGTATTTTTACAGGGATTCTGAGATTATTTTCTTTCCACTGATGATGTGGAAATCATAGAATCATGAAATCATTAAGGACTAAAAAGACTTATGAGTTCATCAAGTCTCACCATTAATCCACATTATATAGTCTGCTGTTAAACCACGTCTCCAAGTGCCACATTTCCAGGGATGGTGATTGCACCACTTCCCTGGGCATGCTGGGGAACATTCCAGTGATTGGCCACCTTTTCAGTGAAGAAATTATACTCCTGTGAAAATGGTTTAGTGGACATGAATCGTAGAGTGAACCCAAATTTTGGCATCAAACTGCAGGTGGGTGACCTGTCTAGAAGGACTGAGGACTTACGACTATTCTTAAGTAACATACAGTTTCCAGAAAGGACTGGGATTTTAATATTAACTATGCTGTCATTTTACCCAAATGCAGCAACACTCATATTATTCAAGCAAGCAACTCAATTTCATATTGCTGCTCTGAATCCAGCAGAAATGGGCAAGAATTGGAGTTACAAGTAGCTGCAGATGGTACGTGAGTGATCAAACTGTTCCACAATGCGTCCACTTAGAGATATCTTTTAAGGCTTTAGCCTTGATTGGCACATTTGCTATTGAAAAAAAGCTTAGAAAAGCTATTTCTTACAAAAACATTTCATATGATCCAAAACAAAGTATGATCATAAGCAAAAGAGCAACAGCAACAATTTGGTCAATCTGAAACAATTTGCTACGATCAGAATTAATATGATGCATGTGGCTCTAAATTTGAAGCTCCAGCATTTTACAAGGATAATACTTCTGCTGGTAACAAAATTTGTACACACACAAACTGCCAGATCTTTTCTTAAAGTCAAAGCCAAGATCAATCTTTTCTTATCTACTTGTTAATGACATGTACACTGTGGGTAAATATCACTCACAGTTCAGAGACCTTTGATATTTAGTCTCTGCACTGTATGTGGAAATCCTGGGGATGGAATCTCATGCAATCAGACTCTGTTAGGGAATTTGGATTTAAAAATTGAAAGCTTATCAACAAGGAGATACCTAATCTAAGCATTGCTGAGTCTTCCTATGGTGTCTCTAGTTAGTTTTCTATCCAGCTTCCTTACTCTAATAATGATATATTGACAGCTGGATTGATCTCAGCTAAGAGTCTAATGCATCTGAAAATTTTCAGGGTGAGAGAGGAGTCATCCTGACAAGTATTGAAATGTCTGCACTGCAATGCTGTTGGCTAAAGAAGGTGATAGGAATCGTGGTGTAAAACATCCCTACACTTAATCATCATCATTAATTACATATCGGCCTCTGACCTTTCTAGACATTATTTGATAATTACTTTAAAGCATCCTGCAGATCATGAAATTTCCCATAAGTGCTTTAGGAAAAAAATATACATTCCTTCTCCAAAAAATATATTTTGGTTAAAGTTTCTTTCTGAAATTGTCTTTATGAATGAAAAATCTACAGAAAGACATGGACTTTCAGGTGAATCTGGAAAAGACTTTTAGGCAGACTTAGGAGTTTCACCAGGTGGTTTTTAAACTTTTTTTGATTGAACTATTTTACTGAAAAAAATGTCCATGCATCAAAAGGACAAAATAAGAAATCAGAAAAAAATTATTGATCTTTTTTAAAAAATAGAATATATGTAGAATTTTTAATTGTTGAGTTATAAATAAAGATAGCAGCCTTTTATTTGAATAATGTAGACAAAATGTAGGCGTATTTTTGAACACAAAGAAGTGGGTTTTAAAGCTGAATTCAAACTAAAACCAAAATATTAGCTTAATTAAATAGTATCAGGTCATGAGTATAGAAAAGGTGATTGCTACCAAGGAATGTAAGAAATGTTGTCAAGGAACACACAGATATTGATGGCTGAAGGGAGAAATATTATCATGTACCATAAAGTCCTGGCAGATATAATCCAGGTTTTTGTAATCAATCAGGACTTGAACTTTAGTTCTCAGCCTTTTTTTAAGAAGTTTTTGTAAGTATTTTTCTTCTCACACCTGAATCAGTAGAAAATTATTGTTTTGTAGAAGATATAATTTCCCCAACCAGAGGTGGTTTTGCCCATTATTTATTGTCTGCATGGCCCATTCCTGTGTTTTCATTTCACAAGTAAGACATTTGGTGAAATTCATGAAGTGTAATATGTTCTGCAAAAAGACAAATTAAAGATCAAAGGCTTTATGAGTCCACTGTGAAAAATTTACTGTGGTTGTAGTGGAGATGCTTTAGTACAGTTGAACTTCTTCCTCGGCTATGATCTAAATCCCTTTGTCATGTTTGTGGCCTACAGGGGGATTTTTTCCTGATGAGTTTAGAGACTTCCAGACTGTGAATGGTTGGAAGAGCTCTGAGCAGATATGATCTCCCCATATAAGTTTAATGTATAATTAAACAAGTCACTTAATCATATTGTTCATCGATCTCCCCCCCCAGTTTCCAGGGCAGGATGGCCTGTAACACATTGTGCCTGTGATGTGTGGAAGTAATTCTTGTGATGTATCTGAATGTTTCTTTTACAAGAATCTATTCCCCTGGAAAAGTGCCTCGTTGGATAAAATTCCCCTTTTAATTATTTAGGTAGGCATCATGAGTGTTCTCCTCAAAGTAAAAATATTGGTGTCCAAGGACGTGGCTGCATAACACAATTTTTCATTATGTGTTTTGGATGTGCTCATGGAAACAGATGTGATGGTTTGCAGGTTTTTCATAGATTTGAGTTGGTAGGTTGTTTATTTTGTTCTTGTCTTTAGTGTTCAAAAAATGAAAATCCTGATAAAGGATTCCTGAAAAATGTAATGATGTTTGTTACAGAAGCAACAATGGAAGTCAATAAAAAATCCAGATTTCTATAACAGATGGTGAACCTGAAATATTTTTATCTTAGATACAACATACACTTCGTGGTATGATGGCTAAAAAAAAATAAATCTGCATTAACTTTGATATAAACAACTTATTTCAGATTAGAGATATAAACTATAAATAGAAACTGATATAATGATCCTTATTAAAAAAAAGAGAGAGAGAGAGAAAAGCTGTAGACAACTATCAAGTATATCAAGTATAGAATTCAAAGAAATATTCCACAATTACTCAGAAGAGCACTCCTTATAATTTCTACTTCAACATATTTTTATGCAATACAGAGTAGTGTAATTATTTTTATTTAATAATGACAAAAAAGTGATGATCTGGCCCAGATTTGAATGTTTCACCCTAGTGAGGCAGATTCATTGCAGGTATGGAAAACCAGCACCAGCAGCACCTGGCAAACTGTGACCAAGCCTGAATGTGAACCCATGTAAAATTCCCTCACTGCTGCTCTACCCACTCTTCAGGATGAGACTTTCCTGGGATCGTTTCTGTGCTTTTATGTAGGTTAAATAGTCTGACATCCAAATAGGAATATCCAAAGAGGAAGAGACTGGGTTCTGGAAGAGCCTGGGTTCTGGAAGCAGGCTGGCGGCAAAAATTAATATTCTCATAGGCAGTTTGGAAAATTTAACTTTAAATCAAATTCATCTCTCCAAACATATAGATAAATCCTGTTCAGATGAAACAAAAAGTAAAGGAGTGGGGGGAAGATAGCAAATGAAAAACGGAATGCTTAAAGAGAAAAATTAATTTATTTTCTTTCCTGTCCTTTCTAGCCCTGGATAAACAGTGGATAAACATTTTATGATAACTCTTACTTTTCCTTCTGTTCACTGCATTTTGTTTAACTACCTTGGAAAAGGGGCTTGTGTAGACTTTTAGGGGAACAATGTGATTCAGGGATATTGTGAGGATCACACAGGGCCATGTGAGCTCCCAACATCACCAAAGGTACAAATGGGTTCAGACCTGCTCAGACACAGGGATGTCTGGCAGCCAGGGTTAAATGTGCTAAATCCTAAAGGTACTGAGGAAACAACTGTTGATGTTGTTGCCCAGGTGATTTTTTTTCCTTTTCTTCCTTTCACAAGTGTCCGTAAGAGAACTTTTCATTTTGGGTTGAGCAAAATGACACATTTTATTTCAGAAAAAAACATTCCCTCTCTCCTCCACCCGCTATGTCCCCATCCCTCTAAGATTCACACTTAGCTCAAATTTTATTGTTGTTTTTGTTGTCCAGTTGCTACCATCACTGTTTTTTTACCAATTTGGCAGCTAACGCTAAAAAAAAAAGATCAATTTTTCACACAGCTTGACTCAGGAGTATAAGTTGGTGCTGGGCTTTAACCAAACACGAGGCTCTCAATGTTCCCTTCTTGGTGCGTGCTTGGGAAGGATCTCTCCTCCACCAGCCTGTGCATCCTTTATTGCTGCTGCAACAAGGGTGACAACGTGTGTCAGGCCTGGGGGGAGCTGATCCTGGCAGCAGACACACACTCAGCTACAGCCTGCTGTCAATTTTACCTGCCCACAACTCCTCCCGGAGGCCTGAGCCTGCCAGAGTTCACAAAAAACAGGACAAACAGTGCTGCTTCCTTTTTTTTATTGTTATTATTTTTTCATGAGGCAATTCAGGTGCTCACAAAACAGGTTGAGCTAGGAGAGAAGACAAATGACAAGTGATAAGGGGCCACCTGTGAGAAGAGATCTTTTCGTCTTGCTATTTGCACGTACAAGTGGAATTCATAGTTAAGTGGAACAGAACAAGGAAGAAATAAATTCTCTCTGATTTATACTTTGTGTAGGACAATTTTGGGATCTCGGATGTCAGGTGTTAAACTGGGTTTGCAAGCTATTAGGAAGACAACATCCACACACATCCTCATGCCAATGGGAGTGGCACACTCGGTTATTAGGAAATGCAAAGATTTTTCCTGTCTTTTGCAACCCTGTTCAGAAGGGAGATATTGGCTATAAGAAATCAGACCCTTATTTGAACCTGGTGAATGTTCTGTCCCTCTTGAAGATAACAAGCAAGGTGTCTCTGCACAAAATGTCCTCAGTCACTGGTAATTTTCTGTGCCTTTGACTCTGCAGTGTGTTGATGAGAAGTTTGACATCATCTCTAGGGGAAAAATTCTAACTGATATCCTGTTCCAAGAAGCCTTAAAAAAAAAAAAAAAGAAAAGAAAAAAAAAGAAGAAGAAATAAAAAAAGATGATTTTCTGTACAAAACATGCCTTAGCACCTTAGGCATTGCAAGGATCCCAAGCCAACGTGCTGAGGCATAGCATAGCAACCGTCACCAGGGAAAATGTCAAAACTCTGTGACATGCAAAAAAAGAAAAGAAAGCAGGCAACTGGGGAAAGTTCCAGCTTCGCTTACATCTCTCAGAAATTATTTAATTCCCACCTCTGGTGGATAAAATGCAGTTATACTGCATTGAATCTAACATGACAAAAAGGGGAGAAAAATAATGGGTTTGAAAATATATGAAGTCATTGAAAATATTTGTAGAGGGGGATGTAAACTTTGAAAAAGCAAAAAAAAAAAAAAAGAAAACCCATATTTTGGGTACCATAATGCAAAAAAATATGCTAGTTGTCTTCCATAATACATTTGCTCCCTAAATAATAAGTCTTCTTTTTTGCATCTCAGATCTCCAAAGAGTAAGAACCATTTGTTCTCCTTTAACGGCTACAAAGCTTAAGGCATGTATTGTTTAAAACAGATATTGGAGAGGGATTTTGTCAAACTTACAACATTTGGTGTTCTTTTAGTCCTTGCTTAGGGGATGATGTGGAGAATCTCATATTTTACTTTTGAGATTGTTTTTAAACAAAGATGTACAGAATCCCATGGCAGGAATCAGTGCATATGCAGATCACATGTAAGAACATGAGGACCTCCATCAACTGCTTAACTCTGTGACCATTTTTCTTCTGAGATATTTTTCCTTTCTTTTACCCATGATCAAGGAATTTGACTGCACTGCAGCCTTTTTTTCATTTAGAGGTACCATTTCATCTCAAATGAAGAAATGAAGAATGAAATCTTTATACCACTGCCTAAAGAGGGCCTACAGGAAAGATGGAGAGGGACTTTTTACAAGGGCATGGATGGATAGGACAAGGTGAATGGCTTTAAACTTAAAGAGTGCAGATTTAAATTAGGTATTATGAAAAAAGTCTTTAATGTGAGGATGGTGAGGCGTTGGTACAGGTTGCCCTCAGAAGCTGTGGCTGCCTCTGGATCCCTGGCAGTGTCCAAGGCCAGGCTGGACAGGGTTTGGAGCAACCTGGGACAGTGGAAGGTGTCCCTGCCCATGGCAGAGAAGTTGAAACTTGATGACTTTTTTAGTTCCTTCCAACCCAAACCATTCTGTGACTCAATGCTATTTCCTCTTGGCAAGCCCAGTTGATTTATGCAAGGTAGGAACCTTGCATTATTATTTTCTAAGCAGTAATTACCAATATGACAAGCTGAAGCCAGGTTTTTACTTGGGCATTAGGGTACCCAAAGTAGATATTTTGACCCTTTCCATTCCTTCAGTACTAAAACATTTAAAATCTCTGAGCAATTTTCATTTCTCAACCCAGAGAATATTTTCCATTAATTCTGCCAAAGAAAATTGTAGACACATTGAAGCACTGTTTTGTATTTTTTTCTTAATTTAATCCTTGTTTTATAATTATTTACTTTCCTCTTGAATCATTGTCTATAGAACTTTGACACTTATTGACTAAATAAAAAATCTTGAGGTAAAGTACTCAGAACAGAGAAGAGAACTGACTAGGACATTTTTAACTCTAATTTTGAAAACAAGGTTGATCAGCTGAAAACAAAGTATAAAAAAATCTCACTTTTTAAAATCTGTAAATTTAGACTATGATTAGTAAAAGAGAAGATAAAAAGAGGTGTTTATTAAGAGAATATCTTCTAACTGTAGAGTTAAAAAAATAAATACGTCACATCACTCTTTGATAGAGCTCTTCTTTAATAAAAATCCTACTATTTCTCCCAATATTTTTTTTTAACCTTTGCATTCTCCAGACTCGCAGGAGACATTGTATGAAATAGTTACATTTACCAAAGTTTATTTTCTGTGTGTGTGTACAGTCATTAATATTTTATAAGATTTGGTCCAATTCAGAATTGAGAAAACCTGCTAAAGCATCTTAACTTGCAGTTCTCATCAATCTCTAAATGTGAGACCATTTAAAAATAAACATAGATAGTGTAGTAGGGAGAAGATAAGTAAACAAGCAATCTTGCTGTGAGCTGTTCAAAATTGTTCATGTTACAGCAAATTTTCTCTCTTCTTGTTACAGTCCTGATGGATGAATGGTCCTGGGAAGACAAAAGAGAGCAAGTTTGGAACACACCAAGAACCATATCTGGATAATTCCCTGCAACTGGAAATCATTGAGACAAATTCTATGACTACATCTAATCAGAAACTCAATAATTTTATGGCTATTAGCACCACAAACTAAATCTGCAAGGAATGGCAATCAAATATCACACTTCAAGGCATAAACTAATTGTCCAGCAGGTCAGGAAATTATGTGTTGCTCCTATGTTGAACAAATGCTTAGATGGCCTCTGAGTTTTCATCTTTTTTTCCTGAAAATAAAAGGCAAAAACCGAGAACTGAATGAACACACATTGTTGGATGGAGGAAAGAAGAAATACAGATCTGTAAGGGATGAGGTAAATGGTGTATTAATGTAAATCTCCTTGTTCTGGATAAGCCCACTATTTAATACATAACACCTTTCCACTCTATGATATTCCTAAATAACTTAAATTAGAGCTGTGCCCGAGAGAAATTAAAAGAGATATGAAGAATCAAGGAGTATTATTTCAGGATTGCTGGCAGAAATTTTCCTATACAAGAGACTCTTTTTTCTATTCATTTCCATTGGTGGGTAAAATCAGAGATGATGATGTGACCCCAGCTTTCCAGGGTGAAGCTGTTATGACAATTAATGGGGAAAAGAGAAGGATATGTCAGGACAGATCCCCATCTCTGTACAGGAACATATATTGGGGGCTGTATCCAATTTTTCTTTCTTAAAAGGCACAGAAAGAAGAAAATAAAGGAGAAAGCATCTTGCCTTAACATTAGGACGCCTCTATTTCATTGTTTGCCTACAGGGCTGCCCTGAATCCTTGATCCCATTCCATCATAATACGAGCAGCAATCATTTTTTCTTCAAAGGACAAAGTGTGGCCACTTATAGGGAAAAAAAAAAAAAAAAAAAAAAAGAAGAAAGGAAAATATATGCCTCTCCTAGCTCAGAAGGTCTTTACTAGGAAAAACCACCATTTGTGGGAGATTTGCAAGGACACATCTAAGTAGTGGTTATCAGGAGCTGGGAGGGTCTGTGAGAGAAAGGTCAAGTCTATACATATCCTAAGCATTTGCTACTTGCTGTTGCCAGGCAAAGGTTAGCAGGCTAAATGAACCTTATGTCTAACCCCATGTGGTATTTTTTGTGTTCTTATCTGAACTCCTGTCATGCTGAGCAGAGCAGCTCACACCTGACATTTTTCCCTTTATGGCCTTTTAAGCTACTAAGTCTGATTGGTACAGCATCCTCAGGGAGTGGGAAAGATGCGGGGCAGGGGGGAGAAGGCGGCAGGCACTTGTAAGTCAGGAAAAGGATATCTCCCCCCTATAGGCTTTCAGTCATCTGTAGGCTCTTTCTCTCTGTCCCTTCCCTCAGTGACTGAAATCTGAGGTGGCACTCTGATCCTCAGTCTGCAGAATCAGTGGTTTTGGTGGATGTCCACAAAAAGTAAAAAAAAAAAAAAGGCTCAAAAAACAATGATAATCTCTGTCTGTTAATGAAACACTTAAATCTTAGATTTTAATCACATGTCAGGATGCTCAAAGTTAAGGTTGCCACAGCAACACTACAATAAAGCTCTTTGTGCAAAGCAGTTAGTGAAATGCATAGTTTAATTAAAAACTGTCTCAATTAACTGACAGTTTTCATCCCCCCTGCTTTCTCCTCCCTCTCTGAAATGTCATTGAAATGGGGAGAAGGACAGGAGCCGTGGTGGCAGAGCCAGGCAGGCAGGGCATGAGTTTGGGTAGTGGTGTCAGAGGCCAGTGCAATGCATATAAAGCTGTCTTTCCACCTGTGCAGATCTCTAAATTCATCATGAGTTGGCTGAAAGAAAATATTTGCTAGCATCTATGTATGAAAAAACCCTCAAATTCTCTCCTGCTTTCTGCATCTTTGAAGAGTCTTCTGCAGATGTTAGGATGCTTTGGGGACACAAAATATAGAAAAGTGCAAAGAGAAAGTGGGAACAACTTCTGGGGTAGCAGCATTGTCCACTGTTTAGATGATCATAAATGGCAAGCACTCACTGACCATGGGTGGCATCAGTTTCATCCGTCTCAAAAGAGAAAAGAAATTGGGATGATGCTGCTGCTTCCTGCAAAATGATACCACGGTGCTCAGTTTTTACAGGAAGAGTGCCTTGGGATCCTCAAAAGGCAATTATTAGAGAAATGTCTCATTAGCATGACAAGGTGATTTTGCCTTGTGCTTTGTGCAAGGCAGGTGTCACTTCATGTCCTCCCTCACCTCCCTGTTTGGTTCCTGCTGTGCTTTGCTGCCCCTTGGTGAATCACTGGTGTCCCATGCCAGCAGCAGCAGGTCACACCTGGCTCAGCCCTGATGCTGAGCAGGACATGGTGAGTGCTGGGCCGTTCAGAATCCACCTTCCCCCTTCCACTTCCCAGGCTGAGGTCAGAGCCTCCTGCTCCAGAGGCAGCAGCCATGGCAGAGCAGCCCTTTAAAAGACTGCAAGAGAAGCAGATTTGACGTGGACTCATGGGGAAGGAGCCGACAGAAATGAGAAGAGGCAGCCAAAGGTCACTCTGGCCTGCCAGCTGTAAAAACAGTCCAAGTGACATGGCAATAAAATCCAGGCTTGGGAGCAACCTCCTCCAGCTCCTAATGGTGCACTCTCTTACCCCTCTGCACTCCTCCCTGCTGCCTGCAGAATGCCAACATGGAGAGTAAGGAAAGCAGCAGGAGGTATAAGGCAGGGAGCAAGGGTTGCACAGAGGGAGAGGAAACTCTGTCTGGCAAAAGCCAGGGATGATGGGGGGTGCAGCCACTGCAGGACACAGAGATCCAGCTTTTTAAGTACATTTCAGCAGAGCAGGTTTGCTCCTAAGAAATCTAATATCCTTTGGGTCAGTGCAGGCCAACTGTTAGATATAAAGAATTCATAGCACTTGCAATCCCCAGATGAACCATTTTCAATTCTTCATGTTTCTGCAAAGCCGTTGTGTCGATCTATCAGCGGTGGCTGTGCTCCATAACGAGGGCCGTCTCCTGCCTTAATGCCAAAGTGTAAATATTGCATTGCAGCAAGCAGCAGTAGATAATGCATAATAATGAGCTGGGTTTGTTAGATGGTGTTCTAACCAGAGCTTTTGGAAACAATGCATCAAGTTTAAAAAAAAAAACAAAAAAAACCCAAAACTAAAGACAGAGAGCAAAAGAAAATATTTTCTCCAGAAAAATGAAATAGCCTTTGTGTTGGATGTAGAAGTGAAGTAATCACTTACAATTTGGAAAAATAGATAACATGGTCAGAAACATGAAGACAATGATAAAATACCAATTCTGATCTGATAAGCCATTGGAGTCATCAGTATAAATTCACTTAGACACCAGCAGCACTCTAAACAGAGTTGAATTTTCATGCTGGATAAATGTTTGTTTTTGTATAGTCTCTCTTAAATAATGAGGCAGGAATTCTAACACATGATTACACATGATGAAAAGAAATATTGTTTGAGCCAATAGTAATCAAGAGTGAGCTTCATGATTTTCATAGCTAATTTTTCCAATTCTCATCAGTAACACATTTTTTCTCCCTCAAAAGGCAAGGTACAGCACTGTAATGCCTGTCAATCTTCTCGCTTTGCAACCCACAAGCACTTTAGAAATCACTGAACCACTGCTTGGCAGAAGCCAACAAAATCACATGAATGCAGTGTGAGTTATCTGGTTCATGCATCTCCATCCAAGAATTTTAACAATGCAGGCCAAAAGGAAGGGCAGCTTGCTCTGTTTTTCATGCATGATATGCTAAAGTGTCCGTGGCAGGAAACAAGCCAGTGGCCAGCGTTCAAGTTTCTCACTGCCGAGGGGATGTGATGTTTGCGGGCGCCCACACGGATCCCACCTGGCTCCCTGATGCTCCCTTGTGCAGCTCTCAGAACTCAGATGGGATCCAGGACTGACAAGTTGCTAAATACCATCAGTTTTCATGGCGAGCAGTGGGAGCTGGTGGAGTTCTGCATCTCCCAGGATTCAGCTCGGATGATGCCAGTAGTTTTACATTTCCATCCGCTAAGAAACAGGCTGAGGAAACATTTTGTACAGATCAGCACACAGACTAGGCAGCAACATCTCTTACTATAGCAGGATAAGGATCTATAATGCCAGAGGCTCTGCAGGATGCATTTTCTCACAGGCTGTGATAGTGCTGTTTCCAGGTGTTTATTCCTTTCTGAGGTGTCCAGGAGAACAAGTATTTGGCAGGTAGTTCTGTTATTAAAAGGTTTTTCATAATTAACTTTGCACCGAAGAAAATGGTTTATACAAACCCAGTTCAATCATGGGAAAACCCAGAAAGTCCAATAGTACCTAAATCTTTGAAATATCTGTGCTAAATCTGGGATTTGTCTCATCCAAATTTGACCATCTAAGATTAGGCACCTTTACCAATCATCTAGGTTTCCTCACTAGTGTTTACAGAAATAATATGTCAAAGACAAGGGAATAACTCTTTCTTTACACCCTATATATCTACATTTGGCCAATAATAAATTGCCTAAACACACTATAAAATTCTTCTCCACCTAATTTTAAAATCTTCTACACAGGTTTTTTTTCCTCAGCACAAATGAAATAAGAATACAATGGAGTATGAGCACCTAGGGGGATATTTAGCATTAGCAATGAGAAGGGCCCCAGTGGTAGATCTTATTCCCCAGGAATTTCAGTTGAGAAAAAGAAGTTTACTTCAGAAAACAAAACAGTTCAAGCCATGACTTCAAAAGTATAACAACAAATGGGCAACATTTGAAATGCTTTAAATGGATTGAACCAGGGAATAGACTGATAGTGTGTTATCAGGAAGCCTGACAATAGAATCTAGCGGCTTCCTGGGTATATGGATTCAATTTTATCCAGACAGAGAAGTAAAGAAACAGGAGTGATGAAAAAAAATAAAAACCAAACCCTAAAAAAAGAACAAAAGAAATCCACAAGTAACTGAACATCGCATTTCCTATTTTTCATTTCTCATTGTAAGGGAAATTTCTTTTAAGCACATCTGATGGGAAAAAACTAAAAGACTCCTTGAGCTTGGGTACTCTCACTAACCACTGTGCAAGAACCCTAAAGCTTATCAGACACATCTTAAAACAGATTACTTTTTTTTTAATGGTACTTTTCTTATACACTCAGAATAGACAGCTAAAGCTTGGGTACTCCCACTAACCACTGTGCAAGAACCCTAAAGCTTATCAGACACATCTTAAAACAGATTACCTTATTTAATGGTACTTTTCTTATACACTAAGAATAGACAGATACAAACCAAGAAGAATATTGAAAGTCAAGACTAAATGCAATTTATAACTGGTAGTACGGACATAAAATATTACATAACGCTTCAGTTTCTATTTCCACATGAAATTGGTATATTTTCCATACTGGACTGGAAACTAACTGGTTACTATTATCCTGCCTATTGCTATTTGGCAGTATGACCTACTAGCAGAGAAAAAAAAACCCCTCAACTGATTCTTTGCAATGTCATCAGCTGTAAGAGTGTATAAACACTTGAATAAAGAGTATATTTTACCCAAGAGTGGCAGAGTTGCTCTGTCACTGGTTTTGTCAACCTGTTTTGTTTGTTTTTTTTAATCATGTATATCTTCAAATAGCAGAGAACAACAACTTATAGGTTATACCTTTATCTGTACATTCCTTTGAGCTAAAACAGAATAGAGTTCACCCATCCTCCTGCATCCTAAGTCAGCAGTTCACCAGTTTGAGAGTTTACTCACCATATAAAAATGTAGTTACTATCTTTGCTTTGTTAACCAAGACACATTTTAGGAACAGAACATTTTTGTTCCAGAATGCTTCATCAGTTAAAAACACAGAGAGATTTCAGATACAATGTGATTATGGAAAACAGTTATTTAAATCCAAACATTTTATTTTCCAATGTTCTTTCTGTATAGGTTGTGTCAAATACCAAATCTCCCTGGAGTCTGAGACTGCTTTATTTGACAGAAAAACTAGATTTTTGTCTTAATCATTGTGTCTGAAATAAGAGACATATCTGATGTCACAGATATAAAATTCTAAATTACCCATGAGTACTCTTAAGTATTTCCAAATTATTATTTATATGTCTTAATGGACATTAAGTTTTGATTTTAGTGCCAGAAAAAATCTTATATAAAATAGTCTTCTGTGATTTCCACTGGGCAAAATGTAGGTACTAGTAAATTTGTAGACTTTTCAACTTGTCTAAAAACTTATTTAGGCATTTAGTTTTGTATTTAAAGTACTCTGGATTCTGTCCAGTGACTACTGCTGTGAGTGGAAGGCTTACATAAATTCACATATGTCTTTAAAGGAAAAAAAAAATTGCTTTGGGAATGCTAAACATCCATAGAAATTAATGAGTTCTGTTTAAAATACTGTCAAAGGTTCATCTGGGAAAATACACATCACTTGGATAACTTAAGATGAGCTCCTGTATTAAAACAGAAGACATTTCACTGCTGGATTCTAAGAAAATAATGAAGCTTTGTGCTCAAAACCTGTGTGTAGAAGCCAAGAAATTTTCAGTTTTATTATCAGATCAGCTAATGACTCCCAAGGTGGCCACAGGAGCTTAATACATCTCTCTCTGTCTTTGTTTATATATATATATATTTGTAGTACATTACTAGCTTGAAAAAGAATTAAAATGCACAGTACATTTTCTTTCTCTTGCAAATTTCTCAGGGAAAAAATATCCCAATCCAAAACAAAAATTCATCTTTTGTCAAAACCAAAATAAAAAGATAAAAAAATAAAAGCAACAGTAAAATGTTTTATGTGAGGGATATCTTAAATTAGATTTTGAGCTTATCACAAAAATGTCCATGATATCTGCATTTGAAGGATAAAAATATCAGAATGAGTCCTTTCCTGACAAAAATTATTCCGTTTAAGCAAGAACTTTCCAATTAATGTGTATTTCTATTTAAATCCCAGAACCACTTCTATCAGGTATTCATTTCTGAACTTCCCCAAATTATTTTGTTACTGGAAACTGGTTTTACCATTCATTATTGCTCTGCCTGGGAGGAATGAAAGAAAAAAATATATGCACAAATAGTCTATTAAAAAATATGTTTACCTGATCATAAAACATAATCTATTTTATGAGCATATTCAGTATATTTAGTACATTTTAAAACATAAAACTGTGTGTGCTAGTTCAACATTTTGGGTGGCAATGCTGTTTATTATTTAGTATCTGCAGACACAAAAGTTGTTTCTGACAGTACGAAACACATGAAATTAATCGTATTTATAAAACAAGTGGGGAAACCATTGTCCTCTGAACACCTTCTGTCAGAAAACACCCAGGTGTATAACTGAGACAACCATTAATACTGGCTTTGAGCTTATATTTCTAGAGAAACTGAGCACAACTCTGTATCAAACTGCTTTTTTTTTTGTCAATAGACCCTGGAAGCATCATGTGTCTTCCAGGCTCTGCAGAAGGAAGGCTAATAGAGGAAGAAAAAGATGTTCCTTTGCTGTCAGAGTGCATCACGCTTCTTCTCCATCCTGCAAAGTGGAACCTGTGGCTTGAGGAGCTCTGATTGTCACATCGGGCAATTGGGCAATTGGTGGTGGTTTCACAAGGCATTTGTATGAGTGTCTCCAGTGAGCTGTGAGATAGCAGGAGTTCATCCGTAGGCGGCTGGAGCAATTCTAGGCTTCAGTCGAGGGCAGAGAGTATAAAATATTTAAATTGCCTTTTTCATCTCTAAAATATCAAGGAAAGTAGCGGCACACTCTGGAGAATGAGTACTCAGTATCTGCTGCTACCACCTGATGAGCCTCTGGTATCACTAGATCTTTTACATTTACTGAAATTGCTGCTCACACAGTGTGATTTCCTTTCCCACCCTCTAACAAAGAGCATTTTATTAACAGTTTGTGGATTTGCCAGCATACCAGGATCTCAATATTTCATATCCATGTTTTATGATATTATGTCTTGCATAAGAAAAGTTCCCAAGGTGAATATTAAAATATGTCATGATACATGGGAAAAGTAAAGAAAGCTGAATGCCAATTCTTATTAATTTCAATATTCAGACAACCTGCTTCTGTCGCCTAAAGAAATGCAGAAAAAATCCAAAAGTTGGTTGGGCAGTGGGCCTTTGAAAGACAATGTTGGACATTTTGCTCAGAAGTGTCCAGCTTGACATTCAGAATTCCAACTGAAGTGATCATAACTGCTTCAGGGTCACACAAGATATCTAAGTAGTTTCAGACTCACTACAGTGTTATGTTGATACCAGAACAAATACCTTGAAAATCAAGGTGTTTTAGTGATGATGTAGAAACTTCTGTCAATGATGCATTCTTTCCTCTTTTTGAGCTGTAGATTGCTTAGGTCTCTACCTGAATGATAATTGTTCTGACTTCCATAAATGAAATTGTTTGTAGATCTGACCTGATCTGGAATAATTTTTTCCAGGAGGAAAGAGCTGATGGTTGGATCTTCTTGTGTTAGCTGTACTATGGCAACAATTTCTTCTAAACTGAGAAGGGATCATTTCTCAGTAATGTTCATTACTGAGAAAAGATCAAAGCAGAGCAAAACATTAATAGGTGAGCAACATCAAGGCTATGACCTGACCAGAGCGCCTGATATGGTTTAATTCCATCTGGCAGCTCAGACCCACACAGACATTCACTCAGGTGAGATGGGGAGAGAATTTGAAGTAGAAAAGTGAGAAAATCCATGGATGGAAATAGAGAAAGCTCCATAGGTATTGCAAAAGCCTCACACAAGCAAAGCAAACAAAGCTGAAGAGCTGATGTGGGTTTCCTGCACCCAGTTCTGAGCCTCTGATCACAAAATTCTAGTACCTCTCAAAAATGTATATTTTCTTGGTATATCTCGAATAAATGGACTGGAAAACACAGGAAAAGTAACACTTAGGAATCTGAGCAAGGCCTGGGTAAAATGTGTGTGAAGAAAGGATATTCCTCAAAGATTTAGAATTCATGCATTATGATAGAACAACATGATCACTCACCAAGGCAAGAAAAAACCAGATTTTTATAGCCAAAACAACACTGCCCATAAAATTCTGACATATCAATTTAACATTGTTATTTGCTTCTGCTCTGGAATTTGGGACTGATGCTGTTTATGCATTTCCAAAAACATCTTGAATTAATATTCAGTGTTTACTGAGCCCATTGGATTTCCTGATATAATTTGCATTCATTCACAGCAGCAGAGACCTTGGGAGAGCCAGTACCAAAGAATTAAACAGTAAAACAAATGCTTTGATCTGTTAAAAAATAGGATCTCCTTCAGCCATACTATATGATCATCTGTGAAAAGAAGCAAAAACAAATTAGACACATCCTTTCTTTATTCTGTTAATAAATAAAACAGTGTAACTCCAGTTAAGAGGATATGTTAATGGCAGCACATTTGAATACCAGTGCTTACTGATTATTCAACAATTTTCCATGATGAAATCTTCAGCCTCACCATGCTCATTACTAAGGGCTTCTGAAGCCAAATATCCAGCAAAAAAGGATGCATTTGTAACAGTAAAAGGTGCATTGGAAGATCTGGGATCCAATCCTGTCCCAGAAAGAAACCTTTTTTGGTAACCTTTTTTATAACTTTGGAGAAGTCATTTAATCTGGTTGTGCCTGTTTTTTGTCTAGTAAATGTCTTGTTTGTTTACAGATGAGATTGTAGCAGGAAAATTGGGAGCTGTTATATAAACTCGTATCTATACAGCAGATGTTAGAATTGGCCAGTTCTGCCTGTTAGGGTCTTTTTCTTCTACAAATAAATAGTGAACCTTGACCTAGCAGCCTTCACCCTAAAAATCCAACAGAAAAGAAATTAATAAACATTTTTATATAACACTTCGCATTGCCCTTGTTTGTGCTGCCTTCCATCTGAGGGTAGGACCAGTGTTACAAAACTTACATGGTCAGAGAGAGCCTCCAGAAATCCTTACACAATGAAGCTGTATGCTTACATCCCACATCAAATTTCTCTGTGATGGACCAGAGTGAATTTTCCATATCTGAATATTAATGAGGCCATGTCATCAACTCACCATGTGCACTGAAGTCATTGAAAGCCATAATCTGATTAGGATAAACTGAGGGCTGCCTTGTAAGAGCAGAGTTTCCATCACCAGAATGATCTAGATACCTCATACTCCTATTCTGGAATCTCTAAATCATATCCTGAACTAGGTCTTAGACCAAAGTCTTCACCCAAGAAAAAATTTACATACCTATAATATTCATATCCCTTAATATAAAGTTTAAATAAGTGTTTCACATTCTCTGAACACTTTTCCTAGTTAAGAGACAGCTGTTCATTGGATGTGGTGCTATTAAATGGCATTGCAAAACAAGTTCTTATTTTTCTTCAATGAAAATAAACTCTTTTTAAGGCAAACAGATTTTGCATCCATGAGATAATAGTTTAACAGTGATGTACAAGTTAGGTAAATAATGAAAGATATTGTCAAATTTATTAGAAAATATTGAGAAATTCATCAAATGAATTATTCAGTCAATGTTATAGTACCTATCTCTGTAGGGATTTGTACCACAAAAGTGTCTGACAGCCTCTAGAGTAACAATAGTTTTTAGTGTTAAATTATTAATGGTGCTTTTATGCCTGAGGCCATATGGAATACTACATTTTACCTTTTATCTAAGGATCTCATCATGATTCACAAAAGTTAAACTTCAGAATATCCTATAAAGAAACAACCTGTACAGTATCCTTGTACTGTATACAACTATAGACACAAACCCAGCACTCACTCAAATTAACTTGATTTTTTATTCTTTGTGCTTTGACTTAAATCTTAAACTCTCAGTTCCTGTAATTTGTGGAGGAACCTCTAGGGAAAAAAACAAGTCTCAGAATCTCAGAGTCCAAGTCATTTCCAATTGACCATTCCGTCATCTGGCATCTTTTCTTTAGTACCCCAGAGTTAATTAACTACTCCCCTTTCACAGCTCTGTACCAAGTTGGAAAATCATTGAAGTAAGGCCTCTCCTGAGATGTCTTTGTGTTTAAACACATGGACATTTCCTTTGATATAAACTACTAAATAGATGGGAAACCTGTGCATGTTTTAAATAATGATGCAGTTTTCAATTACTAGGTCAGTGGTACCAGAAACTTCAAGTAGCATTCATAGGAGATTTATGAGTCACCTTTAATCTCTACTAAAAATGAGACATGTAATATGTCCCAGAGTGGAGCAGAAACCCCAAATTGTAGTTTACAGCAGTGAGCCTGTCCATCCTACTCTTTAGAGATGGATGAAACCAACAATTCTCTCAAGTCCTCAGTAAATTTGTGCTAGCTTTTGGGAACAGCTTATATCACTTGCCCATAGCAAGCCTCCTGGTGATTGCAATGAGACTTTCTAGCTTAAAAAATAAGCAGATATCCATTTTATTAAAGACTTAAACTGAAGTGATCTTGTCTGAGCTACTAGGAGTCTGTAGCAGAAACATTTCCAATATGCTTCAGCTACCAGGTTGGTTTTGCTGTTTCCCTTTCTTTTTCTATTTGAGAAGCACAAATGAATGTGCCACCAGCCTGCCAATGCTGTCTGAGCAGACCTAGGGAAGCAGAACATCAGTTTTATATGCACATGTTCAAGGCTTACCAGCATCTTGCCCTCAGCTTTTTCTCTTGTACAACAAGCACGATCAAAAATACAGAATCCAAGCAAAACAAAAACCCACAAAGCCTTGCCACACAGCCTTGTGGAAGGAACCTTTCTGAGCAGGAGAAAGTGGAGATGCAGCATCTCTGCTGCTTTTCAACTGAGAGGCTTCACTTCTGATCTGGACACCTGAATTGGGAATTGCATCTGTAATAATAATAGCATGAGGCAGAGTGGAGTTATTTTTAAAAGAACTGCCTGCAGGCCAAAGGGTAGCCCCTAAGAGGAAAAATCAGCTCTGCCCTTTTTACGTTTAAGCCTGTATAGCACTGTCATGGCCTGATAGCACCAGCCAGTCCTCACTGCACATAAGCAAAGGGGAGTGAAAAATAAATGCAAGGAAAAGATAGGAATGCATCTGAAGGACATATATCCCTGGTTCTAGAGTTAAACTTGGCATTGTTGAAGCAAAGCCCATCAGAAAAAAAGATGGATGGAAAGCTTCTCTCCATTGGCATACCTGCAAAATTAGAAAACATGAATTCCAAAAACAAAGCTTTCTATGAAGGTTTTGATTTGAATACCAAAGAAAGAGCCTGCTGCCTAATTTTGCAGCTGGCAACCCAGTCCCCAAAAATAATTCTTATTTTCAAAATTTCCAAAAGATGCAAAAGTGAAAAAAATATAGGAGGCATCTCATAGATCTAAGATTTGGATTTCTGCACCATGGATGTCCAAATAAAGAAAAAAATTAATCTTGCCTCCAATGCCTAGTTCATGGTGCAGCTGCAGAGGTCAGAGCAGAAAGAAGCAGGGATTCTGTGGTAGTATCTGTGCTGGCCCAAAGGTAAAGGAACACAGTAGAGAGCTACAGAATATTCTAGGGAAAGGATTCACATGATCTGTGATCACAGTTTGGCAGGTGAAGAAAGATAGAGGAAGATCCCCTAGCTTTGAAATCATCCCAAACTTTGAAGCAAGCCAAACTTTCTGTGTAAGCACAGACCCATTGTTAACATGAGTATTAGCAAACACTTGCAGTTTGCATTGTACTTCTTTAAAGGATGATTTGAAATGCTTACAAAGTTCAACCTGGATAGATTAAATAGATTTTTTAAAGATATGTAGAAATCCTGAACTCACTCCCAATGGCAATCTCAGATGACAATAAAGCAATTTCTTTGTGTAAGTGGTTTGTTACAGTTGTATGCTTAATATAAAATTCTAGTCGTTGCACTGCTATGTTGCTTTATTTTCACAGCTTGGCATTTTGCATTTGTTAACTGCTACAAAGAAAGGACAGTGTGTTTTGAATAGACATAAAGAACTACTACATGTTTGCTTCTAAACGATTTTCTATAGCTACAAAATAATATTGACTGCAGACTCACAATTACTCATAATTCCTTTGAACTTACTCGATAAAGTGCTATTTAATATACTGATAATTTACAGGGATTGGACTAGAAAGGGACAGAGTAGACTCCTGATGTTAAATATTGAAGCTTTTATTCTTCTGCTGCCTTTACAGTGGCTGCAGACACTGACAGATCCCTCAAAGAAAATTTGTCACTGAAATAGTTAAAGGAATAAATACAACCTCAAAGAATTACAAAGGTAGCAAGCCAAAAGTGAGTTCCAAAACACCAACTGTAAGGAGAAGAAAAAGGGGATCATTTCTTAGCCAATTAATATCTACTTAGCAGCTTATGCCCTGGTGTGCACATGTAACTCTATTTAATGTTAATGAAAATTATGTGCATGCTAGAGAGAAGGCTAAACCCCTTAAAAGGCGTTGTTCAAATGCTTCCAACAGATACAGGTCAAAGATTAATCATTCAATTTGGCTTCCTCTGCATTACAAAAAAAAAAAAAAGATTTACAACAATACAGAGTACTAAACTGCAAAAGCTAGTTACAAGTATTATTCTTACTATATTTTTTTTCAAGTTTTCAAGCTGTCAATGCCATTTCATTTCCCGAGTAAGAGGAAAAAATGCCAGATTACTGCAATGAAATGTTTGAGGTTACTTGCACAAGTGTAAAGAGAGCTCGGAGTCAGACATTCAGCTGTCATTAAACAAGATTTTGATTTTTGCACTGGTTAAATAAACAGAAAAAAAAAGTGAAGCTGGAACAGAGGGTCCAAAGACTTCAGTGATGCATAAGCAATAACAGATTTGTTCTGTTTTACTGGATTTGAGTAGCTCTACTAGGTTGATGGAGTTAAATAAATGGAAATATTGCTTACGTTTGAACATCAATGCCCTAATCACCACAACAGGCACCAACATAAACCCATTAAAGCACACTTCACCAGATATAATTTCCACTCCCAAATGTAAATGTTATTTTCTCCATTCAGATGTAACCAGAAACTGTACATGAACAGTTGACGAAACAAAGGGCTCAGATTTCTGGTGGTCTTTATCTCACATGGTCGTGTATGGACTTGATGTTGAAATGCCACTTAATTGTAGATAACTAAGGCTGAAGTCATTCAAGGCCTTGTATTTTTACTTCACTAGGCATAAATATCTTTAGCAAAATTCAAGGAAGAAACAATAGCATTTATTAGTCATATTCTAATGGAAATTCCTTCTTTTGGTCACATGAATTATACTTTGAAGTTATTGTGTTGAGGGTAAGGAAAGTCCAGCTAGGTAGTTGAAAGGATGGGGAAACATACAGACTTCAGATTTGATTTAGCTGCCTAAAACCAGGCATTCAACGTTATTGAAATGCCCTGAGATATCCAAAATATCTGTTCAGGCCTGGAAATTACAATGCAGGACTCATGGGAGAACCCCACACATTCAGAAGGATGTCAGATTCCACGAAAGATAAAATGGTACCAGGTTTCTGTGTTTGAGAAACCAAGGAGTGTAGGAGAGTGCCCCCTAATGACAGAGTGGCAAAGCTAGCCTTTGTCCCCCAAAAAAGGAAAGAAGCTCAGAAGTTTCTCTCAACGACCAGGTGAAAAGCCACCTTATAAGACCCCAGAGGCTTCACTAAAACCTTGCGGTCACCTAATTGGATAGAAGCCAAAAAGTCCCACCTGGGCCATAAGGTAGAAAAAGAGGAAGACAAAAGAACTAAACTGCTTTTGTGAAGGTGTTTCTACCAGGGGCAGACCTCTGTACCTGGCTCAGATTTTCTGTTTGTTATTTTGCCTTTTATTAAACCTTTTTGTTTCTAACACTGCAGCAGAAGCCATCCTGCTCATTATTTGCCTCCAAAGGTAATAGCTAAGCTATCCTTGGGTGTATTAAGTTCCCTTTTGAAGGTTCATAAACCCTGGCCCGACAAAAAAGAACTTAATAAAGGTGAGCCCCAGACAACTGCATTTTGGAATGTGAACTTGCTCTACACAGCTGTCTGCACAGCTGTTGTAAGTCTAAGAACTTTTAAAGCCACTGAAGATCTATGGACTGACCTGTTTACTCACACATGGGAACCAAGTAAGGTTTGAAATGCCCAAATTATTCTTGTGTATCTCCAGCTGGACATGGGTTTTCCTTGTGTTTATGGCATAGCTTCCCAGACTAAGCTAATATTCTGGGGTTCATAATAAATTCCCTTAGGAATGGCATTAGGAGTTTGGAGTATTTCCATGGGCGGAATCTGTAGTCAACACAAGTAAGGATGGTTTTGAAAACCAATAATTTCAGTCAACCTATATTTGGTCATTTATGACCAACCTTTCCTCTGCCCACCTCCCACCAAACCCCCCCCCCAAGAAAACAAACAAGACCCAAAATTCCCTATCAAAGCTGAGTGACCAACCTTTCCTCTGCCCACCTCCCACCAAACCCCCCCCAAGAAAACAAACAAAACCCAAAATTCCCTATCAAAGCTGACACCCCAAAATACCCTAAACACTAGAATACCTTTAAACATCCAATATAACATTTTTTTCCTTTCAAGTTAAATTAGGCAAATTAAATTAAGTGCACCTCTCTCCTGGGCACACAAGTATTGCCCCTCTAAAGACCCACAAGTCTTCATTTGCTGCTTCTAGATTTTTGTGGCTGACTTATGCCAGTTACTCACCCATCAAAGACATCATGTCAAAACCCAGATTACATTGTCTGAGGACCTCGAAAAACAGCCCTAAATCAATAGTAACTGTGGCCTGGTAACATTAAGAACTTTAAAGCACTGTAAAAATTACTCTTCCTTGCTCACTTGCTGTGGCCTATAGAATAGGCCATGGGATGGACATGGGGTGAAAACTGGGCTTTTGGTTGGTAGGATGGATGGTTGGTTTGGGATTTTGTTTCCCTGACAGAAAAAATGGCAATCTTAATAAGTAACTTTTGGGATAAATTTCATATTGATTTAATGATAAGGTCTTTACCTTCAGAAATTTGTGACAAATGTTAACTAAATGAAAATGTTTTGCCAAGCAACAAAGTTTGATATTGTAATTACTCTATTAAAAAAGACACACACTTGTCAGCCAAATCTTTAAGGACTGCTTTGTACTGTATTTTGTCTCCATACTAACCCATATTTACGAATAGAAAATACTGGTTTGTTTGTAATGGAAAACAATTACACCGAAAAAAAGGGAAATGTTAGGATTTCAGCCAAATCTTTAAGGACTGCTTTGTACTGTATTTTGTCTCCATACTAACCCATATTTACGACTAGAAAATACTGGTTTGTTTGTTTGTAATGGAAAACAATTACACTGAAAAAAAGGGAAATGTTAGGATCGAAAAGCAGTCCTGAAATCTACTACATCATCACAGTGGTTTGCTTAAAGTCATTTGCTATTTAGATGCAAAGTATTTTTATTCCCATGATTCCTTAAAACCTGCATCATATTTCTATGTCTTTACTTTGCTCTTCACTCTTAATGTAAAATTAACTCCAGCTCGACTGCTGAGCTTCTGACTAATACTCTCATATCAGCTCCAGTTTTACATTTCAGAATCTCTATCAGCTGTGCAAAAACACTGTCTCCTGAGGGAAGGCAACAGTTGGCATTTTTAAAACTCAGAAGCAAGTGTTTGAGTTTGATGAGGCTATAAACTCCCTGACTGATGTTCCGTGCTCAGCAGGAGAACGGGGATGAGGAAAAAAAGAGTCTCCAAGGAAAGGGTCTGCTCTGTGTCCAGACCCACTAAATCCTTTGCTGCTTCCTGAGGTTGCAAACAAGGCTGCTGATTACAGGCAGTTTTATCCCAAGGTCTTTATTACTCTTCCTGACAGTTTGAGATAATTTATCAGAGACATCTAATACCTTAAACAATTTTGGCAAGTTCTGTTCTTGAAAACACTGCAAGAAAGAGTTGAGGCTGACAACACAGTATTCCACAAGGGCAAGCAACCCTTTAATAAATCCAATATTTCTCTATAGAATATCCCATCAGTGATATTTCAGTAATGAAGCATTATTTGGCAGATTCAGAGGACTGCAGGATAACATAGCATGGCTCTGGAAACAAGCTTTCAAGCCTCAGGAGGTCAAAATGACTACATCTTTTTAATGGGTAGGCATGGAGCAAGGCAATGACCTAAGTGCCGTGAGAAATAAAGAAACATTCTGTCATTGCTGCCTTTCTGATTAACTCCCTGGCTTTCTCCTGTGATTACTGGAGATTTTCCAGTCGAGGAACACCTTCTGCCTGACACTGATACATGCTGCTTGTGTGACATGAGAGAATGTAGGAAGTTGTCATCTGCTCTCCAAGTGTAAAAAAAGTGGGGAATATTTTTTTCTTCAAATCCATAACACAAGTGTTGCTATAAAGGACTAGATTTATGCTTTTGGCCAAGCAAGAGGAAAAGAGAGAAAAAGAAATTTTGCTGCTGTTTGTAGTGGTTAAGAATTTATTGTGAAGCACAGTTCAATGAAAGTATTTGTACTTTCATACAGTTCTGAAGTTCTTTGTCAGTCTACAGAAAAATGAACTCTTTCTGTGAGACTTTCAGGATTGCACAACATTGTAAAATGACAGAAATGTGTCCAGAGGTGTTAATTTCCAGAGACTGCAGCTATCCTCACCAAAGACACCTGATGCTTTCCAAGTACAGCAGCATAAAGTATTTATTCAGTCTGTTAAAATTTCTATTTAAACAGACTATTTCACCTGTGCTGTGACACATTTGTTTCCTCTAAATGTGCTCTTTTAAATAAGCCAACATTAATTGACACTGTGTAAGAGGGTTCACACCTGGGTTGTACTCATTTCACTTGGAAACGCATTTTGAGACAGGGTGGTTAAATATTCTCTTTTTTTAAAATGTAGGTTGGCATCTTTTTAGCAGAAGTGTCAGACAGTGGAGATCTTCATGTAACCTCTTTGGTGAGTGAGTGCTTGAGGTTTCCTCTGTGCTTGTCTGAGGTGAGTGTGATTCATCAGTGTGCCATGGAGTTACTCAGACTTTTAGCTCAGGAGGTCTTGGGTCAGGCATCAGGATGGTGTGTCAGAACAGCTGAGCTCACTTACAGCCCTGGTGCTGGAATCAGGAAAGGTGGCAATTGGCAAAAAAACCTCCAGGTCTTATTCAGACAGTGTTGAATCCCAGAAGAATTGAATCTCTTTCTCTCTGCCCTTTCACCCTATCCTTTTATCCAAAACACACTCTTGTGAGCTTATGACCAATTTCCATGCCATGTGTGTAATTTGCTAATAAAACTTGCTGATTTTTTGTGAACAAGAAAGGTGGCAATTGGCAAAAAAACCTCCAGGTCTTATTCAGACAGTGTAGAATTGAACAATTGAATCTCTTTCTCTCTGCCCTTTCACCCTATCCTTTTATCCAAAACCCACTCTTGTGAGCTTATGACCAATTTCCTTGCCATGTGTGTAATTTGCTGATAAAACTTGCTGATTTTTTGTGAACACTCTGATTTTTGCTGTTCTTTTTTAACTTGAGCATTCCTGAATCTTGGATACTACCTTCCCCTTAAGGGTGGGATATCACAGACAGACACAGGTTGCAGTCCTGGATTGTTCTCTAGTCTGGTCTGTACAGCCAGCCCATCAACTTTCTTGTTTGGCAGAAGCTGGAAGTAAATTAGAAATGTCTTCAACAATGCTGTGCTGGGCAGGCTCACACCAAGGCTACACACATTTCCACCAAAAATCCAGGATGGATGCAAGTTTCCTCCTTATGCACGATGAAAGAGAGGGCAGAACTATTTCTGTCTCACCATCAGGAGGGAGTAGATTGTTGATATTGGAATAATTTGATTTAACACACAACCGAGCACAAATAATCACCCATCTCCTGAAGGATATGAGTCTTGTGACAGAGGGGATATAGAGCATGGAAGGAGACACATCATGTTGGTTTTTTTTTGTTTGTTTGTTTTGTTTTGTTTTTTTTACCTCACAGAAGCAGCAGCTACAAAGTCTGACTATGCTAGAGGAACAATTTAGCCCGGACTAAAACATAATGGTGAGAACATAAGAACAGCCACACAGAGGCAGAGGTACCATATAACCCCCTGAATCCTGTCTCTAACAACACTACAGAACACATGTTTAGGGAGGCATATGCACAGAATCAAGATGCAGTGACCCATCTGTGGAAATTTCAGATCAGGGACTTCTAGGGCAAAGAGGGTATTTTTGTAGTCAACAGATTCTATGGATTTTTATTCCACGGATTTATAGGTCAGTATTCAAACCCGTGCATATTCATTTACCATCTCCAGTGCCCAGAAATATGGAGTTCACAGATTTGCTCAAAAAACCTCTCACACACTGTGTAAAGAAGGATCTGTTTCTATTTTGTTTGACTGCTTCACAGTGTCAATATGATCACTGCTTCACTAGAAGAGACACCTAGCAGTCAATCCCTATTTACATTTAACAGTCCATCCCCTGACATATAGGATAGATTTCTATCATACCACTTTCAGTCTTTCTCTATTTTTTCAACATTCAGTCCTTTTTAAATATTTTTCAGCATTAAAACTTCTTAGTCTATTTAGCTGTTCCTCACACAGAAACAACATCACATCTTTGATTCAACCTTTGTCAATATTTTCTGGTCCCATTTTACTTCTGGTATGTCTTATCTGAAAAGGAGAATTGTGCTCATCAAGGTATTGGCATGTAACAGTTTAGTAAAGAATAACAAAATTGTGTACATTGTCATCTATTTTTTTTCTAATAATTTTCCAAAATGCTTTTTCTTTTTAACCTCTCCTAAACACTGATCAGTTGTTTTCAGCTAAGTATTGATTATAAACTCAGCATCCAAATTCTGTGAGTGCAGTAAGTTTATCATTGTATGTGTAAAGTTCACAGTTTTGTCTCTCTGGTGCATTTCTTTGTGTTTATCAAGACTATATTTAGTTTTCATTCATCATTTTTCCCTGGTTATTCTGTAGTTTTCCATCATCCTGATTAACCTGAAGATTCTGAATAACACAGGTGACCAACTACCTCCACTGTCACTTGCAGTCTTATCAAAAATTAATCTGTTGAATAGAGGCAGTCCCAGTGTAGCCTGGATGAGACATTTCTAATTCTTTTCTTACCTATTCTGAAAGAACAAAACATGAGAAACAATGCTGTCTGTCAAGCAGCTCTTCATACTTCCTACAACTAAATTGGGATAGATTTGTTTTGTAAACTCTAGGACACACTTGGAAAGTTCTATTGACATTTAAAGGTCCAAACAATTTCTTTTGCTATTAAATGGTTTTGATTTCTTTTGAAGTATCCAGACAGTGCTGACTAAACTGCCTTTCCAAAACTCCCTCCAAAGTACTTACAGAGCAATCACTCGAGCAAGGAAGGGACAATAGTCTGGGAAGAAGATTACATGCTTCATGTCTGTGTCTGGCCATTTTATGGCAAAAATAACAGGAACAACACAATTAAGATGTAATTAGTCCAGCAGGACAGATATTGCTACAAAGGTGTCTGGGAACTTGGCAATCTGAGAAAGGCCAAGAGAGTCTCTAGAAATCGATCTATAATTTGCTTATTTAGATCACAAGCTCTTCTGGGTTCACACAAGGTCAAGTACAATGACCTCTTTGGGGGACTTAGAGTGCTAAAGAAAAAGAAATACAAACATATTTAATGATAAATATAATGACAAAGGTGATCCCCAGAGAGGAATCTGAGCTAGGTGAGGAGGATATTTTCTTTCAGGGGCCATGAACTTAGTGCAGACATAATAGACTAAGTTTCAGTAGCTCATAATCCCTTTAAAGGAGCATTTGATTATGAATTATAAGCTTTGGCCTTATTTAAAAACAGCAGCAGTCGTTATCCCTTGGGCACAATTTGTAGGTATATACACTTACATTTACTCCTAAACTGTTAGTTTATTAGGTTAATTGGACAGCAGAAGATATGAAAGCTCTGCTGTTTAATATTCCAAGTTTGGCATCTTGACCTTGGGTATTGAGCTTGGTTTCTTCCTGTCCCATGACACTGTGAGAAGCAGTGTGAGCACTAACCTCTGGAAATAACCATCCTCAGACTGTGGGGAGAGGAGCAGTTAACCATGGACAGAAAACCCACATTTCAGTGCACCTTTGAACACAGACAGCTCTATCCTCCTGAATTTCTTGGAACTCCTCAAGCATCTTTGTGTTTGGTAGCTTGTTGATCCTTTTGCTTCTTTTCTGCCAAGGTTGGGAGTAAATCATGAGACAGAATTTCTTGTTGAGACTCAAATGTTTATTAGTTCTTATCTATGTTACAGTCTCTCAAAGAGTGATTTCTACAGCACTTCACTCTTACAAATGAAAAATAGAGATATATCTCTCTTTCTCTACAAGACTTTTAAGGATAAACTGTCCAATTAAGAAATGAGACCTAAATTATTTTTACTTTTAATCCAATAGCCAAGCACCCATGCCCTGCAATGTGGACTTTTTTATCCAATTACACAAAACCACCCAAACCCATGGAGAAGGTGGTGAAGAAGAAGGTGAAGAAGAAGAACCATCCTCCACCCTAAAACCTCCATCTTGCCTTACCATCCTTCATATATACTAGCGTATTCTAAACCCTTAAACTCTGAGTTTCCCACCCTGTGGTATCACACAATTCTATTCAAACTCCACACCAACAATCCCAGTTCTATCATTCAATTTTGGAAGCCTTCTCCACGACCTCAGGTCAAATGCAGAGTTCTCTTGGGGGTCAGTACCTGGCAGCACCGAAAGTCTCAAATTCTCAGTAACCAGGGTTCCAACAGTAGTCCATGGGATCAGTGGTGTGGGAATGACTGGTTTGGGAGCAGTGACCTGGCCCAAGCCCTGTGGCAGCACTGACTTCCCACATCAGCCCTTGCCCTCAGAGGATTCAGTGTGGAAAAAAAAGGCTGCTGAAAGCTGTGTCTCCTTCAAAACTCTACACCTGCAACGAAGACAAGCAGCTCTGCACCAGGCTAATAGCAATAACCTCAGGGAGCAGTTATGCTCTCATTTCAAACACTTGAAAGAGGAACAAAAAAGCTATGAAGTTGCTGTTGAAGTACAATTAAGATGGTGTTTTTCAAGTGCAGGGTAACCTTAAGCTGGAGAAGCAAGAGAGTTAAAATGGAAGCACTTATAAAGCAGTAAAAGCTCCTCTGCATGAGGCACTCTGCGTGCACAAAATTATAGGATTAGAAACCTTTCAACCAATCCAGTGCCTCTCTAGACAGAGGTTTGTAAAGGACTTTTAAAATGTTTTTCTATGAAAAAGGAGAATGTGTGTAAGTAGCCAGAAGGGTGGTTTGGCTCAAGGTAGCAGAAATCCAGACCACTGCATTTTGAAGCTTTACTTGAACTCGTTTAAAGTGACATAAAAATTATTGAAGCTTGTGGCTCCAGCATATAATGAATTTTTTCTTAGACCAGATAAATCTTGAGAACTGCTTGGAAGCAATTTATATCTTCAATCCATTTGTTGCCACCAGAAAAACTGGGGAAAATTTTCTCTTTTGGTGAAAAAGTCAATTCCAAAACAGAAAACTCATGGGTTCCCACTTTCAAACCCTGGGCTCCACTGAGGGAAACCAGTCCTCGCTGAAGCTTTCAGGATCATGTTTTAAATTCCTGTACAGTTCTGGGGGAGGAATACATTTATATGCAGATATAAACTACAATGGAATTTGACTTTAGGAGAGGGTTTGGGAGCATAGTATATTTTTTGAGTTCAAATCTGAAAAATCCCAGGTTATTTTTGGTAAATGATTTAAGAAATATAAAGCTCTTCCTGTAGCTTTAATTTGTTACACTCAACAGAGCTGTCTATTACTCTCCATTAACTAATAAGGAATCTTTGAATGACTACCTTTATTTGAAGTAGCTACATTTTAGACAATTTTAAGTGGGTCAGATTAATCCCTCCGGAAATAATACATGACATTTCATGAATATATAGCATATCTAAATTAAATAAAAATATTCTCATTTTATTATTTTAGAATGTTAAGCATGGAAAATATAGCAATTTTTTTGTTGGCTTATTTTTTTTCCTGCAACAAAAAAGAAATGCACATACCAAGCAGGATTAAAATACCTAAATGGTTTGGGCCAAATACTAGATGAATTTAGGAAAACTGTTAATATCGCTGTACAAAAATCAGTAATACTTCTTACTTATAACTCTTTTCCTTTCTGAGGTGTTCTCAGTCCAGAAATGTCTAAGGAAGACAATGTCTAATGAAATAATATCCACTTGAATCTGAACATTTTTAAATCTACAGAATAATGCACAAGTTTTGTCCAATGCAACCTGAAAGTTTTAAATAATTACTAGACTGATATAAATATTCCAGGTGCTTTGAAAAATGTTAATTGCTTAAGTATCTAAAGTATCATTCCCTAACTGAAAGTACAGTAATGTCAGATTTGATAGAATTATGGTTAATTGAGATTAAGAAGTAACTGTGAGAAACACTTTGCCAAAATAGTATGAATTTATGCATTTGTGATTATAGATGTGAAGTTGTAAATAATATACATAACAACAGATAACATGGGAATCTAATAAGTCTTGTGAAGTGTGTTCAGTGGGGAATCATCATCACATTTGAGAACACAATGCTGTGTTCTGTGTGCTGACACTGAAAAATTAAACTGCTAAAGCCACTGTAGAATCCTGGAAGCTCTGGAAAAGGAAACTCTTTTATCTCATGAGTTACAGGAATGGCAAGTGATTTCATGACAGTGGGATTAGGAAAGAAAAGGCTGGGTAATATTGGAATAGAAAACTCAAAACACAGCAGCAAAAATTAACTAGTCAAATATATTATTGCATCTTAGAGCTCTGTGTTCAGATATTGCAATTTTCTTTGCAAATGCTACAACTTACACCAATGCAATTTACTATCCTCACTATGGAAGTAAACTGGTGAAATGTGATGATATGTGGTATTAAGATATCAGACCAAGTGATCCAGTAAAATCATAGAATCACAGAATGTGCTGAGTTGGAAAGATATCATCAGGATCATAGAGTTCAACTTCTGGACATCCCAAAAATCATTCCATGTGCCTGAGAGCATTGTCCAAAAGATTCTTGAACTCTGTCAGGCTTAGTGTTGTCACCACTTCCCTGGGGAGCCTGTTCCCAGTCATCCAGATGTGATGAACCTGTGAATAAATTGTGTCTAATGGCTGATAAAAGCCACATGCAATGGGGAATCCAGACCTGAACAGCAGAGGAAACCCTGCAGAGATTCTCGGCGAGATTTTCACCCCAGCTGCTTCTTGGTTGTGGAGGAGTTTGTGAGGATGGATACAGTAGAGAAAACAGAAAAAAAAAAAAAAAAAACCCCAAACAAAAAAAAAATGAAAAACCCAGAAACTGTAAATTAAACTTATCAATGATGTTGGGTCTCAAAAGCTCAAAGGCTTCCAAAGAGTTTCGTAGATCACCACCCAAAACAAAAACAAAAAAACCCAAACAAAAAAACTGAAAAACCCAGAAACTGTAAGTTAAACTTATCAGTAATGTTGGGTCTCAAAAGCTCAAAGGTTTCCAAAGAGTTTTGTAGATCATCTCTCATTTATTTTGCTGTCCTCAATGTCTCCTGCAAAGCTTGAGTTCTGGAAGTGCTGAGATTTTTGAAGCTGGCCTCAAAAGTGAGACTTTGGTGTTGGAACCAGAGAAAAATCCACAATAGTCAGTCAGGCCAGAAAACCTGGAGGTTAGATAGGTTGACATGTTATTTCAACAGGAAACATCTTGCAGTAAGAAGCTCCTGGTTGCTTTATATTTTCAGATTTATCATCAGAATCAAAACAGCTTGAAGCAGCACTTATGACTCATTTTCAGCGTGGAACAAAGCCATAAGTTAAGCACCACATGCTATGAGTGTAACACATAACAGGCCCCTGAACTACATGGAAAAGTTTTACCCAGTTTTCAAGTGTCAATCTAGTTTTCCTTGTGCCTAAGGCTCTGTGACATCTTGACATCTGTAATCAGGTTCATTTCTACCCTTACCAACCATTACAAGCTGTCACTCTTCAGCCTCTCCACTTACTATTCCATTACTATGGATTTAATCTGCAGTTTTCTATGCACTAAATTTAAGACCCGGCAGTTTTCATGTATTATTCACTTCCACTTGCTATACTTACTAAACAGTATATGTTCATTTGAGTTAATAAATCACCATTCACTTTCCTCCTTGTGTTTCCCAGAACAGAGCTATTACTCAATCTACCTCTACTGACAGAGGCTTCAGAACTTTCACAGATTTCTCTGTATTCATGAACCTATTTATCATCTACCTGTCTTAAATATTAGCAAAGTAAGCTTGTTGGAAAGGCTTAGGCTGTAATCTGTTGGAGGTGTGTGTGAAGACTACATATATATGACTCAAAAACCAGATGAAATCTCTCCCTATTGGTTGTGTGACAGCCACCCCAGTTTGGATAATCTGGAAGTCATTTATATGCTCATCAAAGTTCATTTGAGTTAATAAATCACCATTCACTTTCCTCCTTGTGTTTCCCAGAACAGAGCTATTACTCAATCTACCTCTACTGACAGAGGCTTCAGAACTTTCACAGATTTCTCTGTATTCATGAACCTATTTATCATCTACCTGTCTTAAATATTAGCAAAGTAAGCTTGTTGGAAAGGCTTAGGCTGTAATCTGTTGGAGGTGTGTGTGAAGACCTACATATATCTGACTCAAAAACCAGAAGAAATCTCTCCCTGTTGGTTGTGTGACAGCCACCCCAATTTGGATAATCTGGGTCATTTATATGCTCATCAAAGAACAGAAAGTAAATTATCTTTCTTGTGTGTGTCTTACAGATAAAGAAGGGACCAAAGTCTGAAGTCCTTATGTTGAATATCTGTTTTTGCTCTCATGTCCTCAGGAAGATGTTGCTGGAGTTGATGACTGGGATTTTCTGTGCCTCTGAAAGGATGTGTTTGACTCCTTCAATTCCACTTAGCATGGTGTGGGTTGGTGTTGGAGGTCAGAGGTGGGTGCAGCCAGGTCCCAGTGGCTGCTGCCTGTGGCTTCAGTCAGCAAAAAGTTGCTATTTCTGTAATCAAAGCTGAGCTGCCAGTACCAAAGTGAGCAAATCCATTCCACCAGTTTTGCTGTGTGATTCACTTCTTCAGGTCTGACCCTCATGCTTATTTCCCATGTCAAGTATTTTCCTTTTGTCTCTATTACATGTCCTGTCCTATTGCAACCATTTAGCTGTGTCACACAGTTTATTTGGCATAATGTGACTTTTTAAAATTTAATAATGTAATCATTCTTGTGTCAGACAAAAAATACTGTGTCACATGGATCTTTGCATAAAGGCATTGGACATAACACCATTCATGAATGTTTCCTCATTATCCTAATCAAACTGAGGCTTTGAAAAACCAAAGAACTAATCAGAAAGTTTCAACTCCTTCTTTAGAACACAAAAAATTTAATTTTTATAATATTATTATCCTGTATTTTTATAATGTTTTATCAAAGTAAAACACTGGCTTTTGACAGATTTAAAGAGTGACAAATTCAATTGATTGACAATTCAAAGAGTTGACCTTTCATTCCTAAAAATCTGTTTCATTAGTATGACAAAACCCCCTGAATAGAAGCCTTTTAAGCAACAGGAAGAAAATAATTCTTCTAATTCTCAGTTTGAGAGGAAATACAGACAATTATATGGCCAGTGACACTAGTATGAAATCATATTTTCAAGCACAGCTTGTTGGAGCAATCAAATCACTTAGGTCCAGCTCATGAAAGTGCCTCATGTGCACCCTGGATTAGAGACATTCAGATAACTAAATTGTTTGAGAAACAGGAAAGCATTCTCTCAGAGGGGGAAATTAATAATAGGTACCTTTGTCTAAGGAAGGACATCATCTGGACATCTTTTGGGATTATTTTCCAAACTTTTTGGACCTTTTGGGATTGTGTTCTTTCAGGAACTGTGAAGTCAGGTAGTTTTGCTAAGGCAGTTTTGGATAAACCCTCAGAGTCCCGTTTACATCTGTGAAGTGGGGATAACACAACCTTGCTCTCCTTCAGAATGGCATCATGACACACATTGGCAGAGTGTGAGATCTGTGCCACTCATGAGATATTTGGGGCTTAAGCCAGACATGCAGCTTTATTGGCTTCCAAAATAATAATGATAAATGAATGCAGAAGCACATTTTGGATTAATCTGATGCAGAGGAACCCTGCCCTGTCATGATGCTGCACTGTCAGAGTTTGGAGCATTTGAATGTGTGCAGTCCATCAGTCATGGGGGAGATGTGGCAACTATTAATAGTAGCTAGGGATAAGAAAACATGGTATTATAGAATTCAGCAAGATTTCAGAAACTTAGAAATTGAATTTTCCCACTTAAAAAAATCAATATAAGCCTTTTGCTTTGAAGAACATGCTTTAGGAATATCCAGCATAACATGATAATATTTTATGCAGTAATGAACAAGAAACTTACATTTTTCTTTATTTTTTACCCTTACAAATGTTTTTTACCCTTCCAAATGCCAAAACTTGCAAAGAGGTAAAACTATGAAAAGTAGATATTAATTTATAACTTTATATGTGCTAATGCATAAGTAGGTAACTACAGGAAAAGGAGGACTAATTAACCTATTTTCATCATCAAAAAGAGAGGCACAGGTTTTAGGTTCCATTTAGATATTGGAAAAGGTGGACACCCTTTGAGAATAGTCTGTCTAACCCTAAAATATCTATTCAAAGTAGTTGGGACAGTCTCATCACCCTTACACAGCTAAAATAGGGCAGATGAGTCCCATCTGAGGAGATGACACAGAAATAAGGTGTGTCTACAGGTATGAATCCAAAATAAAGAACTGTAATACTCTAAAGGTGCCATCAGTCAAAAATGTCTACTATTAAAAGACCTTGTTTCCTCTTGCTAAGGACTAATAATAAATGCTGACCAAAGACTGAAGCAAACTCCCTTTTTTCTTTTAGCTTTGTTAATCAAGAATGGCAGGATTGTGGGAAATGGATTTGTATGTAGACTTCCCACACAGGACCAAAACCCCACTGCCAATATATGTTCAATGCAAATCCTGCGTGTTCACACTCCAAGCCTAAGGAACCCACGCTCAGCTGCAGAACCAAAGAGCTGTGTCTCAGTTCTAGCACAAAACTAAGAACAACATATGGGTGTTTACTTGCAATGGACTGACAAAGCTACAAGACAATTCTGTTTTGCACATTATTGCTACAAAACTTATGTGTATGTATATATGTATATGTATATATGTATATATGCATTCAATTACAGGCTGAAACTACTCTTTTACCAGCCTGGGTTATTTTCAACTTTCAGTTGTAATCCTGCAAGTAAAATTTAAGCACAACCTAAATGAATTCTCTAAGGAATGGTGGATCTGGTGTGTCCAAGTGTGGACTTGTGAACTGTCCGAACCAGACTTGTCAATGGAAAGCAAAGAGCAAGGGGGGAAAAATGGAATGTGCCATGTGTAAGGACTCAGCAGAACCAGACTTTGAAGGCCTACCGGCACTGTTGGCATTTGCAGTGGAGCTCCCTGCTATGTTCTGGACCATTTCTGAATGGTGACAGAATTTGACATCTGTGCCTATTTATTATCTGCAGTTTCTTTGTGTTCAACTTCAGTCCTTGGTGCAAGGTGACATTTTGGAACCAGTGTTTCCATTAACTCAAATAAAGAAGCACGTTATTTCTGAAGTAGCCATATCTATTTTAATAGAGATATTTAATGGCACAGCACCCTCCTCAGTAAAAAATGACAGTGACAGAGTAAAATCTTCTTTCTGCACTATATAACTTAGAAAAGAAGACAAGAATAGGCCATAAAAGCAGGATTCATGGGAAGCTTTATCTAGTTTATCACCAAAGAAGGTGGCAGGAGTGAGCCATCATATGTTTCTAAAGAATATTTTCAAACAGGAATGAAATAGCAGTTATTGGTAAAAAAGCAGGTAAGCCTTTCAGCCTTGCTAAATATTAGCCATAAATATTAATAGTTTTAAAAATATCTAAGAAGACAATAAAGAGTTCCTTCAAAGTAAGGAAAAAAAGGGAATTGTTTGATTTTTTAACCAATCCTTATTCTTTATAATGCAAGCAAAAAAGACAGCATTTGCTGAGACCTTAGTAGAATGAATTGTAATGTTTCCTTTTTTAGGGAATAAAAGAAATCAAGCTTCAATATTAGGAAACAAAAGCCCAAACCAGCAGAACACACAAAATTTTTGGCTGAATTTCTGAAAACTGAATTACATCTATAGTTTGTGGGTGGATATTCTACTATCTCGTACACTTTTTAAAAAGTTGGTTGTGTGGGTAGGACTTCCATGATTTGTTTTAGACTTTTAGACTATGTGAATTCTCCAGTGTCTGATTAGAAGTTACATTGCTGTCTTCTTCTCACCAGTTGCTGCTCCTTTGTCAGTCACTGACTTCCCAATGTCAGACCTTCATTACCTGGTGACCACTGTCCCATCTTTAAATTTAGCTGAAATGGGCCAAAAAATTAAAAAATAGCCAGGGAGGAGTGAGAGAAAGAGAGACAGATAGAAAAATATGGAGTTTTACATAAATACTGAGCACAGTCCTGTTTCTCTTCAGAGTCTGAGTTATGTACTTGAGAGAAAGATTTAGAGCACTGATGCTGAAGAGCGATCAGTTCCCTTATTTACTTAGTGATCCTGGAAGCCTGAATATCTTATAGAGATAACAGACAGAAGTAGGATGGCACTGAGCAGAAATTCAGGGTATTTGCATCAATTATCCAGAATAAGAAGGAAAAATACTATCCCTTCTGTTCTCATTCTTACTCATGTATGACACTCACTGTCACAAAGGCTTCAAACCACATCCTCTGTAAATCTTGCATCTCCTTCATCAAATAAAGCATGAATCTTAAAGTACAGTGTGTTTAGTACACAGTCATAATTAATTTCTTGATTAATATCCAATATTTACAGAATTTCAAGGAGAGTTACTTCAAAAAAATCTCCGTATCTGATGAAGTAGGTAGCACAAAGTCACCATTCTGGAGGAGCTAGATCTTTAATTGTCTGGAGCTTGCAATGTGCATTTATTTATAGGTTAATCTAGAAACACTAAAGCTAGCATTTCTTCATTTCCCACTGCATTTTTTTTTACCATAAGTAAAACTAAATATAATAGCCAAGACCTCTGTGGTAACATTGACTGTAAGGTTTTAAACCCAGCATCTCTGTAAATTTACCTTTAAAAATAAAAAAGACTGATGAAAAAGTATCAGGAAGAAATGAGAATCTGGCTGATGTAGATGAGACCACTATGGTTTGACACATTGAATCAATATAGACTTACATAGGAGATTTTTAGAAAATAATTTCTGCTTTTCCTGACTTGTGATTTTAATGTTTCCTTAGTCTATAATTTATTAGATTAGCCACGGGAAGTAATATCTCTTCCAAGAGATCAAAAAACAATTATTCAAAAATGTCCAGTGAAAACTGATAGTTAAAAATTGAGTACTGATTATCTAAAGAAAAACTCACTATGTAAGGGTACCTGTACCTTGCATACAAATCATGTATAAACCCTCACAGTTGTGAAAAAATCTTGACAGACAATTGCTCATTAAAATCTGATAATTGTAATCAGGGTTCTTTGACTCCCTCTAATTGGTAACAACAGAACTAAAATAATCTGTGATTTTGGCATTCTGTCTGTCTAATGCATCTCATAAGAATTAGAAAGCAGTATCTAGAAAAAAACCCTGCTTTATTAGTTATGGGATTTAAAAGACATCAATTAACTTCTTTACTCCCCGCTTCTTTCCTATAAAAGACAAGGCAATTTGTTTCCTTGATGTGTGAGCCGTCATCAAATCTAAATTCACAGCAAGAACACTTCTGAGATAGCCCAAACTTATCATAAGGTTAATGAACCATTGCACCAGTCCGACCTAAGCCATTTGTCAATGAATAAAATTGCTCATCTGCTATTGTGCAACACAATTTGTAATAAAACTGCCAAAATAAGAACTTATTTATGTTTCTCTTTAGCACATATTGCTCCTTCAGATTGTAAAATGTGTGTATAATAGGTCGGTAATGCAAAGAGGGTTTATTATTTTCCAGCAGAAGCCATATATTCTGTGTGAACCAGTTTTTGATTTTTGGAACAGAGGTGTTCTGTGAGAGCAGACTTGAACCTTCCACATTTTGAGTAATTTCTGCTGTGAGGTCTATCAAGACAGTTTAATACAGGATTGTATATGGATTGTACTACCCAGAAGCTCCCAGGGAAAATCAGGGCTGAAAAAATAAGCATAGCAGGTCACTATCACCATGTTCTCATGCTAGTCTGTTATTTTTTGCTTTCATTTAGTTAGTTATTATACACCATAGCCACAAATTAAGCTGACAGCAATGTATTAAGGTTTGGAGGTGTCATGCTTGGAACAGTCAACAAAGGAAAATTACTGATAAATTACCAGAGAGGAGCAGTGAAATAAAATATCTGATGTTTTCTGTTGTGCAGAAAGAGACATGGACATACAGCAGTCGAGCCATGGACACTGAGGGTGTGCGTGTGACCAAACAGTCTGGGACACAAGTGCTACAGAAACTGGGTAATGATCATTTCATTCACAGGAATTGCTGCCCCCTTCAGTCACAGGTGAACAAGTCCTCGAGGTTTGAACAGAGGATAGAAGCAAATCAAAGAATTTGTCTTAGACCTCTGGGTCAGCAAAGGTGAAAAATGAGGAAATGAAGCGTAGGACACTTGCTGTGGCGTTCACTTTCAGATTGGCTCACCTGAAGTGGAGAAAACCTTAGGAAATGCTGCAAAATGCTTCCTGTCTCCTTCAGAATTTTGTTGCAAAGAGAACAGCACCCACAGGGCTGCTTAACTCTCCCCAAGTGACCAGAGCTGCAACACAAGAGCCCACCAGATGCTGAGTGAGTGGTGTGGCCCATCCTGTGAGTAGGGCAGCCAACATGCCCATGGAACTCTCAGGTTAAGTTATATTTCCTCACATGATGTGAAAAGCTTCCTATGCCATAATGTGCATAAAATAACTATCCATAAAAAGTGTATTCTGTATTATTTTTGTCTATCTCTGAAATGACAAACACTGTGAAGAAGCAGCAACAGATCTTCAAGAGGTTAGAAACAGCCCTGTACTGTTCCAACAAAGACCATTATGTGCAGGACAGTGTTTCTACTTTCTCTCTACACAATATTGTTGCTATGGCTCACCACAAATGCTCAGTCATGGGAGTAATTTGTAGCAGAATATGGGATGTAGAAACTTCCCCAAAAAAAAGAATTATCCTTTAGGCTTACTGTACTCCCTTGTACTCACACTTGTTGCTTAAAGTTTTTGCTTAAAATGTCACTTTGGAGTTCTCAAGATTATCAGTGATATTTTTCAATCCAAGATAAGTTAAATGTATTGGGTACTTCTGCCCCTAAAACCTACAACAACCTCATGGTTCTTGTGACAACTAAGAAGACAAAAATTGAATACTTGCACAATGTTTCTTTGTTTTTCTTCCCCAACAATTTTTCCATTCCTTCAGAGCACCCAAATGCAATTTTGATTTATTTCTTTCCTCTGGGCTCAAAATCAGTCAGTTACAAAAACAGGATACATCTCCTAAAACTTCTTCAAAGATGTTGCTGACTCTATATTTGCCAGAGGAGAAAAAAAAAATACAAAATCAGGGATATAGAGGCAGGGAAAATATAGAGGCATTATGTTCAACACAAACAAAGAAATTCAACAGTAAAAAAATTATAAAGGCCTGATGTGTTGAATTCTAACTTCTTATAGCACAGATATATGCAGTTTTAAAAATCTGTTCTTTATTGATATGTAGCATTGTGAAAGAATATGTCTATCATTGCTAACCATGGAGAATCTCAAGCAACATATTAAACATATTAAATTATTGTGAGAATCATCTTTACTATAAAAAAAATTCTCATTTTCATCTTGACACTTCAACATGTATCAGTGGACCCTGTAGTATCAGATTTTAAGAACAATCTCTAAGCAAAGCATTATTTGTGCTTACTTGTCCTTAATGACTGGAATCAAATTCATCCTTTGTAAATCTTATTTATAACAGAAAGACAGTGATCAGCTGGAATCTTTCATAGTAAGGCTTGTAAGGAAAATTGGCTAGTGTAAGGAAGTATTTTCTATTCTGAGGACCAGAGCTGTTCTTAAAATAGTCAAGGATGGGATCTTTTAAAGCAGTCTTCAAGAGTTACCCAGCCAATTTAGCTGTGGATGAGGGGCTCACTTTCAAACCTCTTTGAAAATCCCGGAGTTAATTATCAGTGCTTGTAAAACTCTTTGAACCTTCAAGATGTTTTTTTTAAAAAAAAAAAAAGAAAAAAAAAAGATAAGTGCCATGATAGTTTGTGTTAAACACAGCTTGTAAATTATATAAATCACACATAAAATCCCTGAATAGATTGATCCTGTTCTGGGAGTTTTCCCTGTAGGACATGTATAAACAGATTTAGTTACAACTCTGGTTGGATAACATCATCTTGCAGAGCAAATCATTGAGAACTACAAAGCAAGAGAGACTCTGAACTGACCCTGAGTTAAACATCTGAGGATTTCACCTCACTTTCAGCATCGTGTTTAAAACACACAAATTATATGTTGCATTTAATTTTTTTCTGGTAAAGCTAAATGATTGTGCTTAGAGGTCATTTAGGTACTAATAATTCATGATCTACCTAATACAAGATTGAGGAGAAAAGGACTGTACCACATTAATCCTCTTCCTAAAGTCAGAAATACCACAGGGAGCTGATGATGGGCTGATGATCTCTCTTAGGGTCTGTAAGAGTGGGGGTTGGTCTCTTTTTCCAGGCATAAACTGAGAAAAGAAGAGGACACAGTCTTAAGCTGTGCCAAGGGAAATTTAGGTTGGACATTAGGAAAAGGTTTTTTACAGAAAGAGTGATAAAGTATCAGAATTGTCTGCCTGGAGAGGTGGTGGAGTCACCATCCCTGGATGTGTTTAAAAAAAGACTGGAGGTAGCACTGGGTGCCATTGTTTAGTTAAGGTGTTAGGGCATGGATTGGACTCAATGACCTTCCAACCTAGTGATTCTGTGATTCTGTGATTCATCAGGATTGGACTCAATGACCTTACAACCTAGTGATTCTGTGATTCTGTGATTTATCTAACAAATAACACATAGTATTAAAACTCACATGATCATGACAAAAGAGAAAAGAATTTACAGAAATATATTATTTCAGTGCATTGTTGTCCTGTATCTTAGTTTAAAAAAAGATTACTTTTAAATATCACATAATGAGCAATTTCCCAGTCCTTTCCTGACATCTTGGTTGTTACAATGGATATTCATTTGGTAGTGTCCTGAAAGTGTTGGGATGCTTAAACAGCATTAGCTTTTTGGCTTTGTCAGTGCTGCAAGGATGCTAACATTGCTGTTTGTGTGGAGCGCCATAAAAATCACAGCAGATGAACCAAGGTACAGATAAGTAAAACAAAATCTTTATAATCATTGTTACAAAACCAGTAAAAGGCTTTAAAGGTTCCAATTATATTAGACAAATTATAGCCATAGCAGAAAAGCCACCATGTTCTCAAAGCTTTGTTTTCATCAGATCACATAGCCAAAGTGCAGAGAGGCACAGGAAGGGGGTTGCAAAGGAGGTAGCTGGCTGAAGCAATCCTTCTTCACACCCTGTCCAAGACCTCAATCAGTATTACTCCTCTGGAACTATCTTTGCTTTGAATCAAAATGCAGAAAAAGCTCTCACTGTAAAAAAGGGAAAGAAACACAAAATCTTTCACTGCGGAGGTGGTTTCTTTGATACCAAACGTACTTGATTTAAACACTTCTGTTTTCTTCATAAACCAAACTGGGTTGAGAAAAATGAACCTGTTTGGTACATAAAGCAATAACAGACCTTTGATCACCACATAAATAAAAACATGATATTTAACAAATAATGTCTATTTCCTATGCAAAGATAACATTTAGTTAATATATTTTAGCACCATTTAAGGTGTTTTCTTTCTGAACCCAACAGAGCTTTTGTGCTGAATTCCAACCTGAGGGCTTCTACCACAGCAATCACTCTTTATTTTACATATACTCCCCTCAATATTCTCATGGCACAATTTCCATACTGCCTGCAGTTATATTCTAGAAAACCACACTGCAGATTTTTATGTCTGGGAGCTAAAAGGCTCTTGGATGGTGGCTCATTCTTGCATATGTATGTACACTCTGCATGTAGTGAAAGAACCATTTGAGCTTCTGTGACTTGTCATTTGTAGCAGTACTGGCTTCTGGGTATAAAAGACTCAGAATTACAAAGGTTTGCAGTAGGATGTTACTTAGCAAGTACCTTCAGTTTAATATCCAGCACTAGGGAACACTAGTGGTAAAGTGAGACCTTTCTCCAGGGAGAGATTGCTGTTAAAAAATGTATTAAGATGCCATGGCTAAGCATTTCCTAGAAAGGTATTATTTTTGCTGACTGAATTAGTGTAGTTCTTTGTGGCTCAGCTTGTGGATGCTCAAATTTGCCATGCATTCACATACATGGTATGAGCCCCTGACCTGCCTTTCCTGCAGAAATTTCAGTTTAAATACACATGACCAGTGACCAGTGTGTCCCTGTGGCCAAGAAGACCAATGAGATTCTGGGGAGCATTGGAAACAGCACTTCCATTAGGTCCAGGGATGTGATCCTGCCCTTCTACTCAGCCCTGGTGAGGCCACACCTGGTGTGCTCCATGCAGTCCTGGGCAGCTCAGGACAAGAGAGACATGGAGCTCCTGGGGAAGGTTCAGTGTAAGCAACAAAGATGATGAAGGGAAGGAGCTCTGGGGGAGCTGAGCCTGGAAGCTCAGGAAGAGAGGGGTGAGAGGAGACCTCATCAGGGCTTGTCAGTGTCTGCAGGGAGGTGTCAGAGGTTGGACCAGGCTCTGCTCAGTGGTGCCAAGGATTAGGACAGGAAGCAGTGGGCAGAAACTGATGCCCAGGAATTTCCACTTGAACACGAGGAAAAACTTTGCTCTGTGTCTGGTTGAGTACTGGAAGAGATTGTCCAGAGAGGCTGTGGGGTCTCACTCTCTGGAGGTATTCCAGAACTGTCTGGACACAATCCTGTGCCCCGTCCTGTGCTAGGACAGCCCTATATGAGCTCAGAGGCTGGACCAGATTACTCATTGTGGTCCCTTTCACCTTAATCCATTCTGTGATTCTGTGAAAGTGAATCCTGCAAGCTACCTACCACAAGTGTACTACCTGAATTATTTTTTCTTGAATTTTATGTACTTAATTGCAGACAATTATTAAAATTATGACAATCAGTTGAAGGATTATACTTTTCCCATTCCTTTTTGGTCCTAAAATTGGGTGATGCCATAATGAGAGATAGAGTTTGTCCTTCCTACTACTTAAATTTGGAGAAATGCTTGACTTGAAGAAAAACTGTCAGTGTTTTGGTCATGAATGAAGTCCTTCTCAAGGAAAGTATGCCCATACCATCAATTCATATTCTTATCTTTTTCACTTAGGTTTGTTAGTGTAGTTTTCTCTGGGCATCTATCCAGCCTGTACACATAGTGTGTCTTCAGAACTTTGTGTCATTACAAAGGCACACCTAGATAAATGCAAATTGGATAAATGGATACAGCATAATAATAAACCATCATAAATTAAACAGCAACAGCAACAAAAAGGGAAATTGTGTGCTTACTTTAGAATAAGTTTCACTTATTGTATTTGCAAATAACCTACCACTCCTCTCTTAAGCCTTAGTTATTCCCCCCATTATAGGAAATTCTTGGAGTTTTGTTACTGAAATGTTTACACAGTGGCAAATCATTTACAGGCTCTAACTCCATTCCATTCAGCATAAACTCAACAGGGGAGAAATCCTGGCTCTGTAGCAGTCAGGGAAGAGGATGTGGGAATTTCAGCACCCTGCAGCCCAGAGTAATTTTGCTGACTTCACTGTAGCAATATTTCACACAGTCATGTTTGCAAATGAAGGTAAGTTTTTTGAGTGATGCTGGAAAATGAGGCAACTAAAATGTTTTAAATCACTCTGGTAAAAATTCTTGGTGTTGAAAATAAGTATTTACTTTAAAAATACATCATCAGAAACTAGTTATCATGGGAGGTAAGTACAAAGTTACGGAGAGAGTAGAAAATATTCTAGTAGAAACAATAACTAGAAATTATAACACCTAAACTATTAATACCTAAATTATTACCTAAGTTAGTTATCTTTGACTATACTGATGATTTAATAGTGCAAAACACAATGGTGTTAATATTTTTCCCCAAATAAATTTATAATCTAAATATAGAAAGAGAATAATACTTGAATGGTAACTGAGGAAATTCGTGTATTTCTGGGTCAGCTTGGTCACTGTTGTATTGAGCTGTTATCTCCCATGGACTGCCTGTCTGAGTAAAGTGAAGCATGTGAAAGTAAGGGAACAGAAATGTTATAAATGCCTGAGATATTTCCCCACTTTGTAAATACTTTGTGGCCAGATCATTCTGTTTTCAAGGTCTTTGACAATTTCAATTTGGAAAGTATTTTTCCAGATTGAAGGCTGAGTTTTCACAATGTTCCACAAGACCAAATTACACTTTACTCTCTGATACATTGCACTGGCCAAGACTTGATTTATTTATCTTCATATTATAACTATTAGTACCAAGTAGCTTTGGTATATATGATTGCTTCTAACATCATGGGCAAGTACTTCTTCAACTCAAAGAAAGAATAAATATAACTAGATTCTTTATCTCAACTATAATGCTGTTGCCATACTGCAACATTGGTGCCTGTTGTGTTTGAGTAGCAAAAAACCAGCCTGAGCAGAGCCTGTCTGGTTTTCTGTTCCAGTTACAGGACTACAGATGTTAATTTATTAACTTGGAAGTCAATTCTCAACCCTTTCCAGATTTCTCCTGAAGGAACTAGCAGGTAACATTGGTCACTGGTGGAGTAAAACAGTGGTGGTGAGAGCAGTAAAATAATGTAATTTGTGACCTGTCTTATGAATTAAATAGAAAAGACTTGTGTAGCCCAATACCTTTCTGGTTTTTTCATGCATTTCCCTCATGTTTAAGAGGCTTTGCTAATAGCCACCAGAAAATAAGGCCATCAGATAATGAGTACCTCAACTTTCCCCATGGCCCAGGGAAGCAGATTTCCTATTTCCTTCTGAAGAGGATCCACATTTTCTCTAGTATTCTTTTTTACCACGACAATACCTAAAGAAGCTTTTCTTTTTTTTTTTCCTTGACATCTCTGGTCAGATTTTATTTTATGCAGGCTTTAGCATTCCTAACGTGATCTTTCACTGGTTGGACAATTTTGAGCTTTGACAGAAAGCCAAAGTATTTTAATATACTAGTGGTTCATTTGTGACCATCTAATAGATATTTTGTATAGGCAAAATCTAATTCTTAGTGGCCTTCAGGTTTTATACAATTCTCCTGATTATTTCCTGTGAAACTAAATTCAGAGATGTGGAGATTTCATGCTGAGATGTAAAAAGAATAGCCACTGATGAAGGGTATACTGCAAACAATTCTTTTGCTTTATTGGTATTTTATTGCTCACCTGTGTTTATAGAGATTTTTCTGCTTTTCTTCTGAAGTAGTTTGCAAAGGTCTTACTGTATTGCTTGTCGAGTTAATGGGCTTGCTTAATCATCATGGTTTGGAGAACAACAAAGGAAACTGCATGTGTCCCAATTTATACTGCAAATGGAACAAATGTCTTCTGTAAGTATAAAAGGATCATTTCTTTTAAAGAATAAAGCCCTTTGAAACCAATTAATAGTTGACCTACATAGTAATGCACATATCTCCATGTTTTTCTCTCTTTTTTTTTGTGGAAGTCATTTTTCAGTAGCAGAAAAAGAGTAAATAAGTATGTGTGATCATCCACTTCTACAACAAAGATTTTGAGGTTAAACATTCAAACATTTTTTGTACCATTTCTATAAAATTCAGTGCATTTTTTCTTTTTAACCTGCTACAACAGTAGCTGAAGAAAATAGTCTGCAACAAATCTTTCCTGACCTAACAGTTTCCTTGGTCTCTTTGTGCAGTTTACAATGGCCAGTGAGAACTTGAAAACACACAAACTGATCCTTTCATTCTAAAGATCCAAATCCCCAAAACATTTGTCTAGCTGGAAGCATTTTCAGTCTGTGATTCTTCAGCACACAGGCAGGGGAGTTCTATGGAGGCTCATGGGGAGCAGCCCTGCGCCTGCACAACATTTTGTTTGTTGCAACATCCTTATATCATTACCATCCTTGCTTATAACTCCTGATGTGTGTCATTGCTATTCTTGCTTACAGCTCCTGATGTGAGAAAAGGAACTTGGAAATATGAATTATGGATTTAATAAAAACATAGTATGTATACTGGGACAGAAGCAGTGTGTTAAAGGGATAGCAACTGTGCTGGCTGGTTTAATGGCTGCAAAATCAAGGAAACCAGAGCAAGAGGGGCCTAACATTTTATTGTAAGTGGACGATGAAAGAACAGTAAATGGTGAGATTTTGGCCAACAGGTGTGCTCTGTATGGCTAATTAAAAGAAAGCTCTCTCAGTCTACTCCAAAATGTGAGGGTTTGTGTTGATCTCACGTTGTAAACAACTGCAGCTCCTGAGCTGATCATAACAGACTGTAGTCATGCTAGAGAAGTCTAATGTTAGTCTCTTCCTGAAGGTATTTTTTTTTTAATTAGAATAAATAAATATGTGCTAAAATGTTGAAACCAGGCTTTAGCACTCACATGACAAGGAAAGGAGGTTGATGAACCAAAATATCTGCACTCTTTACAAAGAGATTAAAAGTCTCAAGCATAATGAGGAAAATTAAAGATTAAACCAAAAGTCACACTTCGAAACACTACAGAGACGAAAGATTGCAGAATAGGAGTGGCACATTCCAGTGTTGGTCAGGAATAGAGACTAGAAACCGAAAGTAAAATCCTAAATATCAGAGTCATGAAGTTCTGTGGCATTTGTCCAATATGACAAGGGGAGGACAGCACTTCAATTACTTTCAAATTGAAGTTATTGCATTTACAGATGAGATTGCATACTTGCCAGAGCTGGAAGGTAACAGACCCCTGTGCTCTAGTCCTATATACCAACTAGAAAAAACCAAAAATGCTTCTGTTTTCCACCAACAGTCCTTTGACCCAAAATTTATCTCCCTCTGCCTGTTGAATCCTGACTAGGTCTGATGAATGCTTTTGGTACTAAATCCCATCACCATTTCCACAGTATCTTTGTACTGCTTTCAAGCACCTGTTAAATGAGTGACTCAAAACCAAACCTGTTACACAGATCAGAGATGTACAGATGAATGTAATTAAAAAGGCACTTCCATTCAGAAGGGGAAGAGAATTTATTCATTGGCATTATAGGCTGAACAGCCAAATCATTATTTTCAGCACTATATGTACAGATATGAAAAATGATATGGCCCTTGTACAAGATAATCCCTAAGTACTTAAATGGGACTGTAAAAATCCATACTCTTTGTTCTGCCCATTTGTAGACAGGTGACTACCTACAGAATAAACCAGTGCTTTCCTCTCAGCTTTCCTCTTGTCCTGCTGATAACATTCTTTGTTCAGTTAATGGAGCCATATTTTACAATTACACTGGAGACTTCCCTCAATTTCAAAGGGATGCAGCACTGCCAGCTTTGTATTTGCATTACATCGCCTTCAAACACAATTTTTGGATCACTGCACCCTGAGCTTATTTTCACTTTGAATCATTGTCTCCTCATTTACCCTTCTTAATATTATCTGTAAATTATTCTTTTGACATTTTGTGTTATATGGAACCATTACTCACTGTCAGTGATTTCTACCTGACCCAACTGCTTTGGCAGACATTTACTGCTCTGCCTCTATATGACTGTCTTCTACACTAGATTATTATTAAAATTAAATAATAGAATTTTCCATTGATACATCAACTATAGGATGCCTACACATGATTTCATCTGTATCAGCTGCAGAGGCAAAATGTAATAATTATTTCACAGACTATAGCAATGCTGTTTAATACTTCAGAGCATCTGCTTTCAACCTGCAGACTGTGTGATGCTTTTGAGACCCTCAGAAAAGTTAACTAAGAAAAAATTAACACAGTTTCTAGGCTGATATTCCCTACACAGACATTTGTATACCAACAGTGAAGTTTTCTCAGAGGTCCATAAAAGGATTCAGCACCACTGGTTTAACATGAAAAGTAAAAAGGAAAGACTCATCAAGTAGGATCTGAAGGAAAGTGCTTACATAGCCAATGGAAATTAAATAAAATTTCAGTGAATACTAAACCTGCTCTGTGAGGAAGCAATAAAGGATCTGTGCCACCAGTAGAAATATGCTTCATAATACCTTTCTTTGCCAGCAGGAATTCCTGTATGCCAAGACAAAGGAATTTTGGATTAGCTCCCTAAAATTTCTTCCAAAAGTAAGGATCAGCTGGAAGGTTTCTTAAAAAATAACAGAGAGAAAATTTTGTGCTCTTGTCCTGTGCAATAGCTGGTTTATAATTAAAACTTGTGCCACATAAACCATCGAAACATATGTGTAAATCATTAAATGCTGCAAGTTTAATTCTTCAAACTCCTGCCTCCTTCTAAACTAATATGTTAACCCATGTCACATACTCTCCACTCTTCCCTTCTGAGGTGGTTCATAGGAAAGTAGGGATGGACACAGAGATTCTTCATGTGAGATAGTCCAGGACAGAATTTGTCAGACTTGTTTTAGACTGACCATTCCAGAGGGAAGGATCACAACACAATGTTTACTTGATTTTGGAAATGTGACCTCCTTTTTACATCTTCTGAGTTCCCTTCTGTTTGCAAACCTAGGAAGACACTGAAGTATGTCTTTGCAGCAGCAAGTGACAAAAAACCTCTATAGAGCTTATGTTCAAACTATTAGTGCTCTTGCAACTTGGCCTTCTTCAAAATCACTCAGGGAAAGTGCTGCTGCTGAATACATCAAATTTGGTGCATTTCAATAAAAAACACCAAGGCCTTCAAGTGCAGATGAGATATTTTGATGCATGTTTCCTTAAAAATGTGAGGGACTTGAAAATCTCAGAGGGAAAAATCAGCATCATGTGTTGTGGCTGTTGCTATGGTAACTACACTTTTTGCTTTTATTCAATAACAGTGTGAACTAGCTCTAAAGCCTGTGCAGCAACATGACCTACTGAAGACTAAATTACTAGGGTTCTACATACTTATACACACTTTCTTTTTCCTTGCATTTTGCCCAAGAATAAATGGATTTTAGCATAAAGCTAAAGATTCTGGTCAGCTTAATTCCTTGCATTATTCACTCTGCCTCTCACTTTGTAGTTCATAAAAATAAGAGGGATGAAATTATGGAAAAGTAGGGGGGTGTTCACCAATCCAAATTTTTCTTTTTCTTTTTCTTTTTCTTTTTCTTTTTCTTTTTCTTTTTCTTTTTTTAAGTAGGGAAAGCTTGGTTTGCAAGCATAACAAAATTCCCTTGCATTCAGTTGCATTTTTGTCCAAGATTTAAAAAATTATGCTACAACATTTTCTCAAATGTTGACTAGAACATCTTTTTTCAATTAATATGTTATTTGTCTCACAGTAACACATATAATCTCCACCTGATTTTGGCTCCATTGAAGACTGGGCACACACAAGGAAAATAAGAGCTTCTAGAAAAAAACTGCATTGCATAACTTGGAAACATTTTTTTATCTGCTGATCTTTCAGAAGCTGGAGGAAGGGAGGAGAATGGCAGTGCAACAACTGAGATGCAGGTGTTCACATAAACATAAAACTTAAAAACCCAAATATCTTTTGTGTTCTATGTAAAAGGCTAAGTAGCTCAAGTTTTGTCAGCAAGGACTTTCCAGGGATTCCAAGAACTTTGTTTGCATTTCTCCAGCACATTTTTGAGAGGACAAATGAGTACAGATGGGTAATCAAATCTCTCTCTGGGGGAGGAATTAAGCAGGAAGAAACTTCTGATGCTGACATAGTTAGTGAGACACGTTTGAATCCCAAATTCCTGTAATATGTATTTTCATCCCAGAGCTGACAGAAAAAAAAAAAAAGAAAAAAGAAAAAAAAGCCCACTCAGAAGGGGTTTTCATTTCCTTCCTGCAAAACATTCCTAGAGCCTTTTCATCCCAGAGCTGACAGAAAAAAAAAAAAAAAAAAAAGCCCACTCAGAAGGGGTTTTTATTTCCTTCCTGCAAAACATTCCTAGAGCAATTCCAAACCGTTCCATCTCTCACACTTCTGAAACATTTGATGTGCATCTGTTGAGCTGATCCATTCAAGCCAGGACTACAGCCAATTTTCCCATATAGAAACATCATAACACAGAACCTTGGCTTATTGAACATTATTTATGACAATACTTTCAAGAACTCAGTTGATCAAAAGGGTACTAATACTCAAATCCTCCATATTTCTGACCCAGCTTCCCTCAGACATCAGTGTTCCAGCTGCATAGTAGACTTCTAAATACTTTTCATTTTTTTGCTCAAAATAGCTTCTGAAAGAAAATACACAGAAAGTGAGTACTGAAGGAAGAGCAGATATTCTGTTTAGAATAGAGCACAGAACCATCTTGGTTAGCTGTAGATTTCCCTAGAAAATCACAAGCCTTCAAAGGCAATTTGAACACAGATATATGTACAAGGTACTGTCACAGTAATTCACATTAATTTACATTTCCTCTGCTTTAATCAATTGCATTATTTTCTGCATTAAGAAAAATACTTTTTTCCTTACTGTTTTCCAATAATTCCTTTATTTAAGTCCCTCATTGCTTCTCCTCTCTGTGATTTGAATTCAGACACAGTGTTGGGAGCAGCAGAGTCCTGTAGCTGGTTTGTGCAGGAGGCGCAGTCAAGAATGAAGGTGTAAAATGTCAAGTTATGTCCCAGTGGTTTGTCTACCTTCATGCAACAGCTTATAAGATGATCTGTAAGAGGCAGAATGCTTTACATAAACTATTTCCCCTCCTCAGAACACCATTAATAGTTTCCCTTCTCTCTATTTTCCACATGCCACTTTCACCACGGCAGAATCTGAGCACCTTCCCATAGTGCATGAGGGAATATGAGCAACATCTGTCGCAGGTGGTTTGCTCTTTATCTCATCTTCTCCCCAGAGGGAGCTCTGTGTGTAGTGGATAGGAATATAAATTATAGATTATTCCTCACTTAGTCAAACCAGGGGAGAAGAAGAAGAAGAAGAAAAAAAAGGTTTTACAGAGGCTGAAATTTGTTTTGTTGTTTTTCCTAAGTGAATTGTTAAAAGGAAAGTCAGTGGCATATGAAACTTTCTATTCAGCTTCAGGTGAAATGTTTTGGTTTTTAAGAACAGACAAAAGAAATGGGAAATGAGAAGTTAGATTCACAAAACTTTGTGGAGAAGACACTGGTAATGCAAAGCCCTGCTTGTGCTAAGCAAGTTAATTATTATAATAGCCCAGAACATGACATACTCAAATCACTGCACATCTGGGTTCCAGATGATGCTCATTCACTAATTCACTGCTTAGCAATTCTAATGGGAGGAAGTGAAAGGTCTTTTCCTTGGAGTTTATAGCATTTTCTTAAGACAGGATATCCCTTTTTTTGTGATTTTTACAAGGAATGGTTCTTTTGCTTTCCATTCAAAATACTGAGTAATGCATTAAAAAATTTCAAGATGACAAGAATCACATTTATTCTGTGCATATTTTATGTTGTTCCAGAAACCATATTTAGAAGGAATTATTATGGTTTTAGATAAAGACTATTTCTCTCCTACCTTTTGACTTATTCTTCAGGAGTTCTTGCATTATTGTCATTTTTTTAAAGCATTTACCTGCTAGTAAATAATACCTTACACTATTTTTCAAGTTGTATTGTTGCATTATGGTTATTATTTTTTCCTGGGCTCTAAATCAAAGAATCTCCTCATGGGATGAATTCTTCCTGGGAGGGATTTTAATGCCAGAGAGGATCAGGAATGATATAATTAGCACACCTTGGAATTCCATAAGCTGCACTGATTTACACCTCCAGCCAAGTGACATTCTGAAATGCAGGAAATTGCTTCTTGCCATCAAAACCAAGGAGATCTCTGGGCAGTGGAGCTGATGAAACCTTTTTTTTCCTGAGGAACTGCCTTGTGCCTTTTTCTTTATTCCTTCTTTGACTCCAACACTGACATCTCCAGCTCTGCCCTGTATGCCTTGGATATTTCCATGAGTCAACGTGAGAGGAAGGCTAAGGCTGGCTGGGAGCTCTTCATGTGCTCATTGTTGTGGCCAAACAGAATATTTACCAGCTGAGCCCTTTCTGCTTTTTCTTTACTAATTTGAACCTAGGTCTTCTATTTGATTGCTGAGAGTCACACAGATTTAATTTTCTTTTAAATAACAGTGTTCCTGACAAATTTTGGTTGAAAGCAACCAGTTTTCTCAAAGTTTGTTGAGGTGACGCTACCTAACAGATGGATACATTCAAGTGAATTGTTTATTCTTACATTGGAAAGTAGTCTATAAAGAGAAATTATTTCAGCTAAACCACTTCCAAGATAATCTACACTTAAAAAATAAATTTCAGGATGTCAGGTGCATATTTGTGGAACTGGAGGTTATATTTTTGGGGGTTTCATTTCTGAAACATTAATATCATTTGAGCATCCAAAAAAACTTTATTAAACTCAGCTTTCATTCTAGCTAGTTTAAAATTACAGGTATGAAAGGACACTGTCTTGATATAGTGAACAAAAAACTAAACATCACCACAAGGTACTTTCTTGTATTGATGCTCAGTTTTCAGTTCTCCTGTTAAGAAAATTAGAAAATAATGAAAAAATAATAAAAAATAAGAAAAAAAAACCCTCAGAAAGTATATGGGTATATCTATCCATTAACTATCTTTCAAATTAAACACTCAAACAACTCAAATTCTGGCAACTAGATGAATATAGCATTTATCTTGAATTGGGAAGCAAGCCCATCATTGTAAATGCACTTCTCTTCTGAAAGAATTCCATTTTCCCCTTTCCAATGTGAATTTAGTGGAACTGTGTCACTCCAGGCTGCTCCCTCCGTCATAAATCTCTCAGGTCACATCTGATTTCTGTTCTCCATTTTCCAGTTCTGTATTTTTCTGCAATTTAATAGCAAAAATGTTTTCTCACTTTGCTAAGAAAAAGGATATTTATTTACCAGGGAAAAGTCTGTTATTGATATGTTGCAATCATTAGTAATGCATAGATTCTTGCTCCTCTGACTAGGATGTCTGGGAAGAAAAAGGGTGATGCAAGATGCATCCTGACCATGTCAATCAAAATATGTTTTGATCAGCCTTCTCTCTGTCAGTCTTTCCTTGGGGTTCATGACTGCAGTGCCTCAGAAAAATGGGAGCTGATTTTATTATTTTTTCTATTTTTTTCCCTATGATTACTGCATATTTTTCATGGCAGACAGACTGTTACTCCAAAACAATAATGTCACAGAAAAGAAATTTACAAAGCAGAATTTTCCTAAAATATTTTTGACCTTTTTAGCAGCCTGTGTATTCCCCCCATAGAGACCTTGTTATTACACAGTAAGTTCTAGGATGTAGAAACAAGGATTATATCCACTCTGGATAACTGAAATGTGTCTGTTGTTAATAAATCTTATTTGAAAATACAGAGCTCCCTAAATCTTTGTGGATCCAGCATTTGGATACGGCCCTGGCTGCTCTCAGATCAACACCTTTAAACTGCTGTGCTAAACCAAATATAAATGGCAGTTCCATACTCACAAATACAAGGAGTCTCAAGTGTACCTTTGTTTTTACCCCCATTTACATTCTGATTACAAAAAAACATAATTTCCAGTGTTAACATCAAATATCCTCAAGCAGTATAAATCTTAATTACTGTATGCTAGAAGTAGCACTAACAAACACACGAGGCACTTTACAAGGACCAAGTGTGTCCCTATGTACACGTAAAGAATTTCAGCAATTCCTTTCCCATGGTTAACAAGACCTAAATCTGCTTAATGGTGAGTAATCTCTAGGAAGCTACATAACATGAATAATTACTCAGAACTCTTCTTTTTTACAGTGTTTTTCCTGAAAACATTCACACTAGATCCAGCTTCTGGTGAACTAATGATCTGTGAGTGACACTCATCATTTAAAATTATTCGTAGAACAGCTTAGACTGAAGTTGTGAGTCTGGATGGTCCTGGATTCTGGGAACTCAGGTGCAGAGATGCTTTAAAACTGTTCAGCAGAAATCCATCACCACCTCATTTATGCAGGAAAAAGCTTTAAAGGAAAGACACTTGAAATGTTTTAATCAGAGTTTGTGTTTCTGCAGGCAGAGAATGCAGATAAAACAGCACTGGAAATGAGAGTTACCCCTCCTCATCTTAACAGCAAAAGTGGCTGAAACATTACTTGCCTCAACTAAACTTCTTCGAGCCCATCGGCTAGAAATAAATGATAAAACAGGAGTTTCAAATTCCCTTCTAATTATTTTGCATTTCTTATGGTTGGGAGGGCAATATTTGCATATTCTGGATTTGCAGGCAGTAGGACAAGAAAATGACAGCAGAAGGCCAAACAGTCACAACACTATACACATATACATTTTTTTATAGTTTATAATACTTTTTTATTATTTTTTTAATTTTACATTGATCTAGAGAAATAGTGAGCAGCAATATTTTTCTCCTCAGTTAACTTCTTTGGGCCAATAGTGTCTGCTTGCAAGGAATGACAAACTGTTTTATTTTAAGTAATTTCTGTGCAGTCCAATTCATGTTGATTAATCACCATAAAAGATTTGTTCTGTGTTTTTCAGCACCTTAAAAGAACTAAAGTTCATGAGGACTTTCACAAGAATTCATAAGAATTTTTAGCCATTTTAACCTTTATTGGCAGCAGACAGAACACACTTCTCTGCTCCAAAGCTTTTCAACACCCCACTTAAAATAACAAATTGTCCTCTTCTGCTCTGGTATTGCCCAGCCTGATACAGGGATAAATTTCTCCTTACAACCTGGGGACATTTCTTTTCTTTCTTTGGTCTAATCCACTGCCAATTCTGTCATTATTATTCACTGAAGAAAATGTCACAGCTAATGTACTGTATGACCATGATTTTAATTCAAAATTACTGTATGGACACTTCTTCTTTACTACAGGCTATATATCCATACACATGAAGTCTTTATCCATACATATATAAAAAAATGAGCTCACTGAAGCTGCTTGGGTACTTGCAGAAGAATGTCTTTTCAGGAGGAAATACTCAGAAATATGTTAAATTCTTCCAAATTCCCCTCCAGCACAGCAATGTATTCCTACCACATGGACAGCCATGGTGGGACTCAAAGAACAAAAAACAGTTTTAAAGACACAAAGATTTGGTATCAAGATGTCTTGACTGTGCACATCTAATGCACACTAGATTTTATATATATATATATATCTAATTTCTATTATATAATATATATTTAATTTCTATTATATAATATATATTTAATTTCTATTTGTTTTATTGAGTTGATATCACTTTATTATCAGCAGATAGTCAAAATCAACAGTGGCTAATACTTCAGGAAATTTTGACATTTTGATAATAAAATTTATGAAAACAAATGAGAGAAATCTTGTGAAATATTTCTTTAAGGTTTTGTTCGTTGCTATATGTAATTTGGAACTGGAGAAATTAAAATTAGGTTTCTATATTAAAAATTTCAACTAAGCAGACCGATTTAAGGAAGATCCTTAATTTTTTTCCCCATTCTCATCTCCCATTGGTCCAAGGGAGAGGTGCCTGCTTAGCAACTTAGCAACTTGGCACTTAGGGTCAAGTGCCAAGAGGAGAAGGTTTCCATTTTGTGAGCAAGCTTAATGCACCTAATCGTGTGCTTTGGGTCCATCCATCCCATCCTGCCCACGAGAGAAAGGAGCCTGCAGAAATCTCTGTCTTTAGCACATCCTGCAGCAGCTCCTAGGCTAATCCTTAATGGCTTGTCATTTAATACCTGCTCTGCTGGGGGATTTGATGGCCATTACAGCAGCTCTTTGCTTGGCTACCTTGTGGCTCAGCCCGAGCTTTGCACAGCTTGGCAGCTCCATCCCTGCCCGGGAGAGAACCAAGCTCTGCCTGGTCAGGCCTGAGGTAACTCAATAAGGGAGTGAAACACTCTGGTGCACCAGGCTGGATAACCATATGGCTGGGTTTGTATCTCAGCGAGGGCAATCACAATTTCCTCTGTATCATTTCCACCAGAAGATATAATAAATTGGCTTGGGATTGCTTACCTTGAGAAAGCCATCCAAGCTCTCACTCCGTGAGGGAGTGCAAAACTAAGCAAAACTGCAGCTCTGTTTCATTACCAACATTTTGCTCAGCTCTAATATTAAAACATTTCCTTCCTACTTTTATCTTTCAGTTGTCACCTTCCCTAGCAAGGCACCATTTTCTTTCATCAGGGCTTTAGAAACAGTGCCAATTTGTTTCCACCTCCTCTCTGTACAGCTGTGATCTTTAATCCCTGGTATCAATCTCTTTTTCTGTGGTTCCTGCCTCACTCTGTAACCCTTGAAACCTTGGAGCAAATGAGTCTATTTTTGTCTCTGGAGATTTGAGGGCAGATAACACAGTTATTAGAGACATCTTTTTCTTGCTCTGATAATGATGATCTGCCTTCAGTAATTTTTCCGTGTCTAAACTGCCAGTGTGGCTGGAGGAACATTGACATGTTTTTTCCTGGGTGTGTAGATTGCTACTTTCTCCTTCTCCCCCCCATCTCTTTTTTCTATTTTTTTTTTCCTTTTTCTGTCTGATCTATTTATTTATTTCAATTTTTGTTTCATCCAATCCCCTGGTATAACATATCCATTCATGTGTAATTTAGAGCTGTCAACATTTACACTAGGCTGCTCAAATTTATTGCTGACCACTGATATGGCTATAATTTCATTTTGGTCAAATACCTTAAGCTCTCCCACATTCCCACAGTGTATTTCTTATACCAGTGCCCCAGGAAAGAAATCCCCACTGCAACATTTGTGCAGCTTTCCTGGATTGTGGCAGAGAGACTGAGTTTGGACACACTGGGAATGACCTAATAATCCTTTTCTTTCTCACAGGATCACAGCTAAGCATAAACTGAGGGAGGAGAATGTGTTTCAGGTAATGACAATCCCAAAATTTAGAATGTCAGAGGATGAAAACCACATTTGCAAAACCCTGCAGGCAACTCGTGCAATCTGAAGGACATGAGGGATGTAATGTGATGGATGGAATGCATATGATCCATGAGGTCCAAGTGGAAAGATTGCAAAACCCTGCAGGCAACTCGTGCAATCTGAAGGACATGAGGGTGTGATGTGATGGATGGAATGCATGTGATCCATGAGGTCCAAGTGGAAAGCTTCATTTAATATTCAAAGTGCAGCACCATGAATTATCTTCAGCTTTGGAGGCTGAGCTTTGGCTTGCACTCTCCTGCCCACTGATAACAGAGGTTTTGTAATGAAAAGATAAAAGAAAAAAAAAAAGCAACCAGAAAATAGGAACTCATTTGTGATGTAGTTTCCAGTACCAGGCCACCAAAAACCTGACATATTTCTAATAAAGTTTGCTTTTAAATACTTTTTTCAGAACTCTGCTTGGTTTTGTTTGTTTTTAATTTTTTTTCTATAGGTTTCCACAATCCTTTGTAAATCTAGATGTGCTTGGCTGAAAAGAAAAACAACTCTTGAGGAACACTTGTTTTCTGAAAAACACATTCTCAGTTTTGACTCCAAACATGGTTAATTAGAAGTTCACTTTGTACCTTGAAATAGAAACATTGTTTAGGATCATATCCTTTAATACTTTTTGTTTCTTGTGTGTAAAATTAGCACTCACTGGAACAAGAATTTAATGAAACAGTAAGAGTAAATGGTAGATGAGGAACTGAGTTTGGTTGAAAAGGAAAATTTCAATCATCAGTCAAAAATTATTCTTAAGAATATATAAGACATTGGAAGAACTCAGAGATATACATTTCTGGAGAAAAGGCTCAATCAGTGCTAAAATCTGAGATCTCCTGCCTGGAACAGTCCTTTAGTTTCAGAGACAGAAACAGGTGTCTCATAAACTTCATTATTTCTAAGAGAGTTAAAGAACACGCAGCATCCTAATATTTTTATGCTGAAGTCACTAAAAATAATTTTATCCTCTAATAATGTACCTTTTGTTTATTAATGCCTTTTGTCAGAAGTCAAACTTTGGATGTTTTAAATTTTTCTTTCCTAACTCTCTAAGTCAAAGAAAATGAAATCTTTTTTTTCCCCCACTCTTTTGCTTACGTCCAATAACTTTTTCAACAATGATTCTTCACTCAACGTTTGGCGGGCAGTGGGATTTTAATTTCCTAATCAGCCAGAGTGAGACGTGATGTTCAGCCTTCATTTTAGTCATTTCAGGAATTCAGTGGGTTAAGAACATTTGTAACGTTTGTGTCTCAGTGGGATGCACAGCTCCTGACTCACATTATGTAGCACCACAGCTGGATTACTGCCACTTTAGGTTTTCAGCCTTCCTTGACCATGCATTGTCTAAATTCCTGGTTTGCACAAAATTCAGCACCTAGAATGGCCACTTGCATATACTGGCTTATTACATGGAACTGGAGGATGCTGCACAGTCTTCCTTTCAAATTTATAATTACTTTTACAGCACTTGTATACTCTTCAAATCTTGTTTCCATCTCCACTTACCTCCCTGAACAGCTGATCAGTCACTGTCCTTGTAATTGAGACTAGTACTTGCCCTTTCTTAAAGATTTGATTTTTTAAAAATTAAACTCCTTCCCATAAGAGCTGTGAGAAACTTAATTTTTTGAGCTTTTTGTATGGTTTATTTTGGATGCCTTGTCTTGACTTCTCTAGCAGAATTTCTGTTTAATTGTAATGTAGTTTAAGTGTATAATGCCATGTGTTGCTTCTGCATGAAGTGTGCTATATAAATGTAAATCAGCTAATTAATTCATAACAAGTATTATAGCAACACATTGACTGTCATGCTCTGCAGTTTTCCAGTTGAACACTGTGTATATGCTTTGTTAGTAGAGGAATTGCAAGCAGGAGGGTTAATAATTTTTAAATCTAAATAGTCTTGGCTGTTTATGCAGCCAACACAATTGTCTATGTGGAGCCTGTACAGATAAAGAGGCCAAAGTTTCTATTCTCAGCCTAGGTTCATTGAATCATATAAAGGTTTGGGTTGAAAGGGACCTAAAAGATTTTCTCTTTCAACCCCCCTTCCATGAGCAGGGACAAAGTTGATGACATTCAGTCTAAATGTGGGAGAAATCACCTATTTGGATGCTTTCAAACATCACCTGTTTATGAAATATGGAAAATAACTCATTTTCTTCTCTGAAAGAGAGACCTATAGATAAATTGACTTTTGTAAGTGGAAATACTGAACATGATCTAAATTCTCAATAAATCGCTCTGAGTTCAGCTCTGTCATTCATTGTAACAGAATGTTACAAAACCCAGTAAAATTACACTAAAATTACTCCTCTATGTCTCAGCGGCTTCTAAATCCAGTTTATCTACAAGATCTAAAATTCTCTGGAGTTACAGCAAGCTTTATGTAAGCCAGTATTTGACAGATAGAAAACATGCTCCTTTCTGAGACAAGGCTGCATGTTGGTAACTACCAGTGTAGATTATCAATCTTTCTCTTTACTTAGAAATGCAAAAGTTTTATTTAAAAGTATTTAATTTTAAGCTACTCAATTTATAGGCAAAAGATTCCTTGAGTGCTTGCAATTCCTTTCATATGCATCCAGTATGCCATGAAATCCATGGGGATGCTGCTGTGTTTGCATTAAGGATCACAGAATCAGAATGCTTTGTGCTGGAAAGGACCTTAAAGCCCACCCAGTTCCACCTCTCTGCCATGGGCAGGGACACCTCCCACTATCCCGGGTTGCTCCCAGCCCTGTCCAACGTGGCCTTGGACACTTCCAGAGATGGGGCACCCACAGCTTCTCTGGGAAACCTGTGCCAAGGCCTCACCACTCTCACAGTGAAGAGTTTCTTCCTGATATCACATCTAAACCTACTCTCTCTAGTTTGAAGCCATTTCCCCTTGTTTTGTCATCACATACTCTGTCAAAAAGTCTCTGTCCATCTTTCCCGTCAGCTCCCTTCTGGCCCTGGAAGGCCTCAGTTAGGTCACCCCAAACCTTCTCTTTCCCAGGCTGAACAATCCCAATTTTCTCAGCTCTTCGTCACAGCAGGGCTACTCCATTCTTCTGATCATCTTGGTGGCCTTCTCTGGATTTGCTTTAACAGGTCTCTGTCCTTCCTGTGCTGGGGAAACCCAGGAACCCAGGTGGGATCTCACCAGAGCATTATTGAGGGTATAAATCTGGCTGCTTTGAGAAGCACTTCACAGCAGGGGTTTTGTCACTGTCAGATCAGTTCCCTAAAGAGAATTTACAAGTGAGAAACAATTTCTCTTCAACTTCTCAATGAAGAGTGTTGGTCAGTTCTGGAAAAATAAACAGAGAGTAACTGAAGACACTCAGATTTTAGACAGTTTACAAGGGAAAAAAATATATGCAGATGCTTTACACAAAAGAAAACCTCCAAAACATTGTTCTTTATTACCATTAATTTTTATGCACTACATCAGGTTGTATGATTCAAAAGTAAAATGGTTGATGCTTGTTATCCAATGTAGGGACATTTTATCCAAGGTAGGGACAATTACAGCTTTGTGAGGCAGCTTCTTAAGGTTTCCTCTCTTGTTTCACATCTCTGAGCACGTATGCAAAAGCTGAGACAAGAAACTCCCTTCCCAAAAGCAATGAGTGTAAGCTGAGAGCAGAAACATCCTTCCTCTCTGAATGCTGGCAGCTGAGTGATGCAGGTTGGCCCTTGCACAGCTGCCAAGTCAGATTTGTCCTGTATCAGCTTCTCACAAACAGCACCGAGCAACTGCAGTGGATTAAGGCACACGAGGGGCACCAGGATCTAGAGGAAAATGTTTGAGAGACTAAAGCAGCATTTTCAACTGGAGTTGTTTCTGTCATTTTCCTCTCTTTCACCAATAAAATATGTCTTAAACTGAGCATTGGTCCTTGCAACGCTTGCTAAATAATATCAGGAGTGACACATAACCTCCCCTCCCCCAAGTGGTTTATTCTCCACCAGTATTCAGAAACTCATCAGAAAAAATCCCTCCACTTCTTTTGTGCTATCAAAGCTTTCCTCAATTTATCAAAGTTATTAATAACCACTCTCCGGTGTAACTTCAAAATAAGTGACTTTTTAATATGATTATGCTTTCAAGGTCTAACAGTTGATTAAATACTTCTTGTACGTGCAAATGTGCTTATGTATTCACACATATAAATCCACCTGGATGTTATACAGAGATCATACACACATGTGCATATTTTTCTGTGCCTCACCATTTCCAGACACCTTTATAAAGCAAAAGCAAATGCTTCCTTCTTAGACACAGAAAATTAATGCAGCTAGGAGGGAAGAAAAGGAAAGATCCTAAAAGGCTTCAGTTATGGAGAAATTTTCCAAGTAAAAGATTTAAAAAGACTCAAGAATATAATGTTGAAGTAGATGTGTAATTATGCAAACCATCATATTTCTTTCTATGCTTTTGTTGCACAGTTAAATTAAATACATGAAGGGTGCAAACCCCCCCCCCCCAAAAAAAAAAAACAAACAGCAAACCAAGAATTATTTACATTGTATGAAGGCAGTTACACACTTCAGATTGCTAAAAACATTATCTTAATTATCCACATATTATTCTCAGAAGAAAATAATTAGCTTTTTCTTTATGAGAACTGTCAATGCCAAAAATACTTCATTCCAGAAAACTGGATTTGAAGAAAAAATATTCAAAGCAACTTATATTTAAGTCATGAATAGTTTGCTTTGAATTTTTTGTTTTTAAGCACCTGAAAATTAAGTTATCCAGAGATAGGAGGACCTTGCTCACAACATCTGTGAATCTCTGGAAAAAGAATGACCCCTTTGGTCCATTATTAGTGGTGAGACCTTATGCTTAGGACAGGACTTAATTTGGAGCAAGAAAACAGCAACCTATATCCTCAAACTGAGGAGTTATGCATTCATAACGAAAGTTATGAGGAGGTAAGAAAAAGTAGCTGCACCTCATCACAGACCTTGGTATTAAATATTGAAATGAACAGACAAAGGAAAGGCTTTTTAATCAGTACACCGGATGAAGGATGACCCTGGAAAACATGTCTTGGACAAGGGCAAATAATGCTAAAATTAGGAAATCACAATCTGATGATAGACATAAAAGTTTAAATGAGCTAAATCAATCTCTTCTTTGTGAATTCTTAATCTTTAAGTATATGAAATTTTGTGCTAAGGTGAGATCTGGCCATGGGAAGAACATGGGCATTTGTATGGCTCTTGCAAATTGGCTTAAGGTGTACTTTCTAATATGACTGCTCCTTGCGTTCAAAAGATGGTGGAAATATTCCTCTCCACTTCTCCATTTAGCTCTCCATTGAAAATGTTTCTTAACTCTTTTATTATCTAAGGTAGATAAGAAAAATCTCCTCCTGTATGTTTGTACAGCTTCTGGCCCCCCTGAATCCCAATTTCTGGAAGTAACTTCTGAGTATTACTACAATAAACATGGATGCAATAAGATACTTGGTCTTAAAGGGTTCAGAGACTAATAAACAAGAACAACAACAAAAATAAGCCTGAGGCTGTGAAGCTTTTGGCCTCCTCTACTAAGTGAGATCAAGCTCAGAGATCACCCATCCCTTGTATTAACGACAGTGCTTGTTTTTGAAACAAATACTGAGTGGAGAATTCAGGCATGAAATTCAAACCACTTATTTTCCAAGCTGCTCGTATGGAACGTGACCTTCTACAGGGTCAGATAAGGCAGGAGGAGTGTGAAAATATGAAAGGATCATGGTAATAACCAAAAAGCTCATCACAGTACAGGATCACAGCCCCAGAGCAGGGAAAGAGCTCAGGATTCAGTTTAACAGATGCGTTGTTATTAGCAGTGGGGCTGGTGTCTAGAAATTGTAAGGAATGACTGAAAACATATAAATGGAATGTAAAAAGTCTGTGAGCTGCCTCTTGAGAAAGCAGATTTAGATAGCAAATTAATAATCTGAGGTGTGTTCTATTCAGCAGTTCTCTGTGAGGAAGGCTCTCCTGGTTTCTGATTCCTTTTTACAGCCTGCTCATGTCACTTAAGACAGGAGTATCAAAAGTTGCCCATGATATGGAGTAGTTACATGATGCTGCATAAAGTCTGAGACACCTAAGGTCTTCCAGCTGTGGTGAGAACTCAAAACCAAGAAATGGCCTCCCAAAACTTTGGTTTTGACTTATCTTTTTGGGGCCTACCACATCTTCATTTCCACGACAGTTCTAAGGGTTAGCTGAACTTTCAAAGCATTATCCTAGTGATATGTATGCATGATAGTAATGAGAAATACATTTTCCCCAGATTTTAATTAAAAAAAAAAAAAAAGAAAGATGATAACATTGTTTGTGATACAAGGAAATTTGTGATCACTGGCAGGTAATACTTGATTTATTCATTCATGGGGAAAAATTACAACACAACATACACTGTATGAAATTAAGATAGGATCCTAAACAATGTTATCCTTTAATATTTCTAGCTTTCCTCTGTGTGTGTCATAGAAAAACATGTGTTATTTACCCAATGGACCAGAGCATTTTCTCTGAAAAAGATGAGCTTGTAATGGAAATGCTGACACAACCTCAACTATAACAGCATGAACAAAGACACTTTAATAACATCTTTATTGCTGTAACATCTTTTAAAAAATGAAACACCTGGGACTTGTGCTTAAAAAAAATAAAAACAAGAGCAGAATTGCAAGTTCTGCTCTCTTCACTTGATGGGAAATTACCACAAGTCAAAAGACTGAAATGTTAACTTACCCTACCAACATTTAAGATCATTCAAAGAAAAAAAAATATATTTATGCATGCATTTCCCTGGAAATATATTGCTGTATGAGTACCCTACCAACATTTAAGATCATTCAAAGAAAAAAAATATATTTAAGCATACATTTCCCTGGAAATATATTGCTGTATGAACTAACATTTAGAAATTTCTAATTTTTTAAGAGCTGCTATAACTTCGCAGATATAGAAGTCACTGTGACAACAGAAGAGTTTACTCTTCTTTACAATTTAACTTGGAAATTACAAAACAAGACTGATGAGGATTTTGTGACACACTAAGGATGATATTCAGGGACATATTGCTATATGAGATATATCTTGAGAATGTTGTGCTAACACTAAAGCTATGAGAAGTTAGTAATATCTTTATAAGGACCGTGTTGCACTGTGTGTGAAGTGTGTTTCTAGGAAATGGTTCAAGTACCACTTGGATCTCCTTCCTGGAAAATCTCAATTTTTGGGATTATTGAGGGAGAAGATGAAGAAAACAGACTCAGGTGCCAGAAGGTCAGAGGTACATTGTAGGATTGTATCTTGCGGTACTGATGTTCCTTAAGAGTTGCACTTCTGATCAAATTATCACCGCATTGTTTGAGAGGGACAAAATTGAACAAGTCATGTTAAATACTCTTTTACTCAGAAGTTCAACAAACATCCAAGCTCAAGCCCCCAGGCTATAACATAGATATTGTCAGGGCCCACCTAAGAAGTTCTCTGAGTCTTGGGCTTTATTTTGAATTTTATTATAACTTCCCTCTGATGCTGACATCATCTAAAAGATGAGGGATTGTACAAGGAGCAGACAAATTGTTGCAATTTTATAAAATTTCAGATTTATAAGCTCAGTGAAGAGTTCAGGAATGTTGGGGTTGTTCAGCCTGGAGAAGAGAAGGCTCTGGAGAAACTCTAGAGCTGGAGCAGACTTTGGTGCTAAGAGTTACAGAGGGACTTTTGACAAGGTCATTAGTGACAGGACAAGGGAGAATGGTTTTAAACTAAAAGGGAGAGAAGGTTTAGATCAGATATTAGGAAGAAATTCCTGACTGTGAGGGTGCTGAGGTCCTGGAACAGATTGGCCAGAGAAGCTCTGGGTGCCCCATCCCTGGAAGTGTTCAAGGCCAGGCTGGGTGTGGCTCTGAGCAACCTTGGATAGTGGAAAATGTCCCTGCCCACGACAGGAGGGTTGGAACTGGATGAGCTTTACAGTCCCTTCCAGCCAAACCCATCGTATAAGTCTGTGATTCTTCTGTATCTTGAAGCTTCTTATGAATCTGACAGCAAGTGAAGACACCTGGTGGACCTTAATTTGGAAGCTCCTGTTGCTATTAGGGGCTGCTTTCACCTCATCTAAATTTAGTTGTGCAATAGTCAGTGTTTAGTTCAAGATTCAGTCCTGTTCTGGCCAATGTTCTGGCCAATGGATGTCCTACAATAATGTTGAAGACAAGCAGAAAGCCAGTCTCTTGATACAACCTTTTGAGGGAATCTACACAAATTTTGTGAGATGCCTGTGTTTTATATGCTTTATATATGCTTTACATATATTTATATGCTTTATATGTTTTATATTTTGCCTTAAAAAACCTTTTTTTGCTCTTTACAACTGCAAAACCTAGTAAATTTTATAAATAACAGTTTCCTATAAATCACCTGATTGTTTAAAATTTGAATCCCCAGTGATCACACTATGTTCCTTATTAATGGTTTGAATAACACACTGAAAAAAAACAATATCAAGAGCCTAATATTTACATGTGTCTGGACTCATTCTTACCATTGATGCTGGTGAGATCTGAGTTCTGTACATATCATCTTATATCCTTCTTACTCCTCTAGGTGTAAAATGACAAAAATATAACTTCTCTAGGGCAGAAGATGTTCTGACATCATGGTCAAAGTTTACACAGTCCTCAGATAAGGTGCTGTAAGTTTAAAAAGCCAGACTGTATATTTAAATTTTTAAAGTTACTTTTAGTGTGGTATAAGGAAAGAGTGACAAAAATGTAATGACAGGTGTGTTATAGCTTTTATCATTACCAACAAAAGGTGCTACAAGAGCACAAGTATTGGATTCAATGCAGGGATCTTCCAGCAGACTCCATTTCAGTATATTGAATTCCATTTGAATGGTGTTCTATGCATTTAAAGTCAGGATTCAAACTTTATTGAAATGCAAAATTGCTGGGGCAAAACTTATTGCAGATGACTGGTTTGTTTTACTGCCATTTATTTGTCTTGGCTTTTGGGATGGTATCAGATTATTGTGAGTCTTCATTAAATTCTATCTAAGCAATTGAGTTTTTACACTCTGGGAGTAGTACAAAAGTACCCTTTATTGGACCATCTGTGCTCTCTCTGAAGCATTTGACTCAAAATATGATCCAAAAAATGCATATTTTTCTATTAAGTCATACCTGATTATAAATGGGAGATTAAAGAAAGGAGACAGCACCAACATGGGAACCACAAACACAGTGATTTATATTTCTTGAAGGGCTGCTGCTGTTAATTGTGCAGAACAGGACATATATTTATAGACTCCATACTAAAGCATTCAAGTCAATAAATTCTAAGAATTTCCAGTGTGCCTTAAGAAAGTCTTAATTTTGCTTTCCCCTCTGCAAAGCAGTCTCCTTGAACTTCATCTTTAAATAGCATGTGAAAAGAATTAATTTTTTCAATAGTAATCTGTATTTCCACTCTTATCTGCTTACCAATTATAGATCTTTGAGAGAGGTTTTAGAAAAAAGGAAAAAAAAAATCATCCAAACCATCAATTTTCTGATCTTTCTTTTTTGGGATAACTGTTTTAGCTAACTACAAGAAAGGTGATTGTATAATTCACTTAAAGTGGAAGAGTTCCAAGAGGACAAAATTAGTAAGAATTACTTGAACTGTCTCAATAGTCTGGTGATTTCATTGGTGGTGGAGGAGTTTTAAGTTCAAGTCCCAGGTCTACATCAAGTGCAGTTAATGTTGAAGCTGTACTGCATTGGAAAAAACGGGGGAAAAAATGCTCCATGAGTAGTAAATTATTTCCTGTGTAATATTTCTATTCAGCAAATGTATGTGTTATCCAGGTTAATTTAGAAGTCATCTAAAAAATTCATAAAATAGTTTGGACTTTTTATACTTTTTGCTGAAATACATATTTTGTACCAGCGTTTTCCTGTTCACTAAGAACAACAAGCAGAACTGAGAAACTTTCCCATACCAAAGTTTTTTCTCAGTAGAAGTTAAAGAATATAAAGTCACAATTTTCAATGAGTGCCCAGAATTTTGGAGTATAAAGATAATCCCTAGATCTATATATTTTTCAGTCTATATTTCTGATTAAATAAAACAGTAATTATGGAAAAGAGAAGTTCTGTGAAACAAAGAGGAAACAAAGTACTCTGAGTAAATTGGAGAGAAAATTATCAGGATGAGTGGTAGCCATGTCATGCAAGTTCCTACTTGTGTCCAAAAATTAAGTGAAGCACCATCAGCATCTTATTTCCCTTTATTTAGCAAAGACTATGGAAAACCTGGTAAAACCAGTCTCCAAGTATTCTGAATACTTATCCATTGATCTTCCAGTTACTGTGTATCATTGTGTATCTCCCACAGGTGAAAATTCCATCTAGTCTCATTCTCCTGTGATGTCTGTCATTAAAGACCATCTGCTCCTGTCCCGGCCCAGGAGGGAGCAGAAAGATCATAAATGCTTTGAATCCCTTCAGATCCTCAGTCACAGGTTTATCTCTTGGTCAGTGAAGTTGGGGTTGCCCCATCCCTGGGTGTGTCCGGTGTCAAGTTGGATGGAGCTTGGAGCATCCTGATCCAGTGGAAGGCGTGTCTGCCCGTGACAGATGTGTCAGAACTGGATGATGTTTAAGGTTCCTTCCAACCTAAACCATTTTTTGATACTATGGTTCACTTTATGGACAGCTAAGGAACTTTATAGACTGCCTGTGTATCTTGACTTTTTCCACAATAAGCACATATACATTTTTGTGATTCGTTGCTATGGAGAGGACAGTTCAGTGAAAAATAAATGCACTGTGACTGTATAAATCTTCTGGCAGAAAGTAAGATCTTCTGAGATACTTAGAAACAATTTAGTATATATTTTTCACAATACAGAACTTCTTTGCCTCAACACTACAATTACAGCAGCTGTTAGTGTCATGAACTGAAACGAAAGCACTTTAGTTAAGATTAGCTTTTAGTTTTCTTCCAAACATGAAATAGCTCAATTATAAAAATTTCCATTTTTTATTTTTTGATACTTCTATACCAAACCAAATAGCCTCTTCTCCTCCTTCATAAATTGTTCTAGGGGAACCATAGTTTCAAATATTTTATTAGCAATGAAAATACAAAACAAACGCAGCACCCATTTGGATGATTTAAAAGCACTTGGTCTAAAAAACAAGTTGCTGAATAAATAAATGGGTTCTTCAGACACAGTGTGCTTGTTAAAGCAGAAATCTTGGCAACAGCTGCGATTGCTGTTCAAAAAGTGTGAAGCTATCTTTAAATATACAGATAGCTTTATTTAAATCCCTGGGAATTTGCATGTGTTGAAGTTAAATTCTGCTTAAGTATTGTGCTGAATTGAGTCCACAAGTAGGAAACACAATTTTTAATTTAAAGTATCAGATAGATATAAAATTTGAGGTAGACACAAATCATTCAGTAGTCCTTGTTATTCCAGCCATTAAGGTAGAACAGCAAATAAAATTGCATTTACATGTTTGCTGAAACGAAGGGCTCCTTCTTGTTTATATCACAGGCAGTCAAACCTCTCACTGAAATGGAGATTGGACACAGAATGGGCATTGTAAATAACTTCCTTTTTGTTGTGATAAATGGAATCCATTTACAAGTCAAATGAAAAATGGGTAAGTGACCATGTATGTCCATGTAACATCTGTGTGCTCACTGGGAAATCAAGTGACCATGCTGCTATTGTTCAGCCTTTTCACTGTATGACATGTCAGTCACATTAAGTGTTTAAGATACTTCTAAACTCTAGGACTAGCTAACAAAATGTAGAAATGCTATTTCTTTGAGATGTCCAGCTCTGACATAAAGTTTAAAACACTCAGCCCTGATCTGTGTAAAAATGCCAAGGTTGTCTTGCGTTTTGAAGCTATGAGTCTCACCAGTTTTGCCAAACATTTTGTGAGAAGTAGCATCTTTTCTATCAAATCAAGAACTTCCTGTTTGGGGTTTTCTGAACTAGGGCTGCAGAGGGAATAGTCACAGTTTCAGGATTTCAGCATTGCAAGTCCATGAGGAATTTCATTTAGCAATGAAATATCATAGACAAAAAAGTTAACAAAGCATTTTGTAAGTTTTGAAAACAAGAGCAGATTCCTTTTTATATTTCATCATTTAAAAATACTCTTTTCCTAACCAATCCTTCACGAACTAGTTTAAAGACAGCTCTTGTCACTGTCCCATTCATATAGTGTACATTTGCTAATATGTTTTGGCAAATTTTAACTGCTTATACTTATCCTGAGAGCAAACTAGTGAGAATTTTAGATGCTCATATGTGGAGGAAAAAAAATTAGAATAAAAGAGTCCTGCTGTATTTACATGGGTAATTAACAACATCTACATTATTCATAGAGTAGGAGCTTCCCCTTTAAATATTTTCCTGCCCCTTGTTTTAACAACAGCCTGAAAAAGATCCCTGCAGGTTAAGAGAGTAAGAGGCAGGGATAGCAGTCTCCCTGCACTCCACTGAGGACAATGATTCCAGCTTTCAGACTGTTCTGCAGTACTAGAAATAATAGAGGAGACTCTCATACATACACATTGGAATATGTACAGTTGTCTCATTTATATGTTTTCATATACTTTAGAAATTGTAAAGCAAATGTTTCCTAGTTTTCTATTTATAGATAGGAGAAAACTTTTTGTTTATTTGAGTTCATATACTAATGAATCCAATGTCCAGTAAAAAGCGAATATTGTATCACACTTCATATCTTCTTTATGTGTCTAAAACTAGTGAGATTCTTTTTGTTCATATATTGATGATGACAGTATGATTTTTTCAGTTAAAGTAATAATGAAATCTTATAAAGGGTTTGGTAATAATGGAAAATTTTCACAGTGATTGGTCTAATAAACCTATGCCAACAGCTCCCTCTATGTACCATATGAAGGATGCTAGCAAACACATAGCATGTAATATGTATTTCTCTTCCAGAGAAAGATATTATGAAGGAAAAAGAATAATTTCTGCATCATTTAATTTTGTCTATAGTGAAGATTAAAAAAGTTTCAATAAAAAACATTACTTGGTGTTACCTGCATAATTATAGTGATGCGTTTTCCTGTTAAAAATTTCCTTGATAATTTACTGTATAACTCTGGCTAATTCATTCAATTTGCTTCCTAATCCCATTTGACATGCATAGATTATTGTAATGCAGATAGTTCTTTGAGTACACAAAATGGAACAATGCAATAAAAGGACAGTAACTAATGTTATCTGTATAAAGCTGGGAAAGGGAAGATGAGGGAGCATGGAGGATTATCTCTAATGAGAGCTGTACATCTGCTTGAAAAAGAGTGATACACTATTAAAAGAAGAGCAGCACTGTTAACAGGAGACAGCACTAGAGGAGAAATCAAGAGGGTTTTATCCTCCTTCAACCTGTTGCTTGTTTTCTGTGTGGCAGTAGACAGGTGCCTTCCTCTCCCTGTCTTACCTCCCCTTCCTCCCTTTCCTGTTTAACTCCTGAAGTGCCAGAGTGGCTGAAATGTGTCTGTTACTATGGGCTGGGCTTGTTAAATATAATTTAACTGATTACTGTGTGTCCGGTCAACTGAGATAATCTGTGTACCGGCCTGTAAAAATAATGAAAAATAAGGTTTTTTTTCATCTATTTCACAGCAGGTTATAACAGGTGACATTAACTTGCATTTTTCCATAGGCTGAAGGCTGCTTACAGTCCCTGGTGCTCGGATGACACACAGGCAAGTTGTTAAACTGCAGCCATTTGACTGTGACCCTAGCCATGGGTGCTGCCTGCACAAATTTGTCTTGATAGATGCTTTTTGCCACCAGCTTCCTAAAACTAACAGCAGAATTAGCAAGTCCTCTTAGACCTGAATTCAGATCGATTCCACTAAGTACTTTTTACTTAATTAACAGAAAGTGATCTGCTTGCGAATCAGGGAGAAAAATAAATTAAACTGAAAAACAACTAACACCTTTTTTTCTTCTCTCTTCTCCTTTTTTTTTTTTTAAAGGTCTGTAGGGACTATTAGGGGTTATTGGGACTGGGCATGTCTGCTTGCCAAAGAATTTATCAAGTACATTAAGGAGTAAGAACAGAACATAATCACCATGTGCAAGTTTATCTGGCAGAGTGGGTCAGAAGTGCACACCACTGTTGTGCTGTTGGAGTATAAAATGAAGCTTTATTTTATGTGGAGTTGAGGGAACAGAAGGGAAAGCAAGGCAAGGCAAGGCAAAGTCTTGAAGGGCTAAGTACACTCTGCATGCTCTGTAGTTCTGAAATGATGTTTTAGAAATTACACATGGGATTTGACCACCAAACTGTGTATGTGACTGTGTTCATATACGAGCCCAGGAAGATTTTCAGTACATGTACTTGCACAGTTGGACAAGGGATGAGCCAAAGCTCAGGGATCCCTTCTGAAGTACTGTTCCCACCTTTCCACTTTTCTTCTCAGTGTATAGGCCCTTCCTGTGTGGTTTTACCGTACTGGGATTCACAAACTAAGCAACTTCAGAGATGTCCCTTTAGACAATTCCCTCTTCTCCTCCCTAAAGTTTGCAGGATACAAACCTGCTACTCTCATCTGTAATTATGTCTCTTAATTTACTGACTCCTAGACACTACTGTGGAAAATATCCTTTCTTTTTCCTTCCTAATACTACATCAAGATATCCATGTACCTTAGAAAATTTTCAGCGCAGCTGAAGAGTCAAACAGGATGAAAAGCATTCCAGTCCCAGTAAGTGAGGAACTCATGGTCCAGACCACCCCAGCACCTTGCAGTCAGCTGTCCCTTCTGAGAGAGATGAGACTATGGCAGTTTTCACGGCAGCCAAACTCCTCCATCCCAGCCATCCTGCCAACACCTCTCATTTGGCTCTTTTTTCATCCCTTGCTGTCTCCTGTTCTCTTCAAACCAGTGCCCCTGTGTCACACACTCCTCCAAATGCCATCTGTGTGGTTTCTTTCAGACCACTAATGCAAAGCCCTTGGATAGCCCCCTATTTACTTGCTTCAGAGCTGCACTCAGAGGTCCCACTGCCTGAAACACTGCAATCAAGCTGACAACACAACCAATCAAGGTCTGACCTGCAGCCGTTTCCAAGGAAACTCAAGCCACTGCCACAGAAACAGATTGTACACAGTGGAAGGAAACATGTATTTTGGGTGAAGGGGAAAAAAATAAAAAGAGCCATTTCAGGTTTTTTTTTCCCCCAGTACTTCTGAGTTATTACAAAACACTTCTAAAATAATAGTAATGAAAAATGCTCTTGTTAAGAAAGATTGAGTGATGATGGCCATGTAAGTACTTAAAGGCAGGCAAAGAGCCTCCAAGAAAGACCATGAGCTAGAGCTGACTGAGTGGTTGCTCCTGATTTGTTTCTGAGTCACTTTATAAGCCTTGCAAAGCCTTTGCAGAAGATTTTCAAGTCGTTAAGTCCATAGTTCCAATGAACAACAAGTCCAGATCAAAACAGGATGAGTACCTGAAGAAGAAAACTTTGAAGAAAACAACAAGGTTGTCATGGCCATGCTGGAAACCCAGAGAAAATAACCTAACAGGCAAGGCCAACTCTCCTTGAGGAAACACCACCACCACATTTTACACTGATGAGTCTGCTTAGTGGGTCTGTTTATCAGTTGGGAAGCTATTATTTTTCCTTAGTGGAACAGTTTACTATCTATTGTGCTTTAAAATTTACTTGTGAATAATGTAAATTCAATTTCGTTTCTGAATCAATCAGTGTCCAGCTGTTTGAACACTGTTTTACACTGATGAGTCTGCTTAGTGGGTCTGTTTATCAGTTGGGAAAGCTATTATTTTTCCTTAGTGGTACAATTTACTATCTATTGTGATTTAAAATTTACTTGTAAATCATGTAAATTCAATTTTGTTTCTGAATCAATGTCCAGCTGTTTGAACACAAGGTGCATAAAGGAATAATCATATTCTTTGTAAGGATGGTTGATGGGTATACTGAAAGTCTGTCCAACCTGTCCTTGAAAACCTCCAGTGATGGGGCTCTGTGCCCAGAGCCACTGCTTCTCTGGGCAACCTGTGTCAGGACCTCACTACCCTCACAGTAAAGAATTTCTTCCTAATATCTAATCTAAACCTACTCTCACTCAGTTTAAAGCTATTGTCCCTTGTCCTGTCGCCACACACCCTTGTAAAAAATCCCTCTCCTGATTTCTTGTAGGCTCCCTTCAAATACTGAAAGGTTCCAAAAAGGTTACCCCAGAGTCTTCTCCTGGCAGAACAATCTCAATTTTCTAAGCCTTTTTCTGGTTATAGACTCTTATTTCCAGGATGTGATTAGTTGCATCTCAGAGTAGACCAAATGGACCAAATGGACCATGTTCTAAAGACAGGTCTCGATTTCCTCTGGTTCTGGAGGGAGCCCAGAGTACCTCACTCAGGGTTGGATGTCTAACTCCAATTCTCTACGTTTAGCTAGATAATTCTCCTCATTGACTGGGAGAGTGGAGCTTGGAAGAGGGTTGCCAACATCAAGAAGTAAGTACATAAATTTCTTTGAGATCCTTTGGGCAATTTGAGAGAAGAACTTTAGGAAAAAGTTGAGAAGGTTTTGTTGGGGAAATGAAAGTCTCCTTTTGCACTGTTCTACTCTATAAAGCACTATCATGGACGATGCAGAAAACTGAGTTTTTTTGGACTTTTGGTGGTGACTATGAGGAAGGGGAAATGAAAGTCTCCTTTTGCACTGTTCTACTCTATAAAGCACTATCATGGACGATGCAGAAAACTGAGGGGTTTTTTTTGACTTTTGGTGGTGACTATGTGGAAGAAATCTCAGTAGGACAGAAAACGGAGCTAAAGACTTCCTTTTGTGGTTTTACACTGACTCTCTGACTCTGACAAATACAGCTGGACATGCATGGCTGACTCATGGAATCTGACCCAAACATATGTGCAAGAAGTATATCATAATGAAATAAATATTAATTAAAGCTCAGCCTCATTATATGCATGGTTTGTGACCCTGGGCAACTGTCTATGATCTGCACCCAGAAAAAAAACCCAAATACCAAAAGAAACAAATATGAAGAGAAAAAGTTGTATATTGGAGGGAAAACTGACTACAGCAAGCAATATTCAGACCAGTCAGTATTTGAACATCATGCTGCTTCTGAAATGTGGATTTTTTTTTTCCAAGTAAGGAGTACTTTTCTTCCTATCATAAGTGCCCATTGCTCTTCCTTAAGTTCAGTTCTCTTCCAGGCACTTTCTGCTTTCACAGTTCTGTTCTATCCTGTATTGTGTCTGTAGTGCAATATGTGACAATTAATAAGAACTGTGAATCAAAGCTTCCAGCTATAATGAGACAGAAGATAGATTAATTAACAGAAAAAGAGCTTTTGGGCAGGGAGAGTTAAAGGAATCTCAGTCAGACTGCTCACATTCTAATGGTAATAAGAAGATAGTTTTAACAAGAATAGTCTTGAGTTTCTCATAGGGCTCTTTCTAAACCTCTGAATGTGACAGTTACCTTTTACAGTGCCCATAAGATACATCAAATAGATATAGGGAAATAAGATCAATCTTCAGTTTTTAGCCACACAGTTTTATTTTTCTTCCTGTTGTCAACAGTACACCATCATACATGGCTTTGTCTCAAATGGAAGGCTTTATGTTTTGGATCTCTTACAATGAAAACTCATTATTCTGCTTATGAACAGTGTGAAATGACTTAGAATGCAGTCTCTCTATGTCCATAATTTGAAGTCAAGCATGTTGTTCAGGCAGAACTGAAGGCAATGTATTTGTGGTCCCTAGTGGCTGAGGAATAAGGGAGGAATTCAACTGCATTGCAATTAGTGTAATCAAAAAATTATGGATTTGGTTTTGAATCAAGATGCAGACAGAAGTAGCTTTTTACAGACTACAAATAGTTAGTTCAAATTTGAGTTATGAGAAATTTTCTAGGAGCCATTTAAGCATTGCTCTTTATGTACTTCTCAGCAGAGTTTTCTCACTTTGCACAAATAATTTTTGGCAATTTAAAATGGCCATTGCCTTTTCACCATTTTACAGTTCTAGCAATGTCTCACTGCTCTGAATTTCCAGTGGTTCCTGTCATGCCCTCTTAAGGAGCGGTTTATTTTAGATAGTTGTATTAGTATGTGTCTGAAAGGGAAGAGAGACCTAGAACTCATTTTTTTGTTCCAACAAAGATGAGAGATGTGATTTGATTTCCTCTTTCTTTCAAGATTTCTCACAGTAACATTTATAAATTATTAAAAACAGTGATGTTGCCATGTACAATATGATTTAGGTGGATGCACTTATCACCCAAACTTTGTAGAGTTCAAAACTAACCAGATGTCTTAGACCTGGTTATTTTCAAGGTTTCTGGGGTATAGAGCTGCTGTCACTGTATCTGAATTTGGATTTGAAGACTGGACCATCTAATCCATCAGCTCTTCGACAGCATCACAACAGACAGGAAGATAGCAAATATAGGCTAATAGGGGTGGGGGATTGATCATTACTGATTGTAAGAACCATTAGTGATTGTAACTGCTTCATTTTTTACATGCAGACAGGAAAAAATACCTAGAGATCTGGCTTCCACTCGTGCCATTAGTGATTGTAACTGCTTCATTTTTTACATGCAGACAGGAAAAAACCCCAGAGATCTGGCTTCCACTCATGTTTGTGTGTGTGTGTGTGCACGTGTGTGTGTGTGTGTGTGAAAGCACTACGTGCCTCTGCCTAGGAAAAAATGCAAAAAGTGAAGAGCCAAAGAAGACACAAAAGCCAGCAGGTCTGATTAAGATATTTACCTTGTTTTTTTTTTTGTGTGTGTGTGTGTGTGTGTGTGTGTGTGTGTGTGAAAGCACTGAGTGCCTCTGCCTAGGAAAAAATGCAAGAAGTGAAGAGCCAAAGAAGACACAAAAGCCAGCAGGTCTGATTAAGATATTTACCTTGAAGAAAAGTCCTGTATTTTTGTCATGCCTTTGATAAACAATCTGTAGAGCCATTGGATAAAAATGGAAAGAGCACAGAAGCAGGCTGTTCAAACCATGACTCCCCACTTCTACATGACCACAGCTCAAAGTTTTGCTTCTCCATTCCCTACCACATCTTGGTTTCCTTTCCTTGATGACTGTAGATTTAGGAGCAACAAGGAGTCTAATCTTAGGAGGAATGAGATCTCAGCTCATTCATTCTTCTGGTGTTCCATCAAATGCAGGAGTGGTTGGGGATTATGAGCTCCTACCTCTTCTGGGGACAGTGAAGTACCCAGGACATGCATTAACACACAAAAGATAGGCAGAACTGTGTCTTTCTTCTCCAGTTGTGTCATAAGAAGCACCTATATCGGATTGAATTCCAGGTTCATGGGGAATCTCCTCTGGTGATCTGGCTGAGATGCTCTGCTTCACAGAGCTGAAGTTCAGATGTAACATGCAGATGTGATACTAACTTGTTCTACATAGCTCCTTATTTGATATCTTCTGTCTAAGGTATGTGGCTCTTGCCCAGCACTAAACAGGGCACTCAGGTGTGTAATTTTGGTATTGGATTCTGTTTTTCAACCTGTACACCTTAAAGTTAGTCAGTACGGTTCACATATTTTGTTGGACCTGCCCTTCATTTGACAGGTGTTGTGAATTATAAACCAGTGATAATTAACATTTCCCAAACCTGCAGAAAACTATGAGGATAGTTACATTAAAGAATGAGAACTGCTCAAAGTCTGAGGTGACAAATAGAGCAGCATGGAAAGTAATTTTTTTTTCTGCCTTGTTAAAATTCTATAGAATACAACAGTGTATCTGCTCTGTGCTGAAATGAGAGACATCTGTCCCACACTGATCAGGTCAGGTCACTCACTAGGCTTCAGCTATACTGTCACCTCCATAATTTGAGCCAGTCAGAGACAGATCTTGCACTTTTTATCTGAGTGCCTTAGTTGTGTTTGAGATTGAGTCTCTTTTCAGTTTACCATAGGTCTCTGTTATATTTTCTACCTAAAGTGTTTCTTTGAGCACCACTGGACAAAGTTGGGTTGTGCACAGTAGACCTTTAATGAACAGCCACTTAACTTACCAATTAATCTTAACAATTAACTCTGGGAATTGTAGCCTGTCTGAAGATTTTTGCATTCATAAAGATATTTTCTCTTTGAGAATTTTTTTTTTTCACAGGTAGAGAGTATTTTCTAGAATTTCTTTTATTTTTAAACCAGAAAAATCTTTCTCAAAGCTACCACTAGGTCTAGCAAGATAGATATTTCCCAAAGCAGATGACAAAACATGTCTTTAATTTCAGCTTTCTTCTTACCTCTGTCTTGGAGAAAGAAATTAACTGGATGTACAAAAACACAGTTAAGAATTCCTGATCTTTGTTGAAATCCAGCCTCCGAGTATGTTTAGGAAGATAAACAGGAACAGATTGCATCAAATTTACAGAAAAGAGAAGTAACAACACTCATTATGCCACCAACTCATTTCACTCTGACACCAGGGGTCTACCCACTGGACACATTATATTTTCTTAAAACACATTGATTGAATGCAATGTGAGGTTTTGTTTGCTGGAATTCATTGCTTAGAATTGTTCCCAGGCTATTTGCTATTATTATGCCCTTACAATTTCTTTGGCTGTTTTGCTGTTTCTCTAGTTGATAACCCTGTTATTCCCCCATGCTTAATCCTCCCCTGGACTCTGCTGCTTGATTGTATGGGGGTGTTATCACCACTGATTGACTGCCCATGTCTTTTAGTCCCTTTCTGTTTGTGTGGGCAGGGGGTTGAAGCACTGAAAAGAGGGATTAGATGCAGGTTTACAGCCCGTAACTCTGCACTTAGGTGACTGATGTCATGGTAATTAGACTTTTCAAGTTCCTTGTAATGCCATGGCATGGTTATCATTGCAATTTAAAATCCAAATGAGTTCCCTGCATCCTGTAGTTATTTCCAACATATTTTTATCTTGCTTCTCTCCTCAGTGAGTTAAAAATCTCTTCTACTCCTTTAAAGAATTTGTGCTGGTCTCTGCCTACACCTGATTGTGTCTCAGTTGTCACAAAATTCCTCTCCTGGTTTGCATAATCATAGGTTTATTCCTTTTTTCCCTCTTTTTCATCATAAATTCTTATGTGTGGTGTCTGACCTGCCTGAAGGAAAATCACCACATTACCTGCAAATGGGCTCGGCTGCTTTTGACACCAGGCAACTCTCAGATTGATTTTCAGCAATAGTTATTCACACACAAACCTTAACAGCCTGGCACCTGTGTATCTATCGACCCCTTTTGGTAGCCCTTGTTTCTGGCCATACCCCTGGGTCAAAGAACAAACGTCTGCTGTCGATTCCATCCGTTTGCCAGCATCTCTGGGGAATAAAGAGGGAGCACAGCTACAGAATCAAAGGTTAGGAAAATTCATTAAACAAAAATAATGAATCCCTCAGTACCGAGGAACCAGTTCAGCAAAGATATTTAATTACTTGCTGGTCTTTACTCATATCCTCTTAGTGAGGTACGTGTTGTTTATGAACTTGTGGTAGATTGGAATCAAATAGAGTTTGAATTCAGCATTTAAGATTAAAAAGGAAATGGAAAAGAAAAAGAAAGAAAAAGAATGCTTTCCAGATTAAATTTCTGAAACTATTGTGGCAATCTTTATGTAAAAAGGTTTCAACTATTTTTGTCATAACCATCTGATAATTTTGGTTTTCTTTTATGAAGGGACAATTCCTGTTGATATCTAGCAGTGAGTTATGAATGCTCCTTTATCAGCTGGAATAGGATATCTGTGCACATAAATTTGCCCAAGTGCACACAGTACTGAGTCCATCCTTCTGTCTACTCTTAATCATTTTAAAGACAATTGTATTTTCATCTTGAGTTAGCCTAGGAGGAACTTCCAAGGTTTGCAGCTCTGTTTATTTCTTTATCTCTGCTAAATAATGCCTGTGTGAAGTCCTGGAAAGATGAGCAAAATGCAGCAATACTCAAAAAATTTCCTTGAGAGGCTTCTGCCCCCCTGTCACCTTCTTTTATGTATTTAGGAATTTCCTAAATGGGAATTTGTATCTTTGTCAATGCACAGTTCCTTGTAATCTTTGTCACAGATTCTTGGAATTACAGAATGGTTTGGGGTTGGAAGAGAACTTAAATATAATTCATTTCCAATGCCCTGCCATGGGCAGGGACTCCTTCCACTAGACCAGGCTGCTCCAAGCCAAATCCAGCTTGGCCTTGAACATTTCCAGGGGTGGGATATATGACACACAGAAAAAGAACAAACAGAATGAGAAGAATCATTTAGTCAAACCTGGCTTTCTGATGAGTGTGGTGTGCATCTCTTTCATGAAATGTCTCAGCATTTTTAATCAAGGCTAAAACATCTAATCTTTTTCTGCTGATTGTCCTCATCTGAATGCCCCATGCACTGTTGGTTGACTACCTCAGGAAAGGGCAGGTGGAGATGAAGGGCATAAGAGTCATAACACATAATTTAAATGTCTTAACATTTATTTAAAGGTATTAAGATCTGAGAGATACTTGTGATCAGCTAGACTGGGGTTAAGTTTTTGGGTTTTGTTTTTTTCCCCTGTAGAATGAAATTTTCCTTATTAGCTTTTAGTCAGACAGAGAGTGAGTTATGACATAACTTATCCACCAATATCTTTTCAATAGCACTGTGGGGGTTCAGTGGTTTATTGGACTGTAGGTCCATTGGGATCCAGGAAATAGAGGATTTATTTCTGTCACTTACTAATTGCAAATTATCTCTATTTCTGTTCAGTTTCTTTTTATTGTCTTCCTGCAAAATGGAGAAAAAGATGTGGCTTGCTTTGTAAGGAGTCTTCAGGATTCCTGGCATCCTGATATTTTTGAGCATCTAAGATTTTAAAGACCCTAGTTACTTTGTTGAAATAAGACCCTTCAAAATTAATCATACTTGAGAAATCTGAGTTCATTCTCTACTTGGCTTATTATTTCTGTGTTTTGCACAGTCCTGTGCTACTTATGTCAGCATGAGAAAGCTCCCATGAAGCAACTTTATTAATACATCTAAGAAATAAGGCACTGTTGTTCTCACATTTGATAGCATAAATCTCTTCAACTTCTCCAAAAACATCTGTGTCTGCTCCAGTAGATGATTCGGACATTGTTGTACATCCTGTGATTGTTATTATGGAACATTTCCAGCTGATCCCTGTTTGGAATATAATATAAATACAGACAGCAGAGTTAGCACACTTCCCTCAGCACCAATCTTTTGAGATTCTTAGAAGATAACTTCTTCATAACTTGCTTTTGACCCAAGGATTTTGTTTGATAATGAAATAAAAAGGTTGATCCTCCTGATAATACCATGAATTTCCTGGAAAAAAAAACAAACCAAACAAACAACAAAACAACAATCCTTTTCTCTTTTTCTCTTTTTCCTTCCATTTAAGTCTGGAAGAGGTTGTCTGACATCCATTACCTGACACTGGACAGATTTATAGGATGTTAATGCCCTTTACATTACTTTTCAGCTTGTCAGAGCTTAAACTCTGAGCCAAGTTCTCTTAAAAGGAGACCAAAAAGAAACAAAAGTAATGATGAAAATAAATATTATGGACAGCCTCTTGAGATAATCTGTTCTTCCTTTATTTTTTCTATATTTCAGTTTTTCACCAATAAAACACAAAGGATAAGAAATATATCTGAGAGTCATGGAGCTTAGGGGACTCCAGTGAGTAATATCTGCAAAATGAAGATGTTTCAGAGGTGCATTCTTGCCACAAAAGCACGGGGTAGCCTCTGCCTATCCCAGTGCCTGCTATTGCAATACTTGATGGTTGGAATCATCCTTTGAAGGTTGTTTTCTGACCTGTATGAAATGAATTTAGTGCCTACCAGCAATTACTGTGCTGACTGCTCTCTCCTTTATATAAAGCCATATTGGCAGTGTTTTGGATCACCTCTGATGCCTCAGAGACAATATGTGCACGATGAACTCTCTTACAGCTCCACTGCCAGTTTCTTTCCAGCCATACCACAGCAGAGTGATGAGAAGCCAGAAGTAAACTTGCATTGCTCTTCCCTACTGCCTGTTTGCTCTTGGGATGTCAAAACATTGGATACATAGGAGTTTTATCTATTCTATCAAATTTTAATGCTGTCTGGCACCAAGACCACCCTCTATGCTATGACTCACATTCACACTCTTAAACCCTTTTCCTTCAAATATGGCACAGTTGCTTTCCAGTTGTTTATTGGAAATAGTCCCTGCTCTGTGCTAGATCTCAGCCTGTGTTTGGGAAATTCTTGGAGGATATTTGCTTCCCCTCTTGGAAACATTGCCAGAGATTGCTTTAACAGTCTAGTAGCTTGAGGAACATTTTCTGGTATAATCTCATTTAGTAGTGTTGATGGTGCCAGTCTGCAAGCAAAATCCTTTTCTGAGCACATCATTGGATAATAATGCACAAAGATGTCTCAAGATGGTCCATAAAATGATTATAATACTTGTACTATCCTGTTTGTGTAACACATGAAATTTTAGGGGCCACTATTGAAAATGTTGGCCTCAATTTTGAACTAAAAAGTAGGGTTAGAGGAGAAAATTACTGTATTGGTTTTGGTTGGGGTTGTTGTCATTTTCTTCACAGCAGCTGGTTCAGGGGCTGTGTTTTGAATTTGTGCTGAAAACTGTGTTGATAACACAGGGATGTTTTTGTTTATTGCTGGGCAGTGTTCACACAGTACAGGTCATTTCTGCTCCTCAACCCACCCCACTAGTGGAGAGGCTGGGGATGCACGAGGAGCTGGGAGGGGGCACAGCCAGGACAGCAGATCCCAGTTGACCCCAGGGATATTCCATAGCTTGTGGAACCATGTTCAGCAATAGCAGCTAGGGGAAGAAGAGGGGAGTGAGGGACATTCACAGTGATGGTGTTTGTCCCTAGCCCACTGTCATCCATGATGAAACCCTGCTTTCCTGCCTGACCATGGAAATCAGTGAATTAATTCCATTTTTTGTTTATCTGTGCAGCTTTTGCTTTTCTTTTTAAACTGTTTTTCTCTCAACCCACAAGTTTGCTCACTCCAAGCCTGCTGAGTCTCTCCCCCATCCAGCAGGGAGGGAGTGAGCAGCTGTTTGGGGCTGAGCTCCTGCCACAGCTAATCCATGACACTGATTGACTGATGTATCAGGTCTGGGATTTCTGACATGCCCTACTAAGGCTTCTTGACCATGTCAAGATGTGAATAAGACAGAATTACACTGGATAGAATATCATGAAGAAATGTTCTGACGGGATTAAAGCCCCCTTGTTTTGTAAGACATTAGCCAATTTTGCTGAATGGTGGTAGAGAAGAATCTTCTGCAATGGGGCAATTGTGCCCCAAACACTTCCTTGTTAGAATAAAGTCTCTTTATATTTGCACTTGTCAATGTCACATCTATTTTCAACAGCAACAGACAGGAGACTGTTTTTTCTCTACAGGATAAGTGATCCTTTTGGGTGACATCTGAGGAGTGACAAAAGCATACTTCAGGTGAAAATATAGGGCCTTTTTGACTCTGTCTCTATTTCCCTAAATTTCCCCAGTCCTAATGTGAAATAAAAACATGTCCTGGAGTGACTCTACTAAGAGCAAACTCTTTCCAGACTGGCAGGAAAAAATCCACCTAATCAGGGAAAAGTACCAGATCAAACAATTAAAATTTAAAAAGCGAGCCATTTTCCTGTCTTAGAGATCCAAATTACCTAATGAAATGACTGTGATCAGTAGTTAAAAGAGAAACAAAACAAGAAATGGCCAAATTAAATGGGGGAGAAAAAAAAGGTTAAAAAAAAATCATTTATGAAGCAGACAGATAATTTCAAACAGCTTTCATACCAGGAATAGGGCACCATTACAATGAGAAAACCTTTAATTATGTTGTAAAGGTCTGATATTCCACTGAAATGTCATTTCAAAATAAACTTCTAACAGTTAATTATCAGTGATATTTAACTTGTGGGAAAATTAAATATCACCACATACTCCTGTGATCATTTTATTGCTTTTGTAGACATTTTAATATTTTAATGGTTTCTAAGTAACAATGAAAAAGGCATGCCACCAAGTATGTTTTCTTGGCTTTCTGTAGATAATCATATAACCTTTTCTTTGTCTTCTTCATACAAAACAGACCTCTGAGTCAACAAGGGACAGGACTGAAAGGAAAAGCTTTGGGAATAAATATGGGACTAAACATTGCTCTGATTCTCTTAGCCAGCACGATTCCTGGGAAAGAAGTTTTATTAACTGCAGTAACTGGAAATACAATGCTGAATGAACAAATATTGAAGCCCTATTAGCATTCAGCTAGAAAATCAGATGAATGTGCAGTGTTCCAGTTAGTGACCTGTGTATTATCCAAAGCTCATAAAACGAACCAAGCGGTCGGACCCAAGGATGCAGCGACCCTGATCAGGCACAGACTGGAAGGCTGGAACAGGAAACCTCCTGTGCTCCTGTATAAATCAATACTCTACAAGCTAAAGGACTGAGATTGTCAGGAAAAGGTATGAATTTTAAGGCCAGACGTGACTATTATGTGAATGACTATTCAATCAGAGGTTTTGATTGAATTGGCTCTAGAAATGGATGGGTCCAACTCGCCTCAACTGGCTGGCTGTTATTAATCCTTCTCCTGGGTGAGCCAATGCAGCATGAATCATTAAAGGGGCTTGGCTCAAGATGGTTGGTTTGTCCCTCACTGCAACAGTTATTTGCCAGCTTTTAGCTGTTGCCTCCAGTTTCAAATATTGTGCCACCAGGAGCTCCAAAATAAATACTATTATCTTAAAATATTTCAATCATCCTCAGATGAACATTATAAACAAGAGTAGGAAAAGGATAGAAGAGCAATTGTGAGGTGCTTATAGGCCTTACTATTGTGTTGAGCATTAGCTGAGATGCTTATTCAAATTCTGATCTCCAGGGGCTTCATGTAAAGTTAACTGGAAGGCAATTTTTGACAAAGTCAAAAATATCTTGCATGGACTCACAAAATGAATAATGTCACCGTGATATTTTCTGAAAAATCCTATTCGCCAGGATTTCTTCTCCTGGGAAGCTGAGAAGCCTCAGACAGGAATGAAAACAATAATTATCTGATTGCTTCTCCCTGTTTTGCTGCTTTGGAATGTGGTCTGGAGTTTGTTTGCCAACTGGTCATTGTTTGATTGGTTTCATGTGAATTGTTTTAACTTAATGACCAATCACAGTCCAGCTGTGTCAGGACGCTGGAAGCAGTCATGAGTTTTCATTATCATTCTTGTTAAACCTTCTGTCTGAATCCTTTCTCTGTGCTTTAGTATAGTTTTTGTATAGCATTCTTTAATATTATGTAATATCATAAAATAATAAATTAACCTTTAAGATCATGGAGTCAAATTAATTCGTCTATCACCTTGCCCTAGGGACCCTTGCAAACTCAAGAAATGGTGACCCCAGTGTGGCACTGATCACCCCTTTGTGGAGTCGCACCACAGAATAACTTTACTTGTTCCTATCAACCTATCTTCAGAGGTACTGTGAGACTGAATCTTTCCATGACAGTGGGAAATCCATATAATATTTCTTCAGAGTGTGAAGAAAGCAAAAAATCCTCTAAGCTAGAACCTGCAGTACCATTGTTGACTCTTTTAATGTGAATAGACTTCTGCATTTTTCGTCAGGTTGCATGATCTCCTAAGGTCATATTGCTTAAATGCTCAAATGTGCCCCAGGTTCTCTCCTTAGTTCCTATTTTATAAAATGACAAACACCCCCCAGCAGCACTCTTACAATACAGGTAGCAAAAAACCCATTGATGCTGTTAGACACAAAGTTGACTTCTAAGCAGGAAGATTAGCCAGTCCCTTGGAAATTATACTATGAGTAGAATAACAGAATCATATAATGGCTTGGCTTGTAAGAGACCTTAAAAATCATCCAGCTCCAACCCTCCTACCATGGTGGATTGGTACATCCTCACCCATAAAATAAAGTTTTTCAGAATACAAAATAAAAAGGTGCTATAGGAAGTGTTGTATTTGCCTTGGAGCTTCCTGGTAGTAAACCTTTTATGTTCCCCTTGTTCTAAATTCTGTTCAAAATCTCCTCCCATCAAAGCAGTTGGAGGTCTGTCAGGTAATTCCACTTGTATGCAGGTGGCACCACAGATAGCGTCACTGGCATTTGAGATTCCTGCTATTAAAATGAGGAGCTAACTCTGAAGAGGGAGGCAAAAGAATTTGCTAGAGCACTTTTTCTTTGGTAAAGAGCTCATGATAGTGTCCAGAGGTCTGTTAGAATAATCATAGCATTTTGTCCTTCTTTTTCTGAAATGCAGATCTGCTTTCAGTGAGAGATTAAGAGACTGGCAGCCTTGGGAGTTTGCTGGTTTGGACAGTTTCCAGCCCCAATACCATCTCCCATCTCTACCCAGGAGCAGCCATAACATCTCTTTTCCTCCAAAAATCTTTTTTGTCCTTAGTTCTAAATGCCAGGTCTTAGCACTAAGCCAGATATTGAGGGAGGTGTGAACTGGAGTCAATTGATCTGTGTGGATTTATCTCTGCTAAAGATTTTTTTTACCGTTATTTGTCAAATAGAGTCTCAGCACTTTGTGGGGCAGAAGTGAAGCACAAACAATCTAGAGTGGAGGTGAAGATGGGATTACTATCTAAACCATCTCATCCTTGACACTGGACTATGCTATTACTTCATCAGAAAATTTCACTTTACATCCACCTTTACAAAGATATGTTAAACTATGCAAACTAATGGCTGTAGAGAATTGTACATTAATTTTTGCAACCTTTTTATTTACCTCTTTTACCTCCGCAAAAGATTGTAGTCTCCTATCCCTCCATTTGTTACAAATTCACATCTCATGTATTTAATTCTTTGGGTTCCCAGAAAAATTCTGTTTCAAATAATGAGCAGCAGAATTAGATATGAAAGGCAAGGGAGAACCAAGCACTTGCTAATGAATGGAGATGGTTTGGAGTGTTTTGAACTACCTTGTTCCATCAAGGTCAACCAGATTAAATTTCCAGAGAATGTGGACTTCTGAACAAAATCAACAATTGCTTTCAACCCATTTTGAAACTCTTTCAACCCAAGCCTTAAAACCCACAGAGATATGTTTCTTGTCAACTTTGTGTTTTGAAAGGCATTAAACAAAGCTTAAACTAAGATAAACAATTGTCTGATTTCTAAAGTAAACAATAAATTGTTGCATGGGGAACATTTTTTGGTGCATTTGTATTATTTTTCAAGTTGAAATAATATTATTTGTGAGCTTATAAACATATATAAAAGGTTATACAAACATTAAGAAAATTAAAAAAATATTGAATATTATATGTTGGTTAAAATTCTGATTCTAGAGGTACTTAAAAATAACAACAAAAATAAACTCAATTTAACTTAAAGTCATTTTCCCTGACCTTCTTGGGGTTTGAGAGAGTGGCAGTGAATGACCCAAATCTTAATATCTGGTAACAGATGAGAAGTTTTCCTGGGAGTGAGTCTCAACTGGCTGAAGACTCTGAAAGTCCCATTGTTTCACTGAGAATATTTTATTTCAGAGCAACAAGAAGCTTTATGTGCAGAATCACTGGCTTTTCCACAATTGCTGCCATCTCTAGAGTGAAGTTTGCAGGAAACAGTGGAAAGAAAGAATACACAGTGGCTCATAACAGAAACTATTGGGTGAAAAACATTGCCATGAATTGAGCAGAAGAGAAAACAAAATAAAAATGATCCATCTTAAAATCTCATGTCTAAATCACAGTTTCTTTATGTTCACTGCATTAATGGTTTCAACCTTATACTTTTTTTGCCCTTTCTTTAATGTGATATTAAGGAGGACAGTTGAAGTTATTCTGAGCTAAATAGTGATCAGATGTTTTTTTTTCCCACATTAGTAGAAAACAGAACATTCAGAAATTTGGTACCATAAACTTAGTCCCTCTTTTCCCCAGTTTCTCCACTCATGCCTTAGTTTACCCAGTTATTTGGAAAACCTCTGTAAAGGATGTAGTCAGAACAGTTAAAGAGCAATGATTTAGGAAATTAAAATGAAGAAGAGAAATGAATGCTACCACTGAAAATTCCTGAGTAGTCCTTTTCTTGCTAGAATTTATATACCACTAAAGACAGTGAAGACACATATTGGAAAACCAAAGGTTTCAGAAAGCCCTTTTAGACTTCCAGTACCTCAAGGCACCACAAGAGAGATGGAGATGGAGTTTGGACTAGGGCATGTAGTCCTAGACAAGAAGAAGAGGTTTTAAGATGAAAGAGAGTAGATTTAGGTTGAATCTTGGGAAGAAATTCATTGCTATGAGGGTGGTGAGGCCCTGGCACAGGTTGCCCAAAGAGACTGCGACTGCTCCAGCCCTGGAAGTGTTCAAGGCCAAGTTGAAGAGGCCTTGGAGCAACCTGGTCTAATAGAAGGTGTTCCTGTCCATGGCAGGGGTCAGATCTAAGGTTCTTTCCCACCCAAACCAGTCTAGAATTCTATAATTCTATATTCACAGGGAAGTCTGTACATACACACACACACAAAACTGAGGTCAATGGACATCCACCCAATTATGCCAGTTGTGGATAATTATATCAGAATGGAACGATGGTGTCTTACATCACCCTCATTAATTCTGTCAGCAGCATAGAGCATGATTTTAACTTGAGAAGCAGCTCCCATTGATGCTGAAAAAATACTGAAGAAACCACAGTGGATTGACTGGATGTGCTTTTTTTTTTCTAATCCTGTCGAATGAAAGGCTGAAGTAAAAGAAGCAGCTGGTTGCTCAAGAAACTTGAGCAGCACCTTGGCCAGGCATGAATTATATTGTAAAAAACCCCGTGGTTAACAGCAGAAAGAGTGAATGCAAACAATGCTGAGAAAGGGTAGGAGGTACTCAGAAGTAGAAACATTGTGAGGTATAACTGCGAGACTCAAAGGACATGAAAGAACTGGTTTGACTTTCTGTCCTCCATCTGCCAGGATGAACTCCTATGTACAATATAGGTTGCCATTTCCAGCACAGGTTTTGTGGTTCTAACCTTCTGGCAAACATAAAAGTTCCATTAAATTGCGAGCCAAACTCCTGTCAACAGCCCAAGGAGAAGGATATAGCTCTGGCTTCACTAATTTCGCATACAACCCAGATGGAAGCACAAGCATTTCTATGTTGAAGTGCCAAATAACTCTCACAAGGCTTATATTATCTTTTCTTCGTCTTGCCTCAGACAAACTTCCCTGCTTCTGGGGACTCCACAGCTGTGTGAACTCCAGCAAAAGGCTGTGCCTGGCAAGCCAAGTCCTGGGGATTTGCTTTCCAGCTTCTGTAACGAGGCTTCCCTGCCCTCCCAGTCCAATCAAGGACTGTCCAACCAGGAAAAGCAGCTGCAGAATCTTCACGGGTTCTTTAAAGCAATATTTTAAAGGCAAGGCACCTCATTTTCTTGAAGCAAGATGCATTGCAAACAAGAGTACACCGAAACAATAAGGTAATAACTGCCTAGGAGAAAAGTGAGGAAAATAATATGGGGAGGTTGTAGAAGGGGAATTGGAATTTAGCAGAGCTGATAGCTTTTAAACATGAATCTATGTTTTAATTCCCTTGCTTTAACCTTGCCTTTGGCATCCTTTCTTCTGAAGAACATGCAGTTTGAGCTTCAAGTTCCTGTAAATCAGAGGATTAAGACATAAAAGTGGAGTATAGAATGATTGTTACACCAAAATCATTAACATCAAATACAGTCATGCCTATAAATAGTGATTCATTAAATATACTTTGAGTAATATTGGCTAACATTAACATCATCCTCATAAAGCCAAATGTTGAACAGTCATGCCTATAAATAGTGATTCATTAAATATACTTTGAGTAATATTGGCTAACATTATCCCTTATTTCCTCATAAAGCCAAATGTTGGTTTGAGAAAAGTGACCTCCAAGTAAGGACTATATCAACTAAATCCATCTTACATTAGTGCTGGATATGCTTTTTTCCCCCTATGAATAAGAATAAAAGTATTCTTTATAATTTGACATCATGATTACTGAGTTAGTATTATTCAAGGGGTAGAGAAATAAGAACTAGGTAATACAGATTTTTCGTTTGACCAGGCAAGTGTATGGAGAATCTGGTTTGTGGCTCAGTCAATAATAGGAAGACATTTCTGATATATCAATATATTCTGTGTATTAGGCTGCAGAGGCATTTTGCTTCTTGCATTCAAAATCAAATTTTGCAAATCTTGGCCTCCCTCAAGTGGCTAAATTCTGAGTAAAAATTCCTTTGGCCTCAAATATCCTGATTTGGATGTGGGAGAGAATGGGGTGATCAACAATCTCTGTGAACTCTGTGTTATTGTACAGAATGTGCCTTTTCCCACATGACTTCAAGATTAAAAGAGCCACCTTTCTGTTCTGGGACACCTCTAGAGCTTTTCCTAGAGAAGACTTAACTGCAGGAAGCTCTTCACACCTCAGCCCAAATGAGCCTGGAATCTTTAAACATCTCTCCTTGCTCTCATGCCAGAGAGAAGATAACTTGGGTTTTTCCTTGCAGAAAGGAGGGTAGTTCTTCCTGAAAGAACACTGATATAATTTGTTGCATTGGAATTCAAAGTCAGCCCTCAGCTCAGTCTACACACAAGTATTTGGAAAAAAGATGCCCAGGATTACAGCTGAGGCCATGGAGACTGTTGGAATTCAAGGAAAAGCTAAGATCATTTTTCAGTGTTACACTATATTTCCAACAGTAGCAACCTTAAGCATAAAATCAATAGCCTGTCCTATCATAAATTTCATCCATTCTCCTTAACAGGTTGCATAGAGTGTCTATGTACCACTGTACAACTTAAACCAGGAATAAAAGAACACATCCTTTTTTTTTTTTCCTTTTCTTTTTTTTCCTCAGAGAGGTAGTAACAATAAATTCATGAAAACTGTAAAGATGTTAAAGCAGGCAACCATATGGAAGATATCTGTGCTTGTGTGGGTAAAAGGTCAACTTGTTTTGATAATTTTTGATTGCACTGAGTTGCACTGATGCTCTCTTAGGCATATGAGCGATATAATTTAATGTCATTCAAGTTAGGTTGAGATACCTTGAAAAGTAGCTGATTTGAAATATGACACATAAATCTAAATAACACTTCCTTGATGACACATATAGTTTTTACAGTTAAATTATTTAGTTAGCAGAGAAAGAAAAATAAAGAATGGCAGGGAATTTTCTGCTTCATTCCACCCTGACTGCAATAATTAAGACTCTCTTATTAGTACCTGTCTCTAGAAGTTGTAGCATCATTTTCAAAGCCACTAGATGTGTATAGCAAGGATGTAAAACCAGAATCAATGGGCCTGGGAAATTCTTGACAAAAGTAAACCTTTTTAAAAAGAATTTAGTGTTAAATTAACAATTCAGGAATTATAGTGGCAACTGTATGGATTTCTATAGACAGCTATTTTTCTCACAAATAGATTTCTAATATTTCAATCTTAATTTACATTTGGACATTTCCTATTTGATTCCTACATCTGGTGACTGCTCTGAGAGGAGCCACTTTGGCATGGCCCATCATTTCTGAAGAGCCTTCCTGAGAAATCTCATTTTTTCCATTCTGCACAAGGTGAAGGGCTACTAACTTGTTGCTGACTGAGGACAAGGCTCATGAGTAGCTGCTGCGGTGACCTGAAGGAATAAACCTCAAACCTCCAAAAGAAATAAAGTCTTTTACTGCCTGACTGATGGATGATAATAATCACACACACTCATGCAGCACTATTATTTCAGCTGTTATTATTTCAGTGTGTAAGACAGGGATGAAATTTCAGGCAGAAATAAAAAAAAATTAATAAATAACATCTAGGAATAAGTATCATTCAAAAGATAGAAAACATCTTAGAACAGGAGTAACTTGCACTGCTCCAGATCCCAACAATGATTAAATCATTGGATTCAATTAGATAAATTTCAAAAAAGTCTAGGAATGATCAGAAGACTGAAGTCCCACAGAAAAGAAGTAAAGACTGATTTTAAAGGATCTAAGAGAAGAGCAGGAACTAGGTACTTGATAAAAGTAAAAAGATGGGAAGAAGCTACAAAGCTAAATTGAAAAAATGTGTTTTTCTTGGCCACAGCAGTCAGGACATGTGCAGTGGGTGTTTAATTGCTAAAACAAAGACTAAAATAAAGAAAATTTAATGTTAACAAAAGGTTTTTGTGAGAAGGTTAGTGAAGCACAGATTATGTTTTCTCAATTGCTTGGAGTGTTCACCTGCCTTTTTAAAAGGTTTTAAAAACAGGCCAGAAAAGGAACAGTGAGACGTGATATAAGTATTGTTCATTTAATCTCAAGAAAATGATTTTTCCAGAAAGCCTTTCACAATCCTTTAAAGGCTGAAGAATCTATGGCTGAAAAATAAAAATCAAATTAAGAAAACTGGATTTCTTTCAGCACTTAGTGCCATTTCCGGTAGCTGACATTTGCCACCCCCAGCACAACCCCTGTCAAAAAATAAGTAAAAATTCAAAGAACATGTTCAGTCTTTCACCTACTATGCTTTTTATAGGATAGAAACGAGGTACCTCAGCAGCCAAAAAATGATGAGCTGTTTGAGAGGAAAACATTCACTGAGTGAGAGGGAGAAGGAACTCACAGGGAGCTCACAGTTCACTGAGCTGTTAGAAACGTTACCTGTGCCTGCAGGTCCACAGAGCAGATAATCAGCCAGCACAGGCTGTAATCTGGAACAAACCCTTTGTTTCACATTAGTCCTAATACAAACCCATATTGCAGATAAGTGCTGCCCTCTCAAAGACCATACATAATCACAATTTTCCCAGTTTCTGCCACAGCTTGTTTTGTGCATCAAAGTCATCTTTGCTTTACTTTCTGTTCACCAAAGATTGGTGCAAGGAATGTCACAGGCTATTTAGCAGCATGCAAGTGAGAAACTCAGACATGTCCCACATTCTTGATTCTGTGTGCTGGCATCTGTGACTTGCTTTGTGTCAGAACAGAGAAGCAGTGAGTTCGTTGCAATCTGACTTCTGAGTGATAAGATTTGGTGTTCCTAAACATTCCAAATATCTCCTGATTCTCTCTCCCATGTTGATCACAAACTGCCACTGTAATTTTCCATTTTTCTCAATCTCCCATCAATTCTCAGATCAAAATGGTGTTGGGTTTATTTTTTAAAGCAAAAAAAACCCACCATCAGGTCACCATCAGGCTTTGTAATCTCTGCCTAACCAAGAGAACAAAACTGCAAAACTGCTAGTCTTGTTCATACTTATCTAACTTTTTTCAGATCTTACTAAATGGCTCCTCAACCACTTCCTGCAGCCCCAGGCTCCTTCCTGGAGAGTTAATAATGCACAGTGCAAATTGTTTATACTTTGTCGCTTTTAATTTCATCTGTGGTGGAGGTGGAGTGAGCTGTGTCTCCCAGAACAGCTCATAAGTTCTGAAGGTTTATTTGATAAAAAATTAACAGAAATTTTTTAAAAATAATTTTCACTGTCATAACTACAAAGAGAACTTGTAATTGAAGCCTGTTATGATATCACCTTCTGAAGGCAGACAGACTCCATTTACAGCAAGGAAAAGGTTGCATTTGACATTTTCTCTTTTCAGGGTGGCTCTGTACCAAAGCTGGTACAATTATCTGAGTTCAAAACTAATAGCAGCAAAACCTGACATACAGTACATTCATTTTTTGGAGGTGGGAGCATGACTGGCAGGAAAATAGCTGATGTTGCTGACCTCTGGGTTTTCATCATTAACCTTGAGAACGTATGAGCCGTTAAAAAGGAATAGAAGATTGTTGTCACCATTCAACAGTTTGCTTCTCTGTGTGCTCTAAAAAAAGTCCTGCTCTTGACACTAAAATCCACTTTCTCATCCTACACTGGCAACAGATTCTCTTACTGAGATGTAGCACTAGTCTTCCACCCACTGACCAACTGACTTCTCACTTTTTTGACATTCCTGAGACCAAGTTAATTTGACTGGTGGAGTTTTTACATACAGAAGATTCAATCCAAAGCCCATGAAGTCAATGAAAGCCCTATTTATTTTGTTATTGTACCAGGCTAGCAAAGAACAAATGCTCCTACTTCAAGTTATTCTACATTAAAAGGACAAAAAAAAACAAGCTACCCACCAACCAACCAACCAACCAACCAACCAACCAACCAAACCAACAAAGAAACAAAAAACCAACGACAATAACCCCACAACAAGCAAAAAACAATTGCCTGTGACATAAAGGAGAGGGCAGTTAGAAAAATGTTCACTTGATGGGATTGCAGCAGCATTCTCCTGACAAAATGACATTCACACTGTGTCAATAGAAGTCAGACATGTGGAAGACATGTTTGACAGCCTGGTTTGACACTTCCCAGCAGGGTGGGAAATACTGAATTGGACCAGCTCAAGGCTCAGGACAGACCTATAAGACAAGCAGAAAAAATGGTGAAACTAAAGCAGGTATCTAAAACTCCAAAAACTGGGATATAGATTTTTTGGTCCTCCTGTGACCAGAGCATGGGAAGGGTGGAAACAGCAACATTTCCTGGTACATTTTCAACCCACTCACCACAAAATCAATTATTATCCTCTGTTTGCTGAATGTCCTCCTCCAGTACCATCAGTCAGAGCACCTAACTTGATTTTCCTACACCCTTGCAAGGAAAGAGAAGAGTTCAGGAAGATTTGCTGCTACCTCAGCAACTCTGTTGCTTATCCCTAGAGCTGCCCATGGTACCTGCTATATAAAAGTGCAGCAGTTTTGGGGATGTACAATACCAACTGCTTTTGATTTCTTCAAGGAAACTGTTTTAGTGCTGTCTAACATACAGAGGTCACAGAGATGTCTCTAAAAATGCATGTAAACTCTGGGGAATGCCACCTGAAACAAGAGAGGATTTTGAATTAACCTATTGAGATTAAAAACCCCACAGTTTTCTAAAAAAACCAAAAAGCACATCTTTGTATATTAAGAACATGTCTTAGTTTTCAAAATGGATTAAGGGAAAGCTTTTTCATTTCTTTGAATGAAATTTCTTAAGGAAAGATGTGGCTCATGTGTCAAAATGAATGACTTTTACAGATCTTCATGATTTTTCTTTTAACATTCAAATGTGTATGTCTCAAGAAATATCACGGTACAAATTTGTATTCCTAAATACAGCTCTGATCTTTCTCTGCCTACACCACCTGCCATTTCAGATTTCTGGAATGGAACAAGAAAGAAAACACATAGAGAATCTTCAGGTTAATCTCTCTACTATTATATTTTTTATATTACTGACTTCTCTCTTGTTGCCTTTCTGTACAACTTAATCAAGTGTGTTCTGTTTATTCTCTTTACAGAAACACTCTTCTCCACCACCTATGCTCCTTATCTTTTATGTTGTCCTTTTTAGGATTTTCTTATTTCTTTCCCTTACTTTTTAGAATAAAGTGATCAAGTTAAAATGAAGTACTCATGGTGAGTGAATGCAATGTTATTCCTATAATAGCCCTAATATTTGATAAGGATTCTTAATGAAATTTTAATTTATCCTTCAGTCTCACTTTTTTTTAATCACTGTTAAATTTTGAGCCATTGTCCTTCACTAAGTGTCTTTGCAGCCTTTCCTCTCTCACACTCAGTTTTCTCATGTTCCAGCAACACGTGTTTCTGTCAGAGCCCCTTGATTCAATAAAAATAAAAATATTTAGGGAAAACATGTCAGGTTTGACAAGAACTAACCCCAAAAGCATAAAAAAATGACTTTGTTCCCAGCTCTAGAATAACCAAAAGTTTTACTGCTGAGAAGTCTGCTTAGGCCCTGGTAACTTGAGGTGAAGTCCTAGTTCTGCCTAAAATCAAATGTTATTTTATGATATTTTTAGCACTGATATAAATATGTTATTATCTCCTCAGTCACCAAATTGCACTTTACCTCTCTGTTTTGATTAAAAAGAATCCTAAATTGTTAACTGAGTCCAATACAGGTGCTAAAAGCACTGAGCTCTGATTTTCATGGTGCAAGGAAACTATCTTATACCTAACTTTAGTAAAACTTTGCCACAGGTTCTGTGGCATTGCATCTCCATGTAATCCTTCTGAACAAATGAAAGCATAAATTACAACAAAGCTATATTTTGATTTATTTTTATTGTTCTAGATGCGCAGGCTGAGCAGATGTCACCAGTCTTATCTGGTTTCACATTAACCTCACCTCCATTGGAATGTATTTTCACATGTATTCACAGGTGATTGAAACACTCTCTCTTTACAAGGAAAACAAACAAAACAACATAAAAAAATACTTTTTCATTTCTTTCAGAGATGCTGGAACACTCCAGAATGTTTTCTTCTTAAAATCCACATACATCTCATCACCTTCTAAGAACATTGTACTTGATCAGCAGGGCTACTTCTCGGAAAAACAAAAAATAAAGTGTTTGTGAATAATTTTGAGCCTGATAAGCCCATATGAGAGCACTGTGCTTGGCATACTTGACCTGCCATGAATCACAAAATTTAGGAGACAGCTTCTTCCTTTAATGGAAAAGGTGGCTCTGATGACCATATTAATAATATTTATCCAAAATCTTGCATTATCTTTTATCCCAGCAATGAGATTTATGCAGATGATTATATAATTAGACACGTCAATGGAAGTCAATAATGCTCTTTGTTTGGCTTTTGTTTGTTTTGTTTTGTTTGTTTGTTTGTTTGAAGTGATTTTGGAGAGGACACTATAGTGAACAAAGATTTAGATTGAAAGCTCTCTCTTAGAGATGGCCAGGACTTATGCCTTTTAGACAAAGCAGTTTCTTACTTCCACCTCTGCCATGAGGTGCCCCTTGGCACAGGAATAGTCTCACTTTGTGGACTACACAAATGTGTGTTCATCCTTGTTGTTGATGGACAGGAGATAGAAAGCTGAAATTAAAGACCATCCCTATTTTCTGGCTTTTCATGAATTTTTGTCTGGATCACACAAAACATTGAGTAGTGTCCTACAGTATTTCCAATTGTTGTTGACCATACACAATAGCAGTCTCCTTAAAGGAATGGTTGAGCTCTTTTTCATCTAATTGCTTATTTTATTACTATAAAATTTATCCAATTGCTTTTTTTACCTCTTGTATTACATAATAAAAAATAATTTAAATTAATGAACCCACAAAATTATGAGGCATACAGAGAGTTAGATTTCTGCTTTGCTTTATCAAGTTAGTCCCTTTAACCCCTGGAAGCTAAGATGAAGAGTTGTGGGACAGGTTATTGTGTGTCTGTTGTGGATCAGTGTGGCTTCGTTGACTTACATGTGCTGAGAGCTGGCTGCACAAACTCCTACAATAAAAATCTTTGCATCACTCGTGTATTCACATAGTTCTCTCTGCCTGTACTCAGGGAAGGGAATATTGGCATGTGAAGTTCAGCATATTAGCAAACAATAATGAAATATTTTCATTCACTTGGTTAAGCACAGGATGGAACAAAGTCAAGGGCTTTATGAAGTTTTTGGAGTTCAGATGCTCAGCTAGAATAAATCAATATTGCTGTAATTTGCTCTGTTGAGTTTCATAATCTGCAAATCAGGTTCACTGCTAGGCATTCTTTCCTCAGCTACATCAAAACAAATTGCTCTTTACTCTGATTTAATCCTGACTGATTTATTGAGAATGATAAAATTTTAAATCCTGATAAAGAAAGTAAGTTTAAAGATGGCATTTAGGTCCTTCATATTTTTGAGCAAAGAAGGATGGTGATTGTATGGCTCCTGATTTCATCTGTTTCATCCTCATTCCCCTTAGGTGGATAAGTTATTCTGCTTTATGCATACATAAGTGTCCTTTAAGGCTCTCTTTATTTCATTCTCTAGCCATATAGAAAGTAATGAGGTCCCCAATGAAAGCCTTAAGGGTCTCCTAAACAATCAGGGAGGAACAAATGGCTGATATGAGCCCTTGTGAAAACAGCAATTTGTTCATTAATCATGGAAGTAAAGCCTCATCACTGGAGAATTAAGTCAGCCTTATTCCATGGATAAAAACGAAAACACCTTCAACATGAGTGAAACATTCATCATGCTAAGCCTGTAAATTCCATGTAATGGCAATGATTAACCCTTTCCCTTTCTATTTTATGAAGATCTTTCTTGGTACAGTAATTATGACTGATCAAATACCTTCTTTCCATCCCATAAAAAAAAAAAGGTGAATTAATGTAATGACCCTGGAAAGTGTGTTTAATCCTTTTCTACTCTGACTTGGGGTTTTGAGCATTAGAGTTTCCTCCCATTATTAGCAACAGCTGAAATTACTTTACAACACTGCAAGTTATGTAAAAGAGAAAAATTTGTGAGATGGAGCCAAACACTGGTACTTGTTTAGGAACATACAGGTTGTTGGAAACTCAGCCCACAGTTAGAAAAAGAGCCATTAATGGCCTCAGTTATCAGTTTCTCCTCAGCAGCTCCCAGTGAAACATCCACCTTTTGCAGGATATAATTTTTACTAGGTCTGATCCTTTAACAAGCTCACCAGCTGGTTACAGGGGCCCACGTAGGAAGGAGGGTGGGCAGCTGAGATTCAGTTTCCTTGGATTTAGGCTGGTGTAGAGCCATTTCCTTAAAGTAAATCATACAAGTCTGTGTAATATATAATATAGTCTTATATCACTGAGTTAAAAATTGCCATTTAGAGTTCATGCTCTTGCACTTGAATATTGCCTTCAATGTTATTACATAATTACCTTGGATCTCATTATGATGGGTAAATATGAAACATGGGGCTATTCTAGGGATTTGCTGTGGAAGATACTGTGGCAGCCTTTATTTAGCAGGAGAGAAAGTTCATATGAGAAAATTCACAATTATCACATGCATGCATTATGTACAGCTTGAAATAAAAAATTAAAAGAAAACATCATTGTGAAGAAAAATATCTAAAAACTAACAGTATGGAGTGAGTGGACATAAATGGAAATACACAGGGGATGGAATCAGGCTTTTCATGGATGTGAACCACAGAAAACACCAAAGAGGCAGTTGCAGCCTGTTAGAATGGAAATTCTCACCATGCAAAGGAAGATGATTTTGCAAGAAGGACAAGCTGGAATACACTCTTGAGGGGCTGTGGAAGTCTCCCTTTGAACAATTTCTAAACTGCAGCTGGACACATCTGGGCAAGATGCTAAGCAAGCTGATTAAAGTTTGAAGTTAGTTTGTGTTGTCTCTTTTTTCTCCTTATTCATAACAACAATTTTGCAAAATTTGTTTTCCTGGAAATTTTTAAAGTTTTGTTGCATTATTAATCTTCACAGGGTTTTGTTATACAGAGCCTGTCTCTCCTTGAAATGCAAATAAGTGAAAACTGTTGTAAACACCGGCTATCAAAACATCTCTTTCCACCAAATCTTAGTCTTATTCTGCTACAGTGTTCTGTCAACAGAAGAACAGGGCTGAACAGAGGGGAAACACAGACAAAGATCCTGGGGAACCTGTGGAAACCAAACCTAAATCGCCAAAAATTATCTTCCACTTGCAAGGTAACTAATAGATTTGAAGGGACCCATGGCACGTAGGGTGGCTGAGTGCATTCTCCTCTTTCCCTGCTATGAATTCTGTGAGTATAAATGATAGTTTGGAGGAAAGGGAGATTGCTGTGCAGACTCTGCCTTCTTTTGTGTGCTCAGCCTTTCTTGTACCTTTCAGGTCCTTTTTTTAATTTCCTCTTCCTTTTCTGGATTAAATGCTGAATGATGAGGCTTTGTGTTGGAAAAGTGACAAATATATTACTGAAATTTTCATCTTGAATTATCTTCACAAGAATGAAACTCTGAATATTTGTTTTTAATTTCCAATCTCATTTTTAAAATAAACTTTTATAGGTGTTGCTGGATTCACCCAGGAATAGGAAATTTGACTCACAGTCAATTGTTCCCTTCATTGTGTGCTTGGGGAAAAAAATCATATACACAGACTTTTTTATTTCATATAAGACAGTTTTATAGCACTGCATGTTATATGAATGCTTCTGAACAAGAGTAGAAACAAGACACTGAGTTAAATTGGTGAGTATGGATGTTATCATCAACAAAAAAACCTTCTTTTATTAATGTTATGCAAAATTTTTTTCTGAAAACAGGTTTTTCCCTTATGTGTTCAAATAAAGATAGTGTTAATTTAAAAAAAATATATTAATAGAAGCCTTAGAAGAAACAAATTAAAATTTTTCCTCTATGAGGAAACCCTGACCCAGAACTTATTTTCTTAACAAGTAATCTAGAGAGTGATGCACTACAGCAAAAAAAACCCAGTCACTGCCGGTCAAAGTACAGATATTTTTAGTGCAGTCTCTCACAGAAAAAGATGAAGTCTGGTTTTGTTATGCAATATCACTTAAATAAATGGTTACTCCAGGAAAGAGTGAAACTTTTATAGCTCCTTGACGTAACAAAACACTTCCACAAAGTTCAGCGGAACTCATTGATTATACATAGATAATATTCCCTAAAAGCTACAAAATTCACAAGTCGTTTAACTCTAGCTTTAATTAAAAATTGACAGTCCCAAATATATTCCTCTGGGAAAGGGAAGTACTGAAAACATATCTGTTTGTGATACAGTGATGGAATTTTAAACAAAAAATAATGGAAATAATGGTGTTACAGAATTGGACTTCTTTCCAAAACTGAATTAATCATTGCCTTTGAGTAATCTGTAGATTTAGTAAAATAAAACAAAAAAAACCAAACCAACCAACCAACCAAAACAAAAAACAAACAAACAAATAAAACAAAACACAGATTAAAGCAACAAAAAACAACAACAACAAAAAACCCATAAGAGCCCACCAAAGAAAGCAAAAAAAATCTAGAAATAATTTCAAACCATTTTCTCCTGTTCTTAATATTCATTTTACATCTTGTAATTATAATTTCTAAATATCAGCTGAAAAAGACAGTTCAAAACCATGTAAGTCAAAATCCCAACAGATTTCTGCCCAAAGTACCACATTCCTGCAAAACATTTCACTTTCAATAAAGGCAGTTTCTCTAGACGATATTTGTAAAAGGAAAATGTTTTCTTATCAGAGGAAAACAGGATGTGAGAGGCCAGAAAACATTGAGTTAATCCAGCCATCTGCCCCTTAATGGGATCAGCTGTACCATGTCACTTTAACTCCTGTTTTCCTCTAAGAAATTTTCAGAAAAGGTTAAATAATCTATTCTTGTACTTTGACATCCTGGCAGGAAATTTATTTTACTGTATGAATAATTTTTTTTCTTGATGAAGTCTAACTTTTTGTTTGTGTGTTGCACCCATCATGAACATAGCACACTGTTGTTTTCCAATCCTTCTTGCAGAATTATTTTCCCTATACTTGGGATAAAATATCTCAATTGCTCACCTTATTTTGTTAAGCTTAAATAACTACAGTTTCTTTCACTCTTTCTTCAGAGGTCATATTATCTAGATGACACAATCCTTCTTATTTGAAATGTTTACACCATTTCTGCTATCATGGTGTTATCATGTTTTTAATCTCTTGGGCTATACTTTTAAAATACACATAGATCAGAATCAACTACCTCATTTACAGGTTTTTATTGTTTCTCTGATTCTTTTTCTCTTTTTCCTTTTTTTTTTTTTTAGCACAGACTTGAAGTTTCTTCTCAGAAAAACAATTTGAATTTCATTTGCCTTGAATATAATTTCTACACTGCTGTGTCTTCCAGCATGAGAATATTTATTATCAGCAGAAAGCTCTTTTTATGAAATGTGCATTTGTATTTGAAATCAAAAATATGAATATAAAATCTGAGTCTACTCTTAGTTAAGCCAGTGCTAAAAACTCCATGGGAATTCAATAAAAAGGGAAACAAACCTTTAGAGGACAGCAGGGCTATAATTTTGTTGCCTACAATGGGCAAGGTAACATCTATAGCCAAAGAGGAAGAGTTTTGAATAAGTTAGGACATGACACCAGTAGCAGCATAAAACATTTAATTTAAATAACTATAACATAAAAAACCCCAAACCAAACAAATTGCAGATACCATTTTTTCCTTGGGAAAGCAAAAATTGCTGTGCCACACAGGGTAAGAGTAGGAAGTATCCTTCCCCTTACATATAAGTTTCATGGCATACACATTTTATAGAGACTCTTTCCCTACAGGTTATTCCAATCTCTCTTGCATGGAATTCATCATTATATGTCTGTCCTCTTCCTCACTCCAATCCACATCTAGCCGAGTCTAATTAGTGGGGGCTTTCTCTCATGAGTTACTGCAAGCCTTGAGTAACTACTGCAAATACAGGATGTTTTACTCACAGGTCTGACTGCAAAAGATGAGAAACATCAGATTCTGTATTCAGAAATATAGCACAGGAAAACTGCTTAAAATATCTGCTTCAAATGATTCCCAAAGTCTTAAAAGTAAAGTAAAAAGTATGGCTTAGATACTGGTTTTAAAGTAACGATGTAAGATATTACAGCTTTTGGGAGAGTATGAGTACTTTTTGGTTTTTTTTAAATAATTTTTGTTCAATTTGCATTATTGAATGATGTATAATTTGAGAAAAACAGGTTGCTTGTGTTTCTTGTTCCAATAAAGACCCAAATGAAGTCCTGGTCTAGTAAAGGAACCTTCCTTTGCTTTCCACAAGCCCTGGATTTCACTCTGGTGAAATCCTGTGTGCTGCCAGCCTGAGCTATCTTTACACCTGCAACCTCAATTTTTGCATTTTCTGGGGTTTGATGGATTTATTGCCGGACAAAATAGGACAGCCAAATACTCAGCAAGATGCACAGGACTGGAAACAAAGGAAATAACAATAAAGGAAAAACAAGCTTTTGCTCCTCTGCACCAAGAACTTGTTTCTTACTTACTAGAGCGTTTCTTAGTGACAAACAGGAAAGACTGGCAGACTCAAATTAGAGGTTAAGCAAAGGCTAGCTGAGAAGAACAAGAGTCAACTACCTTAGTTTAAAAATAGAAACAGAATGAAGCTAGCAACCTGAGGGAATTGACATGTAGCAGATTATGAGGAAATTGGGAAGGTTCTTTTATTACAGTTAAAACACAGAAGAAATGAAAAAAAGTGCCTGCTATACCAGTTTCCAGTTCTGCCTTCAGCCAAGAAGAAAAGTTCATGGTAGTAAACCAATTAAGATTAAAATGAAACTTGTAGGCAAGATGGTCCATTCTCTGATAACCCTTTTTGTGTGGTGCAACAGATGAGATGTATCCCTTCCCCACAAGATGGCCAATTAAAAGGTTAATGTGCACTAAATTTTTAGAATTAAAGCAAGGCTGAACAGCTTTTTCATTACAATTAACTTTAAAGGTTTGATTATCATTCAGATTAGACTGCCTTTTCCCATTTGCAAACCAATTCTTCTTGAATATTGACATCAGAGGAGGAGAAAGTATTCCAAGCACTAGTGAGAGGGGAAAACCAGTATGGGAATCTTCACCTGCAGTTTAGGAGATGCTAAGGTGTGTTGGATTTATCACATCATGGCTTGCATGCACTTATCTGTTCTGTTCTTGGTAAAGACTGCTGAGATTTAACAGAAATATTTATATACACTGCACTACATCTTAGGAAACTTCTGAAACTGGTAATTTCTAGATACAGTCAAACAACAGAGTTCTTTCCTGTGGAAAATTGCCTTTTTGATGAAAATCCTGAAGTTTTCGTTATCTGACAAAAATTTAAAGTTCGAGGAAAGCAGACACTGTAGAGATTTGTTTAATGAAAACACAAGTTCCTACACAAGAAATTTAACAGAAAATACTCGGCAGACCCTAATTATTTCTTTCTTGTCTTATTTCCTCCTTGTGGCACATTACTGAGAAAGATGTAAGCAAGCAGGATCTGGAGAATTCAGGACCCCTTAATCCACCTAATTCAAGACAAGGTATAGCATGCAGTTTTCAGTAGTTCATAGCTTCTGGAAATAGAACCATAGAATCATATAATCATGGAAAATTTGAGTTGGAAGGGATATTAAAGGTCATCTCATCTCAACCCCCCTGCCATGGGCAGGGACAAATTCCACTAGACCAGGTTGCTCAATGTCCCATCCAACCTGGCCTTGAACTCTTCCAAGAATGGGATGTAATATAGAAATTCATCACAGCTAGAAAGAATTTTTTTTTTTTTTTGCAAATAGAGTCCTAGTGCTTTCAGAAAAAATCAAGTCCTTGTACTGTAAGTTTAATTCAGATGTAGAAATAACACACTTCAGAGCTGCTTTCAGAAAGGCCTTGGCTGGAAGAGCTCAAGATGCAATTATATGTTTTATATCTTTTATCTTAATTTAAAAAAATGTTCAATATGAAAATATTCCATTCACATGATTGAAGCTGGTTTCTGACAAGGACTATAATGTCAATATCTGGTTTCATTTTAAGACATGGACTCTTACTCCATAATGATATTAATTTAAGGAAGATTATCTGAACTTTGAAGGTAGTTCTTTTCTCTATATCATTACTCAGTGCAACTGAACAGGGGGCACACTAAGAGTCAGTAATGGCCCATGTATAAGAACATAGCCTAAGTGTCAATAATGCTACACAAAAATGAGATAAATCTGATAATGTGTTTAGGGGATAACACCCTGTATAAGTCCCCCAGCAGTTATCTTTCCCTTCACAGTGGAGTTCTAAATCAATTCCTAATGTATGAAATGTACAATCACTTTAGTTTCCCTTAGTGCTGGTTTAATTGCCGTAATTCATTGGGGGAAAAATCACAAAATAACAGAAGTAACGAAGAAAAATCAGTATTAAAGGAAGAATAGACAGAGTCAGAATTCCCATCTGAAATATAGATGGTGTTTAAGTCCAAAACCTGACTTGAATTTTACATTCAAAATCAAGAGCAAGCACTTTTCTGTACTCCTGCTTCATATATAGAGAGGAATGAATATAGACTAATCTAAATTGTAATTTCATAGGTTGTTTATACTGCATAAATAAGGTACAGCAGCTGTTTGAAAGGCAAATTGAACTAAAAGGTCTCTGGATTGAATCCTAAAGTATTTATATTCAGTTTTTCACATTGTGTTCTGTTTTCAAAACCATTGCTGAATTTGTTAAATCAGTGTTGTGCTTGTTAAAGAAAATAATATTCCATGAATGCTGGCTACCCTTTGACTCTCTCCTTGAATCTAAGCATTTGTAGCTAAATACAAAACCTCTGACATAGCTGTCTTTAGTGAACCAAAACAAACTGCAGTGAATTCTTGTTTAAACTCCATCAGCCATGATGATTATACTGTATTTGTAATGAAGCAAGGCCTCCCAATAACACTATGAGGACACATTTCATAGTGTCTAATGGTTTCTACTGTATATATGATTTCACATGTCATTAGCCAGACTTTTCAAATGTGTTCCAAAGTAGCTTATATAAAAAAACACAAACATGCTGAAACAAGATTATTAACAAAATCAATATCACTGAACAGGCAATTTATGGTTTTTTTCCTACTTCTGTTGGTTCCAAAGTAGCTTATAGAAAAAACACAAACATGCTGAAACAAGATTATTAACAAAATCAATATCACTGAACGGGCAATTTTTTTTTTTTTTCCTACTTGCTGTTAGTAACTACTCTAGCAAGACCAGAAGACCAGATTTAAACTGAAAAAGGGTAAATTTAGTTTACATATTAGGAAGAAATTCTTCCCTATCTGGGTGGTTAGACACTGGCATAGGTTTCCCAGAGAATCTGTGGCTTTCCCATCCCTGGAAGTGTTCAGTTGGATGGAGCTCTGACCAATCTGGTCTAGTGGAAGGTGTGCCTGTCCAGGTAGAGGATTAAAAAGATTTAAACTGAAAGAGGGTAAATTTAGATTAGATATTAGGAAGAAATTCTTCCCTATCTGGGTGGTTAGACACTGGCATAGGTTTCCCAGAGAATCTGCGGCTTTCCTATCCCTGGAAGTGTTCAGTGCCAGGCTGGATGGAGCTCTGACCAGTCTGGTCTAGTGAAAGGTGTGCCTGTCCAGATAGAGGATTAGAATGAGATGATTTTTAAAGTCCCTTTCCATGCAAACTAGTCCATGATTCTATGAATATAATACAAATATTCTGTTGATCCGAAACAAAAATCCCAATTTTTCTCAGAAGTATTTACTGCAGTATGTTAAGACATGATTGAAGTTTTATTCGAGTTTTTTCTCTTTCATGTAAGAGATTTCACATAAAAATTTCTTATTCTTATTAGCCTCAGGACTTTAAGCAAGGAAGATAATGAATTAAGCTCATGCAATGTTCCTCTCATCCTACCTTCTTTCCATCCCATGAAATCCCTGGCTTCATAGTGAATTCAAACAGACCAAGCTTGAAGCTACCTTGTGAACTGTTCACTCTTTTTGAGCTATTTCTTAACCATGCCCTAAATTTTCCAATCCCAATTGCTCAGCAGCATTACTTCAGTAGTAGACACAGTGCCCAATTCTTCTGCCTTTTCTTCTTCTCTAGCTGCTCAGAAAAGACCCTGGAGTGGGAGTGATTTGAATATCCAAAGTCTGAGGGTGATTTAACTTCTCATAAGGGTGTGAGGGTTTTATCCCTCACAGTATGGGCTAATATGAGGACTTTTCCCTTGGGAAAAGTAAAGAAAGACTGTGCTCTGGAATAAGAACATTCCTGGGGCTCGATTTCTGCAAATTCTCATTCTCAAGACAGAGAAAATATAGCAAGAAAATCAAATCAGGCAGACCTTTGGTAATAATTTCCGGCCCTAAGGAAGCATTTCTTGTTAGTGTTTTCATCTGTCTGTCTTTGAGAAAAGCAGAACTGAATTCTCAGAGGTTGCAGAGGTGGGAACTGGGAGAAGGCAGGTAGGCAGGTAAGTAACATTTTGGGGACAAACAACTGGGTTAAGATGATTTAGGAGATCTGAGATAAGGAGAGAAACTAAAGCTTTGTTTATTCTTTTTGATATCTATTGCAATGTCACCAAGACCAGTGAAAATAAGTAAGGAATTTGACTGCCAATGCTCACAGCTATTTATCTGATTACATGCAATCTTTACTAGAAATAGTCATTTTAGATCTTCTGATAATTACCTGTGAGTAAGCATTCAATTTTATGATTGTATATTTGACATCACTGAGTGCTGATGGATTTTCCACTTGGGGGATTGAAATACTATTATTTAATGTTTATTTATAAATGCTGAGTCTTTACAGGTCCCTTAAATAATCTAATTATTTCCAGATGATCTGGAACTTAAGTAGTTTTTCCTCCCTCTCCATTTGGATAGATATTAGTAATTAACTTCAGTAGTACAGGAAGGACACAAAAAGGGAGTTAGAAAAACTTTGACTGAAAAGGATGCTGGTATGGTTATATCCTTGTCTTGCAAGAATTTATATTCTTGCTGAATTTCATTCATAAAAGCAATCCCATTTTTATGCTCACAGCCAAGAAATAAGATCAAGGTAGTGTTTTATTATTTAAAAATTAAGGACTTGGAGTTGTTTTTAGAAGTTTTTTTGTGTGTGTTAAAAGAAAAAAATATCTAGAAGTAAAAGGTAAAAGCAGGAGGAAGAGGTTTTCATTTTTCCATCCAATTTATCTGGAGTAGTCGATTCAAAAACTAGAAAGTTTAAGAAAAAAGAAATAAGTTGTTTTTGCAGTTTTCCACAATAATAATGGTGTGGACATCACTTCAGATAAATGCATTATCTTGCCAAGCAAAAGTTTGAACAGCTTTGCTCTGAGATATACTTTTTATCAGAATGATTGCAGAAAGCAAAAGATATATTGGTTTGAGTTTGGACATTTTTTGGGAAAAAAAGTCCTTATGTAGTTATATAAAATTCATTTAATTTCAGACTTGTATTTCTCATTTACACTTTGAGGGTCAATATGAAAATGTGTTTCAAGGTGGTTTGTTTATTTATTTCCTCAGGGGTGGTCCTTGTTGCTTAGGGTAAACATTTGCTCTGCTCTGACCTCTCTATCCTTTATGAATACAAACATAAATAAAACTTAACAACACATGATTCAAGTTATTCTGAAAAATCTATACCAGCAGTGGTGAATTGCTCTCTGAGATTTTCTATTTCTTTCCAATGGCTACAGAGAAAGTCAAGAAATTAACTGTGAACAGACCCACTGTACACGTACTGATGGATTCTGGCTCTCCAGTGGTCAGATATTAATCAGAGTTCACTCCTCTGTATTTGGAAAGATGCAGTTCTTTTACTGGGCCTGCCCATGATCCTGACACATACAACACCAAGGTATTTGCTTTGTCCATCCTAAAATGCTCCATTCTTCTTGCCAGCACTAGAAATTTGTTGTGCTGTGTGATACTTGCTAAATATTTTATTCTGCTTTTTAAGCTGTAGTATTAATAGCAGGCATTTTTCTCAGGTTCTGTCTTTTTTTCCTGTCATTTGCATCTCTTTGACAGGATAAAAAGAATGGATAAAAACTCTCTAGCTTGTAGCTACACACATAAATGGTCACTGCTTGGCTCAGTTTCCAAATTGTTTATGGCATTTGAAATGTGTGAGATTCTTTTATCTTTCCTGCAACTCTTCATTATCTTTTTGTATTTGTCACCTCAGTGACAATACATCAATTTCCTAAGATGCCTCAAGCAGTTTTAATTTTCAGTTCTATACACCAAAATCAGTCAGATTGAGAGTCTCTGTGTCAAGAGGTTGATTCCTGGCTGCTCTGATTAGGTCTTCTTATCATAAAATCACAGAAACATAGAATATCCTGAGCTGGAAGAGAACCCACCAATTCCACCACATGACAGCTGATTTACCCTTGCAGAACTTCATGTTGGTTTATGCTGTCTGTGACACCTGTATGGGCCCAACAAACAGAGCCCAAGACCTACAGGAAACTTGCATCAATCCAGCTGAGTTCAAACTCCACCAGCAGAAAAATCCCTAAATTCCAATTGAAAAATTTTAGGTTGAAGTATTTCAAGACTCTAGGACAAGACATTTTGGTGGAAAAGCAATCTATTGGGTTTTACAGGACCTGATGAAGTCCTGTCCGGTACCTTCCAGTATCTTAGCATTACCTGGATGTTTGACCCTTGAGGAAATATCCAGTCATCTTGATGTCAGGAATCAAGGATCTTCTGAAGAATGTCTTTGGCTACATTTTGGTGCAATTCAGTTATTTGGACAGGGGTGTCTATTTCCACCTAAACAACTAAAGCCTAGCAAATATCCACCCCTGTGCCATGGCAGCTGGATATCAGGAGGGAACACTTTGGGCTTCTCAAATGGAATGATGTGCCCACATCCAGGATCACCTCCTTTAAGTCCTCAGGTAAATAAATTAACAGTGAAAGCAGGAGAATTTTTAATTCATTCTGTTTACCACTTATGATTTAAATATAGCTTAACAAGGCAAACAAAGCAGAGTGCCTCTCTTCCATTATCTTTTTATATTCTGGGAAAAAAAGACAATGCACAAAAAGTGTCTAAAATTGAGCAGCTTATGGTTATGTTGCTATAGTTACAGGATGATCAGAGTCTTTGCTAAGCCAGAAAAAGAAATGAGCAGTTTCAAATAGTTTTGCACCTAGTCCCTGCAGATAGTGCTACATTTCCAAGTACACAGTTTTGATCTGCTTCTCATTGGTGAAATGCAAAGAAGCCATTTGTCTCCTGAAATTTCTTATAAATAAAAAAACCCTTTGCATTTTGCATCTGAGAAATCCCATGTATATTTCAAATAGGAAAAACAGTTTCTATTAATAGACATGGTCAGAAAATGTTTGTGTTTTTTTCCTCAGAATAATTCGTTTATCCACTTTTCTTTACAAAATAAAGCATTTAACTTTTTTGTGCTGAAAATCAAAAACTTCTGCTTTTGAGTCAAATGTGTTGTCTATATGCATAAATCTATAATATACTTCAACCAAATACTTAAGTTACACAAGAACAAATACACCCATGAAATGGTCAGCTCAAAATAGAAAAATAACACCAGAATTTTTTTTCTAGAAAAAAAATGTCATAATCATATTAGCTTTCTCCCATTTAAAAATAATTTCAGTATAAGTTACCAATAAAAATTCTCAGTCAGAGATGTTATTGCTAGAGATTATAATAGAGCTTGGGAAATTCTGCTGGTAAACTGTGTATAAAAAGCTGAATTTGCACTGGTTTGTGCCTAAAATCTTATATACTTTTTAATAAAAACTCTGAAGTCAGCTTTTCCATTATGTTTTGCTGCACAAATGAAAAAATTTTGTACCTGAATATGATGACTACATAAGACTAAACATTAGCAAATAATTTTCCTTATTTTCCCAGCCCTTCTCAAATGCAGTTTCATTCAAGCAAAGTGCCTGCTGCTCTTAAATTTGTCCATCTTTCAGTGTATATTGAAGTGTGTGGTGCAAATTTTCTGCTATTTCTCTTTCATTATTTCTATTGCAAATGTGTCCTACCACCCTCTAAAAAACTCCACCACAAATTAAAATTTGTGCTCTTACAAAAATGGCTGCTTCATCATGAAATCAGTGGGGTGGCAGAGGGAATCCATCCAGGCTTCAGAGCTTTGTTTTGAAGTGAACAAAGGACTTGGCTTAAATCAAGAAGATTAGCTACAGCTCATCTATCAGAACATGTCCATTTATAGCATCCCAAAAGAGATAAGAAGGATGATTTTCTTGCAGTTTACTGGCCCTTTCTACTTATCTCTCTTGGTGTGGGCCTTTTAGGCTTCTGCAGGATTTTGAGCAGGGGGCTGGACTCAATGGCCTCCAGAGATCCCTTCCATCCAAATTATTCTGTGACCCATCCCACCTCTCAGATATCCCAGATCGTGTGGGTCAGCACAAATCAAAATTCTTCTCTGTCTCTGAATTTTACAGAAACTCTGAAGTTTTACTGACCTGTCCTACTTGGCAGTGGTGGGACTTGTGGGAAATCATTGATCATCTGAATCAGAACCAGCTGCTTTTGAGGGAGCTGAGCATGGCTTCAGGTTTTCATTGACTAAAGAGAATCAAATTCTCAAACAGAGAGTTCAGACTCATTAATCACTTGTGAGAACTTAATTTATATGCATCTACCTGTAGATATTTCATCTGCAGACTGAAGCACACAGTTATAGTTTCAATGTCAGTAAGAAGTTAATTACTCAATCCTTCTTTAAAAGTTGATAAAGATAAGATTAAATTCAACTCAGTATAGGCATATGAAGTAGTTCAGAAGAATAATTCCCTGGAAGTGATTCTGTTACTCCCATAGAACACCTGGTTTTATTTGACATATCTTAGGGAAACCTGTGGGGTGTCCTGGTGCTTCTCCAGAAAGCCACTGCTCCTCAGTGGATCCAATGTCAGATTTATTGGCCTTAGATACCCTGGGGGTTATAACTGCGTTTAGTACAATTTGTTGCACAAATATAGGTCTCTTCCTCTCCCATGTTAGGAGTCCTACAATATAAAGTACAGACATGCAAAGACAGGGCAGGAGATGTTCAGTTTTAGCCCCCTGCACATCCCAAAGTGCTAAAGACAGGGACAGACAGAGACCAAAAGGAGAAGAGAAACTGATGAGTTTTCAAAGAAAATGCACAATGGTTTGTTGGTGTGATAATCCCTTACTCCACAGAGTTTCTAAAGACTTTTGAATGGAAAACTGATGCTATTCATTATGCATGCATTGCAGATTTACCATTAGCCCAGTAATTTTTTTAGCATAGAAAAATATCTCCAAGGTAATTCATGTTTTAAAGAAACCCTGCAAGAGTCATCTAATGTGGTTTTGAGGTGGGAGAAGAGAAATACCTGTCACCTTTTGGATAGTGGTTATTTGCTCCATGTAACTTAGCTGTTTCAAGATGTTTGCAGAGATCTCTTAGCACAAAGAGAGTTAACTGTGATCTTTGAAAATATGTGATTTTGTCACACAAATGTTTTTCTGCATGAAAACCAATTCAATTTATTTTCTGTAAGTTTGCTTTTTTGTTAAACTGAGGAAAAAAAATAGAGGTGAAACTGAACTACTTAGGGTTACACGCTGCCACTAGCAAATGAGTTTTTGCAGAAGTGGGTTACAGTTATGGTAGTTCTTCTGAAGATAACTACTCAATTTAATCAAAGATTATATGAAAACACCACAATAATAATTTTGAAATAATAGATGTGTGTATGTCATCCAAAATAATGCCCAAATTGTTCTGTTGGGCTGTAATTTCTTAGCAGCAGTTCTCCCATTTTGCAAACCTGTTATTTATAAGAGAATTAAACAGCATCATCAGATGGCTTAACTGACTCTGAAATCATAGTATGAGGAAAAAACTGGGAGGGAAGTGTCAGGCTATCAATTGAAACATTACTCTAGCAATGTCTGAGGTGATCAGAGAACAAATAAAAGCCCATACTCCCACCCAAAACTACCAATTAGGGAAGAACCACTCATCCATTATCATGAGCAAATTAGACTAGAAAACTCCACTGGAGATTATTTGAAATTGGATTTTTTTTTGTTTGTTTGTTTGTTCTGGCTAGTGCAAGTTATTACATTGACAGAGTTTTTTGTTTGTGTTTTTTTTTTTCCTCAGTTCTTCTTAAGTGAGCTCCAAAATACTGGACTAAAAAGAGATGGAGTCACAAAAGTGTTTAGACTTTTGATTCTAGATAGGTTTTTATATACCAAAGACCTCTAATGGCCCATAAAATCCATCCCCAAAAGCTCATGTTTACTGATAGTTCTGCATAATGTTAATTATTGTGCTGAAGAACAGCCCAGGCCCAAAAATTATATGCATCAAAAATGAGAATTGAAAATTATAACTGAGGCTCTGAGACCACACTTTTTAATTAAGATAGCAAATAGCAGCAAACATACAACATGTGCTCTATGTGTGTATTTGAAATTTATTTCATATAAATTATACAAGTAAAGTAATTAGGTTCTTCTTCAATAACCTACCCACTGGGCCAACCAGAACACATTAGGGTATGTCCAGCTCAACTGCCTCCCCTCATCCTCTCCTTATTTTGCTAGAAGTTATTCAACCCTGCCCATGCCTTTTTTAAAACAAACTTTAAAAATAAACCATAACACCACAAAACCCCAATCTATATTTCTGCAAAATTGTGAGCTGGCTCTGCTCTGTTATACAGGATAATGACAAAATAACTCTGCTGGATTTTCTAACAAAATGTACCCTCACCAGCATAAAATTGACAGGCTAAGATACATTTATGGCAACTAATACTATAAAATCTGGACACTTCACATGTTTTATGATATCCCACCGTGGCAAAGAAGGAAGAGTTATTTGACAACTGGGAGTAAGAGGCACAGAAAGGCAAAATGACTTATCTAGGATAACATAAAACAACTGTGGCAGAAAAAGAAGCTAAACCTGTGTCCCCTCATTTCCAGGCTTATGTTCTAACCACTAGATAATCCTTCCTGCTCCAAGCCTGAAATCTTGGTGCTCTCATTGATTTTGCATATTATTTAAAGAAATATTTTCAGAAGTGCACAGTTTAGATGTTGGCTGAAGTGCCTGTCCACTGAAAGGAAAGAAAAAAGTACAAGAAATTCAGGATGTACTGGTAAATGGGCTTGTTCCTTCCCATGTGCTGGACTTTTCATTCCCCTTTGCCAAACATCATGACTTTCCTGCTGACCCATTTTTATAGCCTATTAAAAAGGTGATATAATCATCTGACTCCTTCCAGGTTTATACCATCTGCAGGCTGGCTGAGAATTCACTCTTGCCCATCATCCAGGTCACAAATTAAGGTATTAAAGAGTATTGGCCCAAATAGTGAAGTCAGGAGCACATCACCAGTGACTAATATTTAGTTTCAGTTCTCATATAGTTTGTTTTGGTTTTTTTTAAATCCAGCCATCTGAAATGTTTTATCAAGGAAATGGTCCAAGTTTCCTGTAAAGCCACAAGAGAAGCAGAGGAAGATCTGTGTCATACTAAAAAGAAAGGTATCTGCCCTACCCAGTTATTTCTTTTCATTGACTGTGGCTAAAGCTTTGATTACTATGGTTAGGCAGCTGGATTTTAGAAAATACTGCTGGGTTAGATGTATGTCACCCTTCTTTAAAGAATTAAATTGAGCTATCACTACAGGAATAGATTGAGAAGGGTCCACATCAAAATACCTCAGGAGCAAAGCACTCATCAGCATTTAACTCTGATTTGAAGTGTGCCATAATCAGTGCCCACTCTGACTGGATTTCCACATGCAGTTTGGAAAGGCTTCCTAACAAAACTTTCAATGAAATCAACTCATTTTTCTGACAATTTTAAGGGGGAAAAAAAAAACAAACAAAAAAGAAAACAAAACAAAAACAAAAAAATCCCAACCAAACAAAAATGCCCCTAACAATTCCTGGAAAGCCCTCATTGCCAAAAAGTCACCATCTCTTAGGAAAATGTATTGCAAAGTATTCTGCTTGGAAAGTCAGTATTTCCTGCAGGAAACTCACAGTGACTGCTGCAGGTGTCTTGTTCCTTGCCTGGGCACTGGCCCTACGACAAGTCAAGAATTCACATTTCAGAAGTGGCTTTAATCCCTATGAAACCTGCCTTCATGGTTGCTAATAAGAATTGTGACCGGCAGCTCAAACAAAGGAGCATCCTTTTTGTTTGAAACACGCTGCCTGAGACATTGCAGCAAAACCCACGTGTGCCTTGCACTGTGCACAGTTTCATCTCTAAATAAACAAGCCAGAAATAAAACAAAATTAAAAACAAAGTCCAACCCAAATGGAATTTGAGAACATCCCAAAGAAATATGCTTGAAAGTTGGATATATTTGAGATAAACAGCAGATGGGCTTCTCAGGTGGTGCGAAAGATAAAAATGTGAATTTAGAAATGCTAGGAGTTTTGTTGCTGAAGGAAAAGTGTTACTGTTGGAATACAGCAACAGATAGTCCAAAAGCCTGTTTGCAGCTTTTGGGAGCACAGCTGCTTTACAACTTCTCATACTGTTTCAGTAGTAATTAAAAACTTTGCTCTGTCTTTAAAATAAATTCAAGCTTCTGCAGGTCAGAAAAGCTGTAAATATCCCTCACTGTGCATGGTTAAAGCACTGGTGAGGACTATATTGTTTCCATGCAAAAAATAGAATTACATTGGGTTACTTTTATTTGGAATCATCTTAGTATAAAACTACAGAAAAGTTAAAGTGTCTTTTAAGCGATCTATTTTGTGCTTATTTTCAAGATTTTCTTATTTTCCTTGACAGGAAGGTCTTGGAGGTTTAAAGGTGTGGTATGAAGAAAATCCAGCCATATGAGTTTCACAGCTGGAACTCAGTTTTGTTTCTAGCTTTAACCCTCTTGTGCCACCAAACTGCATAAATAAAGTCCAAGATAATCTTACACAGTGTTTGTTTAGGATTTTCAGTTTCATTTTTGGAACAGTGTGGATCCTGATGCTTTCTAGCTATCTACCCCTATGTTTTACTTCATCATGGTCAATTGGAGGAGAAGAAAAGATTGGATTTCAGAGAGTTACTATGAACAGAATAACAGCAAGGAATAAGTCACCTGAATGTCCCTTCCTTGGGAGGACCAAAAAACTTTTTTTTTTTTAATTGCACGAATAAATCTGATTTCTACAATTTCTGTGCTCTGAAAAATGCAGTAACAAAATAATAGAGTAATAGATTCTTATGATTGGTTGATAAGAGCAGAGCACAATGGCCAGAGATACAGAAAAGAGAAAAGGAGAACAGAATGACAAAATAATCTGGTTGTTTGGTGTTTCCTTTTTCTATTTTTTTTTTTTTACCAGCTCAGGAAGCAAAAAAAAAAAATTAATGTTGTGAGAATATGACTTCAACTCACCTTCATAATTAGAAAGAAAATCCATGTACAGGAGAACAATAAGAATCTTGATGAAATTTCAAGGAGAGATGAGAAAGAAAATGAGCCTGGAAGAAAAGCTTTATTTTTGTTGTTGTTGTATTTTTTTCTCATCTAATTTTGGATTTTTCCTTAGGTAACTAAATTAACTAGCAGGCATTTGAGGCCCTTGTGAAGAATGAGGGGTGTGGATGACATTCCCAGCTCAACTGGTGAGCTGCAACTACACAGTGATGGGGAGAATTGGGTGGTTTAGGGCATGATTCCCCTGCTCAGATCAAAAGAATGACATAAATAATGCTCTAGAAATAGGATTTTTTTTCTTATTGACTGTAAAAGAAATCCAGGTATTTAACTCAGAAAAAAGGGTGCAGACATTCATAAGAGTTTCAAAGATATTTATGTAGTTGGGATGCTGGGACAATGATGTCCTAACTGTGGTCTGTGGGGTCTGTTACTGTGAAAGATGAGGAAGACGAGAGGTGTGCCTGTGGATTAATAATAATAATGATAATAATAAAAATAATAATAATACATTAGGTAAGGTAAAAATCTGGACAGAGCATGTAGTGTCCAAGAATAAAAAAATTGATAACTCTCAAATGTCTTTGAGGAAAAAGAAATATGAAAAAAAAAAGAATTCATCTGTCTATGCGTGCTAATGTTTAACAGATGCTGGCACTTACAGGAGTGTTATGAGAATTAATTAATGACTGTTGGTAAAAGGAAGCCAAGGAAGCAGGTTTTTTCCATATGATGAGCATATTGGGAAAGATGCAATTTTTCCTTTGTTAGCTTTATAGTATATAAGTGAAACACATTCTTGGTCATAAAGACAAGTGAAAGGCTTTAAAATATATTCACAATAAAATCTGAAAGTAATTTAGTCATAATTCATGAGCCATAAAACATCCTGAGTTTGAAGGGACATGCAGGGATCATCAAACAGTCCAACTCCTGGCCCTGTAAAAGACAGCTCCAAGAAAAAAAAAACAAACTATCCCATGTATTTGTAAAGCATCTGTTGCTTAATTTCACCATTACTTCATGTGTGAGAGAAGTGAGACTCTTCTGTTTCTGTGCCTGGAACCCCCTGTCATACAGAAGTCTTGTACTTAGTGGGGGTCACTGCATTCTACCACAATATGAAGAATAATTGGTCTAAATTCACTGCCTCAGTACTTAGATAATTTGGAGATATAAAACTCCCCAAAGAGAAAAACCAACCCTGAGACAAAAGATAGTTTAAGGTCAATGTGCACATCCTAATCTGTGTTGTTTGCACATACTCCCTGTTTTGGCCATCCCTGGGCTTTAACTTTAGTTGAAAACAGGAGTAATAGGGACATTTTTACAACTCTCTTTGTAACTTTCTGTCTACTCTAAAGACAGGGTGACACAATATAAGGAGGTATCAATAGTATTAATTCTGTGTTTATTGGACACATAATACCTGTTTTCTAGTCTTTTCTGAATCACAGAATGATTAAGTCTGGAAGAGACCTCTAAGAGTATTGACCATCGAGTTCAGCCATTAACCAAACATACCAATAAACCATGTCCCCAGGTGTCACATATACTCGTTTTTTGAACACTTCCAATGGATAGTGGTTCCATTGATGCCTCAGATTTTAGCTTTTATATTTTTCAGATTCTGTGCTGCTTTAGTGTGCAGTTCTGAGCTTCATATTAGGGGATGGTGAGCACTCTTCACAGATTAGGGAGACAAAAAAATTCCTTCTCCAGCTGGGGACCAAGGACAAATGATCCAAATCTCAGGCCCAAGAGGACAAACAATGTGGGCTGAAGAGAGAAAAACAAGCAGGATGGGACTGCAGGGGCTAAAGCTGTAATTGGACAATTATCTCCAATATGCAAATGGAGCTGAACTTGCAAAAGTGAGAGACCCCATGAGTGGTTGTGCATTTTGTGGCCATTTGGTTCATCTTGGGTGCAGCCCTAGCTGGGCTCTTGTGCTGCCCAAGGTTGATCTACTGAGGTCTCCTAATACTACTTTATTCTTTAACTCTCTTTAACTCTTAGCCTCTGTTCTAGGTCAGCCTGCACAAGGCATCACTTTGCTGGTCAGCCTGTTACAATGCTTGACGACCACTTCAGTGAAGAAATTTTCTTTTATATCCAATCTAAATCTCTCCTGGAGCAACTTGAGGCTGTTCCCTCATTTGTCCCACCATTTGTTACCTGGTGGAAGGCTGACCCTCGCAAGGTCCTCTCAGGGACTTGTGCAGAACAAGAAGGTCCCTCCGAGCCTCCTTTTCTCCAGGCTGAGCCCCTTTCCCAGCTCCTTCAGCTGCTCCTGGCATTCCAGGCCCTTTCCCAGCTCTGTTGCCCTTCTCTGGACATGCTCCAGCCCCTCAATGTCTGTCTTGTATGGAGGGGCCCAGTTCCAGACCCCAGTGGAAAGCAAGAGATCCAGAGGGAAATGAAGCAGCACCCTTGAGGTTTGCACCCAAGCAGGAACCGCACAGAGTGAACTGGAGCTGACATGGATGCTTTAGACCCAATCCAAATTTTAAAAGTCTGTTTTGTGGAGTAATTAGCACTAACTTTATTTGCAGAATTAATGAATGTTTGGGCTCCAGAGAACAATTCATATAACTGCTTCTGAACATCATCCACTTTCCTTTTTTGTTCCCTTGGTAATTCAATGTGAAGTTTCATGGATGTTGTACTGATCTAAGAGAAGTAATAAATTTTGGAATTCAGTCAAAGCTTTTACTAATCATTAGGATTGCAGAGAGATTGCTTTTGCCATAGAATGTGATATATTTATAAATACATAAAATTACTTTTCCCAGTAGTATTATTGCATGACCTTTTAACCATCTTTGCACAGCATAAATATTCTTTTTATTATTAATGAGTAACAAGAGTTTCTAAAGCCTTCCATGCTGTGACTTTTAATTCTCTTGCTGGCAAGAAAGTCTCCTCAGGAAACCCTCCTTTATTTAGATGCATGTAACACTTTGACCCTTCCTTCTGTCTTTAGGTCCCTAACAGCATTGTTAGAAGAGGTACAAAAATCACACTTTGATTCCATTTAAAATCAAAAGAACCGCAAAGGCTTGTGCTGAATGGTCATTGTCATATATGCTTTCTAATAGTAAAATAATATCAAAGAAAATAGAATATAAGTCTTGTTAATTCCTTAGTTCAAATGGAAGTTTATTGTCTTCTGTCATTTCTCACACTGTGTTTTTCTGACCAAATTTTTAAAGCAACCTGCAACTGAGATTCCACATCTATGGAAATAATATCTTATTTCAGTGTCAGCCTTTCTAATGTTAAGGTTATTCCTTCACATTTAACCTGTAAGACTTTTAACCTTCATCTTTTTGTAAACTTTGTCCTTTTTTGAGGTGTCTGTAATGGACTATCCAGTAAAAATGAAAACAAAGGTATTATATTCTCTTTTCCTTTTCAACAATCTTTCATACATCCAAAGACACCTCTGCTAAACACCTTTTCTTCAGTCTGCCGTAATAGATTCTGTTTTCTAGAGTTTCTTTTTATCTAATAGCTCCAGTAGATTTCCTTTTCAAGGTTTAATGTTCAATTATGTACATGATATCCCATCTGAGAAATCATAGGAACGTTATTTCTCTTTTATATTAAAAAAATATAATTGGTGATTTAATTAAGCAAAAATCCAGATGTTAAAGGAAAAAACAATTCCATTTTGATAAGACTGAAAAGCATTACTTCAGTTTTTTGCCTAAGCATCATATTTTTGAAGGTAGAATTTTTGAAAGATTGTGGGGATTTTGGAGACTCAGCATTTTGTCTTCTAAGAAAAAATTAAGTCAGAAAATGTACATTAACTGAGCAATTTTAGGAACTCAAGAAATTAATTGAGTAAATATAAAGAGAAAAAGGGCATAAGTCTGCTGAGAATGACCACAAAGAATGTTGGACCCTGAAGGGACATTTTGTTTTCTCCATGGTGTACATTACGATTTTAGTGCTTGGTTTGTGTTTCCAGGAACAAAGTTCAGTAACTTAGCTGCTGGCCAGCAATTCAGAACCCTGAGAGAACAGGAAATTTTCTCATTGCAGTTTCCCACCTCCACTGAGATTATTCTCATTTTGCATCCCCATTTTCATATAAAAACATCCCAATTTAGAGTGATTTACTATTATTTCCTGCCATATTCACAACTTTTTCTCCAAGTTTCCTTCTGTCTTACAAGGGTGCACTTCTATTTATCTAAAAGCGCAAGCCAGGAGCCTTAATAACAATTAAGTTCCTTGAACACAAAGACAAATATGGTGCTAACTCAGAAGAGTTTACAATACACTCAATACACAAGTCAATACTGTTTTCAGCTGAGCTGATGTGCTCTAAGAACAATGTTACATGTGATAACCCCCCCCCCCAAGGACAAAAAAAAAAATTAAAAAAAATCATAGAGGGGTTTGGATTTTGAGCTGTCCATATAATTGATTTTTCCTACCATTAGTCAGCCAGCTGAATATTTCCTTTCACCTCTGCTGCTGCTGTGTCTTGCATTGTGTGTTCTTTAAGGAAAATATTTCTGCACAAAGTATGCACACAATAAATGCAGAAAAGTTGAATACTTGTAAGCCTGCAGACTCCAGTAGAATGTTTAGAAACAAAGGAAAGTGTTAACAGCTGTGACAATGCTGTGTTCCTGCTCCAGCAAAAGGACTATTCCTGAGTTTATAATTGTCAATGGAGCAATTAGTAATAGTTTTTTTCTGATAAAGTTCTTGTAAGGAAATCTGTGCCCAGCATAAAAGTAAAGAACCACATAATCAGGGGTGTGGAGAAAGTACAAGGATGCAGAACATCACTTCTATGTAGGATGCTGTTTGTTTATACCTTTTCTCTCTACATTACTCAGAAAAAGCTCTTTAGTGGGTGTGGACTGTGTTTAAATAACACCTATGGAGGCCTAATCTTTCAGTAAATAGCTGTCACTATAATAATATGTTAGAAAATAGAAAAGGGTGCTCAGGTTAAGGGTTGGTTGAGACAGACACAGATGTAAGAAGAAGGGGAGGGGAGGCAGAAGGTTATTTCCAGAATAAGGAAAAAAATGCCTTTTGGATCCATGCACAGTACTGTATTTGAGGCAAAATTTCTGTAGGTGTGCTTGAGTTCTTATCCCTCTTTCTGAATAAATTTTATTCAAGAAAAGTGTATTTTTATGCCATTGCATGCATTCTTTCCTTTCTCATCTGCAACCATACCCAGACTCTCACTGCACAGGCAGGTGATTTCAGTGGTCTTAGACTTCTTTTTCCACTAAAATTCCTATTAATTAAGAAAAAAATAAACAATGTCTAAAATTAAATAATGAACAATAATAATCACCTCCACCTTCATTAACTACCATCCCCAGGACCTCAGGGACTTGATCTCAGGTTCATGAGCTCCATGGTCTTGATGGGCTTGAAAAGGAATTCAGGAGGAAGTGTCCAAGGGCATGTTCCCTACATCTCCTGCACAGACAAACTCAAGAAGTGTGTTTAATATCTCGTGTCAGTGGACATCTTTTGCTTAAAGGCTTCTCCAGTGTACAAAGACTACAAAATCTGAGCTTTTACTTCATCCTCCTTTGCCATCCCTAATTTCCAAGGACTACTCCTCTGAATAGCACTTCCTTGCCCAAAGCTGCAGTTAAATCCTTGTGTGTCTGTAGGCATTCTCTGCCTGCAGTGACACACACACACAGAGAAAAAATATCCCAATTTGCTAAAATCCATGCATTTCACACTTCATATTGATCTTTTTGATTATTTTTCCTTTCAGCTAAAAGAAAAGAGTTTGTCAAAATGCCAGAAGATTCTTTGTTTCTGGAGTGCAAAAGAGCTTTCTAGACTATAGGGCAGACTGACAGCTATCATTTCTTTTCCCTGCAGACAGAGCAGATGATATTTCCCAGCATTTCTTGGTGCTAGAGTGATAAGGGGAAAAAAAAACCACCACTGACTCCTGATAGCAGCAAAAAGGCACGAGATTTAGGGAAGTTCTGATAATTTAAGTGGTGAACAGAACACACTGACAGGTTATCTTCAGAGAGTCAGCAAGGTGCATGGATCTGATGAAGGAGTTTAACTTGCTTGAGTGTTTGACTGCAGGATGATCAGCATATGAAGGGAATGAGACCTAGAATTCATTTTAACCTGCCTTATCTCGATGCCACAGTGGAAAATAATAATAATTTGTTGCTTTTTTGCTAACTGCTCACTAACAATCTTTAATCACTGCTACTGGGCTGATTTCTGGCCTTGACCTCTTTTTAATAAATCGAGATATTTCCAGCACATCACCCTTTATCAAAGTTCTGTTCTGAAACACTCTGTATCACTTTCCATTGGAGATTAGTCCACTAAAAGACAACTTACCTACCCATTAAGACTATCAGCAGTAGCTGGGTCTTATTAGAGGGCACATGAAAACATAAGTTAGAGTTCCTTTTTCCTGTTTTGGGTATATATTCCTATTTAAGCCAATTTCTGCCATCCTGGGGATAAAAAAAATGAAAAAAAAAAAAAGTAATCAAATAGGACAAAAGATTCAAGGTCAGGTTGGATGGGGTGGATGGGGCTTGGAGAAACCTGGGATAGTGGAAGGTGTCCCTGCTCATGGCAGGGTGTTGGAACTGGATGATCTTTAATTTTCTTTCCAATCCTTGAAGATGATTCTGTGACTGCAGTGATCCTCTTCAGATTAAAAACACAGGCATTTCTGAATTAAGCCATGTTTATTGTGCAGAATGGGGAATATTGCAGAACATCTACTTTCACTTCCCATCTGGTAACTAATGTACATTTGTATTTTGACAACTGAATACCTGAGGGCCATTTCACAGTGGGAGTGAATGCACTTTGCAAATAACTCCTGGTCATGGCCCAGGTTTCACACAGAAGCCATTGGATTGCATTTTCTTCCTGCTGCTCCTCCTAATTTCACCCAGATGTGAGACCCCAAGGTTCATCCTAAAAGCCTGAGACATTTAAATTAACACATTTCATCTTTCATAGAATTTTCTAACCAAAAGACCCTGTGTGGGCTGTCTGACTGCTGCTGGCTCTGAGGTATAATCAGGACAGTTTACACACCAGGTTTTATCTGCTGGATGGCAGAGATTTTTGCCCTTGGAAAGAACTATCCCAGCCTGTGCTGCTCAGACTGATGAGTTTCCTGCATCTTCACTGCAAAGCCAGAAGTTGCACTGGTACTATCTCAAAGCTCTAGACTGACTGTGAACATGTGCCAAGTTCATCCTGCCTGGAACAGAAATTCAGGAGAAAGTAATTTTGCATGTGGGTGGTAAATCTGTCCACACTGAGAATTAGCAGGCATGTGGAATGTGTGCTGCAGGACTTTTCATGCCCAGACCCACCTCCTGTGGTACAAAATAGGCAAGAGTCTAACGGGATGAGACTTCAGAAAAAAATCAGTTTATGCAGCCTGTTCATGGTTTACCCGAAAAAGAGGTAAAAAGATATGCCAGTGATCTGGGTTCCTTTTCCTGCTGAGCTGTATGCAATCTGTCCAATAGAACTTGAACACACATAGCCCATGACAAAATCTTTTCAGGAGAGAATTCAGCTGGGCTTGATGAATAAAGCAAACTGTAACACAGGCAAACATCAGCAAGGTGCAGTGTTTGCTGCAGTCCATAGGTAGCCTTGTTTTAGTATAAGACATGTCACTCTTGGGAGAATATATCTTTTCCATGGATAAACCAAAATGGACTTGCTGGTCTTACAGACTTTTTCAATTTCAAAAAATTATGATTGCATAATAACACTGACAGCATTTTCTGCCAACAAAAAGATGCATCTCTGTCCAGAAAGAACAAACTTTCTGGTTCAGCACCAAACAGAAGAGAGCAAAAAAACCACTGGAATAAAGCAACCCAACACATTTGATTTGCTGTGTATATTAAGCTTTGTAATCATAACTAAGATAGATCCAAATTAATTACCTTTGTTTAATATTTATTCTGATTTTTAATGCCTGTGCAGAGCAGAAATGAGTGGTTGAATAGATCTTGCTTGTAAGGATGCCCAGTTGTTCTGGAACTTCCTTTAAGCACTACTTTTTAAAATCTTGTTTTGGGTAATTTCCCCTCAGCAACAGCACAGCAGTGAATCATAAAAGAATGAAGAAGTGACAGCAGATGCAGTGCGAAGGTTAACCTTGATTTCCAGCTAAAGTTTCATTTTAGATACTAGTCTCCATCAAGAGACTCTGTTGTTTACTTTTAGGCAATTTGTTTCATGTCTCTCTGCTCCTTTTCCTCTGTGTTGGTCAGACTTGAATTTTCAGTAGTTGATCAACATGTCTCACAGGACTCTGGTGAGAGAATCTTTGCAATACTGGTAGGACAGCAATAAATAAGTGTGTGCTAAGCCAGAGCCTTGTATCTTTTTCAGTGTTGATCTGAACGATGGGCTCAACTGATGAAAGGGAAAAATGCAGAGGTTGTGAGTCCTGGGGAGACCAGAGTGGAAGGTTGCATTAAAAATGTGGAGAAACAGTTTGAATTGTGGTTCATGGGGACTTTCAATACTAATAAAACCTGGTATAAATTGTTACATTTCTGGGTAGGAAATAAAATTCATATAACATGGAAATAAATTTCTAGACAGCAGCATGAGAAAATAACATAGAAGCTGAAATTTTACAAAGATGAGGGTGAATGGTGTAACCCTGGAGCAGAAAAGGGCACATTCCCTTCTGGTCTGTTCTAGTGGGATAGTTGTATGTTAGTCTCAGGGGGTAACTGCTCTCATATGCTCAGCTGGAGCCTTGCTTACAGGGCATTGAATATAGAAGATGAATATACAGAGAAGGACAATGAAAGATCTAGAAAGCTACTGTGCATGTGCTAAGTTTGTTTTACCTGGAAAGGGGAATCTTGATTCAGTTGCCAAAATACATCTTTTTAGAAAAACTGGAGTTGCCTTATGCCATTCCTAATATCTGCAAAGGCAGGCAAATATGAGAGAAGTGAATACAAGACTAGATCACTGAGGCACCTGAAATAATGCCACATGTCAGTATTTGGACAACTGAATCACTAGCTAGAAGATAGAATCTTTTAATAGCTAGGAGATAGATGCTTAAGGACAATGAAAGATCTAGAAAGCTACTGTGCATGTGCTAAGTTTGTTTTACCTGGAAAGGGGAATCTTGATTCAGTTGCCAAAATACATCTTTTTAGAAAAACTGGAGTTGCCTTATGCCATTCCTAATATCTGCAAAGGCAGGCAAATATGAGAGAAGTGAATACAAGACTAGATCACTGAGGCACCTGAAATAATGCCACATGTCAGTGTTTGGACAACTGAATCACTGACTAGAAGATAGACTTTTTTAATATCTAGGAGATGCTTCATCATCATCATCATTATCACCATCTTCTTCTTCTTCTTCTTCTATTATTATTATTATTATCCAGTGGCATTAAAAGTCAATTGAATCCATCACTAGGCATCCAAGAGTGTGCTGAATCTTCTTCTTCTTCTTCTATTATTATTATTATTATTATCATTATTGTTATTATTATCATTATCTAGTGGCACTAAAAGTCAATTGAATGCATCACTAGGCATCCAAGAGTGAGATATCTGCAAAGGCAGGCAAATATGAGAGAAGTGAATACAAGACTAGATCACTGAGGCACCTGAAATAATGCCACATGTCAGTGTTTGGACAACTGAATCACTGACTAGAAGATAGACTTTTTTAATATCTAGGAGATGCTTCATCATCATCATCATTATCACCATCTTCTTCTTCTTCTTCTTCTATTATTATTATTATTATCCAGTGGCATTAAAAGTCAATTGAATCCATCACTAGGCATCCAAGAGTGTGCTGAACTGTTCTCCAGGATGTGTTCACTAACTTGTTTAGATCCCTCCTGACTAAAAGGAGTGCTTTAGATATTCATACAGAGAAACCAAAATATGGCTCTATTGCAGTCAAGCTGGTCTCCAGGCTGAGATCTCACTTCAGTTGCCTGAACCACTCACTGTTCTGGTAGGACATGGATCCCCCAGAGGTCCAGTGTTATTTCTGTCACCCTTCCAAAGTGTTTTTGACTACCTCAAAGCTTTTCATATGGCACTGAATGCACATGTATATGACCTTCACATAGAGAAACTTATCACCAGGAGACTGAGCAGCACATTTCCCTTCCTGCTAGGACTGTAAATGATGCGAGTTTCACATAGAGAAACTTATCACCAGGAGACTGAGCTGCACGTTTCCCTTCATGCAGGACTGTAAATTATGCGGGATTTGCACTCCAAAAGGAGCAGGAAACTCCTGGAAACAGAGAGCCCTCTAACAGCTTCCTAAATTGCCTTGTAGGTAGGCAGATCTCCAACGTATATCTGAAAATGTCATTGAATGTGTTTTAAGAAAAAAAAAGGTACCTCAAGATGGATGTGTGGTAAATTGCCTTGTAGGTAGGCAGATCTCCAACGTATATCTGAAAATGTCATTGAATGTGTTTTAAGATAAAAATTCCTCAGGAAGGTACCTCAAGATGGATGTGTGGGTCTCTGATCTTGTGGATTTCTTTGCAAAGTGCAGATATGTTTCATAGAATACTGGAATCATCAAAAGCTTTAGTTTTGAAGGGATCAAAAGGATCTCCACGTTCCAAACCCCTGCCTTTGTCTGCGACACCTCCTACTAGACCAGGTTTCTCATTTCTTTAAAGGACATCTTCCCAGGAAGGGAGTTTGTGCCAAAGCCATGCTGAAAGCCAGGAATGGTTTCTCTACCCAAAATGAGAAAGTGAGCCAATCTGTCACATTAGGCATTCACCTACCTTCAAAGTACGAGCTTTTGGAATGACTAATAATGAATCAAATCCACCTGACAATGAACAGCTCATTTACCCTTCACTGAGCCTGTTTCTCCACCCCAGCACCACTGAGCAGGTTTTCACAGCAGCAGCTCACACAGAGAATCTTTCAATCACCACTGGAGACCAGTGTGGATTTGTATTGATCCAGGAGTTGCATGTGAGACTGTATGTCATGTAAGAGTTTTGATGAAAATATCAGAGCTGCTGTCACTCTGAACAGCACCAAAGGTTGGCCTGCTGATCTCTAATCAAAGTTTTTGGGTATGCTTCTATGACAAAGCCAGTAATTCAGAGTGAAAGTTCTCCACAGGGGCCAGTGTCATATCAATCTTATTTAACATCTACTTAAATGTTATTCCTGCTATCTACAATCAGTACACAAGTTCAGCTGCTCAGACAGACTACATCTTGCCCCTCTTAGCTCCTTGATCATGTCAGTGAATTATTCCTGTCATTTTCCTCACCTTTTTTCTCTACCTTTACTCTTGTCTGTCTTTAGATTTGACTGTGTCATATTGAATTTAGCTTGAATTCCAGCTAGTGACAAAAAAAAGCAAGTTTGCTTTGTGAAATGCCTCACACAATTTCAGGGCGTCAAAGGGGAAAATCGACATTTGCTCACTGAGAGTGGAATGCCTGCATGAAGACAACTTCTCATTCCTGCATCCACTCCCCATTCTCCCCCTTACGCTTCTCAAGAAAAGTGATACGTCATGATCAATTTTGGCATCACGGAGTTTACTTGATAATTTCATTTCTGGAGAATGTTTTCCCCAAGTGCAAAGATTAATATGGAGAGAAGGATGGAGTTGTTTGAAAGGGGAGATATGTTTATTGGCACTACAAAGAGGAATGGCGAAGGTATGAGAATTCTGGCTTTCTTGCACAATTAAAGGCAGTGGTGTGTGGCCCAACAATATTTTCAAAGTATCTCACTTGATCTGATTTAACAATTACCTAATCATCTGCATGTGTGGCTTTAACTCAGGAGGAGGCTTTATAAAACTTCTTTTAAAATTTGAGTTATTGCATCCATTAAGTTGGCTAAAAAGAACTAATACATTGCATTGAGTATCATGAAATGTCACAACAGCACTGGTGTCTTATTCAGCATGTACCAGACTAATATAAGGAAAGAATTTCAAGTAAATATTGAAAGTTAAATTATGACCCTAGAGCTAACACAGATCCAGTGATTCAGTAGAACTATAATCCCCCCTTCTTTTCCAGGAAGAGAGTTAAAGAAGTACATTTAACATTTGTTGCAACCTCCATGTTTTCATAGTTTTGTATAGTCTTCCAAAAAAAAAAAAGTATCACACTTGATAAAAAGTCAACAAAATAACGACTTTTATTTTACTGTTTGTATGTAATGAGTAATCAGCTCTATAAATTCCCACAACTCTGCTATTCTAGGTACTGGCAGGTTTTGCATAGGCTGTACTGATCCTTATCAAGAGTGTGAATCCAAGTGAATAACATTATTATCAGAGGTGTTGATTTTATTCAGACTCTGCAGTAGCAAGTTTCCAGGAAATTTGTTAGGGCTGCATTTATGTTCAAAACTCTCATTTTTAGAATTTTTTCAATAAAAAAAAGTTTAAAATTCCATGTGAGTCATTTAATGGGCAGTTCATCTCACCTAATATCTGGAAATCTAAAAAGTAAATAACTACATCTGAGCAGGTCACCCTGACCTCTCTTGATAGTCAGTAAGGAAAAATACGCATTTTCAGAAGATGATTCATAAAATCTGCCTCATCTCCAGTTTTAGAATACTAGTTTACTCTTTATTATTCCCTTTTCCTGTCCATTATGTCCTTTCCTCATGTAGGGTCAAACTCAGGTATAGAACATACTGTTAAGATGTCACAGCTGCAGTAGGTGGATCCTAATTCTCAGCAATTTATGGGTTATTAGGAAGCTTTACACATATAAGACCTAAACTTTGATCAGCAAGAACTTTAAGGGCTCCAAACTCTGTATCTAGGGTTGTATAGCAAAATCAACCACAAAACAATGTCTCCAAAAAAATAATTCTTCTTCCTTCAAACACAGACTTCTGATGGATTAATAAATCTTAGACTAAGGATTTTGATTTTCTTCATTATAGAAGTACTCCTGGCATAGAAAATTTAGCATGACTCCAAAGACTCAGTCTGTTGGTTTTGCAGTATTTCTGTTTTGAATTGTGATGGCATTTATACACTAAGGTAATCAACAACACTCAGAACCTACTTTATATTGTTCTTTATATTATTCAAGATAGATTTAAACATCTCATACCAAATTAAAAAAAAGGTAAATGAAAACAGAAAAACAAACAAAAAGACATAGAAAAAACAACTCCCACTCTGTATTATATGAAATGCCAAGTAAATTGGAAAACCAATTTAAAAACCAAGTGATAAACACCTACTTTAGCAGCTAAAAGTGAGCTATAAATAAAAAGTTATTTAATGGTTTGTTTAAATTAGGCAAGTCAAAACTAAAGGTATGGTTTGTTTTTAAACAGTGATGTTTTTCTTACAAACAGCAAAATTTCAAATTCCCTATTAATTTCAACTGTTCATGGATATGAAGCTTCAGACTGAGCCTTATAAATGTAATGGTATTCATTAAAAATTCTCATAGGAATGCCATAATCCAACACTTGAGGAAAAATCTGCTTGGCTGTGAAGCAGTGCCTGTCACAGCTTTATAAAAATGCTCTTGCTCCAATGAATTAAATGTTAATGCAGATCCACCTGGTAGGATCCCACCTGATCTTTCCTCCAAATTTTGCTTTAGTTCAGTTTAACAGGACTTGAACACAGAATAACACAGAATTCTGACAGCTTTGGTTGCTCTTTGTCACTGTACCTTTTTTGTTTGTTTGTTTGTTTGTTTGTTTAAATTTCTTTAACAGGACTCGGTGACTTCTCAGACTCAGAATATGGAGGCCACCTAACACAAACCCCAATGGCAGTGACTTCTCCCAATACAGAGAAATTTAAAAGTAATAAACTATTTCTGAAAGCCACCCTGTAATAATTATGCTGTGGGTTTGCCCTTATAAAATAATTAGAGACAGGTAACACATAGTCACACACATTTTCTCAATTATGCTAATCACATTTGAGTTTTGCAGGTAGTCTTGCAAAAAATTTTCAGTGATCAACAGCAGCTGCTCCAAAGAATTTAGCAATTGCTACTTTAAACTATTCAAGCCTGGATATTGCATCATTTTTAATTAAAAAATCGAATATTTGATACTTTAAAGTGAATTTTAATGTCCTGAGGATATTTTTTATGAAGAGAGGAATCTTTATTCCATGAACTTTTAGTGCATCATAGTAAATTCTGTTGACTGAATAAAGCACGCACAATTCAATTTTTCCTTCAGGATTTTTGGGTGGGTCATTGTAACTGAACATAAAGTTATTAAATATTTTGATTTTTTTTGCAATAGTTTTAGAGTTAATGCAGAGTAATAAATTTGTTTTTGAGACCTTCTTTAAGAAAAAATATTAAAAGGTAAATATGTATATGTATTTTTGGTTTTATTTGTATATGCATGTATTTTCCTAATTTCTACCACTTCATGTTTAATTTCATAGTGACATAGGGATTGTCTCTCACAGAAATGACAGAACATGGGTATATAATTTAATTCTATTCTGTCCTAGTAAATTCTAGCTTTATATGATGAGATGTAATGAGTGAGAAATCATTAAGAAATGCTGCTTATGTTTAAAAGTTAGAAATATCTTTCTGTATTTACTGTCCCCTGAATTTACCTGCAGATGGTAATTTCTGATATTTTAAAACTGTATAGTTGGGAATGTCTTTTTCACAAAAATTCAGATTCTCTTTCTATATTCGTAGTTTTCTCTTCAGCCAAATATATCCTTCAATTAGGTGGGTTCTACATCCGTCATCTACCCCATGAAGGATATTCAAGGTCAAATTAAAGGCAAACAGACCTGAGCTTGCCAAATCTAATGGAAGGGCAGGGTAAATGAAGAGTCAGAGTAATGCTTCAAAATATTAAAAGAAAGTTTGAGGGCATTCAGTTGCTGAAGTTCAAAAGGGAAAATAAAAACACCTATGGAGATGTTATTTAATTTATATAAAAACAAAGGTGTTTAAAATTCTTCCACTGTCTACCCTCACATGGCATTTGTAGACATATTTGCTGCTTGAAATAATTTATGATACTTTTGGTGGGATTCAGATTCCCAAAAGTGGGCATTTAAACCCAGCAGAGATGTCATAAATTATCAGAAACCCTTGTGTAATGAAGAAAACAACTGACTTAGAAGGGACCCAGAGCTTCTCAGAGTGAACTTCTCACTGGACACCTGGCTTCATATTCAATCCTGCTCATGTGCCCTGAGAAATATTAAATAAATTGTATTGGTTTCTTTGAAGATTAATTTCTGTTGTTATGTCCAGCTTGCCCACTTAAGGGGAGGGGATGCCACTGCCCACTTCAGCAGCAGGAGAGGGAGGAATCTGTTGAGCCAGGAGAAGGGAAACCCCTCTGTAAGGATCGAATTATTAAGAGATGCCTCTGCCAGAATTAACGTGCAAACAAGACCATAGGCTGAACTAATTATACAGATTTTATTTAACAGCAAATGTTGAGGGAGAGAGATAGAAATAGGAAGAGAGAGGTGAGGAAGAAGAAAGAGAGTGAGGAGACAGATGAGCCAGGAGAAGGGAAACCCCTCTGTAAGGATCGAATTATTAAGAGATGCCTCTGCCATAATTAACGTGCAAACAAGACCATAGGCTGAATTAATTATACAGATTTTATTTAACCGAAAACGTTGAGGGAGAGAGATAGAAATAGGAAGAAGAGAGAGGTGAGGAAGAAGAAAAAGAGTGGTGAGACAGAATAAATAAAAATATCATGACCATAGGGATTCCAGCAGCATCCCACTGAACCTCTTCTTCTGGCCTTCCCAGTGGTGTGGATCCCAGAGTGTTCTTCTGGAGATACCACTTTTAGAGAGCCCAGGTCCCAGGTATCCGCAGGGTGTAGGTGCCATTCCCACAAATTTTTCTAACATGTCTGTAAGGAATTTCTTCCTTAGTTTGCCATGGAAGGAATTTTTGTCTGTCTGGGGCACCCAGAGCTGAGTCACCAGGTCTGGATTCCTGTTGTTGCCATCTGCTCTCATCACAGGATCCCACAGCCTTCACTCTCACTGGAATCTTCTCTGCTGTGCTAATTCCAAAGCTTCACCTCCCTTTAGACCTGGAATTAGCAGCTTCCTGTTGTGGTGCCTTATCTTAGGGGAACTTCCTTCTCTGACAGTGTTTTTGCGACATTTCACTGCATTCTCCAAGTGCTTCCACTTTCTGTCTCAGGACCTTTTTCAGGTCCCCCAGAACAGGTAGATTGCACACTTTTCATGCTGCAAATATGAATATATCAATGTTGGGAGGAGGAAAAAAGCTGTTCAAGGATCATCAGGCTATGTGGAAGAAAGGGAGGAAGGAAAGAAAGAGAAGAAATTGTGTAAGGGGGAGACATAGGGTGTGAGGGAAGGGAAAAAGGAAGGGAAGGAGGGAAGACTTCAGGTCTATCCAGACAGTAACATTTATAAAGCACAAACTATTCAAGATTTGGGTATTTGAACAACATTTCTAGCTCAACTAAGCAGAATATGCCTCAGCTCAATTTTACTTCCAGTATTATTATTGTTATTTTTCTCACACATAGTATTGCAAGTTCCTTTTATACATTTTAATACTACTTTGTAGCTGTTCCTCTATTGCAGGCAATTTTGGGTTATTTCTTCTCCTCCTCTCTTGAGGCTGAAAATCATATCTTTTCCCCTCATATCTTCATGTTCTTCTGGTCTCTTTCCAGTGTGCCTCTGTCCTTGTTGGAGCTGACAGTACCGCTCAGTTTCACAGAGATAATGATTATGTTTAACTCATTGCTTCTCTCTCCTTCAGCTCATTAATTAAGAAGTTAAGGAAGGCCAGGCCTTGTTCATATCCCAGCTAAAAGTCTTCCCAAACTTAAAATACTGTCCTTTATCACTGATCATTCCATAACTTCTGTTATGAAAAATATAAATTATATGTTGAAATAACATAAACCTCCTCTCTGCCTACAGCTCCTGTGGCTGGTGAGTCATTTGGAATATCCACTCAATGTGGCTGTAATCAGCAGGGCAACTTCCACTGAGACCTTCTGAGAGCTGCCAAAAGAAATCTGGATGATGGAGTCACTCAGAGATTCCAGTTTGATCTGCATCACACCAGAGCCGTGGGGACCATTTCCTATTATGCTGGAAACAAACAGTGCAATGACATCCAAGACTGGACTGGTTTAATTTAAATGAGAAATCAGAGGCTTCTGGGATCAGGACTGTGTTATCTCCACAGATGTAGAGCAGAGTTTCATTTTTTCATCAATCTGCTTACATTAAATTGAAATAGCAGAAATTTACAAGCCTTTTATTCACCTTGTACAATCATTCAGTAGGATTTATCACAGTTTTCACCAAAATTTCTTTTTCTACTTATATTACTCTTCAGCTGCCATGGTCAGAGTTCCAAGAAAGGTGTATTGCATTACAGGTCTTCTGGTAATAGTTTCTGTGACAAAAAAAAACATGGGATATAACCATTTATTTCTGTGTGAATCTCTTTTGGATCATCATTTCCTCTAATTTTTTTTTTTCCAGGTGTATTATTCACTTATTTAGGAAAGTAGGAGATTCAGACAAACGTTTGTGGATGTGCTTTGGGTATGTGGTTTTCTTTTTTTAACTCAGTCCCAGAAATAGTGTGAGGGCCTTACCCTGCATCACTGAACTCTGTGGAAATTGTAGTCTCTACTTAAAGCCTCTCTGCAAGAATTCAAGGCCATATCAGTTAGCAAGAAGAATATAATTCTTGCTAATTCCCATCTTAAATCTGATTCAAATATTATTAAATTCATGTTTTTTCCCCCTAAGGAGCCAACAGTCCAAAGCCACACACCCTTAAATGTGTATAATCAGGTTCATATTAAAAATGATAATTCTGTTTTCCCTGAGGATAATTAATAGGAGATGTGAAGCATTTAAAAACACAAAACTATAGACCACTTTTCAATGTGGTTCATAATGTCTGTGTAGATTTTTTTTGGTGTAGATTTTTTTCCCCATACTTAGAATAGTAAATCCTATATCTACTTTCATATATAAGGGATTTATTTAGGATTAAGGCTATGTTACACTACAGTGCTGTAAGAACAGAAGAGTGCCTGTATTTTCCATGTCCATACTTTAAGTGACAAATTAAATAAATAGGACAAAAACTGGAGCAGCTCAGCTTTTCATGGAGTAAGGACATAAGGGACCCACCATGATTGTTCTGCTCATTCTTAAAGGATATTACGTGCTCCAAATCCTTGCTGAAATGACATTTCTCTGACTTTTGTGTGACTACACAAACTCTGATGATCAAATCCAGCATTCAGTAACTCTCAGCAGCTTTAGGATAGAAAGGAGGAGAGGAAATGTTTGCTTAACAGCACAAGGAGGGGTTGGCAGCAAAGCTGAGGCAGCAGGCTCATCTTGTGAGCATCCAGCCCTGCTCTGTGCACTTTGCAGCCTCCCCTCACCAGGGCTGGTCCGTCCTCTCACCTCTGCACTCTTCCTGGGTGTGGATGTGAGCAGCCTGACTGAACTTAATGCCTGACCCTGCTCCTCCCCCAAAGCACTGAGCCATCCTGGTGCTGACACTCCTACACTTTATTTTCCTACACAGCAGTGCCAGCTTAGCATTTAATTTTGTTCCATTAGAAGAAAATTATTTTTTAATTATAATTCATTATTTCTCTTAATATTTTCAAGACTGGTGCTGGCAGAGGCTTAACAGATTCCAATCCCTTTTTCATTAGAGAGCATTTCTTGCATTCTCCTCACATCTCCATTATGGGCTGTCACAGGCTTCGTGCACAGCACTAATGGCTTGGGTAGGCGCTCATAAACATCCTGCTCATCTTAGCAGTGGTGTAATTGAGAGTAAACACAAATCAGTGGTGTTTGCCCACTCCTAACATGGGTCCCACTTCTCCCTGTGTTATCTGGGTGGCTTTTTCCTGATTTAAAACCAAACTGCTTCTCTGAGGGTCAAAAGAGGATTGCTGAAATAACAGCAGTTCTCTGTCACTTCTTCTGTCCATACCAAATTATCTTAGCAAGGACTGAAGGCTTGTTTGCTCAAAAATCACATAAGTCATGCTTCCTAAATTTATGGAATTTACCTGGAATTTGTCATTCAGTATCTTTTTTTCTGAGCTTAGAGTAAGGGTGCAGATCTTTAGTTTCCTCTCAGCTTCTCTCCTGGCCATGTTGTGGAGTGACCATGGTGGATTGACCCTGGATAAAAGCCCAACAAAACTACTCTGCCACCTCCCTCCTCAGCTGGAAAGGGGAGAGAAAATGTACCAAAAGGGTTCTTCAAAAGGTTGAGGTAAAGACAAGGAGAGATCACTCAGCAATTACTGTCACAGGTAAAACAGACTTGGGGAAAATAATTTAATGTGTTACCAATCAAATGAGAATAGGGTGATGAAAAATAAAAGTTAATCTTAAAACACCTTCTCCCTACCTTTCCTAATAGGTTTCACTGTATTCCTGAATTCTTTACCTCCTCCTCTCCAACAGCAGAGCAGGGATGTGGGGAATGGGGGGCCATGGGTCTGTCTTGGAGCTGGCTGGCCTTGGATCTGTAGGACACAGAGGAATCTTCTCAGAAACCACCCTTCAGTCCTGCCTGCCCTGCCACTGACAAAACCTTGACATGCAAATCCAGTAGAGTGACATTGCTACTGAGACCAGCTTCTCACAGGTGCAACCCAACTTTTGCTCTCTCAGGGAATTTTTTTTCTCCTCGTTCTATTCTCTCTTCACCACATAATTTAGAGTTATGAACTCCAGTTTGACAGCAGAACCTGGACTCTTTATTCTTTCTAGCATGCAGTGATATTGTTTCCATCTTGCACTTAAGGGATGACACAGAAACTACATTTACCAAACAAAATTAGTCCAGCAGATGTAAAAGAACCAAAATCACCAGCTCATAATTCACTGCACGGAGGCAGTCACTGGCTAAAGGATAGTCTGTATGTGATAAACAGAGTGACTTCGTTTAATAAAGCACACAAGTTTTGGGTTGAGGACCATATTAGTCCAAAATGCTACAAATATTAGGGTCAATTCTTAAAAAATATTTTTTAATAGAAAACTTGTCCAGGAAGAAATTTACAAAAAGAAAAAAATATATTTATATATTTTTAAAATATCATTTATCCATGACTTCTCTCATTTTAAGATTTGTGTGTACTAAAACATAGAGAACAATTCTATTGACAAATCAAACTTTCTCAATATTTCATTTATTGAAAAAAGGGATATTTATAGTGGATTTTTCAAACTTAAAAAAAGGACAATGATCTTACTCACAGGGGCTATTAAGGAACTCTGGGTGGTTTGGTAAGAACATCATATTTTTTTAAAAATCAGATTTCCTATAATAGTTTTGCAAGGCATCTCTCTACTTGCAGGAGTATAGCAAGGAATAATACATTAAGCAGGAGCTGCATTTGACATGTTGGTTCCAATACTGAGAATACTGGTTTGTGAAGTCATCTGTGCATATTAGCACAGGGGACACCAGAGCCTCAGGTATTTATTGGAATTCAGGAAAACAAAGAACAGAATTGCTCTTCCTGCCTATCTCCCATTTTTCCCTTTCCCTCTCCCCACTCAAAGGTAAGCGTCCAAAATCCTATCATATTTTTTTAAAAATCAGATTTCCTATAATAGTTTTGCAAGGCATCTCTCTACTTGCAGGAGTATAGCAAGGAATAATACATTAAGCAGGAGCTGCATTTGACATGTTGGTTCCAATACTGAGAATACTGGTTTGTGAAGTCATCTGTGCATATTAGCACAGGGGACACCAGAGCCTCAGGTATTTATTGGAATTCAGGAAAACAAAGAACAGAATTGCTCTTCCTATCTCCCATTTTCCCCTTTCCCTCTCCCCACTCAATGTGTTCAAAATCCTGTGAAGGTCTCTGTATCCATCTGCAGCAGGGAAGGATCTTTATTTTTTGACTGTTTACTCTTTCACAACTGCATTTCCATATCATCTGTGAGGCCAGAATAAAGACAATTTGTTTCATATTAAATTCCCAGTGTGCCATTTCTTCCCTTACATCTCTAGGTAGCTTGGACTAGCATGGTAATGGTTAAACACCATGAACTCTCAAATTTCTTTTAAATAATTATACACTAGAAGGGTTACATCAAGAGGTGAATGCCTATAATTTGTGCTGTGCCAGTAGCTTTCAATTAAATCTCAATTTGATCTCTTGGAGCATCCTGGCCCAAATTTGCAGCTAATTCTACCTCGATCTTCAGAATTTAATCAAGTATTTAGGATTGAAGAAACTAATTTCTTAGGTGCCTCAATGACTTTGTAATCTTCCACAATGAGATCCTGCAATGATAAACATGAACAAAACTAAAAGTATATTTGGGGTGGGATGTCTGAGGGTGAATCATAGATCATACACATGTTCATTCTGCATGGGAATACAACAGGTGAAGGGGGACACCTGAAATGTGAGGAAAGACTGACAGAATTGGAAATACATTGATGTTTATGTAAAGCAGTTTGTGAAGATCAACTAAGGTGCAAAAAAGAAACAAGATTAAAAACTTTGTCAGAAAAATAGTAAAGATTAAAAGGTAGAAAGGCATCTCTAGATTGCAGTAGATAATTCTGAATTTTTAATGCTTCACAGGACTGGAATCAGTATTTTTTCCTCTTAACTGAGGGTCAATAGAAATGTCAGCCACTGAGGATTGTGGGAATAATTAATTTGAGTTATGAAACTATGATATGCAGTCTTGCCTGGGATCTACCTTCCCTGAGCAAAAGAAAACAACATTTCTGTACACCTTATATTTCCTTTATCCTGACTAGCAAGATGCAACAAGACAATCTGAGGTGGCAATGTGAAATCATTTGTACCTGTGTGGCCTGGACTTGTGCTGCTGGCTCCTGTTTGTGAAGTGTGCTTCACATCAAAAACGAGCACCACCCAACCCTTTGGATTACTGAGAATCCCAGTGTGTGATGAATGCACGAGTACTTCTCTGATTGTCTCTCTGTGAAATACATTGAAATATCACAACTAAATGAGGGGCATTTTCCCAACCAATTTGCTGACAGCGTGAAACTTGGTGCTAACAAGAGTTTTGCAATTTGAATGAGTTTTAATCAACTTTAATGGAGAGTGTCTCTGTGGGCTGAAGTTATTAGTCACATTCCCTCTGATTCCAATGATTCAGGGTCATGCTATAAAGGTGCTATATTATTTCTGAAACACAGAGAAATAAACAAGAAGTTGCTGTTGCCAGGTCCTGGTTTACCATTCATTTGAATCCATTTCTTCTTACAAACACATGTATGCACATAATTTTGAGCCTACAATGTTTTCCAGCTAATGGGATACTTCTCATAAGGATGCTTCTCATAGCAGTGGCCAAGCTCTAAATTAAATTAAATTAAACACTGAACACACTTATCTATTTGCTCTTGGGTATCATTAACATAAGGTGAGGAAGGATATTTTTCCCATTGGAAGTATATTTATCCCTTATTCAACTCTTAAGTCAGGGAAGTTTTTTATTCAGCAATTATAACTCTCCTTTGTTATGTTTTCTTTTGGTTACTTTATTCACCTTCCATTATCCCTTGTTTTGACACAATTCACTGCAAGAAACAGCCTGTCATCCTCTGTTTCAGTTTAAGTTTCTACTCTGTTCCAGTTCTTGTTACACTGAACTTCAGGCATGTTGGGATATTGAGTAGATATCAGACAAGATGACCTTTGCTCAAAACCAGGAATCTGCTCAAGGTACCATAAATGTCTTGGGACTGGACAGACCCATAAAGTGTATGTGTGTGTGTATGTGTGAGACACGATTTTCCAGTCAGCCTTGAGGGATTCCTCACAGAAAGAAAGATGAGTAAAACATTTGGATGAAACCCAGTGGATGAAGTAGAGGCTGTGGGCTTCATGACTGTATGTTTCCTACACAGATTCATCTTCAACATCCTGTCTACAAATACAAACTCTGAGTAATCAGGGGAGATAGGCAATGAAAGGCCTCAGTCCATGTCATTGTGATTTGGAGAACTGAGAGGTCATCTGAGCCGCAGAACTGCAGATGGGTCAAGCTGGAAGGGACCTCAGTGGATCATCTAATCCCACCTCCCTGCTCAAGCAGGGTCATCCCAGAGCCCATGGCACAGGACTGAGTCCATTTGGTTCTTGAACCCTGCACTTGCCTTTGTGCAGAGTGAACCCTGCACTCTGTTCAGTCCCTCTTTGCCCATCTCTCCAATCTGCTGAGGTCCTTCTGAAGGGCTGCACAGCACTCTGGGCCACTGCTCCCAGCTTTGTGTCACCAGGGACAACAAAACTGTTCTGGGCCCAAGCTAAAGAAGTGTGTGTTTTTCTAAAATTAAGTCTGAGATCAGTATTTAATTCCTCATGTCTCCGTGTACCAGCAAAGGGACTCTAAGCAATATCTGCGATGAATGCAGTTCATATTATAACCATTATATCCAGAGGGTTTGCTTTTCACTTAGCATCTTTCCTCTCCCCAGAAAAAGATACTGAAGCTCTTTTCAAATTCACATATAGAACTTTTTAAATGTAGAATTAACTGTTCCAGTGATATCTCCCAGTGCAGACATCCCCCTGTCCAAAGACACTTCAATGAGCACATCCTACAGGTATTATGTAAAAGACTATTCTAAGGAGTGATGTGTTCAGGGTCTCCTGCTGACATTGCTCCATTTCATTAAAATCCTCATATACCCCTGGAAAAATAGGCTAGAGTGCAGGTGTCTGGCTTCTCAGAAGAATGAACTTGACACAAGGATGCTCAGACGTCATTCTTCCTCACTTCTTCCCGCTAGTGCTGTTCTACTTTGCATTTAATGTTCAAAAGTCTTTGGAGACAAAGAGAATTGGTCCTTATCAGGGTAATCAGGACATGTGCTCTAGAAGTGGGACACCTGTTTTGTTTTTTTTGTTTCACTGCCAATGGACATTTAATTTGCATATAGTAGGACACCACCCATAGGTGAAACCAAAAAGGATAGAAATCTTCCCACAATGCACAAAATACAGTGGGCACTCAGACAGGAGGCTTAGAGTGTTTCCTTCATCTCCATGATGGAAATTTGGACTCACTATTTCTTTCAGAAGGGTGACTGCTTTTGCCAGCAGACCATGATGAATCAAGACTGCATTTAGTTTTCATTTTTGCAAGTATCATAGTGATTTTTTTTTTTTTGGTAGAGCAGTTATATAGTTCAGATTGTTCTTCAATGGGAAGCAACAACAAACCCAAACTAAAACATAGGTTTTACAACTCTCTCTTCTCTCCCCTCCCCTTTCTCAGTTCAGCAGCCTCACCAAAAGGTCCCTACTTTGAGCAGTCTCTAACCCTCATGATTAGATTCCCAAAGAATGGCTAAAGAGTTCCTGGAAATTATTCCTAAAATCACCACTGCCACTAAGGACTAATTCCATTTTTATTGCTCCACATACATCTTGAGCAACAGGGTTTGTTTTGGTCTTTGTGTGTGAGCACAGCCTTAATGCAGATCCCACATATTTGTGATCTCCCCTGTGAGCTGCAAGGATGGGTTCCTTCACCTGAATGCATACATAGGTAGGCATTCTTCATATGTAAAATGTCAGTTTATGACTACTAGAGAGGCATATTTATTTTTTGTATGCATTTTCCTAACTTCCCTCTTCACCATTCTTATCTGCAAGCAAAATCATTCAAAAGATAAGAAAAAATGTCAAAAATTCAATATATATATATTTTTAGAATTGTTCATTGTTATCTGAAAATACAGTTCCTGATGTACACATTGAAGTTAAGTGATGATAAAACCTTGGGCAAAATAAAAATAAAAATAAAAAAATTAAAGGAGATGAAAAGAAAATAATCATACTGACATTTCCTGGAAAATTGAATGTTCTTTTTGTGCAAATATTGAAGACTGGTTTCATTACTGAGTGCCAAGAGTTCACTCAATAGCAAAAGCTCCTGTGTGTCACTCAATCTACACTTCAGCATTTTTCCAAGAGGATCTTCCTTTGTGTAGGGGGTAAAATAGTGGGGTAGGTGTAATGTTAAATGAGTAATAAACTTATGAGACAGCTGTTAAGGTATTATAACACCTTTTTAATTACATGGGCAATAGGATCAGGGTATGCCTGCTGAAACTTAAAAAAACTTTACCTCTTGATAAATTCTAAAATATTTCACTGCCAATCAAACACTGGACTGCAGCACCCAAGACTGCAAAAACGTCATGGTCTTTTTGTTCTCCCCATCTTTGATGTTATCTTCGCTGTAGGTCTGAAAAGAGGTTGTTAGTCAAGTTGACAATCTGGCATTACAGCCTCAATTCTGAAGTCTGGGAGATCAATCTCCAAGCTCCAGTAACTTCAAATTCTAGGAAGACTATAATTACATAAGTGTTAGTTTTGCCTTAAAAGCCAAAATGGAGACTTCATGGCTTGAGTGGAGGAGAGGAAAAACTTATTCACATTTCTGCTCTTAGTTTCCTGTGTGACTTTAGTCAACCTACTTCTCTTGGGAGTTGTGCCTAAAAGCCAGTTCATTACCTGTGGTCTTCTGCAGTGAATATTAAAATCTGTGTATGAAAAATTCCAGAAAACCTCATCTTACCACCTCTATTATTTGTTACTTTTCTGCCTCACTGCTTACAATCACCTTTGACATAGCATTACTCACAATGCACTCAAAAGATTTGTAAACAATTTTCCAAGTTATTATGTTCATTAAGTCTTTGTCATAGATTTATATGCAATGAGAGCTGGTTTTGTTATGGCATAGGTATATACCTGACTCAAATACAGCCTATTTTGCAGTTCCACCTGTGGGCATTTCTCAATCATCTTTTTTATTACTTTCAGTGCCCTGAGTTTTAGAAAAGTAAAAGGTTTATTGGGAGGTGAATTAAAATGCTCTGAAAGTAGAGGATTGAAGGCAATTTCCTAATGGGATAGGAATTAGCCAGCACATGAAATTATTTGCCAAATAAATGAAGGTCAACATGAATGTCTTGATGTTTGAATAGACTTGGGAAAATAATTTCAACCAACAAAACCAAAGTCAAGTGTTTTGTTTTGAATGAGATGTTACTATTAGCAGAAGTTACCTGTTCACACTTTTCTGCTCACCATTGTCAATAACAGATCTGTGCTCTTCAGTGGAAAACACGTTTCAAGCCAGCCAAGAGTGGAGCCAACATTACCAATATACTACTTAGAATCACAAAACATTTTAAACACACATCTGATATAAAACAGGGTGCAATCAGAGTGTTTAAAATCCTACTGAATTAATAATAAATAAGTCCCTTGCAAAAAAGTTTGAGCTTGACATTCAGTTGTGGTCTGAGTTCATTTGAGTCTTTTTTACCCCATCTTCACCATTCTTTTTCTGTACCAGCCAGGTTCTGAAGCACATCCAGAGTTTGGTAGCAGATGGAGATGCTTGGGTGGCTCCCACTCTCCTGTGTGAGGTGTTTGCTCACACAGGCTCTCTCAGGTGAGTCAGCAAGAGCTGGAATTTTTTAGCATTTTCAAATATTCCAGATTCTTCAGTTATGTGACTTGTGAAATTTGATATCCAATTTGGGCTCCTCAAGTTAGAGAATATCAGTGTGAAAAAACTGAGCCTATCAAACACAGAGAGGATTTTTTTTCCCTGCAAAATTTTATGTCGTGCTTTCAAAAGCAACATTAATGGTGGCATTTCAAACAAAGTCATAATACATTTTAAGCACCTGTTCCAAATCTATCAGAACATCAGTTGAAAAATTTGTCCATTGGCTTACATGAAACTGGAGAATTGTTCTATATTTTCACAAACCTGTTATACTGATGAACTGTTATTTTACACCTTGAAACTCATTATGAACAAGAATTGAACTTATAACTGTTTGCCTCCCTGGCAACAAGTACACTGCTGTTATTTTATATATAATCTTTCCTTTTTTACTATGAACCACTTTGAAATATCAGTGGCTGTTCTGGCTGCTCCACGAGACTGTAAAAAGTAAAACAGTCAGAAAGTAACTGGGTGGGCAAACATAATGCCTAACAGAGGAATGAGTAATTAAAATAAAATTTGTGTGTTGTGTTATGTTAGCCTAAAAGTGCTACTTTGTCTTTTTATTCTGTTGGCATTTAGAGGGAAAAAGGAAATTCTAAGCACTACTAAACTAAACATAGTTCATGAATACAAAGTGTCTCTGCCAACAAAGCAAAGATTGCAGTTTATACAATGCAAATGAAAAAATTGTTACAAAATTCTATTTTTCATGAATCTGGAAGGCTTTAGTATATCTGTGAGGATTATCTATGTGGTGTTTACATGGGCTTTCCTTCTCTCCTAACCATTTTTTTTGTTTCTGAGATATGGAAGTATGAGATTTACCTGGTTCAAAATCTGGGTGAAAACAGGAGTGTACAGATCTTTGCTGTAAACCCTAAACTCAAGGAGAAAAGGACAAACAAACAAACAAAAAAAAGAAACTATTTGGATATCATTTGAATTTCAGATGCTCCATTGCCCGAAGCTCACGGACCATTCTTTGAATCTGATTTGGCTCCTTTTGAGTTTAAGCTCAATTTTCAACATTATATGGTCTAATTTGTCAACTGAGGGCAACTTAAATGACTTAGGTTAGTGTTTCAATCTTTCTCTTATATAATATGCAGTAATTTTTAAGTTGAGTTCTAATTCAGTTTATTTGTGGTTTGAAATGTGTAAAGTATGGATATTTTCACAGAATTTCAGGGCTTAGAAGAATTACCAAAGCTTGGAAGAGTTCACAAAGAGAGTTACTATGTTTACACTTAATCAGAATTGTTATAAATAGAGTTTAAAAAATGTTAAAAATAGCTGCTACTTTAGGGCTACTTCCCCCCCCCCTTTTTAATTTTTTTTTCTATAAATGTTTAGTTGTTGAAAGACATTACCTCGTTACTATGTTTATACTTAATCAGAATTGTTATAAATAGAGTTTAAAAATGTAAAAAATAGCTGCTACTTTAGGGCTACTTTCCCCCCCCTTTTTAATTTTTTTTCTATAAATTTTTAGTTGTTGAAAGACATTACCTTTTGTGTTTACAGAAACTGAAAAGCAAAATATTTCATTAATAGCTGAAAAGAAAAGAATTTATCTTTTTTATTTGTGGTTGCTTTTTAAGGAAAAAAAAATCTTTTATTTCCCTAATTATATTTATTTTCTGAAAATGAAATTTGTAATCAGGGGAATAAAATGAGTGCTCCACCCTAACAGAATTTTATCTATGTATATGAAAATTCTTCATTAATATCTCAGTATAGGACTATGCCATCCTCCTGACAGTTATACAGAACACACAGAATTGGAGTGTACATTATGCACTGGATCTGAGAATTCTACTGAGGATGAGTAAGTCTTGTGTTAACATAACTTGTTGAATGAGTTGTACAACAAATTTTTATCCAAAAAAATAAAAGTGGAAAGATCATTAAAACTAAAATTTCCTTCATGGGAACACACCAACTTTGATTAGTAAAAAAGCTTTGGGTATGTAATGGATTTGTTTTGTTCCAAAAATAGCCATGTTATCCCACTGTAGCTCCAGGGTGGAATTAATCTCATGGCACATCAGCTGTCATGTAAGTTTTGGATTTGAGACAACTAAACCTTGCTGGTAATAGAGGTGGATGAAAAGGAACTTTAAGAATCTGATTCAACTCATCTGATGCAAAATTCTGCTTTACAGTAAGACCTGTCATGCCCAGAAATCCTTTCTTTTGTCTATTCACAATAGATATGTTCAGGCAAATGCACACACCAAATGTTAAAACTGGCAACACCACTTTATGTTTTCCCTGTATCCAAAATCAAATCAGGAATTTGAGCCAGATGCTCTTGCTACATAGACACAGACCATAATGGAGGGATTATGAACACTTTCTTATGTGCTGCTCTATCCATGAAGGCAGTTAAAGTTATGAACAACGTGAATTGGACAGTGCTTTGGGTGTAGGAAAGAGAAAATAATTTCCAGTCCTTACTCCTTGAGGAGTTTTTTACGTGTGTAAAATGTAGACAAGAATGCTATTTATTTTTTTGCACATGATTCCTACAGGAAGCTTAAATCAGAAACCTAAAAGCAAAATAAAATAAACACCTTAAAATTAAGTGTAGCTCAGAAAATCTCACATCTGTCTGGGACAGTAAAGTCACATGTGAAAGAAGATTGAATTTCTGTTTTAACTTATATTCTTTAAACTATTGTTCAGTCAGCACAAAAATACTGTTACTGCATAGCCTGTTGACACCTTGCTAGGCTTTTATGTTTTCTGATCCCTATTTCTATTGTCCAGGTCTCCTCTATGGTCATATTGACCTAATTGCTGTATCACTGACCAAGATTTTCCCCTTCTGAGCTTCCCTTATTATTCATTTATGTGCCTAAAATCACATGAAAAGATTGCTCTACTAAAATTAGATGTTGTTTTTCATTTAATCCAGGATGTTCAGTCATTTAAAGAGTTAAATGTCCTAGAAGGAGGCTTACCTTTATTTTCATAGTGAGCAGATATCCTGAAAATATTTTATTTCAGAGCTGTTTGTATCCATGGCAAAATATTCTAAAGTGCAGTTTGTATCAACCATTACAGAGCACTGGAACATGACAAATACATGAAACTGTTTGATAATATAGTAAGGAGGAGAATAACACAAAAGCGGAAAAAAGAAACAAACCAAAGGAAACTCAGAAAACCATAGAGTTGCTGCGATACAATTAATTCCTTTGACACATTACAAAACCACCCTGTTTGAAAAACATGCAGTACTGGAGCTGAAGTTGGCAAGGGATGCAAAGAATAGTAAAAGGGGCTTCTAATGGCTTGTCAGCCAGAAGAGGGAGGCCAAAGAAAGTGTTCCTCCCTGAAGAACAAGCCTGGCAAACTGGTAACAGCAGACAAGAAGAAGATTGAGGTACTCAACAGAATTTTTGCCTTAGTTTTCACTAGAAACATTCAAGGTCAGGTTGGAAAAAAACTCTGAGCAGGCTGAACTAGTGGAAGATGTCCCTGCTCATTGCAGGGGACTTGTACCATCTGAACTTTAAAAGACCCTTCCAACCCAAACTGCCCCATGATTCTGCACTTCCAGGATGCAGTTGGATTTGGGTCTCTTCATGCAGATTTACACTGTGCTTTGTAACATTACAGATTGCCCCACACAAATAATATTTACTTAACTGATATGAATGCCAATAATAGTGCATATTCTATCGGGTAGCCAAGGCAAATGGGTTGTGTGGCATTCACATTCTCTGAAGAAAATACCTTCACCCAGGATTTTTCTCATGGGAGGCTGAGAAGCCTCAGCGAAAAGGAAAACAATTCTTCTCTCATTTGATTCTCCTGTGTTGTGCTCATGTGTGGAATGTGTTTGGCGATTGTTTACCCACAGGTGATTGTTTGATTGGATTCTGTTGTGACTTATTTTGACTCATTGGCCAATCAGGGCCAAGCTGTATTGGGACTCTGGAGAGAGTAATGAGTTTTAGCATTCTGTATTCTTTGGCATAGTATAAGTATAATATTCTCTAATATAACATAGCATAATAAAGTAATAAATTAGCCTTCTGAGAACATGGAGTCAGATGCATCATTCCTGCCTTTGTCAGAGGTGCCTTTGAATAAAATAAGGTTGTGCCAAAAGAGATTGGGGCCTAGCAGACAGTGCAGTGGGCTGTAATTGCACTGGGCTTGGGTTTATTGTGTTCTCTAATAGATGCCTCCAAGGACACTTTTCTGAAGACATTTAATCTTTCCTGTGCCTGTTTTCAGTAGAAGTAATAGGAATGGTGGGAATAATGACAGAAGTTTGTTTTGTAAAGCACTGTGAGACTTACTGAGCTCTACATAGGTGTTAGGAGATGTTGTTATTATTACAGTTTTAAATACTAATACAACAAACATGAAAAAAATACACTTTTTGGGGATCAAGTATATATTTAGCAAATTTTTTTAAGTGTACCAATTTCATTGTGATCAATTTGCAATATTGTTTCTCATCTTCTTTTACTTGTGCAGTCAGCTCTGTTCGAGTATTGGGCCTGGTCCAAAGGACAGACGTTTGAGTACATCAGGTGTGAGGTGGATCTCATTCTCCACCTGAGTTTCATTCATGAAATGTCCAGGTCATACAGCTAGAAAAACCTATACAGTTAAACCTGTGCATGATGAGATTCACTTAAAAACCTTATCTCTGATTTGTATTTGTTTCTTGACCATGGTAGGGGCCTGGAACTAGATAATCTTTGAGGTCTTTTCCAACCCAAACCATTCCATGATCCAACGACTGCACAAAGCATTGAGTCACTAATTTGTGGTGACAATCTGACGCCTTTTTCCTCTAGACCCATAAATATGACCTCTGCAGTCACATCACAAAACTCTGTTGTAGCTGATAACGGTTTCTAGAAACACTGTTCTGCAGGAAATTCATGTAAATGAAAAATATGGAAAAGGAATACATAATGATCTACACACTGTGCTTTAATTGCATCAAAGAATGGACAGAGCAGATGAACATCACTACTGCAAGCCCTGAACACACTGTGTGTGCAACCAAATTCGAGAAACCAAGCTTGACAGTTCACCACTTTTCAGAATCCCTATTGCAATGGCACCAGCCAAGAAAAAAGATCCAGGGCCAGAAACCATATGTGATGACCAGATGCCAAATACATTGGCAGCAGCTGTAATTGGAGGAACCTACACACACAGAAATGCAGTGTGAGGCTGCCTTTACTGCCTTCCTCTATATTCTGAATGTCCTTTTTGTTCTGTGATAGGATTGGGGGCTGTGAACAACTTTGAAGAAAATAATTTCAAATGAAACAGCCAGTTTTTGTCGGCTGATGAAACACAACCAATATTTATAGGGTTTTCTAAAGGGCTGTAGCAGAAAAGTTTCTGAAGGCCTGAAAAGAATATCTTGCATATTGCAAAAGTAAAGAAAAGAAAATGAGAGAAAAGTCCATGAAAAGTACCTACAGACATTTACTCAAATAACAATACCAATAATAATAAGAATAACAACAACAATAATAATAATAATAATAGTAGTATTCTTATTATTCTAAAGAATGTTTTTTTTTAGTGTGTCTGAAGATTTCTTTTGTAATGTTTCCTTTTGTGCTATTCAGACCAGTGCTTTACTATTGTGACAGATGAGAGAATTTTTGGGATCTAAACCCATTTAAACAAGGATGCCAAATAGAACTGCAGAAGCAGCTTTTAATCCAGCATACCATTTCTCTGAATTTTGCCACATTAGATGCTCATTGTACAACACATCCAAGACTGCCATCTAATGCTTCTCAGTAAAATTCTTTGTTCAGTCTTATATTTTTGGCATAATATTACACCAGTAGGAACACTGCAGCAACATGAAAACATTCTTAGAAAATAATTTGCTCTAATCAAATAACATTTTGTTTTGCTACTGCTGTTTAATTCCCTGCCGGTTTGGATATTAGGCAGTAAGTAAAAACATTTTTTAAATGGTATAGCTGTGATGAAAAATCTATTAACAGAAAATTTTACAAAGTTTTTTTATGTAACATGATAAACATTGACCTATAAATTTTTATTTATGCATTGTCTGTACATTTAAATTTATCAGTAGGTTGAACATTCATGGCCCTTGCAAATTCTTATCGGAACTTGTTTCTAAGTGCCTGGCAAATAAAACCTCCTGTAAATACTGTAGTTTGATCCAAAGCTATTGAACTAGATAAGATCAATAAGCTGATGGGCTTCAAATGGCTGTAAACCCTGTACTTGAATAATACATCAGTTATCTTGATTTTTGCCACGTTAGTACTTATTCATTATTAAAAATAAAATTTATTTAATCTTGCTAAGAATGTCTGAAGATTATTGTGTAATACCAGGAAATAAATGCTTTTACAAGAGTAAATTACTTTCTTCCCTAAAGGAATATTTTAAGATTTAACAAATTGGTAGGTGATAGAGTACAAGGAAATAAAATTGATTTATTTTGAAAGTTTATACTATGATCCTGCCCCTCTAATCCAGCCCTTAGTGAGACCATATCTGGAGTGCTACGTCCAGTTCTGGGCTCCTCAGGACAGGAGAGATATGGAACTCCTGGAGCAGTTCCAGCAGAGGGTGAAAAAGATGAAGAAGGAACAGGAGCATCTCTTATGAGGAAGGACAGAGGCAGCTGTGTATGTTCAGCCCTAAGAGACAACTGAGAGGGGATCACATCCATGTCCATCAGCATCCAAAGGGAGGTGTCAGACGATGGATCCAGGCTCTGCTCAGTGGTGATAAGGAATAGGACAAGACACAAAGGGCAGAAACTGATGCCCGGGAAGTTCCACCTGAACATGAGGAAGAATTTCTGTCCTGTGCAGTGTCCGATCACTGGAACAGATTGTGCAGAGAGGCTGTGGAATCTCCCTCACTGGAGATATTCCAGAAGTGTCTGGACACATCCCTGTGCTCTGGGATGGTCCTGCTTGAGCAGTTAATGTTAAGACCTATCCCTCTGCATTACCAGTGTGAAACACTGCTGCCTAATAGCCTACAGCATTTCATGTTATTCAAATATTCTCTGAATAGCTACAAAACCCTTAAAGTTAACCAGCAGTGCTGCACCTCACTGGGCTGGTTTCTGGGATGGTTCATTGTGTATGTCACCACAACACAGCAGAATGATTCACTTCACAATATTAGCAATAAAATCATCAGTACTTAACATCTCCACTAAGAAGACGGGAAAGAGAGTTGATGTTTCTCAGGGATTTAGGATTTTGGTAAAACCATCTCTACACCACTCGAATTTTGTGTATATTGAAAAGGGTCCAGTACTGTAAGAATAAAAAAAAAAGGAAAATGTTAAAATTTCAGTACTGGAGAATAAAATATAGATTTCATATAAAGTGTCTACAGCATGTCTGAACCCAGTGGCTTAAGGACTGGACTTTTTAAATTACGTGTAAAACATGTGCTGAATAATTTGAGGGTGTATCTGTGACCAAATAAAGTTCTTCAACACTTGGTAGTATTCTGATGTGATCTTCATCCGTGCTGTTAAAATCTGCCATTGAAATGTATCTTTCAAGCTCTGCTGCCTGATTAGGTGTGGTCAGAATAAATAATACTGAAGGTCTTCTGTTTTAAGAATTTGTACATTTCTTAAGTTCAAATTATGATGGATTTATCTAATTAAATGTAAACATATAAGGTCAGCTCAGTTTCTGATTGCACTCATTGATGAAATCATCTGAACACGGTCTATGGAATTTGTGGAATCATTACGCAACATAAAATGAGTAGTACTATACTGAATGTACCTCAAAACACATGCATAGCTGCACTTTAAACTCATAAAATTAGGCAGACTTAAAATCTTTCCATGATTCTCAGGCTGGTCCAAGAAAACAGATACAGAATTTTCTTCCATTTTTATGAACTGTCTACTAATTGAAAGCTTAGAGAATTTTCTAGAAGTTAAGCAATAAAAATATTTGAATAAAATTAAATACATATTTACCAAAATACGTAGCAATAATCTTTGAGTCTAAAAGTAAACTGAATGCTGCATACTAATGTAATTCAAAAGAGTGATAACCTGGGGAAAATAAATTTTCTGCAATTCAAGATCCATATTCAGAGATTTTTTGAGGCTACATTTCAGAGATTTAGAGCACAAACACTCCAAGCTATGGTGCTTAACCTCTCTTCTGATAAATTTGAGAGGCATTTAGACACTGCCCTTAACAGCAGTGAATTTAAACTTTTGGTCAACCCCAAACTGATCAGCAGTTTTACTACATGAGTGTTACACATCTCTTCCAACTGCAACTATTCTATTCCAATATATTCTAATCTATCTTACTCTAATTTAGTTTGTGGGGCAAAACAGTATCGGTTTTAGCTGCTTTGAGGACATTTATATATTATTCCTTGATCTGGACCTAACCAAGGAGAGGACATTGTTGTGAGGAAAAATCCTGATGGGCAGTATTTGGCTTCCTTCTCTGTTTCTTTTCCTTTCAACTGGAAGAATTTTACCCTTTAGATTTTTGACATCATGTCAGCAAATTTTTGCTTGCTCATTCTCTCGAACATAGCCACAAGGCATATTGAGAATCAAAATTGCTGCAGTACTTGACAGTACAGGTTTTGTAAATCCCTTCTTATCCTTGAATTGTAGAAAGAAAGTCAGGATTTGCAAGTGAAAGTGTTTGAGTTTTTCATTCGGGTTTCATTCACTTAATTGGTGAAACTGTTTCGAGATTTGTAAGCATATAGTGGGACTCAGAAATACTTTGTCAGATTTGCAAAATGCAGAGACCTTCCAATGTCAATAACACACTCTTCAAAGCAGCTGAATATCAAACTAGTAGTTTATAACAAATTTGGTTAGTTTTTAACAATGCCTGTTCAGTTTTTCAGAGATCACAGACTCTGAGACATCTCAGTTGCTGAGATTTAGGGCTTTGTAAGACAGGTGCCGCTGTGAGTTGTTATTTTTCTCCTGACAAGGTGCCTGATGGCAAAGAAACAGACACGCAGATGTCAGGTATTGGACAGCTGGAGAACAGGTAGGAAAAGGGCTCCTGGCATTGTTGGGAGATGTAGGGCCAGACCCTGTGCAAAGACCCCTACTACACTTTGTTCTCAAGGTCACACCGTGGAGAGATTAAAAGCAGAAATGGTGCTTCTGTACCATGCACCTCTGCAAAAAAATCTGAAAAGGTCTCTGATGGCTGTTAGTTGTTTTCCTTACTTTGGCCCTTCTAATGGAAAAAAACTTCACATTAAACAAGTGCCTGGAGGAAAAGGACCCACATCCAAATCTTGCTGGAATCAGTAGCAGATTTAGGATTCATCATTTTAAGAAAACTAAGAGTAATCCACCCATTGAATGGATTTCAAAATATAGATTATGGTATATATAGAATAGAATAGAATAGAATAGAATAGAATAGAATAGAATAGAATAGAACAGAATAGATTGTATATTTCAGTAGGAGGGGATCTAAAAAACCCATCTAATCTGACTGCCTGACTAATTCAGGGCTGACCAAATTAAAGTATGTCACTAAGACCATTGTTCAAATGCCTCTCTAGGAAGTCTGTTCCAGTGTATTTCCACCCTCTCAGTAAAGAAATTCTTCTTGACCAATCCAAAACTCCCCAGGAGCAGCTTTGAACCATTCCCATGCATCCTTTAACTGGATAACAGGGAAAAGATATCAACACCTCCCTCTCCTTCCTCACGAAGCTGCAGAAAATAATGATGTTGCCCCTCAGCCTCCTTTTGAAGGCCTTCAGCAATATCTATGATCCCAACAGCAAGGGATCCTGCTGTTATTTATGCAGCATGTCAGGACCATGGTCCTTGTCACTGCAGGTGCTTTACAAAGACACAGGAAGATAAACCCCCTATTCTATCAAGCTAATAAGATATTAGCTGACCATAAATAACAATAGCAGGAATGTAAGAAAGAAGGATGACAACAGCAAGTATAGGAAGATTACACTGGTAGCTACTGAGCAAGCTGATGCCCTACTGAAGGCAATGACGTTCCTATTTACAAGCAAAAAAAAATGAAATCAATGGTGCATGGCTGATTGAGAGCCAAACCATCACAGGCTGGCCAATTCCTCATAGACATCACAGCACACACACCTCATCTAAAGCTCACGAGGAGTAGGTAAGTGGGTAATGCACTGTTTCCACGCTCAGTGCAAGACAAATCCTTTGTTGAAAATAAATGTGGTAAGTCTCTGGTAGCCAGAAGTAAAGCATATATATTATTTGAAGTCATAATAGATTTTTTAACAGTAAAAAAAAAAAAAGTTAAATCCATGCTCAAAAGTTTCAGGGGTAAGAAATTTTGAACTATTTCTGTGGAAAATAAAGGATTTAATCAGTGTACTGAAAGTTGTTGGTTGCCTTATAAGACTATACATTCTGTGAACTGGTGTAAACAACCAAAAAAACCATCTTCCAAATTATTTTCTGAATCTAATCTAAGTACAAGAGCTTCACAACCACACCATGTTTCATGACCAGAGCTGTGGGGACATCAACAGGTAAATTTTAGCTGGAAAAAAAACCATCTTCCAAATTATTTTCTGAATCTAATCTAAGTACAAGAGCTTCACAACCACACCATGCTTCATGACCAGAGCTGTGGGGACATAAACAGGTAAATTTTAGCTGGACCAGTGTACTGAAAGTTGTTGGTTGCCTTATGAAATAAGACTATACATTCTGTGAACTGGTGTAAACAACCAAAAAAACCATCTTCCAAATTATTTTCTGAATCTAATCTAAGTACAAGAGCTTCACAACCACACCATGCTTCATGACCAGAGCTGTGGGGACATAAACAGGTAAATTTTAGCTGGACGGGGAGGATCTGCCCAGAATTGTAGTCTCTTGTCTCAAACCACACCATTTACTCTGTAGATCCATTTACACATTTTTCCACTGAGTGGTATGAGCACTCCAGCATTGAGACTTGAAATGCAGGTCAGTGTACACACCAGACGAGGAAGACACAGGCCAGTGTCACCTCTTCACCATCCTTGCACATTTCATCAGTCAAAACAAATATATACACCTGATTTCCCTGATAAGAGAAAAAAAGTATAAAGACAGGAAATATTAAAAAGTATTAGAAAAAAACCCAGATGAAACTTGGGAGCTCTTTATAAATAACTGAAGTACCTAAAATCTCATAAATGCACATTAAAAAGAGAGGACAACATTAGTTACAACCCTTCCAGGCTCAACAAAAGACCAGAGGACTTAGAAATTAAAAGGCAATATTTAGCAAACAGAAAGGGGAAGCAACAGCTATCAACCAGGAGGGGAAGTTATAGGGTGTAGAAAATTAAGGCAGTAAAAGAGCAAAATCTGACTAGCTGGAAGAAGGTAGGTTCTGAATAATAGCTATAATAAAATTCTGGTGCTCAGGGGGGTGGCAGAACTTTTAATGAGATATATGTTTATTCAATATTTCTGTTTTGTATCTCGAAAGAAGCAGGAGGATGTATTTGAATCATATGAACATGATAAAGTATTTTCCAGTCCATTAGTAGCTGTGGAGGGTGTTAAACATCTCTCAGAGATAAATAATTTTAAATCAGCAGGCCAGGATACTTGCTTGGATGGATCCTGTGTGAGTTGATGGAGGACATTTCTAGTTCATGCTCTGAATATTGAATAGACAGGATGAATAGACAGGGATAGAGGCAAAACAGCAGCAGGCTGGAAAAATCCTAGCATTGTATTATGATTCAGAGGAGGCAAGAGTGTTCAGGATACTATGGACACAATTAGCCTACCTGTCACAGACAAAATCCAAGGAAAATCTGATTGTGGTATAAATTCATAAATTATCAGGCTGGGATGGTGTTTAATGTCAGTCAACACTACTTTTTTCACAAGAAAATCAATGCAATCAAACCAAAAATCCCTATATTTTTTGAAATGACAGGCTTGATAACTACAAACATTCTAAGACTTCAGAAGAGTGTGGGACTTAGTATTGTACTATCTTCTGGTTAAAAGCTGTCAAGAAAGCACATTAGGTGAGTTGAGAACTTGATGACTGTCTATTGTCAGAAAGACATTCAGTGGAAAATTGTCAGCCTGGGGAGGAAGAACAGACAAAAAAGATTCACAAGGACTCACCTAATGCCACTCAGTATTTTCAGAAGAAAATCAAAAGAAAAAAAGAGGAGGTGACATCAGGACTGAAAGCCAAGGAAATTGTGAGAAAGTCACAAAGAGTAGTTTGCAAGTGAAAGTGCATGTCCTTGTGAAAAGTCCTTCTCCAGCCTTCATGAAAGCCTCCTTTGGGTACTGAAAGGGCTGCTCCAAGGTCACTCTGGAGACTTCTCTTCTCCAGGCTGAACAGCTGAACTCTTTCATCCTGCCTCCACAGGAGAGCAGCTCCACTGCTGTGATCAACTCAGTGCTTCTCTGGATTCATTTCTTGTATTGGGTGTCCCAGACCTGGATGCAGAATTTTGGCTGGGGTCTCACAGGAGCAGATCACAGGGGGAGAACCACCTGCCTCAACCTGTTGCTCACATCTCCTTTGATGCAGCCAGGATGCAGTAGCATATTGAGTTTTTTATCCACGTGCACCTCCAAGTCCTCCTCAGGGCTGCTCTCAATCTATTTGCCTATGGTTGTGCTTGGGGTTGCAGGATGGTGCACTTGGCCTTGTTGAACTTCATGAGGTTCCTTTCTGTCCAGTGTGTCAGACACATTGCACAGCTCAACATCACCAGCAAACCTGCTGAGGCTGCCCTCAATCCACTGTCCATGTTGCTGACAAAGATGTCAAACAATGCCAGTGCCAACACTCACCCCTGAGGAGCACGTCTTGTCACTGGTGTCCATTTGGATATCAAGGTGTTGATCACAGCTCTTTAAGTGCAATCATCAAGCCAACTCCTTATCTACTGAGTCGTCCATCCATCAAAACCATCTCTCTCCAGTTTAGAGACCAGGGTGCCATGTGGGGCAGTGGCAGATAGGGGACATGAGGTGCTCTTCCCTCATCCACACATAACTGTAACCCCTTCATAGCAGGCCACCAAATTTGCCAGGCACAATTTTAACTTAGTGAAATCCTGTTGGCTGTCACCAATCACCTCCTCCTTTTCCATGTGCCTTAGAACAGTTTCCAGGATGATCTGCTCCTAGACCCTGAGATAAGACTGAGCAGTCTGTAGGTCCCCAGGTCTTCCCTTTTATCCCTTTTAAAAATTGTGCTTCCCTATTTCCAGTCAGTGGGATCTTCACAGCACTGCCACAACCTTCCAACAGGATGGACTGTGGTTTAACCACTTTATCCACCAGTTCCCTCAGGACCTGCAGTTGCATCTCATCAGGTTCCAGGGACTTGTACACCTTCTGGTTCCGTAGATTTTCTCAAATCTGATCTTCTACACGGGACAGCTCTTGCTTCTCCCAGTCCCTGCCTTTGCTTTTTGTGATGTGGGCAGTGTCACTGGGGCACTTGTCAGTAAAGACTGACACAAAAACTTTTTGAGTGCCTCAGCCTTCTCCGTATCCCAGGTGAAGTTCAACCCTTTCCACTTGGCCAGTGGACTGTCCCTCCCTTGGGGAGGTGCCTTCCTAAGTGCCCTCCCATGCAAACACTAAAACCCCCAAGTTCAAAGATTCAACAGATCAAGCTGAATGAGAATTAGATGCTTTTTTCCCCAAGAGTGAGGATATTTAATTACTGGAAAATAGTGACAAGGGAAATACTCTGTCTCCTGACTCTCTCTTGTTGGAAGGTATACTCTAAAACAACAATACAACAGTCAAGTTGTAAGGCATACTGTTAAGGTAACGAGGACATAAAATAAAAGACACTATTTGTTTTAAATTTCAAACCATAATATATTGTATATTTGTGAATCTTTCAGGAAAGGTTTATATTCTAGGCAGCACTAACACAATTCATAGGCTACTCTTGATCTTGGTGGCCACAAAGACAAAAGTCCTATTGATTTTAATGGAATAAGAATTAGCCAAGTCTTTTAAAATGTCAGGCTAGATGCTGATCTGAAGAAATGAGAGAGTGAGAACAAATCTGAAGTGATTTCTTCATATTTTCATTCCAGTCAATAATTTTTGGCTCCTTTGAAGTCCAACTCAGCTGTTTCCAATCATCACCAGAGCTACCATGATCTCACAGACCTGCCAAGCCCCCAACACACCTAATAAATCTGCTTAGTTTTGCAAGACAAAAGATTTTGCAGCAAAGACAGGGACATTAATTAATAGCACAAAAACAGCACAGTTTATTTTTTTTGCATATCTCATTTCTGAAATCTCCTTTTTATGTATTTTCAGACAGTCACTATTATACCACAGCACAGATTTTTGTGTCAGACCCAGGAAGAGATTTCTAATCTGCGAGGAAGCAAATCAAGCAGGCAACCATGAACTGATAATGACTGAAAGAGAGAATACAAATTCAGACTGTAAGCAGTTAGTACAATAATTAGTCAGGCAATTTATTCAGTGTAGGGGTAGCGTTTGCACAAGCTACTTAGCATATGGTGATAGCAAGTGCAAATGTAGTTGTCTGAGAGAACTGCCACTGTGCTATCTCCAGTGATCAACCCCATCTAAAAGACAGTCAGCAAGGAATATCTGCAGAACAGATCTTTCTGTACTTGCAAGTTTGTATTCTCTTTCCAGTTAGCCACAGGCTAGTATATTGACACAAATTTTTAATATCTGTATCAAAGTTCAGGCATCATGTAGTGCAGCTCAAAAATGGGTGGCCAATTTGATGTGCACAAAGATCTTGCCACTCTACAAGATTATCCACCAAGATCATGTTGACAGGATATGTTTGAAAAGTTAAAAATCTCATTAGCAAAAGTGTTCTAATGCATCAGGCTACAGCTGGTGGATTAAAAATATAATTATATATATCTTCAAAAACACAGCACTGTCAGTAATCAGCAGGAGTAGAGCCAAAAAGTGTAGAATCTTAAAACAACTTGTTATTATTGTCTTTGTGTGTCCTTTTTTTTTTTTTTTAAGGCATACCTGGCAGCTGAATATTTTTACTCTGTCTGCAATAACCAGTCAAGCAGCTCTGAAAATGCAATGACAACTTGATAAGAAAAATGATATGTTCAGAGATATAAATAGTTCAAGCACACACTGCTATTTCCATAGATTCAGAGAGGCTGGGAATACATCTTACATAACAGGAAAAAATGGTTGAAAATTATTGAGCATTCTGCAATATACATCTTAACCACAGGTTTTTTTTAAATGAGGAAAAAAGAAAAGAAAGGGTTCTTTGTGGGTTGCTTTTTTTCTATAGGATGCATACTCAGAAGCTCTGCAAGTTGTCATCCCTAAGAGCATGAATCAGAAGCACAAATAAAAGCTTAGGACTTGAGAGATGCAAAAGTGCTATAAATTGCTGTTAACATTGAATTTGATTGTGGCTTTGTCCCAGCCTCAAACAAGGACCAAATGCATCAAAATCACAGAAGGATTTCCCCTGGCTCACTCTTCATTGTGTTTTAAATGCAATCTCCAGGCCAGGCTTGGGGCAGGACTTGCTGTCTACCTGGATCCTTGTTTCACATATTCTTGCTGGGATTTGGTCTTTTCTTGAACCTACCAGGATGCTGAGAGTGCTGCACAAAGAAGGAAAAGGGAAGTCTCCAAGGACAAGATTGTATTCATGAGATGTCTTGCTGATGTCATGCAATTACTCAAATGGTGAAGTCACTTTTAGATGATAAACAGAGCGAGAGAAAGGGAGAATGGGATAGTGAAAACTCTCCCCAGTGGCCAGCCAGGGAGAAAAACAATCTTCCAGTTGATAGTTTCTGCTTGCAATCCTACTAACACTCCCTTGAACAAATTTCGATTACATGTTGTGCACCAATTAACTATGGAAATTTTTTCATATATCCATATTATTGGATAATAATTATGGGCTATTGAAATGGCTTTCATGTATTGAAGTCATTCATTAAGTCTTCCTCTCCTCTACTATATGGTTATACAGTTAAAAAAAAAAGACAGGAAAAGGGGAAGAGAGTTATTCCCAAATCTGTGACAATTTCTTACAGAAAAAAATTTACTAAATCAGTATATCTCAGGATTTGCAAGTATGAGGTTATGAGAAAAACATGTGACAACAGCACACAAGAAAAAGAGCATGAGATGCAGGTGTGAAACTGCCACAGCAACTCCAGGGTGTACAGAGGAAGGTGGTAGAGTGGGAGAGTAGGGTGCCAAGAGAAAGGAAAAGTCTTCAAAACGGGAAAGGTTAATGCACTCTGCAAGGTGAAGGATACTCCATTAAAAATTAAAAGTGTAATGTCTGTCTTTATTGGTACATCAGACTTCATGATAAATAATAAACTTCTCTGAGTATGTTCTTAATGTCACCCAGCATCTGGAGGTTTGTGGTAAGGAACAATTTTGGGCTATAGGAGACTCTGCTTCAACAGAGCTCCTAAAAAGATGAAGGGAAGATTAGATGGAAACAACACCAGAAAAGTGTTCAGTTCTTGTCTCATCAAAAGTAGTCTTTGTCAATAAATAATAAAGTCTAACAAGTTTGTATTATATGCTATTAGCAGGCTCCTTGGAGACATCATCATTTTGGCATTCCATTCTTAGAAAGGTTGAAGAAAAATATCTTTAGTATTTGATATGTGAAGAAGGAAGCTTTGGTTTCTTTTTATGAATCCCAACAAGCATGAAACTTTGCAAATGATATTTTTCACTTGTCCAATCATGGACAGTTGTGCCATTGCTCAACATACTTTAAAACTTGACCCTGATGAGGCAATGAAAACCAGGGTGGTAAAAATACAGTTCCAAACTGAGATTGACCTACTTCTTTCAGTCACAGACATGAGGACAAACAACTTTAAAGATCTCAGCTCATGTGTCAAATATTGTCTTTATTTTTACATTTGCTACAAAGAATATCTGAGGATAAAACAAAAACATGTTAAGGTGAAACAAACCTGCTACCAAAACAAAGAAAACCTTTCCCAAAATTATGAAAAGTCCATTGGAGAAAAATCAATATGTGAAATGTATCTTATGAAGAGAAAACATCCATGTCTTTAGTACATTGACTATTATATATTACTAAAAATAAAGATTTATAAGAGAGTAACTTAACAGTAGTACTAATGGGAAAATGATTTGCAGTATTCTGTACAAATACTGAAAAATCAAAATTTTCCCATGGTCTTATTGTGGGAAAATAGTGGCCTTTTGTCACATGGCCAGTGGCATGTTGAAAAAACATATTCAAGGTCAAGTGCACAGAGATATATCCCATTTACCAAAAATGAACCATGTGTTACTGTTTAGAAAATTCATGGCTCTGGTCTAAACTCCTTCCCATGGATGTAATTAACAACAAGGTCAGACTACTGAGTCTACCTATAAATACAACTATAACACTGCAAAAGCTATTCCTGAAGTACAGAGAATGAGAATTTTTTGGCTTCCAGCTGAAGGTTGTACTATGTTGTTGGGAGTGGATGTGCACATCTCACTGTGTGTCTAATCCCTGCTGAGGCTTTCTCTGAATGACCTGCAAAGCACTTTGGCAAAAATAGCAATGCAGATTCAGCAACCAAAAGCACCATTCTGCCTTTTCCATGCCTTATCTTTTATGGAAAAAATACCACATCCTAGTTTTTAGGTGAGCACTGCAGATTATTCATGGGGCCCAACAGAAGCTGAAAAAAGTCTTTGTTGTGCAGAACCCAAAACAGGTTTGAATTCCTGTAACCATTCCATAGCCTTGGATATCAGATATGTTTCTTCACAGATTCTGGAAGGTTCAGTCTAGAACAGTCTACTGTCATTGTCAGTTTCTCACTGATACCAGGCTATGGAAAAAAAGCTGCAATGTTGATTGTGCTGAAGAAGCAGAGACAACTTGGGAGACAGAATAAAAATCAAGGTGCTCATGTGTGAAGATGAAACAAAAACTATGGGTTATACTTCACAACATAATTTTGTGGATGCTTGTGCACAAGCTGATTGTAATTGTGAAAGTGTGAAAAGTGAAATTATTCTAATAATAATAATAATTCTAGCTTGAAAGGGAAGGAGGAAAATTGGGAAGAAATATTTTCTTGTTAATAATCATTGCAGAGAAAACTCAGCTGAAACAAAGGGAAAAATCTAATTTGACTTCCTTGTAGTCAGGATGTCACCTAAAGAGCCAGGTCCTGAGTAAACAAATTAATTTGTGCTGCTTTCCTCCAGAAGCTGAATAAACTGCAAATTCCGCTGCCATGGTCTGTAGGCACCACAGAATGAAATACAGCAGCATTTTCATAAAGGACAGACACAACAGAAAAACATCTCCAAATATAAACTGAAATTAATGGTATTCAAAGCACAATTTAACAACATGGCAGGAACACCACAGGAAAAAATGTGGATATTAACAGAAGAATTTTAAACACACAGCCCACTCATGCACTGAAAGGGCCTGGAGTGACTGGTGAAAGATTTCTAAAAATGGGTGAGAGAGGGCACATGAACGTATTTGAACAGGAAAAATAAGTTCTAAAAAGGAAATTATTCCTGTGACAGGAAGAAGATGACAGGAAGAAGCATTTCCATTTTTATGAGTGGAAATCAGAGAATTTCCATCAACTCCATGGAAATTACTCCAATACAAGTTGAAACTGCATGTGCACTGTCAAACTGTATGTTGGCCTGAGAATGTGCTTTTCTCCAAGACAATTAAATATGTAGCATTTTTCATTGCAGCTATGTGAGTGTTTAATCATATTAAATGGTACTTTTTTTTTTCTCCACACTTTTGTAAAAATAAACCAAGTAATTCCAAAGGAAAAATAGATACATCAGATCTTTCATACACAGGTCATTGAGACAGAACCCTTTGGGTGAATAAAGCAAACATTGAATAAAATTGAGAGAAAAAAATCTTTATCCAAACCTAACCAGAATTGTTTTTCATGGCTATTTCTTGTTCATTTTAGGATACTCAAACCTCTAGGGAAGTGCTACATCTTGACTTAAAACCACAAAATACTTTTCCACCTATTTGTATAGAAAACCTGTAAAAGATACAAGCAAACCATCATTTGGCAGAGAGTTTGGCTCTGGGGATCATCATTGTGCTGGCAAGTGGTTAGACAAAGTCCTGTCAAAATCTAATCCTACCCCCTGCTTGATTTTGTGATTTCCTAAGGGTGGAAGACAATTCTTTCTCTTCTTCACAGACACACACAATGATGACTCCAGGCACATGCAGTTTGGCTGCCTGAGCTCATCACATAAATCCATTTTAAACTGGTTCATGGAGGATCCACATCAGCCCATTGGTGGTGCAGGATCAAGACTCTTCTATTGTTATACTCATCCATGCTCCTATTTATTTTTAAGAATGAGGGCTTCTTTTGAAAGCAGAAGAGACATAATCTGTATTTTTAAGTCTTTGTTAACTTTCAAAGCCAGATAAGCCCCTTCCTGTCTTTGTGGTCCATAATGAAAGTTTCTAGCCATGCCTGTCTCCTTCTAGTTGGGTTGGGAGGACCCAGAATCTTACTAGGAAGTTTTCCTTAAACCAGAACAAAGGTTTGAGAGTGTTTTCTGTCCAGTGGCTTTAGTTGTGAGGTACCTGTTTTTAGTCTCTTAAATCCAGGATTTCACAGCAGAAAACCTTCTCCTTGCATCGTCCTCAGTCCTGTTTTTTTTAAAGGGGCTGCATGTGAGGTTTGTTTTTCCCTGAAAAAAAAAATAAAATAGCATATGTAAAACATCAGAGGATACATTTTTATTGGCTTTCTGATTGGAGTTCTGCATTCTATGAAGCAAAGAGATAGTATGTGGATTGATTTTTTTAGCCCATAGAATTATCTCTCTTTCTGTAATATATTAAGTCTGAAGTATCTTATCCCCCATCCCATTCCTATTCCTTTTTCTTCCCACTGTTTCAATTCATCTGCTATTTCAAAAGCACTCCCTGTTGTATTTGTTACATTAAATATCTGCAAGAAGCACTTACAGAAAATCATTTGCTACTATTAGAAGGAGAAAAAAAAAGTACTCCATCCCATTTCTATTAGGAGGTTTCAAACAACCTATTTAACTTTTCTGTCTTCAGGTTTGTTTTTTTTTTCCATATTCAGTTTGCCTGACATAACCTTTTCATTAGTGTATTAGCTATAGCAGCTCAGCCAGGAGAGGCACATGAGATTCACATACACCCAGTGTCTGAGGGCTTTTATACCCTCCAGGATGGAAATTCACCATGGTAATTTCAGCCTAATCAATTGGAATATAAGATTGAAGCTACTGCTAATTGACTGAACAAAATTGAAATTTGGAAAATGTCATAATGTCAGTTTACTCATTCAAAAGTTTCTCGTGACTGAGGAGGGAGGCTGTTGGAGGAGAGAGCAACCAGAATGAGAGGTTGCTCAGGAGTGGGCAATCAGGGGATAAAGGCAGTACGTTCACTTGGGTCAAGCTGGCTCATACCCTGGTGCAAAGTATGTTGGTTATTCAGTTCTCAGAAAAAAACCCACATTTGTGGTTGAAAGAATTGCCTGGAAACATAAAGGCAGTGACAGTTGGGAGAACAGAACGTAAATTTATTACCACACATTCCTTTCCTGTTCTATTTGTATCTTTTATAGGAAAGTAAAAGTTTTGTCTTGTGCTAGGAAAGCAGTGACTACTCTCTTCAAAGAAAAGGGCTGAGGATCAGAACATAACTTCTTGAAAAGGTTTTACAACTTCTTGCTTTCGCTAATGACTACTTCAGCATCTACTAAATCTACCTTCATCATTAATCATCATCAAAGAACCCTAGATTTCTCAGATTCTGATGTTCTTGATCAATGAAAATTCTACTGAAAGTCCTCAGGTTTGTTTATGGGTGAGAATTAACTAACAAACAGATATTTAACACCAGCTAAATCTCAGCAAAGCACTCAGAGTATGTTAGGTGGGATATAAATTCTTGCAGTGGCTTTTAATGTAGTCAGATGAAACTTTAACCTAAACTTTGCTGTTTGAGACCAATTTATATAATGAATATTTATGTAATGAAAAGACATTTATCTAATGAAATACACTGAAATTACCTAGAATCATACCACTCTACCACCCAAGTTGTTATATCTCTGGATTAAATTCACAGTTGTCTTGTTGCAGAAACTTTATTGTGCAAATCTTATAGGGTGAAGCTTTTAATCCATAGGGATATAGGTCATAAAGTTTTCTTATATTTTATCCAGCTGAAATGCTGATAGAAGACAGAATAAATTCTGAGCACATGTTATTCTTCAGCTCTTTATGTTCAGAGGCCATCTGTTTTTCCCAAATATATCAGTGGATGTAGTATGGGTGAATGCTTCTTCCGACCAACTTGATTTTGTAAATATCTTAGACAACATTGGATAATTCTCCAACAATAATAAATATGGCATTTTAAGTTATTTGATAGTTTTATATTTACCCAGGAAGATTTTTCCTGTCTGCAGTTTTACCCTGACCACTAATGATCTACAGTCCTTGTAGATATTACCCTCCCTCTGCTGGAGACAGCTGAAGCAGGATCAGTGAAGCCTAATTTGGGCATATAAATATAATAGAGGTATACTGCAGTTAATAAACTTAGAAAAAGCCATTGGGAAACCATTTTCCTTGAAAGTTTGTTTTCTAATCTCTCTATGGTACAAGCTTGCTTTTAATCTATACCTACAGAGAAAGATGTGAAATTCTCTTTTTCTTCAATTAAGCCTCATAAATTCACCCCCCCTGTCCATTAGTTCACATGAAATGAAAAACACTGCAGGCATGGCACCCACAGCCTCTATACACCTGCAGTACTCATTCTCTGGGATGAGCAATTGACAGGCTCAACTACCCCTGCTAACATTTCTGAAAATATTCCTGGTTAAGGTTGTTATTAGAATAATAAAATCACAGAATTGTTTAGGTGGGAACAGACCTCTAAATTCATCAAGTCCAATGTTAATCCAACACTGCCAAGCCTACCACTAAACTGTGTTCCCAAGTGCCACATCTGCATGTCTTTTCAACACCTCCAGGGATGGTGACTCCACCAGTGCCCTGGGCAGCTGTGCCAGGGCTTGACAACCCTTGCAGTGGAGAGATTTTTCCAAACATCCAATCTAAACCTCCCCTGATGCAACCTGAGGCTGTTTCCTCTTGCCCTGTCACTCATTTGGGAAAACAGATCAATTCCCCCTGGCTTCATCTTCCTCTCAGGGACTTTTAAAGAGCCATAAATTCCCCCCTGAGCCTCCTTTTGTTCAGGCTGAGCCCCCCCAGATCCCCCAGCTGCTCCTCATCAGGCCTGTGTTCCAGACTCTTCACCAGCTTTGCTGGCAATTAATATTGCTAAAGATAAGAATTCTTCCTCCATAATAGTGCCACTAAGCATATTTTACTTAAACAAAGTTTTCTTAAGGAGGACTGAATTTTAAACGGATTGAGAGAAGTTTATGGGGCATAAACAGCCTTATGGATTTTCTTAGCTCAGACTTCACCCTATGTATTTCAGCCTGTAAATGAGGAATGTACATATAATGGGACTGAAACTAGACCTACTGCATGTTCAGACCCAAATATACAATCTCACATAACTGTAGACTTCTCTTGCAGCTAAAGATGTGATAGCCAAACTTTCCTTGGCAGTCAGTGAAGCACAAGCAGGATATTTATTTGAATCCTGGACCTGAGAATAACCAAAAAAATTCACACTTTTTATTAAACAATTTCATACTCATTTTTATTTTAACTTCAAACAGGACATACACAAAAATAAAGGTCTGCAATAAGGGCAATGAAGCAACTGGTTGAAATGGGGTTGGCAATGCAGCTTCCGGACAAGAAGCTGTGTGATGAATTTAATTTTAAGTATAAATACAATGTCCACCATGATAGAACTATGATTTGCATGGTAAGCAAATTGAAGGATTCCATTTGTTTATACACACAATGTAATTACTTTGTAAGAAAGAAAAGAGCCACAAAAATTGAGTTCAGCTATCCAGTAGAGACTTTGTGCTATAAAGACATTGAGTTGAAACATCTCTGATCCACGTCCTACACAGGAAAGAAAGGTGTGATGGGAGGCTGCAGCAGAGGGGACGGAAGAGGACCAGAACCAAACAATGGAAGCTGAAGCTTCACGTTTTGAGGGATTGGATGTGAATAGAGAACAATGCTTTAGTGAAAGACTTGTCCTGATGGGATCAGTGTAAGTTCTACAGATCTAGAACTTGCTGGCCTGCAATGCAGAGGAAGAGAGGGTGATCTAAAGGTTTCTTCTCCTATAACTAGTGAATCAGACCATAAATTTTAGAGGAGTAGAACACATTCTTGTGCCAGACCATCCTCATGTACATGAAGGGATAGGAACCAGATCTGTGATTTTTGATCACTTAGAACAGAGACATAAAATTGAACAAAGTTTTGGTGTTTTGTTTTTGGTTCTGATTTTGTTTTGGTTTTTTTTGGAGGGGGTTGTTTTGGTAGATTCTCCAATGTAAAAGCAAAGGAATGCATTTCATGGCAGATGGAGAGGAACATCACACTCTGGATGCCAGTTTGTGGACATCCCATGAACCACACATTAACAGTAGGCTCTACTTTGTAGTTCATTGATGAAAATCCCTTTCTGAGCACTTGCTATGATAGTTCATGTGACAGGATGAGTCTTTTTCCTTCACCCACCTCAGTGTATAAAATCATGGTATGGTAAAGACAGGCATTAGTCTCCAGGCAAAACAACACCTAGACTGCAGATAAACACCTTTTATTGGTTTAAAAGTAGATTTACTGACCTATATTTGCCCAGACTACATTTCCTCTGCTAAGACAGGTTCTGTTTGTTCCCTGGTAATGTGTCCTCACAGCAGCCTTTTGATGATTCTTGTACTGCTGCTTAGTCATTTTAGTATTTAATTCTGATCTCTGGCTCTGATAGTAGATGAAGAGAAATACACAGGCTGAACACATTTGTTTAGCAATGACTTGAAAAGGGTTTTATTAGCTGGAATTTTGAAAGTATCCCTTTTGTACAGTATTTTGGGTGTTAACTAGCAACTCTGGGACTGAGAACAGCTGTTGGCTGATTAGCTGCTCTGAATCAATCACATCTTAGTTGGTGCTTTTTTCCTATGAACTGCCTAATAGTCCTATAGATAGGTGTGTATGTAATTGCTATAATTAATATGAGATAACTAATTAGCAGTGCTGTAGGAAGTACACAATCAAATTAATGTTCCTATGGTAATTTGGAAGAGAATGAAGATGTTTAGAGCAGGAAGATCATCATATTTTTCACTCCCAGTAGCGTTCTCCTATCACTTGGGCAGCTCGCAAGATGCTTTTCTCTGGGCAGACCTGGAATTTGGGCTGGGTTTTTTTTTTTGAACAAATATGAAGTTACGAATTCAGGATAGGAATCTGCTCAGGTGTGTAAAATAGATTTATTTTTTTTTTATGTCCAGATTTTGCTTATGAAAGCTTTTAAATTGGTTTAGCCTGGCTTTAAGTGCTCACTTCAAAATTATGCTGAAGCATCTCTGCCTTCTTTGGAGTCATGGTAGGTGTATTTTCTCACATGAATGCAATACCTGAAGTAGAATCTTGTGCCCAAACTACAGAATGTAAACAAGATTAAAAAGCCTTAAAAAAAAGTCAAAAAAAATAATTTATATATATAGCAGGAGAATGAGTGGTCAATATTTTCCCATTAAACATTTTTTTCTTCCATTATTCTCTGCTGTCGTTCTCAGAGACAGAAGTACCAACTAGGAGATATAATTTTCTACCCAATAATACAAAAGTGAAGGCCAGGGCAATGAAAAATAGTTCCCATAATCCTAAAAGGTTAGCTCAGGCAGAGTGAGATTAGTGTTAGATTGACCTTAAGTAAAACATTTCTGCCTGGCTGGTAAGCTAAGACATTTTATTTTGATCTTATTTTGATCTTATCATTGTTTTGAAGCGTTCCCATAATCTTTTCCAAATCACAGTGAATTGGGGTAAGATTACTGAAGTTCCTTCAGGGGAAGTAAAACAATCTAGGTTTCCAAGGAAAATCTTCATGGACATAAAATAGCTTTCACTTGGGGTTTTTTGGTGGTTTGTTGTTTGTTTTTTTTTTCTTCAGAAAGGCAAGATAAAAACACATCCGATTCCTCACTTCATTCCATTGCAGTGAACAACAATAATTTACATCCTTCTTTCACAGCAGTGGTTTTAAACAAGTTCAAGAATAGACTAGAAAGTTTATGAGAACCTTATACCTTCCCATTTGTTCAATAACAAACAGAAGACAGACATAATCATTTCCAAGTGGAACAACACCAGATACAACATTGATGGATTGGTATCAACTGTTGGTACAACATTGATAGTTTGGTATCAGTTATTGGTACAACATTGATGGTTTGGCATCCATGCCCCCTCAGTGCAGTCATGTCTGTCTTGTTCTGGTTTGGCTTTAAAACATGAGTGACACCAAATTTTTTGGGTTCAGTCTCTGTTTTCCACCATCCTCATCAATTCTGTGTACATCAGAGATGTCACTGGGACCTGAATGTCACCTACCACCACATCATATCTGGCAGACAGTGTCCAAGATATCCTGCCAAGAATATAATAGATGATCTTGGATGCATTTATCAAAATGTAAAGAAAATTTGAATAGTTCCTCTAAAGCTTATACAATTATCTTGATTTTTTTTCCCCCTGTAAATCCTAAGGACATGAATGAAATATCAAAACATAATTCCATTGTATGTGTAAATATGGTTTAATAATTTACATTATCTCCCTATAAATCTTTACTGGTTTATTTAACCATGGAATTTTGCATAACAAAATCTATTTCCCTTATTCTCACATATTTGAAACTTTCAAACGTTTATTTATCTTTATAAAATATGCTGCATAAAGACTAGGATTAAGAGAAAAAAATATATTGCTGTAACACACTATTCAAACTGAAATGAGATGGAGAAATTGCTGGTCTTTAGCATCCAGCCAGCTCAAAGGGAAAATGGAAGAGAAGGGTGAAATGTTTCCCAAAACCAAAGTTGAGGTTGTAGGACAGAAATTGTTCAACATAATAAGAATTACATCTTCATATTTCTTTCCAGATCACATAGCAAAAAAAATGTATTTCAAGGGAACAAAACCAGAAAAGAGAAAAGATGGAAACAGAGAGAAGACAAAATAGTTCAGTAATGGTAAACTGTCCCATGGTGAGACCATGAAAAAATGTTCTGTTTATTTCAGTGCTGATTGGGGGTCATATTCCATAAAAACAAGGGAAGGGAAGCCCAGAGCTGTCATTTGCCCTTTTTTTTAAAGGAAGTTCTCTATCACCATCTACTGGAAGGAGAGTCTCATTGCCCTGGAAAAATATAAGCAAAATAAATATATTGACTATTTTGAAGACATAGTGAGTGTCTAAACACTCCACTCTCTGAACTGAAGTAGATCTCATCATGAATTTTCTTTAAAATAATGCTGCTATTCTGTTACCACCAGAAATGTTTAAAAAATTCAAAATTTTTCATTCTTATTCAAAATGTATATTATACATAATATTGTATACACAGTATATGAAAAACAATATAAAATGTATTATACTTTTAATATCAAACTATAAGATAATAATCATTAAATTATCAATACCACTTCTATTAATGCAACCAAAATTAATTCTGTATCCAGTATAGAGAACTTTATTTTATTATCAGAGAAAAAAATTTTCTGCTCTCATTCACACTTGGTTAATTATTCATCTTCCTGAACAGATGATGCTCCCAGAGTGGATGAGTATTTTGGAAAAACCAAGCCAAAAGAAATTCTAAAAATTTTGCCCTGACTGTTGAGAAAGGCAAGAAAACATTATTTTTCTGAAATAAGTATTGCTTCAAAATATGACTAAAAATGTTTCAAAGGCATAAAAAGTAATTTGTGCTCTGTGACCCCAAAGAATAGAAGAAGAAACAAGGAAGGTCTAACTGACATAGCAGGAAAAAGTTTCTGGTGACAAGTTAACCACAATAGGTTGTTGACAACTGCTTTGAAATCTCCCTCACAGAGGGCTTTTAGATCGTGTCAAACAATTCTCTGTAAAGAACTAGAGCACTGTTGTTGATGCTGGAAATATCTCAGATTATTTCCAGTCCTTCTGGGACATTACCCATATTGAAATCTGTCATGTCTACAGGAACTGGTCATATCAAAGTCTCAAGGCACCACTCATCTCATAAACTGACTTCCCAAATTAAAATAAAACCATTAAATTCGATATTTATGTCTGTCGAAGTCAGCATTATTGTGGGAATACTGCAACCACCTGCACCCCAGGAATAGTTGGAAATCACAGGTGTTATTTAGAGACAGGAAAATTGCTTTGTGTGTAAGACAAGGGATGGAAACTGAAGTTCAAGTTACTCCAGGTCTAGAGGACACAAAGGCAACTACCGGATCTATCCTGAGAGAAGAAGAGCTTCCACCTCCCTAATTCAAGAGAAAAATCTAGAACCCTGTGTTTATTAATACCAGAATACCATAAATTATTGAATAGGGTATATAAGGGGTTAGGATACTTGCAACTGCAGGATGAGAGTAGAAAGGGCTGGTTACTTTTTCTCTAGAAAAAGAAGTTAAATCTGTACACTAAAAGTGGTTTCAGCACCAAAACAGATCTTTGCTGCAGAGTCAACCATTTTTGTGGATGAAGTTATGTGAAAAATCTGATACAAAGTGATAGAGTTTAAAATATCTCAAAACTTAGTTTTCAATAATAAATAACAATAGTAAAATCAAACAAACAAACCCCTCCAAAACCAAAACCCGAACCACACACAGAGACACAACTCTTCCTGCATTTAGGGACTCTTCCATGTTTATGAGTTTATTTTTAATTCATTGCCTAAAGAGCACTTCAGTATGAAAGTATTTTTGTTATTGACTGAAGTTTATTACTCTAAAAACATTCAGCTATGCCAAAAGCACTGCTGGAAGAATTTAAAACTATGCATAATCAACTGGCAGAGAAAAGGTCAAGTAAAGAGTAAATAACAGTAGTACATCAACATCTTGTATTCAACATCAAAACAAACTGCTGTCTTCTTTATATGGATTACATTTCTTTTAGAGATGAGGTGACCAATACATTTAAGAAAGAGTTATTTGAAAAAAAAGAAATTCTACTTAATTTTTTTAGAAGCAGACATGCTAACTGCTGTGTGACTTTTTCAAAGTCTTCTCCCTCCAGGTAACATAAAAATCCCTACAGATTATAATCAAAGAACTCTGTTCCTCACAGAAATTGTTATCGTGTCTTTTAGGAACATTATCACTGTCTAAATTTAAGCACCTACTTGAAATGCTGCCCTGGTTTTTGCTGGGATAGAGTTAATTTTGTTCCTAGTAGCTGTTTTTGGATTCAGTATGGGAATAATGTTGGTAACAGACTGATGTTTCTGTTGTTGCTCAGTAGTGCTTACCCTGAATCAGGGATTTTGCCTGAATTCAGCTGCTCAGCAGTATATGTGGAGGGTGTCTGAGAGTGCTGCCTCCAGCTCCTGGTCCAGGAGGGTTCCTGAATGAAAAGAGCCTCTGGCATCTGCCAGGTTGCAGTTCTGAATTCCATAGGTTGTCTGATATTTTATATTTCAGTAGCTCAGGGTCTTGGTCTCTACACACAGGAGTTTCTACAGAGAGTACCCACAGTGGGATAAACTGAGTCATTCCCCCTCTGATGGTATTGTCAAATCTCCATCTTCTATAGTGGATGCTGGACCCTCAGTAAACATCCCCACACAGACTCTAAAAGCAGCTGGCTAAAGAACTTGATCCAGTTGCCTTCACAACAGCCAGGTGAAATGTACTGGGGTGTTTTTCCTGGCTTGGTGAATTGGTGAGCACTGATGTCTCAAAGGTCAGTTATCACTTTGGATACATTTCTGTGGATGCTCTCTCTGACTGTGGCTTCTCAGGTGGCACTTGGGCACAAGTCTGTAATTTTGACTCAAATTCCACTGTAGTTGACTCCAAAGTTAATTCACATTTTTCAACAGCCTATACTCCTGTTGGGCTCGTCTCTAAAGGTCAAATCTGAGCAGTTCCAATGGACAATATCTCCCAAAAATCCTGAACACCTTAAAAGTGATTATATTCTTGAGGTATTTATTTCCCTCCTTGGAGCAGAGTGGAAGGGATCCCAGGAACATATTTCTTTACTGTCTCAGACAACACGTATTTCTGCAATATCTCATGTGCTACCCTGAATTCTACAGAAAACCTCAATTTGCCTCCTGTGAAGGATGTATTTAACTTTTCCCTAGTAATTTAATGGGAATTAAACCCTCTGGAACACTTTCCTTCTTTTCTTCCACACGCATACAAGCATTTGTTGGGATCCCACTCCAAAAATGTCATATTTATCACGTGTTTGGGTGTCCTGGGGTTTTCTAGTGGGCATCCATATGAAAACTGATCTCTCACAGGTTTGTGTCCTGCATCAAAACCCGTGCTGACATCCCTAGATTATTTCAAATGGTGGTAGAACTTATGCTCAGGCAACTGGGTCAAATTCACACCTTTATTTTGTGGTTGTATCTACCAACAGCTTTAAGAGTCAGTATTTAAATGCTGCAGAACCTTTCTGAACTCCTTCTGTGCAGACAGAAAGACGAAAATAAGGAAAAGATCCTGGACACAAAATGTGCACTGTGATTATGGGAAGAGGTGAGGTAAAGAAAAAATTACAATTTGATTTTCTTTTTCAGAATTTCATCCACAAAGGCATATAGATCCCATATGGGAAAAACCATGTTGGTTTAATCAGTTGCAAAAGGGAATGATAACAGCACCTTCCTTTACCTGTAAATTTTTTCACAATTGGAAACACTAAATAATGTGTGGTTAGATTAAAGAAGACAAAAAGTAGAGCTCTTGATAATATGTCCTTGAGTTTCCTAAATAGGCAGTGAAGATTGTGTATTTTATGCAAGGCATTGTTTTTGATGACTGCTGCATATTATCATATTAAAATTTTCTGTTTGATTTATTGTTCTAAACAACCCATATTCTTTCCTCTGTGGAAGATACTGATATATAACTGTACAAACCACCTTGGTGACTAACAGAGATTTATAAAACTAAGTTTTGGGCATCTAATATATATAACCACAAAGAGGATCATTGTGTTGTCTGTGCAGGAAAGCAGTAGGGGATTTTCTGAGTTCAGAGGATTTCTGCTTTATGATGTCACTTTTCCCATTTTCTTTAAATTAGCAGAGGCCATATAACACTTTGGTTGACTCACAAGCTCTTCCCTGTAAAGGATCACTCTCTGTTTCTCATCTGTCTTCTGCTTTTCCTTGGCTGGCTGGCCCAACAAGGTGAGTGGAATGGTTGAAGAATATTTCTGGTACGAAGCCTTGCTTTAAAACAGAAATGCTCCCTTTGATGTGAACTAAAGCATGCAGAAATGCTTTGGTGGGTTGGGGAGATGGATGATGGATACCTGGGTTCATCAGCAAATACCCTTGTTAGCATGTGAATGCAGCTGTTTCCCATAATATTCTCCAATTATTTCTTTGCATGAGCAACAGTGCACAGAGGAATGAAAACCACAAAGCACCTGTGTGAAATCTGAATGCAAGTTGGCCAGAAATAATTTTTTAATATTTACCCAATTCTATCCTGAATGAACAAACACCAATCAAATCATCCTGGGGAGTTGTTGGTTGAGGGGGTTTTATTTTTTCCATGAATTTAAATATCAATTTAAAGGAAGAAGGGATTACGTTTTTTAGATTTTTTTTTTGATGTTGCTTTTTGTTTTCATTTGTTTGTTTATATTCATACAATGAAATCATGTCCTATGGCTCACAGTACTGAAGCCTGGGAGAATTTTCTGGGAAAATATCATTTTATGATCCACCATCCTGGCCACACTCATGACACAAGGTGTGGTACTGTGTGGGTGTTATAAACAACCCATTCAGCCCCTGTGTAAGGAGTGGCTGCTCTCTACCTTTGGCCACTACTGGAGACAGGATGGTTGGCTGCCAGGATCTCTGCTCTGACACATTCTTACTGTCATTATGCCCAGACATTTATTTCTCTTCAACATTTAGTAAACAAAAAATAAAAATCTTCCTTGCATCCAAACTCTTTTGTCATTATTTCATTTTGAAGTGTCTCTCCATTAAACACCAAGAAACATTCTCAAATTTTCACACTTCCTTACCTAATATTGGGAAATCAAATTTTTATTAATTCCAGGTTGCATGTCAAGAGTTTGGAGAGTAGGAGACCCATAGCAAACCTTCCCAGGCTGCTGGTTCAAATATCTCTTTCTTTTCCAACAATAGCAAAATACTCTGGGGACTTGGTCCTTTGCATTTCTGTTGGGTTTCGCTGGAAACTTGAGGAGCCCTCAAGAAAATAAAAATTGCCCTAATAGGCATTTACTTCTTAGGAATTATCTGACATTCACTGGGTTATGGACAACTGTCCTTATCTAGAGAGCATGTACTTAGTAGACTTGGTGAATCAAAAAATTAAGTCCATTTTGCTACCATTTTTGTATCCTTTGGTGAAACTCTACCTGTATGTTGCAACAAAATTAAATTTTGAACATCAACCACAGAGCAAAGAAGAAAAAAGGGCATATCTCAGGCATATAGCTTCAAACACTTTGTATTTTTGCCACTATATTTGACAGCATGTGGTTAGCTCAGATGGACTTGTCCCCTGCATCACCAGAATATGCCTTACAAAGGCTTCTCCAGGTACCATGGTTTGTTCATCATTGAGCATTTACAAGAAGGTAGTGATGCCTTGTCAAGGCTGACCTAGAAGAGAGGTCAGTTAAAGAACAGAGGAGTTAAAGAATAAAGCAGGAATTTAATAAAAGCCCTCAATGGAAACACCTTGGGCAGCACAAGAGCCCAGCTAGGGCTGCACCCAAGATGAACCCAAATGGTCCCAAAATGCACGAGCGCTCACGGGGTCTCACTTTAATAAGTTCTGCTCCATTTGCATGTTGGAGTTAATTGTCCAGTTATATATTTAGGTTATGAAGTCCCATCCTGCTTGTTTTTCTCTCTTCAGCCCATGTTGTTTGTGGTCTTGGGCCTGAGATTTGGATCATTTGTCCTTGGTCCCCAGCTGGAGCAGGAATTGTTTTGTCTCCCTGTTCAGTGCAGAGATCTCACCATCCCTTCATATGAAGCTCACAACTACACACTAAAGCAGCACAGAATGTGAAAAATAGAAAAGCTAAAACCTGAGGCATCAGTAGGAGGTATTAAATCTGGAGGAAATTTAACAATTGAGAAATTTTAGCAGTCAGGGGATGATTATGGCCAGCAGATGCCACTGCTGCTCTACACCACCAGTGAATTGTTGCATGTATTAGGCTGCATAATTTATGACTGAAATACAAGGTGTAGAGATAAATATTGAATAGATTGAGAACTACATTTATAGTGATGTTTTTTAATAACTAATTTTTGTAGCCTATGTATTCAATGCAGTGGCTCCTTCAGTTGCATAGTTCTGCTTTTTTTGCTTAATGATGTGGTTTTTTTACATACTTTCAGGGGGAAAAGTGTATGTTAGATCTTCTTGTTAGGCAGAAAAATAAAGAAAAGAGAATAAAAAAGCAGCATTTTAGAATCAGTCCTGTTGAGAATCACAAGGACTGACTACATGCTGTGCTTCATAAAGTTAGCAGAAATGTGGCCAGAAGTTGTAATAAAAGCTCTTGAAAACAACTACAGAGAAAGAAATATTAGAAGCACTGGATTTCTGCTGTGGGTGCACATTTATGTGTATACATGTCTATGTGTACAGTTTTATAGAGGTATTTTTATTTGAATATTCACACCCCACCTTTACCCTGTGGTGTTCCTGGCATGAGGTTAGAACAGGACGATGTTTAAGGTTGCTTCCTGTGATTCTATGATTCTATAATTCTATGATTGATTTTATGATTCTATGAGATGAGGTGCTTATTGGTAATTCAATATACGTATGGAATGATCTGCTTTTTAAATTCAGTGGCTCTACTGAATTCCTCACTAAAGCAGTCTGTCCCCTCTATTTTCTTTTCCCACAAGATGTCAGTGTTTCCTGCCGTTTGTGACATGGTGAGTTTCCTGGCAATGATTATCCACGGTATCTTAACAGGAATTCAGTTAATTAAAAATGAGACGTTGTCGAACATGCAACTCAAAGCATTCCATAATTAAAGAGTTTGCTTTAATTGGGGGAAATGGAGCCATTGACTCGGCTTTTATAGAGAAAACTTGAAAGATTAACACACTAAACCCCAAATTTTATCCTCTTACTTTCTCTGATTGGACAAAAGATGCAAGTGAAAAAAGATACTACAAATGCTGAATAAGGAGAGTGCTGCATGGAAAGTTTCTGAGATTCCTACACAAGAGCAAACATTAAGACGTAATATTTCAAAATATCATATGTATATCTATATATGTTTGTTTGAACACTACTAACTATGACAGCAAGCACTATAAATGCAGTAGATAAATAATGGTAATTTTCCTTGTGCCCACAGGATGTCAGAGTGCACTTTAGAATACAGTTGTGCAAAATTTAGAATGACAAATTCAGTCTTTGTCATCAGGTTTGAAATATTTATAAATGCGTGCTTTGACCAAAACCAGTGAAAACAAGCAGAGTGTCTGGTGCTCGAAGCAATAAACACGTCAGCATCCAGATTTGCAATCCAAGCAGGCATATTGACTTCATTTTTCTACATGGAAAGAACCAATTTTTCCTTGAATCAGTTTCTTATTCCTTCAGTGAGTTTTCACCCCTGGAAACACCAACTTCAGTAGAGTTCATGGCTCTCTATCAGGTATCCAAGGGACAGCACTGTGTTACTTTCACTATCTGGATAGTTGCAGTGAGATTTTTAGAACCAAAATATTGCAGATCAAACAATACTGTAACAATCTACCTTTTAAGCTGAAGTAAGTGACTGCACAATCAATATTCCTGTCTTTCTGTGTCTAATCACAGCCATTCTTTTATAATGATAAAATCGAAAATGCAATTTTTGAAGAAAAAGCTTCATTGATTTCTTATTGGATCTCATTATTTAATATCATATCTGGATTTGTCAGACCGAGAAGCACATTGTACATTCACCACCCAGCTAACTTTAAGAGGGATCTGTGATCCATCACATGTGTGCAAGCCAATATCTCTCGGAATAATCCTTCCCTCCTTACACCAGCACACACGATCTCAGACATTGCTGCAGGCAGTGAAATCTTTGTTTTCCTTAAGGCTCCAGACTCCAAATTGTGATGAGAACATGGCAGGTACTTGTAGCAATTAATCCACTGGAGGACACGAGCTCTGTTTTGTTTGCAAGTTATCTGTGCTCAAGGCTTGTTTGGAGGGTCTGTTTGTTCTTTCAGATGGTTTGAACCTTTCATTTCAATACAGGGATTATTTGGTAGCCTTTGACTATCATTGAACAGCTGGCAATTGGTAATTTGCTATGCAGGTAGCAGGTTCACCAATTTGAGATTTTATCATTCATTTGATGGTATTTAGTGCATTTCTTCAAGGCTCTGCTTCTGATGAGGGTCCCAGACTAGGTGAAAACTCTGACTACCAGCTGAAAAATAAAAATAAAAACACCCTCTTTTGTTTGAAGGAAATACAGGGCTTTACCAATCTTTTTTTCTGAAACTAAATCCTCCAAATGTCAAAAGGGATGATACCTCGGGGAGGTAACTCAGGCCATTCTACTTACATATCTAGAGTGCTGTGTATTAGTGCAATCATTTTCCCTGGTAAATCTAAAGGAATTTCTATTTACCTCATTTCCTAATGCTAAGTCCAGGTGAAATAACTCCCAAAATAAATACAAATGTGGATTTTCTAGTTATTTGATTTAAAAAAAATTAGAGAAGACATGGCATATTTCTACAGTGTTGTGCTGAAGAACCAAGGCTGGTATTAAACACCTCTTTTTTTGTTATTTTCTCATTTTATTCTGTGAGCCAAGAGCCCTAACTTTCCTCTAAGCAATTCCATGTAATGAATAACAGCCTCGAGAAGCACCTAGATAAACACTGATGAGCTACATATAAACATGGGACTCTGTCTCTCCTTTAAAATGCCTTTCAATGCATTGTTTACCAGTGTGCTTATAGTCCACACCACCCTCTGATTTACAGTCTGCAGTGTTTGCTTCCTTACAGCAGCTTCCCTGGAATGTTCATCAAAGCTGAGAGATTAAGGAAGGAGTTTTGAAATCTGGTTGTAAATACAAGAGACCCAATACCTGTAAGTGCAGAGCAAAATTTCACTATCCACAGCAGACATAGTTTGCAACAGGGTACTCAGATATCCTGGCACTGCACAGCAGAGACTGCAGATGACTTTGATTTAAATGACTGCTGTCAAATTCAACAACCTTTTCTTGAACAAAACCACAGTTGATTTTAATTGTGCTACACTTGAAAAAAAAAAAAAATCAGAATATGGTTCATAATTCTCTGCCTTACATTTCTCATTCACCTGCTAGTTCCTTTTAGGAATCTATTTTATATCTGACTCATGGGGGACCTGACAAATGAATGATATCTCCTGTCTCAAAAGTCCTAATCTCAGTGGAACTATAGCTGTTTTCTCTACCTGTATATGTGGCATAAAGTACTTAAGGAAAGAAAAAAGATGATCTAGCCATTCATTCAGGGCAGTTATCCCAAAGCTGTAACTTCTGCCCCTGTTTCCATTGTGACTCTTTGGTACTCAGCTCTCTGTAAGTAAAATGCAATTTTGAGAAGAAAAAAAATTGTAGGAATAAACACACCAAAATTTCTAAGAACAGATACAATGATAATTTATATAATTGCTCCCTCCCTTACCATTGGCAGCAAAGCCCAGAGCTGTGATCTTCTAGTTCTCACCTGGCACATATCTCATCCTTCTGTTTTATAATTTATAATTTATAATTCAAAGCAGACCTTTATATTTACAATTACTTAAGCTGGGTATTGGGCAAGGCATCATTAAATTCAAGGAATAAAATCTGCAAACTTAACCAGTTGAGCCTATTCTTGTTGAGGCCAGTGAATTTTTGTTGTTAATGAAACAGGGGACCAGCATCAAGTCCCCCCCCCACCTTTCCATTTTGCCCCTTCAAAGATGGAGATAAAATGGAACTAAATTCCCTTCACACACTCCTTTTCTCTTTGCTCACCTCCCAGTGATATCGAACATTCCTTAAAGAATGAGTAAACAACTAATTTGGGTTGAGTAAAGCAGGAGCTTTAGAGGTGATCAAAGTCACAGTTTGGGTTTTTTAATTCACCATTTCTTTGTGACAACACATTATGTCAGCCCTGCTAGCTCATTTGTCTGCTGCAGTTCTACTTTATCAGCCTGGAGTAAAAAGAATTGATAAGTCTGGTTAGATAAAGTAAATGGAAACTCAGGACTCATTCCAATTTGCTGTACTTCGATATATTTCACAAACCTGAGAGTGCTGTGTGCAACACTAGCTGGTATTTGTATATAAATATTGCACATTAGAAGATCTCTTAAAATAATATTTATGTTTGTTTCTCCCCTTCCTGCCTCCCCTGGTCGTGTGCTTATTGGGATTCTGATTGGAAGACAAATGTCAGGCTTTCTCACTACATTCTTTTTCAGTCCAGGCTGCTGCTCCCAACAAGAATCCATCTTCATTGGGAGCTTGCTAGGCTGATAAAGCAGAAGGAGATATTTTTCCAGGAGCACTGGATACTAATGCAGCTGAAGCTTATAACTGCAATAAGTTATTCTATGCTGTTCAAGATGAGTTCCTAAAGATATTTGATCATTGCCACCAGCCAAATCTGTCTTTGTTGTAATTTTGTTGGCTAGAAATGCATTGTGGATGCCTTCTAAATCAGGTCTTATTTATTAAAGTGTTTGCAGGATGTTCTAGTGTGAGACTCCAGAATCAACAACAAAGCTAATTAAGCCTACCTTACTTCTAGGTGATTTAAATCCACATTTTCCCACTTTCTGTATATGCCAATATTAAGGCAAAGGAAGTACTTTGAAATGAAATGTCAGGAAATTTAGTTTTTAATATTGATGTCAGAAAAGTTAGATTTTTTTAAAAGAAATAATTAATTTAGAAAATATGACAACATATACTGTGCAAATTCAGAGGGGGTTTTTGTTTGTTTGGCTTTTTTGTTTCTTTTTTTTTTGTTTCCGGCTGATCTGGGTTTGCAAATAGTTTCTTGTACTCCATGCAGAAAGCTTGATCTCTCACCAGTTTACCTTTTGTTGAGGAAGAGCTTGAATTCAGAAACTCTTATCCACTGGGAAAGTTAAAGACCCTTTGGCAAGAAAGAAACCCTCATTTTAGCACCTAGCAATGCATATCAGCTGCTCTTTCTTCAATTGATATCTTAGCTAAATAAGAGCATTTACTGGAAAGATATGAAATTGTAATCATGTATTGGACTGTGTTGGAGGCAGAGTGCAGGAACATGAATCCAAAATATTGGCCATTAATATGAAGTAGTTCAGATATCAGGAAAAAGTGTGAGGGTGTTGAAGCACTGGAATAGGTTGTCCAGGGAAGTTGTGGATGACCCATCTCTGGAAATGTTTGAGGTCAGGCTGGATTGGAGCAACCTGGGATAGTGGAAGGTATCCTTGTCCATGGCAGGCAGTTGGAAAGAGGTGATCTTCAAGGTTCCTTCCAACCCAAACCATTGTGTGATTCTGTGAAATATCTTTGGGAGTGATTCTGTTACAGCACACAAACATGCCCCAAGGCAAACTGGAAGAATTATTTGTGTTTGCAGTATATCCACTCTGAGACAAATTCTACTTCTCAATTACATCTGAGGAACCTTTTTGCACTCACTGGAACTTAAACACAGAGCCAAGAAGGTACCTGGAAAGAAGAATAATTTCAAACACAAACTGCCAGGTGTTGTTTTATACCAGAATCTTGAGTGAAAACAAGAACTGTGGCTGCCTTGCTCTGTGAGGAGCCTGACCTGATTCAGGGTCTAAGAATGCATCGTGGGATGTGCTCTGAAAGGCAGAGAGGTAGAGAGACCATGCCTATGACTCCTCCACAAATATGGGAGTTGGAGTTTCAGGTGAAATCTCAGAAGCTTAGCAAAAATACCATACCCATCAGAAGAAAGGGGAAATTAACACAGGTCCTGTATTTACATTTTTGATCCCTTTGGATCTCTAAGAGGCTTTTTTTAAAATCTCTTTTTGAAGTCATGAAATGACTAATATTTTTTTCAAAAAGCCAAGCATTAAAAAAAGAAAAATCATTATGCTAGGTGAAATTCTAGTAAATTTCAGAACAAAACCATTGCATGTTCTGAGATGTGCTTTTTGGTGCTTTTAGAGGCATTTTTGGTGGTGGGAGTTTGGACAAAACAAATCAATACAGATTTAAAAAAGAATTAATGTAAAAGTTTCAGTGGTATGAAATAAATTTTGATATTTGGAAAAAAAAAAAAACAAACTTAAAAATTAGCCAGTCCTGCTTAACAGACAGGAAAACTGAAGTATACAAGTTGTCCAAGGTACCATATTAGAGTGATTTTTCAACTCCACTAGAGAGCCTGAATTACAGGACTTTGATTGAGATATCAACCCTCCTATGAAGTCTAAATTGTCTACCAAGAAGACATCAGATTTCTTCAGTTTGTATAATATTGACCGTTTGATTTTACAGAGCCAAAGGAAATGCTACTTGCAAGAGTTTTATATACTTTTCAATTTTGTTTTCTTTTATTAAAAAAATAGTAATTAATTTTAATTTCTTGGGGACACACACCAAAAAAATCCTCAGTCTTCTAAAGAGAGACAAAGAGAAAAGAAAACTTTAAAACAGATTACAGACTTCTGAATTGATGGGAGAGGGGTCAGTGGGAAACTGGGCAAGGAGGCTTCCACAGGAATCAGTTTAACTCCTTTCTGTAATATTTTCATCTCTTTCTTACTGTCCTAGTTTTATCCTAGGCCATGTTTCCCTTATATTTGTACAAAAAGAACACAGAACAGAAGATAGTCCAGCCCTCTGCATACTTGTTTCACAACAGGAGAATCTTCAAACTTATTCAGCCACTCCACTAATTACCTGAGTTGATCATCTGCTCAATCTGATTCAGTCTCCACAGCAGTGAGTGATGCAAACACAATAAAAGCTTGCTAATAATTATGCTTTTCTTTTTCTCATGGTCAGTATGAACTAACCTAAGCACAGTCTTGGAAAATACAGATCAACATTTCTCTATGTAGTACTCAAGAAAATTTCACCAGCAAACTCTTTTTACTTGAGAGTATCCATAGGGAAATTAAAAAAATTCAGGAGTACTTGCAGTATTGGTACAGGGACTTGTGCCAAAATTATTGAATACCTATTGGAGTTCCTATTGGAATTTTCCAACCAGTGAAATTCTGCAAGGATTTTAGAGCTTCCTCATATTTTGCTAAGAGTCTTTAAGGACACTCTTAATTTTTATTTTTTTTAAAGGCTGTTAAAAAAGAAAAGAACAAACAATCTGATACTTAATTTATCCAGCCATTTATCCCCAACTGAACAAATCCCTGGCACACCTTCTCAAGGTGGGACCGGCTGTGAGCACAGGCTCATGAGGGTCTGGTAGCATGTCAAAAGAAGTGGACAGGTACTGCAAAATCAAGGGTTTTCATCTCTCTCTGAGATTTAATATAACAATAATGGCTGATAGAAGAGAGATGAAAATACATCTTACCTCAGCTTTTATTTTATATAAAGAGAACCACACTTAGAAAATGAAGTAGAAAACTCACTTAGATGAGGCAGGTTATTACTCTGTTTTTAAGGATTTTGTCTTTTTTTTGGTAATTGGAATGGATGAAGTGGTTAATGGAAGTTACCTGCAACTTTCCCAGTTTCAGCAATCAGTCTCTCCAAGAGATAGATGGTTTGAGGAACAGTATGGATTTCAATAGATTTGTAGACTGCAACTGTTAAATTTGCCATCTTTTTTTTTCTCCTCTAATTAAGTCTCCTTATGTGGAACCTCATATAGAGTCTCTCTTACACTTTGCCAGCTTCCATAAAACCTTGAGCCTCTCAACACACTTGAAATTTTTGCCTATTGAATTTGGCTGACTTTTAAGGCTAGAGGTTTTTGGAAGAAAAAGGTGAGGATGAATGGAAAGAGAGACAGGTGTTTGATCAAATATCTCACTTCTTTAAGAACACAAGAAAAATAAACAGGGATTCAATTTTTTTAATCTGCATGTCTCTACACAAAGGTTATTCCTTCAGCGTGAAGAAGTCTTTGGTGCATGAGAAGCTCCTCATGCCAACAAGGCTGATACTGCTCCATTTCACTGGCAGTTGGGAGAGCAATTCTGCACGTCCTTGGAGATGTCCATTCACTCATTTCTGCATGGGAAGAGAACTTCCTCTCTCACTGGTGAGCTGAAGGAGCTGTGCTTCTTTGTGGTCACTCTATCATGGAGCCAAGCCTTCCTGTCCCTGACCCAGCATGTTCTGTGCATTTTCCTTCACTGTTTTTTGCCAGTGCATTACCTTAGCAAGAGGTTAATCACAGAAGTAACTAGGCTGGAAAAGACCTTTGAGATCATCAAGTCCAACCTATGACCTAACAGCACCTCAGTCAACTAAACCATGGCACTGAGTGCCACATCCAGTCTTTTTTTAAACATATCCAAGGACATGTTTCAAAAGGTGGTGACTCCATCACCTCCCTGGGCAGGAGATTCCAGTGCCCACTCCCTCTTTCAGTGAAGAATTTTGTTGCTGCTTAAGGAAAACATAAACTCTCCCGCTGCCTAGGAAGCACTTAGTGTGACATTCAGCCTGGGATACTAAAATATTTTGAGGCATATATGCTATCAGACCTGAATATTGTCCTTAACATTTTGTTTTGTATCTTCCCTGCAAACCTCACTGACAAAACTGAGTGTTCTGGCTCCTGACAGATGACCAGCAATTTTGGGGCCACCCAGCCTGATTCTTGCCTAGCCCTTTGATGAATTTTCCCGATAACCACCGCACTCTGTGGATGTGTAATCCTTGGTGTTCCAGAAGCAGCTTAAGGTTTGTTGAAAGGTCATATGTTGGAAAATTGCCCTCTCCACTCAGTACTTCGAAAAACGAAATCAGATGAGAAGATCTAGCAGAATCAGATCATACCAAATTAAACTGGCACAATCTGTTAATCTTCCTTTGGGTTCTTCCAGCCTCCTGGTAAACAATAGCCAACACTACACTTCTAGGCAAATAAGGTACCTTTATTAAGTCAGGAATGCATGAGAACATAAAATTGGCATTTTGGCAATTTGTTATCATCTTGGGAAACAGGAGAGAGAATCTTCAGCCTCAAAACTATTCACCAGCTTCAGTTAACAGCTAAAAAAACTCCAACCTCCTGTGTTTGAACACAAATCTTTTTGGGATGCCTGCAGATATGAGAGGGGGCTCAGCCAGAAAAGACTGTGTAGGTTTGATCCAGAGCAAGAGAGAGGCAGTGGAAAAGGTATCAGGCAGAGCATCCAGGCAAGCACACTGTTCCCATCCCTTTCAGCCCTTGGTGTTGCAACTTCCATTCTGCACCACAAGCTCATCACCACCAGTGAGATTGGAACCAGTTCCACAGGTCTGTGTGCCCTCTCTCCCACATATGCAAGAGGGAGTTCAATGCCATGATCACAGTGGTCAGTTGTGCTGGATTTGTTGTTTTCCTGAGAAAGAAGGAAGAAAATCAGATAAAATTTTGTCTGAAAATCTAAAATTTTGTTGTTGAACTGATAGTTGGTACTCAGGAAATATCTGTTTTATTTTTAAAAAATATATAATTAATTTGATACCTGAGCTAAAATAAGGAAAAACTGTCATATTTTAGCCTAAGAATAACATGTACATATATTTTATAATTATATATGTTATGTATTATTTATATGTGTGTATTATATACATATTTAATTTATTACGTTTAGGTTGATGATATTATTAAATGCAAATGAAAAAATCTCTTTTCAGCTCTGTACTTTAAAATATCACAAATTGAGTTTAATTTCCAAAAGCAATTGCTTTTATTTGCTTGAAGGTTGAAAAGTTGTATTATGGAAAAAAAAAATAAATTTCTTTCACAAATGTCATAGTTTTGGAGAATGAAAGTGACTGTTTGATTACATTCTGTACTTAAATTATGCAATTCAAATCCAAATTATAATTCTCAGATTTTCATGAAAACTAGTTACTAAGTTTCACTATTTCATAACAACTGTATTTTGAAGTTTTATGAATTTTTATACATATATATTCTGTGTGCAGAAAATGCTTCACTGACTTAAGGCTAATGATTGTTTATATTAGGATCTTGACTCTAAATACATTATCTTTCCTTATATTTACAACATTTGAATATTGGCCTTAATCTGAAACCCCCTGAGCTGTCTCAGTAATGATCCTGCACTGGCAAAGATATATTTTTTGTGATCCATATTTTTTGGGGGGTTGTCTTTTTCTTTTAACTCTCAATCTTTTACTTCTCTGAACAATGTCCTGGATTTCCCAGGAATGGGGAGGCACTCCAGAGAAGCAGAATAGTCTTGCCAGTATAGATCCAACTATAAAGGTATACATTATTTCTTAGCTCTATAAACTGTGAGTAGGCTGGTTTTTTTCCAAGCCCATATATACCTATTTCTATGCTTTACTGCTCTGGTGGCAAATTTTAATTTATTTTTATTTCCAATGTTTTATTATGTTTGCACTCAGCTGAGGTGGAGACCAGAATGGGTGATTGTTATACAGTAGTTTACTTTTAAAAGAAATAGGGCTTCTCAAGCAGCTAATACAGGAAGATGTATCACCAGCTTGAATAATTGTGACAACCATAGACGGTATCAGTGCCTGTTTGTTTGCACAATACCCTACTGCATTAAGAAAGCCATCCCAGCTGTCTTGGGCTCTGGAGTCACCCATTTCATCACTTGACACTGCAGCAGATGTTATGGATTGATAACAGACTTCACTTCATTCACTCCACATCTAAGATTACCTCTAGAAAAAAAAAAATCAAATACATTATAACACTCCCAGCCATTTGTAAGGAAAAAAAAAAGAAAAAAAATCTCAGCAATTTGTTCTTTCCTACAGCAATAAATGGCTACTTTTGGGCTTTGAAAATATATTTAACTTTTAATTTTGCGTTTCTTTGCTTAACACATTCACAGTGTGGGTATATATCTTACTACCTGCTGAAAGAGAGAAAGATGGAGATAGATTTAATGATTTAAATATTTTAAGACTCAGACCGATTTTAGGATTATGAGTTCTATTCCCATTATATGAGATACCTTATATTTTTAGTGATGATATGTTAATGCAGCGAATTTATTGGGTTGATGGCAGAAATACAAGAAAAATCAAGTACTGCAGTTTTGGGTCTAGTGGATGAATAATGATATTTGTATGTTTGGTTGGGTATTTTGTTTTGGTTTTTTTGGGTTTTTTTTGTTTGTTTTGTTTTTTGTTGTTGTTTTGGTTTGTTTTTTGTTTTTGTTCTTGTTTGTTTGTTTTGGTTGGTTGGTTGGTTTTTGTTTTTTGTTTTTTGAGATGCAGTAGGTGAATGTGTAATTAAATACTATAGTGTCCCAAAGATAAGTGACCAGAAAATGTGTATTTTTGGCAGGTCAGCATGTGCCCACTCACCTTTTTAAAGCACAGCTAATGGAATAAGTGAATAAAATACACTGATGGTATGAATGGTGGTCCTGCCATAACCTGCAACATGAATTATCAAAGATGGCAACAGCCATGAGGCTCCCTCTGCCTTTAGAGGGGCTGGGGCTGTGAGTTTTGGGGGACTGAGCTGAGCACCTAACTCTGCTTCCTGTGAAAGTCCAAGGGGTGCCAATGAAAGCACCAAGGCTCATTTTCATCTCACTGCCTGGGCAATTCCATGAATCAGCTGGAATGGGAGCAGAGCCATCCTGTGCTTCTCATGCCCAGAAGGCTGGATCACACCTGCAGAGATCCCCCTCTGTCTCTCAGTGATGTGGATGGAGATCTGTGGGAGAGAGGAAAGGCTGAGGAGGAGATTTCATTGAATTCTAAGGAAATGTGGTGAGTTTTACCTTGGCTGACAATCAGGTCACCAAGATGCCCTGTCACTGCCCTTTCTCAATAGGACAGGGAGAGATAAAACAATGAAAATTTTATGGTTCAAGGTAAGGAGAGTGAGATCTCTCAGAAATTACTGTCACAGACAAAACAGATTTGACTTGGGGACGTTCATATAGTTTATTGCCAATGAAACAGTAGGTTAATGAGAAATGAGAACAAAGCTAAAAATACCTTTCCCTCAACCCTCTGTTCTTCCCAGCCTCAGCTTCACTCACAACTCTTCTACCCCTGAGCAGCACAGGGGAGTGGGAATGGGAGTTGTGTTCAGCTCGTGATGCTTCTCCTCTGCTGCACAGGACTCTTCACACTCTTCACCTGCTCCAGAGTGGGTTTCTTCCCATGAAACATTCCCTTATGAACTTCTCAAGTGTGAGTTCTCCCCATGGGCTGCACTTCTTCAACAAAAACCCTGCCAGAAAACCTGCTCCTGTGTTGGTTCCTCTCCACAGGTTGCAGTTCCTGCTGGGAATCCACTAAAGTTTGACCTACAGCTTCCTTCAGGGCACATCCATTGTCTCTGGTGTGGGCTCCTCCATGGGCTGCAGGTGGATCTCTGCTCCCCCATGGATCCCCATGTGCTGCAGGGCACAGATGCCTCACCAGGGGCTGCAGGAAAATCTCTTCTCTGAGCCCTGGAGCAGCTCTTGCCCCTCTTTCCTCACTGACATGGGTGACTCTCACATTTTGTCATCCCTATCTCCCCCTTAAATATGTTACCACGAGGTGTTACCATGACTGTGAAAGGCTGAGCTTTGGACAGCCCTGGCTCTGTCCTGGAGATGAATGGAACTGACTTTGTCCAACATTCAAGCAGCTTCTGTTGTCATCTCACAGGTGCCACTCCTGCAGCTTCCTCTGGTCCAAAAGCCTTGCCACATAAACCCCAGGCAGAGAAACATTTTCAGAGTTTGCACTGATATTTGGTGTCATTTAGATGCTGAATTTTCCTGGATGCTTTGAAAGTCCTGATTTGAAAAACCTGTATTAAAATTGCTTTGAAATGCCCAGCTTTTGGGTGTACAAAGGATATTGGCTTACCTAGGTGAGGTGATAAAAGTTACTGATTTTAAGGTGTCCAGCACCTCTATGGAGGCTGATCTTATTGTGAAGCAGTTTCTGACTCCTCATCATTTCCAGATTAGCAAGCCAAATCAGATGTTTTGAAGACAACAAGGAAGCCTAAACAGTGTCTTCTTGTTGGAAAACAAAAAACATATGTTTTACATAACAGCAATTTTTATGACAATCTTCAAATCACACTACAAAAAGTAACACCTTGACAAACTGCGTGGGAATGACTTTAGCATGAACAACTTCTTCAATCCCATTATTACTTATTTATTAATAAAGTGCCCTATCAACTATTACTTCTGAACTATAGGCAAAAAATACAAGCTGTATAGATGCAATTAATTGTTTATACTTGAGAGAAATTTACTACAAAGCCTGAAATTTGCAGAGTTTAAAGATATTTGGATCTTTTTTCTGAGAAGAAAATGGTACATTTCTCAATGTGAGGAGCCAGTAATATTTCTTAATATGAATAAAACCATGCAGAATTTGCCAAGTATAAATGAGGTTTAATTTAACATATTTTTATTCAACACTTGGTTCTTATTCTCTTCAAAATCCTCAGAGCATGACTCTGCATTGATGGAAATTTAAGCAGAATCTTTTTTTGTTTGGTTTGGTTTTATTGGTTTTTTTCACACACATTTACACAACTGCCAGAGCTGACGCAACACATTATCACCCTGACATGTCCTAATGTGTCCCTGCTAGCACTAAAATAGCTGCTGATAGATATGATAGAAATCTGTGCTGGGTCCTCAAGAAAAGGGTGACTTCTGGATACAGGCTCTGAACATCTGCAATTCTGTTTCACACGACTGCAGAAATACATGTTCTCGTCTGATAAAAGACTTGGCAGTGAAAAGCAGGTAGATTTCTCTCCCATCTCACATATAATGAAACACTAATATAAAGTCTCAATGAAGCTTCTCAACTGAGGAAAATACAGAAAATTTTCATTATATTAAGTCAAAGCCTCCCATTCATTTTGCCTGCAGTAAAACGACACGCAACAGTAACTTATTGTAGGCAACATTTCATAAGTTAATATCTAGATCATTATTCTTGTGTATGTTTCCTGGAAAGAATGTTAGATGTGGGGGGTTTTTCTATGAAATACGTATTCAATTAGCTTATGAACTTTCTATTGTTGTCACTTGTATTCTTCCTATTGGACAATTCTGACACAGAAGTCAAACTCCCAAAGCTCACTAGAATTATTCTCACTGACTCCAATACTGTGGAAATTTGGGTTAGTGTCTCTCTTAGGCTACCTCTCTGCTATATTTTAAGTATAGGATCATGCAAAGATTATTTATTTTGCTCATTTATAGCATGATGATATATTTTGCCCATTTATAGCAAACCCTCACAGCAAACCCTCATTTTGCTGCCCAAAGCTGTCCATGCTGCTATTGGAACCCCGAGCTTTACAAACCCTTCACCTGCCAGGCTGTTCCTCTGCAGGGTTAACAGTGGTTTCTGATAAATCAAACACAACGACCTTGCATGAGGAAATATGGCAGCATCAGCACCCCCCTACTCAAATGTTCTGCTTTCTGGCCACTTCTGTGCCAACCCTATTTCATATATGTACTTAAGGGAAGTGGAAGTGAGCAGGCAAGCTGTCCTCAGACCGGTTATTGAAATGAAGGCTCTTCACTTTTATGACAGAAAATTCTAAAATTTATGCCTAAGCATTTCTTGAGCCTGTAACAAAAATTGCAATAAAAACCAATTAATTATTCATTGAAGAAGTTAGAAGGACATCAAAAGGGATTTCCTGCTAAAAACAAAAATATTTATGTCCCTATTTGGAAAGCCATTTTAAGATTTTTAGAAGATGATGAATGTATTTTTCTAAATTTTCAATATTTTTCATAGAAAGAAAGTTCAGTTTTATATTGGACCATCTAAGATGGAAACTAACCCAGCTGTTATTAATTAGTTACAACTATTAATTAATTAATAGTTACATGTATTTATCCAAGCATACTGAACGTGTGAATCCTGTTTTGCTTCTTATTACTGTAATACATATAATTGGCATTTTCTCAGGGAAAAATATTTTGCAAGAAAAAATATTTTCTTTATGTCTTTATGTTCTACTGTTTCTGGGTTTTCTTGTGCCAAGATCCTCTCTCTGTACCTTCCACACTTGCCACATGTAAGTTCCCAGTGATGATAAAAACAGTGTTTTTGCTGTTTCATGGACGTGTGTATTTTGCTACTGGAAGGTCTTTGAGAAACCCTCAGGCTATAGAAGAAATTTGTGGAATGACCAGAAGATGAAGAAAGCTATTGTAATGGTCATGTTAGCATTTAGATAAGGAAAATCTTCAACATCTTGATGCCATCTTTCTTTTATGTTTATTTTTTTTTAAATCCTCTCAGGACCTTGGTAATAAACATGCAATATCTGTATTGTATTTCAGCGTTCTTCCATGTAGAAGATAGATTCTAAATAAGTCATGATTTATGATTGCCATCCATTCTTTTATCTCTCTTAAATTAACTATTTCTAGCAAATTTGTAGATTTTTTCCTTGTGTCTTTTTCTCTTGAGTTCCACAGAACAGCTGATGCAGCCCAGAATGACAGAAATACAGCTGAAGATAAAATGTGCCAGATGAAGATAAACCTCATTAAAAGATGTGAAGCATAGCTTCCAAAGCATGACAAAAAAAAACCTATGTAAATCTCTAATTATATCGTTCTGCTACCTTGTTAGGGAGCTGAGAAGACCCTGGTGTCTCTGCACAAAGTTTTGGGGTTTTTTAGCAGCAGAATGTGATATTCTCATCTGAGAAGATTCAGAAATACTGGTCCAGTGCTACAATGCAATAGAAACTTCAACAGTAGCAGGTGGTGTGAGGTCACACAGAAGAAGGAGATCACATCACATATGTCTACAATCTCTCTGGTGCAAATTTAATGAAAATGAGATGATTTAGCACCAGTGGTGTGGCGCAGAGTTTGTTGGTATTTTTAGCTAAATAATCAGAAATTAATGAAAACACTAAAAATGATGCTGAGCAGCACCAGCCATCAGGACACTGCAGGCATGGCGAGACAAGGATTCAGCTCCTTTCTTCTCAGCTTAGTTATTTTCCTGTCCTTCCAGTATGAGTAGTTCACTTTGACCCCTTTTTAACCTGAATACTAAAAAAGTGTTATTTGAAAAACTGTAATCTGTTCCATGAATTGTGAATAATTCGACCACTTTCTTAGGTGTTTTCACTCACTTTTGCATGATTAAAACCAGGAGAGAGTAGAGATCATGCGCTGACTGGGTGATCTTTATCTCCTTTGAGGCAACATGATTTCTGCTGGGTGATCAGGGCTTTCTGGGAAAATTACCTCAAGCCCACATATAAACAATGTACTGGGAGCTTCAGGAACAAGTTAAAGGAGAAACTGAAAATAAATTCTCTTCAATATTGAGAATGTGAAGAGTAAAGAATGATTCTGAGCATGATATACTGGAAGCACTCCACACTGTACAGACACTGTGCAGGACAGTCACATTACTTCCTGTTCTCAAGGATTTTTCTGTTTTCATTTCTCTTCCACAGAAATTGGAAGATCTGTAGAACTGGGAAATTCATTCTTATTTGAATTTTTATAATCCCTAGTGTATCACAACTTCATACACCACTACTCAATCATAATGATACATGCAAAACAAATGTGAGACTTTCCTCGCTTATGTAGAATAAAATTGCTGTAATGATACTTAACCCTGAGAGCTCTCGAGAAGCTCAGATAATTGCTGCGATGGAAACTCCTTTGGAAATATTTTGGAGAAAAGCTGGGGAAAAGGAGAGATGGGAAACACCTTCAGAAAACCCTTCTCTCCAAGCATTTGGGTTCACAGTAACAGCTGAAGGCAATATAAAGAGCAGTTCAAGTCAGCACTTATGACAATTTACACTTCAGAAAAGAAGGCAGTACAGAACTTTAGAAAACTAAATGGATTTAAGCAAATTTTGATTTTTTCCAGGAACAGCACTTTGATATAAGTGAAGATAAAATATATTCCTTTCATAAATAAATAAAGAGGTTTATCCAAAGACTAGCTTAGTCCCCTTGTTTATATATAATCTAATGATTCTAATAAGGTACAAGGATATTCATATTTAGCTGAGTGATATCACTATTAGGATTCACTTCAAAGAATTAGCTGATTTTGTTTCTCCTCAGTGTATTGCTCCCCAGAGAGAGAATTTTTTTCTGCATGCTACTATCAAGTAATGGCCATGCACTGTAGAGTCACCCTCCTTCAGAAACTGCTTTCATACAGTGACAAATCCCACAGCATAAAAAAATTTTAAAAATCACTTAGCTTGGGCCAACATCTTTAAAAAACAGAGATAATCACAGCTAATGCTGATCACATCAGTAAATTCCTTGGCTCTGTGGGCCGAAGTTCTAATGAGAAGTGATTGCTCCCATATAATTTGCTCTGCAGCCTGCAGCACTGAAATCCCAAAGAGTAAATAAGGGCAGCACTCAAAGAGCACTGTAGGTGTGAGAAGGACAGTGGCTATCTGATAGTCAGGACTGGGATCCTGAATCATGGGAAAATGTAGGTAGGCTGTGTGAGATAAATGGACAAGAAAAACAGAGGGGTTGGACTAAGGAATATGATTCTTCCTGTCCATGCACTTAAACCCTTGAGTTACTATGAGAAAGAAGAATCTCTGACCACACAGAAGTTTGCTTTAACTATTCCAATGCAAATAACACTTCTGATATTTATCAGATGCTGAATTGTTTTTCATTATTATCATTGCTACTGAGTGAAGAATTCCTCCTCTAACATGTAGCAGAAAAAGCATTCAGGGGGATGGAAATAAAGGCAGCTATAAAAGTAAAAACAGGGGAAAATGTAAAACATTTAAAATTATTTTCTATAATATTCTCCTAAAGTCTCTAAAAAACATCTAGTGCCTGATATTTCATAAGCCTCCAGGTGCAGGAATGCATAAATTTTAATATTGTAACAGTGTACTACTTATCTAGTTACATGGCTAATTCCATATGTACTGCAACGAAAAGTCTGTTTTCTCTGGTACCAGTGTCCCAAGGGGAAATCCAATTGCAAATGTAACTGTGCTTCCTCAGTATCCTTACCAGAAATCAGAATTACTTTGGAATCTCTTCTCTCACATGCACCTTTGTGTATCAGGCTCTGCACACGTAGGAAGAGCCTTCTTATCACATATCAAAGCATTTCTAGGATTTAGGGTCTCCTGAAAAAGGGACTTTTTGCTACATTATTTTGAAATGTTTTTGGATAAGCTGCTGTTTGAAAAGATCAGAAACAAACCAATGAATTCTTCTCATTTGCCATGTGGCTCCACTAAGATGTGTGAAGAGGAAACTGACAAAAATAATGAAATTAAGTCTTTTTTTAGAAAAAACTCTTCCTTTTTTAGAAGGCAAGAGGTTAAAGAGACCACTTTTAGTATGACAGTTCATTTCAATTAGATTGAAAAACTTTTGAAATACTTTCTGCAGAATCCACTTATGTGAACACATGTTCTTATTTATTTAATCATTCTAAAATTGCATCAGATCTTTTTCCTCAAGGGTGAACATGCAGTATCTTTAACAAATAATTCTCATTTTATTCTATGATTCTATCCAAAAATACACAGCAACCGACAGGGTTCTAATGACTTTGTACATTTCTTTAACCTCTCTTGAGGTTGAGAAAAGATGAATATTATTGACATGGACTTCTTCTGTTTGAAACCAATACAGTGCATCTGGATTGGCAAATGCTAAATAATCAGTGTCAAGAATCTGACATACTGAAAAGTCTGGTCAGACTGCTCAGTTAATGGATAAAGGTATCATATGTGCCCTCTATCTGAGGCATTTACACATGACACAAGATCCCCTAACATGAAACAAAATCCCTGACCCTCATTTCTGACAGTAGCAGTAGCTGCAAGTGCTTAATATGTTGTGGAGCTGTAGCTGGGAAATCTCTCTTTCCTTATAAATATTCAGAGAGTGCTGTAAAGAGTTTAACTTTGTGTCCCTCAAGTCTCAAGTCACAGTTTGAGATGTGCTCTCAAAATTTCAGGAAGTCTTCACATTATGGAGCATTTCAAAACTTCTCAGGATCTTGAATATTAAACTTGGAAAATGTTCTTTGAGAAAATCCTGCCACAGATTAAACCAGAGATCCCATCCTCCGTTGATATAGATCAGATTAGTTGATTTTCCCCACTTGAGGATTTGACCAAGGAACTGTATATTATTTGCATTTGATTTGTAGGAACACATTGAAGCTCATATATTTTGGATGATTAAAGTTTCATATTAATTCTGCAAGCATATCCAATAATCTTTGCTGCCTTTAATTTTCTGAGCTGAACTGAAATATCCCCATCCATGGAGTTAGTCAGATGAACAAAGATGGTGTTACCTGGGTGTGGAAAATTGTAGGGTACCAGTGGGCCTGTTCTCCCCAGTCTTTCCCCTGATTGCACAGTTTTCAAATCAATAAATAGGACCCTGAAAAAATAATGGAATGATGTTAGAATAATTAGGACTCCTCAAATTATGTATATTGTTTCATATCTGCACATGCAGAAATCTGTGATTCTCTTATATTAATCCTTTACTAGATTGTCTTGTGTTTTTAATGCTCAAATCAATATACATTAGTAGGGTTTTACCAAGTTCAGAGAATGGTTTGGATTAAAAGGGACCTTAAATATCGTCTAAATCCAACACCCCTGCCATGAGTAGGGGTGTTGGATTTAGATGATGTTTAAGGTCCCTTCCAATCCAACCATATAAATATATACATATGCCACACATATGTATATATTTATATATTTATATATATCTATATATATGATTCTTTCATAAATTTTCTAGATTGGGCTGACACTCCCAGACACCCACTAAAACATTATATAGTACCCAAACCAACGTTGTGGCATAAATCTTGGAATATACAATACATTTCAGAACTCTACAGATAGAACATTTGCTGCAAAAGTGTTTTGCTTGGCAAGAAAGTAGCACGTATGCATATTTCTTATGCCACAGGCAACCGCAAATTAAACAGCTAATTTTTTTTTAAATATTCATTTCAGTTTGATGCAAATGAACTTCAGTGGGGACTCAGAAGGGACATGAGCATCAACTGCATTGGGAATGCTCTTCAAACATAGCTTGCCTACCAAAGCTGGATGCAGCTTAATATGCATCTGCATAGGTATCCTCCTGTTTGAAAATATATGCATTTACATGGGGATTTCGACTTTTCTTCAGATCCCTTTTCAAACAACCAATATGAAAGAAAAAGGACTTGAAAAAGCTGGCTTTTCAAGTAGAATGAAACTTGGCTTGTCATGCTGCTTCTAATATGTTTTTCCTCCGTCTGACCTTTGCTCTGAATTTCTACGATGGAAGTTTTAGGGTTGTAGGACCAGGAGGTAAATGTTTGTCAGCTTCATAAGCTTTTTTGGAGAGTACCCAGCTTCAGATCCAGTTTTATAAAGGGAAAAAAAAAAAGAAAAAAAAAGAAAAAGAAAAAGTAAAGAAATAAAGAAAGAAATATTTTTCATGCCGCTTCAATTAGGCCCCCGGGTGAAGATCATACAGCTTTGAAACTGTTCCGTTTTGACAAAGTTCCAAAGTGCTATGCACATTAGGGAAAACTAGAGTTTGCTGTAATGTAAACTGTTTAACATGCCCACAGAGGTCAAATCTAAATTTTCCCAAGCGTTTGGGTTTGTTTAAACATTAGAACATGGTTTGGTGTCAGTGAATAGGAAAACTTTAATGTTGTGGGTGGGAATCTACCCATCTTTCTTTGTTTAAGTTCCAAAGGCTACTGCAATAAAAATATTCATTTACCAAGGGGCTATTGTGATAAGCATCCAAAGACATTATGCATTGGTGTGAAAGAAGCTAGCAGGAATAGACATCAGCATTGTGGGTGAAAAGAAACAAGTCTTCCCTTCTATTTTTCTTTTTATTTTTTGCTTTGTAGGAGTTCCAAAGTCCAGTTTTAAATGAGTTTTTTTCAGGGTGGTCTGGTTATCTGTACGCCCATATTTTTCTGTGTGAATATGAGAGAGCTTGAATAACTGTGAGAGTTGCTAAGTTAAACAATAACTGTATATTTTGTTTCTGTTTTCCAACTTTAAAATTACCTTAAAATCAATGTAGACTGTATTTACCTGTATTGCCTGAATCGTACACAGAAGGATTCCTGATGTAAATCAATACAGTATTTTTAGGGCAGCATCACAAATTATGTAAATCAGGAGTTGTACTGAAGTATTTTTTTTTGTCAGTTCATACAGAATCTCAGACATTTATCACTAACATAATATTGTTAATTAACCATTTAGTTTTGCTGTGCCAAAGAGTAGAGAAGCATCATCAACAGCACACTTCACTGATTTGGTTGTAAGGTCTGAGCCAGTGTATTACATATTTAATAGTTTTAGCAGATATTTTGTGTTTATTTGTTTTTTAACCTTTTCTAGTTTTTTGTTTGTTTGGTTGGTTGTTTTTTTTAAAAAATTGTTTGTTTGTTTTCGTTTTTTTAACTATGAGTTAAAATTAGTTGGGTTTTTTAGTTTATCATACCAAAAGTAAATTAAATCCTTTTTTCCATAAATTGATCAAAATTCAGATGTGTACTACTTTCTGTTCAGCACATGACAGGGAAATCCTAACCTAAATAAAATGTGAATATAGAAAAGCTTGTAATATCTTTTACCTGATTACATTTCTTCGTGGAAGGACAGGGCCATATACAGAACGAATTTCCATGACTAGTTTGGACAGGAGCAGTGTGTTTCCTACAATGGTCTGAATTCTTTCCAAGTTACTAGCACCTGAAATTCACCACTATCCAAAAAGCAGCACAGAGGTCTCCAGGAGAAAGCTTCTTTTTTCTTGTGTCTTTTGAATATGGTTTCTACATTGAACATTGAATGGTTTGCCTCCCAGGTAAATACTGGTTTCCCAAATTTGTATGCATAAATGGATTCTTGTCTCCAAAACATCTTTTATAGTACTGTCCTGAATTTTCTTGAAATGCAATATGGGTGATAAAAAATCCCTATAAAATATGATAGTTGCTTATATGAATACAGGCTTTTAATGGCAAGAGAGCATAAATACTCTGATTATAACTGCAGAATCAGGAAAAGGAAAACAGCTGGGGCAGGTTTTGGTTCATGTAAACATAGCTCAGATTCACCTTGTGTAGCTTTAATTATAAAACATTTTTTCCCAGAAATGGTTACATTGAGATGTGTGGGACTTTCCAGTAGTAATGTACTGGTGCTCTTTTGGTCTCCTCTTCCAGATAAGAAATGGGGCATCTGTTTCTTCAGTGCAAAAGGAAATAATTTAAGCCTTTATTAGGAAATAGAAATATAAAGATGATAATCTCTGGAGAGCTCCACGGACATTCTTTGTTCTGCATCCATGTATCTGCCCTGTGATTCATAGATAGCATAGATTCAGATCTTGGTCCCCATGGAAAAAGAGAGCTCTTAGATACTATCCCCCGACAGTATCAAAATGCAAAAGCCAGCTGATGATGGGAATGGTATCCAGATTGGAATTCTGAGGCTTAGCCCTGAATAAAAAGCATAGCTTTGACCAAGTTCCAAAATCTGTTCTGTTGCTCTGCTCACTTGCACATAAAATAGGTATAATATAACACTGTCTTACATAAGTGATAAGTGGCATGCGTTTGCTAATTGACTTTTAGCAGGAGAAGACACAAAAGGATACTTTGGCATTTTTACACATATAAAAAGACAGATCATCATTAGACAAATGCAAGCCCCAACTGCCCTGGGCTTTGAGACCTGTAGATGCAAAAGGTAAAAGTTAAATTCCAATGACCATCTCTTCAGAAATGTATATTTGAGAGGTGGGGGAGACAGCATGTGTTCAAAATTAAGAACTCCTGTAGACTGAAGTTTGTTGTCAGTAGGATGATGTAATGAATTAATGAGATGCAGACACACGCAAATTTGTTTTCTTGTGCAAAGTTCAGCTTCCAAAAACTGGGATTTAAGAAGCTGTGTCTCAGTTCTTGAAATAAGAGTTTCATTTCTCTGTGAGGTAAATACCAGGCAGCCAACTTGTCACAGTGCCCTTATTGCAGAAAATGGAATATTGCAGCTTTCTGCCCCTCCAGGCTGCCATCCGTTTTGCTCAGACAAGCAATTGCCTCTTACCCAGTAAGTGGGAGCACACTGCAGTGACTCACACAAGAACTGCAGACTGACTCAAGAACACTTTGTAGAACCCTTTTCAAGGCTGACTTACTGCTTACCTTTAGGCACATGTCCCTGAGTCCCAAACTCATGTGGGATTGTGTAAACATATCAACTTTTGTTCAAGAAATAAATAAATATATTGCTTGTTCTGCTGGTTGGGAAAATACAGAAAGCTTGACCGCATGAGTTATATAAAACCAGTGCCTGGAAACTACCTGGATTTACAGGGAGGTCAGAGGCCTGGAGAAGAAAGAGTTGCCTCAGGCATGATGAGTACAGTGTATTTTGTTTGAGGTAGGTGGATTAGAACATGCAGTACCATGGAGTTCCAGAGGACATGGTACTTCTGTTCTTAAAGATCTTATTTTTTTACAGAATGTAAATGTTTGTGTGTAAAAAGCATGTGTTTGGAGAATCAGAAAATTTGGAACGAAGAAAAATTTGGCATCCTAATGGGTTAAAAGGGATGATGTCTTTTAAGAAAGAAACTTCAACCACTCACTTATTTCACATAAAAGGGAGCTCTTTTCCATTAAATTCATAAGAACTATACACAGTTTTGTAAGTATATTTTCACTAAAATTATAGTTAATAAGCCAAATTTATTTAGAATATGAATTCTTTATCATATTATACCTTGACCAGGACACAGCTCCATGGTAGGGGTTGGAAGCTCCCCCATATGATGTTGCAACACTGAGTAAAACAGAAATGGTAATTTTCTCCAGTCTGCACAGTCTATGGGACTTGCCGTGTCGTAGAAGAATGTTAATCAATGCCATAACTCTACCAGGATGAAATACTAGAAAGTTTGCATGACAAAAAATATTTCTTATTTGGGAAGATCCAGTTGGTTTCAGGAACATCTAGAAAGATTAAACCTTGCTCTCCCTAAGTCAGATGGTGAAATGCTGATCTTGATCTGAGAAATCTACTATCGAATCACTTCACACTTTACAATGTTACCTTCATATTTTAAGATCTCTGGTCCATTCTCATTCTACCCCATGTATTGAAACAGTAGTGAAGAGCATTGTTTTTCCCCCAAGATCTCTGTTTAAGCTTACACATAATCAAGTACCTCCAGGGTGTGACTGACCCAACTGAGATTTAGCTCCATCGACTCTACATGAAGCTTCATTTTACAGCAGCTCCATTCAGCTGGATGGGCTGAATTTGTCAATGAACAAGTTTTATCCTGTTTAACAGAGGTCACTATGTTGTCAGCTCTCCTTGTTGCTTTAATTTTTATCATCTGTAAAAAGCTCTTAATTAATGCATAGGTTTTCCTTTTCAACCTCCAGATGTGACACCAACAGAAGTCGTAATGACACTCCTCATTTTCTGCTGTTGATGTTGCAAAGCAGATGTTTTTCTCTTGGTCAGATTAGCACAACTTACATATAAATAAGGAACTGAAGAAGAATGTTACGACTAAAAGTGAACCCTGCTCTTCTTATCAACCTCATCTTCCTCCCAGCTACCCTCTTGTGATACCATGGCCTCCTACATTGATGAATACTGTAGGATCAGAAAGGTGGGTATTAAGGGTGTATGCTTAGCTTTTCTGAGGTCAAGGGCTGTTTTCACAACAACTTCAGTAGATCCAGAGTCATTTTGTGGAAAAATTTGGCATCAGTCCTGCATATGGTTACAAACTAATATATCATGCCTCCCACTCAAATCCAATTAAGTTTGGTTCTGTATGACACAATCCCTTCTTCCAAACATCATCAAGGCCCTTTAAGCATAGATGTTACTCTGGATGGCAAGGACATGGGGACGACTCTGCAGAGATCAAAGGGGAAATGAAACAAATCCTCCAAGAAATTCATAGCTTTGTTTGAATAACTGGATAGAATTATTGAACCACTATCTTATATGTTATCCATGTTAACATGAATGAATCCAGTAGAAATTATTATTATCATCATCATCATTATCATTACCATTATATGTACAAAGTAGTAACTCCAATATAAAAAAAATGTTGAGAGGAGAATTGGAGCTGCTTTCTTTTGCATTTTTTGACCCAACAGTCAAAAACCTCCAGATTTCATCTTGCTTCCATCATTAAAAATGAAGGAACATCTTTGGGATTTTTGGGTTTTTTTGTTTTTTGATTTAGTTTTCATTTCAATTAAAGCTCTGCTAAATTAAGGGCCATAGACTTTAGCCCACCACTTATTATGTGCAAAGGCAATGCATGTTTACTGCATGAATTTGGTAATATTCATTAGAGAACAAAGGACTCTCATTCTGTAGAGATGTGGTGATATTGCCATGAGTAAAACCCTGTATGGAAATTACCAAATTTGGATATTAACAAAATAACAGCTCTCAAAAGAAGAGAAAATAATTTCCATTTTTCACAAGGTGGAGAAAAATCGTCCTAAAATGTGAGCAAAGCTGATCTCACAGCGCATGTTTTCCTCTCTCTCCTCTGTACTGTCAATTCCTTCTGATATATTTTCTACCAGATTCAATAGCAACAGGGACAGCAGATGCCACCCAGCCAACAGTAACTCTGAGAACAAAAATGTACATCAGTAAAACTACACAGAGCAAAGGACAAAGCCATGCATACAATCATTTTCCAATAAACATAAGGAAGGCAGAATTTTAAAATTCCACTTCACCATATCATGAAAAATATAAAGCAATTGTTTTTTTCCTTTACAGAGCAGTTTTCTGATTGAGAAGAAGCAATGTGTAGCGTTTCCTACAGAAGTAATATCAGAGATAATGTCTCCATGAAAAAAGTAAACACAGGAAAATAATTTGTTTCAAATACACAAATCTTCACCTCTAAATTCAAAATTAGTCTTGGTGTTAATTTTCAAAAACACACCCAATTATTCTATATAGATATCAGTTTTTTATATTTTAATAAAAACTCATAAACCATGGCTATGCATTATCATGGAGATACTGGAGAGTGATAAACGGTGAGATTGGTCTAGCAATCATACTTGAACTAACAGAACCCCTTTATCTGAAATCTTTATCCTGACTTTTTTCCCCCTCCAGCTGAGGCTACAGGATTATCATAATTTCTGCTAACAAAATAAATAAATTCTTGTTTATGCTGTTGTCTGCTGGTTTTACCTAGGAGAACTTGGGAGTGCTGGAAACTGCTTCAGGAAACTCATGCCATTTGACCTTATTCTGTGTGTTCCCCCATGTGAGCTGGAACAAAGGAATGGGCTGGGTGGAATTAAAGAGGGGAGTGTGTGTGTGTCTGTGTGTGTGTGTGCATGTGTGTGGTGCATGTGTGCCTGTGTGCCTGTGTGTATAAAGAAGTGGTGATCAGACGTTACTGATAAGAGAAGCCAGTGGTGCTTCTGGGTGATGTGTGTATTCAACTCCAGGCTGACTCCTCTTATGCTAATACAGCCAATTTCCTCTTTTATTTCATTTCTGGAGCCTGAATCTGTGATCTCTGATAAGGTTCCCAAGGATACCGCCTTCACTCACAAATGGGCAGGCAAAGGGGGGCAGGTGACGGAGACGTGTAACTCGCAGAGAGCACCAGTGGATGAATAATTTAAAACTCCGCCCGGAGATTTGAGGCAAAACCGAGAGATAAGAGACACCACAGGGTCTTCTCTGTTTATTCAGAGCTTCATCTTCCAATGACAGGTGACCTCCAGGGTCAAGGGCATTATGGGAAATGGAGCCAAGAGTGGGAAAAGGTACCACATCCCACAAGGAAGTCATGATTTACTTGGTGTCAAATGAAAAATTGATCCTTTTCCTTGCTCTTTGCTATTTTTCTCTCTCCTGGTTTTCACAGGGAAACTTTGGGCCCAGGGCCGACACAGGAGTAGCAAGAGTAAATCCAGAGCAAAATGGCTGGTAGTGATGGGATTGCACCAGTGTGAAACTGGTGCAAGATAAAGATCAGAACCTTTGTCTGAGCAACCTGCTGTCTGTGTCTGTACACAGGGAGTCTGCTTTGCTAGCAGTTCTATCAAATCAGATATGTATAAATGCAATACCTCAGAAACATCACAGGCTCAATCCACGCCATGTAAATTGTTGTTTTTCACTGGAGCAACCTGAGTCTGTATCCACTCAGAAGCTTCCTCCATGTTTTTAAACAAAACACTCCCTCCCAACAGTTTTAAACCTTAATTTCATTTATTTTATGTTGGCATAACATTATTTACTGACATGGCTTTACCTGTGTTTGAGAAAGATGCTGAAACAGCTGAAAAATTCTCAAGAAACACCTGGTCTTTCCTAGGCATAATGCAAAAGATAAGGCATATTCACAAGCTCTGACTCTTTTTCTAGCCTCTTCCATATGCGAAATCCCAAACTTAATGCCTCCTTTACAATTAAAAAAATCTGAAACTGTTCACTCTGGTCATATTTATATTGTAGTTTTAGGATCTTACAAATTCTGACAGTAAGAAGTATCCCTAGAAGAGCTCTGGTCTATATTATCAAAATCTTCTGCTCAGTCATTCCTATTTGCTTCAATGCTGTGCAGCCATGACCTCTAAAATGAAAAAAAAGAGGCAAAGTCAAACGTTTCTCAGTGCTGGTTTACATTTCCCTGCCTCTTAAACTGCTGTTTCTGCTTTCCTCTGTTTGAATGTTACCCATGTTTTCATTCCTGAGCAAGCACATACCTTTTATCTTTTTAGATAAACATGAAAACATACTAAGGTCACTGCCCGGTGAGAAGCTAGGGTTTTGCGTGACTGCCACCCATGTGTACCATGTACACGCTTCCCTTCCAACTCCCCCACTCCCACTGCGAGCCAGTCCCACCTCAGAAATGTTTCTTGCAGGCTTTTGGAACTGTTTGGACAAGTCCTGGGGCTGACTCACATCACACCTCTCTCCCAAGTTAAACCAAGCCAAGCAGAGCAATGTGCCGGGCGGCACAACCTGCCTGGACTCCCGGGGTGGCTCACACCCAGCCATCTTGCCCACTCCTTTTCATGTCCTTGTTTTCAGACTCATACCCCGATGAAACAAATGTGCTCATGAGCCCAAAGCTGAACATCTCACCCACAAAACCCACACCACTGGGAGGGCTTGAAAGAGTTGGGTGAGCCATACGAGCCTGCTGCTATTTATGTTCACAGCAGATGTTTGTCACGGGGGTCCTCTGGGGTTCCTCCAGCTCAGCCACAGACAGATTTTGCCTCCCATGTACCAGTTTGACTGGGTGCAGTCTTCCCAGTCTGAAATGGTGCTGAACTGGGGCAATTGAGATGGGAATCAGCCCTCCTGGTCTCACAAGGGTGTTTCTCCCTAGCTATGAGTAATGGTGGTGGGTAAACAAAATATTCTCCTTCATGTTGCAAGTGGGAATGGAGAGGTGAGAGATGCAGACACTGACTTAATCTTAAATCATTGCACCCATTCAGTAGCTGGGTTTTGCTCTGGATAGCACCTCCGAGACTAAATAGTCAAATATTATAATGGTCATCTAAGTGTACAATTTCACGTCTCAAAACCAAAGTATGTGTTTGTACATGTGCGTGCTTATATATTGTCAAAGTTCAGAGTATTATAAGATATTACACCTAATTAAGGTAAAAATGTGTACATATCCACATCATGTCTAAAGCAAATGTGTCCTACTTCCAGGTGGGAGTCATAGCCATTAAAACTTGTTAAATTCTTACTCTCAAAGACAGAGTGGGGGTTGATCCTTTTTTTGAGATGCAGTTATAGTTTATGCTCAAAAATTCGCTCATCTTTCCATAGTAGAGAGCAATTAAAGAAAATGCACATACAAAATATGGGAGGTACTGGTCCAGTTTCTTCTGCTGTGTCAAAGGGCTCAAACACACACATATAGACCATTTTGGCTTGGCTAAATATTTGGGGAAAAGTTAAATATGTCCTTCAAAGAGAAGAGGAAATGTATTTTCACCCCATTACTTAGTTACCAAGAAAAAATAAAGGATCTCTAGCTGCTGAAGCAAGACTCAGAATTTTATTCACCTCCTGAAAAAAGTGTCCTGATGACTCTGAAGCTCCTCAACTATTTCTTCTGTGGATAAACCACTTCAAAAGAAGCCTGAATTGGTGGAAGTTGTCATCTGAAAGTTAAATAATTTTTGAGAGAGGGATTATATGAACAATCTATTATACAAAGTCAAACATTTCTTGAAATTAACATAATTCCTGAGGGGTTTTTTGAGAGAAAAAGAATGATGCCATCATATTTTTTAAGCAATGTCATGGTCAGCGCAGATTTGTTCTAAAGATGGTAAAAGAACATTTAAAATGCTGCATTTCCTGGAGAACAGACAGTTTAGATGACAAATCCTAGCAGGACCAAGGCATGAAATAAAGAGGAGCTTAGCAGTGATACGAACAAAAAATTTTCTTTGGAGGACAGAAAACATGATTCTGTGTTTGATGAAACGAAAGTTAGGCTTGATACATCATAGTATGAACATTTTTTCAGCCTCTTTATTTTTTTCTGGTTCTGATGATAAAATGCTTTCTCAGTAAGGATGCTTCAGTTTTGAAGATGTGATTTGCTAGATATTAAGTAGCAGCAGCTCTTCAAAATGAAATAGAGCAACAGCTCTATCCATTTTGGGCAGAGAAACACAGTGATGTTACAGAATCTTGAATCAAATCTGAAATGATGCATTCAGAGTAGCACTCTTTGTAATCTGGGGAAAAGAAAGAAGCGTTTATGACAATGCTCTTTCTTAGCTGTTCACAAACCAGAAAGAAAAAGAAAAACATTAAGTGGAAAACTAGCAGTTTTCACATTAATACAAGTTTTTTCCAATTATCTGACTTCTACTGCCCTTTACTCCACTCCAAACTGATACTGATTGAATTACCTTATTGAAATTTAGAAAAGGAAAAAAATATCATCATGCTGTTTAGAATCTGTCATTTACAATTTCCTCGTTATCCACCCACTCTAAACTTCAGAAAAAAGTATTCCGATTCTGTTCTGAGCAACAGCCAATGGGGAAAAAAATGTTCCAGATGTTATTCAGTCCTGTTTGTTTTACCACACTGCAGTGCAGATTGATGTGGGACTTCCATTGCTGAATGAAAGGATGGATCAACCTGATAACACGAAAAATGGAACCGAAGGAAATACAGAGAGTCTGGGTAATTTTTTTTTTTAACTCTGCCTTTCTTTTAAATACCACCAAATATCCCCTCTTCCAGATTATGGGTAGTACAGGAAATTAAAGTGTGAAGAGACTGGATACAAGACTGGACCTGGTTCAATGAAGTGATTCGTAGCTCTGTAATAAGTGTTGATGGCTAAATCTTGGACCCATTAAAATCAATGTCAGGCTCAGTGATGTACTCAATTGCTAGAGTTTTCTGTCTCTAGCAATCATATTCTGCATTTTTTGAAAATGGAAAGAGGAAGGACTGTAGACATTAAATAATAGAAAGATGTCTGTGCATCAGCTTCACTATGCAACAGGTAGGAGTAGGGCTGCTGAAACCCACAGGCATGCTCCAGTCAGAAGGCAGACTCAGCTTTTACTGCTGAACAGACCTTTCAGTCATACAAAATTGGCTCACTGAGGGGAGGAGACAATTTATAAAATGAAGGGCCCCAAAAGGAGCACAAAAATGAAATTAAAGGTTATAACGCATAATAGTGGTTCCTTTTGTGTCCCTCTCCCGCAGAAGAACAGTAGCAGGAAATAATGTTAAATTCTTTTCTTTCTTTTACATCAGTTTTACACTGACCTAATACCTTTCAGTTTAGTACAGCAACTCCTGATTTATGATGAGGTAAATGAAAGCAGAGGCAGACCCCAAAGGAACATAATCTAGACCACCTGTTTTGAGAGAACAACTGGGTTAAGAAGTGATTTATAGACTGTACATATAAGAAGCATGTGAAAAGGGCATGGTGGGAGTAACAAAAGCCTACAATTATCCAGGCCTAGGCTGGATTACATTAAGTGGAGGAAATAAGGTTGGCAGTATGTTTGTGGATCTGGGACAGGAACGCTTCCTAATTCAATATGTGCCACGACCAACCAGGAAGGAAACCATATTAAAGTTATGATTAAGCACTGAAGGGGCATGATTGAATACCTTCCCTCCCCTTCAGAGGTAGGGGACACTCAGAGATCATAAGCTCGAAAGCTCAAGAACAAACTAAACTGAAAAGCTGGAGGTAGGAAAAATGACCCAGTTGCTGAATTTGGGAAGATTAATATAGGAAATATTTGCTGCATAGCGGTTTGTTAAACATGTGTGTTTGGCTTCTGTTGTCAAGGTGATTACACGCCTTGATACCACTAAAAACCACCCATTGCAAACTCATAGACTGTAGCAACATCTCCAGTTTGTTTATAATAACAGTAAAATCCATAAAGGCTGAAAAGAAAAATAAAACAAATAAAATCTAATCTACACTCAACAGCTTTATAGGAAGAGCTGTACTAACAACACTTTCTTTATGAGGACACTGCTTATACTGGCAAAATTGCCTTTTTGCTGGAATGGCTTATACTGAGTGCAATGAGTTAGGAAAGAAAAAACTGTGTTTTGCTGCTTTAATATCTACCCTGGAAGAGAGACTTGCCTCCTTTAACTTTGTCTAACTATTGTTTGGTCTCAGGTAGTTATCTTGCACAACCTATAGTCAAAAGAAAGAGATAAGTATTTCCAGAATAGGATAACTCCCACTTCTGCTTCATACCAACTTCATGATGGGTTCAGTTTCCTCTAGGGTTTCTGGTTTTCTTCGCTGACCTCAGGAATACTGGTGGCCAGTACTAAGTACGCTGTCTCCTGCCATCAAGCTTTTCAGGTGACTAAGAAGGGCTTTTAAAGGTACCCAAATTACTTGTGAAGGAGCAGGTGTGACAACACAGATTGGGTCCTACACGTAGTAGGATTACATGGTTGTGGGTAGTTGCTGAGCTATTAACCTGTTCCTCTGGTGATATTTCATGGCAATGTGGTTCCACTGCTTTGGGGTCCTGAGCTGATCCCAATGTTAGGAAATCTCTGCACGGTACTGTTTAACTCAGTTAGATCCTTCCAGCAGTTAAAAACCTAAACAGCAATGGAAAACATCCATGTGGACAAGATATTGTGAGGTTTTTTTGTCAGGACCTGGCTTAAGTTGCTGATTGTGTCCTGGTATGAATTCAGCTGCCCCAGAGAGCAGGTTCTGAGATCAGGCCTCCATTCAGGAGGTGGGGATCAGCCTTATGGATGCTAGAGATCAGCTAGAAACCCTCAAGTCACCCCCTCCCTTCTTACAGACAGTTACTGCTTGGATTGGTGAAAAAGTAAATGTTGTGACTTGAAAGAACTGGACTGTGGACCTCAGCTTGTGGTTTTGAGAGGACTGTACTGTTTGGATAAATAAACAAGGAATATAGCTTTTTTCACTGGTTGTCTTTTATGAGTAATTGTATCCTAGCCAAAATTTAATTTGAAAAGCTGCCTAATTTCCTTTCAAACTAGAATTTCAATAGGATATGGTGACAAAGTTTCCAAGGGCTCTTAGAGGATTTAAAAGGCACAGTTTCTTTTAAACTCAAGTCCAGGAGCAGAGTACACCTCAGTTTCTAATATGCTTTTAAACTCTTCTCCCAGTATCTTTCCTTTCCTGTGTTATGTTATCCATGGTTTTGCACCACTGTTTTTCATATCACGGTGGCTCCATTAGTGAAGTTTTTTCTAATCTTCCAAATTCTCTGAGAACTGCTGCTTATTCTCATAGTCACAACAGGCTTTTAGACTTGGACTACAGACTCAAAAATGAGCAAGTATTGAGATGGTTAAGCTTCCCCCAAGGCAAGACAGCATCATTACAATAACTTTGCTTTCAAAGTAAGATAAGGATTTCTGTCCCATTTGCAGCCCACACATTAGTGCTGATTTCCTTCTTTTCCTTTCATTCCCAGATTTCACAAGGAAAATAAAGTGGCAGATTGGGACTATGAAAGATAGATGGGGGTGAACTGGAGGCAGGGAAGGGAGGAAGGATTAGTAAAATGTCAGTACATAGAAGTAGAGAGTCAAGCAACTTCCCAAAAAAGGCCAGAAATAGTAGAGGGAATTGAAAAAAATAAATAAAGAAAAACAATACATAAAAGAGGCAGATAATTTGAAAATGAGTCAGCAAGACTGCAAATGGACAAGTGTGGGAGAATCTGTGACAAACGAGATTGACTTTTGGCAGGACTTTCAATTAATTCTCCACAACATAAAAAGATGTCAAAAATCAGATCTCTGAGAATATCACACGACTCTTTAAAGGGTAGTAGTAGTCATTTGTCCCCTTACTAAATACTTGTTAACTGAGTATTTGGATTTGTTACACAAGCAACTAGATGAAATACGATAGTTTGTGTTTTAAAGGAAATTAAATTGCATGATCTTACGGTTCTTTATGCGCTAAAATCTTTGTTTCTATCAACCTGAGGTTTTCAGTGGCAGATACACTCATTAAGCATCAGTTCATTACCCTGTTTAACATGTCTCTGTCTTCAGCCTGGAAAACTGTATTGGTAACAACACTTTTAAGTAAGTGCTTGACAACCTTTCTGAATTAGGTTGCGGACAGTATGCTTTAAAACTAAGGTGAGATCAAAGGCTTCAAAAGAAACATTGCACAGGCAGAAATTGCTGTGTATGTTCAGACTTGGTGGCATTTTAAGTAGCCTCTTGTGTCAGGAAAAGCTTTAGCCACAGTGTACATTATGTGTAACACAAAATATCAATTACTGGAAGCTCTATGTTTCCTTCCCAGTGGGGAATTCAAGAGAAAAGAAATAATGAAAAATAGATTTTTCATTCCTTTGTTTCCTTGTACCTAAAGAAACAAATATTCTTTTCATGTTTTAGAAAACTGTCACTGTGGTTCCATAAGGGACACACCAACAAAAAGACTTCTCTGTAATGGCTTGTGATAAAGCCAGAAGGGTGGATGGAATCATGGAATCATCGAATCATTAAAGCTTTAAAATACCTCTTAGGTTGTCAAGTCCAAGCATTAGCAAAACACTGCCAGGTCCACCACTGAGCCATGCCCTGAAGCACCAGATTCACAAGGGTTTTGAACACTTCCAGGGATGGTAATTCTACCCTTTCCCTTATAACTCCATGTGAGCACAGAGGAATTGCATTGCTTCTGCAAGAATGTTATTATCTGTGGCCTATCCAAAGGAGAAAGTGAAATCTCTGATGCTTGGTCTAGTACCATAAAATCCACACAACCCTTCCCATCCAACATGTATACTCATACATGTATAATGTGTATGTATAAATATGTATAAATACTTCAGGTCAAAAAGTCTTGAAATTATACAAGAACATTTATGTGGGACATTTCATACATCTCATCAATATTTCCAAATATAAACATAGCCAGGCCAAAAATATGCATGTTCATTCCCATGTCTATTCACTTTCTATTGTCCTCGGCCACACTTTATAATGAGAATGTCAGGCATTGCAGAAAGCAATGTATAAATATGTATAAACATAAATTAAATCCTAACACCCCTCAGATGGGCTGATGAATCAGGAGGTGGGCATATGCTTCTATGTTCAATTTTGTTTCATTTTACATGCCCTTTTTCTTCTCTACAGCTAAATTTTCAACTGATTCAAATGTAGCTCACAATGAACTGACATTTTTTGCAAAGTTCACCGTATCTGAACTCATCATGAAGGATTATATTATCTGTGACATATTTTTAAACTTGTAACAAAACCACAAGGATGGGAAACTTGTGGATTTTTGGATTTATTTTAATGGAAATTCATATTTCCACCTCCTTGCGTACTTCTGAAAATCAGGAGTCACAAAAGTTAAAAATCTGATAAGGTTAGCAAGACTGGAATAGAGTTATGCTGAGGTCTACTGCTTTGTTTTCTTGTGTGTTCATTTCCATTACAATTATGGTATATGGAGTTTTAAGCCTCAATTTTTCTTTGAAAGGCAAAAAGGGATTATTTCAAAATTTAAACCCAAATGTAATCTTTGCATGAAAATACATAGATATTCAAAGTGAAAATTGCTAAATTCCTCTATCCTCAGTCTTTACTGTTGTGAATTACAGGAAACTAATCATACATATCTCACTGATCTAGGACCCAAGTGACTCAGAGGAAGATGTCCTAAACCTGCCATTAACAAAAATACTTTGATGAAGCATTTTAAGATCTGGGGACAAACTAAGACCTCATGATCTTCTCTGGGGAAAAAATAAAAGAGGCAAAAACCAACTCTGGGTGCTGCACCAAGGGAGGATGTGCATCGCATACTAAAATATTTTAAAATATGTTGTAAAATGGCATTTTTGTTCTCCCACCCATGAAGCAAATTTGATATTGATTTCATTACATCAACCCAATTTAAAATTTATTGTCTAGTTGAACTATGGCAGTGTTAGCACGTATGACAAAATATAGATCATATTTATATCTTCCTAATTTCACAGAGTCCTGTCAAAATTCCTCTAGGGAATTTTGGTAATCATATTAGTCATGAACAGAAACTATCCCAGAGGTTATTCAAAATACTTGGTTCACCATGTTGCAGCTAGTGTTGACCTGGTATTTTTAAAGTCTGTATTTTATCAGCCCAATCTCCCTTTCTATCAGTTGATCTGTAGAACACATTTAGGCTATTTCTCACATTCGGTGTAGTTTCTTAAATTTCTTTCACTTCCAATTGAGCAATGTATGTGTAATTAATGTGCTGCCTGCAACTCATCCTCAATCTCACCCTTTGCCTACAGGGAGGCAAATAATTGCCATAGAACATTCTGTTTTCATACAGACAGATGAGCATATGCAACTTTTTATTAGAGAAATCAAGTTGAGATGCACCTGGTCTGAACAGAAAAGAGAGAAATATTTGGGATAGTCCGTTGAACACTCCAGAGTATCTAATTTATTTTCCAAAGGAGATCTGTGTGCTGCACAAACAAGCTTCTCTTTATGGTTTCTGCAATATGTTGCCAGAGGACAAACCCTACTGATCATAGCAAACAGGGGTGAGGTAATATTGGTCTCACAGGTTCTCAGTTTTTCTCATATTCACCAGAAAAATTTTCTCCATTTCTTCAGAGGGTTTAATTTTTTTTTTTTATATTAAATGCCTATTTTTTTTTCCCCTCAAGAGCAAACCGTAGCAAACCTACCTGGGTTTGGATGCTGCAGAGGGTGGGCTGAATGTGTATCAAAACCAAGACTCTCAAAACAGGAATAGCTGAGAAAGAAAATGTTTTCTAAATATTTAAACTACCATCATTTCTCACACAGATAAGTGTTTATAAAATCATCATAAAAGCCTTGAAATATTTCTCCAACAACATGCACATCCTGATTATTTTATCCATAATAGAGTGTTTGTCTGGCAAGTATGGGGTGTACTATCAAGCTGGAGGTGCTCTTACTCCTCAGAATTGATGCAAAAAGGTCTCATCACCAGAAGCTCAGACCCAGAATCACACCTAATTTAAGGCGTTAAGTACCTGAATTAGCAGGAGTCACACCAGATTCCCTAAGAGTCTCTGGGGAAAATGGACAAACCTTAAGAAGATTGTTCAGATTTCTATGAGATTCAGCTTTCTTCTGCAGGTGTTATGATTGTTAATTTGCTTTTTCTCGGGCAACTGCAAAGCTAGGTAGCTCTACCAGAAATGGAACCCAAACCCTGTATATAATTTGTATTTATGATCACTTTCCCTGCTATAAAGTCATCAACCATTCCAAATACATGATTAGGAGGTAAATGCAACTCCTAAACATCTGAAGCTGCATAGTTTGGAAAGATATTATGGCAGGAGAGCTGCTAAAATCAAATGATCTTCCCAGTCCATATGGCATCCAGGGTCAAATTCATGAGCAAAACAATTCCATCTTAACCAGTCTGGATGTTTCACAGCTGCTCTGCTTCCTTTCCACAAAGCAAGTAGAGTGCACCAGCGAACCTGATGCCGACTGTAAATCCCATAAATATGACATAGCCCAGAGGGTCAAATTCATCCCTGATTGAGATGCATTAACCTTATTCATTGCTTGTGTCACTTGTTTTATAACTTTACAGTGGTGTCAGCTTTGTTTAGGAGGTGCAATGGTAGGAAAATGGTGTGAAATGTGCTGATCTATCAGATTTACAGGGGGTTATGCTCACACAACTAGCAAGCAAGAGGGAAATCAAACTGGTAATGACTAAATGTTTTCTCTAGGAAACAACTTCTAGCTCACAATTTGATCACTTACACTATGCAAAACACTCCACAGCCAGCTACTTTATCCAGCATCCTCCTGATTTAGTAATAACTTTTAATTGTCATATTGTAGGCTACTCCCCCTTGTTTCATATTCAGCTTTTTCTGTTCCTACAATAGAAAATAATTTTTTTCCCTGTGTCTATTTGTGTTCCTTTTCTTAAGTGGAGATTTGTTTAATAATGGGCAAAGACTTGGATTCTTTATAAAAGCACTAAAATATATTAATCACTTCACTTTTGTCTGTGGAAGGAGAGGCAGGAAAAGGAGAAAGCTTTGTATGAAAATGATTAAATTGGGATTGTTTGAACTCATTATTGGAATTATTGAGCTTTCTGTTAACTTGAAAGAAAAGTTCAGATCAATTATATGCACTCACTACATGTTCTTATTTTTCTAATAGCCTTAAGATAGAAGTGGGATTTCTTGCATTCAATTGCAGTCGAGGCATAAAAGGCACATTTCTTTCTACAGCAGAAGACAGCAGAAGGAACAAGTCTGACTGCCATATCTTAGTTTTTCCACAGATGAGAAAAAAGTCAAAATCTTCAACCCAGCCCTATGTAGATGCCCTATTCAAGTTCTGAGCAATATTTCAGCTCTCTTAGACCCTTGAGGTGACGCTGTAGAAGCCTGGTTCCAGGGTGAGATGTGTTTTATGTGATATGGTGCAAGGAAGGTTTTTCCATCCATATGCAGTAGCCCATGGTACCACTGGATGGCAATGGTTACATTTGTCACTGGCACTTTCAACTCAACTCCAGTCACCATGATCTTCTGTACAAAAAAATTGCAGTGCTGAGGACCTGGTTTTCTTCCAGCAAAGCTATTGAGAACTTTTCCATTGCTGTCTGCCAGAGCAAGATTAGACTTCATATCTTTTAAAGAATAGATAAGTACTGCCCAGCTTTCTCCCATGTTCTTACTCTTTGCAGTGCATGCAGAGACCCTCACAAAATGGATTTTAGGTTTCTGAGCCTTTGCAACTTATGTCCTATATGTGAGATGGAACACGCCTTTGGGCTGCTTTTACATTGTGAGAGGGCAGGAGAGGCCAGCTTGCATGTCACTGTCACCTCCTGAGGTGCCTCACCAGCCACATGTGCAAGTTTCTGTATCAGAGAATCAGAGAATCATGGAATGGTTTGGGTTGGAAAGAACCTTAGAGGTCATTCCAACATCCACTGCCATTGGGAGGGACACCTTTCACTAGACCAGACCTCTGAAGGATCTGCCTGTGCTGGTCTATGTCAGCAGCAGCAGCCTTACATCCCCACAACAGGAATTTGCCAGTGTCTACTGCACATCCCACATGAGGAGCAGAAGAGGAGAGAAGAGCTGTGTTCAACAGCTTGGTCTATAGCCTATGTAGGAAAGAGCTATCAACATCTTCCTTTTCCTTCATCTTTTCTTGCTGTTCAAATGAGTGGACTCACCAATTAAATATCAGTTCTGCAGGAAGATTTTGCATGGCTTGTTCATTTTTCTTCTGAACTGTGCAGTGATACAGCCAATATGTCTGCAAACCTATGTGCTTAGTTTGGCACCAAGAGGGTACACAGTGCAACTGCTGTGATGTACCTGAAATTTATTGAGGTTTTAGTTTTATGCAGCTGGCAAGCAGCAATCTACAGACAGCAGGGCAGAGGCAGAGATGCTTGTAGCAATTTCATGTAACAGTGGTGGGAGCTCAACCAACAGATACTCTTACAAACCTCAGCAGACCATGTTTATGGCTGGGGTTTCTATTGTTTGCTACTGATGTCTTGCTTGAGTCTACCTACAAACAGATATTTGTGTTTCTAATCAGGGAAGATTGGTGTTATCACTTCAAAATTCAAACAAAATTGATCACATATGAACATTAGACATCTTATTTTGCTGTGATGGAGTTTTAGCACTTCTGTTGTTAATTAGGGAGCATATCAGCTGTGAAGTTCAACAAATCTGTTGAAAAATTTTTCAGATCTAAAAGTGTAATACCCACCTCCCTCAATGTGTCCTCACAGGGCAAGAGTACCAGCTCTCAAACATCCTGAAGGCCTTCTAACAAATTACTCCAATCAATCAATTTATTTTAAAACTGAACGTTGGAAATATTTTTCATGATGGAAACATGTTTCAGTTTTCATCTACAAACCACTGTAAATAACTGAGATTCTTCCTTGAATCCTTCATGTTTGGGGCTGAGCCTAAATCTGGGCTGAAGGTGCAGACACTGGGTTGTTAATTTTTGCATCCTGTGTGGAAATGTGAAATACTCAGAGGTGAGGAAGTGGAGCTATGAGGTAGCCTTATACATGAGAGTGGGACAAAGGCTAAAGAAAGATGGTGTAATTCACCATCTTCTTAAATCAACCAGAATCACCTTCCTGTACTGCCTCAAAGAAAATTCTAGGATACCATTCTGGAAACTGCAGATTAAACACTTCACTACTGTGGAAATGAGCTCATTTCAGAAGTGGAAATGGTCAAATTGCTCACTGCTTTCACCTCTCAGACAGAAAGTATGCACAATTTGTAACTGGGGAAAATGTTAGACCTTCCATAGCTCACTGGGGAGGTCATGTCATCTAAATTTAGAAGAATACCTCCTGCATGTGAATGACTTATCTAAAACCCCCTGACTGTTAATGGGGAGATAAAGACCTTTAGGGTTGCACTTCACTTCATCCTAAACTGGGTATTCAGGCATCATTCTATTAAACCCACTCTGTAAAATCATACACTTTTATTGTAGGGAGAGCAGGTGAGTACCTTTAGTATCTTAGAGGTTTTAGGGAGTTTTAATAGATAAACAGTGTAGTGTTAATTCATCTGCTCCATAAAATCAGGAGCTGATTCTGCTCCATAAAATCAGAAAAATAGAGGAGTGTAGGAAGTCAAGAAGTATAGAGATGTGATAAGACAGGAGGAAAAACTTGCTGATGGGAAGAATGAATGGAAAAAGTGATGAGAAATAGACAAAAGTAGTACTTGACTATATCAGTGTCCTCCATTATTTCTTAACTTTGGGAAGTTTTGTAGGCTTGGAATTTGAAATGTTTTCCTTAAGTTGCATCAGCAGCTGAATGCAACCTTTTGGTTGCAAACTCCTCCACATACTCACTTTTCCCTCCTTTCCCTCCTCCCACACCCAGGATGCTTGACCTTTCACTGATATCAACCATAAATTAGCTGACCCAGGGCACAACTTAATCACAAGAACAGGCTCTAAGGAAATGCATTGCTGGGCAGAATTGTGCAAGTTTAAATGTACCTTTTTTTTTTTTTTTTTAGTTCACCCAAAAAGATGAAAATGCAGCTTTATTTGAGGAAAAAGGTTGTTTACAATAATATGAAAGAGGGACTAAATTCTTTTCAGTTGGAGGAAGGACCATGCCATGGGCTCATAGACTTTGTAGGCTGAGTTTACTCAGCCTGCAGCATCAGAGGAAAATACAGTTGTGATAAATAATTTAACTCCAGCAGATTAGCCATGTAGATGATCTCATTCAGGATTGGTTAATGGAGGTTTGAAGTATAAGGATGAACAAAATAATGTAGGTGAGGTACTCATCTATGATAATTTTGAATGCTATCCTTTCAGTGCTGTCCTCACAAGCTCCATCAGCACTCACGTGACTCTGCCATCATTTCTAGCAGGTTGTGTTATGTTTAGGTGAACTCTGGGCCTTCCCTATTGTGATCCTAACACAACAGATTAAAAGATGGGGAAATACTTTCTTTTATTTGTAAGAAAACTAGATTACAATGACTTCCCTAAGGTGATTTAGGAGGAAGATTTTAGCAAATGGCTCCTCAAGATTTAGCAAATGTCCTCAAGATGGCCCAGTCTATTCCAGTGGGACTCCCATGACAGAACATACCACGTACACTTGGATAACATCATCTGCCTAATTAACCTGCAAGGTTCTGGTCACAAACTGCACTATATTGTTCCAGTTTTTGTGCTAGAGAAGAAAGTCCCACCCCTGGCAGTGTCCAATACCAGGATGGGGTCCTCAGCAACCTGGTCTAGTGAATGTTGTCCCTGTTCATAGCAGGGGTGTTAGGATGGTCTTGAAAGTCACTTCCAAGCCAAACCATTCTGTAATTTCATGATACAGAGTCTGGAATACCATGTAATTAACAGGAAACTCAGGCTGGGTTCGTTTTCTCCTCATTATTCCTTTTCCCATTTCCAGCTGTCCACATTCCTTCTCCTGGGAGCTGGGTTGTGCATGCTGGAGATCTACCAGTGAGGAAGGACACTAAACAAAGGAGGGTTGCTCTGGAAATGAGGCCAGGGCACTGGGTTGTTAATTTGCTTTCCCAGGGCACTGACTATCTGTTATGAAATCCTACAGAGATTAGTCAGATCTTCTTGGCGCAGGAAATAGTGTCATCTTGGGCATCCCTTAAAGGGAAGATGGTCACTTATCTTTTTAGGCATCTCTGCTCATTGTAAAGTAATCTGACAAGGGCTGGGATTCATATTTAGAGACAAGGAGTGGGTGAGGGATGAAAAGTAGGTTGCTTTGCTTTTAAAAAAATCAATCAAAACAAAACAAAACAAAAAAAAGCAGTGAATAAAAAAAACCACAAAAACTTGAGCTAGAGAAAGCTGAGTAAATATATTATCTCTGCTCCCATGGAGATAGGGATAGAAGAAGTGGGATAGGAGAAGTAGAGTGGCTGGGATAGAAAAAGCAGAGATTTCATTAGAGTTGGTGTGTAGATCCAATGATCTAATATACGAGGGTTGGGTTAAACACTGTTTATGGAATAACTTTTTGAAGTGGAATAAAACTAAATACATTTTACAGACCATTCCTTCTGCTTAACATGTCCGTGATGATAAAAGATAATAGTAAGCAGAAGGTACTAGAAAGCAAAGGCCAACAGGCTTTTTAACCCTGATTTTTCAAAGAAGCCTCTTCACAGTGAAGTGTAGTGAGAATTTCAAAGTCCAGAAGTGAATAAATCTCTTATTTCTACTTATGATTATACCAGTTTAAGTGTACAAAGATTTTAGACAACTTTCTGTGCACATACATGGCACTTAAATTTAGTATTGAATAAAACCCCCTGGTGGGCTACCAGAGTTAGCCAAAATTGACCATGCAGCCTTTTGCATCAGGTTAAAAACCTATTACCACCTAAAGCAAAGGGAAAGATTTCATAATTGAGCCTTGTGTTACAGCTATGTGCGTTCTGTTTCTTAGACATAGTAAATGCTGTATAATAGAGAATACAAAAAAGGTATTTAAAACATCAAAACAGCTCCTAGGCCCTGTCCAGCAGACCTGACGTCAGAGGGTTTGTTGAATTTCCCCCTGATGGCATTTGTAGTGGTTATATTTAATGCTCTCACTTCTCAGAGAAAGAAAAAAAAATAGAATGCAGACTAAAATCTCTCACATGCCTTCAATTACATCAGCATTTACTACAGAAGCGCTTCTTATTCTCCATGCTTCTGAGTGATTGTTTGAATTCAGTCGGTGGAGTCTGGCCTTAACTTTGATGTTTGAAAAGCTTGCGGAGAAACTATGCAATCAGAAAAAATAATCTAATTAAAAGGAAAAATGATGAGATCTGAAAAATTGTACGAGTCAGAAGAGAGGGGGAGGGAGGTGCATTTAAAGAGCTCGCTTTTAACTTCAGGAGAAGTTCCTCTTTAATGTAAAAATAAACAAATGAAAAGACTTTGTTTTTAAATTCATTTTTTAAACGATAGTGAGGCAAAATTTGTGCAACTACATAGAAAAATAGAAAAATTCCAATTTAGAATTCCATCATGAAACGACACCATTCTAATTTCTCCAGGCCACGGTTTGTTAATATTCCACAAAGTCCCAGGATGCAACTATAAGACAGCATTCAAATCTATGAACATGAGGCAATCATGCTCAGCAGAGTATAACAATAATTATAATAGAGATTAAATAAAAATAATTAGAAAAAGTTCATCTAGTTTTGATGTATTAATTATTCTGACCCTGTTCTATTCAGAGTCTAATTATCTGGTTCAGTGAAAATGCCAAGATTTCTACGACTCATAAAAATTACATTCCAGTAATTATGTCACCAAACTAAACAGTATTCATTTACCATGCCTTTTTATGCACACATTTGAATATGCTTTTTTAACTGTTTTTGCTCTTTGTTCCTATTCATGGGAAATAATACCTGTAGAGAAATTTGAAAGTCAGTAGCACTCTAAACGTAATGTGCAATTCTTGCTGATATTTTTCCTTTGTGAGGCTTCTGTAAGTCTCACATAACCTTTGTTTAAAAAACATGAATTAAAGTTCACTCTTCAGTTGTTTCAAAGAAGCATTTTGAAGTCTGTGCTGTAAAAAAAAAAAAAAAAGAAAAAAAAAGAAAGTTTAAAGTGGTAAAGTGGCAACACAAAGCAAAATTTCCTTTCAAATATGTTGGCCACAATAAAGATTACAAACCAGCCCACCTGCATGATGACCACAGTGAGTTTTTTTAGAGGGACAGATTCTCATCCTTGTATGGCCTCTTTTTCTACTTTATGGGAATGCAAATAAAATGTGTATCACCAACTACACTACATAAAATGATATAAATCACTGAACCTCAACAGGATGTGAAAAATTTGCAGTCAGGTGAGGAGGTGGCCCTGATTTTTATGAGACTGAAGATGAGACTAAGGTTGCCTTTTCACACAGAAAAGAACTTTATCTCATCAGAGGGCTGTTGAGATCTAGTTGGAGTTATTTAATTTTCAGCTATCTAATGTTACTTCAAGCTTCAGCCTTGTCCCAATGCTTATTAAACTGTTGACCTCTATGCAGAAAAAATGGTGGAGTAAATCAGCGTCACCCACCCAAGAGGGCAGTAAAATCACCCCTAGGTCAAGAAAAGGATGCAAATGGGTCACAGTAATTTACTATAGATAGTAGTATGGTTACTGTGTGGGGGGAAATAAAACAGGAACTAAAGCTTTCAGCAATAAGAAAAAACCTCCATTATGTGAAATTTATTTGTACCCGAGGGAACAGTCTAATGATCAACAGACCTGACTGAATGCTACACAAGAAGAACTGTCCCAAACCAAAATGTTGTAAATACTCAGTTCATTTTAAAAAAGGAAAGGTAATTCAGGTCATTTTCTGAGATCAAAATACTTCTGCTTCCAATTGATATTGTTTCACTTGAACAGAGCAAGGTTACAAATATATATACATATATATATATCAGCTTTGATTTTGTTTGGATTTGGACTTTTTGGCTTTTTTTGTCAGGAGAAAAGATAACAACAAACTGATATCCCTAAACTAATCCTTTATATATTTTAAAAATGGAAATTCATTACTGTTTCTTCTTTATTTATTGTGTTGACAAAATTTAAATTATATTTAAACTATAAAAATGTATTACAGTTTTAACAGACTGCTGATGTTTTGCTTTAAGAAAGGTAAAGGCATAAAATATTCTAAAATTTCCCACTCTAGTTTACCTGCTGCTCCCTAAACTCATGTGCCTTAGGAAATTTCAGCCTTTAGGATTTTTAAAGGTTTTTGTCATTGTATAAATCCCATTTGAAGTTTTCTGATTCACAATGTAAAATCTTCCAGCTGGTACAATTCAGTCCAAAATCTACTTTGTCAAATAACAACTAAGATATTTTCTGTTCTGTAACCAACCAAATAACCAAAACCAAATAACTGCTTTTAGGGTTTGGGTTTTTCTTCTCTTAGCTTTCTGCTTTGTTGTAGGTTGAAAGACCTTGTAACATTGGCCAAACCAAAGGAACCATGAAAGAACATTAAATATTGTAAGGAAAATGTCCTAAATACACAGCTTCTATTTAATTTCTGCCACTGCTACTTGCCTAATATGTTGGGTTATTTTTGAAATGTCACAACATTAAGCTTTGTCATAATCATAAACTGTGTATTGCATTGACAGAACTACCTGGACAGTCCCTTCCACTGCTCAGGGGGGAAAATCTCCATTGCATTTTTTAATTTAATAAAAAATTGATTTCCTAAAATTTGGAGTCTTGTTCTGGTTATGTGAGCTTTCAGGTAGGAAGGAATTCCTTCATATCAGTATTTTGGGGATAGTTAACACAAAAGATTGTGTCCTGGAAGACTAACATGGTGCTGTTGTCATGTCATGTAGATGATGGTGTCTCATATGGAATGACTTTCTGCCTTAATCAGCAAGACAAATCCTGAATAACACCATGGAATCAGAATAAAAACATTTCCCTTATGCCATAGTCAACTTCTAAATTAAATTATAACAACAGATTTTGTAAATAAAGATATCAAATGTTTTAAGAGATGAAATAACTTTCTATCAGAGCAACAGATGGATTGACATTCAGCTTCTATCTCCAGCATTACCAGCACCATTTGCTGCAAGTTTCTTGCTGCTCCTATGTATTACACAAAGGTTGTGCTACTATTGTGCGTAGAAAATGTGAGAATACTAAGAAAGTGCTGGTTATTTGATGTTCTTTGATACTTTTCATACAGTTTTGGGACAAAGAAGGGAAATAAAACCAGACCTGTTAGAATGTCTCTTGCAAAAGGCAAAAGGCAAAAAAAGAGAAGAAATAACTTTAATATCAAATGTTCATATCAATGTTATATCCTCTACAGGCAAATTTTGCTTACATTAAGGTACTAAAAATCAATTAACAGTTCCTTACACTTCAACAGAATAGGTCTTTTTTTCAAAAAGAAAAAAAAGCAGACATCAAAACCACCCAAAAATGCTACAAAAATACTTATTTTGTTGTAAAATATATCTATTTTGAAAGGCATAAAGAGTGAACCCTTATTATTCCAATGAAAAGCTGATATATTTGCCAGAAAAATGGAAACTTTCCTTCCAAAAAAGGACCAAAATAACAAACCAAGGTTTCTCTTTCTCTCCCTCCTGCCTTCCCCTCTGTCTTTTAGCTGGAAAGACTCAGATCATCTAGCAGTACCTATGTCAGACCACAGCATTTTGATTTAGTGTTGAGATGTCAACTTAAATTATTTCTATGGATCGTTCCCTTATGAGAGGAAAATTATCTCCATCAAAAAAATGTATCAGATGGGTGGGCTGCAGCTATCAATTACCCTCTGAGTACAAGCTTTGGCTGAATCTTGTTTGCTGCTTATTCCCTCGTGGGCCAGAGGTTAACCTGTTAAGTTGAGAACTGATCCCAAAGTAGACATTAATGTCTTAATGCATTTAGTGGCTGTGGATCTTTTTGGCGGCGGGCCCCTGGGATTGCATTGTTTCTCATACTTGACTAGGTCACCAATTGCAGAGGGCACCTGGAATGCTTGGAAAAATATGGCTCGGTTTACCCTCTTCCCCCAGTTATTATTTCAAAGCTGGATGTCTCTCTACTGTTCAAGAGGTTCATGCATCATGAAATATTTTCCAAGGAACCAATAAGAATAATAAAGCCAGGCTTTGAAGTGACATGTCCCGCCTTTCTTCTTGTTGTTTCAGGCACATTATTGTGGTTTTTCAGGACTGTAATTTTTACAAAAGGAAATTATTTGGGTTTCACCTTTTTCTACATCACACTTCAGTAGTGGAATTGAGCGAAAATTCTAAGACTGTTCACCATCTGAGGTCTGGCTCTGGTTTTACCAGCCAAGACGTAACTCTTTTGCTTTTTGTTTTGTTTTTGTTTTTCTTTTTTCCACTAATATTTACATTTAGGTATTCCTGACAAAATTTAAGGATGGAATGATAACACACAAGAATTAAAAACACAGAGGTGCTTAGCCTGATTTAAAGAATATATAGGATTTCTTCAGCCACCGGTATAAATCTCATAATCATGAGTTCTCAGAGCTCATAAAATATTTTCTCTGTAAAATACTCTGTATAGAGGCTTGGGAAATATTGTTGTGTAGTGTCAGATCTTTATCCCTTCCCAATTGTAACCTTGAATAGAAGGATCCACAAGATGTTTTGTGAGTGTTGTGGCTTCTACCTGCTACAAGGTTTTGCTCTTGGAGTGACAAAATTATAAAATAACCTGAGTAGAAAGGGACCCAAAAGGATTTTTAGTCCAGCTCTTTGGGGTGCTGTGTGGAGAATTAATTGGCTGGCTTTCCCAATCAATGACTCTTCCGCATACTTGATTTCACTGTTTCCAGCTGAAATTGAGCATTTACTGAGCTTATTATGGCAAATAAGACAGAGAGAGTTTTTCAAACACTGTGCCAGATTTTCTAGGCCCAATGGATGTATAAAATTAAGAAGGAAAAACTCACACAATGATTTAACCACAAATTTCACAACTAGAACTACATCTATAGGTATTTTATATCAATTACAGTGGCTGCAGATGAAAGAAAATTACAGTTAAAAAAAAAATCAAACATGAAGGAAAACAGCAGTTGCAGGAAATAAATAACTGAGACAGTGTTTGCAAAAGCCCTGTAATGAGGGGCTTCTCTTCTAAAGAACCATGTTATCTCCCTGCAAAGTCCCAAGTTTCTGAGTCCTTTTAAAGGACTCAGCTGCTCATGGGTGATATCAACTTTTAGCTGGATGAGCCCCAAAATGAGCCACCCAAGGATTAGACCACACTGTTTGCAGCCAGGACTGTGCATGCATAGGCAATTACTCCAGGAGAAAGTGATGAGAGAAAATGTAATGTAAACTCTGCACTCAGCCAATAAATCTTACAGTAGCCTAATTTTTCTAGGACTGATGCCTCGAGCAATACCTGTGTGGGCCGGAAAGGAAGGAGAAAAAAAAAAATGAGGTCTTGAAGTTTCTAAAATTCCCTTATCCTGTTTATCAGAATACTGTTGCTTCTCTTAAATTGTGACCTTTCCCTTGGGGATTTTGCTTTCCAGATGAGACTTCAAAGCTTTTGGGTTACTGCAGAAGACGTCCTTGACCACTAGTAGACCAGAAACACGTATTATGACCAACTGCAACTAATTTCATGCTGTCAGAGTGGAGTGTAACCTCTGAGTCAGCAGTCACTGCTTGTTTTCAAGTGACTTTTGTAGCTCTAACCAATGTCAGCTGGCTGAAGATGAGAAATAAAATCTTTATTTGGTCATATTCTGGTCAAGTATTGCATATTCAAGATTTCAAATAAGTAGCCAGCTCAGCTGCAATCTGCCTATGAACTTTAGGCACTCAGTAAAGAAAGTTAGATGCAGTCTTGAACCTTATATTCCTCTTTCCTGCATCAGGGAGGAGTATATGGCATGGTTTCACCTACCTCAGTCAATGAGGAACCATTGATTTTCAATAGTTATAACAGAGGGAGTAAGAAATGGCAAGGTGAAGAAATAATAGCAATTCTTAAAGGTTGAGTTTGCTTGTGTTTTGCAGAGGAGAAATTGAACTGTGATTTGCTTTGTCCAAATTCTCCCACAGACCTTTTCCCCCTCACACCTGCTTTCTCAATTTTTTTCTTTAAACAAAACAAGAGGTCTTCAGTTATTAGCAGGCTCCTCGTTCTAGTCAGTAAAAGAAAGAATTCAATTGCCATTTTAAGAAACTTTGCAGAAAGTTTTTGCTAAGTGAAATTTAAAATATAATTTTGTTTTTAGTAGGTTTTGGGGGTTTTTTTCAGTTTTCTAGAGGGACTTTTTCCATTTTAAATAAAGTTTTAATGGGGGGAAAAATATCAAACAAGAAACAAGTCCCCCTGACCTATGTTTGGCTGTAATTTCCACTAAAAAGACAAAAAATGTCTTACACCTCCTGTTAGAATATAAGGGATATATTCTTAAAAAAATAGACAATGCAGTCATTTCACATCTGCATCTGATTTATTCTTACTGAAATATAAAGTTGAATGAGCAGAATTCTCTTCCCTGCATTAAGCCAAATTTTGCCTTTTTGTTGCAATTTTCACCTATTACAGCTGAAAATCACATTCAGGGACAGTTAAATCATAGGTCTGGTAACTTGTTATGCAATAATAACCACTTGTGAGTCTGAGCACAAACTTGCATAAATTAGCTACATTAAATTCATATGTTTAATTAATGGAACTGTGCCTACATGGGTAGTTATTGTGGTTTTAAAAAAACTATCCTGAGAATACTTAACCCTGTTTTGCTATTAGTTAAAGTCACAAAAGGGATGATTTTGACTAAGTCCTCTATATTGAGTAAGAAATGAAAAAAATCAAAAGTTTTGATTAGCTGTAATTTTCATCCAGGAAGGTGAAAATTGTTTTCAGTCTTTTTTGAGGTTGTAACTTTATTGTAAATTACTCAACTTTTCCTCAACTATCATAAAATACCCAGCTATTTACTGATTGTGGTATGTTTATTTACCCCTTTTTTCATATATTGAGTATAAGGTAAATTAATTGTCAGACCATAAATGTACATTCTTGGAGCCTAGAAGACTTGAAGTGCATTTTCAATCACCATGTTAACAGCACAAAAATTAATTTGTAAAAATTAAAGTAAAACAATCTATTTCTGTTAGTGAAAGAGCTGATCTTCCCTTTCATGTTAATTTTTATTTCTTGCCCCTACCCAGCCTCATTCTTTTCTATCACACAATTGTGGTGTTACATGGTGAAAATTCATATTTTATCCATTTTTTATATATTTTCATTGCTTGTGGTGACATTTTGACTGCTTATTTTCCAGCAGAATTATTTGCTTGATCCAGTTTTACCCAGGGTCCTACATGAGTGCAAATTACAGGAAAACAAGGAAAAGCAACGAGGAGGGAGGTGGCAGGGGAAGCTCCTCTCAAGCCTCACAGCCTCCAGCAGGAAGGTGGGTTTAACCATCCCCAGGAGTTTTATGCACCAGCAGGAAGGAGAAAGACAAGGCAGTGCCTGAGCTCCAACTTTGAAAATGTCATGGTGGATTTAGGTATGTAAATCCCTTTAATAGCCCATCCCCAAGTGATTTGACTGAGGTCATAGTGACATTCTACCACAGATCAGGGAATGAAGCCCAGATGTGTTAAGGCCCATACAGCCATCCTAACTCCTGTTCTAGGTTTCCTTTCCCCCTTTTCTCACTGTAACTTTTCCCTAACACCTTTAAGATGGTCAAAACTTGCAGCCTCCATCTTTAGTGGTTTAAAGTATCAAGGACCATCATAAAATTACCATGGGGGACAGGATTTGAAACAACAACAACAACAGTGAGCATGCAGAGTTTTTTTCTCTATTTCACTCCCAAGGCGAGGAATTTTTACAATACCCTCTGGAGTTCCCCTGGCCTCAGCATCAAACATAGAGTGAAGCAGCCAAGAACAGGCCCACACCCTGTACAACTTGCCAGCAATAATTAATTAACTAAGGAGCAAACAGCAGCAAATATTCCCTGCATAGGATCACACAGTTTCATCTGGTTACATTCCAATGATTGGAGTGTCACTCCATCTCTTTGTTTTGCCTTTATTTTCTTCAGTGTGTGGGTGTTTTTTTTGTTGTCCATGTTGTTGTTTTCCTTTAAATGAAAACTCAGAATCTGATTTAATAACCTAAATCTCAGCACTGAGCCCCAGGAATAAAAATAGAAATTCAGAATTTAATCTCTCTTATACCTTGCTAAACTTGAAACCTCAGTGTCTCATCAGCAGCCTTTCAAACAGATTATTGCTCCTGCATGGACAGGGCAGATACTTCTTGACAGCAAGAATCTGTTCCTGCCACAAACACTGCTGCAACATCTCTGTCAAGGGATTCATAAGGAACTTCAGCAGACTGTTGTCAGCTTGTCTGGTGCTTCTGCTCCCCAGTAATAATGTTCTCCTGGAGCCACAGGTGATCAGAAATGCCTCTTTCAGAAGCACCACCTCACCAAGACTTTGGCTTGTCTGCCAGCTGCCAATCCTAACCCAGGAAGATAAATAGAAATTATATGTTTTCCTACCTGCTCACAGAAGTCCATCTGGGACACTGTTTCAGAGCACAAAGCAAAACTGCCAAATTAGGGTTAGTACTGCAGTCCCCTTTTGTATAAGGACTCCTCAGCTAGAATGTGCACCACTGTAAAGGACTTACATTCATTTCTGTCCCCATGTGACATTAGGCACTTGTGGAACCACAGAATCATAGAAGGGTTTGGGTTGGAAGGGACTTCCAACTTCTTCAACTAGATCAGGTAGCTTAGAGCTCCATCCAACTTGATACTTAAAGTTTCCATGGATGAGGCCCCTCCACCACCTATCTGGGCAACCTGTGCCATTTGCCACCACCTTTGTAAAAAGCTTCTTCCTTGTAGCTAATCTGATGGATCCTATTTCTTTCAAACCATTCTCCCTTGTCCAATCAGGATAGATCCTGTTAAATAGGATCCTGTTAAATAAGGACTTTGTCCTTATTTTCTCATAGGCCACCCAGTCTCTCATTTAACAGGTGAGACACTTTAACCAGGAAGTCTCAGGAGCTTCTCCTTTCAGTGGGTTCACATCTCTTGCAGGACTCAGAAGATGACACTCTGCAGTTCACATCACTGTCCTGGGAGTGTGGTGAGATTAATCAATTATGATTGATTTGAAGCTAACTGCAGGATAAGTTTCTCAAGAATTTCTAGGGGCATGGAAGACCTCAAACCTCTTTGCTGAAGCCATTACAGTTTGCCGGGAATAATTCAATATTTCTTAAGCCCAAAATAAAAGTGCATCAAAGTTCAGGAGGGAAGCTGCAGTTGCTGTGCACAAATGAGCTGCTCCTGGAGTTCCCTTTTTCCTTATCTCTCCAAGGCGCATGTTGTGTGTGGATCTTGGCTATGAAGACATCTTGATATGTCACTGGGCTGCTTCATAACCTATTTGAGGCATTCACCTGGCTTGTGGGGAGGGGGAGTTTGGATTCTAGCCTGGAGGCCACTAAATATTTCAATACCTGCTGTTAAGTATTCAATGCAGTGAGAACTTGAGTCTCTTCAGTCCTTAAACTATAGATTTGTATTAAAATGTGCTTTTCCTTCAACTGAACTGGTGGAGTGAAATAGACTTGACCAGAAAGGTTATGGCAATTTCCCCCTGTCCTTCACAACCCAGGACATATATCAACAGGGTGTTGAATACGGGTTAAAGCAGTTCCAAAGAGTTAGGAGATTCAGCTAAAATTTCTACTTTTTCAATAAATAGACTCTATTTTAATGTTTTTTGTAAAGATTGATGCATTTGTTTAACCTACCTTTGGAAAGAAAAGATCTGAGTGTCTAATTTAGAAATGTTCTGGAATATACAACTTCAGAGCTGGAAGGCTTGAAACCCTCAGGAATGTGTAGGAAATAAACAAACTTTCATCTCAGCCATTTCTTTCTGGCAGAATTAGGCAAGTTTTTGCTGAATATGATGGTTTTTGTTGCCTCTATTGACAGGCAATTAGAACTCCAACTTGCAGGTAGCTGCATGAAAATTGGCCACCACACTGCTTGACACCATGACACCCAAGTTCCCTTAATGGATTGTTCTGCATGAATTAAGAGGAACATAACAAAGAAAAGACTCATACTTTGTCTTTTGTGCTCTGGATGTAGCTATCATGAAGGCAGGAATAAAACCCTGTGATCACTTCCTAGTCAATCCCACACCAGGTGTGTTGGGCAGGTGGGCACCTGGTGCTGGAGCACTGAGATCTTCTCAGGTCTTATTTTTCTGTGGGTCCTTCACAGAATCCAGCCCAAGTATTTACATAGCAGTTTCTGTAGGCATGTTTCTAAAATAACACCCTTTTTTCAACAGTTTTTACATGTCTAAGGATTTGAGATCATATTATTCCTTCAGAGAGGCTACAGACTCATTGGCATGGTCCCCATTGCCTGGACCTGCCCTTTGCATAATTACTCCCATCTAGGCAAAGCAGTTATAAAACCATCAACAGCTCTAGAAAGCCCAAGCTTGCTACATAATTCAGCTCCCAAATTTTCCCTTTATTTTATTGGATAACTCTATCTGTTAATGAACACAAACCAGATATCCACTCCTCTTAAAACACTCATTGGACCAACTCATATTTAAATGTGTGTTATAATATATAGCTTGTTTCATCTTGACCAGATTTTTAAACACTTAGGAGAACTAAGAAAATGAACGTGATTTTTGTAATGTGTAGATAGGCTGAAGAAAGCCTTAGTCACATAATGAAAGTGGCCAGAATTTACCCAATGAGATGTTCTTGGGAAGCATTCCACAGCAAGTGTAGCATTTGAAAGCCCAACTCTTGCAGTTGCACTTTAATAAACTGTTTCCTACATGTGCAGTGTGATTGTTAGTTACAGAGAAGAGGGTGAAACAGACTTTAACTCTCAGTAAAAATTAGTCAGGGTTAGCTCTTACTCTGTTTTCATCCTAGCTCCTTCTCTGTGTTCACAATTATTCTCCTTCATGGTTCTTGAGTTAGATTTCAAATGATGGCACATAGGGAAGATTTGCCAGACCTGACTTATCAGGGTTTGTGTGAGTAAGGAATTTCAGAGCAACCCAAGGGCTGATCATCCCAGTACAGGAAACAAAGAATAAAAACATTGAGATATATTTTCACTGCCATTCGTTGCTTATGGGGGAAGGTTTGGCAGCCAATGCTTCCATTGCAAATGGCAAATTAAAAGGTAATGATAATGGCAAATTAAAAGGTGAACGATAAAGGGGGTGAAAAAGAAAAAGAAAAAACAAAACTAGGGAGGATAGAGTTTTTTGGAAACGAAAGCAGCAGGCTATAGTCTTTCCTTTTGCTTTTGCTGGGCTCTTTATTTACTTATTTATCATCAATTAATTAGCTGCACTGCAGAAACACTAGTTCCCAAGCAGCTTGCCTCTTGTGCTCAGAGTAAATACCCAGTACACACAACGTAATTAAAAATGTAAATAATACTATCGTCAAATGCTAGCTTACGTGTCAGCAGAAAGGACACTGCAGGACTCGGGAGAAGGAGTAACAACAACGATCTGAGGGCTACAGATCTGCTCTTTGTGTCTGTTGACCATGGGGTAGCACATGGGTCTAATCTATTTACTCATCGTGGTGGTACCTCATTGTTGATCACCATCAATATGCACACTGAGCACCAGCCAAAAAGAGAGCAGCAACTGTTGTCATGGTGATGTTGTGAAAAGACGAAGCAAAAAAAGCTCATCCAGTTACAGGAGGGGTGGCTGGGGGTTTGGGAAATGGGGGTTGTGGTCCCTCCCTTGTCACAGGGCTTCAAACAGGATGCTGGCAGCACAGACACTGGCTTGAGAGCCATTCATTTCATTGGAACAGGTGTTTAAATCCTTCTGAGAGTCCTGTCTCAGTTCCCCATCTTTACTCCTCCACTACTCAGTGGCATTTTTACTACTTTGGTATTTATGGGCACTTATATTTTCCTGGGGTGCATTTATATGTAAGATCTCATCCCCTTGAAAATAAATTTCTAACTAACAAGATCTTTCCTTTGAATGGCAGGATTTACATCCATGATCTTCTTTTAGTGATCTTGGATAATTTATCAGGAAGTGAGTATTCTTGCAAGACCTAAGCCATTATTGCAAAATTATTTTGAGGGAAGTGCTCTTAAAGGTACATATAAACGTTACAGAGATTTTCTATTTCTGCTGAAAAAAAACAACCAAACCAGAACAAAACAAACAAATAATAATAATAAAAAAAAACCCCAACAAAAAAAACCCACTCAAACAAACAAAAAAAACACAACAGATCGATAAAGGGAGAAAATGGCTCTCTCAAATTACAGCCACTATGAGTGAGAATTTCTGAAATCTTATTGCAATTAAGAACAGCTAATCATAGACTCCTATGATCGTAGAAACATAGGATAGAGCTGGAAGGGACCCGAAAGACCTAATTCCACCCCCCTGCCATGAGCATGAGCTCTTTTCACTCATTTAGGTTGCCTAGGGCCCCATCCAATCTGGCCTTGAACACTTCCCATGCTGTTGAAGCTTTGATTTTCAAAAGAGTTGAGATCAACATGAAGGCTGAGATTCTAAGTACAATGTGAGCCCTTGCTAATTGTAGAATAAAAATATATTGCTATTCACCACTCATCATTTGTCAAAGAATGAGAGTACCATGAGGTTTTTGACTTTTGTCTGGCACTAGCCCTGCTGTAGAGGTGGATTCTACGCACTGCTTCTCCTTAATTTCTTTGAAAAGGAACTATCATTTCTTTCTCATTCCCTCCAGAACTCAGGCCTTAAAGAGAAGCAATTGCCATTTCTGTGAACTCACTGCCTCAGGAAAAATGTCTTTAAGCTTTTATGTATGTGGATATACATGTGTGGTAATATATGTGTATATATAATATTTAATCCTGTGCATTCAGTCTCTGATTAGGGCTACTCATTGGAAATATTTTTTTAAATAAGAATACTATTAATAATAATAGTAGTATTGATACTGATGATGATGTTGATGATAATAACAACAACAATAGTTAATCTAGGCTATAGAGAAGAAATAGAAAAAGAGCTTTGAAGTGAAGTCTGCAAGATTAGCAAAAACACTTTTTTTCATTCTTTAATGCAATCTTAGTTTAATATTCTGATCAGGAATGAAGAATGAGTTGTGCAAAAAGCTTTGCTTGGTTTATGCAGGGGCTTTGCATCGTTAACATTATTCCTCCATAGTAATATTTCCGAAACTGAGGACACTGGATTTGTGTTCTTTTAACACAGCACACTGAAGGATTTCTACTGCTTTAACAGGCTTGTGGTAGCTGCCTTAACAAATGAAAGGTATCTTTAAAAATCTCAGATTTTTTTAATATCTATATATCATTGTATTGATTAAAAAAAAAATGTTGCTTGTGATTAATTCTAGATACTGGCCAAATTAAAAGCCACATATTATGATGTTTGTCTTGGCTTATTCTACACATCAATAGGAAAAATCAAATTATGGTCACTGCTCAGGGCCTTCCCATGATTTCTTAAAATTTTAATAATTAAATAAAGAAAGCCTGAGATGACTTTGAGGTGTAGCTTTTTGTAGACTGCTCCCTGAGATATGTTATTTGAATACTGATTTCTTATTTTCTTTTTAAGGAAGTAGCAGAAAGATTTGTTGTATTTCTTGTTGAAAAATAAAATGGTATGTTCAGTCACTTATATGCATGTACAGTCTTTCTTCTTCCCCTTTGACACTAGTATTCTTACTTTTCCCTTCAGTTTTTTTTCTCCTAGTGCTGTTTATATGCCATATTACACTCTCTAATTTCCTTTTATCTTTTCTTTATTTTGCAATGTCTCAGTACATGTCTCTTTAAGACAAGTTAATTTAGTCAATTACTCCAGTTTGGTTTCAGATAAAATCTTTAATTTATCCAGGCCCCTCTTTATTCTTCCTAAGATCCTCTTTCCATTAATTTCATGAAACATTCTAATTCGCCATTTTAGGAAAAAGCTAATTTCACTCACTTGCACAGAATTCCTCAGTCTTTTTCCTCTATTGCATGTTTTACTTAAACAGTCCTGTGTGGGGATTGGTGATGTTCTTACCTACTAGAGAAGATTTCCTTTCCTGCTCTGCCTGGAAAACTGACACAGATCCACGCGCCTTCTCCTGCATCTCTGCACAAGATAGAAATTTATTCATTCCCAAAAGGATGAGGAATTTTTCCTGCTCAATCACAGGACAACACCTATGCCTCAGTCACCGAGGTCATGCCGTGTCTTGCGAAAGGGTTGTCAAACCATGGAGCCGGCTGCCCAGGGAAGTGATAGAGTCAGCATGCCTGGAAATATTCAAAAAATGTGGGGATGTGGCACTTGATGACATGGTTTAGTGGTGGGCATGGTGGTGGTACCGGGTTGACAGCTGGACTTGGTGATCCTGATGATTCCAACCTTACTGATTCCAACCTTCCAGATTCTGTACCCCTGGGTGGTGGGTGTGGGGGAATTTTATTTGGGATTGGCTGGAACACCAGTGGGACAATGCTGGGGCTGCCTGTAGGTCAGCAGGCAGAGGCAGGTGTGCCATGTAATCATGCTGGAGTTTCCCTCACTGGTACTGGAATTTCCCTCCATAGAGTTGGAAATGGAGACTGCAACTGTCTTAAAGCCTCTCCCTCTCCTCTCACCTCCGATTTTGTTTTCCATGAGTAGTTCACATCCTGGCAGTTCCCCAAGATTGTTTTGCCTCCTCCAGCAAGTAGGTCTCATTTTCCTCATTTAAGAAATGGGAAAGATAAATCCACTGCAAAACAGCTTGACCACCAATAGCCCCAGAGGGCATGAAGCAATGAGAAGGCAGAGATTGGTCACTACTGTAAAAAATTATATTGCTTCAGAAACAGCTTTCCTTGCTTAGTAATTTTCTCGTTCATCTGCACTCCTTGCTTTACTTAACTGATCCTAGAGACAGGACTTGACATGTGACAAGTCCCTGACAATAATCAGTCCCCTTGTACTATCCCACTATAAAAATACTGCAATGTGCTACTGAATTTGGGCAGAAGAAGAGTGCTTCCTGTTTTTCCAACCAGAGGCACAGACAACAGGATCAGAAACTGAGTTTGCTGAAACTCCACCAAAAAAAAAAGAAAGGAAATACACTGAAAAACAAAACAAAAAAAGGACCATGGGGTTTATATGGCTTGTCAAGATTTTTGGGTGGCTTGTTGAGCTGACCACAAATCTTATCCTGAATACAAGAAGACAGAAGTAGCTCAGTGGCCAGAGTGTTCAAAATTTGGGAAATGTGGAGGACTTTTGTTGTTAGCAAAAGTTCATGGAAACGGGGATTAAAAATATATCCTTTAAATAAGTTAATACCAAAAACTTATAGCATTCAGCAAAATGGACATATTTTACTAGAATTGAGTTTGCTCATTTGCTCATTTGCTCATTTGAAACATGTTTTTAAAAACCCAAACTATTTCACCAGGACAAAAACCCCAAAAAACTAAACAAAACCAAACTCAAAAAGAGCTGGGTACATTTTGAAATGTCAGCATGTTAGCCCATAGGAGATGTATTTTGGTCATCTTCTGCTCCTTGTCTTTATAAATGAGTCTGATGAGCCAAAGAAGGTAAATTATTTCCTTTCTTTGTATTGGAGTATGTCAGAACCCCAAAATATATTGCAAAAGGTTATGTAACTCTAACTCTGCAAAGTATTGGAAAATGTGATCCAGACCTCAGCTGCAGGATAGCAGGGTATTTTAGAATAAATGCATTTGGTTCAGTTGAGCAGTGTTTACATACACAAATCTCTATATTTCTGTGCAGCATATTGACCTGAACTCCCCTAAAATACACCCATTTTTGCAAAGGCACTTCAAAAAGCAGCCTCTTTATAGAATGCCACCAATGTGAACTACATTTGCAGAGATAACCCCATCACAGTGGACTCACATATGAAATAATATTTACATATTCAATTTTTTCTATCGTGAAATGCTCTATCAACTGTTACATTCCAATAACCATGAGCATAAATGAGTGCAGACTTCAAATGGACAATCATTAACCTATGCTGTAATGATTATACAACATCCTTCAAATACTGAATGTTTTGAATGTGATCAAGTGATTCTTTCTTGTTATTTTGACTTTCATACTAATTATTAAACTTTAATTACCCATTATGGGTAATTATTAATATTTATTGTGCATTATTGTCATTGTTCATGGGCTTTTATAAAGAGAACTATGCTTGATATAGAGAAAAACATCATTAAATTAAATATTCATTTACATGGTTTTGCAGCAACCTATTTTTAAAACAAATGGGTATGAGCCTGTTTTTCTATTAGCTGTTATGTTTATAAATATTGATTTACTGCCCATTATTCTTCTTGACTACATTTCTGTGACTTTCTATACCTTTATGTTTTCTCTATAAGCATTTTCTCCCTTGTTAAGATTACAAATGTGAACAGAATAAAAAAGAAAGTTGTTAGAAAAACAAGCAAATAAAAAGTTTCTACCAGTTACATTAGCAGTATAAATTATTTCCAGTGTTGGTACCTGGGGTAAGACAGAAGTAAGAAATGCAATCACAGTGTGCTTAAATTAAAATTAGGTAAAAAAAATAATATTCCATGTATTACTTTCTCTAGAAATTGAGATGGACTAAAGCCAACTGACTTTTTGAGTAGCACGCAGAGCTTAACTCATTTAAAATGTCCTTATACATAGTAAGGGGCCTAGTAGAATTTTCAAAAGTCTCTATGTCTGGACCAAATATACAAGTGATACTATAGTCCAGTGTTGGTTTAAAATTTAAATGGGCAAAGTGTGGCTTCACAGATGCCCCAGGACACAAAGTAAGGTAGCACATAGGGTCTAGAATAAATTTGGTCATCAGTTTCCTTGAAAAATCTACAAATTTGAGCTGAATTCTTTGAGGCCTTTTATTCAAAACCATTCTCAAACTATAACTACTGGCTGTTTTAGCGTTCAGCAGTTTACTGAGGCAGTCTCCACCTGAAGGTTGACATAGTTCATGGTGTCATGGAATTACAGAATGGTTTGGGTTGGGAGGGACCTTAAAGGTCACTCAGTTCCACACCCTGCCATGGGCAGAGACATCTACTACACCAGGTTGCTCCATGGCCCACCCAGCCTGGCCTTGAACATTTCTAGGTATGGGGCATTCACAGCTTCTCTAGGCAACCTGTGCCAACATCTTACCACTATCACGGTAAAGAATTTCTTCCTAATATCCAATGTAAAGCCACCCTTTTTCAGCTACCAGTGTTTAACTGGTGTGTGTGGTTCCTAGCAGGACTGAGCTCAGGACACACATTCACCCAGGACATTCATTCACTCAGTACAAACAACTTTATTCCCTCAATACAAATTCAAAACTCAGCCACACCCACAGACATGGCCACCGTGCACTTGCTGAAAACATTCCCAGCAGGAATTGTCAAATCTGAATATTTATAAAAGGTGAGCACAAAATGTGTGTGTGTGTGTGTGTGTGCGACCCATTTAAATGAGTTTTACAGATGATCTGAACTAACAATATTAAAAATAAATTTTTTGCAACATCTCCCCTTATACATGCCATTTTTTTTAGACATTTATCATGCATTCATTTATGACAGTCTCACGTGACTTTATACCCAGTTAAAACAAGCCATACATATGTAAAATCTTCACCACCTTAAAGAATTTGACCCATATTGGGAACAATGTATGATAAAGGACTGTATCATCTGTGGTTTTATTTAAACCTCACATAATCAGATGCCATATTTAGGTTTGAAAAGCCCCGGTTTTCTGTGCATATCTGGGTTGCTCCTGCTCCCCCAGAAGCCCATAAGAACATTGATTTGAAGCAAAGCCCACTCAGCATGCAAGGAAGCAGGAGCAGCAGCTGGTTTATGCACACTTACATGCATACCAATATCATTCTTACAGGTTCATGTAAAAATAATCTCAGGATTTACTTCCAAATAGTCCAAATCCCTCTTTCCCTTTATGATAGGCTCCACTGTGCCTGTTCGGATTTCCAGGTGTCATTTAAGAATGTGAAGTGCTCGTGAAACAGGAGGCAGAACAGCTAAAATGCTTCTGAAACAGATGACCCCATCTCCTCTGCACATCAGAGCTGGCCAGTGGATTGACCTGGATGTGTATTCACCTGTTTTCTGAGGGCAGCGGGACCGTTCTTTTATTGGGATTTGTTGTTTTCTTTGAATATAATTCTGATTGAAATCTGAGTAAAATGCATTAAAAATAATGAATGCATGTTGCCAAAAATATTCTGCAGAGGCACAATCTTTGACCTGGTTTCCCTGAAAATGTGTGAGAGAAATTTAGACATTTCCATGAGCACAGCAGGATTTTTACAGCTCACATTTCTGCTCCGTGGTGCTCTCAGAGGGGCAAACTGCATAGGAAAACATTAGATGCTCGATTAGATAATAGCATTAGCATTTAAGATAAACTTTCCTTTCTTCAGAAAGATAAACTCTCATTATTTAAAATGTGTTTCATCCTCTGGTTCCTCCATAGGAGATACTCATGCAAGCTACCTGCCAATAGCAATTAAAGCTTACTTTGCAAGGAAAGTGGGTTTAATTGCCAAAGCACTATTTATAGGAAGTCCCCCATGAGGATTACTGAGCTGCAAGAATGCAGATTAAGCAGAATGAGGGCAGCAGGGAGTGTGATGCACTTTGGCTAAACAGCTCTGTCAAGCTCAATAGGTGTGGGAGCCGCAGGAGCGCCGGTGACAGCCCGACACCGCTTCCCCCACGCAGAGCTGGGTGCTGCAGACACTCTGCAGTGTGACAGCACGTCCTCAGACATTTCATAGCAAAGCATCCTCTCCCTCCAGGTATTTATCCCCTCCCTTCAATACTCAATAACCGTCACAGCTGGCAAAATCAGCCTTGGGGGGTGAGTTGGGGGATTATGGTTGTGCCTGTTACCAAAGGATACAGGTACAGGGGAGCCACAGTTTTGCCCCTAATGGGGCTGGAGTACTTCAGGCAAGGGAATTAGTCCTGCATTTCACCCCATGCCTTGCAGCAGCAAATGAGTGAGTTTATCTCCTCCAGAAAACAAAGAATAGTAGGGGACAGGTAATCAGAGACAACCACAGTGAACCCAGGGTAATAGGGCTACCGTCATTGTAGTTGGGACAGGTGATTTCCTGTCACTTCCTGCCTTCATCATGACCTACCTGGTGAAGGGACAAAAGTGGTATGTGCAAAAAGAGAATCATTGAACTATTTTGGTTTGAAAGAACTTTTAAAGGTCATGTAGTACATCCCCCTGCAATGAGCTGTGACACCTTCAACCCGAACATGTTGGTCAGGGCCCTGTCCAACCTGACTTTGAATGTTTCCAGGGATGGGGCATTCACCAACTCTCTAGGCAACTTATGCCAACATATCACCACCATCAAAATTAAATTTTCTTCCTTATGTGTAGTCTAAATCTGCCCTTTTTTAGTTAAAAAACATTATCTCTTTTCCTACTGCAATAAACATGCTAAATGCCCTCTCTGCCATTGTTTCTGAGACTCTGCATTTGCCCCTTGTTACGTGCACAGTTCACCTGCACCATTTGCCTTCTCAAACAACATCTTCCCCTCAGGCAAGAGACAAACTGCTGTAAAAATGGGAAATTTTATGCTTTCCTGTTAATTCTTCATAATCTTTTTATCATCATCATCAAGCTCAGCAAGAACATAAATGTTGGGATATTTGGGCAAAGGAGTGACTGAAAATGAATATATCACCGCCTAATATTGATTAAGATCACATGCTTCACTAAGCTTTAATATGATTTCTAATTGTTTAAGTACATTTTTAAACAATCTTAGCTAAAATTCACGACAGTTAATCATAAAATGGTAAAATATTTTATTTTTCCAAGATATTTTCAGCTATGGTGAATGAATAAATTAGCTCATCTGACAGAAATTCACAGGCAAAATAGATGTTGTCAAATCTACAGTTTCACTGAAGGGGTTCCAGCTGAAAAATTACATCCTTCTCTGATTAAATCCCTCATTAAGATTCAGGCCTGTTCTGTCAGTAAATCAGTAATCTGGTAAAAAAGGATAATATCATCATATTCCTTGTTGGCTTGTCTGTGTCCATCTTATCCCACCTTCTTTATACTCTAAACTCCTTGCAACAGAGATTGTGTTCAACACACAATCCACAACTTGCCAAGATCCCAGAGTTCTGTCATTGCCTATTAACTCCTGCACTCCCTGAGCTGCCATTATTTTTACACTGATGATAACACAAGAACAACATGAGATTTAATCTCTTTGCAGGCTTCAGCACTGTTTAAGCATATGCACAGATGTAGGAAAATTTTTAAGATTTCTCTCTGACTGCGAAATTTCAACACCTCTGTTTGCATTAAATTATAAGGAAAATTTAATTCTCATTTTCATAACACCTTGATTGTTGGAGTCAGAGCTTTAAGAAAAGGAAAACATAGAGAAGGAATTTGACTGAAGCACAGGTGGTCTGCTGTAGTACTAGCTTTTGTTACAGTCCATGGAAATTATGGTGTCTTGAAAGTCAGCAAGACCAACAGCAGAACCTTGTAAGCCATACCACTTAAGGATTAGTTCCATAATTTCCACACTGCCTTTTCTTACTTGCTTAGATAGAACACCTTATGAGGCTGCCTGGAATCCCATGATTCATTTGTCAGTATCCACAAGAAACAGCTCCTCTTGCAAAACAGACCCTTACATGTCATGTGGAGTGGGGCAATAAACATCCTGCATTTACCTCAACCTGAAGCCACCCATTTAAAAGCTGAGGCAATTGGGATTGTTCAGTCTGGAGAACAAAAGGCTTCGGGGCAGCCTAATTCTGGCCTTCTGTTTCATGAAGGGAGCCCACAAGAAAGATGGAAAAAAGCGACTTTCTGCAAGCGTGTGCAGTGATAGGAAATTAGGGAATGGTTTTAAAGTGAAAGAGGGCAGGTTTGAATTAGATATTAGGAAAAAAATCTTGACTGTGAGGGTGGTGAGGCCCTGTCACAGGTTGCCCAGAGAAGCTGTGGTTGCCCCATTCCTCGAAGTGTCCAAGGCAGGATGTACAGGACTTGGAGCAGTCTGGTCAATTGTAAGGTGTCCCTGCCCATGGCAGGAGGTGGAAAGAGATGGTTTTTAAGGTGCTTTCCAACCCAAACTGTTCTGTTATTCTACAATTCAATGATCTCTCCTAATAGGCCAGGAGCAAAACCCTAAAGAGTGCAAGTTACTAGAAAATTCCAGTGCTAAGTCTGGACAGATAATTAATGACCTAGATTCTGAGGAACAAAACAATGGTTCTCAGAAGCCAAAATCTAAGAGTGAACTACTCTTCTGTTTTTCTCTGGGGCAATATGGGGAATGAAGTATGTATATGCTCATGAAGTGAAGCAAAGATTGAGTGTCTGTTAGTGAGAGAAGAATATTGGGTCTTGCATCACTCAGCATTCCAAAAGCCAAAAGTGTAGTGTGACACTTACTGTTTTTCATAAGCATTCGTTCTCCTCTTTTTTTTTTTTTTCTCTATTTCTTCCCTCTTTTCAGACCTACAGTTTCACAGGCATCAATGATACCAGATACCAGTGACTCCCTGACTTTAATTCTGGGTTCAGAAACAGATGAGCCCACACTGAATCCAGAAGTCTCCTCACTTTGAAGCTTGAAGAGATCCAGATCTGATCAAGGCTTGGCTCCTCCTCATTCAGAATAGTAAGGCATTTTCCCATCCTTTTGACTGGATCTTTGTTCTTAACTGGCAGAGGGACAACACAGTGATGCACAGCTGAACCACATTCCCCAAACAGAAGGCCAACAAAAAAACAGGGTCTGCCCCTACAGCTGACTCACAAACACCAGGCACAAACAGTAACATGATGGTTTCAAGGAGGAGCATCTTGCTTAGAACACTATGAATTGTGCTCTCTGTTGGGTACGTTCCTGCAAAGATTGTCACCTCTAATTAGTCTTAGGCAGAAGGAAAACTATCTTTTAAATGAACCTCAGAAATTATTTTTTTTAAGGCTGGTAAATCTATGCTAACCAGTTATTGGTGCCACCTTCAGAAGCTCAGACAGAGTTAAATTATGCTTTAGATTAATGTATTGAGCAGTTCAGGGGTTAGACAAACAGCTGTTTCTCAAGCAGGCACACTACAAAGCTTAACTGTTCACTGGAAGGGCAGATACAGTCTAGCTGAAGTCCCAGTGGGCCAACTTTTATTTGTTTCTGATTGGGAGATATCCAAAGCTGACTCCATGCTACTGATGACCTCCCTTAGCAGGGGCAGAAAGTTGAACCTCTGGAGCCAGTGTGATTTTACCAGTCTCTGGGAAAAAAAACCACAACAAATCTTCAGCAACTCTGAGATAATCTGCAAAATGTTGCACTTTCACTAATGAACTTTAAAAACTGTGGGGGGAAAAATTATATATGCAAATAGACAGAGACTACAGGGGAAAACCATATAAAATCCCTGAAACAAACATTACTTTTGAAGTTTTGCAAAAGTGTTAGTTAACCAAGCATATTAGTTAATGAAGTATATTCTAAACACCAATTTACTCAATGGGAAAAGGCCAACACAGATTGTTAGTCACCCGATATCACTTTAACAAGTAAAGCACTGATTTCTTTATTCAGAGCAGAAGCTTGCTAGTTTGGGACAATGATTAAATGCTTACTCTGTGTAAAAGACCTGGCTATGAGGAAAAAAAAACCATCCCAACCTAGAATGGAACATCCTTGAAAAAAACCCCAAAAAACCAAGAAAACAAAATTCAAAGTTAATGGATTCAATGTCAAAAATCCTATTAGAATGAGTGGCAGAAGTCCTGTTAGTTTCAATAAGTGATTTGGTCCCATCCTGACACAGATCTTCTTGCCAAACCTCAAGACACGTAGATGTGGCATGTGGGAACATGGCACGTGTTGCACCTGGCAGTGCTGGGTTAATGATTAGACTTGACAATCTTAGAGGTCTTTTCTAGCATAAATGATTCCATCGTTCTAAGTGTGGTCATTCACTGTTTTGTCAGGGAAAAAAAGGTGGGCTAAACTGGGTAGACCAAACAATCTCAATAATAACTATGGAGTTTTCTGGATCATGGATGCACACGCAGAAGAGTTCAGGGATGTGTTTTCTGTGACCTGTAGTGGCTTTTCCAACAGTTCCAAATTCCCTGTGGACCCCCAGTGTCTGCCTTTCAGTTCCTGCTCCAGTAGGTAGAGCACTTGCAAGTCTCACTGGTGACCAGAGACAGGACCAGAGGGAAGGGCCTGAAGTTGTGTCAGCGAGATTTAGGTTGGATATTGGGAAGAGGTTCACAACCTGAGGGTGATTAGGCACTGCAACAGGGAAATGGTCACAGCACCAGCCCTGACAGAGGTCAAGAAACATTTGAACAGCTCTCTCAGGTGGGACTCTTGGAGCTGTCCTGTTTAGGGCCAGGAGATGGACTTCAATGTTCCTTGTCCCTTCCAACTCAATATATTGCATGATTTTATGATCAATTATAGTCAAATTACTTGTGCAAGTTTAAACCCACCAAAACTGACAAATATTAAAGAATCAAACATGTTTCATGGACATGAGGAGTGTACAACTTCTGAATGCAAACTGTTTTTTTTTCAGAGTAATGGACCATCAAGGAGCACCATGGTGACATTAGATGTGTGTCTGCAGCCTCCTTTCCATCAGGAGGTCACCTAGAGGTCTAATGGGGGTTTGATATTGCCATATGACTCTGCTGAGGTGACTTGGAAATCTGTCTTGTAGATTAAAAGGAACTAACACAGGGACAATTCATACTGAGAAATCCAGGGGGAATAACTGGTTATTAGTTCACTTCTTGTGGGCAGTATGGAAGAAATGAGTCATTACAAAGGATAAACTCAAATTGCAACCGGCTTTACTTTTATATTGATAACATCTATTGCTAAATTATAACAATAACAGTGACGTTATCTTGAGAAAAAGGGCTTCAAAGCACCACTTCCCATCTTATTTGTGCTCTCTACCTAGAGGAACACTAGTTGCTTAGCTAAAAAACAGAAGAGATGTGGGTTTGATTCCTGGTCATGCTAAAGGTTTCCTGTCTTGCCTTGGGCAAGTCCCTAAATCTGCCTGAGTCTCATTTCCACCTCTGTGAAATGGGGATCATAGAACACTGTGCCTTTCATCCACCTCGATTTAGAAGGTAAAACCTTTGTTTCACAGACTGCTTTAACATGTGAACTTCGGCATGTGTACATGCACAGAAAGAGAGGAGAGGGCTTAAAGGAAGACTTGCATTTTTGAGGTGCCCCATGAGTACTGAGAACACTGATAAATTAAGAGTTTTATTTAGAATGTACAATACAAGAAGAGTGGGGTTCTTCTAAACAAATATTAACGTTTCCACCTGAGCTTCTAGTCCAGAATCATGGCCAACAAGGAAGATAAGAACCTTCTTCCCCAAAAGTGTCCTGGGCTGCATCACAAGAAGCTTGGCCAGCAGGTCAAGGAAGGTGATTCTGCTTCCATCCTCTGCCCTTGTGAGAGCCCTCCTGAAGTTCTGTGTGCAAACATGGGGTCCTCAGGAAAAGAAAGATAGGATTTGTTAGAGCAAGTCCAAGTGAGGGCCACAGAAATGGTCAGAGGGCTAAAACAACTTTTCTACAAAAGACAGGCTGAGGGAGTTGGACTTGTTCAGCCTGGAGAAGCAAAGGCACTGGGGAGACCATGCTGTGTCCTTTCAATACCTAAAAAGGTTTGTAAAAAGACAGAGAGAGACTTTTTACTAACACAGAACAAGGAGCAGCAGTTTTTAAGTGCAAGAGAGTAGGTTTAGATTAGACATTAGGAAAAAATTCTTTTCTGGGACAGTGGCGAGGCCCTGGCACAGGTTGCCCAGAGATGCTGTGGCTACCTCATCTCTGGAAGTGTTAAAGGATAGGTTGGATGGGGCTTGGAGTAACCTGGTTTGGTGAAAGATGTCCCTGCCCATGGTAGGGTAGTGAATTAGATTATATTTAAATGTTCTTTCAAGCCCAAGACATGCTGTGATTCTGGTTCTGTGGCTCTAAAAGCAGATATTGTGAATTGTTTGATATAAAGTCCTTAATTTCTTTTCAGTACTCCAAAGGAATATTTTCCATCACAAGTTAAGTGAAACATTCCCCCCTTTCAGCATTGTTTTTTTGCATATGGCAACATCACCGGAGACCATTACAGAGCACGTTCCAGGACCACGGGGTAATGGTTGTTTGGTGCAAGTCAGCAAAGAGAATTGTAACACAAAAAGGTTGAAAGCTGTGGCTAAAAACAATATTTTCATTTGGCAAAGCTTTGTTTCCACTAGTAACATGAAATGGGCAGGGAGAGCCCCTCACCTCCAGCACTGTGCCTCTGACAAAGTCAGTACTGCCATGCTGCTCAGAAGAGAGTGGGAAAACCTGGAAGCAGGTAGATTCCTGCAACCTACACCCTGCCACATCCCTAAAAGCTGGAGAGGAGCCTAAATCCTGAAATTCACAGTTTTTAAGCCTTTATTATGATGACACATTGTTAGTTTTACTGTAAACCAAGACATTTCCTTGAACCCTTGAATCCAATTTCTTGCAAAGATCTTGGCCCAGTGCTATTTAAAAGCCAAGGACCCTGTTGGAGTTGACTCTATCTGCTTATCAACAGTTATCAGTTCCCCAGGTGAGTTTTAAAGCTGCTCTGAACAAATTTCACTACTGCCACTGATGGCAGCTGCCCCAGGGACTGATTTCCTTTAGCTTGTGTCCTAAGAAGGAGTAAAAAAGGAGGAATCTTGTGATTTTTCTCACATGTCATTGCATCTCTTTTTTCAAATTTAGATTTTTGCAGTCTTCAGGTTCCTGACATTCACCACAGCAAAACAAAAATAGAAAATAATAGAAAAAAACATGGAGTCTTGTCTCATCATCTGGCTAATGTAATGCTGCTGTATTGTTTTTCACTAAAATTAGATTAAATCCTTTTGCAGTAGGAAAAATATTCTCTTGCTCATTCTTGAATATCTAATCAAACTACAAACAACATACACCTGAAATAACAGGAATCAGAAGCCTCATATTCACTTCTGAGTTATAAAATATTATTGTAATTAACAGTCAGCAGGCTGATTATGAACAGAAGTGTCCCTTCAGAACAAACCAGTGGACATCTAGCTCAAGAGCCCTTTCCCAATGATGTCAAGTCAGGATACATTTTAGGATGTGCACAAGATCCCAGCCACTTTGTGCAGTCCATTATTCCAAATCACATCTTTCAAAGTGCTTGAAGAGCAAATAGCCCTGAGACCAGGTATTACATGATTTGGTCAAGATCAAGCAGAGGCTCCCAAGAACATTTTCCAAGGTTAGATACAAGTTCTGTACCAGGCAGGTGCATTTTTTTCCACGTTTTCCTTCAAGCTAGTATTTCACCCAAGAAAAGGGATAATTTAATTGTGTTATTGGAATTTAATCATGTTATGGCCTCCAGTGTTACCCATTCATGTACTTTGCTTTCAGCTGCAATGAGTGCAGCCATGGATTGGCCTGGTGCTTTCCCTAGAAAGAGAAAACAGGGCCTATAATAATGATACAGTGTGAAATTGTCTTCCCTGAGCCTTGTTTCTTTAGATTGGCCTCTGCAATCACAACAAACACCCAGCCCTGATGATTGTGGACTGCAGAACCCTGCAGGTCATAGCAAGAGCCTGACTTGCCCTTTCATGCTCTGTGACCATGAGTTCCCTCCTGGATTAGAGAAGGGTGGATGGGCACGGAATTTAGCACACTTTTTCCTCACTCTGAAATTATGCAATGGGTGATGAAGCAATGTCTGACCCACTAAGGTGGCACAAATTATTTTCCCATGAGACCAAATAGAGGGCCAGGAAAGGAATTTTATAAAAATAATTAGTAAAGAGTACTGTATTTTTATGGATGGGGCTTGAGTTGTATCTTTCTTTTTCTTTTTCTTTTTCTTTTTCTTTTTCTTTTCAATTGTGGAAGACTCATTTGTGGTTGCAACCTGTCCAGTGTTTTTTGGGTTTTTTTTTTCTTATTTGGAAAATACCCATTTCATAACCAACACACAGCTAGTAAAAAAAAATCCTGTTTCTGCAGGTTCATGGAAAACAAGGAATCATTCATCCTCAACTCAATGACTTTGAAGCAAATAAACAAGCAAATAAAATGAATACATTTCTGGTTTGTTGTTTGGGGGGAAAAGTTCATTACTGCAATCACAATGAGGGGGAAAACACAACTTGCTTATGAAAATAATGAATTCAAGCCTGGGGCGAATGCATGACAATTCCTAATTTACCTGAGAAAGAGAAATAGATCTCAGAGATATTGCAACCAAGGAAAATCCCAGTTCCTCTGTATTTCCATAACTTCTTTGCCATAAAGAAAATATATTTTAATTAAAATATGGGACTGAACTTGACTGTTTTTATAGGCAGTCTCCTGTCATTGATCAAAACCACTTTCTCTTCTTTGAATGTTTTGTCTTATAAAAAATTAACCAGTGCAGGTTTTTCCCCTCTGTCTTGCCTGAAGCAAAACTGAAAGTTTACCTGCCAAAGGCAACCATTTTTGAATTTGCTTTCTTATGAAAAGGAGGCACCAGTGTTCAAAGCAATAAACACAAGCACTTTTCCCTTGAAATGTTTTTCTAAGCAGCACAAACCCACTTGACATCTGGAAAACTCCACCTGTTCAGTTCACTAGCTCATCACCGTGAGACATATTGAAAGTAAATAAGTAGATTGAACACATCTTTACGGATGTGAATGTGCATGAGGTTGCATGTGTGAGCAAAAGAGAATTGAGAGAAAACACTGTAAAGAGCAAGGGCCAAAATTTTATCATTTTATTATTAAATTAAATTAAATCATATTAAATTAAAAATTTTATTACTTTATTTTGCTGGCAGATGATATTTTTAAAACATATTCATTAGAATATTTTTAAAAAATATCATTTGCCAGCAAAACAAACAGTTGAGAATAAGGATGCCGAAAGTTTTCCAATCCATTTATCTGTTGATGAAGTTAAAGGGATGCCTTACTAATTCATTAGGCCTGTGACCAGTTTGGGGTTTTCAGATCCAGGTATTGCATGTTTTCAATTTCTTATGTCTTAATATCATACTGAAGAACTTATGTTGTGCTGAATAGTCAAATATACCGCAGTGCTAGCACTGCACCCAGGGACCTGATTTTTTTCCCAGAATTTTAGTCAAAGGCATAGTAGATCAGTTATGAACAGTGAAATGGACTTTACTGAAATAATCTGGTTTTGTTTTTTTTCTTGTTTTCCTGCTCTATGGCTAGGTTCTATGCAATGAGAACTAGTATCTCACCTAATGCCTTTGGGGAGAATAAAAGCTGCTGGATCTGATGAAATGCTAAAAATTAAAAGTAGCACAGTAATTTATCTAATCAACAGGTATAGCTGCAGCAAAATACCTTTTTAGGATTGACAGCATACCAGGATCAGAGCAAATGTAGCAAATAAGTACCATAAGAAATCTGGGAAGCAAACAGTCAGCATAGACTGTCTGATTAACTCACAACACAGCAGTGATTTGAGCTGACAAAATGTTATTGGAGGGATCACTCACTTCAACACTGTTTGCTTTGGGAAGTCAGGGAGAGATTTATTATGGCTGAAAGCCTTTACAGCTGTCAGATATAAGTGCTAGTTAAAAGAAGAGTATATAGAGGCTTGAATTAACAGTGGGAGCTTAGGTCTGAATACACGTGAGAGCATAAGGTTTAATCTGAGTGAGGATATCATCAAAATCTTGCTTGGAAATGCATTACTTTCAGATCATCTTACATACTGGCAAGGTGTGTTTATTTTTCACGTATTGTGCCTTTATTGGAATACATATCAGTGATAAAGAAGTAATGTTGCCATCAGACTAAAAGCTCCTAATGAGATCCCCAATCTCTGTCTTTTTACAGCATAGCTTCTTTACCATTGACTTTAAAAAGACAAAAGGACATGGATAAACACACACCAGTAAAACACTGTTCCTGAATGTTACCTGAAGGATCATTAAAATGTAGATACTTCTATTTATGCTGATTAATTTTTTGGGCCAAGCCAGAGGAGTAAATATTTTTGGGTGAATGTATCATATTTAAAATCACAGAGCTTGTCTTTGTACAAATTCAGCTGCAAAATGTATAGCTTTTTATTTGCTTTGGAAAAAGCATAAGTCCACATATAAGCAAACACTGAAACTTGAAATTTTATTTTAAGGGGAAGTGGATGAAGGAAAGGGCTGAGTCTCAGTTAATATTTTAATGGTTCTTAGATTGTAAATATATCTAAAGACCTGGTCATCAGTCCTTCTGAGAATATATTCAAGTTTCTCAGGAATTTGATCTCTTTCCTTAGTCATTCTCCCTCACTCAGGTGAGTTAATCCAGATTACACAAATGTAATGACCAGATCTCTCTTCAGATGAAAAAGTTTCACAAGAATAAGAGGGTGGAATACAGAAGGACTCCAGAAGATGACCCAGAGTTTGTAAAGTTCTACTTTTAGTATGATACAATTATTTAGGTTGAAAAGAGCTGCTGGAGATTTGAACTGATCCCCCTATCAAAGAAGGGCCAAATCAGATGGCATTAATTCACTGCACCCCAAAATAAACTCAATATCTAAACTTAAATGTATGAATGTGTGGCCATTAGCTTGACTTGTTTTAGCTGCTCTGTGTGCTGTAGAACCAAGGGAGAACTGTCCCACTCTCATAGAAACACAGTGTGGCTAAGGTTGGATGGGCCTCTTGTCTAACACCCCTGCTCAAGGAGGGCTGCCCAGAACAGGCTGTCCAGAAACACATCCAAAAGGCCTTCAAATAAATCAATCAAAAAGCAGGAGAGAGGAAGAGCAAAAACACAATGAGCCCTATAGTCACCGTGTCACATCATAATCATATGATTAGAAAGAAGTCCAAAGTCTATAAAAAAATCCAGGTATTTGTAAGCAAACTGCATTAGAATCCTCTTTTTAAAAAAACAACATTCATCACGCCAGATTATCCAGCATTAGAAGTTCCCTTTTATAAAGCCTATTTCTCTTCCATCATACTTATTAACACTTCCAAGAAATAAGAGGGCCCTGAAGTCTGCAGCAAAGCGATGCTTTAGAGCTCATGAAACGTCTGCACGTTCTTTATTATTAGAAGTGACACCATTGTGCCGTCCAAATGGAGGACTGCCAGAACATGCTGCCAGTCACATTCAGAGCAGCATTGAAAACTCTAACAAAATGCTCTCCTCTCGCAAGTGCTCTCCCAGTTCAGCTCACAAAAATAATTTAGCGAGAACAAGGGTTGTCTGAATTATTAGTGAGCTGTTGAGCAGAAAAAAGATAGCTTATAGTTTCAGCTGGCATCGCAAGCTTTTGAGGTCATGCAGCACGTTGCTCTCCTCATACAAGCTTGCTTAATGTGCTGGGTTTGTTTTATGGCAAAAGTCCATCTTTAATAATATAGACATTATTACAGATTTTATATGAGAGAAGGTGTGTGGTCTAATGAGTTGAAAGCTTTGGCACAGATTTCCTGTGTGACCAAGCAATGTGTCTATGCCCAGAGATTGCCAGCTTTTGGGCAAGGAGGGAATAGCTTCTCATTTTGCATTTATGTAGTGCCTATCACAATGGGAGCTCTATCCCCTGACAGCTAGTCATAAAGAAACCAGTCTGCTTTTTACTCTGGGAGTCCAATCAAAAGAGGTGCCAGCCACTCATATATTTGTTTTCTGTTAACATGTGATATATATGATTGTCATGTTCACTTACACAATGCCTGTTTATGTTTCCCCAGATTTCTCCCTATAAAACCAATACTGTGACCATTATTTTAAGTGTTGCTCACAACCAGCCAAAAGGTGAGGTTATACAGCAAGACCATTGCAGGTGTGAGGCTGTGTTATTTTAACTTGCAGCTTGGCTCAAAACACATTGGCTAGAATTAATTGGGGTTGTGGTAGATGGCAGTAGATTCAGTCTAGTTGGTGGCCTGTAGTTGCAAAAGTGCTAGAAACAATAATGAAGCTGGGCTGTGAAGGGCTGGGTGCTTCTCCCACCTACTGAGGACTGGGAGGTTAATAGTGTAAAATCTTGATGTACTTTCTTATTTCTCATTTTAGTAGAGAGGATGCTGGGAAATCCAGTGGAGAATCAGAACCCTGCTAGACAGGGGATGCCATAAACAAGCGAGAGAATACAGTCCCCGGGTTGGCAGATTTACCATCTCCATGCCAGACAGGATGCAACAGTGGATATTAAATGGACAAGTGGGGGCTGGCCTGGGAGTGTGGGGAATGAGGCAACAATAAACCCAAGTTAATTTAGTGGGATTGAAGAGGTCTGGACTTGTTGCTCGTCTCACCTGAGAACTCCTGTGTGCTGGGAACAGCTCATGAGTTCTGTCATACAGAAAGGATTTGCAGGGTCAGGGTGGGTAGAGCTGCAGGTTCCCCAGTCCAGTGCATAGAGACAGGCAGAGATTTTCCATGTGTGCTCAAGATTAACAGGGCACCGAATAAGGCATTTTGCTAAAGTATCTCATGTCCAAAGGTGTCTAGCAACTCTTGAATAATCCTAATGCATGACTAGTTTAAAGCTGGGCGTGACCCAATTTACATTATTTTAGCCCTAGATTTAAGCAAAGAGAGAGGATAATTCTCTTACCCCTTGAAATGGATATTTAAGTTGTTCAGTACTTAAGACTTTATAGCAGTGGTGAAAATTTTGGATACTCTGGAGGCAGGTAGCTGCATTTGCATGGTAAATTTGTTCCACTTTATTACTTATGTAAATATTTGTTATTTGTGTCCAGTGCGCACTCATAAAGTCCTTTGAAAAATATTTATTTAAACTGAGGAAAGCAAATAGCTCCTTTGTATTGATAAGATGCTTGGCAGGGCAAGGACTAAGACAATTTTGGCCTTATAAGTGAGTAAAGCTGGGAAATAGCAGAATGAAGACTTTCAGAGTAGTGTACCCAGGGCCCCAATTGGCACCAATATTCATTTTGCTGTAGTGACAAGAGCTGCTGGTTTCTATTTCAACCAAAACTCAGGACAATGGTTTGGGTGTTGTGGTAGAAGTCAGTCACAAACATTTCCTAGATTTCAGTCCAAATCACCTCACAGAGGGGAGTTTTCTCCATTTATCTCCTTGTCTACCATAGATGGGTAGACATTGGTGATTTTTTAATCTAATATGCCCCTAAAAAGAGAGGGGACTGAGTCCAAATATATTCCAAAGACAATTGGTTTTGAGAAACATTCCAGTTCAAGTTCATCTCGCCTTTAGCAGCAATCCCGGTCTTGCACAATCCTCCTTCAATTTGTTATTAATTCAGTTAATTTTCATTCAGTTCTTTCTACAATTTCTGATAAGATGGCAAAATAACTATTTTGTTTAATGAAAATAATCACATACATGCCCACACACACACACGTACAATCAATCACATTTTAAGTATATTAAATAGTGGTGTCGTAAATACTGTGGGAAGTAAGTGGGTTTAGAAAGCATGACCTTAGAACAACTGTGAAACAATTTGCTGCTGACAACATTTCTTTAAAAGGAACAAGTCTGGATTTATTGTAGTTAAATGGCCCATTGGGAAACATTCACTATTTTCAATGTCACATACAGGAAACCCACCACATATCTTATTAAGAGAAAATGTGTCCTTTCAGATTGTAGATTTTGAGTGAAACATTGCTTATGTGTCTTGCGAAAATAACTTTTTATTTATAGCAATGCAGATTTATTTTAACATTTATATTTTAATAGATATTTGTGATTGAGGACCAAAATTTCTAAAAGTGTGTTTTTTACCACAACTCCAAAGTAAGGAACAACAGAAAGCTGAGCTGTGCTAGAAAGAGACCTCAAATCATAGCAGTGTCTCTAAAGATGAATATGGACAGATGGGATCTTTTTTCCTGCTGCTGAGAGCTCACCAGGTGGACACCAGCTGTGGCCTGGAAAAGCTGTACAGCTGTGTGAGCTGGAGAACCTGCACAGCTGCACGAGCCCACACCACTTCTGAACTGAGGTGGGCTTACCTGCAGCCAGGTGGGGGTTTGCTTTTAATAAACACTTGGCACAGGACTGGAGCAGCTCTCCAAAAGTTGGTTCCTATTTGCATGAAGATTAATGTTATTGAATCACAGAGGCTGGAAGAGACCTCCAAGATCATCAAGTCCAGCCTTTGACTGAACATCACCATATCAACCAAACCATACACCAAGTGCCATGTCCAGTCATTTCCTGAACAATTCCAGAACTGGTGACTCCACCACTTCCATTGTCAGCCTCTTTCAATGCTTGACCACCCTTTAAGTGAAGAAAGGATGACAAAATTTTTCCAAATATCAAACCTGAACATCCCCAACACAGCTTCAAGATATTTCCCCTCATCCTGTTGCTGGTTGTCTGTGGGAAGAGATTAAGACGAAAACCTCCTTTCAGGTAGTTGAAGAGAGCAATAAGATCTCCCAGAGCCTCCTTTTCTCCAGGCTAAACAAATATGTAGGAAAAAGGTCTGATGGTTTATTCAGAGTTTGGAATAGCAGTTTTAGGTGTAAAACCACCAAATTCTGCTCTCTCTGGGAGTCCTTGAGACTTTTCCTGTGCCATGAAACCACGGGTCCCAGGATGGGGTGAAGGGCTGTGGTCTGGTCCATCCCTCCATCACCATGCTCCATGGCACAGATCTGGGCTGGGACAGCTAAAACTCTCCCAGGGAATGTTCAGACCTAAATTGGGTGATAGCACAAGGCAAGCATTGTTCTCAACAGGCTATTTGGATGCAGCCACCCTGTTGGGGTTTCTGGGGAGGGAGAGCTAGGCATGTGGACATGAGTCAGGCTGCACCACTCAGCCTCAGGGCCAAGGCACAAGGCTCACCTGTGTGGTTCTGCACTAGTGAGGTGCTGCAGGAAACTTCCATCTCTCAGGCCTCCAGATGTAAAATGGGGATCACAGTTTCTTGCTAAGAATGAGAGCTCTGGAAATAAGTGTGTTAAAAAATAAAGTATACAGATTTGTGGGGAAAGTTTATTTTACTTGAAATTTAAAAGCATGAGATACTACACTTTCCAAAAGCAGATAAACAATTTTATTCTCTTTATCTTATACTGTTTTGCAAAAATGCTTATCTGAATCCAAAATGTAAATCCAATGCAATTACCATATTTGGGAGTTTAGTTTATTTTCATTTCTTAATTATACTCTTAACACAGCAAACTCATGAAATTGATGTTAAAATTGCAATCTTTCTAATCCTCTGGCATACATGAGAAACCTATTCTTTTGCAAATATTCTGAATTCAATGGGATTGGTCTTTTTTAAATTAAAAATTATTTCACAGTCAATTTTGCAGTCAAAGATTTTGCACATTTTCAAGTGGAAACAAATTGGAAATAAACACATGAGAATTATGAATTTATTTTTCCATTCTTATTTTCAAAGTTCACACCAAAAAAAAAGTGAGAAAGAAAGTAAGAAAGAAAGAAAGAAAGAAAGAAAGAAAGAAAACAGAAGGAAGAGAAAAAGAAAAGATAAATGTTAAGTTAAAGAAAGATGTATCTATTACACAAATAGGGAGAGAAAATACATGTTTAATGAGATGTTTTTAGAGTATGCTATGCTGAAATTTCAAATGCTGAAGGACACTATGTCTCCCTCCTTCAAGTAGGATAGCTGGGTGTTCGATTGTATGTGAAAATTGGGGGGAATTAGTAACTTTGTTTATATGTATTTGCTCCATGTTACAAAACAAATGTCTTTATTGGGTATAAAAGGTTGAGAAGTGGAGAAGGAGAACAGAAAGCCAAACCTGCATGGTAATGAGCAGTGGAACTGGCAGGAGCAATTACTTTACATTCTCCTTGCCTGAAATTATCTATTTCCATTCTATAGCATCTTTGTTTGTCATTCCCCTGCCTATTTGATTGTACATAGACTTCCTTTGTCTATGAATCCAAAACCATTATCATGTTACCTTTAAAGTTTGGCATCCAGCAACACAGGGGTCACCAGTGCCACTTTGTGCAGGGCTTGTATGACTTCATTAGCTAAATAGAACTGTGGGAAAAGATTCTGAATTACCATCAAGCCACGGAGAACTTTTTTTTTATGTTCAAAAGACACTCAAAATGCTCTTTCAGTGGAGTTTTCAGTGGCAGTCTTATAGAGACTCAGATTTGATGGGAATATAGGATATATCTGTTTTATAGAGAAAGCCAAATTCTGCCTCACTGTGGGTATCTCTGAGGATGTTGTAAAGAGTGACAAGTTCCCTGAAATGCACAGATTTCATTTTGTCTTGATCACTGTCACCAGAAATGCAGATTTTTATTTAGAGTGTTTACCTAAGGAACAAAACCACTTTTTCTCAACCATCTTATAATCAGATTTTGTACCTGGTACCTCCTTCCCATAGAGCTCTGCATGAGTCTCACACATAGTCACATGCTTTTGAAATCAAATCTCCTTTAATGAAGGGAGGCTTAGAAGCAGGAGGAAAAGATGGGAGGACATGATATTTTTTCTAACCATGGGAACTCATGGAATTTTTTCTAATACAGAGGCCAGGCTGCACCATCACTGGGACTTTTGGGACTTTCACATGTTTTTTTAGAGACTTGGTGGTTTTTTGTGCCAAATTATTGGCCTCATTACAGTTCAGCTTCTATTACACAAAAAATAGTGCACAGAATAGAAGGAATTGCAATTTGTTAATTACTGAAATACTGAACTGTCAGCATTCATTTCATGGGTGTCTTTTGTTGGAGAATATCACAGACTCACAGGATGGTTTGAGATGGAAGGGACCTTACAGAGATCCAAGTTCCAAGTCCTCTGCCACAGGTAGGGACACCTTCCACTAGAAGAGAATATACTGGAATTTTGCCAGAAACTTCAGTGTGGTCAGGATTCAACTTGTTGGACTCATCGCAAGGAAAAGGAAAACAATTTTGAACTTTTTTCACACAATTTCTCTACACTTGTTCACAAAATGCTTTACAGTAGCCACTTCCTTCAATGAGTGAACCTATCTACCATATTAGGAACAGCCATCTGGATCCTGATGGGTTTTCTACTCTGTACTTTTCATCCCAAGCCTTTGGCATGTGCTGGAAGTGACTCTATCCAAAAAAGACCCTTGCCCCATGGACAGGCAGTAATGACACATTGCTGTAACTGAAGTTATTACAGAACATACTTCAGCTGCTGGGCAAATGTCTTATTCTCCCACATGTTTCTCCAACTTTATTTTATTTTAATACATTAAAGCCCATCCTTACTGACATCATTAATGGCCTACATAAAATCAAATGTGTAGGAGATCAAGTGGAGGAATCAGTGTTTATATTTGGATGTTATTGTTTAAACCAAAGCCAAATCATTAGATCAGTAAACAGTACTTTAGCTAGAAACTTGGTCAGATGATAAGCACATAGTTTATTATTAGATAGTACTTTATTATACTTTCAAAGACAAACTGGATTAATAGGGTGAAATGATCATTTTCCATTAATAATTAAAGTGATGCAATATCTTTGGAGTTAACCATAATGAATTTTTGAAGGGAACTGGATTAGAATTTCAACATAGGGCTGGATCCAGACTTTTATGGGAAGGCTCATTTTTGTACTGTTCACATGGAGTTTCACAGCCTACTTCAAAAGTCTTCTAATCCCAAACCAATGTCTGTTTAAAGGATCTTTACTTGAAAACAATATTTGGCTTGGATTAAATAAAAGTCTGTCTCTTTTAACTTAGCACAAATCATGATAAATCCACTCAAGCCAATAGTCAGATTACAGTGTTGAGATCCAGGTCTTTCAGAGGGTTAAAAAGGGCAGAAATAAGAAAGGAAAGTAAACAACATTTCCAAAGATTCTCGATTAGATGTTCAGTAGGTTCATATCTCTCCCTAATGCCTACACATGAATAAGGGCCCAGAGGAGCCTCCCACTCTGACTTTTGATGCAAGTAGATACTGACATGAATGTTTGGGGCTGAGCCAATCTATGAGATCTGGGTTTTGGTTCAGATCCAAAACTGATAGAATTTTCTCTTCTGGATTTATGTTATACAGTTTTACCTCAGCAAAACAAATGAAGAGATTTCTAGGTTGTCTCTGGGATGAACTTAAACCCAAAACAAAAGCTGTATTTTGTCTTCATGCATTTCTGTTTGTCACCTCCTGGCCTATCTCTGTTCAGTAGGAAAACCCAACGTGTCAGAGGATTTGAGATATTCTGTCACTGCAAACACATCTACTGCATCACTTGGGCTATTCACTGACTCCAGTTGCCTTTGAAGCATTTATTGAAAAAAAAATGAAATCTCTACCTTGGTCTCTTGTATGTGGTATGTCAAGCTATGAATTAAAGTCCCAAAGTTATGCATAAGTCACTGATGTGTTAATTTGGTTAAAGCTAGAGGTGAGCAGCTCATCTTTGTGACTGACAGATACAGCATTAGGACCTGCGTCTGCCTTGCTTGGCTTCTCCCTCTTTCCATTGTAATTGCATCTGAAATCCATACACGGAAAGACTCAGAGTTACTCGTCAGAGTTCATCTCTCCTGGAGAAATGGCAGCAGCAGCTTTGGCTTTCAATTATTACTCAAAAAAAAAACCCAAAAAGGCGGGGGGGATTTTTATTCTTGCGCTGATCTGTTGCTGGTGGCAGACAGCAAGTGTGTTTAGCAATGTTTACTATTTTCAAGGTGTCAGCTATTTCTTATTTAGCTTGATATGTTGAGGTTCACTATTGCAAGAGTTGGAACAATTTCCCACTCTTTCTGATCTTTCAAAGGATTCCATTCAGAACCCAAATTTTGCATCCATGCCCTCTCAACTGACTGTTAGTTTAATACACAGTCCTGCACAGTTCATCCTTCTTTTTTCCATGCATGCAGGCATCTGTTCCAGTGCAAGTCAACTCCTCAGTCTCACATCTTCTCCATCAAATTCTCTGTAGAGGATGGGCTGCTTCCAGCAGGACTGAGGGCCCACCATGTAATTAATGCTGATTGTTTTGCCATTTATGAGAATTTATCTATCATCTGTTCTTGAAAAAAATTCTGAATGCATTTCAGATGACTTCATAGTGTTTAATCTTCACATAATTCTCACTGAAGGAATACTGGAGGTACAGAAAGGTATACGTGATGGAGCATAAGAGCTTTGAATTGTAGGATGAAAAGAGGAAAATAATTTTTGGTTGTTGTTTTGTTGGTTTCCTCTTCTAAATCAAAAGAGTGGTACATGTACATTTTACTTCATATAATTTTTAGTCGTGTCTGTACAGCAAGTCAGATTGATCTGTGTATAACCAAGAAGACCGTTCAAATATATATATATATTTATTTATATATATATATGCATTTATTTGTCTGAATTTTACTACTCTAAATTAAAAAAAAAACAAAAAAAAAAAACCAAACAACAAAAAACTTTTTTTCATTTCCTCTTAAAAGTACTAATGGAAACATTAGATAGCTATCAGGAGCTTCCTTAAGCACAGAAATGTCATCCTCATCCATTTGACCTGCTAAGAAATTAATCTCACATCATTGTAAGTTTGAGAGAGTTTTTAAGAAGGTAAATGCTTTTTTTTTTTTCCATTTTCCCCCTTTTAATAGCAAATACTATCAAGAATGTTTGAAAACTTTTAGAATTCCCATCCAAGTTAATCCTTTTAAACCTAGCTATGCTTATTAGCTTTCTTTGAACAGATAAGGCTTAAACAGATGTGTCATTTGAAGAACTGAAGTCAATTTAATAGCAAAGAAGGATACAAAATAGTGGCTACAGAAGGTGAAATGTGGCATTTGATGAAATAGTGGTGATACATTTTTAAATCTCTTCTAAAACTATATTGTTGAAATGACAGAAATTACTAGTGAGCTGTTATGGTTTTAGGAATTATAGGCATCAACCTATTTAGTGGTGCTAAGAAGCAGCTTGAATCCCTGGCTGTCTCTCTCAAGTCATTTCTGATGGCATGGCAGCTTCTGCAGTTCTCTCTATCTGCCAACAAGATGTGCCTTGAATTTATCAGCCGGTGGGTTGAAATGTAAAGATAGGAAACCTCTTTATCCATCTTTAGGAGTAGAAGGAAATTCTTAAGTCATCTGAATTAAAATGGCAATTTTAATTGAGTTCTTGCCTGTATCTCATTGTGCATCCCCCCCGGACGGTGGCAGCTGAGACACACCACATCACCTCATTTGGATTGTCCTATTGTGCCAGGGGATGTGTCTGCAGGGGCTGGGCAGGGTGGTTTAACAGGGACGTGTATAGCAAGTGTCTGCAGAGTTGAAAGACATTTCATTAGACATATCTGCAGCATACACAGACGGGAGAACTTAACTTTACAGTAAGGGCATATGGTGCTGCACCATCAAGGAAGAGTCAAAGGAAATTTTTCCACTTTGCCATACGAAGCTTATCTTGGAAGGTTATTTACAGTTAATATTCCAAACAGGAGCTTCTGGGTCTCAGAGCCATCTCTGAAAGCATGCTCTGGGAATTTAAAGCAGAGGCAGTTTTGTAAACAGGAGGTGCAGAAAGTTCTGGAGGGGGGAGATACTGGCTGAAGAGCTTTTATTTTCTGCCTCCATTTTAGCAGATATTTGGGGCCTGACTCCTTAAGACAGCAGCCCACTCACACAGGGAGAAATCTCAGTGGGTGCAAGAATGTGTCTCCACTTTGGGGTCCCTCAGGAGCACTCCAGTAGGATACAGAAGTCTTACTCTAAACATTAATTAAGTTCCTTGGTAGCAATCCCTGCAATTATAAACCATCACAAATTGCCTTAACATCTCTTTCCCTTCTGCAGTTGCTGTAATCAAAAAAACCAAGTTCTGTGTGTATTTTTTCCAGTATTGCTGTCTCTGAGGAAAATTAATCCAAACCTAAATTTCAAGGAGACCTTCTTTGCAAATCATCCCAGAGGTGACCAGGGGGTTGGGGAAGGGTTAACACCTGTGTCCAGGCTGGACACTGTCCTGGGAGGACCAATCCAACAGATGAAGTAATAGGGTTTTGCTGAGGCAGAGGAAAGGGATGGCTTAATGAGAGATGAACCAGAGCTGGAGCCAAATTTAAATTAATTAACTTCAGCTAGACTGAAATTCTATTGTGAAAAGTCAATGACTGGGGCTAGTGAGCAAACTTGGAAACACCAGGCTGGGAAGACAGTAAAATAATGAGTATGGATTTCACAGAGACACTGATAACAAAGCCTTCAATGGTTTGCAGCTGCTGGTGCACAGTAACTTGCCAGAGCTGTCTCTGGAACCATCTCTGCATGACCACTGTTGCTAAATCCTGAGTGGTAACTACACACTTCCCTTTGCAAACTCAGCCTCAGAACTGGACAGATCAGAAGCCTTAGATCCTTCTGATCTGTCCAGAACTGGACAGATCAGAAGCCTTAGATCCTTGTTGTATAGAAATCCCCACCTTCTGGAATAAATTTATAAGGCCACTGCAGCTGCTTTACAGCATTTCTATTTTGTCTTTTTTTCTGTATTTCAAGGAAGAGGGGGTAAAGAATAAAACCTAAATTTATACAAAATGCTTCAGACATAAGCACAACCCTGTCATTCATTTATTTTGCAATTTATTTTCTTTAAGCCAACCTCCTGATTTGGAGTGTATGAAATTCACAATACTGTCGTGTGACAAAAGCTAACTTGAATGAGCAACCTCTCCACGATGGAATCTTTTAATATTAATGTTTTTGCTTATATTCAGTAAAGAAAATCCCAGGCCAGATCCTCAGCTATTACCAGTGTGGGAGGCACCACCAAAAAGAATCTTCATAGCACTCAGTCATACTACTCCATAGTCTGGCTCTGTAACACAGCCTTCTAAAATTTTATTTTAAAATACCAACCAACAAACAACAACAATAACAACAACAAAAAACAAACAAACAAACAAAAACCAAAACAAACAAAAAAAAACCCCAAACAATTAAATGTGCAGGCAACATCCATTTCTCTAATTTAATTTATCTAATTTTAATTAATCTAAAAGTCACATCTGATTGCATGTTTTGGACCCCATGGGCAGTTAATGGAGAGATCACCCTCCCCTCAAAGACCTTGGTGTCTTTGGAGATGGCACCTTCTCAAGAAATTTTGCAGAGGCAGCCTGAAAATGGATTTTGAATGATTTGGGCTGAATGAAAAAAGTGGAAAAATTCCTAAGTGTAGAAAGAAAACTACAGATTTTGAGATGGTCTCTTGGCTTTGATTCTGGTTCAACAAAGTAATCTAAATTCAGTACACAAGATAAAGTGTTGAGTTTGTGTGTTTGTGCTTTGGTGATCAGTACTGAGACAAAGGTGTGGATGATAACTGTTTAGCTGAGCCAGGCTTCATAATTTTTTTTTTGCTATTTTACCATTAACATCAATTTTGAGGTCTGTTAATCTTATAAGCAGAAGGGGTCAATTGGGCAGCAAGGGCTGACGGCAGCAGCTCAAAGCTGCTGTGACACAGACCCACTGATGTAGAATAGAACCCTCCCATTGTGCTCCTGCCGTCTCCTTTAACAGACTAAATACACCACATGTGTCTCTTTAGCCACTTAGAAAAAGATGTTATGAAATGGCCATAGTCACAAATGGAGTTTTAAATGGTTTTAATGTAATGTGGCAATCTGTTTACAAATCCTGATGTGTTTACAAAACATATCCTTGCTGCCTAATACGTTTATTTTAACACTTTATTCAGGCTTAAATGCCATTTTCACATGCTGGGTTTGTTTGGATTTTGCATAAGGTTGTGCCACTTATTCAGGAATGTTGGACAATAATGCAGCATTGGGAAAGAGTTCAACTTTTGTTTGGGTTGAATCACATTCAAGTTCTGTTATTCACCATTTAGGGTCTGAGTCATCCAATAACAGTTAGAACTGTTTAGTTTCTGTTCTCAGACAGAACAGGTGACCTTCTCATTGGCATGACCACAGGCAACAGAAGTGAATCTCACCTGGACAGAGCAGGAGAGAGGTTAAGTGATTTCCAACATAATCAAGTATTTTTCCATAGTGGAGTTTCACTCAGTTAGAAGCAATTATCCACAGCTTTCCAGATCAACACGCAGGTGTGAAACATACTTGGATTCCTCCCCAGTTTTGTAGCTCTTGTTGGTAGGTACACAGTTTGCTTTTATCCCTGCTTTCAGTAGGTGAGGGGATTCTGTTTTTCTAGGTGAACAATTACATGGCATTGGTCGTGTTCTTCCTTTCCCAGGATGTTTTCAGCACATCTCATACCTGTGCTTCACACTGTGCACCTTGCAAATGCTCCATACACTCTGAATGCCCAGTTCTGGGCCCCTCACTTCCAGACAGGCATTGAGGTGCTGGAACATGTCCAGAGAAGGGCAGCAAGGCTGGGGAAGAGTCTGGAGAGAAAATCTTCTGAGGAGAGGCTGAGGGAGCTGGGGGTGGTTAGCCTGGAGGAAAGGAGGCTCAGGGAAGACCTTATTGCTTTCTACAGCTCCCTGAAAGGAGATTGCAGCAGGATGGGGGTCAGCCATTTCTTCCTAGTTACAAGTTATAGGATGAGAAGAAAGAAAAATAATGAAGATGCACCAGGACAGGTTCAGTTTGGACATCAGGAAGAATTTCTTCACTGAAAGGGTGGTGAAACATTGGAGCAGAGTGCCAAGGAACACGGTGGAGTCCTGGAAGTGTTTCAGAAACAGCTGGATACAGCACCTGGTGCTGTGGTTTAGCTGACATGGTGGTGTTCAGTCAAAGATTAGTCTTGACAGCCTTGGTGGTCTTTTCCATCCTCCTTTATTCTATGATTCTGTATCATAAGGTACCAACTGATATCTCTTCAGCCACAAACATGATCATTCTTCCATTATGTACAAGACACAGTAACAAATCAGAAACAGAATTTATTCCTCCTCAAGGTATTCAAGAGCCAGCATATCAAAGGATAACAAAACTGTGGAATGAAGGTCATGTGAACATTTTGTTTCCTTGAGATAACGAACTTCTAGAGAAAGGTTACCAGCCACCTTGTGCTGGACAATAACCACCAATGACATGTTTGGCCCTCACAGACTTTTTTGAAAGATATTATTATCCTTTCCTCATATAATTAATTTCTTGTCTGTCCACTCTACTAAGCAGAATGGCTTATATATTTAATTATTTATTTATTTACTTTCACAAGAAAGTATGCCAATATAGATCAACTTTTTGAAGGAAAAATTGTAAGTGGCATTAGTCAGAAGAAAGGACTTTCCAGTCCATACCACTTTCTAGGCTATAGGCAAATTGCATTATAGTTGATATGGTCTATATCAAATAAAAAATTATATATCCATTGTTGTGGATCATTTAAATCATGTATTTTCACTGCTGGGGAGGATTTTAGCTTTGATACTATTCACTGGTGGGGATTTAGCTTTCCTTTTGTCATGTTTTCCTACCAGCTATTATCATAAACTCCAAACTTAAAGCCCATATAAAGAACTCAATAATAATAGGACATGACTTTTCGTTTGGTTTTGAGGGATTTTTGGCATTTAAGCTGAGGGAGTTTCAAAGGAATTTCATTGTAGTTTTAGTTTTCTCCAAATTTCACCTAACCTAAGTCAGCCATCAGTGACATCAATGATGTCAACATGGATTCAGTCAAACAAGGCAGCAGCAGACCACACCACATATGCCACAGTGTATTATTCTTTCTAATCAAAAGGTTTGCTTTGGTTTTCAAAGTGTGGGAAACCTGACACAAGATGCCTGTCGCCGATAGGGAAGGATCCTCTGCTCTTCAGCTCAGGGTAATAATAACAACAACAATAACTTTGATTTTGTTTCAAGACTTCTCACTTGGGATCCTGCAGAGGTTCTAATATCCCGCCATGCCAGCATATTATTTTTGGATTGAATGACTGGATGAGCTTGATTTACATCTTATCTCGCTCCATAGCCCATAATGTGTTTTTAAATCATGTCTAAACAATTTACCACAAAAGTAAAATTGGAGGCAGGCGGTGGGAAGCATCTTGGATAAGTCAAGCATCAAAGAGAGAAGCCTCAGAGGACGAAGAGGGGTTTATTTGCAGCTGGCTGAGTCATGTTTCATGTGGGGTATGGTCCCTTGCTAATAATAAGCAAACTGCTAAAATACTATTCCACACTTTATTAACTCACACAGTGAGTTAGGATGTCCTGTGCAGACATGTTCTCTGGTAACTTCTTTTTTCCAAGAACTTTTCCCCTGATAGCCTTTCAGATAACATTAGAAAATAGCCTTTTTTTTCCTATATTTTCCCTGTCTTATGTCACACTGCCAAGCTTCTGAAGAGACTTCTGTTGTGCTGTGATGCAAGGCCTGTACACTCTGAATCTACACCAGATTAAAGCTGAGGGAGTTTCAAAGGAATTTCATTGTAGTTTTAGTTTTCTCCAAATTTCACCTAACCTAAGTCAGCAATCACTGACATCAATGATGTTAACATGGATTCAGTCACTGTAGCTTTTCAAAGGAAAGCAACAGTCGCAGCAAGTGAATGGTGAATTTAAAAAATAATACTGATGGGGCTTTTAAGATTGTCAGTTACTACTGTTTCTGTATTGAGAGTGGGCATCTGGGGGAGAAAAACAGGTTTTCAGCGAAGATTTTGTTTTCTTTGGAAAGCTTAGCTTTTCTTTGATTTTCTTACAGGATGATTTTGTTATGACGAGGATATTATTATTATCATTATTATTTAATTTTTAGTGTATTATTTTCTTTCTCTTTTTTGGGTCAAAGAGGACAGAAAAGGAGAACAATGTTAGAGTATATTCATGTATGCTAAATTATGAGACTTAGTTTTCAGGAACAAATTCAATTTTTGAGATAGCTCTCACTAAATTCTCAAATATGTGGGTACATGGAATTATTAGTTGCATTATGGAAAAACTGATCAATCCTTTAACTAGTCAGACAAAGACCATGGGGGACATGGCTGCCCAGAGCTGTATGTGTCATGTCTTGCCACAGCTGAATCCCACAACAGGTTTTATGTAGCACTCTAGAAACAACTTTCTTTGTTATGTAGTGCTTGTGTTGAACAGTGGCAGATTTAAGACAATAACATTATGACTCTTCAGAGATCACAATTAGTGCTTTAAACATGCTGACTCTGAGACTGTGCTTTATCTTAATATAGGTCATGGTTGTCCTGAATACAATTTAAAATTACAGGGTATAAAAATGCAAGACCTGGTGAAGGACAGAAGAAACCAGAATGAAAAAGAAAATAAAAATTCAATTTGTGTTAAAATTTAGAGATACCTCTGATGCTGTCAGCTTTACTCTTAGCATAACCAGTAGTCCTGTATTTGGAGCATTGTGGTTGGGATGGAGGAGAAGAAAGCTCCTGCACTTAATCAGGCAGAAAAATTATTTGTCCTTTGGTCTCCCCTGTCAAATTCAGTTTTCTTACCCTGTGGATCCTGGTGGATGATCCTGGAAGGATGATCCCCACTTTGGTAAACAATTCCATCCTTACTGAAGAATACATTTCCTCTATTGTCCACCTTTGTAGGCTATGGTGTTTTACCAAATTCACAATGTTTTCTGTTAAAAAAATTCCAAAAAATCCCCAAAAACCCAAACCAGAAACATCTGAAAAGCCTTTATCTGTCTTATTTAAGCCCAAAAGAGAAAAAAAAAAAAAAAGAAAGAAAAACCAGCACTAACCAACCAAAACAACCTCCCCCCTTGAGCAATAAGACAGTCAAGTTCTTTTAAACAAATCTCAGGTGTTTCTTCACTGGTTTATGGGGTTTCTCCGACAAGAGCTTCCCACCCCCAGAATATATGGGCTCAGGAGAGCCAAAGTCGTGCTACCTCTGAGAAGGGGACCTGAGGACCCTTAGCTGCAGTCCTCAGTTGAAGAAATGTTGTCCCTTCTCCTCAGAGGGTCAGCACTAGAGGGCAATACAGCCACACAGACACACACCAGCGATTTTTAGTGGACAGTGTTTGCTTCACTGACATGAAAAAAAGGGAGGGTGGAGATGAGTTGTCAAAACTGTGAGTCAGAGAGTAAATTGGTCCCACCTTAACCACAGTCCTCTGCCATGCAGCAATTCCCCTTATCAGATTGCTATCAGAAATTAACATTGGGTGAATCTGCAAGATAAATATCATTAGTTCCATTATTAGAGATAGATGATATGATGCAGAGAAGTTTCACAACAAGGTAGAAATTAATAACATGAATCGCATGTATGCTATAAGCTACCAGCAAATACAGATTTATTCTGATTAATTTTTAAAAAATGGTTTCAAGACTGGCTAAAAGCATTAAAGTCCAGCTGGATTAACAGCAGCAAAAAAATTTCCTCAGACAAATAAGTAAAACTGATAATATTAATTCCAATCTCTGCTCAGAGTGCTATTCTGAACTTGGCCTTGCCCTCTACTTTACTGAAACTCTATATGAAATGAAGAGATGGCTGATACAGGACAGGCTAAAAAGTTCAATCTGTTGGGACCAGGATTCATTTCAACCCATCAGTGTTCATTATTCCACTAAGTGGTGACATAATTACAGAGCTGAGCTCCCCAGGGACTCTCTGGGAGCTGGCTCCAATTTGCAGGCCACCCTGCAGGAGAATGTCAACCCCACTTACACCAAGTAGGGGGTTGGTAGGGAAATTGGGCAACTCCATGACATGCAGAACATGAATTCCTTCCTGGAAATCTGTCACTGTCTCCCTGATAAGACTGATTTTGAAACTCAGAGAGGACTAAACAGAGTTGAAGTAAATGCTACCCAGCCTGTGCTAATGCACAGCCCTGCATTTCTCCCTCTCCACCCCAGTCATGCTTGTTTCATCTATTATTATCAACTACTTTTCATGGAAAATAAACCCACCACCTCGAAGGCTGGTGAATACCCCTATCTACATATATTTTGGCATTGCAATCTTCTTGGTTTAGCAGGCACAAATCTTGTATTTACATAGACACCGAGAATGGAAATTTTACACCATGGTGAGATATACCTGAGTATTTTATATATGTTCATACTCATAAGCTCATTATGGCCCAAGACTTCATAAATATTTGCTAGCAAAACAACTGGGATTAGGGACCTACAGAAATGTAGATTTTTGACGTCTTTTCCATATTTACACAGTGGAACAGGTCAAGGTTTGATGCACCTTTACAACCAGGCTGGGATTGGTATCTAAACGTTTAGGTCCATCAGTGTATCCTACATAAAGAGGAAAAATATAAAATAACCCTGCCCTTTGATTTTAGCCCCTCCAGCCATCTATTGTATGATACAGTACTTCTCCAGCTCCCTGCTGGCTTTAAGTTTCTTGCAGCTTGACTTCAGCACAAATCTATGTAATGATTTCCAGTTAACAGAAACTCATCAAGGCCTAAAAGGTCATGGAAAGCAAGATGCAGCTCAAGAATGCACATCCTGAAACCCTACAGTTTAAAGGACTGCATATAACTGAAGGAAAGAAGAGAATATATTAAGTCAATATGAAAGAAACTTAGAGAGATGTGTCAGAATGTGTTTAGTTGGATATTAGGAAAGGATCTCCACCCAGAGGCTGGTTGGGCACTGGAAAAGGCTCCCCTGGGAAGTGGTCATAGCACCAAGCCTGGCAGAGTTCAAGAAGTATTTGGACAACACTCAGGGACACTCCATGTGACTCTTGGGGTGTCCTGTCCAGAGCCTCAATGATCCTTGTGGGTCCCTTCCATCTCAGCACATTTTGTGGTTCTCCAACATATCAAGGCAAATCATTGCTTAGGGTGAATTGTAGTGACAATTCCCTAGAACATCCCCAGATAAGTCCAGAACATTTCGAGCAACATACGGGCAATAGGCATTTTCACATTACCAATTAGACAGTTACTTTTAGGCAAGGCTGACTGAGCACTGACATATGCTGTCAAAGAAAGTGGAGCATGTTTTTTGAATGCACATTCTGAGAGATGTGCTTTATAAGGAGGAAGTCCTGATTTAGTGAAACAAGCTGCAACACTTTCTGCAGAGGTAGCTGAATGACATGTAAGGGCTTGCTTTGTATAGAAGGTCAGACTAGCTGATCCAATAGTCCATTCAGAGCTTAAAGTCTCTGGGAGCCTATAGTCTGAGCTATAGACTTAAGCCTCTTACTAGGAGTTGAAACAGTTTTTGTATTGTCCCTTGATCATGTATTGAGGAGAAAGCAGACCAGACAGTGAGCAGTGGGCTGCATGTGCCAGGGAAGATGTAATTTGAAAAGGAATCCATCTTTATACTGAGTCATAACAGAAGTTGTTTTATTACCTCTCCATGTGTGTGGGTATAACACCTTATTTAAAGTTGGAAATACAAACTGACTCTGAAGTAAGGATTACAAAGAGAAAGGCTTCAGAGTGGTTAACAAGGTCTCACACCAAACATCGCCCTTATGCCAGAAGATGAAAGGAGAAAATCAACAGAAATATAAACACTTAAAAGTCCTTATTGTTGTTTTTAAATTTGCCCATCCTCAATGAATATTTAAGGCCAGGGTGGTTATGCTGCCTTGTGTTTGCTCATCACCAGTCTTTCTCAGCTCACCTATTGCTTAGGTGTACTAGAAACAAATAGCACCTTTAAAAAAAAAGTCACCTCTGATTTGCATCAAATCAAAGGAGTTTGTAGCTATCTGAAGTTTTACAAGTGGGGACTTCACTTTAGTGATGAAGTTTCAATGGCTTATTTCCTGGTACTTAGAGGAGATTTGTGCTACACCAGTAGCTTGTTAAGCTGTTACCCTGTTTTGTAGGTACTAATTTCTTTTAATGTGAGTTTACTTTGTCTTGCTTTGTTTGCTGTTATTTCTTGAGTGGGTTTGGTTATCTCCTCCTTAAAAGAAGATTTTAGACTGATAGTATTTACCTAAGAGAGCCATGGAGATTATCTTAACCATTAATGCATCTGTCACTATTTGGGAGGACGTACTTTCTACTGAATCTAAGTAGATGTTTTGGAGTTAATCTGTGAATGTGAGCAACTTCTTAAAAATGTCATGTAGCCATAAATGTGAATACCATCATGCTAAATACTTTCTAATTAAAATATAAAAAATTGTTATGAAAAGAGGAAAGTTAAAACAGAATCTACAGTAGGCAGATAGATTTGTGTGATATGTGGGTTTTTTTCTCCCTAATGTTTGCTCCAAAGATCAATAAGGCCAAGGAAAGATCCTCTTTCATTCTGTTAATTAGGTCCCATAAAAAACAAAATGGTTGTGTATTTACTATTGTATTTATAAAACAGATAAAACAAGTCATGTGTCTCTAAAAGCATAAGGTTTCAGATGCCTTTGAAAGCCCAAGAGCTGCACATAAGCCAAAAAACATTGATTTGAATGCCCAGCTTGATGATCAGCTCAGTAAAAAAAAACCCAAACAAACAAAAACCCAAAAAAACAAAACAAAACAAAACAAAAGAACAACAACAAAAAAAATAAAAGAAAAAATCCAAACAAAAAAAAATCACAAATTCATTCACAATGAAAATTTACATCATATTCTCAGCAGATCACTCTTTGGCTGGTCCCAGTTTCCACATTCCACACAGAAACAAAAGGTAAGATTTGGGGAAAGTTGAAAGGAACCTTGTAAGAATTTAATGAAACTTTTCAATGTCAGCTTTTGGTGTGAGTTTGGAGGGAGCTGCTGGCCCTTATTAAAGGGGCACTTTAATAAATGCATTCCTCACCAACTCAATTTATACAATCATTCTGGCAAAGGTCCTCAACTTTTTAAAGTAAAATGTAAAAATCTGGGAGCAGAAATCAAAGCCTAAAACTCCCTTCTACCAGTTAAATATTGCCTCAGCCCTCATCTATGTACTAGCATCTCTTGGAGGTTTGACACAGCATGATTTATCAACAGAAGTGGAAATTACAGGAGCCAGCCAATTCAGGCCAAATAGGAAACACCAGCCAACTTTCATCTGATATCTGAATTTCCATAAAGAGTTGAAAAACCACTCTCTTTTCTTTACTTTTTTTTAGTCTATTTTTCTTGTTTTTTCTTGCGTGCACACATTTCCCTCCCTTCCTCCCCAGTTCCTCATTATCCTTTTTTTCATCACTTTTAGTGGTTTTCACACCTGAAGTGTGAAAGAACCCAAAACCAGTTCAATCAGTAAATTTCTGTACAACTTTTGACTGGGCAGAGCATCCGAGGTCCTAAAATTAGATCATACCATGTTTCAATTTCAAAGTATTTGTAATTACTACAAAAATTGCCATACTGAAGAAGATTTGGAAATTCTGATTTTTTTTCATTATTATTTAAATCTTGGGTGTGTAAAACAAGTATTGAACAATCCCAGTGAAAATCATGAGCACCTTCCAGTCTTTCTCATCATTTTTACTGCCTCTGCTAATCACTGTTGTAGACTCAAGACACAGTCTTCCTTCTTTCCCTTGGAGAATTTAGGATCAAAATAAGCAAAAATGTTAACAAGTAGAACATTTAATAGAAGAAAACAGCAGAGACTCAGCAGTTTTCTTGATATCACACTTGAAGTCCACTAGCAAAGCAAAGACTCAAGCCTGTACCTCACATCCCAGTCTACAACTCAAATATTTAGGTTGAATGTATATTTTATCCACATATTTTAAATGCAACAGCAACAGTTTAAATTGCAAAACCATTTTAGACAGGTTGTTCCTGTCTCTCATGTAATTTTTTTTTTCATATTGGAAGCTCAAGATTTTAATGAACTTGTGATTATTATTATTTATTACTGTAAACTGGATTATGTGACACTGTCTGAGATTGCCTTATCATAATGAACCTGACTACAGCACCCACAACCCCTCCTACACAAGGGAACGAAAAATTTCTAAGAATCAGATTTCTAAGTATGATCTTTGGTGAATACCAAAGAAATATGAATCACTTGTCATGAGTCACATGAAAATGTTACAAGGCATAAAACAAGAGCTGTTCACGTGAAACATTTTGCATGAGAAAAGATGGCCAGCTGACTAGGTCAGCAAAGTGTCTGCAGGACCTGTGAGTTTCCACTGAGATGTTTTTATTTTTACATGTGTGAAAGAAAAATAAAAATCTCTTTTCTTCAGATACCCATACAGTGGGAAATGAGAATTACAAATAGCTGTATTTAAACCCAAGCCCAGCAAAAAAAAGTCCACTCTTGTCAAGACCAATTTACCACACAACAAGTTTCTAAGGGATGTGAAAAGCAGGTTGATCTGAAAACAAAACTATTTAATAGCAGGTTTTCTATTGCTTGTACCACATTAATGGCATAGATTTGGTGCCTGAAGGACAAGCAGTGTACCTGTCTTTAACCCTGTCCTTATTACATGATTCACTGTGGTGTCTGCTCTGTATTTTGGCTGTAGCTGGGCTCATTTTGCAGTGGGTCCCAGTGTGGTCTGAGCTGTGTGAGAGGCTGCTCCTGGTACCTACGTGAGGCACTACAGAGACAGCTTGGGAATCTCCACTGAAACCACAGATCCTTTGGTGCAGACGTGCACAGAACATTTCTTTGTGGATTTATTCACATCATCTGCCTGTAAGAGAGAGAATTAATATCTTCTGTCAGCCCTGTTTTGGAGATGATAAACAGCTGCCTGGTGAAGTGGTGGGGCTTGCCCACACTCAAACAGAGAGTCTGAGGAAGAGCAAGGAGCTGCCCCCAAATTATCTCAATCTTGCTCAAAAAAAGTGCTTTGCTCCCATAGCATACTTGTCCCTGGATGAACAACAATTCCACGTAACTCTGGAAATATTTTCGGTCTTCATTTTTGTATCAGGACCCTGCAAAAGGCCACATTTGAAATGAAAGATACTAATCTATGTGGGTGAATGTTTGGGTCACCAAGGGCAGAGTCTGATTTCACTGTTTGACAGGTGACACAAACATTAGATAAAGGCAACAGACGTAGTTTTGGTTGTCTTGGAAGTTGGGAAAACACAGCAGTGTTTTTAGTGCACTGCATAAATGGTACCTGACCTGGTGGTTTCCTGGCAAATGAAACAGGAGAAAGAACAGGGAGGACAAGACAAATACAACCAGGTGCCCTCACAGCTATCATTAAAAGAAAGAGGTTCGTACCCAGAAAACTTTTAGGTTAGCTGATGCTGCTCCAATAAAATTGACAGAAGTGTAAGAAAATGACAAAAATGTAAAATAGCTTTTCAAAGCATCCATTTTATCCCCACTACAATGTTTACTTCTCCTTTAATATACTGAAAAGAAAAGACTCCATCCCAGAGGAACATTCTGGACATGCTGTATTATACAGTAACATTATGCTCTAACTTTTCAGTCATCTAAATATTGTTTTTGGGATTACTCCTGGAAACTTCACAGTGGAAGAGAAAAGGGGAGGGGAAGTTGCATGGAGAAGGAAGGGGGGAAACATCCCCTATTAAAGCTCCATTAGCTCCAGAAAGGAACTCTGTGAAGTGCATGAAAAATATTGTGGATTATTCAAAGACATCTATAATTTGAGTGTCTGTTTTCAATGTCAAGTTTTCTCCTAACCTCTACCACTTTTTTCATCTTTTTAATTTTTTTTTATTTATTTTATTTCTGCAGAGGAGGATAATGATTATTACAGAAGTAAGTGGGGAAAAGATGAATTGTCTTTATATGAAGTGTAAGTGTTGGGTAAGGCAATTAAGTGGAACAGAAAATAACTAGGATTAAAAGCTTTTTTAGATCCTGCCAGGGCTGAAATCGTTGTCACAGGCAAGATGTGTTTAAGCTCCAGTAAAGTTTGGGTGAGGCCATTGTGAAGATGATGGTCTAATGACTGCAAAACCTTCAAAATGCCAAACAGAGGAGAAGGCTTCCCACAAAGGAAGGACACCTTCTCTTCCCCTCCTTCTCCCCCCCACCCGGGGGCTTTTTAATGTCAGATGTGAACTGCACACCTGTGACAAAAATAACCCCACAGCTGTCACTCGGGGCTGGGAGCGTGGGCAGGAGTGGGCTGGGGGACAGCATCTCCCCTGGTCCCCGCTCGGGCTCCTTTCAGCTGGGGTTTCAGCTGGCAGTTCCAGAGAAAGCAGGTGGTGGAGCCGGGGTGAATGACTGAGCGGGCAACTTTTGAGTCAGGGCTGAGGAAAGGGTTATTACACAACTTTCACCTTCGAGGTGGAGAGGGCTGAGAGCTCAGGAAAGAGCAAACCCACACGAATTCATCGGCAGCTGGGGAAAGCAGGAGCCTCGACGCTTTGCTCCCCCCCTTTGCTCTCCCAAAGCTCGCAGGGAAGCAATTCACAGGAGAGGCTGCAGGTAAAAAAATACAGTGAAATTACAGTGGTTGGTGCAGTGCTGATCATCCCTCAGCACCACACCAGACTTTGCTTTGGACAGCCAGTTTTAGCAGGCTTCAAGCCATATGGAGTGAGAAAAATCGGAAAAAAAAACCAACCCCTGGTACAGGAAAAGAGAGAGAGGAAGCAGATGAGTGAAACCCCTCCCATCTGAAGCTGCTGCCAGAGTGGTTTCCCCTCCAGCAGCCCCAAAACAGGTCCATTTTGCAACCTCAGGCACCAGATCCCTGGATCCTGCCTTCCCTCCTCTCCTTCATGCCTGCACCAGGCACCAGCTCACCCCCAGCCCTCCCTGCCGGGTCAGGATGACAGATCCAAATAACAGGAGTAATGACAGCTGATGGTATAATTAGAGCAGTGAATTAAGTGTGGGAGTCCTGCAATTTGAGAGGTAGCTTGTGACCTCTGGGCTGTATCCATCATTGATGTGTGCCCTGGGACACCCCTCTGCAATCAGTTGGATGGCACAGGCAGCCAGTTGAGAGCACATTTCATCCCATTTTTTGGCAAAAACCTGCTATGTAAGAAAAAACAACACCACACTCAACCTGCTCCACAGTTTGGACAAGACAGTGAATTTGGTGCTGTGCTGAGAAATTATTGCTCTACTCACAAATAATCTGCTTTAGTATTTATGTTTAATGATAGCAGTGTGTAATATTCCTAAATTGCTTGTACTCCAGGTTGTGTGATCAGGCACTAATGGACCTCACTGCAATCTTGTTCTCCCCAAGCAGCAGCCTGAACTCAGACTGGCTTCTGGTTCTTAAGCTCATCACTGCTGCACACATCACATCTGCAGCTGGTGGGATCAAAAAGCTGGTTTTCCCTTGTGTTACACTGTGAAATTTCAGACCCAGGACTTTTTTGGCATTTGCTTCTGAGGAAAAAGTGGGGAAATTAATCTGTTCTGTTTGTTCTGGCTTAAATGTGGAAACATCTGTTAAACTGTCTCCTATTGCCTCCAGACTGCATTAAAGTGATGACAATTTTTGCCACTGATTACTGAGTATATTTCACTTTTTTTTTTTTTTACATGCAACTTCTGTGTAATGCTCAGGACTGCTGTACCTGGTGGTTTGGCTGCCTGCAAAATGGTAGAGACTGGATCTGCATATCAGCCTCATGTGTTGTATTGATGAGCTGCATCAGTGCAAAATTTTGTCAATTTTCCAGGAAGGTTCCTAATATTCATATATTTCTGCTATATTAAATATATGTATGATATCTACACACAGTCCATATATATATATATATATAATCTATGTTAACATATATTTTTTATATATTCATGCATAGCTATGCTTATACCTTGCCTCTGGGTTGGCTTTCTGACCAGAAATGTATTTGAGAAATGGAAAAGGATTTGAGCAGAAATCCTATTGCTGAACGCAACACATCAGTGCTAAGCAAGGAGTTCAAAGTGGGGATGTTCTTAATAAGTTCTCAACCAGGGAACCCTGGCAGGGTTTGCTCTGTGCTTTGCTGGGGAGATGGGCCAAGTTCAAGCAATGGTCACCTCTCTCCCAGGAATCAGAAGATAAACCATGGGCCAAACATATCCTACAAGTCCAGAAAGAATCAAAGGAAGGGGAACACTCTAAGGGATCAAAAAAAAAAAATCTTTCAGATGTTTCTGGTTTAAGAAAAAAAAGCTCCTGAGTATCTGAGTGGAGAAGAGAGAAAAGCATCTTGAAAAGATGAACAGAGGAAATAAAGAGCTGGGAGGTTTGGGTCCTACTCAGAAGTTTGGTTCAATAGCCAGTGCCCTCTGGAAAGGACACTGATGAGCTTTTTGGGATGCCTGTAATCCTTCCCCAGCTGCTGAGGCAACCCCAGATTGCAGAGAGCATTTAAGTGGGCTGAGTGTAATTACCTGATTGGCATTTAGTAACAGTGTAATTAGCACTTTTTGGCACATCTTTCTTTGAACATATGGTGTTCAATGCTTCTGTAAATAAGATATTTATATGACACTCCCAGCAATACATTTAATGATGACTTTAAAGGTTATTTTCCACATTTTCCAGAAGTAACATTTAAAGTAGGTGTGCTGGACACTGGGGATTTCTGGTGAATAGAGAGATGGAGTTAATGGGCTAAATTCTGCTGACTGGTGTAAACTGTGGCAAGCATCAGGAACTTTAGGGAGAAAACTTTTGAGGCTGTAGTGGTAGAACATAATGCATTCTCATCAAGAAAACTCCTTTTCACACGTGGAACCTGGGGAATTCCTTACTGCACAACAAAACTAAAGCAAGACACAGGAGAATGGCTCAGGATTTTTGGGAGAAATTATTTTAACCTAAACTGTTGGACATTTAAAATGAATCAGCAAAGGAAGTGAATTCTGTAGCTCTGCTTGGATCTAAGAACTTAATCCAGTTTCATGAAGTGAACACTATAGATAAACAGCCTCAGTGCATTTGCTGCAATTATTCTTTGGTAAAATAGCATCCCAAATTATCACCAAATATTCCCATCTGCTAACTAGAGGAAAAGAGTAAAAATTTCATAATATTATGATTGTTAATATTGTATAAACCCTCTATTTTTAACTGAGATTCTTTGCATAGATACACATTGCTATCTCTGCTTATAACAGAGAGTAAGAGGAAAATTTCTCTTGGGTTGCTTAATCCCATGTTTTCTGCAGGGTTTCTTGTACATCCTTTAGTAATGGTGATTCAGATCTCATGTTAAATCAAGCTTCCTTACTGGAGGATTAGGAAATGTGATGGTTTGTTCCAAGAGAAATGAATGTTTTAGACATTTGGCAGAACCCTGTGGCTGACCATGAATCACAACGTTTGGTCAATCACTGCTCAATACCTGTCTACAAAATGCTGGGGGAGGAGGGGGTCAGAAATGTAATAACTCCATGCTTTCTCCACAAAATTAAATTATTGCAGTGAGCTTTGGATGACGTTATTAAAGTGACACAGTGAGAAATACAACTTTTTTTCTCTTTATTGCCTTAAGTCAGTTGATAATTCACAGCGGTGAACAAAAGAAAGCCAGTGGATAACACATGTTAGCAAGGTCTCTGCAAAATTACCTTCTGCATTAGACTTTTTCTTTATCACTGAGATCCACTGCCAGTTCACATTAAAATTCAGAGTGCTGAAAATGCATTTCTCTTAACAAGATCTCAATTTTTTTTTTCTTTTTGCTAGGCAGGAGCAGAGCAGAGACTGGTAAGCAGAGCCCCTGACACCCCTGGAGATTGTTTGTTGAGTGGGTAGGATTTTATCATTTCAGGACAGCTACATCCAGCTCGTGGGGTCTGAAAGTCACATAACCATCAATGCGAAGAATTTACTTGTGGCCCCTTGTACCACTGGGGTAGTGGAGGCAGCATCTCATACACTGAAACAGCACCTCAGTGCAGCATCTTCCTCATCGTCCTCCCTCTCCTCCTTCCCATTCAGTCCTGGCACTGCTGCCCACCACATGAGCACTTGGAAGGGGATTATTGTCATGGCTTTGCACCTGGAAGTTCAAAGAGGTCAGGCCCCCACAGCAATGCAGATTGTCACATGGATTGTCACAGGGAGTTTGTGCTTTAGCTGAACTCCAGCTCCCAAGCATTGCCTGATGGTCACCAAAAAGGTCTAAGAAAGATTTTTCTATTATTACTATTACTACGACTATTACTACTATTATTGTTATTATTAATTATTTATTACTATTATAGCTGAAAATTTTCATGACCCAATGTGAAGCTGAAATTGCCACTCATGGTGGCTGGTTTCCTTGTGGGAAAGTTTTAACATTTTCTTGTTCCTCTGTACTGACCCTCAGTTGTCACTGTGTCCCCAAGCAATGAACTCAGGTACCAAGCTGCACATATCTGGCTTTTACACCAAAATGTTTTGCTGTACTAGACTCAAAGTATATACAAAAAAAAAAAAAAAGAAAAAAACAGGTGGAGAAATCTTTATCAGGGACACACATGGGGAATCAGCACAGATTATCAGTTTTGCAAGAAAAAAAAAAAGAAAAAAAAAGGTGGAGAAATCTTTATCAGGGACACGCACGGGGAATCAGCACAGATTATCAGTTTTGCAAGATGGTCAGAATGAGTCTCACCTTCTGATCAAAGCTGTCACCTCTTCTTTTGATAATAAAACCTGCACAGAAGCAACTTGTCCCTGATTTGGGGCAAGAAATCTCCTACCTGTTTGTAAGCACGGGAACTGTCAAATCTGACAACACAAGTGTTCCTGCTGTAAAGTCTGTGCCCATAATCAGTGTCTTGATCTCCAAAGATCTGGATGCTTTCAGCAGATCATTTGACCTCTCCAATAAAAATATCCAAGCTCATATCATCTGATCAAATCCTCTCAAACCTTGCTAGCCATTTAGGAATCACACACATCCTGCCAGAGTGCTGATGCTGATAAAAATTTAACCCAGAGATCATTGGTAACACAAGCATCTGGGTGGATGCTGAGGCCCAAAGTCTCCTCTTAGTGTGGCCATCATGAGTTTCTAATAATGGAGAACAATCCAGAGCTGATGTGACATTCAGATCTTTTTTCCAGGCTTGCAAACTCAGTTTTTATTTTTCATTGACAAAATATAAAAGGATGAGTAATCAAAACCAAAAAGCATCCAAATAATCTTAACCAAACACCCCACCATGAAATCTCAAAACAGGAGAAGAAAATTATTAAATATTTGATTGGATGTCCCCCTTGTATCAGGGCCACTGGAATTAGATCTTTAGTGTCCCTTCCAACACAAAATCTTCTATGATTCTATGATTTTTTATTCTTGCCAGCTGTTCTGTGTACCAGAAGGCTTTTAGTATTTTTACTTTTTTTTTTTCCCTTGAAATCTGGAGAATTAATGTTCAGTTATGGGAAAAGGAAAAAACCCATGCTCTGCACACACCATGTTTTGTGTATTCCCCAACTAAGTTTCAGACTCACGATATTTAACTGAAAGCCAGAATTCTTCTGAGACACTTCTAATTTTCCAGAGGAAAAGAGATTAAATCTGAACTACTGAGTCTTTTTCAGTTTCAGTGATGGTTGATGAGAGAAGACCTGAAACTCCTGCTCTACACTCACTATTGACTGTACATAGCCAGGCTCCAAATAGGTAATTAAGAGTCATTTTGCTGTTTACTTAATATGATAGCCATGGCTCTAATCTCAAGTTTTAAAGTGTTTATTGCAAGGCAAGAGCATAAACATTGAGGGAAGTTTCTTTTGTGATTTCTTGGTGCACTAGATGGCACTAAAGCATGGCTTTTATATACATGGGGAAAAATCCCAACAAAAATTGATATGTAGGTTCAGTAAACCTGAACTATTTTGGTCAGGTATATTTTATGAAAGTTCTTTGATATATTATTTGTAATTTTTCATTTTAATTTTCAGATCATCAGAAACAGAATTAATTACACCCACTTTGATATTAAAAGAATTTCAAATTGAAAATAAATAATGTTGGGAAGTTGAAAAAAAACCCTGAAGAAACTAATTTACCCCAGGCTAGATGCAAAATTATTCTAATGTTCAAAGATTAGGGGGCTTGATGCAAGTGAAAAAAAAAAGTTCTGTACCAATTACATGGCTTTTTCATGAACTTTGGATATCAAAAACATTAAAGTCACAAAAAATGTGAAACATCTTCAGGTTTCCTATATAGAAAAAAACATTCTTAATATATAAGCAAATAGATAGCTCCACACTGTCTCCCAGGCATACCATGTTCAAAACATCAGGTAGAGCCATCCTGTAAGAACAGGGCACTTTTTCTCCCACATAAGTATCAAGAAAACAAAATTAAATTTTAATTTTTCTTTACTTCTTCCCCTCCCTTCAGATGAGGAGCTATGGCTCTGCTTATTCGAAGTTTCTTTTAAAACATTCTTATGTGTTGTATACAGCACTCTTTGCTCTCTTATATGATCATAATAAACAACAACAAAGGAACTATGAAGGGTGGATCCCTTGTAAAACTCACCCTTCTAGACAAAACCAAAAAGAAATATGTCTTAGTTCACCTTGGGTATTTCTGACTCGTAATGCTGAGGGTGCTTACAGAGACATTTCAAGTCTTTATGATGTTTTGATGATTCCTGGGTTATTCACTGAGTGTTTCGGTAAGAAAGGAAGCAGGAAGAAAAGAACAAGGTGTTAAAAGAAGAAGAATGAAAGAGCAGTGAGGTGTGGACTGAATGTGAGCTCACTCCTGCACCAGCAGTGATCCAGCATCTCTGCAGCAAAAAGGAAGTGGCTCCGTTTAATCCTTCAGTCATGAAGGTTAGATGTGAAGTCCAGGGTGTAAATATATGTAAATACAGGCAATATATGGCCTGAGCCTGAGCTATAAACCAAAAAGGCTGCAGAGGTTGTGGTTTCAGGCTCAGGTTTCAGAAGCAGCAGTTTACCTGCAGTTCTCCCACTAAGACATGCAGCTACATTTAAGCTTCAGTCAAGGGTCTGATCCATCAAGCACTTGCTCTGCCGTGAGAAGAGCTGCTTTGTTTTGGGTGGAGAGACCTGAGAATTTGCCCTGATGTTTATAACAGAGCCCATATATATGTACTGTTAGGTTTATTATTTTTCTGTCAGCTGAGTCAAAGCCTGCATCTCAAGAAGTATTTTGTACAAAAAACCTAATATGCCCACATGAAACTATTAAATATGACCCAAGAGCACAGAAGTCCTTAAATTACAGAGTTTGCAGCAGTCAGCTCATGCTGTTCTGAGGGCAATATTTTTATCACCTCTACAGAAAATATCTTCCCATAGAATCAGAACTGAAACAGTTTCAGCAATATTTGTTCTTAGCCTTTTCCACACTGCAAATGCACAACTATGGGGAAGGAGAAGAGGAGAAATACACAATATTTAAAATATTTTTTTTAAGTATATATTTGTCTGACAATTTCACGAAAAAAAAAAAGTAAGAGTTGCATCCTTACTAATGTCCATTGGTATGATTTCACCACAGAGCTTGAATTTTACTGTTTTAAATATGATACATGACCTTGCCCGTTTAATGAGGATACTATTGATCTAAAATGAACATCTTAAAAAAATTAATTACTGACATTATCGATAACGCTTCAGGTTATTAAAAATGAAAGAATGCTAAACTTCTAATTTACTTTTCACTGTGCTGCACGCGCTTCATTCAGTCTAGACAATTTCACCTTCTTTCTCATTTGGTTTCAGCTGTTGATCCTACTGTGATAAGGTTGCAGCCACCAAAGGGGACTTTTCAAAAAAATAAAGTTTCTTAACAAGAAGAAGAAGAAAAAAATTAAAAGCAACCCGCTTGTCCTGGTGCTCTTCCCCCTTGCTTTTATGACATGTTTGGTTCCCACACAAGGGGATTTACAGCTGGTAATTCTTTTACACTCACAACCCTCCAAGTGCTTGGCCTCCAAGTCACCCCTGTCACTGCTTTGGCTGAAAGGTTGGGTAGTGCAGGTCCTCAGCCAAACTCAGAAGTTTAAGTCTTCATTCCACCTGCTATCATGGAGTGACCTTAAAGCCCTCCTGGTTCCAATCCCTGCCATGGGCAGGAACACTTTCCACTAGACCTACTTGCCCCAAGCCCAGTCCAACCTGGCCTTGAACACTTCCAGGGATAGAAGGTGCTTCTTTAGGAGCAACAGTCAAACTAAATATCTAACATGAGTCCACCTAATTTCCACATATCCTGCACGCTGGTGACACCATTTTTTCTCCTGCAGGCTGCCAGGGCCAGCTGTGAGCTTCCTAACCAGAAGAGAATCACCCCCAGAACTGGTCCTGGACCCTAGGTGTGGAATATCACATATAAGACCACTGCAGACCTATCTCCTTGAAGCTGAGCTACAGGAGCTGTTTTTATCAGAAGGACACTTGGGCTGCTGATGGGATGAAATATTTCTGATGTTGTTTTATCTTCCACTATTGACTTGGGAGCAAGACTTGAAAGTCACATAGACAACTAACTTAAATCCCACACAGACTCTGGCCATGGAGCTGGAGAGCCTTTGGACAGGTCCCCAGTTCAGTGAGCAATTAAGGACATTATGTGCATGATTATTTAAGCGCACAGTGTTGATTAGAGACTGTCTGACACATTGCTGTAGCATTTGTATAACTTCAGGCATTTACCTGGTAGGTTACTTTAGTGTCTCAGAACAAAATGTATATATTTCCCCATAAAAAATACTATCAGCTTCTTTTTTTTAAAAACAACTAAATTGTTTTTTGTAATGATTCATCCCAATTTGTGTCTATTGAGTTTTTTTATTATTTTTTCCTCCTCCAGTTTCCATTCTTTCTTCTTTTTCAACAAATAAGAAAATAAAGGAAGGAATAGTAGAACAGGACATCTGATCTAAAGTATTAGCAAAAAATATTTCAGAGCTTGGATTGATGATTTTTTCCCCTAGGTAATTCACACACAAATAAATTATTTTATTTAAGCAGTTATATGCTAACACAGCCAACTGCTGAGGTCTTAAATAATTGCTAAATACAGGTTTAATTTTTCCGTTTAGAAAAAAGGTAAAACAGCATCACTGCGAAGGTGCCTGCATATTCTAAAACAAACTTCAGTTCTCTTTATCATTTAGGTAGGTGTTCAAACTATACATGCAGATCAGACCAAGGAATAGAGACTTCTTTTCTTTTCACTTCCATTTTAAGTTGAAGAAGTTAAAGTGGTATAAAAAAATAATGAACACCTTCAGAGAACTAAGTTCACCAGAGTCCCATCACATTAATGCCATATTCTGATTTTTTTTTCCTTAAGTAATATTTTTGCTATTGATTTCACTACCTAGTGGGGAATATTATTAAAACAGGAAACATTTCTAGACATCTAATGCTGATCCAACCTAACTCTTCAAAGGGAGTGAGGCAAATGAAAAAAATTTAGAGAAAAATCAATGCAGCATAAGAGGTTGTTTTATTTCAATATTTTCAGCATGCTCCATCAACAGATGACAGGATGCAGTGTAAGAATTACTGCATGCTGTTCTGAGTTTCGTGTTTGCAGAAGATTTGGTTGTATCACAACCATCGCCTGTGACCTTAGAGCCCATGAATCAGTGAGAGGAAAAATGGTGAGCTCCAGGGAAAGAACTGGGCAGCCTGCAAACATCAGGGTAAGGGGATTCTGCTGTGTGGGAGATTTTTATAGAAATCCTTCCTTCAATGGGTAAGTGTGGGTCTGCATGTGTCAGAGTATATCTATAAAATAAATGTTCGTTACAATAGATGCTCTTATCTGACCTACTTAAAATTGTACATGAAAGCACAGTTAATTTCATCTCCTATCTGTCAGATTGATACAAATCTCCTGTTCAGTATTAATTATTGTATGCATGAATATTCTTCATTTTTGGGGGAGACCTGATGATTAAAGCTACTGCCGACAGAAATCCTGAGCTCATTAAAATTCCCACCCCCACCCTCACTGAAAGTGCATGCAGCTTTTGAGTCAGGATTCATCCCCGCTTGGCTGTCATGCAGTCTTTTACACCTTTGGTTAAGGGGTGTAAAATGCTGCCTCAGTGAACAATTCAGGCTTTTAAACTCAGTTTATATTCATTGCACAGTGAAGCAAATCAGAGAAAAGTAGTCTTGATCTTCATCTGAGCCTTACCTAAACACTCAGAGCTCATTTTTCTTTGGTTTCTGCTTTTAAACCCTCCAAAGTAGCTAAGCCCCAATAATTTACAAGGTGATACAGACTGTTAATAATTTTTGTTAATTTTTGTTCTCTTTTAATAAAATAATATGTCCCTGTTCAAAATTATGTCAGAGAAGAAATCAGGAATTCGAAGCTGAAGTTAATCAGCCAGTAGTGTTTGACAAACAAATCCAGAACAAAAATTGCTGTACATCTGGGTCTCTGTTTATGGCTTTAAACTTCATGGACTTGGGCTTCCTGCTGCCTGGAAGTGTCTCCTACTATGAAGTCCCTGATGCTCTCCCAAGTTGATGCTTCTAAATGTCAGTGGGACTTCTGTCACTTCTGAAAAAGATCTGCCCTTCATGAGATCCAGGATCTGAACCAGATCAACAATTAACACTGTCCAATTAGGTTGTCTGGGGAAAGGAGCAAAACATTGTGTTTTAATGGTCAGATTTTAGTTGTCTGCCTTTTACGTGTTACTTTCACAGGGAGAAATGCATTTTGATGAAGAACAGGCCCAACAGAATATAAAGGAGTCTGCAGGAAAAGAGAATCCAGTTCACTCAGAAATGCTGAGAGATTAATAAGCTGTTTTCATTAGAAACTTTAAATTAACATCATAAAAAATCCCTAATCAGACACCATCGTCCCCCAAACTAAGACATGTCTCAGGATAGTCAATCAACTCATAATTACATGTTCAGCCAAGGTGCCTGAAAATCAGGTTAAGCTCCCTGCTCTGTGGGAGCTGACAACAGAACTGTTCTGACATGTTAAGTGAGTCCTGCAGTTACTGGACAGCTCTGGCTATGATAAATATACTGAAAACAGCATTATTAACAATGATTTTTTCTAAAAATCTATTATTAGAGTTTGATTGATTTCCTTAAACGTGCTGCCCATGGAAGTGGTGGGATCACTGTCCCTGCAAATATTCAAAAATTTTGTAGATGTGGGACTTGGGGACAAGGCTCAGTGATGGCCCTGGCAGTGCTGGGTTAATGGTTGGACTTGATCTTAAAGGTCTTTTCCAACCTTGATGATTCTATGATTTTATAAGGACGAATTCATCACAAGCGGAAGAGATCCACAAATAGCACTGAACAGAAATCTTTGCATCTGCAACATTTCTCTGTGCTACACTTAGGACTAAAGCAAAAATAATAATTGAAAGAGTGATGAAGAATGCATTAGTCTGTTGTGCTAACACTGAGAAAATGTGCACTTTACTCTTAGGTAGTTCTAGGTACCTTCGAGAGGCTTCCTTATTCTCACAGCCTTTGAGAACTATTTGGTAAATAGTCTCTCTTGTGCTGTAATCAACAGCCCTCATGCCACCATTTCCAGTGGGAAAAGTACCTTTGCAGTGGCCAGCTCATGATGTTTGGTTTTAAAAGTACTTGGTCAGCACAAAGCATCTTTACTGAACCAAACATGTCTGTCAGGGTCAGATTTGAAGGTGAGATTTTGAAGGAAAAAAACAGAACAGCAGATGAAGGACAACATAAACTGGTTTAATCTAGATCTTCACTCTCTAATCTCACAAACATCTATGGTTTTCCTTAACTCTACATGAACCTTTGCACAGTGTGTTTAGCTGCACACTGCACTGTTTCTTTCAAAGCCCTTTAGCTTGGGAGGAAAAAAAAGAAAGAAAAAAATGCCTCTCATTTTAGAGTCATTCTACAGACCATTTATTCTTCAGAAATAATTGTGGTCAGACATTTAGCTGAGAATGCTGGTATTTGTCCTAATGTTCTGTAAATGTTTATAGCAAACTTAAATGAATGTAAATACCCCATCTCTGAGCTCTGTGGTAAATCATTTGTTCTGCACAGGGAGCCTTTGGCAGGGAAGTTATGCTACAACCCATTCCTACTGAAATAGTTGACACCAATGGCAACTCGCCATCTAATCCCTGAGCTCAAATGTAAATACTTTGCTCCACAAGCAAATCTGGGAAAAAAAAAAAAAAGGGAAAAAAAAAAAAAACCAAAAACAAGCCAAATTTTGGTCAGTTTTGTGCCAGACCCTGCACCAACCCTCTTTCTGACACAACTTATTTGTCTCTGCATGCTGCTGAGCTCTGCAGCCTGACATGTTAGAAGTCAAGTCTGTGCTCTTCTGCATCTCCCTCCATCTCAGAGCTCTGGTATTTGCTTCTTTCCCCATATTTTAGCTCATGATTCAAAGGGATGAGTAGACGGTAAAAGTTTCAGTTGGCTCTGGGTGAAACCTCGAGCATTTGTTTTCACTTCAGGGAAAACTCCCATTGATTTCAAAGGGAAGCAGGACTGCAGGCGTGCACTTCCCTTCTGAAAATCAGAGCTCCCAGATGCAAATTGAAGGCTGGCAATAGACAGGTATCAGTTCCGCTAATTAAGTCTCATTTATCTTAACCATTTCACTGCTTTATCAGATAGTGCAGTGATAAGACGCTATAAAAATATATGACAGATAGTCAAGGTCTAGACTTCTCTAATGTGGCAATTTTTTATATTATGATCTTCCTTTGTATATGCAGATGAACTGCTCTTTTATTAACTTCCCTTTGTAAGCATTTCACATGCCAAAAAATCAGATAGGGCTTTGAAAAAAAAAAAAAAAAGCTGCTTTCCAAAATGATGAGAATGAATTACCCCATAATTGGACTGATTGGTAAAAGTTCAGTACAATGCAATAAAAGTGCACCATTATCAGGATTTAAACTTGCTATAGGGAATTTTTATTGCTGCTCATTTAAAAAATATCATCTTTGGCTGCGCTCTGCAGGGACTTACCACTGTTGAAGCAAGCGAAGAAATCTGTAGGGGGGAAAGGCCCTCTCATATAAATATAATAGAGCAAACATTTAGCTGTTAACATGTGTATTACTGGAATTACACTGATTTTCACGTGCTGTCATCTGTGGTTGTGGAGAGAAATAAAATCATAGGATTGTTAAGGTTGGAAAAGACCTCCAAGATCATCAAGTCCAACCTTTGAGTGAATACCACCATGTCAATCGCATATGCTAAAGAAGAGTGACCATCTCTCCTCATAGGATGTCTCTGTTACAAACCTCAGCAACAGTCCAAAGAACCTCAGCATGTTCCTCAGTTAGAGTAGCAGAGGAGTAACACACAAGTGTTCCATTCAATACAGCAAAGATCATAGGATTTAATGCCTAGAAACAGAAGCTGAGCATCAGCCTGACAAGAAATCCACCACATATTTTCATGCTGGAAGCAGATCAATACAAATTGTATTGAAATCTTTAACTTAAAACAGGGAGTGTTTCTCCCCTCATTGTCTCATTCAAACAAGGCCAGAGAAAGGGTAGGACTTCTGCTTTGCAGGTGATCAGATGCTCTTTGTTTATTTCATAATCCTCTGATTTAAAAATTTCTGCATATTTCCCAATGTGGAGGGATCCTATGATCACAGCTCCTGAAAAAATATTTCCTTCCTAAACTTGTCTGGTTTCTTTTGGGGGCCTCCACAATATCTTGTGATCTTGATGGATGTCAAGAACCCTGCAGGATCTCATAATTAATTTTTTTAATTTTGCAATTTTTCTATACCCTAATTCACTCTCAGACCCTTGGGGAAAGAGATACTCAGTGACTTGAAGGTTATCTCATTGGGAATATTTCAGGGGAGGGAAAAAGTAAATTCTAAGTGCACATAGCAAGCATATGAGCTCATTCTTATTAATGCTAACAGAACCTCAGTTAGCCCATATCTGTGTCACTAAGAAGAGTGATGGAAAGATTATTGGATTTGTATGTTTTACACGCCTTTTCCAACCTTAATTATTCTATAAGAGGCAATATTTGGAGTAAAAAAGTATAACATAAGGGAGCTACCCAAGATGAAAATTAGCATCTTGATCTTGATCTAGAAACTTCTGGTTCTCATGGAAAAGTCTACTCACAAGTTAAACAAAAGTAAAAAATGTGGTCCTAAGCAAAAAACCCAAACAACCCAAGGGCTGATCATAAAATGCTTAGTAAGGAAGGAAATACACAGAATAACCATAAATTTAAAGGTCCCTTTTGATGATCAGTAACTCCTACAAGCATCCGAATGGTGATGAAACTACCGAGCTGTGTGATCCCGCTATCAGAACCGCATCTCTTGTTCAAGGAAAATTGCCACAGCTTCTCTGTGTCTCTCAGGCTGCTGAGTCTGACCTTTGTGGGGCTAAAAGAGGCAAAAAAAAAGAGAATTGCAAGGCTTTCAAATATTTTTGCAGCACAAAAGTATCTCTGTCTTACACGAACCTTTTTATTTTGTCCATGGAAGTCCAGATTCCTCCATTCACACTGGGGTATCGCTCAAATAGACAGCACAAATAGACCTTCAGGGTTGATATTGTAACTTTGCTTTTCTACAAAATGGGGAGATTTAAAAAAAAATTGCTGCAATTGTTTGCTGTTTGCAGATTAAAAAAAAAAAAATGTTGCAAAGAAGGTGTTTGTTGTTAAATTTTAAGAATGTCCAGCCTTCTCACAGATTGACTTCATCCTGAGCCTTGGTACTGCTGTGTAGGAGAGGGAATAACAGGGTGAGGTTTCACAGCATTTTGCAAGATTAGCTTGTTGGAAAAGGCAGGTTGAAATTTCTGATCTGAGCTTTAAAAGAAAAAATAAAGGGATTTACTTGTTTATAATCTTTTCTGTAATGTTGTAATTCACCAATTGAGATTTCATGGAATCTTAGGATGTTTTGGGTTAGAAGGGGTGTAAAAATCATTTCACTGGTGAGTGAACTAAGATGTATGATAACTATCATTAACATTGGTTTAAAAAATCCATTTTCTAATAACAATCAGTGACCATAGCACAGAATTCCCTTTTTGAGATTTGGAATACCTGGCATACTTCATAAGTTTGCACTTGCTGAAGTCATACAGACCCATAAAAATTTAATTCTTTATGACAGCAAGGCTTTAGAACTGTAAAGAGAGATTTTTATTGCAAAATCTCAAACACAGGAAAAAAAGGAAAATGCTTAAATACAAGAAAGTACCCTAAATTTGCTGTCTTTTCCACTATTAAATCTCTTGATTGTATGGCTCACCTACCAACTTAAGAATGAGGTGACTTATGAATATTGAAAGAGTGAATAATTAAAATTTCAACAGCAAAGAAAGACCCTCTTAGATCTTGATGAACTAAGTCATGCTTTTTAACTGTGCTTTGTAGAGTATTTTTATTAAAATTATGATGATTTATGATTAATTGACCCATACCAGAAAAATGTAATAAAAAAATCAGAATTTTGCACACTTTTTCTTCCTCTTCTTATTTCTTGACATTTACGTCTTTAACTGGGAAGCTATTTTTTTCTTTGTCTGACAATCTCCAACTTATATTGGAAACATATTTGAATAGCCTATGCCTGTTTCTTTGAGATTGCATTAGGCTATTGATGACAGTTAAACCAGAATGCATTTTTAAACGGAAATTCAGAGCGTGTCAGAACAGAAACTGAAGTCTCTTAGGTGTTTGAATAGATTATCAAGATGATATTTTATCAGCATTAGGGATATTATAAATGTATTTTTATTGCAGGAAAATAGATTCTAAGGCATTTACCACAAGAGATACATTATATTGATTCCTACCAATCCCTCAGAAATTCTATTCAGTAATATTTTTTGTCCTGTGGTTCTAAAACAATGTAAGTTGTGAGGAGATAAGGCTACAGCAGTTTTAATTGCCCTTTCTAAAAGGGAAATTACTCTGCACAGACCTCTACCTGGTCATTTGTTTTCTGAATGCTTTTGGAGCAGAAGTCTGTACTGAAATATTAACACATGCTGGAATTTTGTTATCTTCATCTTATTAGAGAACAGCTGGGCAGATGTGGTAGAAACACTCTTTCTCTCTGCCTTGTTCTCATGCAGATTAAATTATATACCTTTTTTTTTTTTCCTATCCTGCACACACAAAATCAAAGAACAGAGCTACTGCAAGATATTTGGGATAATTTTAGTTTATTTTTCTCTCCACCTTGTTCTTCCTTTCCCAATAGTTACTCTCCCAGAAACCAAACCTTGTGATTTGGTTTGAAGTCAGTGGGATTTCAGCAGCTGAACACTGGTGGCATGTGGGAGTCAGAATCCACTGGATGCATTTCCACCACTGTTAAACATAGATCCTCATTTTCTTTCTGCTCCTGGTGGCGTCAATATCCAAATTTGGCTCTTGGCTTCTCTTTGGTTATGAATCTAATCCTGTGCAGGATTAAACACAACTGCAGTTCCAGGGACAGCAAGTGAAATATTGTGAAGGACAAACTGGTCGGGATTTGTTTTGTTTTGCCCTATGCATTCCTCCAGTAATGTTCCAGGGAGATTTCTACCCTCATACGCTCAGTATATTAGCACTGGTCAGCTACAGAACACAGATTTTCAGGTTCTGCTACAGAAATAATGCATTGATGGACTTCAGCATAGCCCCTGACTTATTTCAGAAACTTGAAAAATAAACCAGCAACAGGAGGAAAAAAAAAAGCCCAATAATTGTATTTTATGACTACAAGGTGCCTCTTGGGAACCAAATCTTTACAGATAAGAACATGGCATGGCACTATGCTGCAGGGGCCATATGGTGAGCTCCAAGCTCTGTCAAACCAGATATTTTGCTCAGGGTTGATTTGTTTTTGAATTTTTTTGTAACCTGTCCTTGCTATGATCTTGTCCTGGAAGGAGAAGGAAGGAGCTATGGGATTGTAGAAAGGGTGAACCTGGATAGGCCCAAGAAAACCAGGTCCATAGCAGGTGATGACCACAATCAATTTGCCATGAGCAGCAAATCTATTTCTATGCTTCTAAAAGAAAGAATTGCATCATCCCTTCCCTGGGAGGACAGCAGAGTTACTCAGAACAACCCTGGCATTGTTCAGCCCGAGATCAAGGGGTGTGAAGGGAAGAGCCCTCACAAATACTGAGTTTACAAATAACAGTAAATTACTGATTCTGATACTTGCTGCCACAAGCTCAAAGAATATTGGGGTTTTTGCCTGCAGTCCTGTTTCTTCCCTTGGAAGTCCCTCACAGGCCAATGTACACCCTCTGGATGATGGCATCCTCTTAAGTCAGATGTTCTTAATCCTGCATCTTCCCAAGGTCCCTACTTTAAATAAGTGCTTCATTTTAGACTGTATAGACAAACTCTGCCCAGTTTCCCTAAGTTATGATGAAGAAATTTGCTGTCAAAGTGAAAGGGTTTGTATTTTTAAGAAAAATTAATTTAATAAAAGGATTTTAAGGAACTTCAGAAAATTATTTCTGTTTTGCAGCAGAGTAATCAGAAATCTTAAAAGACTTGAATAATCCAGGCTCAGTAGCAGGGTTAGATAGGAAGGGAACATAATTTTTCTAATGTGAGCCTGCTGTCTCTCACTGTCACACCACTCTCACCAGTAAAGCTATCACAGAACCACTCTTCCTTCCTCTCTCAGGCTTTGCATGAAATGACAACTGGCAAAATATCTTCTTGCCATAGACATCAGTGAAATTAATCTAAAAGTTTTTGTGGGTGGATCATTTTAGCTTGGTTTCTTTGGGTCTTGACACCATATTCACACATAAAAATATCCTAGGCTTTGGAGGGACCAATTGAAAAGAAAGATACCAAATGTCTTTTTAACAGAAAATTGGATGAGCAGGACCCAACCTTCCCATCTCCTTTCATTGGTTTTTTTTTGTCTACTGCATCTGCATGTAAAGTTATTTTTATGAGCTGAAAGGAATGCACCAAAGACAGACAAAGATAGTCAGGAGCTAATCTCCACATTTTAAAAATATTGGTCAAGTAAACTTGGTTACATGAATGAGGATCTCTGACCTGAATTTTGGCAGGGAATCCTGCCCCTCACTTCTCCCTGGTGGAAGCACCAACACCATGCTGCCCTGCAGAGGACGCGCCATGGTCTGGGAGAGTACCTACAAACCTCTTGGAGTGACCAGGCAGAACTGAAGCTCCCAAGGCTGTAAAACAGGCAAACATAGGACAAAAGATTATCCTGTGTCTTGGTGAACTTACAACTGAAGGAGCTGGCAAGGTCTCCTTGCAAGGAATGGGCAAAGGAATTTATTACAAATATTCTGTCCTTATGTGACAAAATTCCCACAGCTTCAGGACTGGTATCATTTGTGTACTCCCTGAAATCCTCAAAGGATGGGCTTGGGGCATTGTCCTCCTGCCTCAGCTTCCTTTTCCCTCTGGCAGAATAAATATGCTGACCTCTCTTTGCAACCATCAACACAACATTTACAACCATCAATGTAGATTTGTTTTAAAAAGAAACAGTATGTGAAATTTTATGAAGGCTTGTTGAAGTTGCAGTTAGCTGGTGCAGCTACAGTGCATCCATTGGAACATCCCAGGCTACACTAAGCTGCTGAACATTGCCCCGGTTATACATAAGGATTAAGGATTTGACCTTCTGGGCTACTGTGGGGTAACTACAGAGTGTTCCCTTGTGGCAGATGTTGCAGTGTTTTCTAGTTCTTCTTTCTCTCCTGCTATGAACACTGTGAAGAGATAAAGAGCAAAGGAAACAGAGATGAGCTGATGGGCTTCCTCCTTCTATGCAACAAACCAAGGTTAATTTATCAAGAGGAACTGCTGCAGATTTCATGAGATACATAAAGATTTATGCTCAAGCAATCACCATTGCCAAACTAGCCTGCTCAATGCAATAAAATGTCTTCCCCATGCCCACTGAGGGGGAAATCTGTTGATCAGAGGCATTTTCACCACCAAAAAGCGTCTTTGCATGCTGCCTCTAGGATGACCTTTTATAAATCCCACCAAATCCCAGCTGGCTTCCCACCATGTTGCTAATAGTTTGATCTGTGACCTGCTAATGAGGTACATATTGTTTCACCTCCAGTAAAGGTATTAGGATGTCTACTCAGTTCTGCAGCACCCCGGAGATTATAGTTGCTTGTGCCAGGAGGAAAAGGAATTTCCAGGGCATAAGTCATCATTTACAGTTATTAACAAAGGGATTTATTATGTTGCTCTGTTTCAAACAGCGGCGTGCACAATGCCTAGAGCATGCCAGAGTGCAGCTCCCTACCACATAATGTCCTAATGAATCACCACGGGCTGGAGGAGCTGTAGAACCTCAACATTCAATCTCCCCTTTCTCCCCCCACACACCAAATTGACAAATAAGGACATAATGGCTTTGCACTTTTATCAGGTAAAAGTGATCTCAGGAAGATGAGTACATTGAAACCGCATTGAGAAGAATGTGGGGTGGGGGGAAATCCACTTTTGGGAAAAAAAAAAAAAAAAAAAAGAGAGAGAAAAAGTCTTGGTGCAGCAAAACAGCTTTAATGCAAAGTTAAGTGTTAACCCTTATCCTCATGGGCATGGGGGGGCTGTGTCTGTGCCCACACAGTCAATGGGATCTTTAACCATGACTTCAGGGCTTGCACAGTCAAGTCCTACTGTAAAAAGAACCTTGCTTTCCAGAGTTGGGAAGATGAGGCTGACTAAAGGCTACTGAATCCTGCCTGTCCACGCTTGCCCTCTCTGTAATTTATTGTAATTGAAGGCCAAAGGCTCTCTTCTCTAAAACAAGCAGTTAAGAAATAATTACTGGACCAGGGTTCTGTGAGTTTTAATTAAGCAAAGTTTAGAGTACATAAGGAGTTCTCCAGGTGGCAGGAGAGACAAATTATTATTTATTTACTTTTGCTCATTTTATTTGCATTTTCAGGCTTAAAGGCTAAAAGAACTGTGTTTTGTTCTGATTTTGCTTTCAGTAAAGGTGCTATAAATTTTCTTATTTACTCCATATGGAAGCAGACTCAATTAATATTTATTTGTCTGCAGTTAATAGCTCAAATAATCTCTGAAACGCCACAGTCCTCTCTGGTTGCGTTTTGGGAGAGGTAGAAAAAAAAATCCCAAACATATCATTAAGCTCTGTTTGATAACTGAGGAATTGTTAGCATTTTCCAACACTGTTTTCATTTCAGATTCTCACTAATGTTTTTTTTAGGGACAAATTTTCCCCTGGGAAAACCTTCTTTCACCCTCATGAAAGAAAGTTGCTTTATCTTGGAAGAGAGCCAGTCTTTCAATGGACTGAGAAAAAAGTTCATCTCCCTCCACAGACTCCTTCGTCCTCTTCCTCCCTCTCTCTCCCTCTCCCAACCCTGTCCTCTGTTAAGCAGTGGGGTTGAAACAAGTCTTATACAAAACTTTGGCAGATTCCAGTATTCCTCATGCTTCCATTTATTGATCCTTCCAGCTCATAAGTTATTGGCATGTGGACTTTTAGCTTTTAGTTATTGGTTCCTTTTGACAGTCTACAAGGTAGAAGGCTGATGGCATCACAAGCAATGATTTTAGGACCATTTAGCATCTCAAAAGAAAGAGTTTCTAAGAAAAGAGAGAGGTGACAGAGGTACCTTCTATTTTTAAAGCAAAGCATCGGTCAAATTCTGCTTGCACTGAGCTCTGTGGCACAGCTCTCCCAGCTTGTGTTAGGAGGAAGCTTGGGCCCAGGGGATGATGAAGCCAGTGATTATACAGCACATTATGCTGAAGAAAAATTAAATCAAATGCAAAAATTAAATCAAAGACAGAACTCAGTGTTTTCTTAAATTCTTTTTGGTTTCTTTGCCCCTCTCCCCTCTCTGCACACTGATTTCTTGCCTACAAAGAAAAGCTTCAAAGAACATAAGCAAATCCAAACCTTTTATTTAAGTTTTGCTTTTTTACCCCCTTTTTTTTATTCATTAAAAAAAGGAAGTTTCTTCTACTTGACTATGCAAAAAATCCTACTTCTTAGTTTCTTTGGTGATGCCTTCATAGTGTTAGGGGACTCAAAACTGCTTTAAAGGGAGACAAGCTGTTGTCTCAACCTCAGCTTTAGAAAAGTTCTACCACCCTCTTCAGTCAAGCAAAGATTTCAATGACTGTTCAGAAAGACTTGTTTTCAAGCTACAATCAACCAGCTGCTGCTTACTGGAGCCTAACCTATCAAAAAAGGTAGATCAGAAACCCCCAGTCGGTTTGATAAAAACTGCATAAACCAAGCTTGAAATTCACCAGTTTCTACTAGGTGGAAAAAGCAATCAAGTTTAGAAGAACAGGGTTTTTATGTAAACAGACACATTGCAAAGTGCAGAATACTCCATCCCTTCCAAGAGGGAAGTCTTTAGCTGGAAATATTTGAGTTTTTATTTAGTCATTGACATGATTCTACAGTTAAGGGCATTTTCTTATTGCTGTTCAGGTGCTGATTCATCAAACTTCTGGAGCCCACATGAAACCTGAGCATGTTTGTGGTTCCACTGAGTTCAACAGGGGCACAATTACATGAATAAAGGGAAATATTTGAGTGCCTTTCTGAATCAGGGCCCTATGCCAATGACAAAACTTTCATTAGCAAGATCTACCATCCAATAATTTCCACTTGAAGATAATGTTTGCTTTGCTAAGTAGATTGACATTTAATTCTGCATTTGAACATAAGCAGACATCACTATTAGCAGGTCCTTGACAACCAGTGTTTGTGGAAATAACAGTGCTGATATAATCCTGATAAATGTTAAGGTTTGTACACTACTTTACATCCCTCAAGAAAAAAACAATTACAACCACATAAGTAAATTCCCCACAGAGCTGGAAGAAGAATCTCTCTGATGTAACCCTATTATTTTTAAATATTTTTGAGAAGTGTTCATTTGCTTTGAGAGGATCTGGGTTTGTGACTAAGTAGATAATTTTACACAAAATGAGATGCAAAATTTAGCCCATGTATTGTGGAAAATACAATTTTTTTTTCTTTTCAGGGACAGGAAGTGTGATAAAACTGTCAAGGGGAATTAAAAAAATAAAAGAAAGAATAAGAAACAACTTTTTAAATTAAATTGTTAGGGAAATGGCACACTATCCAGGTGTGTACATTCATTTTGCACATACAATGTACTTTGTCCTAGAAGAAATGTTCATAAAAACCTCTCAATTCAGTCATTTGACAGATGAGATCTGTTCTTGATGTCAGTCACTGAGTTACATGTCTCTTCTTCTATTTTGCTGCTGTGATTTTTATTCCGTTTATCTTTGTGCCCACACAGTATATCAGTATAAATTTATATGTGTGTGTGCATATTCTATACATAGAGGCTATCTTTATTATGCAGATGATAGCAGTGTTAAGCTTGCTGCAGAGGGCATCTCTTTCATATTTCAGAGGAATGCTGGGCAAGGAGATCTATTCTTGAAGCCCACAATATTAGAATAAGAATGAAATCATTTTCATACCCATGCTGTGGAGGAAAAAAACAGGAAAACTCTGCAAACAATAAAAGCAGAGCCCTTTTTTATGACATGCAGAAAAACAAAACCTTGTGTTGAAAATTTTTAGAGAAACCTCAGCTCTCAGGAATGGAGTTACTGGGGTTGGTTCAACACTATCAGAGAGCAAAGTGGGTGGAAATAATTTCTGTCCTCATCCTGGCACGGGCTGCTTCTACTCCCACCTCACTTGGTGCAAATGAGCACAAACAATGCAGTGCAAATGTGCAGCCAAGGTTCTGTGCAAAACAGCAGATTCTCTGAGCTTTTAAAATATTTTTCTGCTGGTCTTTTTTGTATGCTTTTAAATTGATATAAGTGCTGCCATTATTATCAAATTTAAACTAACACATCCATTTTATGGGCTCAAGTTTCTGTTTTCTACTGCACATGTAAAAAAAAAAAAAAAAAAGCTTATTAAGCAAGTTCTGTGACCTGTGAAATTACTGAAGTCTCTTTCTGAAGACTTTCAATGTAGGTTTCCCACATGCTGGACATTAACTGTTGTCTTCCATGACCTCTCTGGCACCAAGTCATACTGAGACCTTTCTCTCAGTCCAGACTAATTAGAACATTCTCATTACTCAGAAACCTATTTTTAAAGAATTCCTCAGAATTCAATATCTTCAGAACTTCCACACTTTTGATGAATTTTGTTTAAGTAAACCACCAATACTTAAAAACCAAAAAAACCCAGAAGGAGATATGGACAGCAAACAGTCAATCAATTAACCAATGTGATTGCCTCAGAATGTTTGGGGGTTTGGGGTTTTTTTTGGTTTTTTTTTTTGTTTGTTGGTTTGATTTGTTTGTTTGTTTTGGTTTTCTGTTTGGATTTTTTTGTTTGTTTTGTTTGTTTTCTTTTTGTTTTTGTTTTGTTTTTTTGTTTTGTTTTGGTTTTGGGTTTGGGGTTTTTTTTTGTTTTTTTTTTTGTTTGTTGGTTTGATTTGTTTGTTTGTTTTGGTTTTCTGTTTGGATTTTTTTGTTTGTTTTGTTTGTTTTCTTTTTGTTTTTGTTTTGTTTTTTTGTTTTGTTTTGGTTTTGGGTTTGGGGTTTTTTTTTGTTTTTTTTTTTGTTTGTTGGTTTGATTTGTTTGTTTGTTTTGGTTTTCTGTTTGGATTTTTTTGTTTGTTTTGTTTGTTTTCTTTTTGTTTTTGTTTTGTTTTTTTTCCTTTTTTTTTTTTAATTTTTTTTTTTTTAATAAAAAAACAATTTTTTTGCTTTTTTAGTAATATCCCCAGAAGGGAGGATTCATCTGACTGGGCCTTAGTGCCTGTTTAGGCATCTCTTTGAACACTCATCTGGGGTGGTAGTCTGGATTACATTTAAATGTTGCTTCCAACTCAAAATATATGTTTATGCTCTAGAATGAATGGACATGCAGGAGGAGAAGGTGTCCTGAAATATATACCTCAAGCACACACAGCAACATATCATATACATAACTGATGTACCTATAAGAAACTACTTAGAGATGATACAATGTCAAATATTTTCTGAGCACTGGGTCCTAATTTTACCACAAGGAGTGTCTACTTCCACTTCTTGAAGGATAGCTGGTTTTGGATTGGATTCACAAATGTCAGCTGAATGTGCTGCATAAATTCTGCCTATGGTTCTTTGAAATTATGCACAATCCATCCTCAGAAAAATCTAAAAATCAAAGAATTGCAAACTGTGATGCTGAATAGAACAGCCCTTGGTTCAGATTGCACCTATACATGCAAAAACGGAGCTGGAAAAACAGCCTTCTTCTTGTGGTAATTTTTTTTTCATTAAAAATAATCTGTATAATTAATTAACAATGCATTTGTGAATGATTAAGTGCAGAGAAAAGCTGTTGAGAAAGGATTTTAAAAGCTGTGCTACTGTAAATCATTGCAGTGTAAGACTTACTTCTACACAGATAATATATCCCCAAATGCCTTTGAAATTCTGCAATAAGTGAGAGGAATAGAAAATGAAGGGTAAGAGATACTGTAAGAAAACTGCTTCTTAACATCTCTATCAAGGCAATACATTTTACCTCAGCACGTTAAAAATGCAAACAGAATCTTTAACTCCTAAGATCAATTGCAAGCACAGAGAAACTCTGGGTTTAGGAAAAGCATTCCGTCTTGTCAAGCTCACCTTATCATCATGGAAGAATAAACAGCGTAATTATTCTCACCTTTTTGTTTGTTTTCTAATTGGATCATTTATTACTTTCGGGAAATTCAAGTCCACATCAGATTTATAGCACGAGGATTCTGAAATATTGCTTTGGTTATAGAAATGTCAGAGCTGGCAGGTAAGCTGTCTTGTTGCCTCAGGAGTCTTTTGCATGAGCAAAAATTATGGAAAAGGCCTTTAGAATTAAATAAGTTCAACAATTTGTTTCTGTGTTATGCATGGTTGAAAACTCTGTTCTTTTACCGATATTTAAAGTCCATTTATCAGCCTATGGTTTATAATGTTGGTGTGCCTGAATCAAACACACAAAGGATAGGATTGTAACTGTTCTGTTTTGCAGAATGTATTCTATTTCTAGGTTGGCTAAAACAGGATTTGGGTGACTCTTAACACAATTCTTCTGGTTAGTTACCAAATATCTACCAATGTGAACCATGACTGATCTTGAAATGGTTCCTCTGCATTCCTTGTAAACGCTGAAGTGCTCGGATTGTTTCTTATTTAGCACTGAATGAAGTTTGTTTTCTCTGCTGCTCAGCAACACAAGTTTCTGCTGTGTCTTTCACTAAAAAATGTAAGCAAGGCCTGAAACTCCATCATCTCAAACACGTACCATAGAAAATTTGGTTTAACTCTTTATCTTTTAATTTCAGGAAGTTTACTCATGGTTTCATCACATCATTTTGTGAATAAATCCTAACAGATAGCCCATGGTATTTCTTTAGCTATAGAATCAGAAAACCACAGAGCCAGAACATGGTTTGGGTTAGAAGACACCTCAGAGCTCATCTAGTTCCAATCTCCTGCCATGGGCAGGGACATCTTCCACTAGACCCGTGTGCTCACACCCCCTCCCAGCCTGGCCATGCATATCCTGCCAATTAGGAATTTTGTATGTTAAAAGGATTGATTTTCTCCGTTCTGCAAAAAATCTCAGCCAGCAAGAAGCTCAAGGCATTTGATCTAAATCGCACTTGAAGTCACAGGGGAAAAAAACCAAAACCCCCAGATTTGAAATCAGCCACCAGCCTAATAAGCTGCCATGACAGAAAGAAAATACTGGCCACAACTGGTGACGTTCCTGCAAGCGAGAATCTCCCATCAGCACAAAGTGGTGGTGCATGGAAGTGGCTTTCTCTCTGATAAGCTTTATCTCTGCCACGACAGGAAGAAGCAGTTGAGGGGGGATATGACTTTGTGTGCACATCAACACTGTGCTGGTCCCCCTGGGTACCTGTTACAACCAGCAAAGGGAAATGGATGCTTTTAGGACTTGGTTCAGCTAACTTCATTTAGAGGCTAAATTTTTGAAAAAAACAACATTGGCTAAGCAGTAGGAGAGCTCATTTTTCTTCTTAGTCCACACTGGAAGAATAATTTGGGAGTAGGCATCCACAGAGGGGATGGCCAGAACACTCAGGCAGTTCATACTCCCACGAACACTCAAATATTCCTTAATCCAAAGTAGAGTTGCATAGCAGGGGCTTGTAAAAATTGCAGGGAGATAGGGGAGAACAGAAACCAAAAGAAAGAAGGAGGATTCTCATCCCTTATTAAAAAAAAATAATAATTTGGGGTTTTTGTAAGAGTCATGCTTTAGAACTGGCGATAAATCAGGAAGATTAGACCTTTATCTTTCTTTATTCAAACATATATACACAGTTGCTAAGACTGTAAAGCTTTATGAGATAACAAGCAAAAGAACCACAACAGAAAGTAACTATTCATGTATATACTTCTCCTTAGAGTTTTATTAAGATTACATTTTTAATATGGTAAAGAAAAAAGTAATCCAATCCTTACATATAGGATTAATGAATTTTGTAATTTTCTTATTTCTCAAGACAAGACCAAATACTCAAAAGCCATTTCTAGTGAGACGTGGAAAACATACAAAAATTTCAGTTTCACTGAACTTAAGTAAAAACATTTAGTTTTTCCTACTGACTTATTTCAGAAATTTGTCATTATTCAGCAAAAATGAGTTATTATTCACTATATTTGGTATAAAAATATTTCTGTGGGATAATGTGAAAATATTTCTGAGGCAAAATATCAGTCCAAGGTATAGAGGACCATTTTTAATTGACATTAATTGCTATTAGGCATTAGGAATTGGGATGCTATCAGTGTGTTTGTCTTAAGGAAGCCCCATCTTCAAAAATAGAAAACAAAGTTAAAAAAACCCTAAACAACTGTAGAAAAAGAAGTTGTAGAAAATACGTGAAGAGCAAGAAAACAAATTACAGATTAGCCACAGGGGCTTTTTAAGGAAATTATACAAAAATTGAGAGTTTGCCACATATTTCCACAGATAGTACAGAAAGCTAAGATGATCAGAGCAATCACAGATAAAAACACGGGACAGCATGGCAAAAGTCAGTAATTTCATGTGCTAAGATAAAATGCTGCAACACTTTCTGTAAGTATGTAAATGATTTTTAAACAAAGCATGACAGCAGAACTCCTCTGCCCCTGAGTATCTGGACAATATTGCAGGAGAGGAACAAATTAATTCTAAAATCCTGAACCTCTGTTGCTGCAAACACAAAAATATATAACAATAAATGCACAAAAACAGACAGTCTATTTAAATAACAACAAGTTTTGTGTATTTATGTTTTTATTCTTTTATTTTGACAGATCAAGGCCAAAGTTTTTGCAGTGGTCAGGAATCAGCATGTAGAACATATCCTACTGCTGACGAGGTTCATTAGGGTTTTATGTCACATTTAGATCCATGATAAGAAATCCCCCTAAATGTAACAAGAATGAGGATTGATTCTTTGCTTTAGCTTTTATTCAATTACTTGTCTAAATGACAAGCAAGAACCCTGAGCCCAGGTGGGACCTGCTGCAGTTCAGTTATTAAAGCCAAAGATTAGTAGTCATATCACCTTGAGTTTAATCCTCTTTTTTTTTTTTTTCTGGTTCACAGTAACCTTAGGCAAAACGGATTCTTTTTCCTTTATTCACCTGCAAAACAACAGGTTGCAATAATTTTGAGCTGCCTCTGGGTTGCTTCTCCATAATTATTTTTTTAAACATAATAAATACATTAAAAATTGTTTCAAATGATAACTGCAAAGAACAATAGCACAAAGTAATATCACCATTATGACCTGCAGAGCTTTGTGTAGCAATTGAACAAGCCCTTAATGACAAAGAAAGCTTGTGCAAGGTTGTTACATCAAATGATTTGATGTAAACTAGTGCTGTTCAGTGATATCTGCTATTGGAAACAAGATTATCCCAAGTGAGGATGTGACACAAATCCTTTCTTTCCCAGAAATTTGAGCCTGTGGGGAATCTTTAATATCTTATTGTTTATTTAGGGCAGAGTGTGAAGCAGCTTGGATTACTCCAACACTGCCCAAAGGGTCGGTTCCCCATGAACAGAGAGTTGCACTTTGCCAGGGCACCCCATGGTGTGGATGTGGAGTTTTCTAGACAGACACGTTGACCAATTTATGCTCTGAAATGCTAAAATATCTGAGTACAGAATGAAAACAGTGACCAATTTGTGGCCTGTGTCTGGCAGCCACATTCTCTATGCAAATCAAACCACTCACAGAGAAAAGGCCCTTCTGGTCCACTTTTTTACAGGAAAGAAAACCCAGCTTTTTACCGACATGGGTCAGAAAAAATGAAATATTCAAATTTCATAAAAGGAAAAAAAAATTGGCACTGGTTTTCACAGAACTTCTTTTAGCCCTTTTCAAAGTATTCCTTTAATAGATCTTTCTATTCTCTCAACTTTTTTCCTGTATAGTACATATTATGTTTGCTTTCTTTTTCCATACACATCTTTTGTTCAAAACAGACAGAAGACGTTTATTAAACAAAACAGACTTGGTCTTAATTCATTTAAGGTCGTCCTCTTTTTCTCATTACAAGCTGAGTTAAGCAAAATAATTAAATCATTTTCTTAATGTTTTTGAACTTACCTTAATTTTTCTTTTTCCTTCCACTAATGGGAAATGCTGTTACTCATTCTCAGTCCATCTGCCTAATAGAAACTAGCTTCTGACAATTAAAGTGCTAGCATGTAAGTTCTTGAATGACATACCCCTATCTGAAGATTAATTTGTGCAATTCAGGACTGATGAGATGCATAATTATCTGCAAACTTATCACCTCTCTTACCCAAGTTCCAGCTCAATCTGATCTTTGTTAAAGCTAAATGAGAACAAATGCAGTTCTTGAGAACAATGGAAAAAGGTGCAAAATGCAATACATTTTGTTTAAATCATTTTTAGAGACAGTGTCTGTGGGTGTTAGTATAGTTATGAATCATTTTAAACCAAACTTGAAACAAAATAAATAAAAAAACAGAAAAGACACTTGTTCTTAGAGAACAAACAGTCCATCAAAATGTTTCCCATCTTAGCGCCAAAAAGGGCAGAAAAATGGAGCTTCAAAAGATTTGAAACTTCAAAATTATGTTTAGGGAACATAGAGTCAAGCAAATGCTCACTGACATTTGGAAAGGGGTTGTTTTCATTCTAAAGAAAATTCCTGCATTCACTCAATCTCCTTTGTGAGTAGTCATGAAAGCCTTCCACACCTTATCTTCAAGAGGTTCTTCTAAGAAGACTAAAGATGATGGTTTATTTTCGGGGTTTTTGTGAGTGACTTGCTGGGTTTGGGTTGCTCCCACAGCACTGGCACAAAGGCTGTTCCAAAGCCACCGCTGTGACACAATGGCAGATTTGAGCACATTGAGACAGGGCAATGGAACCAGGACCACCATCCAGCCCCACTTATCACGATCCGTGGTCAATCTCACAGTCTGAACAATACACACACTATTTACCATTTTTTGCCTCCTGTCCCAGCATTGTATTTGGCAGTGGAGCCCTTAACTTGCAACTGGGGAGTGTTGCATGAACATAATCACAGCTGCAAGGTCTGAATTTCAGTTCCATGCCTTAGAATTGTAGAATAATATAATTGTTTAGGTTGGAAAATTCCTTGAAGATAGAGTCAAACCATTAACCTACCACTTCCAAGTATATCATACTCTAAGAGCCACATTTTTCTGCATTTTTAACACCTTCAGGGGTTGTGACCCCTACAGTGCCCTGGACAGCTGTTCCAATGCTTGACAACTCTTGTGGGGAAGAAATTTTTCCTAGTATCTTATCTAAACCACTGGCACAAATTGAGGCCATTTCCTATTGTTTTACCCATCTGCTATGGTCCTTGCAGGGTGGTTAGTTCACGTCTTTTGGCATCTATTTCTCTCCAATCCCTTCACCTGCCTGTTCAATTGAGGCTGCAATCTCTCTGAGCCTCTCTGTTTTTTTAATGTGAGGGGCTGATTTCTGAAGAGCCTCTCTGTATTATCACAGTAAAAACAAATCACTATGTCCAGGAGACACCAGGGTTTGCAATCTGGTCTCACATACCCTGCTAAATGCTGACAGAGTCATTCACACCAAATGACATGTCACATTAGATTTGAGCTGCTCTTACTAAGCACTGTAGTAGGATGATACTTGCTACTGTAAAAAAACTGTTCTGCTTTTGGATAGAGCAGAACCTCCAGTTTCTGTGGCAGTCTCAGGACATGTGACTTCTACATCTCTTCAACCCAACTGTCCTGGCCACAGAATATGGCTGGAATGAGTAAAACTTTAAAGTAAACAGCAGAAGGAATCTGAGGACTGCTCAGTGTTGAGGAGATATAGATGGCTTGCTGAAAAAAATTAAAACAAACCCAAGAGCCTTTTACATGGGTTTCAGGGAGCTTTGGAGGAAGACCTCAAACAGCTCTGATACATAGTTCTGGTTTAATTCTTACCTCAATGTGAAGAAATCCTCTGTAACACATAAACAGCACTGCCAAGGGCAACGGTTTGTTTTTAAGATCACAGGGGAGTGAAAGGGCTGGGAGGGGAAGAGAAGCCTAAAACTTCTCAAAGACTCTTGCAATGACTTTTCCTTCCTGTACTGTGCATTGATCTCTTTTACTCAGATTAAAACCTCCAGCATCTGAAAGACACCCACAACTGACACCTATTCCACTAGACTGAAAACCATTTAAAAATTATGCTGTACTGTGGGTTTTTTACAGTCACACTGTGATCAGAGTGGAATAGATTTAAGACAAGGTTATTTACATTAAAAAAAATTTGATCGCTTGTCTAACAGCAAAACACTGTTATGTCATTAAATGATAAGCACTGTATATGGCACAAGGATATCTGTTCTTTTCATAACACTGAACACATTTCTTATCCTCCTGACATTACAGTAATTTAACTTTGCAAAGTTATATTCAGATGCTGCTAGTTTTAAATGTGCCTGTGCATGTTTATACAATTCATATTATGATATCCATTCTCAAAATAACTGTCAAGCCCTCCTTCTTTAAAGAAGACACAGTGTATTGCCCTGAAACACTGTATACTGCAGAATCAGAGCAAGAAGACTGTTAAAGAATGTTAGGACAATGATGTGGATTATTATTTCCTTGCATGGTACAATTGTCATTTATCAAAATCTCATTTGGCAAATTGTATTTCAAAAGAGATCCTGCACAGCACAGGACTGAGGCCTCAGCTTGTTTGAAGAAAGGGTTAGTTTGAAGTATTTTCCTTCTTCCTTTTAATTTTTTTTTTTAAATCATATCTCATGTCTAGGGACATGGGTGATGTCCCTGGATATCAGAAAAATGAACACTGCATTCAGCCCTGGTTCAGCTTTGTTGAGAGGAAGTACAAGGCTAAATCCTAAAAAGCAGCACTGTGTTCAAAATCTATTCAGTAACTCTCGGGCTATGATTCAGCTCCTTTGGGTTTCCCAGTCACTGAGTCACCTTGATCAGGATCCTGATTGCTGATGGTTCCCCCTGTAGTCGTTGGGGAAAGAAAAGAGCTCATGGTAGGAAGCCTGAATCACCCTGGGGGGTGACATCAGCCAAATGGAATAATCCATGCCCAAGAGGCTCATTGCTGCAGACCACCCCCTGGACATAAAATTCAGGAAAGGAAGTGGATTTTGCTACTCCTTCCCTTTCTTAATGAGCAAATATGTTTGTTTTAGAAGGGCAAAGCAGAGAAATAGTTGTTGTGTGTAGAGCAAAGACCGGGGAAGTGAAGCAGATGAACTTCAGAGAGCTCTTTCATGGCAGGAAAGGGAAATGGTTTAAAGATCATACAGCAGTACAGTAGGTTTGCTCACCTTTCACTTCAAAGGTTCACTCATTTTCTGTTCCATTTTGGGCAGTGGCATGAGTTTATAGGTTATGCTTTTTGCTTGGCCATATTTAAAGTAGCCTTCCCATACCAGGCTAGACTGGCTAACACCAGCTACAATCTGCAGCCCACTTGCTGTAGTACTCTTGGCCAAGTTTTCTTGAGATGGCACAAAGTACAGGAAACTTCGAAATTAGCCTGAGCTGAAGATAAAAATTAAAACAAGTACACTAATATAAATCCTTTTGTTTTCACAGCAAAATTCTGTGTTGGGCGTGTTCTAGGTCAATGAAGATTTGAATAGGACCTTCAAATACCACCTCTATTAATTACAGTGATTGAAATATGGGTGTTTGGGGATCCTCAGAGGTGTTTCTCAGGTGTGTTCCTCAGTGGTGTTCCTCAGGGATCCATCTTGGGCCAGGTGTTGTTTAATACATTTGTTGGCAACAAGGACAGTGAGATTGAGTCCACTCTCAGCAGCTTTGCTGATGACACCAAACTGCATGGTTGACACACTGAAGGGATGGAATGTCATCCAGAGGGACCTGGACAGGCTTGAGAGGTGGGACCATGCAAAGCTAATGAAGTCCCCAGGTGCTATGTCCTGAATTTGGGGTGGGGCAATCCCAAGCTCAAACAGAGGCTGGGCAGAGAATGGGTTGAGAGCAGCCCAGAGGAGAAGGCCAGGTGTGTTGAAGAGAAGCTGCCAGGGTTGGGACATGCACTGGGTTAATGGCATTTATGCCAAGACCTCATTTTAAACTTATTTTTTTCATTTTGAAAGTTTCTAAGATACGTATCCATTGCTGATTAGATGATAAATTAAAGAATCTGGTAGATTCTATTTACCCTTACCAGACACATCAACTTCATTGGTCAATTTAAAGAGCCAAGAATTGTCCCAAACAGTCAGGTGGGGGGAAAAAAAGAAGAACAACTCTGTGATCATTGCATGTGCAGATGCTGATGAATAGAGAAGACTTGGCAAATTCCAGTTGTACATGGTTAATTGAAATCTAGGGTACAATCAAATTTACCATCCTCTTCTTTTTCTGCCTAATGACTGTAATGTATTTGGGGGAAAATGCTAGTGAATAGAGAAGACTTGGCAAATTCCAGTTGTACATGGTTAATTGAAATCTAGGGTACAATCAAATTTGCCATCCTCTTTTTTTGCCTAATCACTGTAATGTATTTGGGGGAAAACACTACATAAACAGATAAAATAGGCCTTTTCCATTTCTCGAAATCCTGTGTTCTTAGAGGTCATGTGCACAGTCACATATCCATGTCATTTCAATGTTAGTTTTCCTGTCAAAATCACTACCTTCATCACTGTTGACCACAAACGTGCAGTAGTATGGGGTCACTTTGTGTTAAATACCGATAATCTATTGAGCTGCCTTTTCAATTCCAGGGTGAATCCTCTATTGGGTAAACAAAGCAACATCAAAATGGTTAAGAGGAAAATATTTTGCAGAGATCTTGATAAGCAGGGAGGTTACACATTGGTTGGAAGTGCTCACAGAAGAATCGAGCTGAGCACAAGTCCCCAGCCATGGTTGAAGAGCTCTGGGCTCTGCCAGTGAGCAGTGCCAGGGTGCTGGAGTGTGCACAGCAAATTGTCAAAAACATCCTGGGAAATGCAAAAGAAAAAGGCTGAATTCTGCCCCATGAACCACCAGGCCAAATTAATCAGAGACTGCTTGACAAGTCATGAAAGACAGATTCTGTGACAAGGAGGGAGAAAAAAGAATGTAATCAGAATCTGTCATTGTGCCAAAACAATCAGAATTTGTAGACTGGATCCTGAAATGCACTTCCTAAAGTAAGTTTAAAAAAAACCCAAAAAAATAAACTGGGATAAAACTTTGGACTCTGCCAGTATGCTAATCCATTGGTCAAAAGTGATAAAAATAGGTAAAACAATCTGAATATAGGTTATGGCATTAAAATACAGGACTTAAGACTGAAATATGATGCTCTGAAAGTCATAAACATGGACATGTTTTAAGGTAAACACAAGGATTTCTTTCATGCTTATCAAGCACTAAAAGAATATGCTGTAATGAGCTACTGACATCAGACCTACAGCTTCAAGAAGTGGTGATGATGATAAGAATTTTGATCAGCATACCTGCATCCAGTGCAAAATAGATATATACCTCTCCTGGTTCTGCACAAAAAGCATAGAATGACATAGTTTCATACTGATTTGCTAGATGTAAAAAAAAAAAAGAAAAAAAAATTAAAAAAAATTAAAAACCCTTTGTAATTCTGTTTCCTGAAAAAAAATTCAAATATCTATCACTGAGAATATAGAAGTTGTAGCATTTCAGATTAAACTTTCAGAATTAACTCTATCTCAAGATTCAATTTCCCTTTTACCACTCATTTTGTCAGTTCCTACAACAAAAAATAATATGAACAGCAACACCTTTTGCAAATTCCTGTCATGCTTCCTATTCAAACTGCTGCCATCTTAAACTATCTCAGACTTAGGGAAATATTGAAATGTTTAGGATGCAGTTGTTGTGTTTCTCCTAAATTGGATGCAAGTGCTGAGTTCAGGCATATATGATTTTAGACTCAGTCCTCTGGTTTCCTTTAAACTTGATTTCTTCTGTAGATCTCATTGAGACTTGAGGAAGATTGTTTTTTCAGTGCTTCCAGTCTTTCAGCTGCTTAAATTTGGAAAGATATAGATTAAAGTGAGATTAAGTTAATAAAAGAACTACTGGGAAATTGAAATAAACAAAACAATTTAAAAAAAAATAAAAGGAATAAAATTTCCTTTGCATATATTTTAATAAAAATGTCTAGGAAATAAACCTATGCTTTTCATATTCCTTCAGCATTTTCCTGCACATTTCATTTGATAATTAGGTTACTACATGAAAAGCAAAGAATGGTCCTCAATTTTAAAACAATTGAGCACATCCTCAACTTTTTGCATAAAATTACAGCCACATGAAGCCTTCAAAACAAATAAGACTGCTCCCTAATATAAATGCACGTAGGCATGTTCACAGGTCTGTGTTTCAAGGTTTGATTGTTAATCATTTTTTTATTTGTCCTAATTACATTTTTAATTGAAACATACAAGAAAAAATGTGTTGGGTTCACTCTTGACTAATTCACACTCAATCATTTTAACATAAAAAAATAATATAAAACCCCAAACATTTACCTTTCAGTTGAATCCAAGCATGGATAGTTCCAGCCCCTCAAATTTATTTTGAGAAAGTTATGAGTGTCTGAGAAGAAAGGGGAGGGAATAGGCTGGAACTGACTTATGAATGCCATATTGTGTAGCTAAATCCTGTTTCCCTCTGTTATTACAGAATGTTGCTCCTTCCCTGCAGATTAACAAATAAAGAAAAAAAATATACTAGAAAGATTCCAGTCTTTCCAAACTATGTATTATAGACACTGCTTGTGACTGCTTTGATCTTTTCAATTTCAAAATTGTAAGTCTATTAAAGGTTTAGGGTACTAAGAATCAGGAGCTAATCTTACATTAAAGTGATTTGACTCACAATAGTGTGAAATGTTGATACAACCACATGTGCTATTTATTTAGATGCCACACAAAGGCCTCTTAAATGTTGGTCTCACTTTTCAGTAGCTTGAGGGAGCACACCTGAGTCTGGTTCCTTCCTTCTGTAAAGAAGCCACCAGGCTTCAGACCCAAGACAAACTCAGGAAAAAACTTCACGAGATGTCCATGTCCATCAGTCTCTCTGCAGTTAGCTTGGCCTGTTACAGAAACTCCATAGAAAGAGAGAATAAAACCAGCAAATTAAACCCAACTGAACCTAATATACACTGGGAGCTGTCAGCGTTGTGTTCTTGGTAAATGAATCTGCTTTCTGTGTGCACAAAAGGTATCATGTGAATAATAGCAGCTTTTCAGTGCCCTTTCTAAAGTTCCTTGTAAAGGACAGATCAACTCTTCTATTATCCATAAAATGAAAATATCTCAGTTCATATCCTGAAATGTATTAACATGACGGCAGAAATCACATAACTTGTTTAATGATAACTTATTTGATGATTAAAAAGATCATATAATTTGCTGTGGGAGTCAAAAGCACAAATGTCAATCATTCATGTTAATTGGAGAGTGAAATAATTTTCTGCTGAGTGTGTTGTTTGGTCTTCACTGATGAATGGTGAACCGAAGTGTTTTATGACTTCTAAGTGCAGAATTTAGGATTTAAACACAAAAAGTATTGAGCAGACTGGTTCTGACCCTAAAGTGGCTTAAACACATATGGAAATGCTTTGCTGGGTCACTCCCAGATGAGGAAGCACGTTCTAGGGACAAACCTTCAGTGCTAACTGAAGAAGTAAAAAAATCTGTAGTAGTAGTACTACTAGTAGTAGTACGAGTAGTAAAAATCTGCTCCTCTGCCCTTGCATGCCTCAGGTTCCAACCCCAAGTGCTAACACACAATGAGTTCATTACACCAGCTCCATTTCACTCTCTTTCCTCTGATGAGATGTGTTCTACCTTCTCAAGCAACCACAAACATCTGTAGAGGTGAAGATGCCACAGCCATCCTAGTGGAAAACTCAGCCCAGACATCATTACACCAGCTCCATTTCACTCTCTTTCCTCTGATGAGATGTGTTCTACCTTCTCAAGCAACCACAAACATCTGTAGAGGTGAAGATGCCACAGCCATCCTAGTGGAAAACTGGGTTTGCCCTCAGCCCAGACACAACATAGGTAACAGTGCAGAGGTAACAGTGAGAGAAACCCAGCAACACACTTCTCACTGTGAATTCTCTTCAGCTTGGTTGTCTTGATCAGCACACAAGAATGGAGGCTTGAAAAATATCGTAAAAATCTCGTGGTGAAGTTGTAAATATTTTGCCTTTATTATATTCTAATGTATATATTTGATAAAGAAGCCATTTTCTAATACTTCTTTATTTTAACAGATGATACTAAATACATGGGGAAAGAGGGTCTTTTTGCTTGATTGGTTTGGGGATTTTTTCAGATTTAGAAGTATCAGATAATAGTTGGTCTTTAATAAACCTTTTTATGATAGCTTGGTATGAGATAAATATTATGACAGCATTGAGTTTTGAAGAAACAAGCATTTGTCATTATCAATTTTGTGTACTAACAACCTTTAAGTATGATCTGGGGTCTGAATATCTCTGAAATTCAGTGACAACAATTTTTTAAGAAGTAACACAATCATTACTATGTAACTTGATAAATACCTTTGTTTTACAGATTTGTGGTTTCAAATAATTCAGGAAAAGCATCTCCTTTGCATTTTTCCTGACTAAATAAAAACCTTTCTTGCTAGTCTTTCAATGACGTAAACAAATAAATAATAATTTAATGTAACTCTGAAGGGCATATGATATGACATGTAAGGAATTGGTTTTCAGCTCTTAAAATGATAATGGCTAAAAGTGTTGCTTTGAACCCAAACCTGAAATCCTTAGTCTAAAAAACTAAGGTGGTAAAAAACATCATGGTAATGATGTTGTGCTAGAACAACTTATTCCTTTATTTCATGTCAAGTGCAGCATGAATACTCCTGCTGTTCAAATGAAAAATACAAAATTCACTTTGTCAATTTGTATTAATGAATTCCTTCTAAAAATTAGTATCAGGGCATCACATTCAGAGAAAAAAAAACTGAAATCACCCAGAGACAGAGCTGCATTATATACATTAGTTTCAAATTGGGAACATATATGTACAGATTTTTCAAAACAACTGACCTTTTCAGAACTACTTAAAAAAAACAAAAAAAACCCAAAAAAACAAAACAAAAGCAAAAAAAAAAGATTGTATTTAAATGGTCTGGAGGATTGTTGCAACAGAGAATGTGAGATTCATGCAGAAGGGTCTAAAGGAATCACTTGATAGGAATGAGGAAACAGTAGTAGAGGGATCATTTTATTTTAGGGCTGTTAAGAAGCAGCAGAAGTTTATGTAAGAGTGAAATCTCCTTCCTCCAGCTCCTACATCTACAAGCTGCAGATCCTTCCAAGGTCTCAGTGGAACAAAGGCATGGAACTCTATGGCAGTTCTTTCCATGACCTGATATCTTTTTATAGAAAATTATTGGGAAATGAAAGGTGGTTCTGAGATATATTTCATCGTTATGAGTTTCTAATCTACAAAATGTTGGAAAGATTATTTTTCCACTTTCTGCCTGGCTTTTAAAGCTGGTGATATTTTCATATATTTTATCAACATTCCAAATTTTTTAAAGTAAAGTCTTCAGCCAGACCTTTTCAGATGCCTTCCTTATTACTAAAAACATATTTATGTTTAAAGCCAAACAAATTAAAAAGTTGAATTGCAACATAAAAATAAGTAAGCAAAGAATTCTAAGCTAAGACCTGATTCAAATTTCTCAGATTTTTAAGAGAGGAGGACATGCCAATGTAACAAAGCTTTGTGACTCATCTGCTCTTGCACCTGGAGCTTTTGCAGACGTGAGGAGTTTCCCTTCACTATGTGGGAGATGAACACCCAGTGTTCATCTTTGTCTATTGGATGACTTAGATAAATTGTAGGTGACTACCAAAATGCAGAATTCACAACATCATAGAATCATGCAACCATAGAGTCATAAAATATCCTGAGTTTGAAGAATTGTACAAAGATCATCAGACTCCAGCTCCTGGCCCTGCACAGGGCTACCTGATCTCCAAGGTCCATTCCAAACCCTTAACATTATATAATTCTATGGTCACTCCTGAGTTCATGCAGTAGAGTGCCCTAAGATGAACATATGTTGCACACACACAAGCTAAGTTTATAATTCAGAACATACTTTTAATAGGAATTTTTGCAGGTACAATACAGATTCAGAACATTCCTTATTTCATCTAGTATGTCTGCTGAGTCATTTGAGTTTATCTTTTGGAGAGAAGTATAGCTGGCATTGGAGGTGGGTTGCTGCAGCCAAGCCCAGCCAGTGTCTGCACTTCCTTGCAAAAGCATTGATCCTTATGATGCTGTAGGGTCAGGCATCACTCCAATAACCTATATATGGCACCAGCAGATGCTGTTCTTCTTCCAAATTTCAGCTCCAGTCCTGACCTGCCTATACATTCAAGTATAAAACTTTTTGAAATGTCTGCTAGAAACCGCAGGTTATGACCTAAAGATTCCACTTTTAATAAAAATGAAAACACCAACCCAGCAACAGCTGATTTTAACTAATTTCAGATGCCCAGTTTGCAGCTCTACAATGGAGTAGATCTGATTCAGACTAATGGCAGCAGCTTTCTTTATCAAACAACATCAACAGAACTTTTCTCAGAGCCCTGGTGGATTTTACAGCCACATACCTTTAATTCTAGGAATTTTAGGGGGTTTTTTAAATTATTTTTTCCCCAAAAGTTTAGCTGCAGTTAAGATTCATCAAAAAAGAGATGAAACTCCAAATAATCCATTCTAGGTTATATACAAAATTCAGTAACTCCTGAATAATGGAAGTGTCATAAAACACAGTAGAGGCTGAAGACTTTGGATGAGTGAAGATGTCAGGAAATAAACCTATGGAAATAATGTTTCTGAGGTAAAATGTTTCTGATAAGATTTAAATCCCAGGCTGAGTTGTGTCTCCTCCTTGGTGAAGTACTGTTGTGTTGCTGCTCTCTCCCTGTAGGCAGAATCCTCTGAGGAGAAGTCTGACCCAAGTTGAATCTGCTACCACATCTCATCTAATGAATTTTTAGATGAAGTTTTCAGCTTCTAAAATGTCAGCTATGAAGCAGAACCAAGAAAGAAAACCCAGCTTTTCTGGGCAACAAACATATAACAAAACAGTTTGAGAACAAACTTTGTCCCCTTCTTATCATGTCCTTGCCTGTCAAACCCTTTTCCCCATACTACCCAGCTGCTCAGTCTTTATTACACCACATGATACCTTCTGTGTGGCCACTGCTGTCCAGGGAAATGATAACAAATGAATAAAATAAAATATTTTATTGTATTGTAAATAGTTTTGCATTCCCTGAGAGTGATGAAACCTTCTGTGCCTGGGTGTACACAGGATACTTGCAACAGAGTAATGGCTGTGTGAAAGAGCTTACATAGGACCTCAAGAACATCTCTCCCCAGATACCAGCACCTTCTCACTGACTTGCAGTGTGAAGGGTCTGAGCTAAAATTCTGCTTGAATTCAGATTTTATTGTTGATTTGGGATAAGGATTGGGACTGAAAATTTTCAGAGAACCTGTGAATGCAGAGGTGATTTTTATGTGCTCATAAAAGAACAGTTCCATTTTCAATCTCCGAACAACCCCAGCCCTCTCAGTCTGTCTTCATAGGAGAGGTGCTCCAGCCTTGTGATCAACTCAGTGGCTCTCCTCTGGACTTGTGCCAGCAGGTTTCTGGTGTTGGGGGCCCAGAGCTGGACACAGCACTTCAGATGGGTCTCACAAGAAAGGAGTAGAGGGGGGGAACCACCTCCCTTGATTTGCTGCTCATGGTTCTTTAGCAACTACCCAATTAGGTTACTCCATTGATTATGAATTGGAGAATGATCAAGCACTAATTCCTTTATGGATTACACTGCAGTGGGGTGTAGAAATATAATAGTAGTGTGTAGATTGCAGAATACAATGAGAAAATCATAAGAAAATCATAAGAAAATAAGTATTTCAGTTAAAAACAGAGTTACTAAATATTTTTCACTTTCCACACAGCCTTAAAAGTACACAGCAAACAGAGTTCTGCATTCCCACTGCTTTGGTGAATGAGGACATTTCTGAAGGTCTGAGTCACTTTCATGCTGTGTAATGTCTGGGGGTGGCTCACAGGACACCACTTTGCACTTATTGCTTGGTTCAGATCAGCCCTGTTGAACCTGTCCCAGAGGGTTTCAAAATCATTCATGATCCCAAACCTTCAAAGCTGAGCAGTGAATGAAAGTTGAACTCATTGAAGAACACTCTTGAAAGGGAAAGTTTGGTGATAATTTAGCATTTTTTATTTTTCCAATGAAAGGATGAAGTCTACCCTGCCTAAGACTAACAGAATACATTTAGTAAAGAATAAATTAATTATTTGTGCATGTGTATGCTATACTGAATTCCCTCTTTCGACATTCTTCTTTTCTCTTGAGTACTGGTTTGCTCTGAAACATGCAATGTGCTTACCATGTTTTAACATAAATCCTTCTTATTTAAAGAAACTTTTGCCATCTATAACAGATCTTATTAATGACAACATAATCCTAGCTCTGGTAATGAGTCACTTGGGTCACGAGACAGGGAGCTCCAAACTGCATTTCCTCCCAGTTTGAGAAAAATAGTCCAAAATAGATAGGTTGACATGTCTTTGGAAATGCCTATGCTTGCATGACAATATTCAAATCTCTTTTCCTCAGTTAAGCCATTTTAACTCTGGAATTATTATGCTTCTTTGCTTCACAAGTCTGTCACTCAGATTGTTCACAAACTGCTTTGAAGGTGGAAAATGTTGCTATGACTCAGAACATGTAATTGTGGCCTCCCTGTAATGACAATGGATACCAGTTTTGGTTGAAGTGCTAAATAGGAAATAAAGACATAAATCAAAGTTTACAATGTGTTTGTTAGGCTGTAAGCATCAAGTATCCTCCATCAGATGGATACTATCTTTTTCCTCACCCTTGTGTAAAATTACAAAGATACATGCCTGAAAATAATGTACAATTTTATCTGTGAACTTGTATGATCTGTTTGCAAGAACCATTTTGTATCTGCTTACAGATCAAGATTAAAATTGAAACTTACTTCTTTATCAAAAAAAGAATTTATAATATTAGACTTAACACTGCAAGACAATAGTTTCCTATTGAGAAGCCAAACTGTCTTCTGAACTCCCCTTTCAATTATTACAGACCATTTTTAGCTCAAATTTAGAACTATGTCATAGAAATAAAAATTCTTGGAGAAATAGTTACTTTTCAAGCAGTTGTAATGAAATCAGGTGTTTTAAGGAAAACTGTATCCAGTATTAAAGTACAAGTAATTAATATAGATAATTTTATACAGAACTAGAGGGGAAAATGGACTTTAAATGAGAGAAATAAAGAAATAATAAATAGAGAAAGAATTAATAAGGAAGAAAGAAATATAGTGTTATCTCATTTACAAACTAACAAAGGTCACTTTTCAATTGTCTTGTTGTTGCAAGAGAGAGAATAATAAAAAAAATGAACCAGAGAAGTCTCAAATTGCAGAATCATAGACTGATAGAGTCACAGAATGGTCTGGGTTGGAAGATTCATTAAAGATCATCCAATTCCAGCCCTCCTGCCATCAGCAGTGACAACCACCACAATCCCAGGTTGCTCCAAGACATGTTCAACCTGGTCTTGGACACTTCCAGGGATAGGACATCCAGAGCTTCATTGAGCAACCTGCTCCTGTTCCTTCCAATTCTCCTTGCAAAGGATTTCTTCCATTTGTCTGATCTAAATCTGCCCTCTTTCAGTTTAAAACCATTGCCCCCTCTCCTGTCACCCAAACCTCTATAAAAGTCTCTCTCACAACCCCCTTTTGAATACTGAAAGGTTGCAATAAGGTCTCCTCAGAGCCTTCTCTTCTCTATGCTGAGCAATTGATAACAATCACAACTAACTTTGGTTTTGAACAGAAATAATGAAAACCTGAAGAGCAAAGGAAATTTAATTTAGTATTTTTGAGTTTCTTCAGCCTTTGGGAAAATTCAAATTTTTCATATGCACAGATACTCCCCTCCTCCTCACTTTTGTTTAAAGGAAGGTTAAGGTAGCAATATTTGCCTGTCTTTATTTCTGTATAAATGATTCGTAATAATGTGTATACATAGCAAATTCAGATTATGTGGGAATGAAAATGTGTGTTCTTACTAAAGGAGTAAGATGATCAATGATGTTTGGCACCAGCACTTGTAGACAGGAGTACAGATAGAAAGAAGTGGGCGGCCTTGTGGTAACAGGAGGGGGGAAAATTAAATTCTAAGAAATAAGAAGGGGTGAGTAGCTTTATGGAAAAAGGGTTATTTTTAGATTTAAGGAGCACACCATGTTAATATGAATGTTTAAGCCTTGAGCATTGCTCTGCTGCAAAAGGTCAAGTTCTCAAATCCCACTTTTCAGACTGACTTCTTATGTACATAAAAGGTAATGATACAAGAAAGACAATATTAATTCAAGAGTAATAATTTAATTTGTTATGTAGGGTTAAATTGAATTTTGTTGTTTTAACTCCATTAATTCTATATTAATGCAAACCATTGCATTAAGGTAGGTGGCAGATAAACAACAAGTGGGACAAGGAATCTTTTCTTCACCTTCTACTCTTGACAGGTGACTCTAAAATTGATGTTCCATTCCACACCACCTACCACTGATTTACCCATTTTCAGACTGCACTGAGCCAGCCTTTAAAGAGATGTGGAAATGTGGGGAGAGGGACAAGAAGATAACTCTCAGTAGGCCCCAGTTATAAGCTCTTTCCTCTTTCAGGACAGATGACTGATTTCCTAAAGTACCTCTGCGGCACAGGGAGAGTTCATTCAGTTTAGTCAATGTGCACTACCATAGTGAAGGACAGTCACTACAGCCTGTTTACAGTATTTTCATGGGACACAATGTGACAACCACTCTGGGCAGAGACAGAATTGTAGAATTATGGAATCATTAAAGTTGGAAAAGACCTTCAAGATTATCAGGTCCAACTGTCAACTCCAAGCAGCACCACCAAGTTCACCTCTGAACCTCATCAAGTGCAATAACCACATTTGTTGAACACTTCCAGGGTTGGTGACTCTACTACTGGGGCAGCCTGTTTCAATGTTTTACAACCCTTTCCATGAAGAATTTTTTCCTAACATCCAATCTAAACTCCCCCTGATGCAACTCGAGGCCTTTTACTCTCATCCTGTCGTTTATCACATGGGAGAAGAGACTGACCTGCACCTCACAACAACCCCTTTTCAGGGAGTTGTAGAATATGATAATGTTTGCCCTCACCCTCCTTTTTGCCAGGCTAAATGACTACAGCTCCCTCAGCTGCTCTTCATAATATGCAGGGGAACAAAGAACCCTCAGTGCTAGAAAAAAATTCCAAAAATATCCCTGCAAAGAGATACACTGGCCTTACAATCAATCCTATTTCAGAAATATCACTGCTGTAAGGACGCCTGTAATCATTACCTCAGTCATAAGCAGGGGTTTGTATTGCTCAGAGGGTAACTTACAACACTAAGATGTGCCCAGTTGACTATTTTTTGTTTATGCCAAGCTGTGCATATAGCATTGCACAGACTGTGTGAAGCTAATTGCAGTACAACCTAATTGGTTGCGCTGGCCAGTCTGTGAGATGGAGGGAGCCAGTGCAAGCAAATAAAACTCTTTAACTGCAGCTCATGGAGCCGTGGGTGATATCAGTATGAATTAGATGGCAGCACTACTCTCCCTGCACTGAATTCTCACCACCACACTGCAATGTTTCTGTTTCACGTGTGGGGACACATGAACAACATTTTCCTATGAAATGGTATTCAGAGAGATGTGGGTGATTAAGCTGACTGAGGGGAGTTGAGATTTTACATTCTAACTTAGGTCATATTTGGTGTTGAGTTTAAGTGAGAGAGTCACAGAGATATTTAATTTCACCTGAAAATGCTTAAATTAATCATGTTCATGAGATGCCTACTCCTGACCTTTGGATTGACAGAGAACCTGTCATTCACTTACTTACACTAGATGTCAAATAATAATTAAATCTTTCCAAAACAGAATAAAAATAAGCCAATAAAGTGTTTTTAGGTAGCCGAAAAAAAAAAAAAAAAAAGAAAGCAATTAGGAATTTTAAGGTGTCACATCAGAGAAGACCAGGCCATTCACAAGCACAGCTCAGTCTTTGTCTGGACTATTATGCACAAGGCTGATTATACATCTACAAGAAAATTAGTTTTAAATAGAAGAGTAAAGCTGTAAGGGGGCATAAGTCTTGGAATGAGTACAATGGCCTACAAATACGTGTGGGAGGTGAATGCAAAAGAGAGAGAATATAAACCACAAGGTTATCATGAATAAGGATGATGTAAAATGTCCATTTGCACATTTAGCCTGGAAATAAGGATATGATCATATGTTTTAGCAAGAGGCTGACCTATATAAAGCAGGATTCACCATCCAATTCCATGTGTCTGTGATACAGCCTGTGCAATCTCCTTAGCTATTCATGTCTCATTATACATGACACATCCTTCTTGATTCACATTAGCCACAGAATGCTGCTTTTTGCTGACTGCATCTTTCCCTTAAAAGACATTAAAAGGGGGTGAGGGGAATGAGAAGAAAACCCTTAACTGTGAAAGTAGGAAAAGAGAAAAGGAAGCTTAGTGAAATGTGTGCATGTGTGTACTCATTTGCAGATGTCCTTAACACTAAACACAGTTTAAAATGTATAACCAGAAATGAGAAATGTATTAAGATCTCTGTCTGAAACTGATTTTTTTTTATCTGTCTCACAGTTCTTAGTGGATTTGAGATTTCTTAGCTTATAAATTATATCAGAAAATTCAGTGAACACTGAGACAAAACCTAGAGTTTGCTATGTGGCCTGGTGGCAACCTTGTCCAAGAGCTGTGACCCCAGACATGTGCATAGAAATAATTTGCCTCTTGGGCAAACACAGAACAGGTAGATGCTGGGCAAGGTCTCAGAAAGGGTTCATTTGTTAAGCTCAATGGCTCCAGCTTGGGACAAGGTATTGAATTTCTAGACCACGAAGACCGAGCACTTAGTCTTTGACCTAGTGGCTAATCCAGTTACTCCTTGGGAGAACATCCCACCCAGAGGCATATCTTGAAAGGCAGAGTCCATGCTAATCAGTGCAACAGCATGACCTACATCCTACCGCAAAAATCCATGTATGTGAAGTATCCCTGTGAGGCCTGGGGCACTCCAGAGGTTAAAATAAGAAACATATTTACTTAATAGTTAGCTAAAGCCTTACCAAAAGCTCTTATAATTATAAAAGCTCCCAACTTCTTTTCCATCCCCCTTTCTTCCTCCTTCCTCTGAAACTACAAAGAGAACACACACCAAACTGCTGGTTTAGGGCACAGAAAGACATCCAGTCAGACCTTTTTGGGTTATGTCATGAGATGCAAAGGTCAGAAAGCATGAGGAAAAATTAACCAAAAGGCCTAGTGAGAAGCCAATCAAATTTCATCAGCACAGAAACAGCAGAGCAGAGGCTTTTGCAGATGTGATTAAGGAAAAGTAATGATAACTTTCCAAAGCAGGGTGGGAGCCCAAAGCCTCTTCAGTTCATCTAGAAACATATTTACTTAATAGTTAGCTAAAGCCTTACCAAAAGCTCTTATAATTATAAAAGCTCCCAACTTCTTTTCCATCCCCCTTTCTTCCTCCTTCCTCTGAAACTACAAAGAGAACACACACCAAACTGCTGGTTTAGGGCACAGAAAGACATCCAGTCAGACCTTTTTGGGTTATGTCATGAGATGCAAAGGTCAGAAAGCATGAGGAAAAATTAACCAAAAGGCCTAGTGAGAAGCCAATCAAATTTCATCAGCACAGAAACAGCAGAGCAGAGGCTTTTGCAGATGTGATTAAGGAAAAGTAATGATAACTTTCCAAAGCAGGATGGGAGCCCAAAGCCTCTTCAGTTCACTCTGGTGACACTGCCAAGATGTGTGTCTGGGTAAGGAGAGCAAGGGTCAGACAAAGAGGTATTGCTTTTAGGTAAATGCCATACAAATTGCTTCTGTATATGGATAGACCCAGCTGTGTTTTCCCATAGACTGCCTTTGAATTGCAGTATTTTATCAAAAAGAAGACAAGTTTTATCTGCTGAACCTACAGAGGAAGCACATGGAGCACCTTTTTCTCAACAGGCATAGTGTATTTTAAAAGAAAAATATGTAAAAAATAAATAGAAGCAAAAATATCTGCAAAAGACTGGTTTTGCTGTTGCCAATACATAGAAGATAAGGTGGCAGTAGTAGTTGGAGAAGGTGCATCCTAGGACTTGCTCCAGGCACCAGTGTGCTCTTCCCATGCTGTTCCAAATATTTCTCCCCCAAAAAATCCAGCATCCACCCTGAGTGCACTCATGGAGAGATTTTCAAGGGCTCCAGTTATGTGTGAAGTAATATTGGGCTTCCCTGCATATAAACTGGAGCATTCTAAGAACTTTATTCTTTTACCATTCCTGAAAGACTGGAAGGACAGTGTTGTTGTGATAAAATCGAAGATGTAGAGAAATACACCAAAATTTGTCACCAAAATGTGAAACCAAACCCACTGCTAAGATAGTAGTCTTCCTTATTCTTTTCATTGACTTTGTTCCATTATGATGTCAAAATATAACCTAATCCTTAAATACAGAACCCATGTGGTAACAAACTACAGCTGTGCATTCCTTTACATATCCACATATATAAATAAATCATATCAATTTATGCAAATATTTACTGCATCAAAGCATGATTTTGATGCCTGAAAGGGAACTGAACTCTGTGTGTCAGCACTTTTTTTTGTTTGTTTGTTTTCATATAATGGACATTGTTCTTCCTTTGTCCATCTGTGTAAAAGTTAATGGAGCTGATGCTAAGCAAGGAAGAGTTGGAAACACTCATGACACTGACCCTGAGAAATTAGAATCACAAGCAGAGTATATCAGCATGGGATTAAGACTGGGTAAATGGCAACTCCCTTGAAATCTGGTGTTCATTATCAAGACAATATTTCAAGAAGGGAAACAATAACAGAGGTCCAAAATATCTAGTAAAAGAAAAAAAAAAAAGAAAATAGGCTTTGGATATTTTTAATGCCTCGTGGAGTAAAGTAGGCAAGCAAACAATAAAAATAAGCAAGAAAACATCAGGAGAAACCTAAACCTTAAATTATTGTGCTTTGTCATCCTTGTCTTCAACTGTTTGTGTGCCTCATTTTCTCCCTTATTCATGAAACATCTCATGCCTTTATCACTTTTGATATAAAACCATCTTCTCTAGAGGAAAAATTATGACCTTTTTTAAAAAAAAATCAATTTTTTATGGGACTCTGCTGATTTTATCTTACAATTTTAACAAACCTTTTTCTTTTTTCTCCCCCCTTTAAATATCAGAAGACAACAGATAAGTAGAGAAAAGTCATGGGAAAGAAAGCAAGAGAAATTATGGATGCCCCATCCCTGGAAGTGTTCAAAGCCAGGTTAGAAGGGGTTTTGAGCAACCTGGTCTAGTGGAAGGTTTCCCTGCCCACAGCAGGAGGTTGGAGCTTGATGGTCTTTAAGATCCCTTCCAACCCAAACTATGATTCCATGAAAACATGAAAGGAGAAGAATTACAGGGAGGCAGATGGACATTGCCTGGCAAAGCCCTCTCATACTGCAATAGAAGTGTTTGCATGACTAGCAGGTTTTGAAGGGTTTGTCTGGACCTTGACCTGAAGTCAGGGTGTGTTGAAAACTCCATTGGAATCAGTAGGAGGTTGTTCATTTGTTTCAACTATTGATGAGCCCTAAATCCAGCAGGCTTCAAAACATGAATAGAGAGACAAAGGTACCCATAAATACTTCCAAACTTCAAGTCCATCCTGTAGTTCACACATAAAAACTTTGAAGGTATTTCATCCATGCTGAATTCTTTTTCATGCTGTGGTATGAGCAACAGCTAAACCTCTCCTCCCTCTTCCTGAGAATAAACATTTTCCTGCAGTTCTAGTACATCCTTTGTCATTTGACATTATTTCAGGTGACTTCTCTGCTATTCAATCATGCAAGATAACCAGGAAGATAAACGCTTTTGGGGACAACAAAGAAGAATACAGCAGTATTTTAATGTGTCCTGGGTTTCTCTCTTCTTCTTTCTTGTTTTTCTGGGTTTCTTGGGTTGTTTTTTTTTTTTTTTGTGGGTTTTTTTGGGGTTGGTTTTTTTTTTTTGTTTTTTTTTTCTAATTTTATTTCACTCCTTTAAGCTTTTTTTTTCTTTTGTGGGTTTTTTTGGTTTTTTTTTGGGGGGGGGGTTTTCTAATTTTATTTCACTCCTTTAAGTTTACTTGACAACGGCATTTATTTAATGTTGCAGTTGCTACAGGTTAACACTATTGTTTTATCAGGGAACATTTATCTTCAGAAAGAAAGTTATCCTAATACAGGACATATCTTATCCAAGGGCAAATAGAAAGGGGAACATTTCCAGAGGGTAATGTTAATGTTCCTAATGCTATAAAAATAAATGAAATCTGATTAACACCACTATGAGGAAGTAAGTCATAGCTTGTATATAAAATATAGTTGCCTTGATTGGGAGCATTATTTTTGGCAGTTTAAGCCAGTGCATTAAAAGATGTGATGGCACTAAAAACATGAAAAATATCTTAGTGCTTTGGCAGGGCAAATAGAGCTTGAAATCTAAAAATAACCAAAAAACTAGAGAGCTTTTAAAGTCAGCTTTTCTCCAGTGAGAAGGAAATAACACACTGCTCATCTTAGGTTTCTGACATGGAAAGTTACACTCACACAGTGGGGAAAGTAGGATTGTATGGAAATGGGAATTTGATTCATTCATTTGCCTCCTCTAATTGCTGCTGGATTTTAGAGCAGTCTCTGATACACTCCAAGATATTTGTTTGTTTTGTTGGTTTTTTTTTTCCCAATTATGTTATCTCATGGAATTTCTGAGTGGAGTGATAAGAACCGAGCAGCAACTTACCCTTCAGCTTCCTCATCTCTGCAGAGGGCAGAATGCCCAAAGGTGAGCATTCAGACCTGCCAGACCCTCATTAAATCAGGATGAGTTTCTAACTAGAGACAAAAAAAAACAAAAACAAAGATGTGAAGCCAGCCAGGGACAACTGGTCTGTCAGGAGAATTTCCATCTTGGACAGCAGGTCCAAGGTGGCAATTATTATCATCCTTCTGATTAAAGAATGGCAGGACAAAGGGGGATGAAAGTCACAGAAGATTGTGCTCAAGCACCCATTTTCTGGAGACTTCAGGTCTTTTTATCTCTCTACCAGAGAGGTAAAAACTAGCAATGACCAACCAGAGTAACAACCAAAGTAATGACCAGGACGGCAAGCAATTTGATCTGCTGGTGAGTCTCTCCCAATTTTATTTATCATAATTAAATTTCAGAAAGGAAAAAAACCACATATATCCAAAACACTGAATAACAGCCATCTCCAAGCAGGAACAAAACCAATAATTCTTCTTCAGATCACCGAGATCATGTTTCTTGCCTTTTTGTCTTGACTTCTGGTTTACAACACGCTAATGGGGACAATAAGCAAGAGCTGTTAAGATGTGTGCACACCTGCAGGGTGTTAAACTTATTGGCATCACAGAGGCATGGTGGAGTGTTGGAATGGAAGGATGCAGGCTCCTTAGGAAGGATGGGCAGGTGAGATGAGGAGGAGGTGTTGCCCTCTCTGTCAGTGACCAGCTGGAGTGTGTGGAGCTCCACCTGGGATAGATGAGGAGCCAAACAAGAGCTTGTGGGAGGGGAGGGACTTGGAAACCAGGTCATCATTAAAGTTTCTGTACATCAGCAACTTTCAGGGCTATCTGAAAGAAATTTCATCAGGCACAAAACTGCAATTTTGGTGTAAGATCCAGATGCAGTTTTTAGATGCAGGCAAACTAAGATGACTTTTGCTTGAAATAAGCTGGGAGCTTCTCCACTTCTGAGCTGGCAGCATAAAAGTAATTTTGTTCTTCTGTTGCATCTTGCTGTTATTTAATAATCATTAGCATGAAACCTAGGAGGAATTAAACAGGAATCAATACAACATTCCTGTTGTATCCTGCAATATCAATTTCACTATACAGCATTTTGAGGTAAGCTGGGTGGGATCCCAAAGTTCTCTACTAAGGAGATTTGTATTGTGATTGATTTAAATTTTGTAAATGAGGTAAACACAAAAGAATCCTCTCCTTTTCTGTCCCCTGAAGCAAATATATTCATGGGCCAGATTCTGCTCTGTTTTTTAATACCCCATAACCAGTCCTGTGGTTCCTGTTGTAGAATTAAATAGGATTAAAGATTTTGCATGGGCTGTTCTGACACTTATGCAAAGAGAAGATGGGCACGTCCACAGGGAGCTGGCCAACAAGTCAGTCACCTGCTTTAGATCTAGGCTGTAGGTGTTATAAACAGGAAGCTTCCTTAAAAACCTGAATTTCCTACATGCTCAAAGAGAAATGAGGTCCTTTGAAAACCTTCAGAGGCTTTCTACATTCAAAGGCAGATCTCTTAAGGATTTTAAGAACCTAAAACAGATAAAGGAGGGCTGACTTTGAAAAGCTTTAGGGGTTTGTATCTTGCCACATTGTATGGAAGAATATTGTAGTAAACGCCAAAACTGTCAATATTCTTAAAATATACGATGAAGAAGACTGTACAACACTGTCCAACACTGCACAAGCATCTGCAGACTGAAAATGGAAAGTAACATTTTCAAATCAGTATTATAAGTGCAGGAGATTCTGGTTTTCTGCAGAAGTGTTGAAGTTCTCTAAAATTCATGTACTCATCAAAACTAGAAAAGATGGATTTTTCACTTGCAAGTGTCACTTAAAGGAAAATTCAAATTTCCATGCAAATATATGCCTGATCTTAGAAAAGGATGGAATTTAAAATAAAGGTTTTCCTTCTTCAGTTGCCTGATGTACAGGAAACATTTGCAGTGACAGAAAATTTACCTTCAATTCCCTGCTCTGTGTATCCAGACCAGAATGCAGGTATTCTGGGTGTCCTATCCAGTAGGTTGTTTTACATCAAAGCAAATGCTGTGAACTTCCAGTGAAAATTCTAATCACATTTTTTTGTTGACATAAACTATTTGAGGCAATATGAAACAAAGAAACCAAATTAATTTAGAATTTATTTCTGTTTTATTTGGTCTTTTCTCCCCGTGTTTCAATATTACAATGATAAAATGATGCAATAATCCCTTCATGAAAACATCTTGAGTACAATATAAAAATCTTTTTATCAAAGATTTTATACTTTAGACAGGAATGGCATCAATCTTTTTTATAGAAATCTGAATAATTTTAGCAATATAAGTATCTTTACATGGCAGCCCATTGCTTAAAGAAATCACAGTTTAACTAATGTTAACTGAGAAACAGTTATTTCCCTGTTAAAAGAGGAAAAGCCACCTCCTCTCTAAGAAAGATATATTGCTTCATCTTTATTTATTGCATTCATATGCACTTTGGCACATCTTGGGGCTCTAGAATTAAGCTGAATTAAACTCGCAAGGCTGTGGAGTCAACACTGAAATTCTTCACTCCAGCTGAATTTTAATAGAGCTGTGAGCCAGTGGCAGACACAGCCTTAATCTGAATAGGTGAGGTTCTGACATTGCAGGTCTGCAGCTGGGATCATTTGAAGCATAAACCACAGGGAGGATGCTCCCACTTGTGGAAAAAGGCTGGAGTCTCCCTAGTAAATCCACACAGGCATTCAGCTGCAGTGAGGAGAAGGAAAGATATGAACAGAGCCAAGGGGAAAGTTTCAAAAACTGACATACTGAAGATTTTAAGGAGAGACTGGCTTTTGTTTCACATCCATCCCTGTTGCCACAAAGTGCATAAGACAAATTGTTTTCAGAAAGGGGAGAGATCCAGGGCCAAGTCATTTCCCACCACTGAATTCCTTTACTTCACTAAGAATTAATATCTTCATATTTCCATTATTTCAAATTTTCAAGTTAGCAAAGCCTATGAGATTTTGCTATTAAGCTTGTCCATACTTCAACATGTACATTTGCATCTCTTTTTCTGGTACATTATTCATTAGCTTATATATCTATCTTTTTAATTTTTATGCCCATCTGCTTAATTATCTTCTTAGAGAGATTATCAATGCCTTCCATTTTCTTTGATGTCAATTTGAAAAGGGACAATGAGCTTAGAGACAACCATCATTTCAGCCATTTTGATGACATGCCTTGTCCTTTGACCAGCTTGGCAATCATCTGACCCCCCTCCTGACCTTTGCATAATTACCTATCCAATTTCCTTATCACCATTCTCCCTTTCAGTTCCTAAAAGCAATATAACTGTGGTCACTGTCAAAGTCACGGTGACCTTGTCAGGAATCCTTCTATTGCTCTAATAAGATAACCAATTAATCACTTATTCCTTTATCTCAATCTCAAGTAATTTCTAAAACTCCTGTTATGTCTTCTTTTTTGTTTTGACTAAATGTTAATTAACTTGACGAACTTTACCTCTTTTGTATTCACACTTAAAACAATAAAATATATCTGGATAGATTTATTCCTACATTTCCTCCAAATGTTCAGAAAGATCAGTTACTTTCCAGATTAATTTTTCTTCCTCTACTATATACACCTTAAATAAGCATAAAGTCTCAGGAAATTTTGTGGAAGCAAATTCTGTGAAGCTAATCCACAAATAATTCACAATAATAAATACCAAAAAGTTTGGTTTTTGGTTTTGGTTTTTTTTTTTGTTTGTTTGTTTGTTTTTCCTGAAAAATTTATGCTTGAGCTTGCTTTCAAGCTAAAGCTGGAGGATATTCTACCTGCCTTCCTTGTTGATTTCCTAAATCTTTCCAAAACTCCAGGAGAAACAGATGGACCACTCCTGGAGACCACTAGAGAAAACAATAACTGTCAAAAAAGTAAATTTGTTACAGATTTGATCATTTGGCATCCCTAACTCCTTCCTCTGCTTCTTAAACTTGCAGAAGTATGTTCCATAATTCTCAGAGGAATTTGCCTCCAAAGAAACACTGCTCCACTTTCAGTCTATCAAGGACCAGTGTAGAATGGAGGCAGGAAATATCCACAGAGCCATAGATTTATAAAATGGTTTGCGTTAGAAGGGTTAGAGACCAACAAGTTGGAATCCCCTGCCAAGGGCAGAGATGTCTCAGTATCCTGGGTTGTTCAGAGCCCCATCCAGCCTGGCCTTGGACGCTTCCAGGGATGGGGCAGCCCCAGCTTCTCTGGGAAACCTGTGCTTGTCCTTCACCACCAGTGTAGTAAAAAATCTCTTCCTAATATCTAACCTAAACTCAAATTTTAAAACCATTTCCCCTTGTCCTGTCACTACTTCTCCATATCAAAAGTCACTCTCCCTCCTTTATATAACCCCTGTTAAGCTGCTGGAAAACCACAGTGATGTCTCCCCAAAGCCTGCTCTTCTTAATGCTCAACATCCCCAACCCTCCAAGCTTGTGTTCCAGCCATAAATAATGGACTAAAAAAAAAAAAAAACCCAAATAAATTTAAAAAAACTGGGAAGAGCAGTGTTCCAGTTCATGTATTTTTTTCCCCTGAAAAAAAAAAAAAACCACAAAAAAACCCAAATAAATAAAAAAAAAAACCCAACAAAACACAAAAACTGCCAAGTCCATACAAATGCAAGAGAGTGGGTTAAGGAGGTCTTCATGCCAAGACAATCCCAGCTGTTGCTGTGCAGCATCAGTCCAGGTATCTGTAGCCACAGCCATGTTTATGCTGTTTTCAGCTCGAGTTGATAAGCTTTAAATGCACACATATAAAGTCAGCTCAGCTGTCTCTGGCCTGAATCTCCTCTCAGGTCTGATTCCAGGGGCAACTTGTGAGGAGCCAGCTCAGGTGTATGCAGCCACAGGATATGCATTCCTCAGGAGAAGTTGAATCAAGGCTGGGAGTACAGGATCCAGCATGTTGTTAGGGATATCAGGCAAGCTGGATTTCAGAGAAAAGACACTCATGGAAAGGAATATCTTCCAGGAGATGTCAGGTGAGACAGGCATTCCATAGTCTTTTCATCTGAGTCCCAGACAAGTTATTACAATAAAAAAACTGATGTGAAACCTTTTGATAGATATATATATATATAAATTTTGAGGTCAAAAAGGGCTATTCAGATTCTTCACTCTGATCTATGAATAGCAATGTTGTGGGCTCTTAGTACACCCCCATCAGACTTTTTACCATCCCAGAAAAAGCAGAAAAGTCTCATCAACAAAATTTCTCTTTAGCAAGTATTCTTAATTTTGCCATGAATCTCTCCAAAACTGCACATAAACAAAGTCAACAGATGTTAAATGTATGATCAATAGGAAAAAGCTGTAACTGAACAGCATTCATCTCTCCTTCAAAACTGACATTCATGGAGAGAAACAGTGCCAAAACAAATACAAGCAAAGCAATAGCCTGGAAATACTTTAAACATATTATTTGAATTCTCAGAAGTATCATTTTTAACTTAAAGTAAACATTGGCATGCAAACCTAACAGTCTGCGTAATCCAGTCTTGAAGTGTAACTTTATTTGTTATGGGGATTTGCTCAAGGAAAGGGGGAGGGAGGGCGAGGTGGGAAAATAAAATAAAAACACCCCTCTTTCCAAAAAACCTCCTACTACTACAAAGAGGAACCAGTTGTTTCTGCAGTGCTGCAGACATTTCACAAGGTCATGGAAGAGGCTGTTTCAAGCTGCTTTAGCAATTTGGGAGGGAGCAGGGATTGAATTGTTTTGCACTTGGATGTTCACTTGGCACACCGGGATGGGGAGCCTTTGTCGCTGTTTTAATAGGAGTCAGAGGCTGGGATGTGCCAGCCAGATTCCCACCCTCAGGAGCACAGGAGCTGGGTTCTGGGGGATTACTCTTATGTGAGGAGGAAGGGCCACGACCCTCCTTCTTTGGGAGCCTCTGGTGTCATGCTGCAGCCCACCAGCTTTTCCTGAAATACTGCCGGCTTCTGGCAATCTCCAAATAAAGTCTTCAATTAACAGGGAAACAAAAGCCTCTGAGGACTCTAGCCAGCATGTGCTATTAAATGGGAGATGTTGCAGACACCTTTTCCAGCTGAGAGAGAAATGAGGAGAAACATACCCAAAATATTTTAACAAGAGACAACTGGCAGAACAGCCCTCCCTTGCTGGGGATCAATTTTATGCACGAGGGGAAAAAACAGAAACCTTTACACAATAATAGAGTCATTAAGGTAGGAAAAGACCCCTAAGATCAAACCACTAAGCCAAGATTGTCTAGTCCACCACTAAGCCACTGTGTCCCCAAGTGCCACACGTACCCATTTTTCAAATACCTCCAGAGATCGTGACTCAATTTTCCTGGTCAGACTGTTCCAAGGTTTGAAAATTCTCTCCACAAAGATTTTTTTTTCCTAATATTCAGTCTAAATCTTACCTGACATAGCTTGAGGCTGTTTATGATTTTTTCCCATCTGCATACTAGCCAATAATCTGAATTAACTAATAAAGTGCATGAGTCTTCTTGGCTTTTTATGCATTAATTCTTCATCTCGATGAAGTTATCTTACTTTCAGGACTCAATCTTCCTTGATCATATTTTTCATTGCCTGTATTATGTTTACTGCAAAACTGAAACTTTATTTTATCATTAGTTTAATGTTGTGGCTATTGGTATACTTTGGTAAACCATTTATACTCACTACCTGAAAAATAGAGGTTCACTTTATATATCTGAGATTGAAATGCTTGGCTGAAGCTTATTATCTAGATTATGTCTCTGGACAGAGAACTGGAGACAAAATATGAACAAATTAATTCTGTCCTGAGGTATTTTAATAAAAAAGAGGCAGCCACTGCTTAGAGAGTGTCTGGACATCAGTCAGCAGATGGTGGCAATGGTATCGTGCATCACTTCTTTTCTATATTCTCTTGTAATTATTGTTGTTTCCCTCCCTTTTCCGTTGTGTTAAATTTTATCTCAACCCATGAATTTTACCCTTTTTCCAATTCTCTCCCCCATCTCAAAAAGGGGGAGTGAGTGAGCAGCTCTGTGTTGTTCAGCAGCCTACTGGCTTAAACCACAACACTGCTCCATACAGAAAATTGAGGAGAATTTGTCTCCAATTAATATGAAAGAGTTAAATATTCCTTGGAACAAAGAGACAAACTGGTTAAGTAGTTAATGATTCTGTATAGATCATGCAAGATCGTATTTTAAGTCTCTGCCTTAATTATTTATAGAAAATAAATAAAAAATGGAAGCACTTCAATGGCAAGTTCAGAGAGACACCTCACTCCATACTGTCACTGTCACAGGAACTCAACCAGTTCCCTGGTTTTGTGGTTCTCTTCTGGACTGAGGAAATATGAGGCTGAGTTCTAGATCTCACAAGAGGACTTGAATTAAGATTCTTTCCATTCTTGGTGAGTTCCAGAAGGCATCTTACATGTGCAAATGGGCATTGACATTTTTCCTCCAAATTTCAAAACAATTGTCCCAATGTAGAATAGAGAAGACGGTATGGGGGAAAATCAAAACCAAAAAAGAAAATTATACCCAGTGTTTTCAAATCTTGGCAGTTCCTGGTTTCAGTTTTAACATGAGATCTCAGCACTACTTTTGAGCAACAACTTATTTTCATAAGGTGAATGCAGCCTCACAAACTACTGAGTGACCAGAAGCATTTGCTATGATTAAAAGAATATGGCAGAAAAGTATTTAAAGAAAAGAGAAAAACATACTTAATATCCCACCCCTTCTCCTCTTCCTCACTTTCTTAAAAAAAATTAATAGGGAAGAAAAGAAAAACTCAGTCTAAGTGAAAGCCAACTCACCTCAGGAAAATAATTTGGCATCAGCCTTTATCGACAGCTGCACTTCACTGCAGCACCTGTGTGTATCATTGCAAGTGATGAATGACTGGAGAGGCTGTTTTGTGTTAGTGAAACACGTTGTGGCAAAGCTTGTATTTATATTTACAGGATAAGCTTGAGCTGGACCTGTCTTATGAGAGAGACTGAGATCAGGGTGGTAAAGGTGGGATGTATTGGCTGTGTAGATGTTATTAAACTCAGGAATGCCTCCAGATTTTAGGGTCTGAGTAGATACATTGGCCATGTCCCAACTTGGTTTTAGGGTGAGACTGTCTCCACCCTATCCCAAAGTTCTGGTTTCATTGAACACACTGATTTTGGTAAACAGTCCAGTGTGGTGGTCTATGCAAAAAAAAAAAAAAAAAAAAAAAAAAAAAAAAAAAAAAAAAAAACCAAAAAAAAAAAAACCACCAGGAGAAATATATGAGAAGTAATAAACTCACTGAATAGGACAAACTTCTGTAGAATCAAAAGTAATCATGTTGTTTTATACAAATTTTAAAATAACTTCAGGGAAGATAAGGTGGGGAGTGGAAAAGGAACTGAAAGAAAAAAGTAAAATAAATCATCTTATTATTGTGTTCCAAAATGGCATTTTCACAAAGGGATTAACTTGCATCAGGGAAGAATCTTAAAAGGAGGATAAATAATAAACAAGCCAAACATAAGGCATTGGACAAAACATTTGTCCACTGAAACTATAGAACTGTTTCACACACAAAAAGAAAAGAAATTCTTTTGGATTAATCCAAGCTGAAAATACTTTTTCTGGAGATTTTTGTTTTTCTCATTAAATTGAAAGCTCTTCGTATTTGTACTGCTTTAAGATATTTATTTCCAGAAGCTTACTTCAAATCCCATTGAGATCAGCAAAAGACTATCAGGTGACATTAGTTATTGTTCATTTGAAGTCCAAGAGATTAAACCTTTTCTTTTTTTTTCTGTAACTTTGTGAAAGTTCTGTGCTGTCAAATGCAGAGAATCTTCTACATCTGGTTCTTCTTTTTCTTTTCTTTATTGCATTTTGGAGAGATTATAAATGTTAATAGTTTCAAATGACTTACGAAAAACAAGACAAAACACAAAAGCTTTCTTCTCTTCTCCCAGTAATACTTATTTTGGGGATATATTTGACTTAACATTATCATAATGCTGGAATTATGGATTCTTGGCTGGTGGAAATTGCAAAAATCTAATTGATGGATCAACACCATTTAATGCTCTTTACAGTCTACTTCACCATTCCTTCCGAGTCAGATTGTCGTAGAACACAGACCAGGCTGCAACAGGACTGAGGAATATTTGCTTATCTAACAAGCACTGATTCCAAGATACAGGAATGAATTTGCTGTGCATCATTTCTGTTACCCAATCTTTTCCCTGGACACCAATATTTGGACGTTTTTTTAAAATGTTTCCACCAACATTTTTGGCAGAAATAATGTAATCACTTATTGACAGCTATTTATTTTCTTTTTTCTATCATTGATGAGGGTATCAGTTGGTAAATATTGTTCATCAGTTCAGGATAATACACACATAATTTTTTTTCTTAATTTCTGACCATTATTTTAAATAATTATATATGTTATCAAGTACCAATTTAAAAAATTCCTGAAATCTAAAATTCAGCAGGAAATGCAATTTTTGACTTGCACTAAGCTATCCCAAACATCTTGACCTTCACTTGTCCTCCAATTTCCTCAGCTGAGAGGTTCAAATGAACAACAGTTTGTCACGGTTAAAATCTTATGCATATAAGGATATCTTTTTCTGTCATTAAAATTGTTTCTCCAACTTTCTCTTTATATGTATACACACACACAGAGATACAGGTATTTTAACTTGAAGGTTAATTAAGTTCTTCTAAATAAGGAATAAATTTATTTTTCTGAACTGCAAAGAAAAACTACCTGGCAAAAAATACATTTTAAACTGATCAAAATTTGATGTTTACACTCTCTTTTACAGTGTATACTCACAGTATACATATTGACAAGGAATTAAAAATTAAAATTAAAAAAAGGAAAATTATTTTATTCAGGAATTATAAAATTCAATTGTTTATATTTACACAAAAACACAATTTAAAAATTATTTTCTGAAAAATGTTGTTCTAGTCCATAAATTAATTTTCCTTATGAAGTTCTCATGATGGAGTTACTGTTATCAAACAGTTGAATCCTGAGACCTAATTTTTTTAATTGCAATTTAAGTTTATATTTGAAAAAATAAAATGGAATATATTATTACTAATAATGGAGATTATACTAATATTTTTACAAATTATCTTTCATTTTGTCCATTTTTCAAGGTAATCCTTGTGTTACACAAATAATTCCTTAGGAGGAACAGATAAATTTGAGTAATTTCTACAGGTGTGATATTCACAAATGAAGTGATTGCTTTAAAATGAGTCTGATACCTGCCATTGATGTCAAGGGAATTATCTATTTGCCTGGATCTAATTATATGGAAGGTAATCTCAAACTCAATTAGCTGTTTCTCCCTCTTTCGTATAACAAGAGAAAATTAGCTGCCTAATTATTAATGAATGCTTCTCAATTTTACCAACGAAAACTGAAAGTGTGTGTTGGTGCTTTAAATAATTATGATATTTCAGGTTTGGTGTAAGTTTGTTTGCTTTCAGAATGCTGTACTTGTGTTTATTAAAAGTCTACATACAATACTTGAGAAGGAGATCATCTTCTCCAGGCATGAGCAATATAGTCCAAGCCACTCAGCAGAGACAGTTTTTGGGATTCAAGGAAGACAGGCAGAAATGCACCACGTCAGTGCCTTCTGTACTCTGCCTACAGGACACAAATAATACTTTGTTAGTGGTGAATTAAATAGGCTTGAGAGCAATTTGGATACATTGCTTTCAGAATCTGAACTTGGATTTCAGCTAATTATGGTAGTTCTGCCTACTCAGACCTGAGGGACCAGTGAGCTCCCCAACATTTCAGTATCTGAGAATCTTCTGTGGGCCAAACCACGGGTCAGCAGGGTTGTGGTTTCTGCTTTATTGCAGGTAAGCTTGGAAATCGGAATTCATGTGACACAAACCATGTCAAACCTTCCCTGGAGAAGAGTGAAAGCTGGTAAGACTGATTTGCACATGGAAGAGCAGGACAGTTATAGAAGGAATCACTCAACTCTTTTTCTGTGAGTTTTTTGAAAAGGTCAGCTGCATGGCTGTTCACAACAACTCCCTGAGAAAGCAGACAAGACAATGCTAATAGAATTTTGTCCAAAATAAACCTTACTTTTGAGCACCAGTTTTACAGGATTTTCCTCCTGTGTGTTCTTCCTTGGGACTGATAATGATCTGTTACAGCTGATTTCTGTCCATCACTTAAAGAGTTTTCTATGTATATCTCTGCATTTGCTTTTTCAGAGTGATTCTCTTTGAAATGTTCACATTTATGCATTATTGACTTATACTTTGCAATTATTAACCCTTCTTGTCTTACACTGGAAATTCGCTTTGTTTTCAAGCTGTGATGCCAAGTCATCCTGTCACCTTTTAAATAAAAATCATGTTGTCTGTCTCCTGCAGCATCACCACTTTGCAATCTCACATAAGCAGAACTTTCACTGGGCTGTTCTTGATGAGGAGGTAAAAGGCCTTCATGGTTGGCTGCAGGGTTCTCAGCCATGATTATCCATCTATTCTTTTTTTTTTTTTTTTGTCTTAAACGTGTCCAGGATTTACCAAATTCATTTCATAAATTATTTAACATATTTGTCTCTGACTTAAGTTATGTTCATTGCTGCAAGAATTAATTATTTAAAACAAGAACATATCACTATTTGATACTATTACCAGATCTTTTAATGAAACCAAATTTCTATAAAAGAAATGGAAGAATCAGACGCTTGAACCTATATGTGTATATATATATATATATACATAGTATATATGTATATAATGTAAATATTTTTCAGTTACAATTTTTCTCTTCTGATTCATCCTCATTCCAATCCCTTTTGTATAAATTTTCAATTTGTTTCACTCCGTCTTCATCTTTCTCTGTCCTCTTACTCATTCCATTCTTAATGATCAAACTATGCTCATTTTTAGGTATATATACAGTCCTTTATGGTCAGATTTTGAAGAAGACAAAACAAGATTCTTTGCTATTATTACAATACCCTTACTTTACTGCTTCTTTTGAGGATATTTGTTGTATCACATAAACATTAATCTATTATTATTTAACTATATAAGCACATCTTCTATTAAGGCTCTTTTCTTATCCATGAGGCAAACTGCAAAAGGTACAACTCAAGATGGTAAAACCATCAATGTTCTTTGGGACACTGTAGCTGGTTACAGAAAACTTTTTAAAAATCCTCCATACCCTGGAGGGAGAATTTGTCAAGATGCTCACATAATTGAAATTTTCTATGGCTGTTAAGAACCAAGAGAATAGCAGTTCTTCCCTCCAAATGAAATCTCACTGCCAGATTTGTATGACATTTCATGATCCAAGCTTAATTTGTTTTACATTGTTCCCAGAAGGTGAGATGAGATTACATGGAGCCATACATTAGTTAGAAGATTTATTTTACACTTACCCACTCAAAGTTCCTTTCTAGTTATTCAAGCAGAATAGAGCGATCTTGATTAGTTAATCTCTCCACATCAGCATTTTTTCCACAGAGCACTTCACAGAAATGTTTTAAAATTTCACAATTAAAAAAGCAATTAAAAAGGATTATCAAAATCAAAGTTAATCTTTAATTACTGCCTATATCTAGATCTTTATTCCATGATATACCAGATAAAATACTCTTAAAAATGCTTTGTTAATAGCTTTTTATTACTGAGAACATAGGAAATTTCAGTCTTCTGAGGCGCGGCCCTTTTTAGATCAATTTCATTTTCAGGTTGTCATCTGAAACTTTATTTCCATCAATCTTGTCTTGCTCTAGCTGAGTAAGGAATTCCTTTATCTTCTGCCCACTGAGAATTGGCCACCTTGCAATGACTTGGGTAGTATGGTCAAAGTACTGCTGTAATTTCTCCAGTGAAAAATTGCTTTCTATCTCCACCTTAGTGAGCAAATCTCTGCACCTGTTCAGTAAGGTCTGCCTCTGTGAATGCAATCAATTTTTGGACATTTGAACTTCTACAAATATTCAGGGAAATATTCAACTGCTCTTATTCCTCAGACCAGTGCTGGCATAAGGGTTTGCTAAAATTCTTTGCAGTTTTACAGTTCTTGCTGAAAAAGAGCTGTTGTTGAGCAGAAGCAATAGCAGAATAGCAAAGGTTCTCCAAAGATGATTTCAGCTTGACTAGCTGTAGCATTCAAATGAAAAGAAGGAAGAGTATTAAAAATTCTGGTACTCAGGACAGCTCTGTGTTTGAATGTATTTAAGAATATTCTGAAAAATAAAGGAAGGATTATTTTTTAAACTGAAAAAAAATTAAAAAACAAGAGCAAATATATAAATACAGATATGGATTGCAAATCTCGCCATAGTGAAATTCCTGCTTGGTTCAGTGAACTATTTTTTCCTTGCTAACCTCAGATTGCCAGTGAATTATGGCTTCTGAAAAAGGACCCCATTTCATATAGGTTTAACGTGAAAATCAGTAAGGATGAGGCTTCGGCCCTCAAATTTCAACAACATGAAAACTTCATCTCATCTAACCAAGTCACCTAAGGCTTGACTCACACACCTCACCCTCAGTGTTGAGGGTCACCTGGAGTGTGCTTGGAATCCAGTATCTATTTGGTCTCCAACTGCCTCTTCAAAGGAAATCTATTCCAGCCTCATGTGAATACTGCAGATTCATGGGGGCCTTTCAAACAGTACTGAACATTTTCTTCAAGCAACCTGAAAAGAGACTTGTTTTCCAAAGTGTGGCACCAACGATGCAAAATTATGAGTAATTATATCTTATTCAGATACCTTAATCTGCATGTCAGAGCCCCCAAATTTTAGACTTCTGTAAGAAGGTCTGGATGTGAGTTGAGGTTAGAGGTCAGCAAAGATTTCAATAAATGCCAGGGAAAACAGCAGAATGAGGTCAGCATAGAAAAATAAGGAGATATATATAAAATGAAAATTTTCTGAAGTTCTTTAGGGTGGAAAAGACAAAGAAAGCAATAATTCTCAAATCCCCTCCTCCCATGCTGAGACACCAGAGAATCCCCTGAATCATTACATTGTACCACATCCCACCACACAGAAGATCAAAAGCTCAACTTTTTCCCATCTGCCCTTAGTTTGTGGGACCCTGAACCCAAATTGTTTGGACTAGTGCAAATTGATATATCCAAATCAATAAATCCCTTGTTGACCTCTTTAACTCCATCTGGGCTCCTTCAGGTCCCAGCCACACTGAGCCCCTGAAAACACACTAAAAGCACAAGGCAAGCAAATCTCAGGGCCAGGTGAGGCTGTTCTGAAGTGACAGCTGTGTGATACCTTGTCAAAGAGCTTTATTAAAAAGTCATTCTCCTCTCCAGAACAAGCATTAGGCCATCAGGCAATGTTTTCAGACTCTCACTCACATGGGAATTTTATGTTGCAGTAAGACACGAAATCCCAATGTTCTCAAAATCTTTCCTTTTTAATATCTGGATTCTTTCCTAATTATTTTCAGATTAATTCCCAGCTAATACATAAGGATGAAATTTGGTGCATGACCTATAACCCTAAGCATGCTGTAATTCTGTTACCAATCTCCTGATTTCATGGGGGGCTTAACAAGCCCCATATGTGCCACAGTGTGTTCCTGTGCATTACTGTGGCCTAATAATGATCCAGGGAATGCCTGGCACTATCCTGCCTTGTCACACCATCAGCAGCTGAAGAATGGCAACACCAAGGTCTGATGAAATGGTTTTTTACCATGTTTATGTCCTCAAGGCTGGAAAGGACTCTCAGGCACCCCATAGTGTGACTGTGTAGGATTTGGTTTGTTTGCCTCTCCTCAGGTGATGAACAAGGTAAATTCCATTTTCCCCCAACCCTTGTGATGACTACACACATGCTGTTCAACTCAGGCACAACTAACCAAGGATGCAAGAGGAACAAAATTCCATGAACTGTGTTAAAAAGATTCATACTGAAGAGGAATTCCTGGGGGTACTTTGGAGGCACAATCTGGCTCAGGCCTGAGAGAGGAATTGTTAATCGTACTAATGAAGAGCTCAGCATACCATATCCTATCAAATCAAAAGGTAGAATGGATTTGGCATCTTAGTAGCCAATTCAGAAAAGTGGCCAGCATTCAGAGATGAACTCCCTACTGATCCAGGGATCCTGGACACACATGCTTGACTCCAAGCCCAGAGACATCCATGGGAGTATTTCTACCAGCTTCAGTGGGATGTTTGGATTGCATCTGGTGGGCATGGCAGCTTTCTTGCTGCTGGAATTAAGTTTGGTTTGATGCAGTAGAAATGGCTGTTAAATCACAGGCTGTTCCCCCTCTGAATGATAAGAGAATCATAAAGTGGCTTGGGTTGGAAGGGACCTTAAAGATCATCTAGTCCAGCCCCCTGCAATGGGTGCGAGTGCCACCCACTAGACAAGATTAAGGTGTCCCTCAGCCCTATCCTGGACCAATTCCCTCCTTCAGGGAGGATTCCATTTTCCACTCTTGCTTCAGAGAAGAAGTTGTTGCCCCTTTCCTCCTTCTCTGTTTGCCATACCTTCTCCTCCTAATCACCTGTCCCTGACACCAACCCATAAAACCCTGCAATACTAACTACACTATTAATCCTTTCTTAAACCTATATATGCAATGGCTCTTATAAACCACTGTGGATCTTGTGATTTGTCTGAAAATGAGCTTCAAATCTAAAGGTTTTCAGGCCTGTGGGGGAGAAAACCCATTATGTGTGATAGCTCTCTGCAAATGTGGGCAATTACAGATAGAAAAATCTTCCTTACCACCTCTGAAACTCCCTGTGATCAGCTGCATTCACAATTGCAACCTATGGACTGTAGGACTGAAAAGGCTTCACTAATGATTTCTACATTGGACCAAATGATATCCTTGACAATAAGGTAATCCCAGGAACCTTCCCTCACTTCCAGCTGTCACCATCGGGGCCACAGGCTGGCACAGATGAGCCAACGTGCTCCTCCAGACGTGCACTTATGTTTCAGTAATAAAAGACCAAATGCAGAATGTTTTCTTCTCCCTCTCCTCCCTCCCAAATGCTACTGATCGTCCTATTACCATGGCAACCAACTCCTGCTGGCATGATCAAGAAAAAACCTGATTTGGGATTTTAATTAATTGCTTGGAAATGGAAATGTAACAGTGACTGGCAGTTCAACTAAGCACGTTTGCAAAGTGAATAAAAATAGAGTTTCTGAAATACTTGAAATTGTTTCACTGGATATAACCCACATTTTTTACGAGACACCTTAATTTATTCCACTTCATAAAATAAATCTGCCAAATGTACTAAGCCATTTTGTCAACACAAATCATTTTGGCAAATACTTTAATCCTTCTTCTTAAGAAAATGTATTGTATTAAGAAAAAAAAAAAATCTAACCCATCAGTATAAACCCATAGGTTTGATCTGAAAGGATGCCTTTTTCACCAGTAGGTCATATTTATAAAAGGCTTTCATCTTGCCTTCACAAAAGAGGATGTTCTTCTTCCGATGCACGTGATCACTCATTAACATTGATGGCAGCTACACCCTCATATTCAGCAGAGAATGGAACAGAAATGGCTTTCAGTTGATTTTTATGACCCCCAGTCTCCCTGTTTCCAAAGAAAATAGAGTTGTCATTGTCTGGGTATGGCACTGCCCTCTCCTGCATGCTGCCAGGGCTGCTGAGGTGGTGTCATACATTCTGCATTGCTCAGACAAAAAAAAGCTCATTTCTCTCCATACTTTTAGGAACAACAGGATTAGGAATCCCTGGTGTTTCTATGCAAGTCTGGGTACCCAGCATCATGCTAATTTTGTAGGCCTTGTAGTTTCACATTATTCATTATATACATATATATATATGTTAATAGATATATCTAAAACTTCTTCCTTTAAGAAATTAGTAGAGGTTGTGAAGAATTCAGAAGCCTATCACACCTGAAACTGGAAGTAATCTTCATCAAGTGCATGAAATCTTCCAGTTATCTGTCCTGAAAGTAGTAGTGAGATGAGGGCTGGTCTCTTCCTCCAGGTAGCAAGTGATAGGACAAATATAAATGGCCTCAAGACATGCCAGGGGAGGTTTAGACTGGATGTTACAAAACCTTTCTTCACTGAAAGGGTGGTCAGGTATTGGAATAGGCTGCCCAGGGAAGTAGTGGAATTGCCATCCCAAGAAGTTTTCAGAAAACATGTAAATGAGGTATTTAGAGACAGAGTTTAGTGGTGAACTTAGGTCAGTGGTTGGACTTAATGATCTTTTCTAATCTTGATTCCTTCCTTCCTACATGATTCTTTGATTCTCCACCTGGAGATGTTGGCCTAATGGGAAAGTTGAAACATGGTGGTATTGTAAACATCTCATGGACACTTCTCAGTGACAGCACAATAATGCAGTGCCACATGGAGACAAAAAACTCCAAATTTCTGCTAAAGGACTTCCTTATTCACAAGAAAGAGTCAGGAAACCTGAGTGGGATCAGGAACCTTCACTATCAACACCTATCTTACCTTCCTCCTCTGAGATTTTGTCTCCACTTATTTTTCTTCTTTACAGGCCAGTGGCCTCCCTTACAATTAAAGCTAAGAATAATTCTACATGAACTCGCTCATTTTCACATATTTACTGATTTTCCTCCAAGCAGATTTTGTCAGTCTTTCAGATCTAAAATACCCAGTAACTCCCACTGCCAGAGTATTAATTCACATCACGGGATAAAATGCCTGACCCAGAAGTTACTTAACTTCCTTATTCAGTGACTTAATTATATCTGAGAAGTGACTGGTTCTTGCCAGTTTTCACACATTGACAATGTTGCTCTTCAGTGAACACTATTCACTCATCCCCTGAACCCTACTCCAACTCGTGGTAGATAACCTCAGTGTGCAGATTGTACTTAATGATCTGAGTTGAGTTTAATCAACTATTTTAAAAGATTACACATAACAGAGTTGGAAGATGCTGTGAAGAGGTAATTTTGTTTTCAAAATGTTATTATATTTAATATATTTAAAAATAAATATTTCATTTTATTTAATATTTATTCACCATTCCTCACCACCTTTCCTTTCTCTGTGATATCTTTAAAATACAGGTAAAAATTTCCATTATTGGAACATCTTTTAGAACTTAAATATCATTAAGCCAGTAGAAATTGGGAGACAAAATTAAAATACAAGAAATCTGGTGATTATCTATTTCATATGGTCTCTATCAATTGGTATTTCTAAGACAACTATCTTTGTGTTATCTAAGCACTGTAATATAATACAATCACTTGCAAGTTGCATCTAAGTACAGTGGGTTTTACTTATTAATAACGTGACACTTATCTTCAAAGTGCTTCACAAACTAATTAATTCTCCCAGCACCTTCTCCCTGTCAGGCAGGTGAGACAACTATTCTTCCCATTAAACACATCATTCTGATTATTACTTGAGGAAATAAGGTTAAGTTACTCCTCCTCTCTACCAGAACAGACAGTGAGTGTTTGGAAGAGAACCTGAGCTCAATTATTAAGGAACAGGGTTTTTGACCTGATTTGAGACCACCTCAAAGTCTGGCCAGCATCATTGGTAGCAAAATAATTATGTGCTTCTTTAAAAATTAGCATGGTAAAGCATGATGGGATTCTTTGTCTGAGACTGACTATTTTTTGTTTGTTTGTTTGTTTTTAAAAAGGACATTAACCAACCAGTTCCATTCTGCTGTGTGAGTCATCCACATGCATCGGGCTTGTGAAATGACTTACGCTGACTTGGCTACTTCAGTTTTATGGGCTCCATTATGCTGGCATTGATCCTCAGCTAAGCAATTCCTGCCTTCAAATTTCTGCACCTTCCAGGTCAGAAAAATACATGAGAAAGATATTTAACAATCATGGGAAAAAAAGAAATTATAATAATAGGGCCTACCTGTTAAATCTTTTGAATTTCTGTAATGTTCAAAAGCATTTCTGCCTCATCACACTGTTTACAGCTCTATCACTCTGTTTTATCTGAAGTTATGGATGTCTCAGGCCTTGTGAATACACATTGAAGACCTAATTCTACTCGTCAGAGCTTCAGTGGCTAGCTTGGAATTAGGATCATGCCATAGGATATTGCATAACTATTGGCAATAGCTAATGACAATCATCAGAGGAGGTGGTTCCAGGAGGTAAACAAAGATAAAGACACAACAGTTGCTCAAGTGAAAGAGGTCTTTTATTAATTACCCCTGTACATCACAGCAGCCTTATCAAGCTGTAGGGTGGCCTAAAAGCTCCTTAAGCTCCCATTTGTTGTGTAAGGATGGCATAGTGGGCAGAAATCCACCAGCTGCCTCCTTGGAGGAGAGTACCTTCCTTGGGGTCCCTGCCAACAGAAATATTATGTAGCAGGATTAAAATGTGCTTTAATTATTTGCTGAAGGTCAACATGACAGTGTAGCCATTAAGTACATACAGACACATCCAGACACACATAACTTTATTCCTATAGAATTAAAAACATGAGAAATTGGATATTGGCACACCTGTGTTCTATAAGGATGAAGAGGGAACTTCAAAAGGCTGGTTTGAGTTTCAGGAAAACACTCCAAGCCTTTGAGGTAAAATTCATCTGCCCTAACTTGGACGTCTTAAAACTAAACAACTGAGTCTGAGCTCGTCACTCCAAGCTCCCTTCGTGGGGAGAAATGGGCACCTGCAGAGTGTAATTCATCTTATCCCATCACAGGTGTCTGAGAGAGGCTGGATGAGCCACTCCCTGGAGGTCCCCATCAGTCTCTGCTGCCTTTGAGGAGAGCCCAGCTCAGATGTAGACATTTAACTTTTTGATACATAACAATGTGCAAAATGAATTCCACCCTTTTGGCCTTCTCTCAGTCTTCGTTCCAGCCCCTTCACAGCCAGTTAGTGTTGACATGGAAAATGTGGAACAGGGTCAGTGAGTACCTGGGGCTTTTCTGCTGCTTTTCCCTCTAGAAGGAAAAAGTTCCAGAAATAAAGTGGCACAAGAATAGGAAGGAAAATAACAACTTCTTCCTCCCAAAAGCCAGGCAAAATTTGTGACATTCTGTAATTTATTAAATGAGGGGCTTGCTGGCAGGAACTTCTCCATTTGATATTTCCTCACTGAACCTCAATTCACAGACTCTGTTTTAGCAGGTGAGTAACGTCTTTGACTGCAGGAAGATCACAGGGCCAGTGAAAGTTGAGTACACACATAAATGTTTTCAGGATCAAGCACATATAAATTAATTAGAATTACGTATTTAAATAGCTTTGTGGATCTTGGCCTTTGTTCCTAACTTTCATCAGCTGAGGCCTGAGTCTGCAACCTTCATAGAGAACAATACCAGACATTCATTTTCACTTGGAAGAGTGATGCTGAGGAGGAAGGGGAGAAGGAAGCAAGACACTTTTACAGTTTTGAGTGGACATCTTGATGATGATTTTAGTGGCAAGACTTTTAGATTGTTCCTGAGATGTTTCTATTTATGCAAAAATGCTGGAAACCTTATTTCAGGGGGCAAAAAAAATTAAAAAGGAAAAATATTTTTCAGAGATTTTCCAGAGGAGGTCTGAGCTTTGAAAGGAGATGAGGGTACTCTTTGCATTTCTATGCATTTATTTGCATAAATACACAGAAACTGGGGGGAATACATGGCAACTTTCAGCCTATTTCTAGTCAAGCTGTTAAGTCACTCATGAATCTGCTTTAACTGTAATAAATTTTTACTGTATAGAATTAGCTTTGCATAGACTTCTTGTGTAAAGACTATCCTGTTCTGTTTGCACAGCACTTGGAACAAAAAAAAATAAAAGCAAGAGCACAGGCACACAAAAAAAATTATTTTCTGTGCCCAAATCAATGGAAAGTAGAGAAACCACAATAATTCACCCACTTTCATCTCACGGAAAACCCTTTTCTCCACATTTCAGAAGAGTTAGGTCTTGCAAAGAGTCCCTCTCCACCACTTTCCTGTGTCTCAATTTAAAATGTGAACTTCAAGGTCAGTGGAAACAGCAACATAAAAGCACCCAATTCTTGCTAAGGCAGCCTGGATAGTGGGTGGGCCGTCTCTCAGGTGAGAAAAGGCAAGCTGCAAAGCAAATACCTGAGGTGACTTCTCCTTGTTTGAGTCTGCTACCCTTAGGGCTGTGTTCTTTTGGCTGGGGATATCTGTTGATCTTACCTCTTAACAGTAATTATGCCAGACAGCTTTTTGGCTTTCAGTTCTGCTCCATAGGTAACATAAATCATACAAATTATTACCACAATGCTAAACTGTAATTACCCACAGACCCTGACATGCTAAAAGGTGTATTAATTTGATAATATAATAAATACGTTACTGCATAAAACTATAATTATTACTTCAAAATTGACACTTATACCAGCTTGACTTTTTTTTTTCCCCAGCAGGCAACTCAATTGTACATTGACCAATATCAGGATTGCTATTTGAATTCAGTGAGACATTGAAGTGTAATTTGGTAACATGTGGGAGGCCTCTCTTAAAGGAAAATGTCACTAGAGTTAGTTTGGGTTTTGGAAATTATAATTCCATGAAGCAATAAATTACTCTGTAGCTCAAGAGGAAAAATATATCTGACAAATAGCCCAGGAAATAGGAATAATATCAACTTATCTATCAAATAGCCCAGGAAATGGGGACAATATCAGCAAAATACCTAAAATGTTACTGATGGGGAAAATAATTCACATAATAATGTAAATAAACATCCTTATTTATGTTGCTTCAAATACTGCTGGGGGAAAGAAAAAGTTACTGATACTATAGGAGGAAATTCTACTTTTTTTTTACATGGAAAAACTGACAAACACATCTGTGGGAAAGACCAAGGTCCCAATTCTGCAACTGTTTGGGTGTGGACAACCCCTGGCACAGCTCCCAGGTTTGTTTTATTCAGTGACTGCCTAATGTAAAATGCATAAACAAGCCTGGGAACAGAGGTTGCAATCCAGACCTGCTCCTGCTCAGCTCAGCAGCCCAACTGCTGCAACACCAGCTCAGGATCCCCTTTCCCATTTTCTTTATATTTTGTGTCTTCCACATGGTCAATGTAAACTTTTAGGAAGTAAGTCTTATATGCTCAAGCTTTTTTAAGCTCAGGATAAAAATGAACTCACTTCTTGCTCCTGACTGGTCCCTTTAACTGCTGGTGAATGTGCAGGAAGAAGTCATACACACCTCTGTTGGGATATATGGAATTGATATTTATACACTGAGTGGTTTCTGTGACAGTTTCTCTTTGAGTCTCTTATTGTTATTGTGATCTTAATACATGTAGCTAAAGGAAATCTTCAAAAGTATTTGTTCTCAAATTTCCTTTTGAAAAACCTGAATACTGGTGATTTTTCAAGTTCTTCCCTCATGTTTTATCCCCATTTATACTTCGGTTTGCAGAAGGAGTGGGGGAAAAGGTATCAAAGGAGAAGGGAATATCAAGCTTATTTCAAGTTTTTATTTCTGGGTGGTATTGCTATCATTTAGCTTTATGTATTTACATTTACACCAGTTGCCATAGGCATACTCTGTATTCAAAGGACAGCTATAGGCATCTTTGGAAGAGCTAAATCAGAGGATCTTCCTTCTGTGTTTCCATTACAAAAAAGTGAGACTGATGATTAACTTAATAAGCCTCATCCAAAGTTTCTATGTTTGGTTTTTGTTTTTTGTTTTTTTCATTACCAATGTAGAAATAAAGGTAGGGGAAGAATTGCTCAGAAGGAAAAAGTGAAAACTAGAGGAGAAATTAAGAATAAAAATACTAGAATATTAATATAACAAAAGTGCTTGAAAACAGCTTTGCCCCTTTTCTTTGACAAAATAAATATGTAAATGTGTTTGTTGAAAGACCTTAAAATATCCTCCATTTACATTTTGTTCAAAATACTTGAAAAATAAAATCCAATAAAAATTTATTGGAAGAAGGTTAGTTTGGTATTAAAAATATTTGCCACAGAAGAAGAAAATCTAATTTCAATACCCTTGACCTCTGTGAAGAAGGGATTTATTCTCTACATATTTGCAAGATAACTTTATTTCCAAATGTGAAGGATGATAGGAAGATACCTATTTTGAAGAATATTCCTTATGGTGCTTGAGACCATACAAAGGAGTGAAAAGGCCCTGATTCTCTTTATGTAAATATCTGTTCAACTTCTGTGTAAATAGTCTTAACAAGGTGAGTTCCTGGGTTGCAGTTAAGGGTCAGTGAAAACGAATGTTGTGCAGCTTTGTCATTACCTTTAGTTGTTGCTCCTCCACTGACCAGTTTGAATGATGCAAACAGGTCACTGAAACTTCTTGACAGACACTCTTTACCTGGCTTAGTGCATGTGTTATATAGGACTTTATTGACATGGTTCTCCTCAAATGCCAGTTTGGAATGTATTAATAGCTTTGGCAGAGCTTCTGGTGACCTTCATCCACTTGGAACTAAAGGTGAACTGTGTGGGGAGGGCAGGAAGAGATTTCCACAGTATTATCCCTATTTTCAATGAAACATGAAAAACTACCATGTTGGTGCTGAGATCTGGGTAGAATTATTGGCCAAAACTGGAAAAAAAAAACACTGGGGAAAAAGGAAAAAATCAGTTCAAAAATCCATAAAAGTATATGGTAGTTTGGTACAGAACACATGAAACAGGCTGTTGGAAGTTGCCTAACATGGAAAAAATATTAGGACTTAAACCTGGAGGTATAAAGACTGTCTGTGTTAAGTTCTTAGAGAACAACTACTGCATGCTGGAGCCTGGAGAATTCTGAGAATCAATTAGGTTGAAAAAACCTTCTAAGAGCCCAATCATTAACCCAGCATTGCCAAGCCCACGATGTCCCCAAGTGTCACATCTACATGTCTTAAACACCTCTGGGGATGGTGACTCAACTGCTTCCCTGCGCACCACATCTACATGTCTTAAACACCTCTGGGGATGGTGACTCAACTGCTTCCCTGGGCACTCTGTTCCAATGCCTGACAACCCTTTTGGTGAAGAAATTATCCCTATTATCCAATATAAACCTCCCTAGCACTACTTGGGGCCATGTAGTCTTATGGCTTGTTTTTTGGGAGAAGAGCCTGACCCTCGTGTGTCTACAGCCTCCTGTCAGGCAGTTGTAGAGAGCAAGAAAGTTCCCCACAAAACTCTTTCCTTCAGATTAAACAAGGTGAATTCTAATAATTTTCCAAATTGCAGGGTACATGAATGTGGCTTTTTGACTGAATTTTTTATTCCTTCTGCTCATAGACATTTTTGGCCTTGGCAAATTTCTTGTTTGAATGCACCTGCTGACAGTAAATATGATGTTACAGAAAGCCTTAAACATATTTACCTGTCTTAGGTTTTTCCTATGTAAGTGATTATTGCAATCATTTTGATGAATCATGTTGTTTGATAGAAATAACAGCTTACATACACAACTGGAATTTCCTTTTCCTCTTACAGCACTTTGGGGGAAGGAGGGAAGAAAATAAAAAGGTAGTTGTGATTACTTAAATCTATCTTTTTAATAATGTGGTAGACAGTCAGCAATGATGATGTGATTCATTACTTGCCTATAATGTTAATTATACATTATTAGCTGTTTCACTGTATGATAGCTGGCAATTGGTGATATGATTCATGAAGTGCTATTGTTAAGCCAATCTGAAAATCTGTTTGATTTAGGTTAAAAGAAAGGGCGATAGGTCATAAGAAGTTGAAAAAAAAAGAGAGAGAGAGAATAAAGAAAAGACACCGACATAATTTGCGGTTCTATTTTTATATGAACAACAAGGTTTACAGTGAAGAGCTGTTGGATACAGTTTCGGTGAGCAAGGATTTTGCAGAGAGATTAGATCAGTTACAAATTGCTAAATCTGATGACTTAGATAAAAATTTAACCAGAGGCTTTGAAAGAGGTAGAACATGTTTCTGTGGAGAAGTGATTGCCCCGTGCTTCTGAGATAGAGCTAATCAGAGAAGGCCGCACTGGCTGCATCCTCAGTAAAAACTGAACTGGGAAGAAATTGTTCATTTGAGAATGGAGATGATTTGCAGGCTGAAAACTGCACTTCACCCTCCAAATGCACCCCATATTTTGGGGAACCCCCAGAAGGCAGACCTGCAACTGTACTACAACGCGTTCCCTTCCAATGTGTCTCTATCAGGTCTGTGTTACCAGGTGAATAAACTAAATAAACCAATTGTTCCCTCCTCCACATTCTTTGTAAGATTCCAAAACCTTTTCCCATTTCCACAGAAAAACCACCAACTTTAACCAACCACTTAAAAAACCCAAAGGAAACAGATTTTGCCCAGAGATAGCAAATACTCCCAAGGTTAAACATTCATTCCAAACTGGTTCATATCTGCACTTTATCTCAGCTAGCAAGAGGAATTGAAGCTTCATCCTTCTTGCTCCAGCAGGCACCAGCTCAGGCAGAGTGGACCTCATCCTTTCTCTCATGTAAGTTAAAAGTGAGTTATAGATCTGAGCTTCTGCTTCCCACTGTCCATAAAGGCCCATTTCACAGATTTCAGTTCCTAGGAATAAATACTACCTGGTTAGGAACAATTTGTTAAACAAAGTAATAAATCCACTACCAAAAAAAAAAAAAAAATTAAACAATCAAAGTCATAAAACAATTCAAACAAGTATTTTTCCTTCATTTGTTTTAATATCCCTGTAAGTCTTGGGAGAAAGAGTTAAGATGAATGTTATATCACATTATTCTCAAAGGGATTTATGTCTTCTCTTATCCCAGATAACGCTCCTAAGGAATGAGATAAATCACACTGACCACACAGTTCTCTCATCCATTTCCTCACATACCCAGCTCTTCTGTGCAGCAACAATGCTTAAAACAATCTTTTCAGAGAAGAGAAGTGCTGTGTTTCCAGAACTTCAATTGCATTAAAGTACAAGACCTAGAAATGCTTCATGGAAACTTTTAAGACTATTTGCTGCTTATAAAAGCAATGGTTTTGTGGGACAAAGATAGGCCTGGGAGCTAGGAATTCCTGAGTACTGTCTCCAGTGCTGTCTTGACTGTCTATTGCCTACATATCACAGTGAGTGTGTGATTTATTTATAAAACATAGATTAGATTAACCCAAACAAGATTAAATTAGATAGAACAAGTCACTTAAACTCTCACTGACTATTTCCTCATCTGTAAACCAGTGATATCTGTATTTACCTATTACATGGTGACTGTGAGGATTACTTAATCTCCCTAAAGAATTATCATTATTATCATTAATCTGGAACACACAAAACAAGTCCCGATAAGGAAACAATCTAGTGAATCAGCTGAGGTGGAGTAAAGGTACCAAAGCAATTCTTCTGCTGATCTGATAGCCAAGCATTCTTGATAAAGGTTTTGGGATGGCTTCATTTCATATTAGGCATCTAAAATATACTGTATGGCATAAGATAACTGTCTAAGTTTCCTCTGTAGTCACATGTGGATGTAGATGGACGTCATGCATTAAATGAGTCAATAATGTCATAATTCTGGGATGAATCACCTAATGGATTTCTCTTCATTATCTGTAGAGGGAGCCTGGACAATTAGACAACATATATTTCAGATAGTTAATGTTATGTGAGACCAAACTGAAGGGTTTAGTAACTTCCTTGAAGGAGTACAGCCACATGACATATTCTGCCCACACAAAAGCAGAGTAAAAATAAGTACCAGTTTACTCCCAAATTCCTGTCACCACATTCCTGCATCTGAAAAATTTTCCATCACTTTTGTAGTCCACAAGACTTCATGGTAGTTTTGAGAAATACAAATTTTAAATTTCTGTTAATTAAGGTAAAGTATCAAAATGTTGTCCCATAGTACAACATGGTTAAATATTTTGTACAAGGAGCCCTTCTGTTTTGGGGTAGGGAGGGCAGAGGGGAACAGTTTGGAGTAAATTGTGGTTTTTAGCTGATCTGTTCTTTTGGGAAGGGGCAGGAGTTGTTCTGGAAGAAGTCACTCTTATACACAAGAGTCTTATACACAAGAGATTATTAAGAATAATTTCTGGAATTTCTTTTTTGTTCCACAAAGACATGCAGGTCCTCCTATAAGGCTTTCCACCCAATGTTGTCTCTTCTGAAAACTAATGTCCCATCCCTCTTGTGAGAGCAGCTAGGGTTTGTTCCAGGGTTAACCCAAGAGCAGAACATCCTGCCTCTGTCAGGAAGAAAGAAAGAACACCTCCCACTTTGGCTCCTGCTCTAAAGGAGAGGCCAAAGGATGTAGAAGCAAAGGCAGAGGATGTGAGGCTGCAGTGGGGCAGGCACAGAGTGGGGCTGAGAGGAGCCTGGCTGCACAGACTGAGGCAGAGCTGGGCTCGGGATGGTGTCACAAACCCTGCAGTGAAACCAGAGCCTGAATTGCTGTGGGCAGTTTGGTTTCACACAAATGTAGAGCTGCAGCAGTGGTGCAGCTACATCACCACCCAGGTTTGCTCAAAAGCAGGAAGGAATTTCTCCTCCAGAGCACTTTAACAAAGCCTGATCAGGCAGCTGCTGCCCTGATGACATGTTTTGTATGTGTATGAAGTGAGAAATACCTTCCTAGCAAGGGCAGGGGCTGGAAGAAAACAGTGAATATAAGCAGGTGGGAACAGGCTAAGATTTACCTCCCCTTAGCAAGGCTCAGCTGCAGGAAGGCTTTTAGGTTAGATCTAAGGCTTTTCTGAGTCAAGAGGAAAGCTGCTATTGATGTAAAGAAAAATACGTGGGTGAAGGTTATAGGAATGTTCCTTGTGAAGAAAAAACATAATGCAAAAACCTACATATATATATATATATATCTATTTGCAGTGAGAAGCTCTTTAAAAGCCAGTGTTTCTTCTTGAAAACAATGGCAAAAAGAGCAATAAGATTGAAAGACTTTTAGAAGTTTTTGAAGTCAAAACAGGGCTAGCCTTTAATTTGTTATAATCTTAGAATAGGAGAGAAAAAAATCTTTCTAAGCCTAAACTATCTCTTTGTTTTTCTTAGGAAAAGGAAAACTATTTCAGATAAAATAGAAACCACCCTGAAAAGCCATCTGGAATTTGAAATTAATCCAGACTACCTGTGAGTAAGATGTGCAAAGAAGGGTCTGCTTTCAGTCGTGTCTTGTACTGAACTAAGAATGCTGTCAGCACTTAATAATGTTAGTAGTAATAGTTCTTCTCACACACCTTTTCACTTCTTGGTGTTGGCTGGGACTGGAAAGAGCAGAGCCTTTCCAAATGGAAACAGAGAGCACTAAAAATTACATTTTAAAAACAAAAACAAAAGAAAACCAAACAAACTGAAGCTATGCTGAAGTTTTCAGTCCTTCCATCCAACTTTGAAAACTCATTAGTGGTAGATAATTCAGATAAGGTATGAATCCAGATGTTACTGTGTTTATCTCCAGCAAAACTGGGTTCAAAATTTTGCTGAAAAAAAAATGGCTAGGCTCCTAAATCTGAAATTAAACATGTAAGAAAATGCCTTGATGGGTAAGAGCATGAAGACATGCAGCTTTACTTGACCTTAATGAGATGTTAAAGGTACTTAACACTTTTGAAAATCAGGCCACAATTCAGCAAAGCATTTCAACATGTGTTTAACATTAAACACATATTTAATCAGATTAAAGCATATACTTAAGCACATTCCTGAACCAGGATCAATTTAAACATGTGCTTATGATCTTCACTAAATAAGGTTCTCACTTAAGTTTCTATATAAGGTTTTGAGAACCTAAATTTAGCAATTTAAACATGTGCTTATGATCTTCACTAAATAAGGTTCTCACTTAAGTTTCTTAAGGTTTTGAGAGCCTAAATTTAGTTTTTTTGATTTTATAAAAACTTCAGTCTGTTTTGAATGAAATAAAAAAGTAAGTGAAGGGGAAAATTTTTAATACCCCTATTTGTTTTGCTAATCATGTTTATCAGTGCTTGACAGACACCAGGTAAGAAAAAAATTGAGTCATTAAGGAGAAGTAAAAATACATATTGCAGAAAAATGTCGATTTTTCACATGTAATCCAATTTTGATTCCTTGAAAGTGTTTCATATCAGATATATTTTCACCCAATATTATCTAAAATTAGCGACAAAAATTAATTTTCACTCTGTTTTTCTCTAATTTTATCCATAGTCTGTCTATTGCTAATATTGGTGTAAGGAACAAAAGAATTATTTCTCTCTCTCTCCATTTAATTTCCCTTCTATTTTCCTTTAACTTCTCTTTTTCTTTACTTATTTTTTCTTTCTCTTGTAGCAGAACAAGACACATTCCATCCCTTTCTGTTAACACCCCTGCATACATTTGAGTTTCCACCAACCTCCTGTCAGTCTACCAGTTGTGCAATTACCTGTGTTAAGACAAAAGCAGTGTTGATGGCCACAATTTTGATTAGGGCAGGAGTGACTCACTGGGACAGCAGCAATCCAGAGCGTGTCCATGCACACGCTTGCATGGATGTGAGGCAGCCAAGGCAGCACACAGACACACAAATAAGATTGAGCAAGAAGGGTGAATTTGAAGTTTGATAGCAGTTAGACATGCACCATTCAAGCTGGATGGTGGCCAACCCTGCTCCATCCTCTCTGGCACTCCTGCAAGGTAGAGGACTGCAATTTAAGTTGTGGGATGGTCCTTGCCTAAATATATTCCCTTTTTCTCCCATTCTCATTGGAAATATATCAAGTCCTGACTTGGTATGAGGCTCTGAGCAACATGGTCTAGTGGAAGGTGTCCCTGCCCATGGCAGAAGGGCTGGAACACAATGATCTTGAAGGTTCCTTCCAAACCAAAACTACTCTGTGACCTTATGATTTAACACATGCAAGATTTCACTCTGTTTTAAATAGGGTGGTATTTGCAGGTAGGTTATCTCTGGATTAAAATTAAGTTTTTTGGAGAGGAGGCGCTCAGGGTTAAGTGCATAGCAGGAACTGCTTAATCATTTGCAAGCTGTAAATTCATTTTCTAGCTTATGCCATGATAACTTGTACTCAAATTCATGGCCTTGCTTAAACTAGAGCAAATCCCTGTGTGGACACACTAATTTCAGTTTTAGAGTGGCTTATCTCAGTTTATCGTAAACTTCTTCTGAATCATCTTATGGCAAACTGGAATAAGCTTAATTTAAAATTAAAATAAAAGGATTAGGATAAATGAAATTTGTGTAAAATCACACCTTTATTTAACCCAATACAACTCTGTATGCAGATAAAAACCTAGGACTTGTGTTTATTTAAAAGCATGTGTTAAAGAAAATAGAAAAATACAATTAATATTGTAAATATTTCCAAACCCTGTTGAGAGAATATTAGAACAACAAAGAGTTAAAAATAATGCATTTTGAAAAGAACTATTCTAAAATTGGCTAATCTCCATGGTTCACAGCCTCTCCTATTCAGCCACATTAGACAGCAAGACCCTGCAGGCACTTAATAATACTTTTATATAGTAGCACTTTACATTTTCTGTGCTGTAAAAGCATTAACTAATTAATCTTCACAACAACCATCTGAGGCTGAGAAGTGAGGACTAATATCCCTTCCTTAAAGATAGAGAAGATAAAATACCAGGCATGTCAAGGGCCCCTGTTTCTGACTATTGTGTGTTTTGTTTTGCAAGTGAGAAGGCCTCTGACAACAAATATGATGGGATAAAGTTGGATAGCCAGAGCTGGAGTCTCCCTCCCTCTGTTCCTCCCTCCCTCCCTCTCTTTCCCATGCTGTTGAAAATTTGGCTTCAGGAGATATATTTTTCAGACTCCAAGCCAGGAAGGCCCTTAAGCATATGCTTAACATGAATCACAAATAACATAGGAAAGCCAATGCTCTCCTGTGACAAAATATGTGTGTATCTCAGTGCTTTGGTGGCTCAAGTCCAGATACAGACGTGGATTTCTAAAGCAGCTTAAGTGCCTCAGTCCCACTGGGGAGATGAAGAGTTAAAATCCCAAACTCTTGGGACTTGATTTCCAGAGCCTGACTAGAAACTCAGAAGGTCCTGATTCACATTTTAGTTTCAGAATTTGAATCCTATGAACTCACATGGGGGACCAGGCATTCACAAAAGCCCCTGGTCTTTTAGAAAGGTCAGGCCCTCTAAGGCAATGAAGATATTCTTAACCATCAAGGGATTCTGCCCTGAACCATCCTCTGGCCCAAATTAGTCACTCAGCCTAAGCCACACAGTCTCATAAATATAGAATCATGGAATAATTGAACTTGGAAAAGACCCCCAAGACCATCAAGTCCAACCTTCTCTTGGAAGACATATGCAGTTGCATAAAATGGTGAATGTTCTCAAGTGAGTGGGTGACATTTCTTTATTTCTTCATACAAATATTTCCCTAAGCTCCTTGGGAGGGCACATCTATTTGTGTGTTTGTGCTTCACTGCAGGGAATGGGATGTTCTCACCATGAGACTGCATTTGTCTCAGACTTTAACAGCTGCTTTTTCACAACTGCATCTTCTTGGAGGTGCTGGATGGAGCTCTGAGCAAGCTGCTCTAGGTACAGGTGTCCCTGCCCAAAGCAAAGGGAATGAGATGATTTTTTGGTCACCTCCAATCCAAACCATTCTATGATTCTGTGCTATGATTCTGTGATTCCATTAGCTCAGCTTCAAAATTAAGCGTATTGAATCCCAGACATTTTGTGATGGACACCCCTTAGAATCTTAGAATGGTTTTTGTTGGAAGATGTTCCTCTCTGTGTCTCTCACCTGTAGAGGCTCTTTGGATAGCTAGTTTAGATTAAATATCCAAATTTAAGATAGCTAAAATTAGATCAGGCAAATGTGGGTGTGGATTGTATGTTATTCTATCTTACAGGAGGCTGAAAATCATTCATGATAAACTTACATGATGGTTTCTAGTGATGGTAAATGGTAACGTGGTTAAGTGCTTTCCAATGTCAGCTGGAGTAGGACTGACTTGAAGCCTTGCTCTCCTTAGAAACAGGCACATACCTCAGCCTCAGTTTAATCCTGCTGTACTATTCCAGTTATTGTTCTGTGAATTTCCTCCTCAGTATTCATTTTAAAGCATAACTTAGATAGAAAATCCTCCTTTTATTACCATTAGTTGAATACAATAGGAGAACCTTGTCCAGCAAAGCAAAGGTGGCTGCAAGGAGAGCTCTGATCACGTTCTAGCATGCCAAGTTGAGATTTTGGCTGGCACTAACTGGCATTGCAACATTTATTAATTCATTACTTGGGAAATTGTCTCACCCAATTTCTTCAGGCTGCACCTCACTCATTGCTACACGTTTGAAGAATAAGTTAAAGATGCCTCATGTTATTTCAAAGTCTTAGTCACTCATGTTTGGGTGTGGGCACTCCTTAACCTGGGCTTCAGAAATTGAAAATAAATGAGAGGTGGAGGTACAGAAACTATCCTCATCAAAACCAGAGGGAAATGAAGAAGCAGAAAGATGAACCCTCAAGTAATTAAAAAAAAAAAAAAAGCCGTCTCCTTAGGTCAAAAGGTATAGAACCCTCAAGTAATTAAAAAAAAAAAAAAAAAAGCTGTCTCCTTAGGTCAAAAGGTATGAAAGAATCTATGTTGGATACTGGAAATCTTGAATAAGTGATATTCTAGGATACCACTCCCAGAATATTCTATTTTACCAAAATATAGAGCAGTACAGTGCGTGTGTCATCTGAGGAACATGATATCAGATAATTTGATATGCATCAGTATTTTGGCATTCTTTTCAATGTATAAAAATGCCAAATGAAAATAAATAGGTAGTTAGTAAGGCAGACAAGGCCTTCAAATTGATGCAGACAATTTCATTTTTCTGATGGTTTTCTGGCGTGTCTTCTTTTATCAGAGTCCTACAGATCTGGGAATAATTTATCCAAGCACCTACTTTTTCTAAATGTCTGAAAGCATTTTTAGGGTTCACAGTCTAAATTCACAAATGGAAAAATCTTAACTTAGGACAGATAAAGAGGAAATTCTTCTCTGTGAGGGTGATGAGGCACTGGCACATGTTGCCAAGAGAAGCTGTGTATGTGAACATGAAAAAAGTGCCACATGGAGAGATATGAACAAGATCCACTGAAACAGTTTCAAATCCTAACCCCTCAGCTGTAAGTTCAAGTCTTCCCTTGTCCCTTCCTGGGTTTTAGACTTCAGAAAACTGAGATTCCTCATTGTTATCACAATAATGAAATTGAGTATAAAAATACTCAAGGAAAACTTAATAGTCTGTATTACACAGAACATCAGTATAACATCTTGTTCTCAGTTCCACGTTGTCTTTAATGTTTAATGAACCTTTAGGAGTTTTTTAAATGTGATTTTGCAATATCAATAAAGTTTTGGGAGTCTGCTAGCAAACTAAATTGAGCATGTGCAGTATTCTTAAAAAAAACCCCCAACCTTAACAGGTTAAAACATAAGAATATCTAAACTGGCTTTCTTTAGACAAATAATGCAGTATGCAAATTGTAAATCTAGACTTAGTTTAAGCTAGTTCATATTAAAAATAAATTGAAAAACATTGCAGACATTGCTAATTTAGCATGAAGGCAAAAACATTGCTGAAAGATTACTGTAATGGAGTATAGTTAATTCCATTCAGTTCTTTTTCATGGTTCTTAAGGATAGGTCAGAATAAATATTAAATCCACAGGAGATTTATTGCTTCCTTGGAAAATCAATATGCCGTGAATCAACATTAACATGAACTTTGGACATTCTGTGTGTTTTCTTTCCTGGGAAATTTTTGGTAAGCCTGGCTGAATCCATGGATATTCTCACCACGACTTATGAAAAACTGTATGCAGCATCATGCCAGCTAACTGTGATTAATACATGGACTTAGCCGGGTTTGAGGCTGGTGAGATCTGAGAACATTCTTAAGGAAGGTGGAGAATCGAGAGCTAAGCCTTGAACGCAACTGAGCTTGGTTAAAACTTACTTCAAGTCACAGTCAACATTGTGCAAGTGACTCAGACTTCACCAACATGTTAAACACAGCCAACATTTGTAATGGATACTGCCCCACCTGCCCAGCCTTTGCTAATATGGCACATAATTATATGTCATCAATATTACCAGCCTCCTTTTCTGCTATCACCCTTTCCATCTACTCTTTCTGTCTGTTGCCATCACTGATTAAAATTTTGCTTAGCTGCTGTTGGAATGTAGGTTGGGTAGGTGTTCAACTCCCCAGCACTTCATACAAGGTTGGCATACCCTGGCAACCTGTTTGGACCAAAAGTCAGGAATCTGGGCTACTATTTAATCTTGAGTGTAGGCTGCATAACTGAAGTGTACTAAAGTTTGATTTTGGGGTTTTTTTTGGTTGTTGGGGGTTTTTGCCCTGCAAAATCTCCTGTCAGAGGTCAGTTTAGCACCAGGCTGATGTTATTCAGCTTTACATTCAGGCACCTAAATTTAGAGGCATAATTACATTAATATAGACCAGACTTAGTTGTCTACACAGAAATTTAGTGCTACTTGAGAAACCATGACATATCTGATACGCTTGTAGACCTTAAATATTTTTCTCAGGATTTTTAAGAGACCCTCAGGCCCTCTCTGACCCTTCCTGGTACCCCAGGGTATCACAAATGACAGAAAGAGCCTGTGGCTAGGAAGGTGGACTACACACATTTGGTCAGTTGAATTTCTCTCATATGGACAAAAATAGGAGTTTAAACACCAGCTAATATAGGCACCTTAATGGAGACACCTACTTTGGGCGAAGGAGCCTAGAACCAAGATATTCTTCACCTGGGCTGGTTTCTGTTACTTAAATAAAATGGTCACACTGGCACTTTCCTACCCCTCTGCCTTCCCCATCTTTTCCTAGTCCATACAGCCTCCATCCCTGGTCCTACACCACAAGGCTGGGCAGCTTTGCAGACCTCGGGCAAGGCTGATGTAGCCCACAGGCATTTTGATCATGCTGCAGGTGAGAGTTCTGCAAATTGTCTCCAGTGGGAAGAGGTTGGATCTTTGATTCTTGTTATCAGAGATAATGCACTGAAACCCGGCATGCCTGATGAGATTCCTGAAATAATCTCACTGTTGTATCTTGTTATACAGAAATGAATCATGTTTGGGAACAGATTTACTTCAGGTGAAGCAAATAAGGAGGAAAGGAGAACTGAGATATTTAGCTCTTCTAAGTGCCATCTCTTATTCCACCACCAGGACATTTGCTAATGCTCATTTTCCTAGTCCAGTGTAGCACCAAATTTCAGTTGCCCTCACACAGCTACAGGGAGCTAGGGAATAAGCTTCTTATACAACAAATGCAAAGGATCTGTCAGGGGAGATGGACTTTCTATCTTGGTCCCCCACCTGAAACCTTGGCCATCTTTTTCTACCCCCCTGAAACTCTCCTCTTTCCATATGTTTTCCTTTTTGATTGTGAAACTTGTCAAACTCATTCAGGGTTAACAAACTGATTATGAAACAGGTATTGGCTTGAATGGGAACTAAATAGAAACAGTTTCTACTTAAACTACAATGGAATTGAAAAATACTTTGCTGAACTCTCTGGGGCAGAGTTTACCTCTTACCACTGAAATGAAAAGTCATACAGCAATTGGCCATCAAGGTGTGTTCACATTGCAAGTAATGGTAGAAATAATAAATACAATGATGTTGATGTTGTTGACAATATAATAATGATAATAGAAGATACTATTGTATTAATTGAGGAGACCTACTGCCTGAAAGTACAGAGCATGACATTCCAGTATTATTTTTCTAATATAATTCAACATTTTTATAATTACTAATGGCTTTTTGGTTATCCATCAGCACATGGTGGGTGGAAATAACTTGCGGTGTAATTGATGAAGCTAGTTGTTCTTTTTTTTTTCTTTTCTTTTTTTCCTTGGTGAATTTCTTGATGTGTATGCTTTTCCACACAGATGGCACCTTTGGCAGCAGCCTACCTGGCAGGATTTCAGGGCACCATTAATCTATCAAAGCAATGCTAATGAAGTTGGACTCTTAACAGTTTACTCACCATCTGCTTCTAACCGTCATCCTTCTCTGTGCTGTCCCTAATACTCCTCTCATGGAGGATGGGAACTCTGAACAGCACTGACTAATGTGTTTTACTGGCACAGCTACTGGCTTCATGCTTTTGCTGAAAAACAGTGTTAAAAAGTCAAAGCCACACTTTTTGAAAAATTTCACAGAAGGCAAAGGTGAAGTTTTAGACCCTCACATTTTGCCTGACCCTGTAGACACCTAGGTTTCCATAAGTTTGTATTTCCTTTAGACTAGATTACACAACAAAATTTCTTAAACTTAGACTAACATACTATACCATAGTTTGCTATTAACATGAAATATTTCTGAGTTTGTTTCAAGCATGAAAAAAATAATTTTAGGGGCTTTTTTGTCAAAAACACCTACCTATTTTTTTCAGCTATATTAGTTGGTCTGAATAAAACCACTGACTCTCCACAAACCTCACTTCACATTACATCTCCAGACCAAAAGAGTTGCCACAGCCACCATTCTTCCAGTAAAACTCTATTCTGCAATAGGCTCATGTTGCCAAGGTGTTCCACACCTATTCCCATTCCACTATGGACTGGATTTGCAAACTAGGTGGTTTCCCTGCCTATCTGGCTTGCAGGACCTAAGCCAGAAACATTCTCAGAGCACAGAGAAACTCATCCAAGAAAAGGAGATTTATAACCCTCTTGCTGACTCCTTTATATTCAAAAGTCTCATGGCTTCACCTGGAACAGGCCAGTGCCAGGTGCAAGTTTCTCCTGAGGGGGTTTAAAATGACATCTCTATTTCTATTTCTCTACCTCCCAGGAGAATACCCTAACCACCAAGAGATAGTCCAGGAGATTGTGGGTCTCACAATCTCTTCCAGTAAATCTGTTCCACTTTAATTAAATATTCCTTGTGCTTTTGGAAGAGATAATAACTCCAGACACAGGTAGAATGGGAAAACTTGGGTTTCTAGTTCCATATCTAACAGATATGCTCAGCATGATGCACTGGATTTGTTAAACTAATTTTTGGAATTGCATGCCTCATTCCGTGAGTTTGCCCAGGGAGAGCACAGACTCCCTTTGAATCTTCATGCCCAACCAGCAGCCAAAATCAGACACTGCAGCAATGAGCAAAGTTCTAGTCTTTCTGCAGCTCTGGTGGCTAATACATCACTACCTGAATTATTTGCTTTCCATTTGAAAAGGGAAATAATAACAACAACTCCCCAGTGTCGTAATTGTAGACACACAGTGATTTAATAACAACTGCTGCAAACATATGGGCTAAGCAACTTAGGGCAGTGAGTAAAACCATCAATTAAAACTGCTGCAACATTTATAAGACTATCCAATGACAGTGACATTACAATTTATGTGATTATCAATAAAATGATGAGGAAAATGGTGGAATTCTGAGCCTAACTTACTATCATCTTCAAAACAGAGGAAAGCAAGGGCTTGGCCATGGAGACTAGAAAAGTCTGAGGCACCAAAAAATGCTTATAATGAAAAATAGACCAGGAAAGAAAGAAGATAAACAAACATGAGGGATGTGATAAAGATCATGAAATTGGTTGTTTGCAATTACCCCATTTCATAATACAAGAATAATGAAGCATCCTATGGAATAGGATGGCAAGACATGGAGAGAGGATAAAGGGGAAGACATTTTTTCACAATAGATAATTGACCTGTGGAACTGATTGCCACATGATAGCTGCAAGTCCAAGAGCTTAGCAGGTTTTAAAAAGGATTAAACATGTATAGGGATAATTAGTTCATCCATTATTAAACAAGATAAGTTTTATTAGTCACTAGTTATATTAAACAAGATAAAGACCTTGTAGGAAACTTTAATTCTTACCCAGTGAGAAATTCCTGAATATCAACTTCAACAGAATTTTCAAAAATAAATATTTTTTTACCCTATTTCATGGGAAAATTTTGAATTTTAGTTTCACAAAAGCCAGCATGCTTCTGCCTAATATAATTAACAAATAATGTGATTTCATCTTTTCTTAAAGATGGATTAGCACTGACATGTCCTGGCTAATAATTGGTATCTGTACTGAAGTAACTCCTGTAAGATGAAATGGATATCAAGGTTTTTCTGTAGAAAAGCAAGGAGAGCTCAAATATGTTTTCAAGGTGTTCTCAACTGAGATAAATTTTAGTTTCTAGAAGTCATTTCCACCCAAAGAAAATAATATCCTATATACTTTTAGGGCAATTGGATACCTCTCATTCTAGAGTGACAGTGCTCACCTGAGGACTCCCCCTATGTGCAATCAACCACTTTGTCACTCATTCTGAAAATATTCCTTTTTATTGGCTCAGGTTCTATCATGTACTGGAATTTACCAGAAGCATCTTCAGGAAGATATTCCTCCTCAGCATTCCAGTCAGTGGAGAGGGTGGCTACATCCAGATGGTGGTTCCAAGAATCATGGGACCACACAGACACTTAGGCTAGAAGGGGCTTTTGGAGGTCATCAAGCCACAGCAGAGCTTATAGTGAAATTAGACCAGGCTTTGAAGGGCTTTTTAACTTCTAAATCACTGTATGGAAGTGGGTATCTCTCTTCCTGCAGAAAACTCTGGTAACAACAGAAAGAACTCAGAAGAGGCCTAAATGAACAGCTCGATGTAACTGGGGTAAATCCAGGCCATTCTCAGATTTTTGCTGCCTCTCCCATATGTCATATCCTTTCCACACTCCTTGCTCATTTGTCCAATTTTGTCATTAACCCCTAAATGGATATTTTCTAAGAGACAACAGCAAAAGAAGAGCTGTGTCCTGAAATGACTGCTCTGTTCCTTTCTGACTCTATTCCCTGATAACTTTACAAATAGATTTCAGCTCATTCCTAAAATACATCTTGTCCCTTGCACTTCTTTTCTCTCTCTTACTCACCTGATCACATTTCCCTTCCTTTATCTTACACAGTCTACTGCTCATAACTGGGGCTAAAACAGATTTGGAAACAACCTGTACCAAAGAATGTTCCTTAAAAAAGTAAGCTATGATTCAGGAACCATATTTTCTTTGGTGCTTTTCCTATTAAAGTAATACTTCTGTCCACAATTTTTCACCTTGGTAATACCTTCCTTAGAGCTCTGTGTTGAAGGGTTAGGTCAGTACTCTGCTTAAATCTGAGACAGCTATCTCAACACTCTGCTTGCAACTAAAGAGGAGATATACCTTACACACAGTTCTTGATGGCAATCTTGTCAACCATTAATGTAAAAGAAATCAGAATCCTGTTCCAAGAATTCATGAGATTGACATCAAATTGTTTCCTTCATTTGGCTTTTGATTATTGTGCCCTTAGGGTTATTCAGGTACAGGCACATCATCAAACTTCATTTCATTTGTCCTGTGTTAATAATTTTTTTATGGCAGTCAAGTATGCCATGGATTATTGGAGCACTGCATGTTTTTGAATGTATTTATCTTCACATCAGTCTTATGAGAGAATGAGGAAATCAAGTACACTCATTCCCATTTCACAGATTAGGAACCGAAGCACAGAAAGGAAGAAACAACTTGCTGAACAACTGTGTCCATGGCAGATCAAGGACTCCAAAAATCAAACCCACCCCTCACTTCAGGGATTCATTTCTACTGTACTGAAATTCGAGATCATTCCATAATCACATGCTTCCAGGAGCTGAGACAAAGTACAAATTATAATAAAAATTACCCTGAAAATCTAAGACTTTAGGTTACTGTAAGTTTCTATAGAAAACTATAGACTGGAACATTTCAATTCTCTTTTTGGTGCAACAGAGTACTTCCTTTTACGAACCAAATGCCCCACATCTGTTCCCAAGACACCAACAACAAAAGGTAGGTATTGCTCTAAAAAATAGCTGTTTACCTTGAAATGCCACCTTTCTCCCAATTCTGACACCTCATTTTCACAGAGAAGTAGCTCTTGTTCATTCTTATCTCTTTATCCCAAATAACCTCAACACCCACCTCATTCCTAGTGCTCTTTTTCCTATTCCACTTATTTTCTTTCTCCCCCTCCCTGCCCCATAAATTGTCTTGTTGTACTTATAAGGTTTTGTTTTTAAGCTCACACTGCTGTGGGTTATTCCCACAAGCTCTGGAAAAATCAGTCCTACATTACAGGATGTGTGAACAAACTGGCCAGGCTACAGAGCAGCAGCTCATGGTTAAGTCACAATGTGTTCCCAAAACACCTGCTAGAGCTCTCCAAAACATTTCACTTGCAACAACATGCTGCAACACATAGACACCTTTCCAGAAACGTGTTCACCTGGGAACTTCCTGGTGCTGCTGCTGTGGCTCTCTCTGCAATGCTGAACTTTATCTCTGAATGTTTTGACAATGATGTACAATACTAAAAAAAAAAAAAAAAAAAAAAAAGGACTAAAAAGGCTGGATTCTGTTATTTAGTTTTAATTTATTTTTTACTATAGATGGGCTGTGGATAGGTAGGTTAATCTGGAGATATCTCCAGGCAGTTGGTAATACCAATTTAACATGTCTCTGTCTGCATTTTATCTCAGCTGAGATGCTAAATTAAACATGCATTTAAAAATAATGGCATCTGAACAGGGTGTCTCATTCTATTTTATCCGGCTGCAGTATTTTGTTATGTTTGCATGTTACTCTGTAAATGTTTGTATTCCTTATCCTGATTACAGATGCAATTTTACAGCCTGTTTATTGATTTTAAAACTTTAGAATACCATTGACATCAGCCATAAGGAACCTCATTTGTCTGGCAAGAGATTGCAGGAGGAATTTTAGACCTGATTAATTTGGTCTTGTGTCGCTTTTCCACTTGAACTTGTAATAGGAAGGCTACATATTCATTGTATTCTTTGTATTTGTAAAAAGCCAGTGCATCACACTGGTGTATTTAAACACATGCAATATTTTTTTTCCTTTCTTTTTCATTTTAGTTATCTTGTATAAACAGTTTGAAATAAATAAGTGTACACATGAAAATAGATAAGAATTCACAAGGTTCTGTTAAAGAAACACACACAGCTCAATATGTATTTCTCCCTGTAAATAACAAGTCTAAATAATAGTGCATTTTTGATATTCATTCGTAACCAGAGAAGTTAAGTCACTTTAAATTTTGCCTGAGTAAAGGGTTCATGATCTGACCTAAGAATTAGCATAATATTTAGCATTAACAGCACAGGAAAAAAAAAAAAAAAAAAGAAAAAACACTTCTTCAAGGACACCTCTCAGGTTGGAGTCTAAGCCAAGAATAACAACTGATTTAGACTTCACAGCAATCCTGTGGACTAAGAATCGTCCCAGTTTACAGAGAAGAAAGACAAAACCCCACAGTTAAAAACTCCCTTGCCCAACACCTACAAATTCTTGTTATCATTGAATGAGTAAATAGTTCACAAATTCTTTACAGCAGCCACAAAAGCAGCAAATAGCACATCGTGCTCAAGGATATTGGTTCAATGTTAAATTGTCATTGCAGGGTATTTGATACAATAAGTGACAAATAAATATTTATCTAGAAAACTTTTATGTTGTTTTAAGCACATTATTCTCCAAACCACAGCCTGGGCTGCAGTACTACTATAGGTAAATAGAGTTGGAAATTCATGAGGCCAGGGGGTGCTGTGAGGTGCAAGATCTCTTGGCTACCTAATGCTAGACAAGTTCTCCTGTGGCTGAATACATCTTCTCAGTCCAGTGCTTATGCCCTGGAAAACCCACTACTGGAAAAATATAAGAAATTAGATCTTTTTCCAAATTTCATAGACAAAACTGATTGTTTTTTAAAGGATTTCATATTTACCCTAGACAAGTTGGCCAACTGACTTGTCCAGGGCCATAAAAAAAAAATAAATTCAAGAATGAACATTAATAAATGATTGAAAATATTTTCAATTACCATTACTTAGAAATGTTCAAAATTGTTATATTAAAACTGACTGATATGTCAGTCATTATGAAGAGAAACAAAACTTTTCTGAAGAGAAGAAAACAAGAGAGATTAAAATTATTTCAGAAGCTGAATTTGTTGCAGAAATTACTGTAAAATTTAAAAAAAAATTCTCCTTTTATCTGAGAGCAATCATAATTTATGCAACATCATTCCAGAGTTCAGTCTGAAATAGAATGGTATTTCTAAGAAAAATGAACATTTCCTCTATTACTCTGTAAACTGAGTGTGTTTTCTTTGATTATAGCAAAGAGGTAGGATTCCATCTTAGCATGGTCTTAAAAAACTGAAAATCACTCTGTTGAGCACCAGTCTAATATGCCTGCTTTTCAAATATGAGGCAACCCACACTTTGGCTGTTTTAGGACATGTTTTGAAAATCATCTTACTTGACAAAATCCATACCTAGTAAGCCTTCCATAAAATCCACTTGGAGACCAAAAAGGCTGAAGTGGTCAGCTCTGTTCTCTCCAAAACCCAAGTGTGCAACCTGATATAGCAGCAAATACAGATCTGTGCATTGATTTTCTGTTGCTTTCTTAATTTGCATCTTTAACAAAGGTTATAATGTGAAAACTCAGGGGTAGTCAAAAGCCAATATTCTCATTTTGTCAACAATTTCTGTTTCTGGAGAGATTAGTATATCAACTTCACCTTGAGCAAAGAAGATCCTTTTGAGTAGTCTCAGAAGTCATCAGGCTCTAAACAAGGGTCAGTGAGGTGCTACCAAACAAAACAGGAAAAATTACTTAGAAAGGAAGGGCAGAGTGCCACAGAGAGTGATGGGAAATAATAAAATTATAAATAGTGGGGAGAAGTATATCCTAGCGCTGAACACTGAAACTTAGCTGAAAGCTCTCTTGCATAAAGCACTGGGCAGAGTAGAGCACTAAGCAGAGTAATCATCCATAATCTGGAGTATTTCTATGAGCCTAGAAAAAGGTCTACACAAGCAGAAAGATGAAAAATTTGGGTCAAGGTCACATGTGGCCAAAAACAGATAAAAGTCAAAAGGGATCCAATGGTTGTGGAGTCTTCATCTTTGGAGAGAGTCAAAACCTGACTGGACACAGTCCTCAGCAACCTGTTCTGAGCATGAAGTTGGATGGGAGACTCCCAGAGGTTCTCTCCAACCTCAACCACCTTGGACTTCTGTGACTGACCTGATAACTTGACATGTGTTGCTTTTGTTTTGTTTCCCATCAAGACCAATCTCTCCACACTGAAGACCTGCATTCCCTTTGGGCAAGGATGTCCATCTGCATTTAATTGTGTGGCCAGGAGTGATGAAGTTCCTTTAAAAGACCAGTGCCTACTTAGGTAGAAGCATATTTTTCATGGATATGGGCTCTGGAATTAGACCAAGATATTCTAGAGGCAGGCTTGGCTTCGTTCTGCTCTACAAATGGTATAAGTGACACCAGTAGATAAGTATCAGGCTTGGCATATTTTCAAACACTCTGATAGTGATAATAAGAATGTAGCATAACCCAAACCTCCTGGTATAACTTCACTGAAATCAATGAGGTATATAATACAGACACAATCCTGTGAGGGGGAGCCTCAAATCTGAAATGTAACTTAACATTCCTGACACCAGGAATCAAAATAAATGGGTCTCTTTTCCCAGAGCTTCATATGCAGAGCTTCCCCATCACAATCACAGAGGATGTTTCACTGAAGATGATGTTGGACACCACCCATCAAAATCATAGTTCAGATTTCAAATGAGACACAAAATAATGTTGCTGTCACCATGTATTTGCTCTCCTGGCATTCAAACATCAGATCCTTTCAAAAAGGAGATACTGCTACATTCCACATGATGGCAGGAGATCTGTTTTTCTTACTGCAAAACCAGAGCTTGCAGTTTAAGATTGCCCTATTAAACATAGCAAGATAAGCAATCTCCCAAATTCTCCAAGCTGTTTTATAATAATGTGTTCTCAAGACATTCTCAAAAGGGACAATTCTTCTTTGCATATTAAAAAAAAAAAAAAAAACATGCTAAAATAGTTTTGCGAAGTTTACCTAAATGATGAAATAAGTGCTTTGTAAAATAATATATACAAGTCAACTGGTATTTCTGGGCAAATTTACAATGCTTACCTTGTTTTTGTTGTACATAATTAGTTTAACTTATTACAGGATTTTCTATATACTGGTTTTTTATGCTGTTCTTGTGTTTATTAACAAAGAGGAAATTTCAAGAGCAATTTAGTAGAACTGATTTTAGATTTTTTTGATACAATAATTTTCTGCTTATAAAAAATAAGCAGAAGAAATTCTAGAAACACTAGGATACTAGGATTGCTTTTTCCTGGACTTTAGCATTACTTTTGAGGAGTGCTTTTGGAGTCCTTTAATTAAAACATTGAACATGGTGTTTTGTTATAAATATATGACAAAGATTTTCAAGTGTTTGGTAGGCAGTGGTATGCCAATACATATTATTTAAAACATTAATTTAAAACATCTATCCTTAACTTTCTTGAGTTGGATTGGGTTACTAGCATTTTTTATTCTCTATCACCCAGCTCCTATTTACACATATGAAAAGTAGGGACAAAATCAAAACCACAATTTTATATTTAACAGCACACTTCATTGTTTGCTTATATATTGCAGGAAAAAAGATCTCATGTGATTTCTTGTTTTTCTCTCATGTGCAGCTCATCTTTAAGCAATATCCATGAATCATGAAATAATTATGCAAGAGTATGTTCTGCTAAAAAAGTGCACCAGGTTCATCCTGTGTTTTTCTCTACCAGGGAATGCCCAATTCTTTTGGCACATTCCTCTTCATTAACTTGATTTTAGTGCCAGAAAACAATCATAATATGATATCTTCATGCTGCCATTACCTGTATCAAGTTTTTTACAAGATTTTGTTTGCAAGACTGGTTAATGAGACAACAAAATCAGATGATGGGCAGCCATTGGCAGAAGTTATTTAGACACTAAAGACACTTAAGACACAGGTTGAATGCATAATTCCATCTTTTTCATGTATGAAATGAATTTTCATGGACTTTTCTTCTGCTTCAAATATCAGCCCCATATGTGGCTGAGCTGAAGCTGTGGGTGCAGCAGAAGGAGTGGTGGTTCCACAACTCCTCCTGACACAATGAGGGGGAGGAGCAAGTTTTCAGCAAGTTTCCAGGTGAAACACCCAGAATCAGTGTCAGCAGCAGTTTGGACAGGATGATATTTTCCCACCAGGCAGAGGAATCCAGGAGAGAGACCCCAGCCTGGGAACTCTGCTTTGCTTGTGTTGGTCAGGAGCTGCACCATGGTCACTCCTTCCCTCTGCTATCCCCAGCTTTTAGGCTATGGAAATGTACAGAGTTCTGGGGATTATTTGGTGCATGGGAAAACATAGAGCCAATATTTTTTTAAATTTACCTTTAATGGCTCTAAACCTATCCTCTCAAATCCAGCAAAAAAGAGGAGATATTTCCCTTTGGTTTTATAATGCAGCCAGCAGAGAGTGAAGCACGCTGCTTAAAGTATAAGTCCATCAAAGGCTGGCACCTCCTTGCTTAATAAACCTTTCTCTTTGTGTATTTGACTCATATTTGATCATTTTAACTGCATTTGAGCTCTATTAGCTCTGGGGAGACAACTCAGCTTTTGGCTCAGAGAGTAGGAACGGAACTGTAGGACGATTTTCAATTATAATATCTCTCGTATTGATGATGAATGATACTCAAGAAAGAAAACAAAAACCTGAGTATGATAGCATAGTTTTAACTTGTAACCTGAACAGATGCGGTCTGTGAACTTTGAGACTTAATAGCAATGGAATGCCACATTATTATTTTCCAATACTTTCTGAAGAAGAATTTCCCTGAATGAGTGCTGATGACAATTTCGAAAAAACATTTTTGGACTGATCATTTTTGGACTCTAAAATGCAGTATCAGCTAGCCAAGCACATTCACTTTGCAACTCTTCCTTGTTTGGTGCTCTGTAGCTTTCTTTCAGCACATCTTTTAATTTGGGAGAAGAAACAATGATTATTTTCATAAAAGATTCTAGTCTGTTTCATGTTGCTTCACTCAGGAACTACTATAAAATTTCTGTGATTAACTTGTAAGAACTTGAAAGTAATTTTTAAGTTTAAACTCCTTTTATCCCCTCATCTCCTTTGTTTTCTATATCTTTACTTGATGTGGCTTTTGAAAAATCAAACTAAAAAAAAAACAAAAAACCCCAAACTAAATTTTGAGCAAAAATAGTCCCAGCCATGTCCCTTCAGTAAAAGTGAGAGTGAATTTTTGAGAAACTGGAGCAGCTGTTTCTTTTTTCAGGACGAATGTGATCTGGAAAATCCACAAATCAAAATGCTTATCTTGTGTTGGTGCCAGCACATAACACATGACTCCTTAGTAGATGAATGTCTACTGTAGGATGCATTATTAGTCTATTCAGCCTCATGTGCTGTGCTGACCTACTTTAACTTATTCTTCATAATGCACAGCACTGAAGCAACATTGACTCATATACTCATTTCTCATATACAATGAGGCATTAATAACACATTGGATTTTTTTTTCCTCCAAAGCAAAGATATGGTTAAATCAAATGGATCCTGATGTGAACATCAACAAATGAAACAGATTGGCTCTCGTACAAGCAAAATGATGTTTCATAGGGAAGGCATTTCATTCTGCTTCCCCTGACAGATGTTTCCTTAAATATGCTGCTGCTATTTTTATGCTGGGCAAGGTGAGGTTTTAGGTTTTGTGGGGTTTTACTATAACTTTTCATGGTAGTTTCTCCTGCAACTAGAAAGCAAACCAAAATAAAACACAAAAATTGAGTGTGTTTTAAAATGCATTGACAAATCCTTCCAGAAAAAGAGAACCTACAAAAATCCCTTGAAATAAGTATTGTTAAGAGGGGCTATGTAACAAACAGGAGACAATTCTGAGGCAGTAAAGGCAAAAATCAACATAATTTATGTAAAATGAATAATTTACTCCAAGGAGCTTGTTACCTCTTGAGTCTAATGAGACCAAATTCCTGATGAGGGAAACTAAAGAAGAGATACGAACATCACGGAAAATTTTTCTTTATATTTATGGTAAATGAGAGGACAAATATTTTTCTACAAACAAATCTTATAAGGGAACTTGCTTATTTGGTTGAATAATTTTTAAAAGTTCTCTGTCCCTTGCTATACTGCTGTTCACATTTTTTATTTTCTAGGGTGAACCAGCAGATTCTGGTTCATGACTGGACAGACTGCAGTGCTGAAATGCAAGAACTCAAAGACTTTCTACTTTCCTTTTGTATCAGGGTAACTCGCATCTAAAAAGCAATGACAATACAAGCCATCAGTCTCTGGACATACAAAACTAAATTCAGAAGTTTAAAATGTAGCATTTAACTGATGATGTTTTGATTTTAAAGCAGGCTGTGCTTGTTTTGAAGATATACACTGAAAATGTCACTGAAACTGCTCTTCTTGCAAAATGAAACTCAGATGTAAGAAGCTCTATTAGCATCCTTAACCCCTATCTGGTTTATTATTTTTATAATTTTAAAGCCCAATTCACTCAGGTAAAAGAAGAGTATTAGACTAGATTCAAATAAGGGAGCTTGGGATAAGAATCAACTCAGATTATCTACGTTTATATTGATGTATTTTAAAAGACTGATTGCTTTATATAATTAATTAAAGGGTACAACAGTTCTGCTGTACTGAAATAATTAACAAGCTCTGTTAAGTGTTAATAATTTGGCCTTTTTTAATAAATGAAACCTCCAACTTTTCAGCTTTAAGCTTTGGATAATACTTCAATTTGCTGTAGAGTTTCAAGAAAATTAGCTAATTAGTTTTTCAGAGATCTAATCAGTTGGGTATTGGCCTTCAAAAATGTTTGTACATGTACTATCATGACTTTTAAATCTCCATCAGTTTTAAAAGCCATTAGTAGCAGAATTTTTTTTTTTTTTCCCAAATAGCAGAATCAGTGGTTCTTACTGAAAAATGGGAATATTTTGTCAATATGCAACCAGGAAACAATATTTCTAGTATTATGTGAATATAAATTTCTCAAATAAAGGGCAAATACTTCAGCAGTTTTCTCCAGCATAATATTGAGGAATGTTCTGAATGTTTAAAAATTGACTTTTTTAAGAGCATAAAAACCAGAATTTGGATGGTTTGCAGGAACTTCCAAAGGATAAGACAGGTTCTTTGTCAGTAATATTTTATTTGATAAGACTGTTCCTCTGATTGAAATGCCCAGTTGCTGAAGTAATGGCACAAATACCTTGAGGCACCTGTGATTGCACATCCTTGCCATGGGCATCTAATGAGTCAGATGAGTGGCCACTCTCTGATTCACTCAGGAGAAAACACTCATGGGCTGGAAGTCTCCTTGAGATTCCATGCTCTTCTTCTGGTGCCCCATCTCCTTCCTCAGTGAACCAAAAGTCAATAAAATGTGTGAATGTTCCTGGGTCCCAAGGAAGGTCAGTCCTGGGGGACTTATACCTGGATGGGTGATTGGGATGATCCCAACAGGAACAGGAGAAGCTGTTAAAGGGCAGGAGAGGTGGGTTACATGAGGACTTCAGTCATCTTTTTGCCTCCAAAGGAAAATTATGCCTGGCTCTACATTAATTGTGGGGTATAACAATACTACCTGTAGGATGCTTTTACCTGCACATGCTCACAGCAATGTACAATTATAAAAAGCACCTCTCCCTAATGTCATGTGAAAAATATTTGCAATATTGGGGTTGGGGGGAGGGGCAGGCAGGGAAGAAGCTGGGTTTTATTCCACAACAGAAGTGTTCAGTTTCTGTCTCTTTTCCAAAAAGCAATTGAATGGTTTGAATTTATTCTGGTTTTAGAAAGCTGAATCCCTGTGTGATTCAGAGCAGGGACTCAAAAAAGCTTGTTCCCAGTCTATGGTTGTGAACAGCATGTGATTGACATTGTCTTTGCCCTACTCCATCTTCCCTTAGAATAATAATTCCTTAGACAAAAATAACTCCTTAGGGGAAAAAAAAAATGTACTCACATGAGTTGGCACTTTTTGCGCCGTGAAGTATCCTACTGGAAAAATTCCTAAGCAGCTCCCCCTGTAGATGTTCATGCTATCAGTGTGTGGATACAGTTTATTTCATTGTACCATTATTGACATTGACACAGAATTTCTTATCTCTAGCTTCTAAAGATCAAGCAGACATCAACAAGGCTCCTCTCCAACCAGGCAGGCTAGCACATGATGAAGTTAGTTTGCACATTGAGAGTTCATTAAAGGTGCTGTTCCAAGAAGGATACATAGCCAGGGGTTTGCCAGCTAATAAATGACCTTGGATTTTTCACTTGTTGCATATTACATTTGGAATTGCTGCATAAATTGTGAGGACCTGTTTTCATAAGGTTTAAGCATGTGCACTCTTGTTCTCTCTTTCTGGCAGACAATATCTCCAGGTCACACTGCTACAGGATCTCACAGTCTCAATATTCTTTGAGATCAATATAATCTTTACCTTTCCCATCATCATGTGCAGTATCAAACACTGGATTTGCTGACCTGGGTTTTCACAAACTAAAGGGTATGGGAAAGACATTGAGGAAGAAGGGGTTTAGGTATCAGATCAGACACATTTTTGTCCATATGCATGTAAATTGGTGCACTAAGAATAGATTTAGCTGGATGTGGGGAGGATCATATGGGTTATTCACACACCACTTGTCCCATGGCACATGCAGTGCCTTGTTCCTCTCCCTCCAACAGTCTGAACCTGAATTTGCATAGTCTTTTAATACAAAACCAAAAAGACCCAAAACCACTGACATTGAAAGAACCATCCACACTTTTACTGCTCTAATATAAATACTGTGAGTTCTACCTACAGCTCAATCTCATAATGATCGGGAAAATCTTCCAGTTTAATGACTACATTCATTTTTCCTTCCTTGAACTAAATGCACAATTATTAAAGCCAAAAGGATCACTGGCACTTTCTCCCAGCTTTCACTGCAGGCTGAAAACAGCATTCTCATCACAGAATTAATTAATGTTCTTGATGCAAAGAGATAGAGAATAGATTTACGTTCCACATGTTATTGAATAACTCCCACATGTAATATTGCTTTGGCACGTTTTATGTTCCTGGAGTTAAAGTGCACATCAATAGCTCAATGCATTGATAACCTGAGTGTCAGTGCAGCTATAAAACCTGATTCTCCTTGAATTTTGCAGTTTTCAGTACACCAGTTTTCAGTACACCAGGGTTTTAAGACCCCTGGAAAGGGGTCCTTGCTGTTGCTGTGGAAGTGGCACACAGATTAAAAAAGCTGAATTATATAAACCAGACTTTTTGGGGTTTGTTTTAATTTTTTGTTTTGTTAGCCTAATTTAATCTTGCTGAGGAAGTGTCTTAAAAAGGATTAAAAAATTATACTTTGCTTTCATTTTTCCACTGCTTGGAGTGTGTCCCCTCTTGGGTGAACCAGACACTTCCAAACTCAATTCAGGTCTTTTTGGGACTCAATGAGATATCACTGCTTTTAAGGCACAATATTAATTACTGGAAATTAAGGAATAGAATAGAATAGAATAGAATAGAATAGAATAGAATAGAATAGAATAGAATAGATAGAATGGTTCAGTTTTAAAAGGATCTACAATGAACATTGAAGCTGTTACTTCCTCTGTTTTAGTTCAAAGGGCTAGAAAAAGTGCAATGATTATTGCCCAACCCTCCAAGTGTTTTGTTTTTTTTTTTCATTACAGTGATAAATGCTTTGGACAGCACAAAAAGGCATGTGAAGGCATTTGGAGGTGCCAGATTTGTTGGGCTTTTGTCAAGGCATTACATAGGACAGATGGAGAGGGTTGAATGTGGTTTCGACATTGCTTGCTTAATCTCACTTACAGCAATTTTATATATACAGGTTTAAAGTTAATTATTTCCTTTACTCTCTTTAGTTCCTTCTTTCCATGCAAACTGGAAGATATTTCACCACTCAACAAGCTCTCAAATAGGCTTCATGCTTTTTCTGGAGAAAGAACAAAGATGTGAATGTGCATCTAGCTCTAGTTACGTGGTGATATCATACCAGCAGAATCTCCATTCAAATTTTTGAGTTAAATGCAGTAAAACTGGTGTGTCATCAGACTGAGTTCCACACTTAATCAGCCTTCTCTCCTGGTAAGATATGATCTAAAATAATTTGAAAAGAGATAACATCAACTGGGAGGAAAGTTTGTGTCAATAAGCTTAGAAGGGGTTTTTATTGTCCTAGCAGCACATCATTTTATTTGTTATTTGTTTTACACAATCAAATAGAGCTAAAGTATAAACTGTGTTTTTGTAGCAAAAAAAAACCCGTAAAAAAAAAAAGACAGTATTTTCCAAGTAGTGAACTTTACAGTGGTAAGGCTATATGGATGCCTCCTTTTTATATCTGAGACACTGAAGAATAGAAAATATAAAATGATTCATTTGAGCAGATTTCAGGCATTCCCATGCATTTTTGACATCTTTAGTTGGACCCTTCTGCTCTGATCCTCTTTGCAGTTAGGGGAGAAAAACAGGCACTTTCTAGGCATGCTTCATATGACCTGAGAGGAATGTTTGAGAATGAGCTCTTTGCAGTTAGGGGAGAAAAACAGGCACTTTCTAGGCATCTTCATATGACCTGATTGAGAGGAATGTTTGAGAATGAGATAAATAGTTCTGGGCTTCACAGGATATATCAGCCAGATTTCCCCTGATTGTAAAGAGAAACTGTATTTATTTTCATGAATGTAGATGTATCTTTTGTCAACATATATCTTTGCTCAGATGCATCCAACCCTTTTTGAGAGACAGCTCAGAAAGTCTGTTATGGAACAGCATTTCTCCAGGGTGAAAATCATGACCACCTCTCAGAAACTTGAAAATCAGGTTCTGTCAAATGCACTGCTGGTATAACTCTCCCTCCATACCTCCCAGCCTTTATTCCAAGCTATCCTACTTATCACATGGTCTTCAGCAGTGTTGCTAAAAAAATAAATGTGTGCCGGCCTGCAAACTTTACATTATTTGCTACCTAAGCAGAAGGTGCTACACCACTCTGTTGAACAATCAAAAGGCCAACAGAGCCCACTGGCAGAATCCTTATGCTAAAAGCAGCTCCAGGTCATCTCAGATCCTTCCTCTACATGAACTTAATCTCTGTTGGAATCAGCCTGACTCATTGTTATGCATTTAGTCCATGATGTGCATGAAGCAACAGACAAGGATGTCCAAGCTGTGGCTCTTGAGTCACAAGCAGCTCATCCATGACAGCTGTCACGTTGTGCCAGGTCAGTGTCATGGCTGAGGGACAATTTGCACCTGGGACAGGAGTTTACAAGCTAAGCCAAATTCTTGGATAAGGGAGGAAGTCAGGCAGGGCTGCTGATACAGGATCCAACCCCCATCCATTGGGACACGGTCTGAGTTTGACAAATCCAGCATCCCTCCCTCGGCTGTGAAACATGGCAGGAGTTCCCTCCATGGTTGCCACCCCGTGTTCCCTGCCTCTCTCCCCCTCACAGAGATTTTGGAAGGTGACCCACAGAATTGGGGAGGTGGGAGGAGATCAACGGTGCCCAAAGAACATGGATAATTGCTTATAATTAATACTGACAATTGCACAATCACATGTGAAAGAGTTACATTACACAATCTCTTACATAACACCTAATCTTAACCTAATTCTGCTCCACTGCATATGCCTTGTACTAAAATACTGTTGTCATTTAGAAGGAAGAATATCCCCATTTAAGTAAAATTTAAAAGTGGATGCTACAGCTCTTGAATTATTCAAGAATCTGATGATAAAGCAACATTTTGGGTTTTACTGGGGTTTATTTTATTTAAGACATTTTTGCCATAATATCATTTGCTATCTTAACTCTTGGGAAACTGATATAGATTATTAAATTGTGCCAGAAGTAATTTTGAATGGTTTTAAAAGAAGGCGAAAAATGAGCTTCTTAACAGAAAATGACAGTACATTTCCCCTTCCCTACTCTTTGATTTTCTTTTTCAACAGTATATTCCCAAATGACTTAAAGCCATTTTATATTTCAACAGGCACTTTTCCCAGTTTCAGCAACCCCAAGGGTTATCCTACCCCTGTTAAGGAATGTACCTAATTTTTTAGTGTTTTTATGAGCCCCAAATTCTGTGTCCATGAAATATAACTGGATGTTTTAAAAAAAAACCAGAATCTCATATATATGTGCCAGGATTGGATACTACTTGCTGTTATTATTAGTAGCATTGAGTATAACTTAAAGTGCATTATTGCACACATTTCATGAGCACTCATCCCATAAGATCTGGAACCACTTGTCTCTTTCTAATGTGCATCATGTTCTCTAAAGGAAACCAAGGTCTGCTCTAACTTCTGGTGGTAAATTATCAAACGTTATGGGGAAGAGAGGTGGACTCCTTAAGAAATTGCCCATATGTCTCAGTAGAGAGGGAGCTGTTGAAGCAGATTTGTACGCGGTCAGACTTGGCTGAATTTCTGCTGGGAAGTCAGTTTGTAACTGTGGTCTCTAGAATTTTACCCCAAAATGCAACCCCAAGGTTTACTAGAGCATTCTCCTGAAGGGTCATGCAATATCCAGTTTCTGCTCCAGGGTTTAGGGGAGGTACCCAGAGGGACACTGGGTTTCTGTAGGCCAGGATACAGCAAACAGTCCTTTAAATGCTCTTGTCATGGGACAATGAGCATGAAGGCTCAGGATAAGAGTCTCAGTGTTTGTTAGGCTGGATGGTGATTGCTCTAAAAAGTTAAACTTCACCCTGGCTATCATTAGATATAATTTGGCCTAGAAGTGATAACAAGGTAGGTCTTTGTGGCTGCAGTACCCTCTTTCTTACAGTTATTGAAAGATAACACTGTTGTTAGCTGAGGCTAAAAGATTCAAGGAAGTATGAGAGCAAATAAGAATCTGTCCTGGAAAACAATATGCTGCTGATGATTGTGAACTGTACGTTTATGAATTGTATGTTTCTGTAACATTATTTTTTTTCTATTTCTATAGAATTTATTGCTGCAGGATGTTTTAAAGGCAAAAGAGATAAATTAATCAAATTAGCAGAATAGACTATCAAAGTTACCATGCATTATGCTCCAAATGGTTTCAGCTGACATGATGCAAATCACTGATTATCAAAGCATTAATTATTCTTAATCTCTTTTCCTCAAAATCTTCTATCATTCACTGTTAAAACAGGATTCTGGGGAAAGATCCATTTTGATCTGCTCCTGGATGTTGGACTTATGTTCTTGTGCTTTAAAACAGTATTGTCATCTGAGAAGATGACAGCAAAAAGAAAGGGGTCCTACATCCTGAAGAGCAAGATCACAAATTCATAGAATCACAGAATGGTTTGGTTTGGAATGGGTCTTTAAGATCCTCTTGTTCCAACCCCCTGCCATGGGCAGGGACACCTTCCACTATCTCAGGTTACTCCAGAGCCCCATCCAACCTGGCCTTGGACACTTTCAGGAGTGGAGCAGCCACAGCTTCTCTGGGCAACCTGTGCCAGGGCCTCACCACCCTCACAAGAAAAAAATTCATCCTAATCCAAACCTATTCTCTTTCAGTTTGATTCTTCTACAAGAGACAAGGCACCTCAAAAGCAATACAGCAGCCTTCCATTTTTGGCTTGCATTTGAAAAAAGAGATGTGAGCCTGGAATGCTGAAATGGTTTTTATTGTGGAAAAGTAATCTCATATGAAATGGGACAAGTGAATATTGCTCAGCTCTTTTCAACTGAGAATGTGCTAAAGGACTACCAGGTCTTCAAAGTTCCATGCTTGCCATCATCACTTCCATCATACTTATAGGGCTGCAGATGTCATTCTCATAAGCACCCTACCAGAGACCCCCACACTCTCCTGAGCTAAAATCTGGAGCAATACAAATTCCTGTATCGATATTTTACCAGTGACAAAGTTATCATTGGAGGGCTGCAAATTATGCTGGACATTTCTTGGTTAAATGTATGTTCCATGACTTGTGTGAATATACGTTTATTTAGTTTCACTCTGTGTGAATTTATGTCACTCTGTTACAGGAGTAACACAGGCTTTGGTTAAAAAGAAAAAAAAAGCATTGGGACAGCAGCTATTAAAAGGCACACACACTATCTCTGTGCCTTGTAGATTTTTCTAACGTAAAGGCAAACTTCAATTAGCTCAGCATGATATTCAGACCAGAACTGTCATAATGAAAGGATGAATCATTTTCCATTTCAGGGAGAGGGTAACAAAAAGTTTATAATCGGTGACGTAAGTTCGACTTGTTGATATATTGAGAAGGACTTTCATTCGAATTGTTTAGGTTTCAATCAGCTTTATTACTTTATTAATCAGACTAAATCAATGTTATTACCCTGCCTTTTTAATCACTGCTGTTCTCATGGTACCTGTTGACAGGGGCCATGCAGGAGGCAGAGGGGTGATAATTACGATCATTTCTTTTTCAGTCACAATGAGTCCTGAAATTATTCAAGCCCTGCTGCCAAGCTCTGGAAATTTGAATTCCCAATTCTTCAAGAAACAGCTGCCCTGTTTCACTGTTGTAGGACTGTGTGAGGACACTCTCTGTCGCTCTGAAGTTTACCCCATTTGGCAATAGGGTGATCATGTACCATTCTCTTTACACCCGTATAGAAAAGGGGGATATGTTGCAAGTGTGAATTAAACCCACAATTTCCCTTTGGGAAGGCAAGAAGAAAAACACTCCTTCTCAGCATGCAGAAAAGCTCCTCTTGCACTGAGGTGCTTCACCTGCCACTTGTGATTAATTTCCCATTCTGCCCAATGTCTCACTGTGATTATTAATGATAATGCTTTGATGGATGATGGGTGTCTGCTAAATACTTTATTGCCAAACAGGCAACAATGCTCTTGTTCAAACAGATACATGGTGGAGGGGACCAGCGCAACAGGCAGATGAGCCCATATCCTCTTGGGAAAGGGCTTGAATCCACCTCATGCCAGGATCTTTACCTCCCAGCAGATGACTGTGGTGGTACCTTTGGAATGGGCTACAAATTCCTGACAATAGGCAGGAATGACAACCATAAAGGAGCTCATCTTCAAAGTCATTGTGTGTGGTAAAGTCCATGAAATACCAGAGCAAGGAAACAGCTGATAGCCTTCCTCACTACCTTTCTTGAAACACTCCAGCATTGTTATCAGTGAATAGCTAACGCAGGTTAATTTTTCCACCACAAAGCACTGGTGGGACCAGGCATTGCAATTTTATCTGTTGTTAACCAAGGTGAGGTCAACTCTGGGCTGGAGGGAAGGGAGGGGTGAAAGCTTAAAGTGCTGACCTCATTTAACTACTTTGCAGAAAAAACAACAGGTGTCTACTTTCCAATCAGATTTTACACTAAGATCATTATCACACATTAAGTATTTCATTACTAAAAAATAAAATGCACTTTAAAGGCCCCTATCCGAAAACTAATCAGTATCTTACTATTGCCTCTGCTTATCTCTGATGTTCATTACACTCTTAACTTTTATTTTTGCAGAAGAGCCTAGAAGCTTAAACTGGGTCGTACTAAGGCATTTTACAACATACACAAAGTAAACAGCGTGCCATCCCCAAACAACTTGCAATCTAGAAGGCAAGATGCAACAGGTGGGTGAAGCAAAGAAGCAGGTGGGAGTGTAGAAATCATAATGACAGGATGTGTTAACACTTGTACAGTTCATAGATGATTCATCAAAATAGTTGAATTACAGCTGTCTTTCCTCTCTGTCACATAAGACAAATATTGGGATTAGTATTCAGTCTTGATTTGGGTTTTATTCAGAAAAATAAAATGTACAGGTCAAGAGTGGAATGATTTAAATGAGGTCTAAACCTGTCAAAAGAACAATAAATTGAATTCTTGCAATGGGTAGGCAAGTTCATAGGACATATTTCCACAACTTCCTAATTCATGTGCCCTCACTGATTAATTATGCAGCATGAGTTTGGTGAAGAGCTGTGCACTTGTCTAAAGTGAGAACCTGCAACTGTGGTGAAACACAAATCACAGCAACTCTTAGAGAAGAGGGAATCCAACTGCCCATGTCTGAGTATCAGACATATCTCAATTTCATTAATTATTGCTGCTGATGAGACATAGAGGACACCAATTCAGTGTGACCAGGAAACAGAGAGAAGAAGGATCACAATGAATTCAAAGCTCTAAAAAATGGGGAAATGGCAAGGAGAAGGGAAGGGAGCCTTGGCAACTGAAGGAGCTTTGAGATTGAAAGGTTCCTGCTGATCATTGGGAATGTGGAAGGAATCTGATAAGGGAATTCTGTTGATGTCAAAATATGACTCTGCAGAGAGGCATCTGGACACATAAAGGAAACATTTGGTAGTGTTACACCATGTTTTCTCAGCACAGGAGAAGAATCCAGTGCCTTCAGCTCCATTCCATCACCTGAGTAGGATGATCCTTCCGTACCTTTTATAGGCACTGAAGAGAAGCAAATGCCTAAAAGCCAAAGTTGCCCTGTTTATTTAACCCTGACTGCAGTGTGCCACTCACCACATCTAAGTGCAGTTAATCCCTTAATGTTGTAGAGTCTTTGTTGCTCAAAGTCTGTGAATCAAGAGGTAAAAGGATCTGAAATAAATTTCCCTTTGACACAGTTACAGGATGAATTCTCCAGCCCAGGCTACATGCAGGGTAAAATCCTTTAGTCATCAGCAGGTGTTTTTTGACATTTTGTGATGTAGGAATATAATTTTTTCCCATAAATAAACACTGAGCTTAATAAACAATGACTCCAGTTGCATTATCCATGAAGCAAAAACTGATGCTTGTTTCTGAATTTTGTGTCATACAATTCTGAGTTATCAAGTAATACCTAACAAATAAACCACTAAAAAAATGCTTAAATTAAACCTTACCACATCCCAGATAAACAGTTACAGTGTGGAACAGAGAAGAATTTGTGTTGAGATTAACATGAGGATCCATTGGGAAAATAGGGTTAGCTGCATCTCAGAACACCTCTGCGAAGCACAGAAATCCCCATCATATCACCTAGACAAAACCTTTAAATTATGCTGTGGCAGATGATTTCTCTCTGGGAATCAGATGTCCCATCGCTGGGTTTTCATCTTTTACAATGAGCATGAGAAAGCTGTAGGTTTGTGGGCATGCATGTAATGAATGGCAGAATTAAAAAATTAGTACCCCAAAACACTCAGTGAACCAGACAAATGCACAGATACATTTAATAAACAAGTCTTTTGTAGTTACGTGTTGTCATAGAAGGAAACTACGCATGTCATCAGAATTTATAAATGCAGTGATCAGAAACGGGTTGTAAGATTTGAGATAAATTTTGCATCTCAGAGGAAAATAAATTCTTTGAAACTAACCCACAACTTAGTCCTACCCCGATATTCATATTTTATCGACAATCTCACTTGACGTACATGTTTTTGCTTGGGATTTTGACAAAGATAGTTATCATTTTTGCAGCAGGCTTTGTAGACCTTAGTGGGTTTAATCTCAATTTGGCATCTTGTGCATTGAGCGCTTTTTTTTTTTATTTTTTGGGTCTGAATAACCACATGTTTCAGAAGCAAAGCTGTAAGCACTGTGGACATTTTGGGGACAAGTCAAGTTGTATTAGTAATTAAAGGTTAATCTGAATGAAAGTTTACATGAAGAATTTTAAGGAAGCAAGGCAGTTAACCTCTGACACCCCATATAATTAAACTACTGTCATCCTAGATATTATTGATAAGCTTTCATTGTTGTATTTCATAATTCAAGGGTTAAGTTCCAAAAATCTGAAAATAATAAGGGATTTTGGTCAAGTCTTGCAATATCCCAAAGAGACACAATATGATTGGTCTCTCATCAGAGCTGCCAAAAGAACTGATTGGGGTGTCAGAGGCAGAAGAGCAAAAGGAAAAAGTCACTGTATGGATGGCTAAAAAGCAAAAAGATAAATTGCCACTGTAAACTAAAGAAAAAGTAAAAACCTGCATTAGGACCTTACTAGTAATTATATTTAAAAATTTGAATATTACAATAACCTGTTATGAACATTTAACACTGCTCACTGGGAGAACCTGCAGGAATTTTTGGTCCCATATGAGAAATGGTCAAGTGAAATCACAAATTCTGGTATTTCCCAGCTGTTTATTCCTGCTAGTCCAAAGACTGCTCCAGTTTCTCTGCTGCTGAGGCCTGTGGTGATGGATGGCACTGAGCACCTGTAGGCATCTCTGAGAGCAAAGGCTACCTCCATAATTAGGTTGAAAACAAGCAAGACACAGGAACAACCTCCCCAGCTTGGTTCTTAAGATATTAGGGTGTATTGAGAGTTTTTCTAAACACATCAGAGGGAAATATTTATGTTTGTTTGATACATTGAAAAGTCTAATTAAAAACTAACAATGCGAACCAAACCCAAAGCAGATCTGTCTTTGAAAGCCAAACAGTCTAGGCTGAAAACTGAAGAAAATGCATTTTCATATTAAAATGAGGTGTTTCTCTTTAAAGATATTGCTTCATTGTAAGCAAGTTTTCACATCCAAGCTCATTTTGACAGAAAAAATTTTAGCCAAGTTGCAACTTAGAAAATACTTCAGTTCACAGAGGCATGAAGTCCTAAAAACAAATGAGACAATTAACATCACAAAGCTTTACTTTTTTTCAGAGCGTGGTCTTTCACCTCTCAGCATTTTCATCATAATTTTTGAATGAGCTCTAGCCTGGACAGCCAATCTTTGTGGCCTTTCTGTACATCAAAATCATCACGTTGCCAAAGGCCACCCCAGATAGGTCAGGGAGGAACATCCTGGAGGTAACAACAGTTCCCAACGATCCCACCTTTTCCTCCACTGTGGGATGGGACAGGGATAGGCAGTTTGATGCATCCTGGGCCACCTCATACTCAGCAATCCTGGCTGATCATTCTCTTGTTTGCACAGCTCAGCCAAAGCCTGTGCAGCAGAGAACATATAAATACAGGATCTGTGTTCAACTGCATGGATTCCAACATAAAGCTCATACTAAAGACTTTGGGAAAAACAAGTCTGCTTTCACTCTTTCAGGAGATTTCTATGAAATACATACCAATGAAAGAAGTACTTGTATAGCAGCTATTTGGCTTTAGAGTACCAAAGGCAATGTTTGTGGACAGGTCTATATTTTGGACACAAAACAGCCTCCATATAAGACAGCTACATCAGGATTAGAACTCTCAGACATAAGCTTTGTCAAGTGCAGGGGACAGCATAAATGACTGTTGATTCATATTCTTTTAGGCCTGTAAAGTTATAACTATGTAATATGAACACAGGCTCTTTAGGGTAGTTTAGAGCCAACCTGGAACCCTTCCAGCCTGCATTGAAGGATTTAATGGCATAGTTTTTATTTTCTGCTTAGTGCAGTGTACCATTAATTGAAGGTAATTGTCAAGAGGAGACTGGCTTTCAAAAACTACATAGCTCTCGACTGTTCTGGTGCAGAATGGATGCCCTGAGTTTAGGATCACATTTCCCCTGTGCTCTACATTACATTTGTCTTGTCACACAATTGTGTGATTGTGTTCAACTAAATAGTTATTCGGTGCTATTACGGCATTTGAAAATGAGGACTCAAGTAACACTGCAGGGAAAGGCAGAGAGAGGGGGAGAGCCAGGTTTATGCTGGGATGAGGACTTGTCTGCTTGAGCTAAACAAAAACCTGAAAGGTATCACAGGTCTGAAGGATTTAATGGAGCAGCTCGTTTGATTTCCTGAAGAAGGAAGTAGTTTGTGGCAGAATACGTTAAAGGGAAGAATTAGCTTGTTTGCAGTCAAAAAATGTGCTCATCTGGCAGGGTTTCCCTGCTCCCAGAGTGACATGTGAACTTGAGCCATCTCTCTGCACCCCTCTGCTTTTCTCTGCATGAAGAAAGGAGAAAATCATAATAAGCTCCACCATGTTCTCCAGAAGAGCAGGACCACAGGTCACTGTACAAAACAGGCACAAATTTGGCCTGCTGACCCCAACCCTACTGCTGTGTATGAAGGAGTTACCATCATTCATTTAAGGGATGTAATACTGCTTTTTAATATCTTCACTGCAGCAATCCCCAGGAATCTCAGGCATGATCCATGAACCACACCACGCCAGGCACAGCACAGATGAAGGGAAGAGCCCTTGCCCCAGACTGGAGGCCATTTGTATCTCAGGGTGTAACCTGGCCCCAAACCTAGAACTTAATTAACGTTGATGTTGATGAGCTGTGAGGGAGAATGGAATCTGGTCCATCCTTCCACAGCTGCATCAGCTTTGCTATGTGAAAACCCAAGATGAGCCAAAAGTGATTAAGAAATTATTTTTGAAACTGGAGTCAGCACATGTAACCACAGTTAGACAACGGGGATCAGCAGATCTGCAATGTAAGGAGGTTTGAGTCTTATAAAGCTGCTTTAAAAGTCATGTTCCCCCGTGAAAGTCCCTCCAGGTTTTATCAGCCAATTTATCAGCAACATCAGCTGGGGAGTGTGATCAGCCATGGGGGAAGATCTGCTCTCTTGTATCTCTTTTCTTAGAAATCATTTATTTGGGTTTCGTAAGAAGCATGTTGTTTCTCAGAGGCATTCTTTGGATGAATGTGGGGATAGTCATTTGATTACAGATAGTATAAATGCACCTGTTTCTAGCAGGAATGACACATACCATAATTTAACTAAAAATATGAGTGATCTCCATTAAAAATTCTCACTGTGTGAGCTTCATAGGTGGTCTCTATGCTTGTGCATGTACAGGTGGTTAAATCCTGAATAAGATCAAAATGGAAATTCCAGTTAATACTTTCAAACACTAGCTGAGTAAGCAATTGCTCTTTATATGTTCAAACTTAAACATATGGTGAAACAGTGTTTCTCTGTGTGTGTATGTATATATATATCTGTATCTCACACTCATATATATATATATATCTTTATGTATACATAATTAATTGAAAGGGACTCAAATATAGATGCTGCAAAACCTGTAATTCATTAGTGAATAACCTTCTGAAATTTCTGACCCACTAGTGATAAAAGTAATATTTTACCTGGTCAGGCCTATCCAGAATGGAAAGAACCTTTTTTTATGTTGTAGAAAGGAAGAAAAAAATCAAGTTATGCTGGGTGACACATAAGACTTCCCTGTGATGGTTTTGTTGCTCCCTTCACTAGACTCACAATCTCCCTCTGATTTCCAAAATGAAAATGACATATCCCAGGGTCCCCCAAAACCCACTACTGATCAAGTATGTAGAGCCTATGCATGCAAAAAAAAGACTAGAGGCACATTTGCAATCACATACCCCACCCAAACACAGGACACTCTTTAGCTTCAGAAGGGTTTCATCTGCCCTGGGTGAACTGTTGGACTCAGTGGCCTGAAATGAGAGCCTATGCATGCAAAAAAAAGACTAGAGGCACATTTGCAATCACATACCCCACCCAAACACAGGACACTCTTTAGCTTCAGAAGGGTTTCATCTGCCCTGGGTGAACTGTTGGACTCAGTGGAGCAGGGCCTGAAATGTTTTTTTTCTTTATTTTTTATTTTTACATCCTAAATCTACAGCTCTCAATCACTTTTACTTTTATTGGACCTTAATGATCATATTCAGGCAGGATGTGCCAATGTTTTCATCACTTGAACACACAGAGATGACTCTGGGACCAAGCAGAAAGTTCAGTACAGCTTCACACAGCACTGATCTCCTTAAACTCAATATGAAAGAAGATTTTTGTATGATTGTGTGTGTCCTCTCACACATAGGAAATTATATTCACTTTGTGTATGTGTATGTGATTACATATAAAATTATCACCACCAATACATTTTCTAGACACATCCTATGCTATTCTGGAAACTTGGATAAAATGTCACCTTCAGGACTGTTCTGACCATTGCTCCCATGACACTGAAGGGCTCTTTGTAAAAACAGCTTACCTCTATAATGAATTAAATAATACAGCTTCATGAATCATCAGTGATTGAAAAATGTTGAACCGATTCTGGTGTATTTTTAAACAAATTACAAAAACAAATCTCCATTTCCTTCTGGGGCCCTCAATCAAAACAAATGGTGCCAACCAGTAGCTTTTAGTAATGTTTAGAGCTGCCTATCATTTGGGCTCTTTGGGTGATTAATCTAAGATATAGAAGTAGGTAAACACAGTGCTATTAGCTTGTCTCTTATTCTGATAGAGACCAAGCTTTGCATAACCCAAAGGACATGAAACTCTTAAAAGTTCAGTGTTTGGGAATTTAAGCCATTGAGGAAAGTAATAACTTAATGCATTTTGCCACTTGCTGTGTACTTTTGGGGAAAACATATTGACAGCCTGGAAGAAGCCTCAGAAGAAAAAAAATAGTTAGAATTTGTACAGAGGGGGAAAAAAGGACAGGAGAGAAAGGGGTTCTTTTATAAGGATAATAGTCACTGTAAGTTTTTATTCCTATAATGAAAAGGAAAAAAAAATAGTGGTAAAATAATTTAGCAAAATGTTGCAACTCCATTCTGACTTGCTCGTCTGCTGCATTTATGAGTTTATAAAACATATATGTTATGAAAATAGGAACACTCTTGTACATCTTTATAGATGATTCATTTACTGTTTCTGAAGAAACCACAATTTATTTGCAGATTATGTAGTTCATTTACAGAATGTTTCCACATTTGTCACCTACCAGCCTCTTTCTCTGAAAAGCAATAATGGAAATGGAAATGTGAAAAGAACCAGTTAAAATCAATGAAGCAGAATCAGTAAATGTATTGAAACAAGAAAAAGAGAAGATGCATGTTTATCACTTTAGCTGGAAAGAAACAGATATATGCATACATGTTTGTGTGTGCATATATATATATATATATGAGAATAAACATTTCTTTATTACATTTTTTAAAAATGAAACAAATGAGACATCCAGAGATTTGTGCTGGTACATCTGTTTTGCTGCCATTTCCTTTCAAGACACCATTTATAAATTCAAATATGGACTGAACATCTTCCTTTCTATTGGTGTGCACATGATCAACCCTTAGAAGATCCCTGGGCCAGCTTTTTGAAGAACTGGGCTCTATCTTCAGCTCTACTGTTGTAAGAGTGGAGAAGCCTCTTCAAACACCAACATCTCTATTTTCCATTGTAAAACGTATAGATACTCTGAGATTAAAGTCTTTGGACTGTGTGTGCTCATAAAGCAGAATTTTGCTTTAGTAGACTGTTATCTGGGCCCTCTGTATGGAAATGCAAAAATGAGGACAGCAAAGCAAGTCCTTCATTCTTCCTTATACCCTACACTTCCCAAACTCTAGATTGTTGTCTGTAACACAGATAAACATTTTAAAAATTTTCTTTTGACATCTACTGCAATATATTACTAAGCAAGTGTAATTATCACATGCTGGCAAGTTGATGAGATGAAATCCAGTAAAGAAGAAAATAAAATTTAAGGAAGTGGAACAAAAGAGAAATAATGGAATAAAATCAATATGTTATAAATTGTATGTAAATAGATTAACCTCTGAAAATGAATGGTGATCTTCCTGGCCTAGGTCAAAGATTGTAGGAAATTATGCTCATGCTTTAGCATGTGTGTAGCCAAACATTCCCAGTACGTTTGGTAGTGTGAATATATGAAACAAACTTTTTCAAATGCATTGCGAATTGAACCAAATTTAATGAAGTGTGGGGAAACTGTAGCAATGGAAAAACTGACTCAACATCTAGCACAATCAACAAGACAGACAAAAATAAATAAATATCTAGACATAGGGTTTCCATTCGCTTCATTCTCAGAAAAGATGGAACATCCGTACTAAAACTAAATTCTTTGAATTTTGACATGAGATCTATTGTAGGGCTCATCCATAGTCAATTGTGGCAAGTAGGAGCTTTTCCACTGGTTTAGGTAGTTTTTGGAATGTAGAATGAAGTATTGCTAAGACAAAAATTTTGGTGTCCAAGAAAATAATTGACAAAATGGAAAGGTTAGCTAAGAAATAATGTAGCTGGCCAAAAAAAAGACTGTACCTTGATATGAAAAATATAATGGAAAGTGTCCCTGAAGAGATTTTCAAGCAAGTCTAAAAAACAGTAATTAAGTCTGTGCAGGATTTCCAATGAGAAATATTTTTTTTAAAAGAAAATAAAAAGCATCTGGTATATTTATGATATTGCAGATATACTTGAATAAAAATGGTTACGAATCAGGGTCTGTTCTCAACTTAATGTGAATATATGACTCCCATTGGTGATAAAAGGAACTTCACATGCATTCCAGAAGGAAATCAATGGCTATTTCAGCTATGAAATATGAAATGAACTCTCTGATTCTGTGCAACAGGAATAAATACATGGGAAAAATGTATCTTTGTGATATCATGAGCTCAAAAATATCTTAGTAGATTGGACAAAAAATTTTTGGAGTTATTAATAAGGGCTTGAATTAATAGAGTATCTGAAATGTGTATTTATCTGTAATAAGAAAGCACGCTGGGAGAAAGAATTGATAAGTATCATAACATCTCTTTGTATGGAAAATACTCATCAATTATTCTTCATGTACCACAGCTGTTGCTAAAAATAGAGTTGAAATGTGTTGTGGTTTAGGAATGGTATTCCCCAATTTAGTGCTCCCACTGAAACACACTAAAACATGTTCTGCTTGCTCACTGCCCCCTCCACCTGTGGCAGAATTGGAGGCAAAAAAGGTAAAGGCACAGTTTGAGAGGACAATTTTCTGGAAAGAGCAATGAGATAAGAAAATGAGCAGTGACAGCAACAATACCAATGATTCAAGAAATGAACGATTCACATACAACTGCTCATCCCTGACAGTTCCCAACCACTCCCTCTGACATCCCTCCAACCCACAAGAGCCTCCTTTCCTCCCAGCTGGCTGGAACCAGGACAAAGTGACACTCCCCATCCCTGGAGATGTTCAAGGCTGGGCTTAGTGGGTCTCTGAGCAACCTGGTCTAGTGGAAGGTGTCCCTGCCTGTGGCAGGGAGATTGGACAAGATGATCTTTAAGGTCTCTTCTAAACCAAGCCATTCTTTGATTCTAAAATTATTTCCATTAGTGAACACAAATATGAATTTAGCATTCCAAATCCTACATTAAGCTGTCACTTAGAAGTAACTGGATATTAAAAAGCAGCATAAGAAAGCAGGGATTCAGTGAAGTAGGTGCAGAGTGAGCTCCACAAACATTAATTTGTTGGACAGGAGAAAGTATTTCTGACATGATTCTTCAAGACAAAAACTTGTCAGTGCATTGAGAATCTAGTTTTAATCTTGTGTGTAGCAGTACAAACTTTTAGTAAGATGGCTAAACTCAGTGGATTTAAATTGTAGTGAGAGTACAATTGGATTTATCCTCTGCAAACAAGCTGCCTTCTCCATTTTATGAGTGTAAAACAACTCTCTGCTCTCCAGTTGATTAAAACTGAGAAATACATTTCAATAATGTTTATGAAAAGTTCATCTGAACCCAAACCAAAACTCCAAAATAATCTTGAATATGAATGTAAAATATTTGTTTCCAAATACCACTTTTCACTTTTTCTCTCAAGAAAGATACAGATCTTATCGGTTTTGTAGCTTCTTTTTCTATTCCAATACTACTGCAGGGAGAAAATTCAATGCATGCAAGCAAGAGTTAGATGGATATTATCAAAACATATTCTGCTCATTCAAGGACGAATCTAAGCTGGTATCCAACCGTGAGAGAGACTCTGCTCCCAGTCATGCTGTGCTTCAAACCTACCAGAAAATTCTTTCCCTCACTGTTCAGCATCTCTTCTGGGAATTCAAAAGAATGGCAAAAATCCTTCCAGAAGGGAAACTGCATGGAGACTTGCTGCTTGAGAACGAGGAAAGATGATCACTCATAAAATGCAGGTAGGAAATGAAACAGGAAAGCTATCAGATCCAGACTTCCTCCATGAATAGAGGTTACCAAAACAAGAACTCCAAAATAAAAAAGGAAATCATTGACATTTGGTCAATCGGGACTGAACTGGCTGGAGTTGTTCCGGACAGAGACTGAATTGCTGTGACTCAGACAACCAGGCAGGAAAGTTGCTGAGGGCCAAATGCCAGCAAAAACATGGGAAATGTGTTACTCCACCAACGTTAAAGTAACTTCCCACCTTTGCTCCCTTTTGCACTCCCCTCTTCCTGGTGAAACTAGACTTGGGCAGAGCTCTTCAGACGGCTCCTACTGAAGGCCTGAATTTTCCCTCCCACCTCACTGTCCCTTTCTGTCCTACTTCTTTTTTTCAAAACCGCATCTGCTTTCTATCGTGCTCCTGTGGAGAAAATCCTGCCTTACCACCCTTTGTCATATCCATCACACATGGAATATTGGTGTTGCTAAGATTCGTTGATAGAACAAATGAGTCAAAAGTGTTTTAAGAGGCCAGGCCAGGGTGAGGGGTTCACCTGAACACATTAATACCCACAAAGACTGTTGTCACCAAGTCATCTGACTCCTGCCTGATGCTGTCTATGGAATTTCAACAGTGATAAGATTACTGAGCCCCCCAGAATTGTCCTAAAGCTTTCGGGTATTTTTCACAATGGTATTTAGTCCAGATTTTACAAATAAAAAGGGTTGAAACTCTACTTCTCTTGATTTGCTTCAAAAATTATAAACTACTCACATGTAAAAAGAAAAAAAATAAATAGAAACTCTACACACACCCTCACATAGCTTATAGGAAGAAATTTAGAGTCCAGAAATTCATCTGAGGTCATTCCTGTGTAATTCCCTTAGTCCTAGGAAACATTTGTGGATTATTTTAAATCTTTCTGTTTCAGAGTCCAGATTTTATGTCATTCTTAAATTCCTTCTCATAAGCATTAATATTTTTGATTATATAGAATTTGAGTTCTGAGTTGTGGGACTGCAGTATTATATAATCAAGGCATTGACAGAGCACTTACATCCCCACATTTTTGCTACACAGCTCTTTTAATTAAAGCTATGGTATTATTAATGTCTTTTTAACTATACATTAATACAATAAATTAATGTAATGTTTGTAATGTTTCTACACCAGTTATGATAAAGGAGTTTTGACTGAGCTAGTCTCAGGAAAAAAAACCAAAAAAACAGAAATGTGAAGCAAAATGAATTTTGATATAGGTACAGTGCAATATTGACAAATCTGAATCTGGAACATTTCACTGAAACTAATTCAGATATGAAAGCATGCACACCAGAGTTAAAAGGTATAAGAAGTTGATAGAAAAAGAACACTTTTAATCTTCTCTGTAACTATGATTTTAACATAGTCATTGACTCACACTTTCCTATGTATGTATTTAAGATCCTAATCCTTAAATGTGGAATGCAACCAGAGAAGGGAATAAGGTGAAATGCGTGTATTGCTATTCTGGGCATGTACTGTGCATAAGAGTGTTCATAATAAAGGGAGTATACAAGTTTGAGATACATAGATACATAGATACACAAACTGATAAAAAGTGGATTCTCATTTGCAGAACTCCTCAAATAGCTGCATTATTTAGTTCTCTTTTATCTATCCAGATATCTCTCTTCAGGAGGGAAAAATCGCCTAGGAATTCATTTCCTTTGAAAGTTTAACTCTTTTTCAAAACTTATCCAATGACATGAAATTTGTCCAAAGGTGCACAGGTTATTCTGGGCATCTCATAGATACAAAGCGAGGGCTCACAGAGTCCTCACATCCTTACAAAATCAGACTTAAAAGGCCACATTTGTAAATCTTTGTACAAAGATGACTCAAACATGGATGGAGCAGAGATCAAGAGCGTTTCATGATCCAGAGAAAAACTCCAGATTTTAAGGTTAAAGTAGGAGATGTCAACATGCTGTGGACCTTTTTCTCTCTCTTTACCTTTGGGATCTGTCCTTCCTGTCCCTGGCAGGACTGGACATTGTGGTTTTTACCCAGAACAGAGCCCTAGGAACAAAATGTTGTACTACACGGATGCTGTCATGTCTGCCACACTCCTCTACATAAAATCATAGAACTTCAGCATCAGTCAAGCTTCAAGTGACCTTTGGAGGTCTCCACCTCAATCTCTTGCTTCCACAGTAGGCTGCTCAGAGCCTCGCCCATAAAAGTTTTTTGAATTGCTAAGAATTTAAGAAGATCCCACAGCCTCTCCAGGGAGACTTCCAGCTCTTAGCCACAATAAGCATAGTCCTTGTGTTAAAGGTCCTGTCTTGCAACATCAGCACTGCTTCTGGACCTATTTTAGAACACATTTGCAAGAGTCTGGGCTCATCTTTCCCTTAGGCAGTCAAAGAGGGTTTTACCAAGCCTCCCCTTCTCTTAAAGAAGTTTTTTTCTCTTTACTTGTGTGAGAACCTACATGTAAGATGGAAACACAAAGCAAACACATCACAGAAGAGGCTTGTCTGACCATGTTTGAGGCAGCAATGGGGTGTGTTAATCCTTTGATAGAGGAGAAGAGGCCATCCATCAAGCTGTACATGGGGCGTGCCCTTTCTAATGGGGTTCCTCCCAATGCAGGATCCCACTATGTGCTGTTGCACCCACTTTTGAAGCCAAGAGTCAAGCAGATTTGATCCTTTGTCCTCATTCCTCATGACCAGATCATGAGAAAATATATTCATAAAATCTCCCCTAGTGCAACTTGTCACAACAGGGATCTATGTGACTGTGAAGGGGTGTAAAAGGCACCTGAATGAGCTGATCACTTGGAGCTCTCTAATATCAAGAGAGGGAGAAAGAAGCATGTGCAGGGGATAACTCAGATCACTGAAAATCTGTGTCACAGATTTTTCCCTCTAAAATTATTTTTTCATTTCCACTCAGAGTCTGATGTGATTAAAACAAATACAGAGAAAAATTCAAAGTGTTTGTGAGGTTCTCTTTGTGTGAAGACATTATCTGCATCATGAGGAAGTTCAAGGTTCTTGAGTCAGGAGGACTGATTACTGCACATCATCACAAAGTCAGCTTTGACAGTGGCTGATCTGGTCTGTCAAAACACCAACAGCAGCTTTTCCCAGTACTTTGTACATTTGCTGTAAAATATTTGCTGCAAAATATTTACTGCATATCCTTTTTAAGTAACATTTTGTTTCTGACTAAACTCTGTTACCTTATTGTCCAGGGCTGAATTTTTGTTGTGGAATGAATGTTTCAAAAGGTAAATATTTAAGTAACATGTAAAAAAGCCCACCTCTGATACAGCATTAGTAAGAAATAAACATGCCCATGAAAATAATAAAGAAAAATAGGAAGTGTTTGAAGCAAATTTAGGGCTAAATTATTTCTATGTAGTCAAGCTCTGTAAATACTCAAAGCTTGCTGAAAAGGCTGCCTTTTCTTTCTGCAAATGGAAAAAGATATTTTTAAAAAATAAAGTAGTCCTGAAAAGATGTTGAGATGGGCTTTTAAGAACCAGAAGCATTGAAGATTTAAACAAAAACACTTCTGAAACTTCAAGGTCTCATCCTTTTGTCTCATCCTGCATTCCTGACTGACTTCAATTCAATCTCTGACTGAACTGAGGTGGCTCTGCTCTAATCACGATCCTTGAACTGGACAGAAGCCCAGGATCTCTTTGAAACAATGAGCATCATGTATATTATTGTGGTGTGCAAGAGCTGAAATGACTCAAAGAGGCTGCATCACCCAATGCTAAGCTCAGAACTTTGCAAAGCAGGTCCATAAATCAGGAGCTGACAGTAAATTTTTAACAGTGTATATACACTGCCATGAGCAAGAGCCCAGTTTATTTTACAGGCATGATGATAGCAGCAAAGAATGCTGCAGTGATATGGATAACGTGGTGGCACACCTGTAACCTCCAGGTCTGAAGAGAGAACTGTTTGCACTTCATCATTCCAGGAAGAAAAAACACCCAGACCTCCTGTCACAACACACCCTAAACGGAGCCTTACTGTCCCAAGGAAAAAAAAAGAAAACATAATGTACAAAGTATACCTTGTCAATGTTATTCTCAGTGATTATATACTTCCATGGTATGTGGAAGTTTTATAGAGCAATTACATCCATTGTGACTTTGTAATTACAGTATTGGGAGGTCGCAGACAGAGAAACTTTGCCACCTCTATTGATTTTCAAGGCTAGCCTGAACAGGATATAGATTTTTCTCTGGACTTGTAAGTTTTCAATATGTACACAAAGTGCTGTACACTCAGGAGCTGAGCACTGGCAAGAGAGGTTCATGCCAGCCATGGGCCAGAGTCTGATCTCTAGCCCTCTTTCAACATAAATCTGCATGATCACCCTGGAAAAGCAAGTGTCTTTGTGGAAATAAGTAATTAGGGAGTAGTTCTAGAGATTAAAGGAAATAGTTAAAAGCCTTTTAGTAACTAATATCATCTTTCCTGACTACCAGCATGGTCTGGATTGTGTTTCCAGAACTTAGCTATTTACTTTTTGACTTTCTGACTTTTTTAACTATTTGCTGTTGGAACCATTTGCTTTTTGAACTATTCATCCTACAGCAAAAATTCCATTCTGGACAATAATGTAACAGAAGAGCTGATTGATTTTTTTAAGCTCTACAGTGCAGTTTCACTAGAGAAGAAAAAATAAATAGTTTTTATCAAGTAAGGGACAAAATTGCTTGAGTTATTGAACTGAATAAGGTTAAACTGATCTTACTTAAGTAGATAAGAGCTGTGTTCACAGAACATGGTGGATCCCTACCACACCACTGTTTGTGAGAATAATGGGAAACCTCACCCATTCCACAGAACACACATTCCTTAGTATAAATTTAGGCACAGAGCTTCTTGTCAGAGTGGGTACCTGCAAAATTAATTTTCTGAAAAATGTATAAACTATTTAAACAAAATTTGTTGCTGTTTTTGTTTGGTTGCTTTTGTGGGATTTTTTTCAGAGTATTAAATAAAAATTAATTTCTTTATTTTAAACCCAAGGAAAATGTTGTTTTGTTTTGTTTTGTTTTGTTTTGTTTTGTTTTGTTTTGTTTTGTTTTGTTTTGTTTAAAAAAAAACGGGACTTAATGCTTCCCACTTATTCTGATACTATGCATCCTAGATTTCTTTCAAGCATGAAATATTTCTTCCACATGCTGTCTTTAATAAATATGCAGAACATTTATAGAAAAAAAATGAGCTCGCTGAAAATAAAATTTCCATGGAAAATACTGAAATGTAGTGCTCTACTAATGTAGTGATAGGACAGGAGGGAATGGCTTTAAGCTGAAAGAGGGCAGGTTTAGATCAGAAAATTATTAGGAAAAAATTCTTTATTGTGAAGGTGGGGAGGCCCTGGCACAGGGTGCCCAGAGAAGCTGTGGCTGCCCCTGGATCCCTGGAAGTGTCCAAGGCCAGGCTGGACAGGGCTTGGAGCAACCTGGGAGAGTGGGAAGTGCCCCTGCCCATGTCAGGCTGGTTGAAATGAAATTATCTTTAAGGTTCCTTCCAACCCAAACTAATCTATAATTTTATTACAGAATTTCTGTTTTACTAATCACAATCCATTTTTTTTTTTAATTAAGTGAAAATTTGGCAAACTGTAGGTGGCACCATTGAACATTTTGGTACAACTGACTGCTTTTTCCACTGAAAAAGTTAGATACTCCAAAGTGTTCAAAAATATCTATATTAAAATGTCATAATGTCCCAACACCTACTGAGAAACATTTAACAGCCATTTGAACAAACTTCCTTCACAATATGCTCATGAAAAGTCTATACTTTTTAAAATTCTATTTGGGATTTTTTTGATTGATGAAATGAGGAGTTTTCTCCCTTTAGTTTCCTATTGTCTTCCCATTTTGACACATGCATACTCTAGATTGATCTGAAAATTACCTCTGCCTAAAATCTGACCCATACGAATGAATTTTGAAGTTGTTTGAAAAAGATAAATTACTTCAAAGGAACATAAATATCACAATGAATACAATGAATAAATGAAATTTCCTTCTTTAAGACAGCAGAGTGTGGGAGAAAACCTTTAACTGTGGACAAGACTGCCTTTTACACCAGGGTTACTGAGCACTGCTCAGTGTAATATAATGGGGATGTTAAATAAGGGTAAGTGTAATTAATACATAACATTAGTACAAGTTAATTTTCTTTCTCTTCTTGAGGCCGACTAGCATTATCATTATTTTATTTTTTAATTTCCTGGTGATATCGCCTTCTTTACCAGCCTTCTCATATAACTGAGATAAGCTGTTGCACATTTTGATTTGAAAGCAAGAGGAATGGTAATTAAGTAATTTGAAAATGAAAAGGGCTTAATCAAGGGGCTTGTACAGTATGAAACTGTGCAGAATCTCCATCTACCTTTGAGAGAGACCCTTCTTCAAAATCTCTCCTGGCAAAACAACCACATCCTGATCTAGGTCTCATTTATTTCAAGAGGAAAGCCTTCACTGATATGTCCAACATGACATCTCAAAATAACATTATTTCAAGGGGTGAAATTCAGTTTTAAATGGATGATTTAGGGCTTGGAATACCAAAGAAGCTCAAGTGACTCTGAAGCCAATACATGGATTAGATCTACAGGGCTTCCCAGGCACAGCAGGTTGCTCTCTGAGTTGGTCCCACCACTCACATCACCCAATGTGATTCTGTGATTCTGTGATCATAACAAAGAAGGCTCCAGCGACATTCAGCAACACTGAAAAAAAAAAGCAGTAGCAATACTAAAACAAAAAAGGGGAAATTGCATTCTGGTTTTAATACCACAGGGTTTGCTTACCCTATTGCAAAATAATAAATAATAATAAACCATGAACCAAAACTCAAGACTGTATCCTTTTATTTGAATATCATGACTCTTGAGCCACAGACACAGAGAATCACAGAGTCCTCTTAGCATGAACCCCCAACTCTATTCTCCACAGCAAAAACCCCACTGCTTTTTTTGAGCTCTGATATAACCCAGTGATTTGGCAACGCTTGTGGAAAAAAGATGATGGAAGTCTGAAGACCCTATGCATTAAGAAAAAATGACATGTGGGTCATCCACATGCTGGACAAACAATCCTGTATACATAATGCCTAGATAAGGGAGAAAAGAACCAGGTCATGTGTTTCCTTTCCAGCTAATATACATGTGTCTGTGTGTGTAGTGAGATGCAGATTGTCATGGCCATTTTTCTCTACAGATTATGGTAATGATTAAATGAGCATGAATACGGACTTGTGAAAATGATAACAAGTAGGGGAAATTCCATCCTATTTTGTATCTCTATCTTTTCTGTGAACATTACTTTGTTATCTGCAATATGCAAGTCTTTGAATAGGTGCTATTAATTTAATATGCATTTATTCTTTCTGATCTCTCTTTAATTTTAAATTAAGTGAAGTCAATGATCAAAGAAAGGCCAGAATAATAACCCTGTAGGATGAATTTATTTTTTTTTATCTTTTCTTTTGGTCACAGAAAGCAATGAGAAGTAGCACTGTCTGTTTTTTTCTAGGCCAGTTCTGCAATATGTACCTAGGTGACAAAGTGGCCTGCAGTAACACCAAAGTACATGGGAGTCACCCAAATAAACAACTGCCAAGTAGAGCAAAGGCCTAGGATAGAGCTCTAAACACCCTTATTTACCTTTTGTGTTTCAGCAGTTGCTAAGAGCCACAAGCTTATTGCTCCAAGCCATTAAACTTGGAGCAGAAAGACTATCCCTGCCCCAAAGAATTGCAGTAATAGGTTGTTTAACCCTGTATAACTTAATCTGCCTATGAGTGAAAGACATAAACTCACACACCCAAACTCTCTTCAGCAGAATATTTAACTATGCTTTATAAAATACAACAAAGATTGGAACCTTCCCTGAGCTACCAAATTTCTTTGTCATTCTGCAGAAAACAAAGTCATATCCATGACAGAATCAATACCCAAACTTTTCTCGGGAGCAAGTGGGCTGAGAATTCACCAATTTATTTCCTATAAGCCATGACTAAAGCAAATTATTTTCAGACAGACCCCTCTGACATGTCTACAGTTTTATACAGAAAGACAAACTCTGCAGAGAAGATATCATTTTTGTTAGACCAACCAGTATTGCTGGGGAACAAAATAACAAAAACAAGCTCTGAGGCACAATGGAGCTTCATCCAGCTAAGGGCCTTGTGCAGAAAGACAGGGGATGTATTTACCCCTTTTTTCCTCATTTGATTTCATCACTGTTTGTTCAAAATTTTCTTACATCCATAGACTATATCAGTCAGTAATTCAATGAGGTGGAAGATGCCCAGTTGCAGGACAAAACTCAAAATTGAGTCATACCTTTGAACACAGGTTCCTCCTTGGCATCAGATTGGTGCCAAGGCTCTGGACTACAAAGAGCAGAAGTGTGTTTAGAAGTTTTTTGGATATTTTCCCTACTCTTGACTTGTCATTAACCCGGCAGTCAAAGACACTAAATAGCAAGCCCTAGGATTTTGAGTCTGTGTGTTAGAGCAGCTGAGGAGGCAAAAGGAGCTCGTTATGAAATTTGGACATTTTTCGGGGAAATGTCATAATGCACAGCAAAGTTTTGGAACTCCCCCCCAGCTCCAACCTCCCTCCCCACACACACACACAATTTTTGAGCTGTAACCTGTATTAACAAACCACATCCAGACCCAGTTTTGCTAAATTGGTCTGCAGATTGACAAATCAAAATTTGGTTGAATTCTTCATGGGCTTTAGTCACTAAAAGAAACCTTCAGCATGAAGCATTCTGTTTATGTTTCAAATAATTTAAGAATGTATTTTTTTTTCTGGGCAATCTTTGTTCTTTGGCTTGCAGCTATCATGGTCAGAATTAGTTTTCTCTACATTGGACCAGCCAAATCTGCATTAGCATTCAGTTCATTCAGCCTCTGGTAGCATCTCTACTACTATCAGCAGGGTTTTTTAAACTTAGAGTCTGAAATAATGAAAAAAAATTGTGCAATACTTGGGTTGTTTTCCATTCATTCTTTTCCCAAGTGGTTTTGGTTTTTTTTTGTGTTTTTTTTTGTGTGTTTTTTCTTAATCATCCTGGTGTTAAATCAACAGGGTGAAAGTTTGGTGGTTTGGATTATGTCACAGGTATTCTTGGAAGGGCTTCAAAGCAGTGTCTTCTCTGCTAAAGAACTGGGAAAGTGGAGAGAGACCTCTTCACATGGCCTCCTCTTCTTCCACCATACAAGGAGAATCCCAGGGAGTGATCCAGCTGCAGAACTGAACCCAACTCTTTGAGCATTGTTGCATTTTTAATCTGAGGCTGCTTAGAAGTTTAGCAGAAAATAGGATTTTCTGACAATTCAGAAGACTTAATTCCATATTAAACAATATGGAAGCAGAACTTAAATGCTGATAGATTTAGAGATATATCAGTTTTATATCAGAAATAAATAATTTTTATCCCTCCTCACTTAAATACATTATTTCTGGGGTGGATTCTGGCAATTGCTCATTCCACTGGTAAACAAGTTAAGATGGGAAGCTCAGGTTACTGCTCACAGCCCCTGGAAAGGATGACCTGGGCAAGTAAAAATTCAACCACAAATTTCAATTTCTGGAAAGCACCATTACCATATGGAAAAGTTTGTTGGTTAAATCACAAGGAATGTGCAGATAAACATCACGTCTTGATATCAGTGGAAATTATCCCTGCTATCAACAATAAGAGCAATTACTTATGGAGAGAATCACCTCACCTGAGTGTAGTTATCTACTAGTCAGGCATCTAATCTAAGGTAACCACCTAAGCTCCCTCTGTGATGAACAGAAATAGGCAGAGGGAGAGAAGGAAACTCGTCCTGTTCCAAGATAAATGTCCTGAGATAGGTAGACTGAATCACCTTCCAGAGCTGCTTATCTCTCTTTATTGACTACAGAAGGAACACAGATAATTAGCCATGACTAGACACCTAATTTTTAGATACCTAGACACCTAAACTTTAGCAAGATGAATCAGAGCCGAGTGATTCCCGCTAGGTAAATTTCCTCCTTCCCATTCCTAAGTGAGAGAATGTCTGATGCCTGAAATATAAAGCTTGGACTGCTTCCAAAATCATCTTTTTCCTTTTCATTTAGATTTTTTTTAAATTCTTTTCTTTATTGCTTCACCTCATATTACCTAACTATGGGGATATTCAATTTGCTGCTGTTACACAGTGCAGAAACTGCTGTTTTTATTGTAGTATGTACAGCAATGCACTTTCAGAAAGGAAAATGACAATACGTGATAAATACATATTTTAAAACATTAGAATCATCTGTATTTTATTTGCTTTCCTTCTAAATCTGGTGTAATTTTATGTATAGCTTCTATTTCCCACAGGTTTTTAAAAAATTACAGCTTTTTAAGCAGATCTGTGCCTACAAAAATCCAGCTTCATTTTATTTCAGTGTTTGATATAATTTGTATAAGTTACAGCCTAATAAAAGATAGGAGAGCAAACTTCAAGCCACATCATCCATTGTTTCCTCCCAGTAAAGATATAAAATTATATTTGTTCTGGTTCTTTTTCCTGGTTCATCAGATTAGGAAATTTTATTAGACCTTCTACTTCAGGCTTGTAACAATAAGATCCTTCCTATGCCAATAACTTAAGCTTAGCAAAGTTCTGATGTGCTTATAGGCAAAGTGAAAAATATAGGCTGGAAAGGCATCTTCATTTATTTAAGCACATACTTAGTACAAGATTAAAGTTATTTGCTTACATGCTGTCCTTAATATGGATAGGCTTAAAGGCATTTCCATGTATTTTCCTGAATGGGGAACACATTCTCAAAGGTGCAATGAATTTTCATTATTGTTTATTTGATGTTAAGTATCGGAACGTTAGATGTGCTAATGCAAATAAAATGGAGGTAGACCCTGGTAAGTTCACAGGGTGCAACGTAGGGGCAGAAGGGCTGAATAATAGATGAATAAAAAAGCCATACCTTTGGGCTGAAATTTCCATGTAAAATTTTACTCACATTTCAAATGTGAACAGCACATACTCGTTACTCTGGATTTTAGAACATTTTGCCTTATCCCAGTCTATACTTGGCAAAAGAGATGTTTAGTAGGAGTGCATATGTTTTTCAGTACCAACATTTCTCTAAGATTCACTGGGTGGCATAGAAAGCCATATGTCCTCACAGGTCTAGACTAATGTTTTCCAAGCTTTGTGAGAAAAAAAGATTTTCTTTAAAGGAAGTCTGGATAAATTAAGAGACTCAACAGCAGTGTAGGGCTTGCACTGTGCAAATTGACTGCTCAGCCACACGTGGGGAGGAGTCAAGCAGAAATTTTACCACTAGCTAATCAAAGTCATTTAACCCTTTGGAGTTCTTGTAAATATGGACATTGAGACCCCTGGGACAAATCACAAAGGGAGACTCTAATGGAATATCACATTTGAAATTATCACAGACCTCAGAGCTAGTTTCTGTCTTGCCAGCTCTGAGAACAATGAAACAAAACTATGAAATCACTACTATAAAACAAGGTGAGCTTTCTGTTACAGACAGCTGGTTATTATTTTCTATTTCTCAAAGCACTGAATTTTTTTCTTTCACAGAAAGAAAAAAAAAACACCAAAAAAAAAGTGGTTTTGTGGTTAAGGCACTGAATTCAGGCTAGGCAGTGCTGGATTCTTGTCACAGCTTTACTTTGGCATGAGGCTGGGAAAGCCTTCTACTTTTCAAACCTGCACGCCTGGAGCTAACCAAACCAAAGATCACAGAATCATAGAATGGTTTGGATAGGAAAGAATCTTAACTGTGGGCAGGAACACATTCCCCTAGACCAATATGCTCAGGACTCCATCCAACCTGGCCTTGAAAAGGTCCTGTAGGTCATCCCAGTTAGTGGGATGCAGGACCAAGACCTTAAGTTCTCTGTGACCCTTCCAGATGAGTAAATTTAAGTCTAATACACTTCCTTTGTCTTTTGTCTCTATTTGCACTCTATATTTAAATGAAACCCCTGAAGCAGCCCTTTGGTTCTGCTTGGCTTAATTTGAAATGCAGTTTTCAGTATTGAGGAAATTGATTTAAAAAAAGAGGTGACACAGGCGAGCATCTGGAGAAACAATAACATAAAGGGCACAGTGCTGGAGCAAAGACAGCAAAACAGGGGCTTGTTGAAAGTTGAGAAGGAAAGAAATACAATAGAAAATCATGGAATCTAGAAATGTTAAGGATGGGAAAGAACATTAAAGATTACTAATTCCAATCTCCCAGCCATGGAGATTTGGAACTATTATTCACCTGCTAATTAAAAAGAAAAAAAAAGGTAGGTTAAAAAGCTAATCTGTTTCCCTCTGCACTTATCAGTAAGACATGGAAGGATGAGTTGCACTGCATGACCTTCCCAAAATCTCCTCCAGACATTATGTCTGTGTTTTCTAAGACTGTAAATTTTGTCTGGATACAGGATGTTATCACAGTTGGTCCTGAGCTTGATGCACACCTTCAGCACCACTGCAGGACAGAAAAACTGAGCACAAACAAACATCTTTGTGTCACAGTGGCTTTTGGCCAGAGTTTATAAGAAGCCATCCATCAAAGAGCAAGAATGCTTACAAGTTTTGAGTTGAGAAAGTGCAGCGGCAAGCTTTTGGGGGGATTTCACAATACTGATTTCTTGGTTTGAAGCAAAATACATTTACAAGAGCATCTGCTGGTGTGAGTCTCTTAAATATGGCATATACTCCGTGTTACTGCTTCATCATCATGTATAATTGGCAATAAACCTATTTAGAATTCAAGATGCATAAAACTGAAAGTCTTTGAAGGGAATAGCTGCTGAGATTATATTTATTGTGCTTTCCCACAATATTTTTCTATGCATAATGTGATAAACCTCCAAGGTGGTTGTAGGCAAAGCTGAAATATTCACAAGTATGCAGTTATTATGAATTTAGACAGGTTGTAAGACATTTTGATATCAAACTCTTAATGAATGGCAGTAAACATATTCTACATTACTTTATTAAAATGCCTATTAAAACATACACATCCACAGAATGATCACTGGATGTGTTTACTTGCGAGCAAAAAGGCCATGAAGAAAACAGCATGGAAATAAATTTTCTTTTCCTGCACCACTATGATAAGAATTAGGGCATGCATTTAAAGTTCATATTATTTTCAGTGTGTTCACAGCACATCCAGATAATCAGATATTCAAAGGAGGATTCCCAGTTGGTTCCAATATGCCACGACTCAGTAAATCGAGTTGTGTAAATGATAGTTCCATATCCAACAATGTTGTTTTGAGATTTCAGAAAATCTGTTACACTCCAGAACAACAAAAAAACCCCAGCCAAACAACAAATATTCAACAAATATATTCTTATTATCTTGATTATTTTCAAATAAAATTTGTTTATGTTTTCTTTCAATTTGGCTACATTTATATTAGCAAAATTTAAAACTAAATGTCTTGTTGAGCTAGAATATGGGGACTTTTTTTCTTTTCAACCTTTCTGAGTACACAGTCTGAGGGGAGGAAAAATTCAAATTATGAGTTGAAAACATATGGAAATTTATTCTTTCTGAGTAAAATTTTTATTTTCTTCGCAAAGTCCTGATCAACACCCATGACAAACACAAAAAGAGAAGTCTCCTGTAACATCCAACAGCAATTCCATTGCCCCATACCATGCTGTTAATCTACAGCAGCTCTTAAGGGGATTGAATATGCCAAACTTTCTGTGGCAGTGGATGGGAATCTACCTCCTGATGAAAATACCTGAGACACATCCCTATCCCAGTGTGAAGTATCAGCTAGGAAAGAGCTATTAAACCATAAATTCACCCAAAAAAAAGGTTTTAAGGTGAAGTGTGTGTTGGCTCATGCCCTGGCACTGGAGAGCTGGGAGTGGAGTAAGGAAAGGCACCGTGAAGCAGTTAATGCCTCCCTTAGGATAGACTGAGCAAAATTAATGCCTGGAGCTTTTTGCCTGCCACCAGAAAAAGAGAAATTATCTTTAAATGTTGGTGTCTTCCTGATATATGCCACTTCTGTAGTTAGTTGCTCTGAAAATACTGGTGTGACCTGGTTGTGAGAAGCTTTGTATGCTCACAAGCACAGCCAGCTGCTGGATTCCGGGGGTCATGCCTGGGATCTCTGAATAAATGATAAAAAAAGTGGGATAAAACCTTGGCACAACAATAACCAGCACTCATGCTTCTCTCCTCTTTGTCAGTGCAGGCATCTTGCTCTCCCTAGAACAAGAGGGAATGATGCTAAGCTTAAAAAAAAGAGTGGGAATAGATTAGATGTTAGGAATAAATTCTTCCCTGTGAGGGTGGTGAGGCCCTGGCAAAGGGTGCCCAGAGAAGCTGTGACTGCCCCATCCCTGGAAGTGTCCAAGGCCAGGTTGGATGGGGCTTGGAGCAACCTGGGATACTGGAAGCTGCCCTGCCCATGGCAGGGGGTTGGAACAAGATGGTCTTTATGGTTCCTTGCAAACTTTTATTTATGATCCTGACATTTATCAGTCCTCAAGAGAATGCAGATTGCTTTTATAGAGATACTGAGTCTCAGCATGCTGAATTAACAGTGGGAGAGGCTTGCAAATTAAGGACTGTATTGGTCTCTTTGCCTTTCCCCAGCAGAACTCCATGGACATAAGTTGTACAGCACTGAAAAAATGCCCTGAGGGAGTTTGCTATTTTTCTGTGTCATGAGTATACAACAGCACATTCCCACCTGCCTGTTGGAAGTATTTTCTCATTCAGGGATGAATTTTTTAAGAATGTAGAAGAGCAGCATACCATACAAAACTCCTATTTATACAGCACTGCTGTTGTTATAAGAACTGTTTATACAAATAAGTAACATAGCCCACAGTGCAATATATTTCACTTGCCTAATGTACTTTTTGACATTTGATGAGGAACTGCAAGCCTTAATCCCCAAACCCAGGTTAAAATATGGAGTAATGCCCCATCCAAATGAAAGGCTGTCATTGTTCTTGCTGAAAATAGACACATTTATTCCCATGTCTGGCAATAATATTGTTTTAAAGCAAACTGTGAAGAAGTTATCCAAACTGAGTCAAAAGCTGGAATATGCATTTAAACATCCTACTAATAGGCTCAGAAGAGCATTTTGTTAAAAATTTGCTTTATGAGGAACTCTTTTCCCTATGAAAAATCTACTCAACATATCCTTATTTACTGTTCAAGCCATAATACAATATTATTGCCCCACAGATATCACTGATAAAGGTATTATTGGATGCCAGATGGACAAGGAACAGAGTAAGAATGGAGAAAGAAAGGGAAAATGAAGAAGCAACCACGTCACGTCACTGTGTTTGACACGCTGGGAGGTCAGCAGCCTCCCTGCCATATGGGGTTTTTATTCTCAGTGCATCATGAAAAAGGACTTTATCAGGAAGGGTTTGAAATATGTGACAATATGAGTGCAGGTGTTTCCCTCAAGCACAGGCACAGGCACAGTGGTGCTAAAGAAGAAACAAGGATGTTGGAGATGTGTGAGCAATGAATGACAAGAGAAAAGCAGATACTGCTTGCATGGAGCCATAAGAAGCCACTACTCCACTCTGCTCTCTGTGCCCCCCTTGGCAGCTCCATTCTTGCATGCAAAAGTCCCAAAACTTCCCAAAATTCCCAAATTCCCAGACATTTACACAGTAACAGTACAAAACCAGCAACTGTTTTTAAGAATTTCTTAAGGCAGCTCAAATTTATATTCTTTTAGAGCCATCATAAAGGTTGTTGCATCCTAGTGAATTTACATTAAAGCAAAAATTTTTATCCCCCAGGAATGCGGAAAAAGAGCAAACTCTTCCCAGTGTCCACATCAGTTACATATTTCCCCTCTTCTTTCTGCCCTTCCCCTTCCCCCCTGTCTCCAGCACTGCTGCTCAAAGGAGAACGTAAGAAAGATATTTGAGATTATAAAGGGTTTTGGATGAGCGAACCTGGAGTGAGTAAAGCTCTTAGAAAAGAATTTAAAGGATCACAGTGGCATGCAGTCATGTTATATAAACATATTCTGAATGGTACCATCATACGCCCAGCCCTGGCGCCACAATTGCATTAAGTGAAATTTTATACAGAAATTGGGAAAGTGCACCGGGGTTGGCTGATTATCTGCTCTTTCTGTTCCCTTTCAGACATGAAGCAAAAAGCCAAGGTGCTGGAGAAGAATGTGGACAGTGCCAAGAGGTTCCTGACCTAATTTAAGCAAAAGGTTTTCTTTCTTTTCTTTGGTTTTTTTTGTTGTTTTGGTGGTTTTTTGTTTTTTTTTTTTTATCTTTCACTCTATTTTGGTTTCTTCCACAGGGTTCAAAGCTGTCAGTCTTTAGAAATAACCACCTGAAATTGACTGTCACTGGGATTTTAAATTTTGAAACACCTAAGGAAAGCAAAAGAAGAAATTGCAATAAGGTCATGGCATAAAAGCTACTTTCTGAAGTGTCTAATGAATATTTCCCTTATATATCTTGACAGTTTTGAAACATATGTGGAGGGAGAGAATTTACAATACTATTCAGGAATTGTTTATCCTTGCCAAAATAAGTTAATTAAAATGAGGCTCTGATTAAAATGAAAGGGTCTGGCTCATTTGAAATATTAATTTAGGCCTCTACTTCTGCAATCTGCCTGCAAGGGTCTTTGTGCTAGGGCAGGGCTATGTTTGTTAAGCCGTAAAGCATTGTTGCAAAGAAAGCCAACCTTTAATTTGTTTTTAATGTTGTCTGATCTCTTTCCCTGAATTAGCCTGGGTCTGTTGACCTTTGGGGCAAACTGCAAAGCCTCACTTTTACTAGCACTAAGGATGAGTTTATGGTTTGTGCTTGAAGGGGGAAAGGGTGCTGGGAGAAATTTGTTGTGTTGGTTTGGGGTACACCTTTCTAGAGGTTATTTTTCCTACTGGTGCTCTTACTTAGCCCTGGTACTCCCACTCATGTAGGATTTCCACCCACTAATCTGTGTTACTGACAGACACTGCTCTAGCAATGAGACAAGAGACTGCCTCTACTCAGCCACACAAAAACTGGACTGAAACATGTAAAATAAGGAATGTTGATAGAATTTCTAAGACTTCTTCCGTTCTCCCCCCATGATAATTTAAATTTATTTTTCCATATAAAATTTCCAGTCCCTGAGATATTCTGAGGATATTCTGTGCCATTTAGAATGAAACCCTTTTTCTGACTTCTTACACATATAAATAAAAAAAATTAAAAAACAAAATATGCCTCCCCTTACTTTCTCTATCAGCTCTGATTATAAATACTATAAATAACAATTATAAATAAATAAACAATATAAATTATGTTATAAATAATAGTATAAATATTAAACCTATGTCCCTCTCTAGACAAGGAATTACGTGCTATAACATATCCCAAACAACCAAAGAATCCAAAATGTTTGGTCAGGGATAATGTCACAACCCTGTGTCTATGTAAAAGTTCCAGGAAACCTGGGAAACTCCTTCATCCAAATCCCACATAAGGCATTATGAACCAAATGTAGAAACTGGTTTTTCCTATGCAGGATCTTTAAAAATTCACCAGCAATGTGAAATAATGCCTGTTTTACTACAAAATGAGTGGATGCATGGCATAAAATTCCAGGCAAATCCTGTTGCTTTACTGGCTATATTGACACTAAACCAACCAGGAGGGAATCTCTTAATTTCCCCTGGACAACCCTGGGTAATGCTGGTGGTGTAGTGCATTTCAGAATTCTGGAGGGTGTCCCATTGTTTCTATCCTCACCCAACAGTATCTGCTGCACTGCAGATCAATACAAAGGGGGAAGTTTCCATTTGCTCTGCTGCAGCCACTGACCCAGAGGAAGCTCAGTTATTGGATTATTCAACATTGCTAACATTTCTATTTGCCTGCTGACCTGAGAAACTCAGATACAGACTTTAAATCAGTCTGTAAGGAGATGCCCTGGCACAGTGGAGAAGCAGGTTTCTAGAAACAGAGAGACATTAAAAACTGGTGTTGCCAAAACATTCATGGAATGAAAGTATTTTATCCAAACAGCCATTGGGTTAAAGCACACCCACAACACCAAGGGATTGCCGAAACTCTTCCACCCTGTGTGCCCCATCAGAGCTCCAGTGAGGATGCCACAAAAAGTGTCCTTGCTCCAATGCCACTTCAAGGGTGAAATTCCACAGTGCACAAACTGAGCAGGCGGCAAACCAAGGCACCTTAGTCCTGTGTCCCTACATTTTACACCTCTGCAGCTCCTTTGCTACTCAGCTCCTCACTCCTCATCATCACCATGCTGCACTCCTGCAAGCCAGGGCAGAGGTGCAGGTTGTGTTTGGGCTGCAGAGAATATTTCCTACAGGTCTGTCTCTAACCAGTAGGTACTTTGTCCTGATTCAAGGGAGCTTGATATTTTGTTTGTTTTGAGTTGTTTTGGTTTGGTTTCCCCCACAGGCACACATATTGAGTGGAAGATTATCACAAGTTTCAGACCATGCTCCTGCTTATATAAGAGTGTGCACCCTTTGCTCTTTGCTTCTCTTTTTAGGAGGAAGAGGGCCCCAGAGTGAATGGAGCTCTCAGGTTAGAGCTTTTCAAAGAGAAACAGCCTCTAGGAAAGGCTTCAGTTCAAGACCAAGATATGTACAAATAAATTTCCATATGATGTGTGCAAGTCTGTCTGATCTGTCATCACAGTAAAGAGATATATTGGGTTTATCTGCTCCCACATTGACATTTGCTACATTTGAGAAGCCCCAGGGTATTGAGACATAAATTAAAGGTCCCAAAAGTGCCATATGACCTTCTAAATGTGTCTAAGTCCTTTGACACCAAAATTTTAAGTGATTTCCTCTGAGAACTCCATTCAGTTATCCAGTTATCAATATCTATCACCTCAATATTTAGTTATCTACATCAAAACACTTACACTTTGGTGTGTCCAGACTGAATCCCAACCCTGTGTTTTAGTCAATTTACTTCTGGATTGAGGTCTAGAAGCCTCTGTCAAGAGTACAGTGATACTTCTACATTTTTGGAGGGTCACTGCTTAGGCCTGGGGCCATGTAGCCTTTTCCTCAACAGTTACCAGTCATAGTCTGGAACTCAACACGAGGGACCAGTCCCAGTTATCAATTTAGATGCAATTAGCCTGTTTTGAAGGGTGAGATTTGTGCAACCTGGATGTGAGCCACATCATCTTCATCAACCTCTCTGCCACAGAAAGATCCCTCAGTGTGTTCCTACACTCTGACCTGTGCCTGGTGTGGCTGAAGGCCAGCTAAATGGGATTTACTGGATTACAGCTCTAGGTTTAGGTTCCAAAGTCTCACTTTATTTTTTTTTAACACTTAGACCTTAATTAGAGTTGGAGAAATAAATCAGGCTGTGATAGTTAAAGAATAAAATTAAATGCCTATCACAAAATATTTGCCTGATTTATTTCAGGGAATATTAATTTAAAACTCCATTATGTCATTTAATATTTCTGTGAAATTCTTCTATTTAGACTTCTGTTAATAAGAGTTCTGGGAGCAATGGAGACCTTAGGGCTGGCAGGATTGCTTGGGTCAGATAAGATATTATTTACATATAGGTTTATATGTAGATCTGATACCCAAACATCTGATTGGAAATAAAAATTCCCCCTGTGATTTCAAAGTTTTTCATTCCACCTTCAAATGAATTTCCAGGGAAAGTTAGGGCTTCATCTTCCTCCTTTTGGCATCCCAAATGCAGGAGCTGAGCACAAAACAGGAAGGAGCAAAGTCCCTCTCCTGAGTCTAGCTCAGCTCACCTGCTTGGCCTCCATAAAATATGTATTCCCTTATCTATATTTCCCTTCTGAGAATGTTTATATTTATTTTCCTTATACAAAACATCCCCACTCAGTCCATACTTGCACTCCATCCCCATTGGTGTGGATCTTTCCTTCTATTACAGTACAGGCATTTGGCAAAACAAGATAACAGCAGAGAGCTTTGTTACAACCCAAAGGCTAAAACTGAAAAGCCTGTAAGTGGGAGTGTTTTCCTGATGGAAAGTGAGGCACCAGCTGCTTTTCGGGGCTAAAACCTTTCCCTGAACCAGCACCTCTGTGCTTGCGTTATGTGTTTCCTCTTCTTATATCTCTTTTAATTTTCATTTACATCAAGATTGTTTTCTTAGAGTTGTCTCACATAGCGAAGAGGAAGGAAAGCATGAATAGACTATTGATGGTTCTAGCTTCATATATAATGTATATGGCGCTCTTATCTGTGGAAAATATTATCTTTATAGCAGAATATATTTAAGAGGATAGAGTATACCCACTTTGTTTTGGCTGGAGAGAGGTTTCAGGGTGACTGGCCACATCTAGCAGCAGCCTAAGAGTCAAGATGCTTGAGTTGTGTTTTCCCCTTTTCCTGTGTTACCTTAAGAAGTTACAGGGGACTTTTCTGCTTATGAATGCTAAATATGTGTCTCCAGAGCTGCAGCAGCATGTTCCAGCACTCCCTCAGAGCAGCTTGTTTTCCTCCCCACAAGCCCCTGTGGATGCCTCTCCTCTGGTTTCACAGGAGGAAACAGAGAGGGAGCATTTACCAGCCTCACAGTTCAGCCATTTTATCTCAAGCTCATAGCTCCTTCTGCCAGCTTTCCCTCCAACATTTTAACCTCTTACAGGTGCCTTTGCTATCACATGGCTGGCTCTGCCCTAGATATGGGCTTCATTCAGAGGTGAAAGAACAGCAGAGAGGGTGCTGTTCTCACCTTGTACGGGACTGCTCCTTCTGCCAACAAGAAGAGGTCAGGCAGTCCCACAGCACAGTGATGGGGGAGAGGTTGGGATAACCCCTATAACCCCTCCATCCCCAGACTTGCCTGCTCTCAGCACACAGCAATGCTCCTTTGCTTAAATGCTGTCAAATCCTTTGAAATCAGCAGATGAAAGATATAATGCAACTGCACTCTTCTGGGTCTGTGTGACTACAAAGGAGTAGGATTCTCTTCGCAGAAGCTTAGATTTGTTGATTTTTTTTTCCCTCTTAATAGGAATTTATGAAATCCATGGAGTAAAAACTGTTTTGGTGGTGTACTGAGGGGTGTTGAGCCAAACGTCTTGAGAGAATTTATCCTGTCCATATAAACTCATGCAAACAGAGGAAGGTAGAGAAGAGAAAAACCTACTTTTTCCTGCTTCATGTGCATGGTCCTGAGAGCAACAAGGGAGACACAAAGAACTTTCTGAGTTCCAACTGGGACTGGAGTCCAACCATGACAAATAGAAGCAGTTCCTGAATGAAAATTCAATCCCTGACCAGGCTTGCAGCCTAAACCAGGAGCACCATTGAGCAGGAAGGGAACAAAGGTAGAGATCTGCAGATTACACAGTGATCTGTTGGCGAGTATGTCAGTCATTTCCAAAATTGAGTATGAGTAACCTGAACCTCTGTTCAAACACAGGACCACAGCTGCTCTTAGGACTGACAGAAAGACTCAGTTTGGCTAAATGAGGAAAATTATCCCTCTTCATCTCTCGTATGTGTTGAAACACAGTCCTTCAGACCAAACCAGTATGGTTATTGACACTAAGCTGTTTAGATTCCCAGAAGACACAAATTTTCAGTACAGAGCGCTGGCATAGCCACACACAGATGAAGGCAAATTCACCGTTGCTACTCACCTGATATGCAGGATATGCAATTTAGCAGGTTTGTGTACATCTCCAGCAGCTTGCTGATCTTCAGCGGGGTGCTCACTTTGAAATGCCTGAGCAGTGGTGCTCGTCTCCTGCACCGTATCCTGCACAACAGGAGCTTTGCTACTGGCAAAGGAAGGAGAGGGGAAGCACATGGCTGCTCGAGCTCCCTTCCCCAGAAGGAGATCCACAAGCCCATTTTGCACAATGCGGCACATTCCAAGGACAATGGCAAAGCAGCTTTTCAGAAATTTCTTCATGAGCTGGAGATAAAAGTAATCCCTGCTAGGGATGGTTTAGCACTATGCATATATGGGGGAAGAATTTCAGAGGAAGGGAAATACCCCTCCACCCCATCCTGAGTTTTCAGTGATACTTTGTAGTTCTGCCCAGTTTTGAAGTAGCTTAAAAGAAATGGAAGTATTTGGAATGTTTTTACATGAGAAATACTTCCTTTTGTATAATTAAAATTATTGTGGTTGGCTCCTGGAGTGAGAGACTCATGCATTTGTTTCCAGTAGCAATCAGTACAGTTAATACCCATCCTATCAAACTGAGCTAACTCGTGTTCATTTTGGGCCTCATCCAGAGCTTATTGATGTCAGAGGAAAGAAATTATTGACTTAAATGGGCTTTGGAGTAGACCCTACAAGGTGAAAAGAACAGATAATCTGGTTATTTCTGCCACAAAGAAAAGAGATATCCAGTGAAAATAAATAAGTAAAAGTCAAAATAAAATAATAATAAAATTTTTTTAAATATTAAAAAACAGACAAAAGAATTCAATGAACAGTGTGTTTTGTGTGACTCAGAGTTGTTATAAGGAGAGGCAGAGAAGATCATGGTGCAAAGGGTGACCACAACCACTGTCAGAAATCTGGAGGAGACATAGTGAGATGAAAAAAATTTGCCTGATTTGCCTTTCATATCTGAAAGTATAGAATTAAAACCTGACCAGGGTGAGTATTACACAAGATAATGTTAGGCCTTATGTGTTCTGGCCAAACCTGTGATATCAGGTTTTGAAGTTTTCAAGTTAAAAATAGGGATCACAAAAATTACATGAGACAAAGATCCTGAAGGACACACAAACCTAGGGAAGGTTTATAAAGAATCCAGTGGTGTTTCTGGCCGTGCTGGATGAATTATCAAAAGCTATGAGGATCTCTGAAATTAGTTCAGTACCCAGCAGGTTTCCCATGAGAACAGGCATCTGCAATGCAAATTCTGTGCCCAAGCCCTGCAGCATGATTGCCAGATCCAAGCATAAGAGTGATGAATAAATCCCCTTTTCACTCCCCTTACAAATAATGAAAATATAAGGAATAAAAAATTTGAAGTCTTTTTTTATTGGCCTGATGTTTTGAGAAATTTGAGTGCTGCTGGCACTCCAAAAGCTTGTCTTTCCAACTATGAAAAATTACTTTATTTTCTAAACCAAGGATGGGATACTCACTTCTTTACAGGTCTTTACTTAGGCTCCCATTTAGGTTGTCTCCTTCCTGTTTCCATATTCTTTCTTTTACTTCTTTCCTCCAGACCATATTTCCCAAAACATCCTGGAGGTGAACTTTTTCCCTACAGTGAAACCATTAGTAAAATAACTAACTGTTGAATTCAAGAGGGCCAAGAGGGTGTCAGTGACAAGTGATTTCACTTACTTTGCAATTCTATTTAACTATAGATAAATCATTCTGTGAAGTTCTCTGCTCTGAAGATTTCCCCAGCATTAAGAAATATGGAACTCCTGTGGTCAAGATGCCACAGCTCCCTTGGGCAATTTCCTCACTCAAAGTCAAACAGCACTATGGGTTAGATGTCCCTATAATGTCATTCTTATCCCAGTTAGAGCTGCTTAATATTGTGCACATGGCCTTGGATATTAATTCTGACTCCTCACCATGTGTTTGCTTTGTTGTGTTCTTTTCATAAGGCCAAGATCATGCTTTACATATTGGCTTTGTGTTCAGCAGATTTTAAATAGATACAGAGAACAGTGCCATTCAAATGTGAATTTTAGTAACCCGAAAGATCAGCTTCAATCTCCAAGGACAAAGAGTTGACATAAAAGTCTAGTCTTCCAAAATCTTTCACAAATCTATAAAATTCCTGTTAGGCAACCTGATAAGTCACTTGACATTTCCATACTTTGATATCTCCAATTCTGAAGTGGGGTTACACTCTTATCTTTTTGAAGGTAACATGAAACTAACTTTTCCATTGACATTATTCTGGGGACTTCTGCCAAGGCAAAGCTTTACTAAAATCTTCCAGTGAACATATGTCTAGAGGAAAAACAACGCAGAGACATGGAAACAAGAGAATACCATAAAGGGTCTAACCTCAGTTGAGCATTGTCATTGTATATTTATGCAATTTCCTGGTTGGGAGATAAAATCCTTAATTTGTGTTTACTGATCTGGGTCAAAGCACAACAGTGCTGAAAGAGATATTACAGGTTTTGCTTCTGTGTGTATTTTTAAGGCAATATCTGCTTAATTCTACACAACCAAAGCAACACCCTTTTCTATTACCAATTTAAAGGGTGATGCGTGGTTGTCATAGATGAAGGAGGTAAATTACAACTACTTGAGAAAACAAATAGAAAGCTGTTTTAGTCATCACATTAAGGTTAAAAAACCACAATAAGATTTGGCTATATGGAAGTGTAGATGCAAATGGAGAAGTCATATTTACACATATTACTCTGAAGGAAGATTTCCTGTTTGTTTGCATAGGGGAGAAATCCTTTCATTCCTGCATTCAAAAGGGAGGGAAGAGGCCCCATCTACAAGCAAAATTACAGGAAACAAAAAGAGAAGTAAGTGCATGTTCAAGTACTTGGAGAAAAGTGTTGGATTTTTTCCAAAAACCCAGCTCTATTACTGGAGCTGATATGCCTCCCCAAAACTGTCTAAATGATTCCCTTGACCAGAAAAAGGGTCTGGTCCTGCAAAAACTCTGTCAGAGTTGTTGAAATACAAGGTTTTGAGTCAAAAATTATCCTGTACAGTCAGGAGCACATACATCCTGGGTAGAGAGAAAGCAAAGATCTTGTACAGAGGTTTCCATATACAAAAAGTTTAGCTTGGAGGAAATATACTTTTGCAGCTAAAAAGTCTTCATACAGAGAGAAAATAAAACGATAATAAAACCAAAACATTTAAAAAAATTAGCAAAAATAAAAAAAAAAGACAAAACAAACAAAGAAAAAGAAACCCAAAAAAAAAACAAAAACCAAACCTTTTTTTTTTAATTAGTAGAATGAAAAAAAAAAAAAAAGACAAAACAAACAAAGAAAAAAAAGCCCAAAAAAAAATCAAAAACCAAACCTTTTTTTTTTAATTAGTAGAATGAAAAAAAAAAGCCAATAAAATTTCCAATTCTTGTACCAAGACAATAAGAAATAATTAATTTTGACTGCTGATATTAACCCCAGGCCTTACCAGACAATCTCACCAGAAAGGAATACCTTTCTGGTCTTACCAGTTAGTCTAGAAGGAAGCTGAATTTATGATTAAAAGGTTATCTGACAATAAAAATATGTGATATATTTTCTGTACTTGGCATAAAGTTAATTTCTGTGCAGTAATAATTCACTAATTCTATTTTTGCCACTTCAACATTAATTTGCAATTTTTTTCCCCAGAAAGGTTTTGACAGAATAGAAATTTAGCAAGCCGATTGACCTCATTAACCAAAAGACTAAATAATATTTTTTAGTATGTGCTCAGGTTGTTCTGGCAAACTATCCTCACCTGGGCCGATATTGCATTGTCTTAGTTCTCATATTAGGTGTGTCTTCATGATTTTTGTTTGCATTTACATAAAAGATCAAGTTGAGTTCTCCTATCTTCAATTGGAAAAAAATTAGTTAGTTAAGAATTTCAAGGTCTACAGCCTGTGACTCCACCTGAGTTAGTCTGAAACATGTGTCTCAAAAAGATGGGGTTAATCATGTCAAAAATCATTCTCCATGGTCTGCAAAGGGAATTGAGAAGTTAGCTCAGATGCAGTCTTCTCACTGAATTAATTTGAATCCCCTGGTCCACCAGAGAAAAGAAGTGAGACATCAGCTGGACCACTTATTTTGTCCTAAAATAGGCAGCACCAATTTTCTTCTGAAGCTGCAGACTTACCTCTCTTCATAAAATATAAAGTAAGCTTTGATGCCTTGTCTTTATCCAACTAAAGTGAGAGAATATAAACCCCAACCACAATATGTAAAGCAAGGAGTCTGTACCCCAAAGTGGACTTTTTTGCATTTACAGCTGTGTAAATAATGAAAGCAATACAAAAAAACTCACTAAGACAAGCTATTAAATCTTTCAGGCTAAATGTATCCTTCCAGCTTCTGTTGATATTAATGTTTTTCTATACCAGACCAAAAGATAAAATTTTGGACTGTATTTGCCAACCAGCATCCAGACAAGCCAGAGACCAACCATTACAAATCCCATTTTGTAATCCCTATTTTTGAATTTGCTGTTCTGAGCACACAATTCTGTATTTCTTTAAAAGAACTACATCAGAGATAGCAAATATAATATTAAATAAACCTAACCCAAAGCTTGTTCTAAGGTTACTCAAAGACACCCATTTCTTATCAACCAAATCGCTCAAAACCAAGATTATCACCAGATATAGCAACATTAACATCCTCATTTACCTCAACTCATATCACAACACAAATGTGAGAACACCCAAAAAACTCAGCTCCAGAGTAAACTCCCTCCCACTGCCAGTGCACAACTGACCACAAAGGTCATCAAAATTACATCCCTGATTCCTCTCTGGGGTTGTTCTTTTAACCCTTTTATTTACAGAAATAGGGAAAAAAAATTAGGTCTAAGCAGAGAAAGTATGAAACCCCACATTTCCATCCTCTCTGCTCAGTGGGTTACATGAGAAAATAGAAAAAGTTGCTTTTTTTTAGGGTGCCAGAAACCTACAGATGGCAATGTGGCCCTTTTAACCCTCCCTGCAACTAGCTCAAGTGTACCAAGGGTTTTAGGTGAGAGATGCACCCAGGCACTGCAAAAATGTGACTTGAAACACAAAAGGCCTCTCAGAAAGTCCTCTGGGAAAAGTCTTGTTTGAATGACAATGGAAGGAATCTTAGAGGGTCTAACATTTCCTAAAGTACATCAATAATAAAAAAATACAATTCAATATAAAATGTGCCTACTCCAATAAATCACTTTTGTTCCTCCCTTGGGCATTTCTCTTTGTAGGTACATTTGTGAAAGGGAAAAGAAAGGAAGAAAGGAAAAAATGAGGAAAGGAAGAAAGAAATACTTTTGTTAAGTTTAGTAAATGAGCTACTGAAAAACAAATCAGATATGTCACCATCCTAAGATGAAACAGTCAAAAATTTAATGAAAGAAGAACTTCTAGGTATCAAGAGCTAGTCACTGTTTTAAGAAGGCAGCTTTATACCATTTTCACAAAACCAACAATTATTAAAATGTTTTGCAAGATCTAGATGCACAACAGTACTGAGACACTGGTGTGCAGCATTTCAGACTGTAACTGCTAGGACGAGACACAAACCTTTTGCTTATGTTTATAAAGAGGTACCTTCATGTTTTAAAGATTCTCAACTTGGTCATTAAAAGGAAAGTTAGAAAAACTGCTGAAAAGAGAACAGGAAGGAAACCCTTCATTTGCCTTCCAAAACTGAGTAGATTCTTGTCAGGCCACTTATCCTGGACATGGGAGATCAGATTCACTGTTCCCACCTGTGCATCCATGAACACATAATGGAATAAAGAACTTTACTTGTAAACCTATGGGCTAATTTCTGGTGGACAGTGAAATGGGGGGATGATGATTGATCTCTCTTTACAAAATGTACCTGCAGGGAAAAAAAAACCAACAAACTAACAAAAAAACCCCAACAAAAACCCCTACAATTAATTGTGCAACAACATAAGGATATTAATTAAGAGCCCAGCAACTACACAGGTTGCCTGTGATCAGAAAGCAGCCTAGAAGCCAGTGCATATTCCCTCTGGAACAGTCAGCAGACAATATGCAGAAAGCAGTCTCCAGCCCAGGAACTGAGATGTAGGACTCTTCCCATCCAACTGAGCTCTTAATCATTCAAGAGGGAATTTTCCTTCAGGCTTTCTTCTCAAAAGAATGGCAGATTATTTTAGACACTTTTGTATGGAGAGTACAGAGCACTTTAAACTCCCTACAGAGACAAAGAAGAGATTTAGATTAGATATTAGGAATAAATTTTTCATTGTGAGGGTGATGAGGCACTAGAATAGGTTTTCTAAAGGAACTGTGGATGTTCCATACTTGGAAGCATCAAAGGCCTGTTTGAATGGGCCTTTGAGATGTCTGGTCTAGTGGAAGGTGTCCCTGCCCATGGCATGGGGGTAAGAACGAGGTGATCTTTGAGGCCCCTTCCAACCCAAACCACACTGGGCTTCTATGATTCTATGATTAATACCTTTCTCAGGGAAATGAAAGCTTGGATTATGCCTCAGCAGAAACTGAGCACACATTCAGAAGTGGTATAAGTACTGCACAGCTGTGAAGCTTGACATGTCTGCTTAGTTACTGAAAGGGAACGTGCTCATCCCACTGCAATTGTAGGCCAGGCAGTGGGAAGTGAAGAAACTCTCTGTTTCCTAAATCCTAGGTAAACCATATTTACCCTTATTCATCTTCCACTGCATTAACACTGGGGATGCTCCCTCTGCTTTGTCAAGCAAGGACAGAATTGGGGTCATGATGGGATGGTGAGAAGTCAATCACCTTCAGGTTTAGAAACAGTAGAATGCAAAGAAAAAACTTAGTATTTCATAATATTTTAGTGAAGGTAACTACCCAGATCCCACTCTGTGGCAGGACTTCATAAAACATATACAGAATTTTTATATTGGATCTAGAAATCAAGCAGTTTAATGCAGTCTCAAAATTCCTCACATGTTTAAGTAGTAGGGGAATAGAGGTACTATGGAAATATAATAAAAAAACTACACTTAGTCCAGGATCTGTAGGCCACAGTAACAGAAAATAGCCCAATTTCTTTCGAAATCCATTGTGGTTCCCATTTATGTTAGAGACTCTAAACACAAGTGGAAATAAAAATAAGTGGCTGGTTTGAAAACAGAGCAGACTGAAGGTAGTTTGTTTAAAGCTTCTGCATGATTGTGAATTAACACTGTAGAGGACTAAATGTAGATGCAGTTTCAGGACAGATGCAGGGGAAGAAGTTTCCAGCCAATATAAAGCAACAAGCATTCTGGAAAATGAGCTTCCAAAATTTTCCCCTGCTGTTGTGGGCTGAGTTAAACTGATATGCAGTAGGAGAGGACATTGCATTTCTCCTGGAAAATGAGAAGCACATGGGAAATAAAATTGTCAGAGTTTTTGCTTGGAATTGAAAATTGTTGAAGGCTGAAGTCTTTAATGTAGGGGGTTTATCAACAGAAGCAGAATCTGTGGTTTCTATCTGAGTAGCAGTGAGGTCTGCAAAAGGCACTTCCTGCTGATGAAATTATATAGTTAGAGATTTTGATCCAGATTTTGTACTCAGGAAGCCCTTGAAATCTTGTTTGCTGCTGTCGAACTGTGGGAATTAATAGATTTAAAATTAACTACTGACATATTTTTGAGGCAGTCCAAACCTGTCGCTGCAAAGATCCTAGTGCAAGTGTGATGGGGAAGTGTCCCTCTGTGTCACAGTGGGCAGGAGAATGCTACAAACAGCAGATGACCAGGCTGTTTTCCCTAGGCTGGAAGGCAATTTACATTCCAAGATGTCACAGCTCTCTTTGTATCACATATCCTTACTCTCCAAGAGGATAGGTCACTGTGATCACAATTTTCCATCATCTAGCCACTGTGATCACAATTTTCCATCATCTCTCTTAATTTTCGGTGTCCGCACCAGTGAGTCATCTCAAAAACGTCCAGTTATCAAATTCTGAGGACTGAAACACAAATCATTCCCTTTTGCAATGGCTTAGCAGCAACATCAAGTAAAGAAAGAGACCTAAATCATACATTCTGCAAAGAAATATCCAAATTTCTGCTTTTAGGGTTTTCTTCATGAAGATGATGAATGTTATGCTGCTGTTACTTAATGGCCAGAACCTTACAAGTAATTTAAACTGTGCAACTTACATATAGGCATCAATTCCCTCTTTTTCACCACCATAAAAGGAAGGGGAAGATTTAAATACAATAGGAAGAAATGTACAGGAAACTAAATCAGAAGTGCTAAAATGAATTATGACCTTGAAGAAATTGTTGTGGGAACAAAAGCAGTAAAAGCATTTAACACCATCAGAATGCCACAACAACAAGAACATCAGTTGTGATCCTGCAGTCTGATGTGGACAGCTATTTCCAGTGCCCATCACCTCTATGGAGAGTGGTAAAAATGTTTCACCTCCCCATATGCATCTAACTGGGGTCCTCTAACTGAGGAGTAGCAATCAATATGAGAGGCTGGGAAAGAAAAGATCTGATGGGGAAAAAAGATCCACAGAAAGCATGACTCCTGTGAATCAAAAAAGCAGCTCCCCCTCCTTCATGGGTAGCATAAAGCAGCGTGAGAAACATGAAGGGAACACTTTTGAAAATGTAATCCTAATGCTGGGTGGAATTTTTCAGTTCCTAAAATAGCCTGAGTTGCTACAAGTGCAGGTAGGAGTTTCTGCTTCCAGGAAATTGCTTTGCCTTTCTGAATAGCACAAATGTTTCTCCAACAAGTAGAACTATGAAGAAGTAGAGTGCTCCTTTAGGGCATGTTTCTGTCCTGAGGAAATCAATGAGAGCGTTGCTATTAACTGTTTTGGGAGCAGGATATGGCCCATAATCTGATTAACAGATGCTTTGAGTCTGTGTAGACTGAGTTTTCAAAGACATACACAGATAAAAGACTTTTACTTTCATGTCACACTTATCTTTCTTTGTTGTAGCGTAAAAGTCTATAAAATGTTACCTTACTCTTAACTCATAATACAGCTGTTTTACTTATGCTCAAAATATTTCATCCTGCCAGGGCCATCATGGTGGGTAATCTAATTATATAGTTAATTCCACACATGCATTGTGGCCTTCAGGGAAATGACAATTTGGGACTAGATGTTTCACTTCAAGCATGGCTAAGCGCTGACAGAGAAGTGGAGCAGCAACATCCCTCCTGAGTAGCAACAATACCAGCCTGACACTTTTGCTATTCCATTGAGATTTAGGCAATCTGCTGAGAAGGGAAGGCCATGGTTTATCTCTTTGGGCTGAAGAGAGTGAAATCCTCAGTGAGGAGATGGACAGCCAGTCCTTACCGGCTTTGCCTGGCCAAGTTTTGATAGCAGGGGAGTTACAAGGGTGGTCTCTGTGAGAAGCTGCTGAAAGTTTCCTCCATGTCCAGCAGAAACAATTCCAAACAGCTCCAAGACTGGGCTGGCCAAGGCTGGGCCAGCCAGAAATGCTGGTAACACTGCTGTAATAGCATATTTAGAAAGGAATAGAAAAGTTATTGCACAGAAGTAATTGCAGCCACAGGTAAGAATTCCTGAGAGGAACAGCTCTGCTCCATGGAGTTCAGTGAAAAAGGAAAGGCAAGAGGTGCTCCAGGTGCTGGAGCTGAGATTCCCCTGCAGCCCCTGGTGCAGCCCACGGTGAGGCAGCTCTGCCCTGCAGCACATGGAGAGCAGAGGAATTCAGAGATCCATCTGCAGCCTGTGGAAGAGCCCCACACCAGAGCAGGAGGCAGCTCCTGCTCCTCCTCCCCAAAGGAGGCTGTGACCCCGTGGGAAACCTGTGCTGGAGCAGGGTCCTGTGGACCTGTGGAGAGAGGAGCCCACTTTGAAGCAGATTTCCTCAGTTACTGCTCATTAAAAGCTCTTTCTCCTGCTGTGAAATATGTTGAAGCCACAATGTGGAGAGGAGCAAATTCTGATTTCCCTTGTGTCTAGTTTAAGGCTGCTCTTCCCAGCTGTCAAACAGGTATGTCAAAGGGCCCAGCTTACCCAGCAGTGCATTAAAAATCCTTTCCAAACCTCAAAAATACAAGCCTCATTTCTTTAGAGCTGAAGTTTTTCTCTCTATTGGATAAATTTGATTTTGCTTAGAAACCACACTTCTTACTTTTATATCTAAGCCTAACAGGTCTCATACCCCAGCTCTCTCCTTGCAGCTGCTGTGAGTTTTTCTTCTCTCTCCTGACACTCATGGTCTTGTTCACAGTCCATCAGGTTTGGATCTCAGTCACAGAGCCTTAAACTACACCTAGAAATATGTGGAAATAGAAAAAAAAAAATTAGGCAACTTGGTGTGTGCCAGAAATAAAAAGGAACTTTCAACCTAGAGGCCGACAAATTCCATTTACCCTGAATTTACTCCTTTATGGCACTGTGATTGTTGGAATAAGGATTTCTTCTCTTCATTGGAAAGGTGGGTTGAGATTGTTCTAAAGTGAAGGTGAAACATGTCTTTTTTAAGTGTCCAACATGACCTTAAGTGGTTTTGTTGACAGCTGGCACCCACCCTAACCCCTGCAACACCCCTCTGCAGATATTTTTTCCCTTTCTGCTTCTCAAAAAATTGACATATACTTCAAAGAGCAGCAGAGTTCACTCCCTACAAGAGGCATACAAGAAAAAAAGCCTCAAGCTACACCAGGCTTAGAGATTGGATATTAGGCAAAATTACTTCACTGAAAGAGTAGGCAGGCATTGGAACAAGCTGCTCAGTGGACAGTGATGGGTCACCATCCCTGGAAGTTTTAAAAAAAACCCATATAGATAGTGTGCTTAGAGACATGGTTTAGTGGTGGACTTGGCATTGCTGGATTAATGGCTGGGCTTGATGACCTTAAAGGGATTTTCCAACTTTAGATTCCATGATTATAAAAAATGGCATGGAAAGGGTTGTTACCTCTCTGAGGGCTGTTGCAAACTACAGCTGATGCTCCACCAAAGCAACAGCTGCAGACTTTGCCCATGAGTAATTGCAGAGGACGCCGAGGCTTCAAACAAACATGTGTGTTATTCATGTATAACATACAAACATGTATGTTATTCATGTGTGTCTCTAGTTCTTGGATTGAAGTCCATTGGTGTTGTTCCTGTGCAATTTCCTGTCCATTTTCAAAACCAACATGGGGCATCTTGATGATAAATCATCTCATTTATCATTGGTTCTGCTACAACAATGGGAACAACAACAAAAAAATCTATATAATCCTTGGCTGATCACAGGAGCTTGAGTTTCTCAAACTCATTCAGTGTCGAGATAAGTTTGTTCCCAGTGATGTCAGAAACTTCAATTGCCTACAGCAGTGTGGAGTGCATCTCCATGCAGTCATTCAAGCAGGCAGAATGAAAGGAATTTGTATTCCCAAATCCCAAGCTGCCATCCTAATATCTCCCTAATGTGAGAAGTCACTCAGCCTCACCTCAGTTATTTTGGTTTGGGTTGTCCAGGCACTTAAGGCTGGATGTGCACTGAGCTTCTTCTCTCCTGGCAGGGCAGGTGGAACCACCCTGCCTGGTGTCTAGACAGCTTCACAGTCTACAAGGAGCTGCTCCTCTTCCTGGGTCTCATGAAGAGGCCAGACTGTCAGGCATCATCAGAGCATTCCTGACATGAATCAACAGGCTGCAAAGCCCTGGAAGAAGCTCTGCTGACTACTGCTTTGTGACTGGCAGAATCACCTTGGCATTTATACCATAACCTTTAGGCTACATCACTTGTCTAGGCACTGGAAAACTTAAGTGTTCATTTCCTAATTTAGCTTGTTGCTACTTCCATCTCCTAGAAAATGTGTCTGTAGTACACAGACCAGAAGTCATTTGGCAAAGAAGTACTCTGCCCTTCCTCCTGATGTTGGGCAACATCTGCAACAGAAAGGTCAAGCTGAAAGAAATGTCTTGATCTTAGTGCAGGGCTTGTGGTGTTCACCTGGGAGAAACGTGCTGGGTCCTGTTCTAAAGTCTCTTTCCAATAGCATCTATGACACTTAGCACGGATGATCATTTACTTGAGGACAAAAACATTCCAGTATGCATGAAGCTGCTATTAAGGGTCCCAATTGTTTCTCAGAGTGCTGTAATGATGGTGCTGGAAATTTAGGTTCTTCCCAGTTTATTCTTTATTTCAGTTCCTTTCTCTAACATTTCAATTTTTTTCCTCTCAGTCTCTCTGCACAGTCTAACCACATTTCCTCCACAGGATATGAGGCTACTTTCTCACAAAATTGATGCACACAATAACTGGAATAACTTCAGGAAGGGAGGGGACCTTTTCCTTGGATAAGGTGGTACATATAACTACCTTGGGCATCTTTAATGTAGACTTCTCTCTCTGGGCCAGTTTCCTCAAACTCCATTGACAAACAATGGATTTAAGTGTTTTATTTTTGCAGCTAGTTTTGGATGTGAAAAATTATGGCCAAGTGCTTAAATTATTTTCTCAACTTGGCAACAAAGGCAGCTGAGGGAGACTGGCTCATGTGTAGATGTGAACACTACTGATATTTAAACCTTGGTGCATCTCACCCTTCACATTTTGCAGGACCTTATTTAATAGAACTATTTGCAATGACCCAAGGCAATCAACTGATGTACCTCTGATCTGAGGAAAAATTGGATTCAAGAAGAGATCAAACTTTGTACTCTCATGTAATTTCTAATCTTTAGATGTATTTTCTCATTTTCTCCTAGGAAGCCTAGTCAAGATACCCCTCTTGCTGCTCCTGCTGGTGAGAGACTAAGGCATGATTATGATTGATGACTCTCTCCCCCAAAGAAGTGGAATTGCATCTGCTGAACTCCTGCTCAGAGGAGGAAGGAGCTCATAACTGGCTGAAGGCCTCTTCAGGAATGCTGACACATGCTACACTAATTCACAAGAATGTGAAAGCAATCTCCTGGACATGACAACTCAGTGACTGGCTGCAGTTAGCAAGTGATTGGGAACATGATCTAAAACCCCAGCCTCTCATTTATCTCAGGCTAAGTGTTGACAAAACACTTTTCACACTCTATGAAATGCAGACATGTTGCACAGTCATTTAGGCAGGAATTTCTTGGCTTTAGCCCTTGGACAACCTTGTAGTTAAATAGTTAAAGAAAAGTGGTCAGAGAAATTAATAGCATTAATTGTTTTTGGCCATTCAGGTCTGTATGTGTGTGTGTATCTGTGTGTGTATGTATGTGCGTAGAGAAAAATATAAATATATTTCTAATCTGATAGTTTTATGTCAATTTAGCTACATATACCACAGTTTGGGATTTCTGGTGACTTTGCTTTTACCCAATCCCACCTGCTAAAAATTGGTTGCTTGGCCATGATGACTTCACAGAAATAGAGATTCATAGAATTGTTTAGGTTGGAAAAAACCTTGAAAATGCTCAATCCAATCATTAACTCAGCATTGCCAAGTTCACCACTAAACCATGTCCCCTAAACACCACATCCTGGTGTTTCATGAACACTCCAAGGGATGGTGATTCCAACACTTCCCTGACCAGCCTGTTCTATTGCTTGACCACCCTTTCCGTGAAGAAATTATTTTTAATCTCCAATCTAAATTTTCCCTGGTTATAAAAGATCCTTTGGAAAAGTTAACACAGGTTTAGTAAAACATCTTATGGTTTTTGTGATCTGATAAGCAAAGATGAAACTGCTGGCACAAGAAAGGAGAAGGTCAAGTACCTCTCAGCATCCCCCATGAAGGTTTTACTCCAAATTGTGAATGCTCTTGGCACATCCCTGCTGAGGTGCACCTGAGCAGGAGGTGAGACCATGGGATCCTGCAGCCAAACTATTTCATCTTCTTGTTCACCAGACTTTAAATAAGTCACTGCTTGTCAAACTGCATTTTCAGCAATGCTCAGGGACAAATTTTTAGGACTCACAGGTTGGGCTGTGTTTATAACACTCCTCCATAGCTGCAGTTCATCCAAGATTTAAGAGTTGGTTGCTGCCTTATCTTAACTCCATGTAAAAAACTAATGAAGAATCAATTTCCTCCAGGGTTAACTAAGGGGGGATTGATATAATTTTGAATGGGAAAATGCTGTAGACCAGTAATTTCTAAGAATAAAACATGAGATCATTTACTATCATATTTTCCACAGAAATCTAGCAGGAGTTGTGCTTGGTTTGGGTTCTTTTGATGGTAAAATCAACAACTTTTAAAAAAAAGAAATAATTATAAAGAATTCAGGAAATAAAGCTTATTGTGAATCATAAAACTTCTTCCACATGTACATTTGCACACAGAAAACCTGGCAAAATTATTTTGGTGCATGACTCAGAACACAGTCATTTCAATCAAATGGAGAAGGACAATGATGTCATATTAAAGATCTCTCTTTCTTTTGGCGCATAGGCTCTCTCTATATATAATCCCTGGGTTTTCTTTCTCCACCTTCTTCCTCCTTTCATTTTACCATGTCTTGGCAGGATAGCCCAAGGGCTGTTCTAACCAGTGCCAGGCTCTTATTCCTGTTTGCAAAGGAGAGGAGCTAATCCTGAAGAGCTTCTCGATAAAAATTAAAATAAAAGCTTTGTGCTAATCATTTCCTTCATGAGCAGACCTTAGCTCCACATGGGATATTTGTGTTTTTCCATTCAAAGATGTAAAGTAGTTTTGAAGTTTGAACCTTTAAGAGCAGTTGAGTATCTGATCTGATAGACAGAAGAGGTGTAGTCCAAACTCTCCACTCAAATTCAACTTGAATTTAGCTGTTAACAATTTACAATCAATTTCCTGGCTTGAATCAGTTACCTTCTCTGATTAAACAAAATAAATCTCTCTAAAGCTAGAAGAATATTTTATATTCTTCTAAAATAAAATGTAAGTGGAATATTTAAAATATAAAAGGAAAATTATTAATATGCCCTTCAACACTTATTCTGATGACAATAAAACAAAACTAAAGTTTTCAAAAAAAAACTTACTGAAAAATCATTTACAGCACAATTATTTCTATGAAAATCAAGGGTACAAAATACAATCTAAACAAAGTCTTTCACTAGCAACTTGTTTCCTTTTGATAGGCTCTTATTCCAAATAACAGTATTTATTGACATTTAGACTTGCAGGAAATAACTAGTTTTGAATAAAGGTCTAGAGTGTGGATGCAACTTACTGACATTAGCACATACTGCTTGGGTTAAGATCTTGGGGATGGAAAAGACAAAAAAATGGAATGAAAATAAGAGATCAAACCCTGATCTTTGCAAAACACCACAATGGAAGACTGTCTGCAGTAAAAATTACACAAAACCTGTCCATCAGTTATAACTCAGGATGATTCCCACTTCAAAGCAAACTTCCCTGAAAAAATGTCAGAAAAATTGCTGGGGTATGAATGTCAGAGCAGTGGGGTTTGATTTTTGAAGGATGTGGTTCAAATTTGACCTCATTTTTCAGGTGAGGCTCAGGCCATTACCTCAGCCAGTGGCAAATCAAGACAGTCCTATATGCAACTTTTTGTATGACTGTAGGATAATGGAACTGGCAATGATCTCGTTGAACATGCTGGTTGAAGTAGGGAGTAGGGCCAGCTATGACCCTCCTTTATCTGTATAATTTCCAAGTTCTGAAAGTAGACTAATCACCAAACCATTTCACTATAAACTTTCCTATTTTTTCTGTCCCAATCTTCAGGTTCATGCCAAATCATGAACTGCACAGGAAAAATATTTGCTTAAGCAAATGACATAAAAACTTGGTGCCAAAACTTGACACGCGTTGAGCAATTCCTTACAAATTCTGTTGATGCTAATTGGTTTTGAAGATCCTTTACAAATCCCTAGCCCACTCTTGTTTCTTGTTCTGTGATTCTTAATCACACAGAATCATAGAATTGGTAAGGTTTGAAGGGACCACTGGAGGTCATGTACTTCAAATTCCCTGTTCAAGCAGGAGTGCTGCGCTGGAGTTCTTACTCAGAATTGTGTCCTGATGGCAGTTGAATATCTCCAGAAAAGTAGATTTCACAACCTCCCTGGGGAAACGCATCCAAAGGTTTCCTTTCCAGACAAATGCAATATTTGTTCACACTGTGAGGATCTGAGACCCTCAGGAAAATCTAATAATTAAAGAATCGGACAGAAAACAGAATCAAAATATTTTCTCCATTGGTCTTGTCCCAGAACTAGAACCACTGAGTGCACTAGACCCAGACCACACTGCAAAATAGAAAAACAGTTTTAGGTTTTGGGAGCTGAGGTTGGAGTTTGTTTGTTTTGTTTTTGGTTGTTTGTTTTTTTCCTGACTTGCAGATAAGTGTATTGCTTTCTTTTGTTTTCCAAGTTGTGTGCACTGTAATCTTCAACATCCTTCAACGGCTGAATGAGCTGGTAGGCTGAACAGTTTGTAGCTTGCTTTACTTTTCAAAAGGAATCTCACATGTACACCACACAAGTTGGTTATTTTCCATCCTTTTTCTTTTTATTGGGTTTTTTTCTTTGTTTTATTTTTGTAAACACAATTGTAATTCAGAGGGGCTGATCTGTTATTTCTGTACAATATTCTGAAACCATTAAACAGCCTGCGTGTTATCAACTGCTCAATAATTCTATCCCATTTTCCTCCCCCTGCTAACAGGTTATCATCTTGCCATGCTCTGTGCTTCAGATTCAGTCATTGCTGGCGTGCAAGGAAAGCCTGCAGCAACCAAGCGGGGCATTCCTTCAATCTGTATTTAACAGTTAATTGCAAACCTGTTCCTTGAAGTACTGCCACAATTCCTTGCTTCGCTGCAAAGTCTTTGATATCAACCTACTGCCTTTGGAAAGATTACAACCTGTGCACTCGGTTACCCTGGTCAGATGTGCACAAGAACATCAAGTATGAAAATAAAATTGCTCTCTCCAGTGCGTGTGAACCCAACAAACCTCTCAATTGCTGTGTTAGATATGCTTCAAACCAGTGCAACCCTGCAGGGCAGGTGCTTTGGGAGAATGGAAATTTCCAACCAGGGAGCTGAATTTCTGGGTGGGAAGGGAGGGATGAAAGGGAGAGGGGATATGTAACAAGGGGTATTTCTCACATATTTTGCCAGAATTTTATTCACACCAAATAAAGATCTGTTGTTCTCCCCAGTAGCTTAACATTGAGTGTTATTCTCCTTTTAAGTCATGTAAGTCCAGAATGGCACCCTAACAGTGCCTTCAACAGGATTTTAATCCAGATTTATAACTTATCTTAGGGAAGACACATGACACACATTGAATAGAAAATTAAAATTACTCTTTCCAACTAAGTTGCTCAAACTAACAGCTTATCAACAGTGGGTTAAGCCCAGAGCCCAGAGCACACAGAACAAAAAGCTGTCCATCTCTTAAACACAGGAGAGAAGTGCTGAAGCAAATAAAGCCTTACATGACTTGGACTCACATGGATACTTTGGGCTGCAAGAGACTTTTAAAAACCATCTGTTTCCCCTACCTGCAAAAAGTAGGAACATCTTCCATTGGATCAGATTACTCAGAGCTTCATCCAGCCTGGCTTTGAATGTTGGCATGGATGGGTCACTCACCTCCTCTCTGGACAGCCTGTGTAAGAGTCTCAACTCTCACTGTAAAAACACTTCTTCCTTATATCTAATCTAAATTGAACCTCTTTTACTTTAAACCCATTACTCCTTGTCCTATCACTACAGGCTCTGCCAAAAAGTTGGTTCCACTTGCTACATTGTGCTAATATTTGGAGTCCACATAAAATTATTGATCTTTTTTATAGTCAGTTTTGTGTCCTTTGAATGTCCTCAATACCTCTAGCACTTCACTAATATTTTAATGGAGTCCATGTCAATGTTAATGCGTTGCCACAAGTGTGTCTATTGTCTGACATTAGAGATTTCTGCATAAATGCATAAACTAACTAGGTATTGATTTGCTCTTTCTTTTGTGGAAAGAAGAGCTTGAGCAGAGTGGGATCAGGAATTGCTGATTGTATTGGAGGTTTGGAAATATCTTTGGCTCCAGGCAGTCTTACCTGAGTATAGTCCAGGCTTTGCACTGGCTGCAGATGTCAGTCCATGGTGATTTACTCTTTTTGCAGACTCATCTATAACTTTGAATGCTGTTTGACTAGCTCCTTATAAGTTTGCTATGTCTTCTCCATGTCCTTCATCTGAGTGTTGCACCACTTCTTGTGCAGACTGGGAAATCATTTGTCCATCCACACAGCTCACCTCCTGCTCACATATGCTTATATGATAAAGTCCAGTCATTGTTTTATTCTAGGGTAGACATGCAAAATCCAACTTCAGCCTGGAAATCAAGGTCCATGGCAGGGGGTTGGACCTATTGATCTTTCAGGTCCCTTCTAACCTAAGCCATATTATGATATGATGTGATATGGTGTGATTATTATATATGACATATGATATATATGATAGTCCTCCACTCCCAGCAGACCCTTTTCTGACCTGTGCACATAATCACCAACTCTGGGGTATATTGGCAGGGTTAGGGATAAGCCATGGCTTTGGGAACTGTCAGTGAGTTAACGGGCTTGTCAAACCAATTTTCTGTCTCCGTCTAAGTGGGATCAGGAATTACATGAAGACTTTCTGGGCTGAGGTTCAGAACAGGAAAGGAATGAAAAATTCTTACAGATTTTAGAAGAAGCAGCTGGAAAGATTATCCTTATAGATCTGTACTAGAAGAACAAATGTCAGACTAAATGATCAATACCAATTGTATATATAAAAAAAATTAATCATTGAAGAGGCTGCTCCAATCACCTTGCAGGAGTGTTTTCTGCAGAAAGTCTAAAGAACTTAACCAGTGAGTGGACATTTTTGGTTTGGACCTTGAATTCAAATTATTCTGGAGTCAACAGCACTTTCCAATTTGTCTATAGCCTGGTTTAGTTATGAATACCAGAAAGTCACATAGTGTGACAGTATTGTCCTTAGTAGTGTCTATATCTGAAAAGCATCACCTTCTACATGGTAAGATTGTATCCTGCACTTTAAGAACTTTTGCAGAAAAAAAATGGTCTCATGCAGAAAATAATCTTCATTTGGGTTTGAAGTCTTTTCTAAACCATAATTTTCCAGAATGCCTACGGATGGTGTTTATTATGCATATATTGTTGAAGGCACTGTGCACCTAAACATCTCTTGAACCTCATATCAATGGAACTCAGTTCCAGATATATAGGATTTTCTTACCTGTCTGTTAACCATGACTTCTTCTTACACCTAAACACCCTTTTCTGAGATGTTTCAATTGGATTAAGTACTTGTATTACCAAAGCTTCATGAAAATGCTCTGGGTAATAAACCTGCAAATTCTCCCAATAGTAGCTTACACCACTTGAAGAACTCAGTTTTTTTTTTCCTTACACAAGTGAATTATTTATTTAAAGATACAAGATTCTAACAGCTGCTTTAGTAAAATGAAGCCGAGCTCCACAAGCAATGATTCAAACAGAGCTGAGTAATTTTTGCACTGTTTGGGGTAATATTTACATGACTAGTGGTACTTGCTGCAGTGCAAGCAAAGGATAATATTTCTTCATTGCTTCTTATTCTCATGTATGAAACTGCAAATTGGAGAAAGACCAAAGAATGTTTTCATAGAGTTGCATGCACATTAATCATTTTAGAGACTTCAAACAATTGCATGTACAACGTTATAAAACTGAGAATAGAAAGACATGAACTAAAATCTTGGAATGAACAAGCTGAAGTGTTGAGAGTGTGTCAAATAAAAAACTGGATCCAGATCTGAAATTTTCAAATGGCATCAGTCTGGCTCCCCAGCAAGCATAACCTAAAGGCTAGTAACAAGTTAAGCCTGAATTTAGGGAAGTTCAAATGCTACTTTTAAATCTGAGGGTTTGGCTCATTTCTGGAATTCAAAAGTACCAAGATGGATACTACAGGTTAAAGAATTTTACCTTTGACTTCAACAGGAGCAGATTTGTTGCCAAAGCATCTTTGCTGTTGGCAGTATTACTACAAGCATGGAACTTGTAGTTATCAACTATGAATTTGAAAGTTTAACTTAAATTCATGTAGTCCTGAGCTTGCCTTTTGTCTCAGGATGTAAAAAGAAAAAGATCTCTTCCATTACTTCCCACAGAAGAATGGTTTGTTTCTGCAGAAGAACTGACTTTCCAATTTTCCACATCAGGACCTTATTCCCTTTACTGTCGAGTTTACCATAAAAGTCACAAACATATTCATTTCTCTTTTGCTAGCAATTAGTTCTTCAAGACATAGGCAGATGTTACTCTTTAGCTGTAGCCTAAATATATGAGCTCCTATTTGCCATAAGATGTAATAGATCATGTTCCACATACAATTTTCAAATGACTTCAAGCCTTAATCATCATAAAGACTCAAGAGTTAACATTCCTTTCATCTACAGATTATTATTGAAAATTTCTAATAATCTAGTTAAGTTGTATGAAAAGCACATAAAGAGACATGAAACAGGTTTCTCTTCTCATTTTCTTCAATACCAAGGTAAAGAAAAAGATAAATCCAACAATAACACATTTTTTATTTCCCTTTTTGCTTTCACACAGAGTGATTTTCTATAAAAGAAAATACGTTGGAAGCAGCCAGGAAAGCTATTAAATGTTGTTCTTGTATTTCACCTGCGAAATACCACACAGAGATTTTAATCTTTACTTCAGTATTTTTTCCCTGAATTAATTCATTTACATGGAACTAAAATTCCTTTGATTAAAAAAAAAAAAAAAAGAAAAAAAAAACAACTACAACCACAGTTTATTTAAGGTTCATTTTATGCCTTTAAATAATAACTGTACCTTTAAAAGGTGTGAGTTCATTGATAGCCTGGTAATATGCCTCAGTAATTGCATCATACCAGTCAATAATTACCATTGCCAGAGACACTTGCACATCCTTTCCCAAGAACAGGTGGGGAAGAGAAAAAGGAAGATGTGAGCCAGGCGTAATAGCAAAGAGGAGAGAGAGAGGTGGAATGTGATTCCCAGCAGGTAGGAGGTTGTGCAAGGGTTTTTTTCCAAGCTCAAGCTGCAACAGTATTTGTCCCTCCTGCTGTTCTCATTTCAGATCAGGTGGCACAGGCCAATCCAACAATCCAGGCTGGATGTTGGCTCACAGACCAAGAAACTGATCCTTGAGCTGGGACACGTGGGTTCATGAGAAATGTGGTTGTGGCCAAAAGCTCCTGAAGAAATGTTGGACAAAAAGCCACAACTCCTTTGATTTTGATAGCTGGGAGTAACTTCGAGCCAAAGTGACACAAATATCTTTCAACATTTTTACCAAAGCACTCATGAAATTCTTTTTCTTTTCCCAAAATATGACATTTTGTCTCAAAATGACTGCAAATATCTGTTGACAGAGTGGGAATTTCACTGTGTGGAAATTCCAGCTTTGATTCTGACAGTCTATATTTGGCCAGAGTCACCAGACTTTCCTTAACTATTTAACATTGTTTACATTCAAGGCATGAATATATTTGGTCTCTGTTATTTAGGTTTTGCATCATGTTATAAGTTAAATACTGCATTTAAACTGCTCACACATAAAAATTATACTAATGCTTAGAAAATGAAAGTGTTTGCCCTCATCTATACTGAACATACAAACAGCTATGAAATATTTTATTATTTTGTGCTATTTTATTTTAATTTATTTCATTCAAAATTTTGGAGGAAGAGGACAGATAAACTGAGACATATACCATCCTTGAGAAAGATTTAAATGGGAAATTTTCAGAGTTCTGAAAAAGACCCAAAGGTTTCCCCATTTGCAAAATTGGGAAAATGTATCTGGTGTGCTGTGCAGGGGGTGTAGAAAGCCTTTGAGAATAAAAAGCAATTATAATTTTATCCCTCTAAATTTTTTTTCTCAAAAGAGCTGTCATTCATAAATCTTGGTGTGTTTTTCAAGTGCCTGGTAAATCCTCTGCCCTCTCCACCCTCTGCTCTACAAGCAGAGTTTTGTTTCTGCCAGCTCTTTTTACAACTGAACTCCTCCTTCAGTGTGAGCTCTTTAAAAAGTCTCTTTCCTTTTGACCAACCCATTTAAATGAAGATATGGGTTAATTAGCCCTTGTCTGGACTGATGTTTAGGAGCACATCCTGCCCTTCCTTAGGAAAACTCTTTAGAAATGAGGCAAGCCATCACCATCACCCAGAGAGGGACTCACACTGGACCCCCTCATCTCCCTTCTTGCTCAAAAATCCACATTTCTCCACAGCTTTGCTCCACGGATTGGAAAACCTGAATCTTAATGGCCTTTCATTGCAAACTTCCTTTCAGCACACAGCCCAGCAATTAGGCCCCAGCCATGCTTCACGACCTCTGGCTGCCTCACCGTGAGCTTTGATCACAACTTTCCTCGCTGACACACATCTAATAACCCACCGTGGCACCAGCTAAGCTATCAGGTCCTAATTTATGCCTCACCCCACATCCTAGGCCAAATAGGGGGTGTAATTAGCTATTATACCAGCCAGAAGTTTGACCTGACCTCCTGTTCTGAAGTCAAGCAGGGAAAAGAAAAGAGGAAAGCCACTGGAAATTAGTTTCATGGGTCTCAAAAAAAAAAAAAAAGGAATAAAATAAATAAATAAATAAATAAATAAAAATTACATTATCCATCCCTTCTCAGAGGAGCCTGGGCTGGTTTACAGATTTTCACCTATCATCATGAAAAGAAGAAATTGCTTAATGTCTACCCATTACCTGGAAGTAACTGTCTATTAAACTTAAATACTCACTATTCTATTAAATTACCATTATATACTTAAATTACTCACTATTTTATTCTATTACTATTATATACTTAAATTACTCATTATTCTATTAAAATATAATTCTTGTAAATTCACTTCTATACAGACATGAGTACAGTCAGATGAACAAGAAATGTTAAGAAGCCAAACGTTTTTTCTACTTAAATAAAGAAGATGTGGAAAGATATTTCAAACACTCTGAAAGAAAGACTTTTTTGGGTCCCACCATTTTTGTTAATGTTTTTCATACTATTTCTGATTTTCATTTTTTAAGTGACATAAAAATGATAGGTGACAGCAAGCTGAACAGGAGCAAAGGCAGTTTATTTCAAGTCTATTTTTTTCAGGCTGAAATGAAATATTGCAGCTCTGAACCCTTGGTAAGGATGTTTATTCTACTCTAAATAAAACTGAAGTATATTTTTACATGAAACATCACCTCAAATTACTTTGAAAGCATCCAAATAAAAAACATTTACATTTTTTCCAAACCCCCTTCCCATTTTTCTACTGGTTTGTTTTTGGGGTTTGGGTTTTTTTTTCTCTTCTCAATTGAAACAAATCTCTTTGATCAGCATAAATCCACAAAACATTCCAGTCAACCCACTTGTATAATTCCAGTGGGAAAAAATCTTGTTTGGATCAACCCTTCTGTCCAGTGCAGCCACTGCTCTGGAGACAGAGAGAGCAGAGCCTGGCAGAGCTGAGTGGATTTTCCTGCTGCCAAGATGCAGGAGAACACTGTGGAACACACTTTCATCTGGCACACACCCCAGTGCATGCACAGCCACTGGCCAGAGCAGACAGAAGAAGGTTCAGGATGTCTCCTGTCCCATTTGGAGCAGGATGAATGCTCTGTGAGCACCCAGCCTCGTTGTGCCTTTTTTCCAAGTTGGGACAACCTCCGCATGCCTCTCATAGAAGAGCAAAGTGACCTTCTACATCCAAAACCCACAGAGAAAAATCCTTTTGCACCAATGTGGGACCCCTGGCATGGACAGAAAAAGGTAGGAAAAGCTTGATGGGTTTTTAGTGTCTTTAAGCATGGTGGGGAAGAGAGAAGTAAGGAGCATCATCAGCAGGTCAGCTGTTTTGAGTTAACCAGCAGGTGTTGGGGTTTAAAATGGTTTTATTCCAGCTATGTTGCAGATCACAGTGACTTTTAAAAGATTTAGTCAAATTGATCTGCTGAAGAGTTTACTTGACCACTTTTCTGTCATATGATGAAGGAATGAAAACAGCTGTCTTATGTGTTTTCATAAAACTCTGGTCACAACTGTTATCTTTCCATTTGTGCTGCCAGCTCAGGGAAACCACCGTGGGTTTTTGCCCTAGAATAGTGTAAAATAATCTAAGTTACATATCAGTGATACACAGAAGCTTCTATTGGGACAGTCCTTCTTTTAAAGGATCAATTCATGGTTTGTTGGGGATTTCAAACGTGTGTCTTACAGGTTTTTTTGAATTCCTTATAGTATAGGTGAGACAACAGACAAGATAGCAAAAAATAATTTAAAAAGAAACCATGGGTACAAATGTGAAAAGTGTTTTATTTTGCACAACTGACCTTTGGTGCTATATTCTACATTTCATTTCACTTGAAAAAACTCTGATGGTCAGATGTGAATTTTTATACACTGGGAGGACATCAGATTTTGGAGTTCATTCCAGTCCCTGTCTATAATGAGCCATCAAGAACCTGGTCTTATAACCCCACTGACATAAAACTGGTCCCATCTACTCCCTGGAAACTCTTCACAGAGCAACCTGGGACCTCTTCCAGGACCTCTCTGACAAGGTCCAAGACACAGTGATGTCCTGTGTCTTGGACCTTAAGACACTGTGGACATACTGCTCCTGACACTCTGAGGAATACAGAGATAGCTTGTGTTGCAAGAGCTCTGACCACATGAAATCCAAATTATGTCCTCAGAACATTGCAGTTCAGATAAATTCCCCCTTTATTTCCCTTTCTTGCATTAAGCAGTACCTCCTTAGGTCTCTTTTCTGGTGTAATGGACATTCCCGAGATGGAACAGGAAATCATTCCAGATCCAGTTCACACAGGAGGTCAAAGTTTCCAGACAAAAGGTATTCTTCTGGCTTGATGAAGATGAATTCAGTCATGCAATACCCCCAGAAGGAGCAGACAGCTGATCTTCAGGAAATACCTCTGCCAGCGCTGACGGACTCGCTGTCTCTGGACAGCAGCAGCATTTCTCTTTCAGGGGAGACTCAACAGTCCAAACAAGAGGGCAAGGTACACAGAACACTGTTAAGGACTGTAAATTTTAGATATCTAGGCTAGACCAGTGTTATTTGTCCAGGACTAATCTGGTTGGGGGAGAGATGTGGTATCTGGAACACTCCATGTCTTGGCTTTGGAGAGGAGAAATGTAATAAGGCGTGGTGCAAAAGCCCCTGGTTTGCTGTGCAGAGGTGACTGGAGAAGTTTAATCACTAAAAAGCATCATTTATAAGCACTGTGAGCCTGAGATTATTATTTGACATCACACTTCCAAGAAACATTTAAGTTTCTGTGTGCTGATAAAAATAAAGTGATGGTACAAAGAGTACAAGAGAAGTGAAAAATGAAAAAGAGCAAATTATTAAATGAATCATCTGACAGGGACCTGAGCAAGCAGGATGTTACACTTCACCCAAAAACAGATGATGGACAAGGAGGGAGATAATTATTCTACCAAAAATGGGTATAAAAAGGTCTGAAAGGTAGAAGTGGAAACTAAAATAAACATTGACTGGAACAAATGAGAGTAATTAAATATTGGAACAACAAATTTTGCCACCAGCCACTTCCAAATCTAGACTGATCTGTGCTGCAAAGCCAGAATCTAGTAAAGATTAAAGCAAGAATAACTTCAGAGAAGTCCCTTTGCCTTTAGCAGCTGATAGGTCAAACAAGATGACAAAATAAGCCCTTTTGGGTTTAAAAATTGCTGAGCTGATAGTCTTACCAAGACATTAACTGTTCTAGACATTTGATGAGCAACACAGCCACCGTGAAAAGGATTAAATGCCTTTTTATTTTTTTTAAGAAAGCATATAATTAACTTATGGAATGTGTTGCCATGGGATGTAAAGGGAGCGAGTATCTCAGATTCATGTTAAGTACTGCACACCTATTTGTATAACCACTAGTTAAATGGAGAGCCAGACAAATTTCCTTGTATCAGAGCATTTGATTAGGTAAACTTAATATAGTTCTCTTTTTAAGCATTAATTATTTTCCTCTTGATGGACAAAGAATATCTGGTTCCCATTGCTCTTCTGGGAGATGATAATTGCTAATTTCTGTTTCATCATGCCAGATGTTATTGCAATTTTCACAGCTTCATTTAGAGGCTATTTCTTTTCTCCAAATGGTTTGGTCTCCAAGGAGGATGCCTCAGGCCAAAGGTACCGAGCAAAAATGTTTGAAGGGATAATTTCTTTAAAGATGTTTCTGTTCCATTATGCAGAACAAATGTTGCCTGGTACACAAAAAGTATCTAGATTCAAGGCAAGATCTAACCTGCAGTTGCTAAAATTGTTCAGAAATATAACAATTTAAATTTTTCCAAAATATATTGCCAAAAATTAAACAGGATTGCATGTTTACCTTTGCTCTGGGTCCTAATTTATTTTTTTAGCTATTGAAGGACAACTTACTTAAGTAGTAGTGATTACAGCTCTTGGAACAATCTGCTTTGAAAAGAATCACCATATAATATTAATTACAGGCTTCTTCCTGCCACCTCATAATCAAAGCCCTGGGAGAATCCATATTGTGAAGTGTGCATCTTATATTTAATAGGTATTTAATTTGAATATTAGTATGGTTGTGTTTCAGGGAAGGCCTTTGCTTAATACTTCTTAGTGACATCTTACACAATCCAATTTCAAAACCTCTCCTTCTTTTCCAGTGTTATTTGCCCTCAGTTATTTTCTATCAGACTCATTCATTGTCTGAACATCTATTTCACCCTGTACCCTGTACTAAAACTAAAATTAAATTTAAAAAATACATTTTAAAGGGCAGTTATCTACCTAAATAAAATTAATCTTTTCTTATCAGGAAAGGTATGAACCTGACCCTTTTTTTATTGAAAAGTTATTTATGTTAAGAATTGCTTGATTTTAAATAAGATACTTATAAATGAAACATTTCTTTTTGAACTGCTATTTCAGAGCATTCAAATTAGGTTGTGGGGTTTTGTTGGGGTGTTGGGGTTTTTTTCTGCATTTGAGGAAAAATGAGGCTTAAAAAGCAGAATTACCTGGAGGAGAGGTGCTGTTTCCTAAAGAATAGAAAAGATTTTCTAAGATGGAAAGACAAGAGGCATTATCTTGGAGCAAACATATTCTTTCCTATTGAGACTATGCAGTAATTTTTATTAAGTATTTCTTAAAAATAAGAATATTTTTGGTCTTGAGCACAGTACTGAACTTCTGATGTTGTGTTTCTCAGTGAAACTTTGCATGATAGCACTGAAAGGTTGTCACATTTATTTTGGGCACATACATCTGGGCTGTATGTAGGGCTACTTTAACACAGGGTCTATATATCTGCTCGCTTTGATTTCTCTCTCAGTGAATATCCTCTTCAACCCACATGGAGAAGCCTGAAATTTCATTTCAGATTTGGTGAAGTGTCATTCCAAGTGCTGCCCCATTTCCTCCTCCATCTGAAACAAAAACTTTACAGGGAAGGAAAGTGTCACCTTTTTCTGGTGCTCTATTGCTTATACAATAGTGCAGCACCATCACCTTCATCACAGTGATTTTTAGGGTACATTTATCATAGAATCATGGAATGGTTTGGGTTGGAAGAGACCTTAAAGCTCATCTAGTCCCAGCATCCTGGTCAAGGGCAGAGACACCTTCCATTAGATCAGGCACAAACACTTTTAGGGATGGGACATCCACAGCTTCTCTGGGCAGCCTGTTCCAGAGTCAGGTGATGTCAATTATTTATACAAGTAGTGACTAAGATGTGCTGGGATGTGAGCTTTCCACACATCAGCTGCACCCTGAGCACTGTCTGCCATTAAAAAAAAAAAAAAAAGGGGAGCATCTAAACTAATTTTAAGAGGGATGAGATTCCTTGTGTGTGCAGAAAGACACAGAGATGTCAGAGGAGTGCAGAGGTGTGATACACACTGGATTTATGTCTCCTTCTCTGTGAGCCTGGACTCTCATTCTGCCCCAATGAAGCACTGGATATTCCTGGATAAAACAGAATACTTATGAGTTCATTAAAAATAAAAATATTAGTAGACCAGTAATAAAATCAGATAGTATTTTATAAATTATCACAATGTGGAAAAATCTAATGATTTGAACACTGATTTTTGAAACATTATTTACAAGAACAACAGACTCAAAAATTTTTTCTGCGGTCTAATTTCAGCTTGCCCTGAGAGCAGAAGCAATCTTGCTGCTGGTATCAAAATCCTGCTGCAGCAGGAAGGTGCCTGATGCAGGCAAAGATGTGATTATCCATAGGAAGGAGAGATCCTATAGCTGTGGTCATGCTGGGGCAGTGTGCTGACTCAACATAACATCCCTATGAATGTGACAGCTGCATGGTTTGCAGTTTTGGAAATCCAAGCATCTTTCTGGGTATTAGTCTGGAGGCTGTGGAAAAGAAAGAAGCTGCAGAGCAGTGGATGAGGGATTAGCAAGTGCGCAGAGGTCATGGCATTAAACAATATGTGAACTTCACAATTTAGGTCCTGCTCTGCTAAACAGGGTTAGGAGTTGACCAGAGCTTTTTTCCTCAGCCTATGGCTGTCCTGGAGTCAGTGTAGCAAATGGAATTTGTTTGCTGACAGCAGGATCCTGTGATCAGAAATTTGTTTTGTAAATACCTCTGTGTCAGAGGCAGGTTACAAAAGAGCTCGTGAGCTAAAAGCAGGCAGAGGTGGTGAGCACAGGCAGATGTGACATGGGCCACCTCTTTGACTGGACTGAGTTTTGGGGAGAGTAAAACAGGTCTAATACTCTCTTTTTCTATGCTCACTCCTCACCTTGAGTCAGTGCCCAATTAATTTAAGATGTAGGCAGGCCAGTTTTGCATATTTAGCTGAAGTTGTTTAAGGAGTTACTGCTTTCTACACATTTTTGTTGCAGGCTTCTGTGGCTGCTGCTGAAAGACAGTGTGAGTGCTCCTAAGTGCACTTCAGGGCAAAATAGTCATAGTTTAAGCAAATCCATCTGGGAGCTTAAATTCCAGCTGTTTCTCTGCTGATGCTGCTCTTACTGTCACAGAGAGGACCTGAGGCACAGAGGGCTCAGATTTGCCATCATGTCACTACTGTTTAGTACACAAACAGGTAAAATGAAGCAGTTTTACTTTGCCATTGCTGAAGGTTGGTAGATGTGGAGAGCTCTGACTCACAATTCAAGTGAAATTTGTCTGCATCCAAAGAGACCAGCACACTCTACACAAGCAAGTCCCCCTCAGCTCCTTTCCAAGTTAACTCTGAAGTAGCTGTTCTCTTTGGGCCCTTAACTTCTGTGTAAGATAAAACACATCACTGATGTTTCAACATCTGGCTAGCGGTTGTGAAGGGAATCCAGCCAGCCACATCCTAGCTGGATTGCAGGCATCTCCATGTGTCTCTTCTTTCACTTTTTCCCCTGGATAGTTAGGTGAGTGCGAGTGCAGAAATGTGGCAACACAGAAGGGCAAATGGAAAACCTTCTGAAAGCTTTCCTTCTCCAACCAGTTTATTTCAACCTGCACCTCCACACTGACCGAGCTGGATTAAGTCTCCATGACAGGAAGTCAGGAATGCAGATTTATTCAGACTTGTTGAAGTGGTGGCACACGTCCCAAGGAAGACAAATAGCCTTTTGTGAGATAATTTGCTAATGCTGTTCCACCCTCACATGCATCTGTCCTGTTATCGCATGACTAATATGGACATAACCCTGCACACTTCTATCTGACATGCATGAATATGTCATCCTGATTTGTGTCTCGCTTGGTTGGGTGAAGAAGCCAATGGACTTGTGCCCAAGCAAAACTTGCTGAGCTGAGATCAAAATCTGGTGAGTGTTTTTAATTCGCTGCTCGTGCCTGTTTGCAAGGAGTGGCTTCAGTTCAGAGGGGCATTTGCAGAAAGGCTGTTTTTCATCCAGTCGTGTCTTTAACCATATGTAGAAGAATTCACAGAATAAAATTATTTGTCATTCACTCTCAACATAGCATTGATTTCTGTTAGTCACATTATTTTGGTGAAAAGGGTGGTGGGCATCTGATCAGGAACAAACCTGCCCTGTGAGTAATTCTACACACTGAGTAATGGGTAGTTGATTAATCTTGTTCTTTTACAGCATTTTAATGAGTGCTGTAAAATTCTGCAGCATTTAATGACTAACTTGATGTAAATAAGAATCTGATGTAAATAGGATATTACTCATCCTGCAGATAGGGAAATTGAGGTATGGGGCAAGTCAGCATTTCTGGGTGAGGAGTCCTGGATCCCAATTCAGCAGAACTTCTGCTAAGCTTAAACAGAAGGCAAAGAGCCCTTCCCATATCTCTACTAAGAGGTCATTCAGAAGATTTAATTCCACCTCTGCCTTCTCAGCAAGTTTTCTGTGTAAATTCATCTTCTTCCAGTGAGCAGAAGGAAATGATGTTGCCTTTACAAACCACCTGCTGAGCTTGTGAGAGCTTCAGGGATTGTAATGATTCTTTCTTGGGCACTTAGAGTCATAGAATATCTGGAGTTGGAGGGCACCCACCAGGATCATCAAAATCCAGCCCCTGCATTTGAAAGCCTCTTACCATAGGCAGGACTTTCTCCTAACTCTGTCACCAACAACATTGGTTAGGAAGAATGATTCCAAATAAATTTTGGGCTGGAATGTATTTTTTTTGTTTCCTTCAGAATATCTGACTTTCACAAAATAAGCCCCATTGAAATCTGAATACTTTCTCTTTCCCACTCAGACCTGAGAACTTTTGACTGTGAATTTTTTTTTAATTTTCCTCCATCAAAGCTGCGCATATTATGACCTCACTGCAGTGAAATCCAGCCCCAAAATTATTAATTAGAATCCCAGTTGATGGATAAACAACCACCTCTAACTACATCCTGCACACAATTTCCAAAAGTACCTAATTTCTTCAAAGCAAAACAAACCAAGGGTTCCAACTAATATTTATCAGTGTTTGTGTCTTACCAAGAGGTATTTGGGTTATTTGGTGTTGCTTCGTTGTTTATCCACATGAGGACAGGCAGATTCGTGCCAATGTTGCAATACCACCCTTCAGAGGATGTTGGTTTTCCTTTTACACCAGGATGACTCAGCTCTTACAGGACAGTTTCTCTGAATTTACTTTGCTGGAGCTGGTGGCAAAGTTCTGTACAGGAGCTGGCTCTGCCCTTTGGCTTGTAAAGCTGAAACTGTACTAACAACCCTTGGTTTTCCCAATTAAAAAATAAAAACTGTGAAACCATTATAGTGCTACAAATAAAGACAAATACATTGTTAAAAAATAGATCCTTGACAAAAGCAATGAAGCAACTACTCAAAAGCAGTGACTTCTTCTGAACATTTAAAGAAAGGTAAATTCATCATGTCTTTTCATGAAGTTTCATAGGGAATAAATCCAGTTTAAACACATGTCTTAGGAACTACTCTCTTGCAGAGACCCATGAGTCTCTTCTTTCCCCAGGCAAAGCTGAAGTCAGCTTAAAACTCTTCCCATCTGCCATCTTCTTCCCCTATCACAAATTGCTGTAATCAAAATAGGAGCTTTGAATAAAATTATATGGAATTGCAGCTATTTCCACCAGAAAAATAAAAAACAGTTGTATTGTTCTGTAATATTTTCAATTTATATGAAAGTAACTTTGAAATGAACTTGACACAATAAGTATCTTGACCAAAAACAAACAAAACAAAAAAAAAAACAAACAAACAAACAAAAAAATTAAACTGAAATTCAGTTGGTTGATTGACCTGAGTCTTTTATCATTATTTCATTTCAGTTCCTGGAATAATTTGAGACAAATGCTGTTTTGTTGTGATTCAGAACAAGGACTCATTTCCAAATGCTGGAATTCCTCTGAGAGGAAACTACGAGCACAGGACAACTTTAATCACAGTTTTTCACTCAAGGCCTCTGCAAGTGCAATTGCAGTGGAAATTGTAGAAATCACATGTAGATTCAGTGCAGAATCATTCTCCTCCTGTTACACAGATTCCACTCACATGGCAATCCCTGGATTTTCCAACCTCTTATTCCAAGGTTCTTTCCATTTTTTTTTCCATGTGACACCACAATCTGCAATATTCACGTGCTTTAAGTGCTCTAATGTTCACTCCTAGTGAGTAGGTAGTCTCTCTATTTTTTAACAATGACACAGCAAGTATTTTGAGACAAATTATATTTAATAAGATGGTTTACAAATTATTTTTTTAAAGCCACAGGTGTTTTCAATTTTTGACTCCATAGAGCATTTTCTTATCATTGCAGTTATTTTCTCCCTATGAGACCACCTTCTAACACTAAAATCAGTATTTTTAAATCTCTTTTTATATCTGCTTATCTTCAAGTTGAATGAAAGAGGAAATAATTTTGTTTGTCATTTTAATATCCATTATATTTTAAGATCTATAGTTCAGGTGGGTTTTTCCTGGAAGAAGAAGCTTGATGCTCATTCAGCAGTACAACCCAAAGCAACCTTTCTGGTGGTCATAAGACCTCATTTACCCTGAGATATAAATCAAGACTATGAAAATAAAATAAAATAAAATAAAATAAAATAAAATAAAATAAAATAAAATAAAATAAAATAAAATAAAATAAAATAAAATAAAATAAAATAATAAAATTAGTGGTGCTACGGCTTGAAGAAGAACTAATCCTGCTGAGTCTGCATTACTTGCATAATTTGGCAGCATTGACTGCTTTGCCTGCTGATGAAGAGATTTGTTAACAAGGCTGAGCCTGAGTAGAAGTGCTTATTTTTGGCATAATGTAAATCAGACAATGAGTCCTTCCAAACACCATTTCCACCTTCCAGCTACTCTGCACTAGAACAGGCCATGGGAATTTTCACCATTCATGATGAATCATTCTAGGAAGACAGTAAGACGGCTGGGATAGGGGAGCAGGGAGGAAAATGCCAATTAATAGCTGGATTACTGTGAAATAAGTACTTTTAGTGGGTTGGCTTTAATGTAGTGAATAGACTCAAGTGCAGAGAAGTGGATTTAATTGAAGTGTATGGATTAAGGTAGACATGGAGAACAGATTTGCTCTATGTAGAGTGACTTCTCTTAGTTCATTTCTTGTATGTTTTCATTTTAGATTATTTTTTGGCTCTTCAACGTGTACATGTACACACACATATATTTAAAAATCCATATATACACACAGATATTATACAGACATTTGTCCTTGATGCTTCTAGAAACAAAATGCAAAATATTGCTTGGAGAGTGTCAGAACACCTGGAACACAAATTCACAGTCTAACCCAGATGAATTATTGTAAATAAACCCATGATATAAATTAACACAGCTGATGATCATGTTCTGGTTACTGCTATGACCAGGTAACCACCCTAATATTCCAGCTAACTATGGGAGTAAGTTCACTTTCCTTTTTATTAGATGAAAACGTTCCACCTAATCTTCCCGAGATCGCTTTATAATCAAGAGAAGTGATTCATACAGCCTTTAGTATGTGTTTGTTTATTTACGAAAAGGTGAACGTTGTCCTAAAAGTAGCTCTTTTCCTCCACCAGTCACAAAGGAAATGTAGCTCAGACACAGATTTTGGCTACTGATGGGTATTGAGAACACACATATGTCCTCAGTACCTCCCCTCTGATTCCCATTTAGCTGCCACAGCTGAGGCCACCCCATGCCCAGCTGTGCTCCAGGCTCCACAGCTGATTAGCTCTCTGAGACAGGAGCAAGAGAGGATTAAATCTTTGGATGCCACAGCCTGGTAGCCCTATCTGGGAATTCAAATCCCTCTCACTTCAGGCCATGAAACAGCAGAACAAACAGGGAGAGTGGTTGCTTCTGTGGAAGACAACATCTGGCAGACAGGTGAGGTAGAGGAGAGGGAACAATGACAGAAGCAATGTCATCAGTCTTATCAAAATCCAAAAGGACTCTGAGTCATAACCCCCTTTAGGAGATAAAAATGCTCTTGATGGGATCTAGAGCAGCTTTTGAGTTGCTGCAAGTTACATAGGGAATCCACTATTATTCCTAGCCTGCTGAAGAATGACAGGTGGAAAGTCGTCTTAGACCACCACTCTGATCAGGTGTCATGTTCTTGGCCCAGCATGATGCAGCCACTAAAGCTCAAGAAAATCAGCAGTGAAAAGTGCTGAGTGCAGTGCTGGGCAATGTACTTGTACATGATCTGGAAAAGCAGGATGTGAACTCCAGCTCAGGGAAGAGCAGGTGGAGGGAAGAAGCCTGTAGGTACATTTGGTTATGGTGTTTTTCAAAAGGCACATGCCTCACAGCTGCTGGCAGTGTTCATTCTGCTTTGACAAGCACTTAGGGATGCAGTACACAGGGTATGACCATGCACCACTTCAGCTCTGACAGCATTTCTTTGTGTGGGAAATTCCCTTGATTTTGTGTTTTTTAATGTGAAACAAAAGATTAATTAGTTTTGGGGAGGATTGTTTTCTCCTTACAGAATTTATGAAGCCCTCTGAAGAAAAGGTCTTTCCCTGCAGGCCTTTCCACATCTAACTTTGGAGTGAGTGGGAGTGAGTTATAGCCATGTGCTGTAGGAAGTAGCTAAAAAAATGTCAAAAGAGACAGCAACAATTAGCTGCACTAGACCCATAAATATGATGCAGTAATCTGGGAAATCTGATTAAGGACCTCTGCACTCCTGATTCCCATCACACTTCTCAAAGTCTTCTCCTCTATTTGCTGTCTCTCACTCACAACCATTTACCTGATTCATTCAGTCTCCTCCTGTGTGACTATGACCACCCTCAGTTCATACCAAAACCATGGCTGAATTCCACCAGGTAACCACAGGTTCTCACTGGAGCCTCTTGTCCAAGGCAAAGCACCAAATAGAAATTAAAATACATCAAACTCTATCTAAACTTAGGTTTTCACCTATTATTTTTTTGCATATGCACACAATATATGCGTACTGATAGACGTGTATAGTATATAAAATATGTATTGTTATATATTATATATTGTGTCCCTTTGCCCAGAGAAGCTGTGGCTGTCCCACAGCTGGCAGTGTCCAAGGCCAGGTTGGACAGGGCTTGGAGTAACCTGGGATAGTGGAAGGTGTCCCTGCCCATGGCAGGGGGTTGGAATGAGGTGATCCCTGGATGATCTTTAAAGTCCCTTCCAACCCAAACCATTCTGGGATTCTATGAATCTTTAATATCATACATGATATTATATATTGAGAATATATGTTTTAGTATTCAAAATTATAGGTATTATAATAATGCATTTTATAACATACTCTATATATATGTATCGATAACATAATATGTTGCAATTATATATGGTTTATATAATATTGGCCAACTCACAAGCACACAAGCACTTGAAAATCTTGACCTGTTAAAGGGTGAGTGAAACACAAACACACATAAACAAACCCACATGGACAGATGGATGTGTTACAGTGCATAATGGTGCTTAAACATTTACACATGCACACATGTCCACATGTATTTTAGAAGCAAAATATTCATGATATTTACATATTTGCTCTCAACACTTTTGTTTGCCAGAAAGCCTCCTCTGGAAGGTAAGATTGTTAATTTGGGGCTGGGGATGAGTTTAGTGACAAAGCATCAACAAAAGCTGTGAGATTTTAGCAAACATAAAAAAGTGTCATCTAATAGTCCATCAAACAGCTCTTGTCACACAGATAAACCTTTTATCTCTCTCTCCCAGATTCTAATCAAGGGTACAGTTTGCATGTTTCTTACATCACTGCAGCAACCAATTCAGCTGGGATTCCCTATGCCCTGGGAAACAAACTAATTTTGACACAAATGAGCATTTCAGGGTCTTGTTTTATCTTTTCCCATTAACAGGTTGGTTATTATTTGTTAGTCAAGCCAACAAGACTGCATTTTCTCACCAAAGGGATGTGTTGCACAGCAGACTGTATCTGTTTGTTTGGAGAGTTCTGTGTTCAGAAGAAAACCAAAATAATTTATGGTAAATGTGGTTGCAAGATAAAGTTTTCATTGTGGTTTAAAAAAATTGAAATACACTAGAATCTTAAGTCTAAAGAGTAAAACTCCAATATTTTTATTATTTGCCAATTCACTTTATGGTTTCCAGAATATTTTCTATTATACAAACTTAGTAATGCCAGTCTGAAAGAATTTTTTAACTTTCTCGTATCATATTCTTACAATATTTTCATGGTGTAACAAATTGTGTGTTTGAGTTTGGTGTGTACAACCAGTCTGGCCTAGGTTTGCACTCATAATTAATTACTCACATTGAAGATAGGAACTAAATGACAAATGTATCATTGTCTCAAGGCTTAAGCTTGAAAATACAGAAATAAAATACAGAAATAAAAAAGTCTTGTTCTTATTGTAAATCTTATCGTTCTTGATAATGGGCTCCATAGTCCTGGGGTTTGCAATCGTTCATTTCAGTTTTCATTAAGCTGATTCTAGTTTCTAGCATAGATGTTGGCAAATAATTTAAAAATTGAAGGTCTTGGGCTATGTATGTACTCGTAAACTGAGTAAGGCTTGGGTTTAAGGCTTGAGCTGGTTCCTGGATGATTTTCACCCAGACAACACCTCTGCTTTGGCCATTTCACTTGCAATAATTCCCCATTAATAATTTTCATCACTTCTTATTTTCTCTGGAGTATCTGGATGTTTGGGCATACACTATTAAGTGAAAGCAGAAATCGGTGGAAAAGGATGAGTGGTTGGATGTCATCTGCTGAGTGATGCCCCCAGAACACTCACCTGGTTGTCCTCACCTCTGCTTGTACACAAGGGAGAAACATGAACTTTTTGGCAAGTTTGTGACATGGTGTATGACATTTTTGATGTATTTTCACTTTTAATTCCAGATGAGAAGATGCCTGGTGACATCTCCCTCATCCAACAGAGGAAGGTTAAGGCAGCCCAAGCTGGATGTGCCGTGGAGCTCTTTACCTTTCCTTACCACAAAAGGGGATTTCCCTTCTGTCCTCTCCAATTGATTGAAGAGGTTTTCTAGGAATTTTCTTTTCCTTAAGCATTGTTCTTATTAAAAATAGTTTACCACCTTAGGCCATAAAATAAATTCTCTTCTAATCAGGCCTCCTGCCTCAAGTGACTAAATAAATAGCATCTGTTTGATGCAGCAAATGTGAAAGCTGAATGTTTATTTCTTCACTTTGAAAAAAAATATATAATAGTAGCTACAATTTTCTTCCCCAAGGTTCATGTTGTAAAATAAACAGATGTTTGGGGGAAGGGGAGAAATTTATACATTATAAGTGTTTAAAATACTCCCAGTCACCATGATTAACAAGCATAACAAAGGGTGATAAGGAAACAGAAGATATCAAAAGTTACTGGCTTTGGTTTTGTTTTATATTTTCTACTGTTAAATATCTGGCATTGCCAAAAAAGTGAAAGCTGCTTTGAAAGCAAGGCATCTGTTTTCAGAGCTTTTGAGACTGCAGGCATGAAATATAGAAAATATATAGGAAAAGACCCCAACAAAGAGTCCCATCCCCCTTCTCAGAACATGAAAAGCTATAAAAAATCAAATCAAAATGAATATGGAAAACCATTTTATGAACCAAAGTTCCTTTTTAAAGTCAACAGTTTATGTGGAACATAAGTAGCCCTCAGTTTTCAAATCTGAGCTCCTTCACAGCGCTTCACAAAGCCCCTTCTTGAGGAAATCCCAGCTCAGCACCTCCTTCTAGGGCTGCACAAAATTAAAGTCAGCTCTTGTGTAATGATGTTTTTGTGCCACTGACCTATCTAAGCATCACCTAGTGGGGGATTACCTGGAGTGATTAAGATTGCTCACCTTATTTGCCCTCTCCTTCTCTCCTGCTCTGAGGAAGTAGAAATGAAGAGTGAGGACTGAGCACCCCAGTGCAGATACTCATTCTTTCCACTCTCATCCAACAAAACAAATCCATTAGAAATTCATATCTGGGACCCAGGTGGATCTGCAGCTGGTGGGATTGACCCATGGATGATCATAGATAGTGGTCATCTCTCAAAAGGAAAATCAGCCACAGCTGTGCTGCCCATTCAATTTATTTGGACACTTCTCACGAGTGTTGGGATTACTTGAAGGGATCTTTGAGGACCTGGTGCAAAATCCCGCTGGAGTCCACAGGTTGCCACTAACTTTGAAACAAGAGCCAAGGCAGTTTCACACTCCTGTGGCCAGTTATTGGCAATTTTGTCACACATGCATTCATTCAGTCTTTTCCTAAGTTGCTGTTTTAATGCACACAGGCTTGAATTGCTGCGTTTCTTACACTGGAATTAATTTTTTGCTTGATTTTCCTCCCTTGAGTAGATCCAACTTATGCGTGGCTTTGATAGCATGAAACTTTGCAGACATTAAATATGTGGACACTACTTTTTTATTCTACAGAACAGACATACAGGTCAGGAGAGCTGAACATTTTTCAGGACATGGGCACAATTCAGTTTTGTTCCTTTTAGCCTTATTGTTCCTTTAAACCATTACACTGTTTACCTGTATAATAAATATTTTACCAGCTTCTGTATTTTACATGGCACTTAAGTTCAGTGATATGGCCTGTCTTCTAATATTTAATGTATAATTACCTAGTTATTGCTATTAAAAAGTTTTGCTTCTCTGAAGGATTCAGCCTTAACTAAACAAAAGTGAAACATTATGCATTTATCAGAAAAGTGTGAGCAAATTGTGCTGCAGCTGTAAATATTTCCCTTGTAAATGATTATTGTTCAGAATTTTTTAATATATTCTGTGAAAATCTTAGAAAGAACTTTGAAACCCTATTGTCTCCTCCTGTCTGTTTTCACCATTTATCAACAACCATGGATTCTGAATGTTCTGTGCTGACAAGAGGACAGGAACATGCATACAGAGAATTTATACTTTATAGCACAAGACCAGAATAATTAAAGGAGAAATAGAAATTGCTGGAGGGGAGGTGAGTGAGGATGTTGGAACAGAAAATCCTTAAGGTTAGACCTATTCTGCTTCCTTATACAAACAGAAGAAACATAAATCTGGCACCTGTCTCCCAGAGGGGCTTGGAGGAAGCACAGTACAGACTGCAGGTCAGCCAGGAGCAGAGACGATAACTCTGCTGAATGCAGAGGGTTTGATAATGTTAAATTGCAGAGGTCCTGGAAAAGCTGTAGATTCACCCAGAAACCAGATTCTTAATTTATGTAAATTGCACACATAGTTCTATGATGATTTGTGCCCCCCAAACTCTGACACAATCAGTTGGTAGTCAGGAAAAGATTTTCTGTTGTATTAAAAGATTCCTTCTTGGGAATCCCCTCCTTTACCTTAATTGATAGAAAATTTATATAACCTCTTCTTATAAAAAGCATAAGTTATCTTCATTTTTAAAAAAGCAAAATTGGGATATTTTTACCTTAAAAGTACCTACCTTTGCAAACTGGAAAGACACACATACATGTGCAATAACACACATTTAAATTTTGCTTAAAATGTGATTTCCACATGCATGATTAATTGTTTTTAAGTGGAAATCTACCTCTAGTAAGTAGTTTAGGGTTAGAAAACCAGGCTTCAAAGGAATTTGGTATGCCTTCTTCACCTTTGAGATTCAAACACTGGAGCCAGGATTGAAAACCAAGGTATTTCAGGTGTCTGCATTTAAAAGACTTTGTTTATGTTAAGGCTTAGGTCACCTTAGCAGGTATGTTTTAATGAAAACATTACCTCTCTGTGACCTTTGGGATTTGAAGGTTAAAATGCAGTCACTGGAAAAAGGAATCCTCATTGTCATGGATGAAATCTTTGGCATTAAAGACGTTGTTTCTCATCCTTGTGAGTGACTTAGTGCAACAATAAAGTTTGCTCTCTTCAGAGAAGAGGTAACATGGAGGTACCTGATTTTTCTTCTTCCCCAAAAACACAGTTCTGAAACATTAACAAAATTAAGGAACAGGCTTAAAAATATTTGAAGACAGACTCTTAAAATGGTCATGCTAATTTTTTCTCTAGATAACTGAGCCTCTTTGAGCCTTGCACTGCTCAAATATGAATAGAATCTATGCTGATACCTGTGTTTTACAGGACTTTACCTGATTTTTGATGACTTATTTTCTTCCTTGTTGCTCAAGAAATAATATCCATTCATTTAAACAAAATAAGGTATAGCAATAATACACTTTCTATAAGCATAGTAATTTATAAACTATTTCAGACATGTGGGAAGGAGGTCCTTTATGTCAAATATTAAATCTATTTAGCAGTTTATTTGTAACATATTTGAAACTTCAAAAAGAAAGGAAGAAAGGAAACAGAGTGGGTTTTTTCCTACTTTTTTACATTAAAGAAGCTAAGAGCCCTTGTGCATTTGCAATAAGTCAATTGAAGTAAATGACTTTTTACGACCATTATTAACTTCAGTTGTCACTGGAATGTCATCAACAAGTCATTCATTGCATTTCCACCTGAATCTTTTAAGTACAATAACATCAGAATTGCTGAAATCCTAACCTTCATTTTATCTTGCAGGGAACAGGAAGGGTGGAAAGGATCTGTCGGTTCCCTAAATTCAGGTCAAGGCAAAGTGGTAGGGAAAAAAAAAGATAATGTTTCAAAATCATCATTTTGCACTAGTTTAAAAGCCTGAGTGATGAGCGAAATACATCATATTTCCACTTAAGTCTTGTACAGATAGAAGAGAAAGATGGGTTTGTAAGCCTTTCTCCTGTTAGTTATCTACAACAAAATCCAAAACAAAATAGGACTCAGCAACACCTATCTCGTGGCCTGTGAGGGAGCCCTGATGTGGGAAGTGAGCAAACAGAGACTGCATTTCTCTCTGAACCCAGGCTCGTGCTGTCCAGGCATTTCCCAACTTGGAGAGCAGCCAGCCCTAGGCTGGAAGTGACACAGACCCATTAGTGCTGTTGAAAGGCAAAATGTAGACACCAGGAATACATGTCTGTGTCATCAAACTCACAGCTCCCCCGGGAAAAGCCTCAGGAGAGCTCACTCCAAGGGCTGCTGTCTATAAACAGCATGGGTTAAGGTCATACCAGCTTTGGATGACTCCTTTCCAACACAATTCCAGTGTCTCCAGCCTGCTGGCATCACCATAGAATCCTAGAATTTTTTTTTTAAATTATTAAGGTTTTATAAAGGTTTGAAAAAACCTCTAAGATCATTGAACCCAATTATTAACCCATTACTTCCACATGCATCACTAAGACTGTTCCCAAACACCACATCTACGTGGTTTTTGAATGCTTCCAGGGATGGGGATTCCACCTCTGCCCTGGGTAGCCTGCTCCAATACCTGGGCATACTTAGAAGGAATAAATATTTCATAATATCTAATCCAAACCTCCCCTGGCACTTGAATTTGAGGCCATTTGTTCTCATCCTGTCACTTGTTACCAGAGAAAGAAGACTGGCCCCCACCTGGCTGCACCTTCCTGTCAGGAGTGATAAGGTCACCCCTGAGCCTCCTCTTCTCCAGGCTGAACCACCCCAGCTCCCTCAGCTGCTCCTCTTCAGACTTGTGCTCCAGTCCCTTCCCCAGCTCCATTGCCCTTCCCTGGACACTCTCCAGCCCCTTGATGACTTTCTTCTATGAAGGACCCAGAATTGTGGGAATTCTGTATCACTTTCTACACTAAATATAGGGTTAATAGTGGAGTTCTTCACTGACACTAACTTGAAGCCATTGGTATCTCCTCAGCAGGATGTGAAGTTTCTGCTGCAAAAACTTGTGTGGGTATGGATTTCATTCAAAGCAGGAATACTTTCCAGTCTCTCTTTCTTCCTTGTTTCCAACAGGAATCACTGTAACTCCAGTGGAAGAAAGGAATGGATGGAAGCAGTTGCTGCAGTGCTTATTTGAAGGAAAGACTGGGTTAGGAAGAGGAATAGAGTGAGGCAATGAGATCTGGTTCTGATGGATACAATAGGTGAAGGGACAAGGCCAGGCCAGAAAAGCAAAGAATCCTCCAATACAGGGCGCACAGTAGGTTGCGCTGCAAATAATTGTTCATTTGCCAGAGGTTAGTCCCATTCCCAAATCCCCATACATGGAAATGTCATTTGCAAACCCGCAGTCCCTCTACATAGCTCATGTTCTCTGCCTCCTGAGACCAGCATTTGGGTAAGAATGTCTGTGTGCTTCAGTTCTTCTAGAAAAGGAGCTAATTTTCTACATTATTTTGAGTCTTGAATGAGTGCCTGCATCTGCTGTTCCAGCACTGACACAAGGTTCTCAGGAAAAGCAAGAGCCAGAGACCACATCTAGAAAGTGAGCTGCAAGAAGGTGAAAAGGTAAGAGAAGAGCTCAGACAAGGTTAAGATGTGTCTCAAATAAGTTTGGCTTTAAAGTAGCTTCCTCAGGGATTGCTGGCAGCAGGGAGTTGAGCAGTTACAACCACACTCCTCATTCAGGCTTTGCAATTTGGGCTTTTCCCTGAACTCTCCGGCATGCACTCACCAAACAAGTCAGTGGGAATTAGCTCAGAGGTATCCACATGTGGTGCAGTCACACCTAACAATGTCCTGCCTTAAGTCACAAGAATGGAAAATATCTACAGCTTCTTCCTGGAATGAGAAAAATAGCCTTTCCCAGTAGACTGAGGTCAGGACACCACTGGAAGCCTGAAGAGGCAGGAAGTTTTAGCTTTGAAACGTCTTTATACAAGGGAAAAGAGTTCTTTGTGTTTGGCAGAAGAACAACAAAAGTCTTTGCTTTAATAACATTCTAATAATATGTAATATTATATACATTTGGCTAGTAAAATGCACCGCAAATTGCTTTTGTTGAGCACTTGAGAGAAACATTATAAGAAAGGAAGTCCAGTACTTGGCCAAATATGCAATTAGCTGCAACCCTGAAGCAGGATTTGAGATCAGTCTATTATCTTTTCAGGATTAAAAAGGTGGCAGTTAAAAATAGGAAGGCATAATTAAAAAGAAAAAGACCAAAAGATTTAAGAGTACTTGTGGTGAAACTCCTCACACATGACACAAATCAGTGTTCTGCCAGATAGAAAGAATCAGGGGGGTGAAAAGAGCAGAGAATCTGATCTTGTCTTAAATCCAGCTGGATCCTACAGGCAAAATTGCCTGACCACCTGATGTCACAGGAAGGTATCTCAGGCAGAACTCCCTCCTTCAAGTCATTTCCATGACAGTGAACTCATACAAGCTCCCACTCTCTTGGTTGCCTTTCAAGTCAATTGTAGTAATCCTGGAGGCTCCAGTGGCATTTGACTTCAGTTTTCATTTGAATCCACCAGCAATTTTGCCATGAGCCCTGGTGTAAACAAGATCAGGATCTAAATGGCTGGGGTAGGTTTTTAGCCAATATAAATTGCCTTCATTACAAGATAGGGTTGTAGCAATTCCACTTTCAAGCTGCAACAATTTGCACCATGGAGTTATGACAACGCTGCCTTAGGGGCAGGATAAATTGCCCCATATAGCAATGGCATTTTTTTTAATCTGTAAAAGATCTACCCCTTGATTTAGAAACACAGGTGGTGCTTACAATCATATGCATCAAACATTTCTTTCCATTTGATTTGAGCCAGCAGGGCTTTTGCCACTCACAACATCAAGGATAACATTCAGCTCTTAATCAAATAATAGGAAAAACCACATGTTTCAAAAAAGAAAAAAATATATTAAGACCATAGCATCTGATTTACAAAATAATCTGGCCTTTGTTTACTGATGATATGGTTACAGACAGCAAGAGGGCAAGATTTAAAGTTAATATAAACATTAAATTCTTTTCTCTGGCATGTTCCTTTCATTACCTTTATTAAAAAGTCTATAAAATTATAATAATTTTAAAAATAGATTCTGAGGAAAAAAAAAATAAGCATAAAAACCCAAACACTCATCTGCCAAAAGAGACATGCTTACATGAACTGAAGGTTGATGTCAGACAAATTTCACTGAAGAGGAGATTTATAAACGTGATGTAACTCTGACAAGCTGGGCTTTGTATCTTGGCAAAGGAAAGTTTAAGAAAATACCCATGTACACAGGCACACACACACGCAAACACACATCTATATTGTATGTTGGGTTTAAAGGTTTATCGCTCCAGAAAACTTATTGAAAGAGATTATGTGTCTCATCTTGTCTCCTTTTAAAAATAGAACACTTATATGTGTTTTTTATTAGCTTGTTTTAGGATTACCTTAATCCTGCCCAAAATTTTTCACCACTTCCCCCTCGTGCAATTTGCAATGGTAATCTGTTTGTGAAGGGTAATGTTAGAATAACTGTAAATATCTTCCCAACAGAACACAAACAATAAAAACAAAAGCTGCAGCTTAGGGGAGCTTTGGTGTGCCAAAACCCAAGCTCACTTAAGCAAACCCTGTGATGGGTAACAATTCAAATCATGTCACTGAACCATGGGAAGTTGTAAAGTATGGGATAAACTCAAAGAAACTTCTGTTTGCTGGGAAAATCCTGCCCTTATTTTATTTTCATTTGGTCTCATGGGTAAAACTGAGAATGATTTGGATCCTTCTGTTGTTTCCTATGCAGCCAGAGATACATATCTGAAAAACTAATATCACCTTGTTGGGGTTTTTTGAGAAAATTTTGCAGATTTTTAAAAAAGAATTATTCTTTTAATACAGCCTTTATTTCATAAGGCTGGTAAAATCTGCTGAGGCTGTGTTTAGAGCAGGCAATGGATACCAAGGTGTCCAGGTCCCTTCCTGTCCTGATAAAAGATAGATAGGAGTGTGTTACACCTCCCTATGTAATCCATGTACACAGTCTCCCTTCACATGGAAGCTTTGGGGGTGAAGGGTTCTGGGTTTAATTGGGATTCATGTCTGTTCTGCACCACATCACAACTAAAATAATCTTGGGTCTACCAGATTAGAAAAAGCTTAAAGAGCCGTATTTCCACTTAAAATGTAGTAAAAATCAGCCATATTTATTTAATAAATAAATAAAATAATATCTTCACCTATTCAGAATTGAAAACCTGATAATGAGTAGTGAGTTAACTCTAAACTGTCCAGTTCAAGAACAAGAGAATTCCATTTACCTGACTGTAAGCTGAATTTAACAAAATTTGTTTTGTCAGTGAATCCAATCGCTGTTCAATCACAAACTCTTGACAGAAAACATTAAGCCAGGAACAAATGAAACCATGGGCGTGCTCGTGTGCATAACTAATTTTGTGTGATGTGTCGCTCTGTTTTGCCTCCTGCTACTTGGTGAAACATTGGGGAAGACAATGTTGGGCTGGGGAGAATAGAATGGATAAAATCTATATTTCCTTATAAATTCTTCTGTTTGATTTTAACTCCATTCAAGATCAATATTTAACTTCTAGTTTAGACTTTCATCATCAGGATCATCAGGATCATCAGAATCATCATCAGGGCCATCTCTGGATCTCAGTTTCTCCAGCTGCAAAGCAGAGAACACAAATACACACACAATGGCTTCAAGGGCACCAGGGATGCTTACAAAATGATCCAGGTGTCTCAGAGTGAAAAGCAACCTCCACAGAAAAGAGGTAAACCCCAAACCTCCCCCACCTGAGGGCAAACTTAGGGATGTGCATCGTGATAAAACTCCAAAATCTGGTCTTCAGCTCTGGGGGCACAGTCAGAGCTAGGATAGAAGTTTACATAGGAGCTAAATGTGGGAGTGAGGATATTTCAAAACTACCTCCATTCCCTTTGCAGGTTAGATTCAGGCAGGAGAGTGGCCTGAAGCACTGAGACCTCTCACATCAAGGGCAGTGGAAAGCTGCCTTTGAGATGACAATGCCTGGCAGAGGGCTGAGACTTCAGCCAAAGGTCTTTTAAAGGGAAAAGGATATTCCTGTTTAATATCTTAGATCTTTGAGACGATAGATCTGCAGTAGAAAAATACACATCTCCCTCTGTCTGTCCCTTTTTCACATACCACTTCTTCACCTATGCTTTATAAATCAGTTGTTACTATTTTACTACAGACCTGAATCTTCACAAATACTCAGTACACAGCAAAATGGGTCTGGCCTTCTGGGTGCTGCCACACAGCCAACACAATATTCTCCACCAGAATTTTCTCAACAGTGGAATAAAACCTTTCCGAAATGGAAGAATTAAAAATACACTTGGTCAGGGAAGAGGATGAGAGATGAAGGGGGGAGGAGAAAAAGGTGGTCTCATTAATCTGCTCTAATAATACATCCTTATCACTTATGCATTTCAGTTACTCCTTCAGCCTCCACAGTTCTATATTTAAATACATCTGCTTCACACGGGCTTTGCCAATTAGCAGGTGATATTAACTGCTCAGCACTATCTATTAACATGTGGCACTGCTGAACGACAGGACAGACAAGCTTGACCAGGAGAGATAGTCAGGAGGCACACATTACTCTCTATAACTCCCAAGCAGGGAGATAGGAAAGCGGCACAACAATTGACCTCGGTTGTACATCAAGGCTAAATAGACACAGAGTAAATTACAGACAAGTGAGACAAGCTACTAACTGTTCCTTTAGCAGCCCATAATGTCAGTAATTCTATTACAACGATTGCTGGTTATGCAATGCACTTCAGATGTAAATTTTTATTTTTTTTTCCCCTGTCTCTGTCTCTCTGTCTGTCTGTTGTAAAATTTTTAGCCCAGTGATGGAAGAGATACATTCAGCTATTGGAACAGGGGAGGATTTTAGATTGGAAATTGGGAAAAATTTCTTCACAGAAAGGGTTGTCAAGCATTGGAACAGGCTGCCCAGGGAAGTGGTAGATTTACCAAAACTGGAGGGATTTAAAATTTGTGTAAACGTGGTGCTCATGGTCATGGTTTAGTGGTGGACTTGACAGGGCTGGGATAACAGTGATAACAGTTGGGATCAGTGATCTTAAAGGTCTCTCCCAATCCTAAATGATTCTGTGCCTCTCTACATGGGAGAACCCATACCCCTCAAGAAAGGGTCGTTGTGATCAACTTCCAAAAGACACTTACAGACCACCCAGGCACAGATGTTCCTGAATAGATTCCTGCTTTAACTGGAGAGCAACATCAAAACAGTTTGCCTGGCCCACCATGCCATGGAAAATATCTCAATACTGTAACAGTTTTAATCTTTTGCAGGGTGATAATGTAAAGGTTTTTCAAACTGAGATGCATAATATCAAATTAGTGATAGAATTGAAGCTACTCTTAGACATCTCAATTAAGCACCAGATGTATATTATTTATAAAGAGATCTTGGACACCTAAATCATCTAAATCACCTAAATGAAGGTGTCTTAACCTATAATTAGCACCCTTTCCATTACCTAACATCTGCTGCCAACTAAAATGACTTAGAATCTTCTGCCTGTCTTTTTGTTGCTTCTCCAGAAAATTGTGGCTCTTCCTTGGATTTTGTATGAAGTCTTGTGTAAATGCTTCAGGTTCCCTATGACATATCAGCAACTAAACTGAATGCCCAGAATCACAGAGGGAGAAAACTGCCTGTTGTGTTTCTAAAAGTTAAAACTAAGCTGAGCTGTGGAGAAATAAGTTGTGCCAATGCACAGAAGCAGAAAACAAGAAGGAGAAGTGAGATTTCTTGCACCCCACCACTTATTCCTTTCAGGCCAACAATTAGGTGGGTCCATCATCTACCTCAGTTTATTCATCTAACAACTCTGACTTCATATGGAGGACAGTGATGATAAAATTGATGTGGAATTCAGGTTTTGTGATGTTCTGGCTAAGGAGTGCTTGCTGCCTCTGCTTGGCAGGTCACAAAGGGCAGGATTCATCTTTCTTATTTTATAGCCATGCATAAGTAGCCTTGTCAGCCATTTAGGGCACTGAGTAAGTGCCTGAGGCAAAAGGACAAAAAGCTCCTGGAAGTGCCTCTATCACAGGGATCTCTAGAAGAAGCCTGAGTTAGCATAGATGGCAATGAATGACTATTTAGACAATTAAAGTAAATAATGATATGCCCTTTCCCCTTTCTTCATCTTTCATTTGTTTGCTTGTCTTGTGATACATCAGGAAGTAAAGACACATCAGATAAAGGTTTATCAGGAAGCAAAGTGAGAGCTGAAGGGCATTCCCAAAGTAGCCAGTCCACACCGTGGCCATGCTCTGCTCAGTCTGGCCTCTTTTCCCCTATTTTCAAGGTCATATCTGACAATTGCAAAAATGCTCACTACAGCTAAACAGGGGAGAAATTGCTATAGGAAGTATATTTACCCAAAAAGGTGTCATTCTGGGGCTGGTTGAGCTTTCTTTCAGAATGAAAAATGCCACTGCGATACCCACAGAAGACTTTCTTCTTCTTTGATCAGTGCTAATTTTCTGCTAACTCTCTTGAAATCATAAAACATTTTACTCAGCAGAGTACAAGGCAAACACAAACCCATGCTCTCATTTAGTTATTTCTTTAGGCCCCAAAAAGGTCAAAGCCCCAAAGAAGGAAAAAATCAATGACAAAAATATTATTCAAATTATTAAATGGAAAGAAAATTGGGTTCAATTCCATGGTGAATTTAAAAGCAGGGACAAATTTCTTTTATTTTGTGAATTTTCACAGTGTAATTACCGACAGACCGTGAAGCCACATGAAGTTGCTTGGAGGATTTGGCAAATAAGAACCAAGCTCATTCTCATTGCTTGAGTTACTGGCATGTGGAAAAGCGATGAAGAAATAAAAATATCCATCTTCCAAGAAGAATAGTTGATGCCCTTGCATTACACCAAAGAGTCTGTTTGCAAATTGATGGGTCTTGGTTCCCTAAACACTGGTGCCTGGACTCTTAGAGCATCCTGGGGAAGTCCAGAGAGCTCCATGAAATGATGAAGGATTTGGGGTAAACTTGTAAAACCCTGCAGCTGCAGCAGCTGGTGATAGTGCAATACCTCACATATATATGTCCAAAATGTCTGTGCTTAGGTAAATTAATCCTACTGAGTATGTCAAAACCAAAGCCCAGCAATTATTTGGAATTAAAACCTATTCTACACACGCAGCTGAGCATGAGCGTTGTGCAACGGGTGAAGGCAAACGGCCGCATTTAGTCACGCAGCATTAGTGAGGGGTATTTATACTACCTGTGTTTACACTGCTGCACTAGAAAGCTCAACTCTGCAAACTGTCTGTGCAGACAAAAGAAGGACAAGGGGGTGATTCAAACAAGGGGTCTGTGGCATGTTTAAATAATGCTCTGAAGAATCCTTTCACTCCTCTTTGCCTACAGAGGGGCACAAGCACATTCTTTACATCCAACAGGCTGTGAGCTTGATGGCTGTGGTCAGGCTGACCCTCCTCTGGTCTGGAACATCAAATCCTTCATGGATGTTTATAGAACTACACAAAAAAGAAGGTTCTAGATGTTTTGAAATTCTAATCCTGAATTTGATGATGCCCCTTCTGTGCTCTGGGAAACTCACATAAGCACACCTTGCTCATTTGCAAGAGATGACTGTGCACAGCTACCTTCCCTGTCAGGTTCTGGAAAGGATTATGGATATACTTAACAGCCCTTTGAAGTATAACAAAAAACCAAAATGTCATAGAAGTGCCAAATCATATTGTTAAAAGAAGTGATCATGAAACATGTAAGAAGAGCTACTAAGTCTTAAGTCACACTAATACACTTTATAGAGAGAATTATTTGAGCCGTGCAGCCGAGTGAAGCAAGCCCCCATACATGATCTCTACTCATATGTGTACACAAAAAGGACTTCAGGAAGCTAAAATGTACAGGAACATCAGCCCACAACGTCCTGCAGGGACTAAACCATGTCGTGTGAGGGGAAACTCAAGGCACATCTGCCCAGCTGGGGATGGCAGACACCTGAATTACATCTCTGAGTGCAGACAAGGATGGATCTACTAGAAAGTATCCCTACCCATGGCAGGGTTGGAATTAGATGAGCTCTAAAGTCCATTCCGTGATTCTGTGTTTCTATGGCTGCGATTCCAAAATGATAATAGGAGCCTTCTGTAGCTGAATCCTTTTCACATGTGATTGCAGTTTTACAGGAACATCAGCCCACAACGTCCTGCAGGGACTAAACCATGTCGTGTGAGGGGAAACTCAAGGCACATCTGCCCAGCTGGGGATGGCAGACACCTGAATTACATCTCTGAGTGCAGACAAGGATGGATCTACTAGAAAGTATCCCTACCCATGGCAGGGTTGGAATTAGATGAGCTCTAAAGTCCATTCCGTGATTCTGTGTTTCTATGGCTGCGATTCCAAAATGATAATAGGAGCCTTCTGTAGCTGAATCTTTTTCACATGCGATTGCAGTTTAGAAAAAGAAGAAGAAGAAGAAGAAAAAGAAGAAGAAAAAGAAGAAGAAAAAGAAGAAGAAAAAGAAAAAGAAAAAAGAAAGAAAAAGAAAAAGAAAGAAAAAGCCAGCTGGGATCAGGATGAGAAGTGGTTTTACCTGATTTCCAGACATTCTGGATAATAGGGGTATACCCAGAGAGAAGTATGGCTATTTCTGTTTGGGGAAAACATTCACAGGCTGACTCAGATGAAGTCTGTGATGGAGACAAGTATAGAGAAATCAGATCTGTTTGGTGCATTCAGAGATGGCAAAATCGAGATCCAAACCATGGCTTCCTAAAAGAGAGAAAAGTGTCACCACCTTTAAACAGGCACATGATCAGGTTTTCTTATAGCTCTCCTTGTTCTAAATAAGAGCTACCTGGACTTTATTTTCAGGCTGTTTGATTTCCTGTGCACTCTAGGAAAGGACTCAATACCAAGCCCAACCTGAAGCCCATGGAAATGGCTGGATCAAACATTAAACATTAAATATATGTCAAATATTAGACACCAAGTAGTCTCTTCCTGCCCCCTTCGCCCTTCTCAGCACCTCCAGGCTGTGCTTAGGGATGAAGGAAGGAGATGATTGACTGGATCTGTCATGCAGCACCTGGGTCTGAAGACCTGTGGGAACCCATGCTGCTGTGCTGGAGATGAGGGTGAGTAATCCAATGAAAACTAGACCAGCTGGGACACGTCATGACCTGCCATGTGTTATTGACCTGATAAACTGAGTGACCCTACAGCTCCAGCTGAAGCATGGAATGTTATGCTTTGGAGGAGAAGAAAGGAAAAGGTCTTCAGTAAGCTCTGGATCAATCCCACATAGATGTGAGAAGTGGGGGGAACCTTGAAGAGCATGGTGAAGGATGGAGTCCAAGACTGTTTGTAATCATCCATTTCTGCTCTGTTTTGAAATTCTTCTTGGTTTAAATCTATTAGGCCTTAACTCCTTCTTTAATGCATTTTATTTGAGAAACTTTTACTCTTAAAAATGTTCCTTTGAACTCTGTTCCTCATAAAAGAGTAATTCATTATTACTGGGGATAACACCATTGTCTAATCCCTTTATGATCCTTCATACAGGGACTGTGGGAATGATAATTAAGTCACTTTGCAGCAAGCACACCTGTGAAGCAGGTAAACATTTATTAGCTCATTTAAAAAAATTAATTAAAAAATGTTTGTTGTGTTCTGTGCAGCTTTTCTTTTCCTTGAAGGCACAGAGAGATGAAGCAACCACGACCTATATTATGAAATTAGAATGCAATTATTGCTTTAAGTAAAACAAAGCCCAGCCTCACACAAAAGGTGTGGAAACTCAAATTGCTAAATGATCCGATCGTAGTCACACTTGGTAATCAGCTCCAGTGTTTTCTTGGCAGGGTCCTGCTATGAATTATGATGGGAAAATGAAAAGACATGTCTTGTCCCATGCCGTTGCCATGTAAATGTATGGATCATGTGGAGACATAAACACTGGAAAGGTCTTGAGTTTCACTGCCTGTGAGTAATTGTCATCTCTACAAGCAGGCTGTTTGGAGTTGTAAGAAATGGGAAAATTGCGCCTTTTGTTCAAGATTTGACAATGTGGAAGAGCCCTGCCAGACCTGTCTTGTTCAATCATGTTAGCTCAGCAGCAAAAGGAACAGCTTCTTCTGGAGGGAACTCGGAGTTCCTAGAGGAGGAGGAGGCTGTAACTCAGTGCATGCTCTCCTGAGCCATTCACACTGTTCTGCTGTGAATGGGAAGAGCCTTGCAGGGATTCCAGGCTGCATCATTTCAAGGGGAAAGCAGTCTTTAAGACATCTTGTTCCTGAGACATCCACATGTGCCTTTTCATAGAGTCAGAATATTAACCCTGTCACCATTACATTCTGTGCTGGGGGTTGTACATGTTAACATCATCTATAGATCATCCATAAGGAAATGAAAGGAAATATTGCAGTCCCCATGGAACACTTGGGGATGTGGGACATAGAGAGATTACTGCCTTTATAATAGTTCTACAGATTCATGGCAGAGACCCCATAAGGCTGCAGGTGGTGGCTCAGAAGGTATTTACCCTGATCCCAGCCAGGCTGAGGGCATTTCTGCCCCTGCCACCTCCAGCTTTGTGCACATCCTTCCCACAGGTGTGCCAGCAAACACCTGCATGGCAGCACACCCAGGTGAAGGGGTTGATTTAACGTGTGCAATGAGAATATAACTGGGAACAAAGAGATCCAATCTAGATCTGACAAGAAACGGGCAATTAAAATTTAATATATATAGATGTATTTCTACACATATAAATTTTAAAGGTCTGCCTTTTGTAATGTAACCTCAGACAATTCTGTTCAGTCACCTCTATCTGCATAGTCTGGTTTTTAGACCAGCCCAGATACTGGTCAAGATTATGGTTTTCAGGAATAATTGTTTCTGAGAGAGAAGGAACACTGCCTGAAGTTTACTCAAACACTTCTCCCTGATCCCATGACTTCATTACAGCCCTTGGCAAAAGGCATAATTGGGGAAGGTGAAGTACAGGATTCAGGCATTTTTGGTACTATTCACTATGTCTGCTTGCTATATATACAGGGAAAGAAAAATGGAAACTTAAATTTGTCTTTTATCACACAGGTCTCACGAGATTGAGACATCCCCTCAGAGTAGAAAGTTGCTAGAGGTCTTTTGAGTAGCTAAAGAAGGATGTCTGACTTACCACATAGGCCAGGCCATATTCTAAAGTCCACTTTGAAGGTAAACATGTCCTTTAGGGGAAAAATATTCAGCCTTTAATTTTAAATGCCCAAAAATAGGGAAAACTTTTTTTCAAAGAATCAGTTTGCTATTTCAGTTTTTTGCTGGGTTCATGGTTAAACCCTACTTCTTATCCATCTGAATTTTTCTCTTTCCTATTTTTGTTTATTGGATATTCTTAGACTTCTGGACAAAGAAAAATATCTTTGTCATGTAGGTGTGTAGAATCTGAAATCACTGCTTAGCCTTCTCTTTGATAAAAATACAGATTGAGTTCATGGCGTCTTTCGTGCCAGTGCAAGTCCACACTTCAATATTTCATCATTCTGATGACTGACCAATATGTGAACATGACCAAGATGTGAACAAAGAGCTCATACCTGAAGGGAAAAATCATACCCATAAAGGATACACACCCACAGATTAAAAACCTCACAGCCCATGATGCACCCTGGACATTCAAAAGCTACCCAAGAGTTATGGCTCCTTTCTCCCCAGCTGTGACCCCCTTTGGCACTCCTTATTACTATGGGTGCTCCATATTTTGTTGTGGAAGTTGTTAACTTTATTCTCATCAGAGCAACTCCCAGCCTTTAGACTGATGCAGATTAAATATGGGTCAATTTATACTTTTTCACATTGGTTGACTGCTCCAAGCAATACCTGAAGATCAGGACGAGGTATGGGTAGCCTTGGCCACTTGTGGCTGTATCATCTGTGGGTAAAAACCTCAGAACTCTAAAAGCAAAGCCAAAAGACATCTGGGAGAGTGATAATTTCAGTGCTCCCAGTTACAAATACTCCACACCTTTCTTTATGTGCTGGTGTTGTTGGTTCTTCATATTTTTGTTGCTTCTTTAATATCATGTCTGCATTTGTTTGTTTGTTTGTTTGTTTTTTCTTCAAGATTGAAATAGAGCAGTTCAGGCAGAAATTTACCAAACCTTTTAGTCCTGGCCCAAGCCTCTGTAGTGTTTTGCTTCCTACAATCTGGAAGTCAAAAACTTTTTAAAAACAAAAAAATGTAAACAGTTCTTCTCTGAAACTAAAGAGGATTAAGAGAGTACCCTACCAGCCCTCTTGTATTACCTGAATAATCCTGTCAGGTTTGCCTATGGCCCTTCCCATGCCACCAGTCTTGTTGCATCCACTCAGAATTAAATTGGATACACAAAAACATCCATGAAATGAAGGCTGCTTGTCCTGGTGGGAGAGAGACCCACCCAAAACTAATGAGCTGCAGAGCCTCAAGTGAGCTATAAACTACATGTGCAGCAAAATCAAACACACCCACAGTGCTCCCACTGGGTGTTCTCTGTTCATGCTCTATCCTCCAGATATGGCAGACAGAGTCTTTCTTCTCCACTGTTATTTCATTCAGCAAATTGAAAACATAGGGCACCTCCACCTAGTCCCTGACCCATGAAACCACAGGGGAGTAAAGGAGAACATGTCAGAATAAAAGCAGTGGTGTGTGTAAAATGAAGGCTCCAGTCTGCTGGCAGCTGTACACTTATCAAGTGAGATAACCCACGTCCCAAAACATTTTATTCCCATTACTAGTTTTTACAGAGGAAGCAGAAGTTGCTAAGGAGCTAAAGCATGCCTGACAGTGGAATTCTGAGTCTTGGAGAACTATTTGCAAAAAGTGCACGAGATCACAGCTTGGTGCTTCACCAAGCCTTTTGGCAAACACATGGGCCTCATGTATTTTCTACCCAATAGGAATGGGTACAGCCAATGCTTCTAACAAACAAAGAAAGAACCAGAGAAACTCCAGTTCTGTGCATTTTGTAAATCCAAATTGACCAAACTATGTTTTGGATAGATTTGGTGTGATCAGAAAGCTTATTCTTTTTCAAGGAAGCACTCTGCTCGCTACAGTCCTTACTTAGGTATCCATTCTTTCCTGAAGTTTACAAGCCATTGTACAGCAATATAATCTATCTGTCTTGTGTAGAACTCTGACATATTTGTCAACATGGAGGGCTGGAGCACCTCTGCTGTGAAGACAGGCTGAGACAGTTGAAGATGCTCAACTTGGAGAAAAAAAGTCTCCAGGAAATCTCAGACCCCCTTCCAGCATCTAAAGGGGGCTATGAGAGGGCTGGAAAAGGGACTTTTAACAAAGACATGGAGGAATAGGACACAGGGAAATGGCTTTAAGCTGAAGGAGGACAGGATTAGATTGGATATTAGGAATAAATTCTTAATTGTGAGGGTGATAAGGCCCTGGCAGAAGTTACCTAGAGAAGATTTGGAAATATTCATTGGTGGACATGTTCAAGGTCAGGTTGGATGGGACTTGGAGCAGCCTGCTGTAGTGGAAGGTGTCTCTGTCCACAGCACGGGGGGATGGAATGAGATTACCTTAAAGGTCTTTTCTAACCCTAACTATTCTATGATTCTACAGCTTTCTGCTTTGACTTACAGACTTTTGTAACAATATCCTTTCGTAACTATTAGCACACATGACTTTCTCCCAAGTCCATAATTTACAGCTTAAAATGTGGGTTTTATAAAGCTGAAAGGTTCTTATATGGTTTTATTGACAATTTGCTTACTTATTTACCTAATACCTGTTATGCTGAGTGTCTAATCCTCTGTGGTATATTTTTTTCCCAATTGCAGCTGTCATATACAGTATAGGTGGATCTGCTAATGAAACCTGTTATTAATACTGTCCAGCACTTCCTGTTATAAGACTCCTTTTGTGCTGTTTGTAATTATCTGCAATTTTCAAATTTCAGCTTTGTATGCCAGGAGGACTTACTAAGGCATTCTTAAGCTCTTACATGCTTAAGGTTGGTGGAGACTGTTTATTTTAATCCAGTACACTCAAATGAGCAGGAGTCATTACTCTGGCTCAGCCTGAGCTGAACTGACATGTCAGGGAGTTTGGTGGATTTAGGAGGAGTTTATAGGCTCCCTGTTATCCTGCAATGTCCCCAGTTAGACCAGAAAGAGCAAGGAGAAGGTGCTTACACATTCTATCAGCCTGGTTGTGCAGTGTGGATCCCCAGTGCTCAGATACTCAGCTTTCCTGGAGACACCTGCATGCCAAAACCTAAAAATAGATATCTCAGTCTGTGAACTGAATCCTACCCTCTCAAAAGTAGATGAGAAGAATCCTACCTAAACTCTCTAAATGCTGAAAACTCAAAAGAGTCTTAGGAAAAAAGGATACTATTTTGCTGGGGTATTTCCAGTAACGTTTAGCAAGGAGAACCATGGAAAAGCCCTGGAGGAAACCAATCATTCTGTCATCAATGGACAATAAATAATGGTGGAGAGGATCACCCACTGAACAAAGAAGATTAAACACAACCTTGAGTAGATGTTCAGGGAGTGGGACCCAGCTAATCTGCAATCTGAATGAGAACAAGACTTTTTGAGTAGGATACATATGCAAACTAGGGTGTGGAAACTGAGAGGAGTTTAATGTGAATACAGGTAGGTGAGCAAATTTCCACTGGTACTACTCCAGGGTAACCACAACTGGTACACAGAGTGCTATGAGGATGACTAAGCTGTGGACAAGAGCATGTTGATGTAGGTTATACAAATCTAGAGACAGATTTAAATTGTTCTTTAGTTGTATTTTTAGGTGGACTCATAAGTAATATCAGAATTTTTAAGTCCTGAAGCCTGAACAACCTCTACCTGCAGTGCAATTATTGAGGTATTTAAAAGATTCACCAGTCATAACAGAATTAACCTCATGAGAAAGGCTGAGAGAGGATTGAGTTTTTAAGGTAGCTACAGTATATTTAACCCATCTCCAACAGAAATGCACTTTTTTTTAAAGAACAGTGTAAATGGCGAACTGAAGTCTTCAGTCATGCTGTTTTGGTTATTATAGTCACTCTGCTCATGTTTCCATTTTTAGTTTTCCCCAAAGAATAAATAGTGTTCCCTCATGCAAATTATGCACGTTTAGCTTAAATGAGTAGCAGATACAAAGTGAGTTTGCTATTGATGTGTTATTATGAGGACAATCAATCTGATTTTTAATGTCTCTTGAATATCTCCTTCAGACATCTTCCACTACCAAACTGAGGAAAAGCAGTTTAGATGTCACTCCATTAAAGTCATTCCTTCTTGTCCATTAGTGGTTTTATTAGAGCAGATTTTGTTGTTTTGGACAAATCTGAATGTAAAACAGTGATCATGGCCATTTCTTATTGTTGTGTATACACTGGCAGTCAAGTGTGCCACAACAGTAAGATTAATTTTTATAGGAACTAAATTCCATGTGGGATTCAACTATGCTGTTCTTACAGCAACTGGAAAAACTTTGACCAAAGTATGGGGGTCTCTTTGCCTCAGGCACAGAAGAAGCACATAACAGAACATCTCTTTCTCTCAAGACTTCTAAACTAATGAGAAAAGTTCAAAAAAAGTGGAAGAAAACAGTCTGATATCCAGTGGGGAAAGTGAGATGCAGAGAAAACAAAAAGTTTAAACTGTACTTAGCTCCTAGTTGCCATTGCCCATGGTTTGGCTGCCCAGGAGCTGCAGTTTGCTGGAAGAGTGTTCATTACCATGGCTACTTTGGGATATTGTCTGCATGTTCCTGAGGAGTGAAAAACAATCCATTTCAATGTCCATATATTTTGGCTTCAATACGTATTTCTAAATCTGTATTAAGTTTCTTCTGCATTCTTTAGTTTCTGTTAATTCCTTTTTTGGTTTTCCAGTTTTATGATACTTTTGGCTAAGCATTGTTATTCACTGCTATTATTTCAGTTTTTTTTTTCTTTCCCCTGTTGGGTTTTAATTAACAAGGTGACATTGGTATAGAAAAGCTTTTACTGTTCTTGAATTTTTGCAAACATTTTTCATCACTAAAATGTGGGCTTCAAGACATTGCGTTACATTTTTGAAATCCCCCTAAATGTGTTGGTGTAAAAGCTTATGGGTAAGTTCACTTCATTTCCAAATAACATTAATAAAAGAACAAAACTTGGGGTGATGATTTTATGAGTGCTCAGTTTCACAGACCAGTTTGTATATCTCAGTCTAAGATCTACACAGTGTCAGGGTTTAACCCCAGCTGGGAACTTATGACTAAAAAGTGGGAAATTCCATGCCTAAAAAAGTGAGAAAACTCATGGACTGAAATAAAGGCAGGTACAGCAAGAGCCATGCGCACAAGCAAAGCAAAACAAGGAATTCATTCCCCACTCCCTGTGGGTGTTCACCTGGGGCAGGTGTTCAGCAGTCCCCAGGAAAACAAAGCCCCATCAAAAGTAAGAGAGGTTTGGGATGGCAAACATCATCACTCAAAATGTTCCACTCTTTCTTCTTTTTCCCCCAGATTTATATATCAGCCATGACTTCATATAGTCTGGAATATCTCTTGGGTCAGCCAGGATCAGCTATCCCAGCTGTGACCCTTCCCTATTCCTTATGCACCCCTAGAATTCCTGCTGGTGGGGTGGGGTGGGGAGCAGAAAAGATCTTGACTCTGTGAAAGCTCTGCCCAGCAGTAATGAAAACATCCCTGTATTATCAACACTATTTCCAGCACAAATCCAAATCACAGCCCAATATCAACTACTTTGAAGAAAATTGTCTCTACCACAGCCAAATCGGTAGTGCTGCAAATATATTTTTGATGTTCAGAAAACTTCATTTGATTAATTTGTTGTACCAGAGATATTAAGTCGAACGTGTTACCTCAAAATATGACTGAACTCCAATAAGGTCTGTACCCCCAAAGCAATTAATGGTTTTGGAGAAAAAAAAAAAAGAGCATCTGAGTGGAATTGCTTCAAGTACAAACTGTGAAAAATGAAAACAAAATATAGGAAGACACTGAGTCCCCAAAAGTACTTTCTTTTTTAACTCCTATATGTGTTTGATAGGCAAAAGAGACTGTGTTCAGTGTGCTTAATGTACAGAAGGAATGCTGATGTCTGACTAGTGTGTGAGGCTTTATACTAGTGGACAAGTGCTTGGTTTCTGAACTGAGCTCAGCATGGGCCTCAACATGCACATGAGATCCTGATGTACTCTGTTAACACAGGCTATTTGTACAGGAGACACACGCCTGCTTTTTAAAACTTCTGATTCACAATAGGAAAAAAGGCGTCAGCAGTAGTCGTAAATCCATCATTCTGCTAGCCAGCGTTGTCCATAACTTCCTTGGCATTGTGGCATAAGGATGAGAAACAGAAAAATACTGCAAGATGGCATTTATTTTTTACTATTGCTATTATCACACACTCCCTTTGGCAGAGGGCTGGTGGCTACAGGGTCTGTGAAAACATGGCATGCTCTCAGAGCAGGCGTTTCAGCTCCCCCAGTTGATGTCTAGCACAGTGATCTCCTTGCCAGGCAGGTAACCAGTTACAGGACATTGTCATCACTGCCATTAAACTCACAGAGTCTCTATGTGGTTGTTCAACTCATGATTTTAATTGGGTGCTCACACTCTGTTATTGAAATTTGCCATCTGCTGGAAATGTGTGCGTGAGAAGGGATGTCAGACCTCAACATCTTGGGGGTTGTGAACCTCCATGTGGAACATAGTGACAAAAAGATAATAGGAAATAGATTAGGATCTCATTCCCTCTTTTTTCTAGCAAGCTCTCATCTGCTCTGGCAAAGACACTTATCTTTAGGTAAAACTGAATGTTAAAGAAATTGGTTTTGACCATGCCACAGACTCCAAGTTTGAACCCATACAAGTCACAGACAGGATTGTGCCAACTTTTCTTACTCCTTCAACATTCAGCATCTACAATTGAGCTGCTCACCCCAGAGTCCCTTTGTAGGAGGGAGAATAAGAGTTTCCTTCAAGAGGAATTCAACCCAATTAATTTCATTCTTAGCCAGCTCCCTGAAGGCTGAATCACCTGCCTGCTGCTGTCACCTACTTCTCTCTACTGACTAGAGAGAACAGCTGGGGTAAGCACCTCCACCTTCTTTTAGCAACTCCAGTCACAACCTACTGGTGTCTCTGTTCTCATTTCTCACAGGTACAAGGAATGTTCAATTCATAAAAAATATATGTAAGGAGATTCTGGGCTTGTTACCTTGTATAGAGACACCATATTTAAAATGCCTAAGGTCAGTGTAGATGATTAGTTAGATCTTTGTAAAAAGGTGACAGAAATTAGTTTCCAGCCTCAACTACAAAGAATAATAATAATTACTATTATTGTTATCATTATTAAAAGTAATCTTAAGCTTAATTATGCTTAGGGACATGAATGTTTTAGGCTAGCCCTGAAGTCAAAGTGATGATAAGCAATGAAAGGGTATTTATCAACAATGCCCTTTCCAAACATATAGGTTCTGCCAGCAATAAACATGGATTTTCAAGCTTTGGAGCTGCCATTTTTAACTCCAGTTTCAATATTTATTACCACTGTTATTTTCATTATCCTGAATTACCACGCAGATAGAAAAGGGAGGAGGGATGAATTGTTTTTGAAAGGCTCTGTCTTATGTCTAGGCAAGATATTGATGAGTAGTCCCAGACAGGAAATTTTGTGGAATTCAAAGGAAGGATGAAAGTCAATCTCTTACCTGCTGCTATTTGAACTTGCATTTTCTACAAGTTTGGATATTTCTAAAGAAACATTCAGAGCACTAACACATTATTTGCAGCTGCCACTTAATTGATTAAAGACTGTTTAATTAAAAACCCTCACAAGAACAGCACGATGGAAGGATGGGTTAAAATTACATTTTACCCCACGTGAAATAGTGAAGCTGAAAATATACATGCTGAATCACACCACTAATTGAGAATGCATTTTCAAGGGCACATCCAGAACCTTCCTGGAAAGATCCAAGAAAGCATAACAGGACATCTGTCAACATTACCTATGGATCCATACCTACAGGCTGCACATGCATTTGAGAATTTTGGCAGGGAGTGGGTTGAGAGGGGAGAGCTAAAAACCTCATGGAAAGACCCATTTTATTCAGTTCACAGAGATGGCAACATGGTTGTATCTGGCTGAGTGAAATGTCCAATTTTAATGGACGCATGGCTGGGTGCCCTTTAAAATTTGTCTAAATTCACATCTTCAGAAACATACGAGTCCTTTGTGGAGTTTTTTTTTTTATGCTTGGAGGCTTTTTGGCACCAAGTCTTTTCACTGCAGCTGGCCATTTCCCTCATCTCAGGACAGACGCTGCTGTCACTAGATCAATTACCAGCATTCATTTTGTCTCGTGCTCTGACCCAATGGACTCCTTGTTCTCCCTCTGTTGACAGCCTGAGAAGGCTCCAGCCAAAGTGGCCGCTAGCCACTGACCCCTCCAGAGACAACCTCATTAGGGTAATTGCAAGGCTGGAAGCAGCCGAGACTGGGGCCCAATTACACCTGTCCTTGTCCAATTCAAGCAGGGCTTGAATTACCTGGATGGGTCAAGGATGGTAGTGTGCTCAGGTGAACAAAAGCTTTGCCTCTATTCTTGTGCCTCTCACAGACAGACATTGTTAATTATGCTTGTCATTGGGACATAATAAGGCTGATTTCTTTAAATGGCATCTTTCCTCAGCAGGGAAGCTGATGCATGGTCTGAGCACCAGCACCCAGCAGCCCAGGGACCCAGAGCAATGTGGAGGTAGAAGCAGCTTTTGGGGTTTTCCTCCTCAGGTGATCATGGAACACAGAAAAGTCAGTGCCTAGCATGTTTTATGTGCTCTTACACAAGCCAGGAGTTAATGACAGCGGTGATAAAAGTATGGAAATGGGGGATTTTATTGTTTTCCCATGACAATAGTCAGGTTCTGAGTCCATTAGTTTAATTTTGTTTGAAGGAGATGGTCATTCAAAGTGTTGACATGAGTTGTAACGCCAATTTATGGACAAAAAGCAATGAGACCAAAACTTGGCCTTACATACTTTAATTGTCTTAATGAGGGACTTGGTTTCCCAAAGTTAAGAGTGAGCACAATCATACCTGGGAAATGTAATATTCTCAGCACTTTTGAAAAGAATTCTTGTGTTTAAATATTTAAATACACATTTATTAATCTTCAGTTCTCACACTTAGAAATTTTGGGAAAGTACTGAACTCAATATGGATGTCTATCGGTATTATTTTATTTATCCTTATAATAAAAATTCAAATTTTCAATATTTAATGTGACAAAAAATGGCAGGTTTATGCACACACCGTAAGCACATTTTTCTATTTTTTATGCAAGGTTGAGGGATGCCTTGTTTTGTTCCACCATATTTTATAGGCCAGGTTAAATGATTTCCAAAAATAAAATCAGGAAAATGTGAAGCAAAGTAAAATTTTTAGAGAAGATAGCATGTATACCAATCTGCAGAATTATGAGAAGTTTTGTGTTCAGTTTTTAAATTTAATTTGGATATTTTAATCAATATTATATAGGGCCTGTAATAAAAACTGATTACAAAATATTAATTGATAATTTACTAACAGAAAATAAGTTTTTGTGTCATAAATTTCAGACATCAAGAAAACAAGTACAAAATAATAATTAAAACAAAAGGTGTTTAGGACTCCTAATAAAATCATGCAAAAAATATGAAAATAAAAAGTATGAGTACTAACTATTTTTAACAATATCTTGATTTTATAAATTCATTTATCAAGGAAAAAAATACCCTAATTTTTCCCACTTTTTTTCTCCCCCCACAAATCTGCCCTTGCCCAGTCACAAGGTTTCCAATATCACATTTGACATTATTTGAAAATTATCAGTAAGGAAAGTTATTGCAAAGGGTTAATTTTGATAACTTCCAATTTTCACCATGTCATTTCTTTACAAAATCAGACTAAGAAGTTCCAGCTAGACATGAAGAACAGACTAGTAACAAAATTGCAGGAGTTCCCTATTGCATGGGATTGGGATAGGATAGGATAGGATAGGATAGGATAGGATGGGATAGGATAGGATAGGATAGGATAGGATAGGATAGGATAGGATAGGATAGGATAGGATAGGATAGGATAGGATAGGATAGGATGGAACAGAACCCAACAATCCCTGCATGGATTTGGGATAATTAATATAACTAAAATGACCATCCGTGTACAGCAAAATTTATAAGTGAATCTACAAGTCTCAGCATGTGATTCTGGGTTGATAATACTTTTATTAGGACTAAATACTGCAGACATAAATCTGTGGAATATTGTTTCATCTTAGAACAACCTCTGGATAAAATGAGGGATTACTGAGGAGGAAAAGTTCCACATTTGCTCTCCTGGGGCAGACCTGTGTTAGTAACCCTTTCTCCATATTGAAATTTCTTTTTCTGTAAAGAGTCTGAAAAAAGCAGTCACGAATTTCAGTTCATTTTAGCACATATAAAGAAGGTAAAACATAATTTCCCAGGAAAAACCCTAGCAGTCTCAAGGAGGCAGCGTGAACCAGTGAGTTTCATCCCATTTCTAGCAATCTGATTCTGTGCTGGGTTTCATTACCAAGTGTTGGGATCTCTTCCAGTTTAGTCACAGCATTCCCCTGCCTTCTGTTTGATCAGATCTGGCCCTTAGTGTTCATAAGTGCTATTTTCCATGACACTGTTTTGCCTTGTGGAAACCAGTTGTGAAACCATTTTGCATCACTAATCCAAATAATAACCTCTTTTTAAAACTGTTAAGTTTTAATCTATCTGCTTTAAAATGGTACTTTGAAAGGAGAGGATTCCTCCTCATCTAAGATATGGCTTCAAACTAGGTGAAAACAATTTCTAGTTGTTATCAGGAGATAAGTATCTAGTCAATTTTGATGGACATAATGAGATGAAATTAATCCAACACAATGGAATTGAAACAATAAATATAATAAACCAAGGGTACTTTGAAAGGAGAGGATTCCTCCTCATCTAAGATATGGCTTCAAACTAGGTGAAAACAATTTCTAGTTGCTATCAGGAGATAAGTATTTAGTCAATTTTGATGGACATAAGGTGAAATTAACACAACATAATGGAATTGAAGCAATAAATATAATAAACCAACCATATATTGCTGGAAGTAAGGTGTTAGCTCTTATTTCCTTCCTGAGATGAAGAATTCACTTTCTTGGAGTCCTGCTATGTCCCTGGCAGTGTCAGCACCAAGTCACAACAACGACAGGTGGAGGCTGTTAGAAAAAGTGGCAGACCCACAGGTGGAGGAGAAAAAAGGAGAAAAAAGAAGAAAAAGGAGTATTTCTGGAAAAACTATTATAAGCCACTTCTATTCAAGATTAAAAAAACATAGCCTCATAAGAACCCACAGGATATTAATATATTAATGATAATGTCTTTTCACTTCACCCGAGGACTTAAATACACTTTATAAACACTATTTAAATGTCATCACTGATTTGGTGAAGCCATTATGAACCACAGCAGACATTTCCTGACTCTCCCTAGAGACTCTCTAGTTTTCTCTGCCTTCCCATGATACCCAACACACAGAGCAAGCAACATAAGCCCCTTAAACAAGATGGAAAAGGCACAGGGAATACGAGGGAAATTCACTCCATGAATGACACATATGCCAAGGTGGTGAGATGCAACACAAAGATTTTATTTATTCTTGACACAAAGAGAGTGGGACTTTTGATTATTCTTTTCTTGCCTTTAATTTTCAAATGCTATGTCAGCATTTTTCCTTTACAACTCTGGCATGTGATCCAGACCTCCCAAGTCTTTTTCATGAACAGATGATGTTCTTGATTGCATAACTGCTCATTCAAGATGCAGGGCAAACTGTTTGGAGCCACCGCTTTGCACAACTTGTAAAAGAGTCATTGGTTTTTGATCTTTATATCACTGCTCTGAAGTAAAATGGAATTTATCATAAAGTTCATACAATAGAGAGTATTGATTAGAAAAAATAAAAATAAAATATCCATCTGAGAATGGTTTACAAATTAAGCCAAAAATTACAAATTATGTGATAAAAATCTAAGAATTTTTTCCAAAGCAAGCAGACATGATCAAAGAATCATAGAATGGCTTGGTTTGAAGGGACCTTAATGATCATCCAGTTCGAACACCCTGATATGGGCAGGGACACTTTCCACTATCCCAGGTTGCTCCAAGACCTGTCCAACCTGGCCTTGGACACTTCCAGAGATCCAGGGGCAGCCACAGCTTCTCTGGGCAGCCTGTACCAGGGCCTCACCACCCTCACAAAAAATAATTTCTTTCTAATGTCCAATCTATACCTACTCTTTTTCAGCTTCAAGCCATCCACATGAGTCTGTAATACCTCAGATACATGGCTTCATCTGTCTCTGGTATTGGGGAAAAAGAAAAAAAAAAAGAAAAAAATAAAGAAATAAAAAAAAAGAAAAATAAAAAGGATTTTTTTAAAATTATAACTCCCAATGCAGTTCATGCTTTTGCCAGTAATGGGATACAGATTGTCTCTCGTGCCTTTGATGCATCTATCAGGGCAGCATGGAGACATCTTATGCACAGATGGGAATTACAGTATCTGGGCCAGATCGAGAGCAAATTTTGCCATGTTAGAGTGTGTGTTTCAATTTGTGCTGGCAGAACTGAGATCAGAATCTGTCATGTGAGCATGGAAGTGAACACAACTCTGCTTCCCATTTAAAACAGCTTTCTCAAGTGGGATTAAGGGATTAGGTTTTGTGGTTGTCTTCCAGAAGCAATGTCACGGGGTGGTTTTACTACGGAAAGTCCTGGTGTTTCGCCAGTGCAAAATAAAGTCTGCTGGCAACAAGAATGCAAAATCATTGAGACAGAGGCTCAGCTCAGCTGCAACAGCCTGGCCTCAAAGTTACATGAGCTCTGACTCTCCTGCAGCGTAGATTAAAATTAGCTGGTGAATTTCTGAAATTCCCCTCTCTCTGCACTGTCCCTCTTCCAAGACTGCTGCTCCTCAGCAGGAGAGTCTGAAGCAGAGTATGAGCAACTGAAGCATGCATGCCAACATTGAAATGCACAGTTTAAGTGTATTTTAATAGACCAGACTGATTAACAAAATTCTATTATGGTCTCCATTGGGCCTAATGGTGTACTAATTCAGGAGGTGCTTCACAAACTATTTAGACATCTTATTGCTAAATCCACAAGATGGGGGAGGGTGGGGGGCATGAAAACAATACTGACCTCAGCTATACAGTTTCAGGCAGCTGCCATGTGTGGGTGAGAGCCTTATCTCTGACACTACCATGGAGCCTGACCTCAGTGCAAGTGAGAATTCCAAACAGGGCAGAGGTGTTTGAGCATCCTTCCATTTACCAGACTGACCTCTCCAAAAGCTGGAAGCAGCAGAAGTTTGTCTAGCATTAGATGGAGTTTCTGAGGATATTTTTAATGTACAAATTCCATCCATCTTTACCAGGAAATTTCCTATTGAGTGGACAGGGATATGATTAAATTTGGTTAAACATGAGATGCTTTGGCCTGAAAAAGTCCTTCTGTCTCTTTTCATATCACCATTTGTTGATAGGGACAATTGCATTTTCCTATTTTGATTTGCAGGGTTGTAGACTAAAACCACCAAAATTAAAGTTAATAAAGTCTAATAAAGCTAATAAAGTCTAATCTTTATCTGAGAAAAATAATGCACTCCAAGGAGCACTTCTGCCTTGCAAGCTACTTCAAAACCCTTTAAATAATGTCAGGGATTTGGTCATCAGTGCTACCTCCACCAAGATTAACATTAATCACAAATAGTAACAACCTTACTCTGCTTCATTCTTAGGTCCACACATAACAATTTTCTCAGTTTGCCAAAAAATTGACAGCATTCTCTTGTAAAGAGAGAAGCAACCTGTGAACCATTCCCTGGAAGTCCAAAACTCCACATTACTATCTAGAACTCTGATTCTCACCCAAAAAAAAGCCTAGGAATCCAGAAGCTCAGATGTGAAGCCAAATGTCAGATAGGAAACAGAGCTAGCTGCAGTGTGGAGATCTCTTGTGTCTAAACCCCCTTCAAAACTCTTTAATGCTCATAAATGTCAAATCTGGTGACTACAGCTCTTTGAGTGCTGGTAATCAGCCAGTTCTGTTTCTTAGAAGTCCTGGAGACATCCTAGCACAGCATTCAGGACTCTGTGTTCCTGCAAGGTGAGTTAATGGCATTTCTGTGCTGCTGCTTCACACGCCACAGGAAGATGTACTCTCACAGTGCCTCCCTCCCTTTACAGCCCTCATTTTACCCCTGTGAGTGGCATTTGCAAGCCTGTGCCACTTGGGAATCACTGAGGTGTTCCCACCTCATTCCCAGGGTTTACCAGTGGCTCATTTGCATCCCCAGATTGCATCTCCTCTCCTGCCCTAGAGCTTTGCGTGCTGAGACAGTCAATGGCCAGCCCAGCTGCACATGCCCAGGGGCTTGCAAGAACACCAGAATGCTAACCCACACTTGGAAGATGATTGGGATCCCAAACTGAGCCCTGTTGGAAGGCAGACTGCTGAATTGCACATCCCTCCCATCTTTCATGGCCTGGGAGTCTCAGTGCTCAGCATGGCCTGATATTCAAAGCTCGAGAGATCGGGACTAACTGCACTGGGTGATTTTTCACAGATATCTTTCTGAGTGCTGTTAAATTGATGACTCTTCATAGGTCTCACTACAACAAAAAAGTGTTTAACTGTCTTGTATTTAAATATCTCTGAGAACATCAAATCGAGCAATTGTCCCAGCAGTGCCAAGCCCACCAGTAAACCATGTCCTCAAGTGCCACATGTTCATGCCTTTTAAACACCTCCAGGGATGGTGACTCAACCACTTCCCTTATCAGCCTGTTCTAGTGCACATTGGTCAGGGAAAATGGAGACCTGTTGCTTGAAGATGATTTGCAATATGCTTTGAAAATAAGAAAAAAAATACATAACAAACCCAAAATCTTGTCTAATGTGAAATCTGAGAAAGTGATGTGACACCATAGCTACCTGGCTTCATTTTCAAGAAAGAAAGAATGACAGTACAACAAAAAGCTTCCAAGACTCTTTTGAGGAAAGAAAAAATAATATAGCATAAGTGATATTAAGCACATATAAAGAGGTATAATTACTGCCTGGAAATCTGTCAGATAAATTTTATAGTGAAGCTTTATGAGACTTCCCCTTCAGGCAATGTTGAGACTGTGATTCTCTTTTTGTAACCATTCCCTGGGCTGCTCCATGGGTTTGCTTGTGACAGGCATATGGGGTTGATATAATTTTCACTGTCTCCTAATTAGCACCATTTCATTATCCAACACATTGCACAGATCAGCTTCATTTGTAGTAGCATGTAGTATGTGATAGTTACTAGCAATTTAAAATTATGATAAGTCACTAACAACATATTCTTCTTTGCAGTGTTATCACCCCCACATTGGTGAAATAGAGGGAGAAGAAAAAAAAAATCCCTCCATGTAAAACCACCATGCAGAGAGAGGTTTTACAGCCACAGCTACCCCTCAAAATTTAGGCTCTTTAAGGACCACCCAATTCTTCCACTGGGTGCTGCTCAGTAAATCTTTTTAATAACACAACATGATTAAGTTATTCCCTGATTTTTCATCTCCAAAGATTTACAAAAAGTTACTCAGAGACACCTGTGTGGAAAAAACCATAACCTAATCCATCATGGTTTGATGTTTGCCCACAGGCAATTCTCTCCAGCTGAACTAATGGCACTGTGTCAGGTAAGAGTCGTATCTTCACACCACAGAACTATTTTGCCTTTGGGAACATAAGGATTAAAAAAAATATATATATTCCTAGTTGTTACCTTTGTAGCAATGTATTTATGCAACAGGTGATACTCTGAAGATGAGAAGCGATTCCACTGGAAAACCACAGTATGTTTAAGGAATGTCTCTCTCTTCTTGCAGTGGTGTTCTCTTCCAAATAGACAATTTTTGCAGACAGGACCTTTCTCCCAATGACCTACAAAGTCAGCTCTCACAAATTAAACTTCAGAACGTTTCATAATGTATCAAAGAACCATGCGGAAATTGTGATCACATAGTTGTCTCGAACATGAAGTGGGTGCTCCTCAGGATGCTGAGGATAAAGAGAATGCTGCTGCAGAAATATTCTGAGCTCTTCTCTAGGTGTTTCTCCTAATCCTCCTCCTCTCCTGGACTTTAATGGCATAGTCACTTTTTCCCACCTGTCTTAAGTTTGTGTTAAACCATGACAAGTCAAGCTACATCACTTGCAAGAGCCAAGCCCTGTGTCTTCCTATAATTCTCAAAGGTTGTGAAATATTTTCCCAGAATGGTAGAGTAGATCAAGCAGTTCTCCATTTGCATTTTATTCCCTTGCATCAGTAGTTTTGGCCATTACTAAAGACCTAAAACTCTGGGGTTGGGTTTTGCTACATCTGGAAGTCTTTAGCAGGTCTTTCATACAGGTAACAGCTGATTCCTCTTTAATCCACCAAACCATTTAATGGTTAAATTTGGGGTGGGGGGTGTGTGTGTTTTAGTTTTTTTTTTCTCCAGTTTATTCTTTCATTTCAGCTGTATTACCCCACCTTTGTCAAGTACAGGATTAAAGAAAAAGATGGGGTGGGGGGACAAGTGGAAGTACATGTGTAGAAGAAAAGCTTCAGCATCAAATGTGATCTAAATATTTTTGGAAACAAAACCAAATCATGTCAGATTCCAGGGGATGGATGGATGGATGGATGGATGGATGGATGGATGGATGGATGGATGGATGAATAGTGTCAGGCCGCCATAGGCTCTGTGAGGAGCAGAGACCAATGCAAAGGTCCAGCTGCATATGGGTGTGAAACGGTTGTGTTTCTTTGCTTACAGGAGCAAATATCCAGCAAAACAGCACCTAAACAAATGCTGGAAATTCAGCAGTGTTCAAATGCAGGATTGAAAACAGCTAATGGCAAAGCTACAGCTGGAAGAAAAAAAAAATACTGTCTGCAACTGTGGTTACAGTTTAATTGCAAGCATCTACATGCATGCATTTTCACACCTGGATTGTTTCCCCACCCATTCTGGAGACCAGCCCTAAACTTCTCGCTGACGCACATGCAAGAAGAAAACAAGCTGCTTTGCAGTCTGTCCTAACGGAGAAAGTCTTTAGGCAAAGCGCTGGGATCTGGCAAGTGTACAAGAGGCAAACACACAAGCAAGGATTAGCCACATTGGTTTTGGCTTCCACGTCTTGCTGTCTTTTATTGGAAAAAAAAAAAAAGCCTAAAACATTAAAACTGGTGAAGCAGGAGTGGAAAAAAAAATATGGGTCTCTGTGAATCTAACACTCAGTCAACACAGTAAGAACTCAGTAACAGTTCTTAAACAAAGAATGAATAAATGGTTTGATGGTTTTGGTGGTTTTACCAAAAGTTAAATTGCTGGGCTTTTTTTTTTTTTTTTTTTAAATTCTGCTGCTATATAAGCCTTAGAACTTTAAGGTGCGGGTTTATTAGAAGATGTTTGCCCCAGTCCCATCCTGTAGTTCAACACCTCTTGACAAAAGAGCAACTATGAGAGCTGAGCTTCATTAAACCCCAGAGAAAAGGATGTTGCAGTGGGACCTAGGTCCAAACTCTGCAGATAAGGAAGCAAATTTTCTATTTTACACCCAGCAGACACCTCTGTAAATATGTAGCCTGTCATTCACGAGACTGTAGAACACCAGCCCTTGCTTCCTACTTGCATCCAAACAACTGAGTGTCCTAACAGTGAAATATCTGTATTTCACCTCTCACACATCTATAACTTGTTCTATATTTCCTGTTACCAGCTATACAAATGCCACTGCTAGCTCCCATTGCATGTCTACCTTGGATCTAATCTATGATGTCAGTGAGACCAGTCCTTGAGACTGCAAATCTCCAGGAGAGAGACAGAAATTTCTGGGAATGACCTATAAAGGCAAGTTCTAGAGATGAGGGCAGCACTGCACCACAGCAGTCCTGAAGCCACTGGTGGTTTTGGGGCCAGACCAGTGACCCCCTGAAAACACCTGTGGTTCAGAAGGAAGCCTCTAAAGCTCACTTTTCTGCACAATAGACGCAGATGGAGGTGATATTACTGCTTTCCTATGTCACCCCTACAACTGCCTAGAAAAGAGTAATAAAGAAAATTAACCAAACTGGAAGAGGAGTGGTTTTGTTATGTTGCATTTCTTAGAATACAGCACTGCCTGTCCAGTGTGGCAGCTCCCTGTGCAAGCTCCTTTCTGATCTCAAACATCTGCTCCTCTGCCTGAAAAAACCTACAGGGAGGGAGTGGGGGGAAGGAGTGGGAAGGGAAATGAACAAAAAAAAAAATACAGCAAATTCAAAATGTTTTGAGAGCAGCTACTCTATTCTCCTAGGAACCAAATGTCAGTGGGCTGAATAGGTCTCCTAATGGGTATGAGCACATGCCAGTGATCACAGACAATCACACTAAATTTCCCTTAGCAATATCCAACAGACCAAACTGTGATCAGTGAAAACTGAGCCCTTAGGGACTCACTTGTAGCCCATTCAAAAATGTATATGCCCTCAAGGGAAGATTTGCCTTGTTTTCCTGAGGAAATTAAATAGACTCTTTATAGAATTAGCAAAAAATCATCAGGGGTTCAGATTTCCCATAGTCTTTCACGACTTGTGGTTTAATAGCAGACTTTAAGTTAATGTATATCAGATACATGCAGTTTGATTTTCCTTTCACTTACACTAAAAAAAATACATAGATTTGAATGAGCTATTCATCGTTTCCACTTTAAGGGAGAGAACAAGAGTCACAGTGGCCAAAAATCTTTCTGAAGAAGAATTTCAAAAATTTTACATTTGTTGTCCGTGACAGTCATATAGATCACAGCACAAGGAATACATTGCTTGATATTTTCAAACCATTTGCAAGCAGCATTAGATCAGAATCAGAGGTAATTATTAAAAAAATTTTTGTTAGCCAAAAAGATGTTTTGTCTGCTTTCTAGCAATTTTTTAAAATTCTAAGGTAGGGGAAGACCTCTATTTCCTTAAAAATTAAAAATAAATCCAAGTACATAGAGAGGCATTATTTTTAAATTGTGCAAAAATAATTAAAGTCTTCTGAAGCTGAGTATTCTATCTGCTACTGCTAAACATCTTTTGGCAGAAATATCTGCACTGGCTCAGGATTTCTGTTTCCAGTGTCCAGATGTAACCTGGGAAAACTGAGCCTCCCAGTGTTTTGTTCCACAGACTGTATTGTGGCAGATTGGAGGGACCAGGGAGATCACGACTCTTATCTCTTCTTTTCCCTTCTACCCATCACATCACACTAAAATACACGTGTGTCATTCTGGTAAAGCTTGTTCTCCATTGTAAAACGCTCCAGGAGGATTTGTTGTGCCTCTTGCACTTTGGACAACCTTGGATTTATGCCTTGTGCTCTCAGTACAACAAGTTTACAGTTTGCAGCCCTGGCAGTGTGAACCAAAACTCTTCTGTTCAGGTGTCCCGTGATTTAATGTCATCTTGAGAAGATGAAGTCAAGAACACCAATGTTTGACAGCTCCTTGTTCAGTGGAGGTGAAATAAGCAATGAACACCAGTCACAAGAAGCAGTCTCAAACAGTCTCTGTTTCTTTAAACTGGCAGAGGTCAGATTTAGATCACGTATTAGGAAGAAATTCTTCATTGTGAGGGTTGTGAGGTCCTAGCATGGGTGCCCAAAGAAGTTGTGGATGCTTCATCCCTGGAAATGTTCAAGTCCAGGCTGGACAGATCTTTGAGCAACCTGGTCTAGTGGAAGGTGTCTCTGCCCAAGGCAGGAGGGCTGGAACCAGATGATCTTTAAGGTCTCTTCCAACTCAAACCATTCTGTAATTCAAACAATCACTCTATTTTGTAATGCATAAATAAAGTACCTAGGTTGCAACAAACGAGCAAGACATTAGATGCACTTTCTTGCCTCAGTTTCCTCAAATATTCTCATGCAAAACCTCTTGTCCAATGAAAACATCCAATTTCACCCAGCTCTCTCAAGTTTCTCCCCATTAAGACCTTAGAGGTTTTTAGTACTCTTTGCAATGGACAGATAAAAAATGCTCCACTTTTTCCCAGCACTTCACTAACCAATTCATATCCCTGGATAGATGGTGTTAAGGGCTTTATGAAAATAAGAGCTTTTTTTTTTCCCCTAAAAACTTCTGGAATCAGCACCCAAGAAATCTTGTCACTTAAGAGACTTTTGGTCTTAATTCTCCAACAAGAGTTCAGCTGTGCCTCAAGCTCACCCCACTCGGGAGGGTGCTGCCTCTCAAACATATGCAGAGAACATCCCAGATTTTTACTAGTGATAATTTTCCTGCCAGCTCTTTTCCTGCTTTCCAAATCACTGTGAGGATAATTTGCCCTTTTCCTTTCAGTCCCTCTCTCAGGAATACACCGCACTGTGGAGCAAATCACGTTCACCTGTAATATAAAGGAGACGGGATGTAGCTAATAAAGAACAAGGCAATTCAAACTTTTTTCCTGAGCCCTCAGGAGGAATACCCAGGTGTGCTGAGGAAGATATGCTTGGAAAAAAAAGAAAAGAGCCATTCTGCAGTCAATCTAAAAGCACTAGGCCTCCTTTCATGAATTGATTTACCCACTGGGTGACATATTGGCAATTTTCTGTTACCTACCCAGTGATATGACTAAGTAGATGAAGCTTAAAGGCAGGTCAGATAAAAAGACTTTAATCTAACAAAGGCAGCCTGAATTTCACATGTCAAGGAAGATGATTTAGCAGGGAATAGCAGCCTAAACGCGATCCTGAATCAAGGTGGAGAATCCATAATTAATGTTATACTGCAGAAATGTTTACTCAAAAACAGAATGACAAAAAAAGGGCTCAATTCATCTGTCCTAGAAAAGGTCCCAATTCAGCAAAATACATCTCTACGGTCTTTTTGTTAAACATGTGCTTCAATCTGGAGCTGCATGAGAAGGAATTCCTTTGAATCCATCTCTTTACAACCAGTGCAAAAAGAGTAAAAATCAGTCATGACAAGTTTTACAGGACACAGGCTGAGTGCTGCAGGAATTTGATGTATACATTCAACCAGTTAGACCTGGCAGAAATGTTTTTTGGAGAATTAATTAAAATTCTTTTCTCTGAGGAAGGAAAAATATTTTGGGAAAAGCAGAAATATCATATGCAAGTGACATGAGACTTGTTCAAGTGTTTTCAGCCCCAAGGGGTAAAATGCCTAAAGGAGTGGTTGGTCCTTGAATAATTTATTTATCTTGCAGCTACGCTTCACCGTTTTTCCTACCAGGGTTAGTTGAATTTCCTGAACAGCAGCCCAAAATGGAACCTCAAGTTACTAAACAACACCAGGGGCAGAGGAAGGCTGTATTCTACTCCTCAGAGTGTTTTATTTGTCCGTGCCATTTTGATGATTTCTCTCTTTTCTAGAGGAAGATGTCCCTGCCACAGCAGGGAAGTTCGAGCTGCATGATTTTTACAGTCCCTTCCAAACCAAATCATTCTGTGATTCTGTGATTCTCCTTGAAAATTAAAAGTGAGCAGCTGCTGGGTGCTTAGTCCTTGCGTGCTAATGAAACAGTCACTATCTGTACAAGGAGGGCTCAGCATCTTGCAGCAGGTACAGAGTGAAGTCACTGGTGAGGAATGGCTCAGGATGAGCTGGATGGCTTTAGGATGGCTTGTTGCTGGATAGCCACAAAGATACTTTTTGTCCTTTTTCCTAGGAAGTCTTGATGTTGCTCCAAATAGAGACTCAGGGTTGTTGAGGACTAAAAGGCTGTGTAACCTTTACTTCTCACCTCCTGCTACTCATCCTTTTACTCTACACATCTGTTCAGCCAGGGACCATCTCCCACCCCTTACTGGCAACAACCTTAGCACAAGGCAACCTTCAGATTGCCTCCCAATTAACAACCTTCTTAAATTGAAGCAATCCAACCTGAAGAGACAGCAGTCTTGAGGTCAAGTACTCTGACCTGAAAACCTGTGAGCGCCCACGTTGCAGCCGGGAGCCTGCTGGAGGCTGCTCATTGCCATGAGACCCAAAAAAAAAAAAAAAAACCAACACCAAATAGAAATTCTGGAGAAGACCCTGATTAATTATCCTCATTATTCAATATTTTAACCCACCCTGACAGCCCTTCCCACTCTGCCTTGCAGGAGGAATACAATTTCCAAAGTGCCTAGAGCTAATGGCAATGGGGAAACCACACACAGACCCAAGTGCTGACAAGAGCAGAAAATGTTTCTCCATTCAGCACCTTTGACTTCAGAAATGCTCTAGCCAACATGCACAATGTGGGTTCAAATCAGATCCTTTGCATTTAGCTCCTGATTAAGGATTTCCTCTGCTCTTTACCCTGATGGAGTGGTAAGGTTCATGACTGCCACCTGAACAGAGAGGATTTGTTCTTAGCTTTCCCCACCTTGCTAGTGCACAACTCTCTCCCAGTGTCATCCACACATTTATAAGAATTCTGCTGTGAGACTGTGAGTCACAGCTGGGATTTAGCATAAAACAAACCTCTAGACTCTGAGGCATCTTGGAGGAAGCTCATGGTTGGAATCATAGAATAATTAAGGTTGGAAAAGTCCTCTCAGGTCTTTGAGTCCAACAACTGACCTAACACTGGATTGTGAGTAAGATAGATATTGTGATATGTAGAATTAGTGGGGGTTTGTAAAGGAGAAATGCTCTCTGTTTTATTAGGTCTAGATTCTCAAATTCCAAATGTCACTTTGGTACTGAGACTCAGGGACATGTGGTATTGAAGCTGGCATCCCCACTAGGCTGGTCCAGGATAACTTGACTCAAATTCCAAATGTCACTTTGGTACTGAGACTCAGGGACATGTGGTATTGAAGCTGGCATTCCCCACTTGGCCTTGAGCTGAAATCCACGGTGGTTTGGTAAATCTCATAGTTGATTAGCAATTCCCAGCAGTTTCCAGCCTCTTTTTCCCTTCTTCAAAACTTTGCCACTGTGAAAATCTGGCTGAGTTTGCCTTCCAACATGATGCAGTGCTGGGGCAGCGGCATCCTGAGGAGGTGAATGATTCTTGCAGCAGGACTGGGAACATCCAAAAACTCATGGGACGTAAGAACTAACATATTTGTTCCAAGGTAAACCACGAAGACTCATCCTTACATTCTTTTACCATAAAGCAAGCATTAAAAGATGTGGAGTGATGGGCTGAAGAGGGTCTTCCTGACTTGTCCTTTACTACAGACAGGTTTTAGCCTCTGATTTTGGATGACAGATCTACCCTTAAAAATAAACATGCAAAAGCGCAAAACAAACAAACAAACAAACAAACAAAAAAAACTTTTGCAGTTTTAATTACCACCAAGTTTGCCCTAAACCAGAGGAAATTGAGGCTTTTGGAGCTATTCTAATGACATTAAACTTAAACTCCAGCTCACTGAAGAATTTGATACAGCTGGTTGGTTGCTGACTGTTCTTGCTAAGGTTATTAGCCAATAAAACAATCAAAATCTTATACTGAAACAAGCATGAGCAAGCTTATCTCTTCCCCATATCCTGGGATAGGATAGATTCACTTCCTTACATGTAAATGCACCTTAATAAATAGAAGACTGTATCAATTTTTTTTGTGAGAAAATTTAATTTCTTTTATGCTTAATTTTTTGTGACTATCTCCATGTAAAAATAAAAGCTCACAAAACCTCAAGACCTGGAAAGTTTTAGTGTTGTCAAAAACAACACAAAGTACATACGAAGTTGGATTAAATAAAAGGTGAAATAAATTAGTATAAAAATATAAAGTAAAAAACTAAGTGGAAATAAAATAAAATAAAATAAAATAAAATAAAATAAAATAAAATAAAATAAAATAAAATATTCATGGGTAAGTAGAAAGTGGGAGGGAGAGGAAGAGATTTGGCTTTGCAGCAAAGCTGCTTGCCTGAAGATGTAAGAACATTTTCCCAGTGAGCTCAGCATTCAAAGCCAGGCAGCCAGAACACGCTTCACAAGAGAGAACCTCCTGTGAACTCCTCACCTTTGTAAGGTAAGTCAGTGTTCACAAGGAAATACCCCACCACACCATTCCCTTTGATGTTTTCACTCTGCAGAAGGGAAGGGTGGTCTTTTTAAAGAATTCACAATAGAGAGAGAAGGGGAAGAGGAAGCCCTTTGAAGAGAGCAGAGAGCCTCCTCTCGTTTTGCTGCAAACTACAAGCCACCCCTTTTCCTTTGTGCCTTGCACAAAAGAGGGTTTGCAAGCCCACTTCCCCCTCAAGCAGACACAATTTCTGTGAGTACCATACCGAGGGGAGGTGGCTTTCCAACACACAGAACACACAGAGGGGAAGGAACTGTATGGCTTCACACTTCAACCATGAAACAAACCTCTTGAAAAACTTCTGTGTCAAGTTGTAAGGCCTGGTGGGTCTTCTTGTGTCTTCAGGATGAGCTGCAAGAGCATGCTCATCATCCACAGGTGAAGGTCTCAAGAAATCCTGTCTCCCTATTCTCTTCCTTCTATCAGGATAGAGTTAATACTTCAGTCTGGATAATGGCAGGAAGGCTGAAGATCTGCTGGACTTAAAACCACTTAAAGTCATAAAAACTATTCCATGAGAATGCAAATAAAGGGAAGACCAGGGAACTGTAAACTGGTCAGTCTTTCCTCAGGCCCTGGAAAGGTCTGGGAGCACATCTTGGTGTCCACTTCCACTCTACTGAAAGACAAGAAGCAATCTTAAACAGTCTACAAGGATTTGTCTAGGACAAATCATTGCTAACCAACCTGACTGCCTTTTGTAATTAATTGACTGGCTGTAGGAGCAAGGATGGAGCAGCAGATACTACATATCTTTATAAGGATTTTGTTACCCACAGCATTATCATTAGGAAGCTGGAGAAGGAATAAACTAACAAACAAGTAGATACTGAGTACAAATGGTTGTCAAATGCACCTCAATGTCCATCTAACACCTGGAAATGAACATATTACAAATAGCCTGACAACCTGAACAGTAGATCTTCAACCCAGGCAGGTTGTTAAAGACTTGAAGACCAGGGCAGCAGAGACTTCATGAAGTACAGAAAATATAGTATAATTTCTGCACCTAGAGTTGAAATAACCCCATGAAGAAGTAGAGTAAGGGGACAGGCTAAATAACAACCCAGCTTCAAAGAGGACAACAAACTGAATGTGAGATAACAATGAATATAATTTTTTTGCTGGATTACATTAGGAGGAGTGTGACCAGCAGGTTACAGCCCAGAAAGACTGTAAAATCTCCATTCTTGGAGGTTTTCAAGACTCATCTAGATAAATCCATGGTTGGCCTGCTTTGGTGCTGGAAATGTGTCATCTCCAGGACAGAGACTGGAGTGCTGACCTCCAGAAATCCCCTCCAAACAGCTCTTCCATGGTCCCTGAAAGGACACCACAAAGATCCACTAGCAATGAGGAATTTGGACCACTTTGTGTTTCAATGCAAGAAAGCTCAGCAAATTCTACACAGATCAACTTGCTAAAACCCACTGAACATTCTCCCTTAGACATTTCTGGGTTTTGCCACAGTCAAGATCTTTTCTTATACTCGCTAATCAGTCCAAACATTGACATTTGAAAGCACTTTCAACTGACTAGACATGGCTTTTGTGGCTGGAGCCTTGGCCAAGGGAGTGGGAGATGAGCCTGCCAACAGGCTTGTGTGCCAACGCCTTTTGTGCACAGCAAGTCTCATGCTCACAGAGATGCTCTGGGTGTCTAGACAGCACCTCCACTGTACTTGCAGCATCCATGGTACCTTGTCTCAGCACGAGGAAGAGAAAGGGGGTGGGGGAAAGAAAGTTTATGCAGATGAAAGGGCTTCCAAAGTTAAGGCTGATTAATTCTGAAAGCAGGCAGGTACCCGTGGGCGATTTGCAGCCGAGAGCCTGATGAACAGTGTGTGCCTCTGCATGCAACAGGAGTCAGAAACATGCCAGACATCGTCTCAGACCATTCCATAGTTCTGTGAGACAATGGCAATGCATCCAGGCTTTGCCTGGACCGCATTTTTCATGCTGAAAATCCATGGTTCCCATGAGTTGCACCTGTGACCAGAAGCATGAGCATCTTAACATCCAGCAGGCAGAAAATACCTGCTCCAGGGAAACAGGAGAGTCAGCAGAAGATATCCTCAGCTTCCACCAAACAGACTGGGTTTATAGACCTACAGAAGTGATGGAAGGGAAAAGCTTTGAACAAACACTAGGGCCCAAGTAGAGGAAAGATAATGTGATTGCAGTTCTGTCGGTTAATGGACATCAGGCAAATCAGGAGCTGTGTGCTTTATAACAGCATTCCAAAAACATGTATATGTAGAGCAAGACTTGAGGTTTTTCTTCTTTTGCCTTTCACTTTTTTTTTTTTTTTAATACTGCAACACATATTAGGCTACATCAGTTCTAGAGTAAGTATGCAGATAGAAAACAACTCCGCTGCAACACTGCTTACTATAAAATTAAGATTGCAGGCAGATGACATATCTGGTTCTCTCTTCCTTCCCACATATCCCCAGTATTTTGCTTTCCATCAGAAAAGAAGCAAACAACAGTATCTAGACTTAGAAAATATTCTCTCTTTGTTGTTTTCTTGGATTTTTTAATCATTAGCTGGGCTATATTTTGTAATTTTTCATTGACAATTAAAAAGAAAAAACAAAATAAGAAAGCAGCTTCTGGTTCCAAACACCTGACCTTCAGAAATGCAGCAACGTCCCCTTTAATCAAAAAAAAAAAAAACAAAAAGGAAAAAAATCCTCTCCTACTGGTATTACAGTATTTCACTCATAAAGTCATTGAAAAGGTTGTCTTCAGAGAACTTAATACCAAGTTATGAGATATTTTTGGCACAAGGACAAGGTAAGATATTGCCAGACAAAGAAAACACTTATAATTCAGTTAATGGCTGGCAAAGTTATACCCTTCTGCTACTAATTAATTTTCCATATTTCCAGCCAAACAAACGCAAAGAATGTATGATCACCTGGGAGAGCAGCCTGCAAAGTGTTAAATCATCATTAACTCAACCACTCGTCTCACCCTGGCTGCTGCATTTGTCATCACCGACAGAGGCTGGGTGTGGATCCAGCTAGAAGGAAGGAAAAGGATTGCCAGGCATGGAACCTACAAGACCCAGCTCTGGTTTTTGGGACATGTTTGTGTTTGTTGGAGCACAGCTGGGACCCAGCCAGCTCCAGAGGGACGGGAACGTGTCAGCGAGTGGGTGATGTGATTTACAGGAGCGTGCAGCCACCTGCACGTGCTGTCACAGCAGACACACACAGGCTTAGGAGAAGGGATGTGACCACGCTGGAAGGAAACCACCTGCAGCAGGGAATGGTTTGGTGCTCTTTACTTGGCCCCCCCAGAGCAGCAGGGAGAACAAAGCAAGAGATCTAAGTTCTTTGGGCCACGATGTGTTTCCTGGTGTTTTCCTCACTCAGGCAGGAGTTCAGCACTAAGTGGGGGATTAGTGCACCAATAAAACTAAATTTTCCAGTACTTTAGTCCAGATTCTGAGATTACTTCTAAGTCTTTTACACAAGAGTCATTCCATTGTGGAAAATTACTGGTGATCCAGTTCATCAACATTTTGCATCAATCCTGATATTCCAGGGCTGGCATAGACTGCATGCACTACCAAAAAACAAGGGGAATTATGGCTGAGGATAGTTGACTTGCATTATGTCAACCCAAAAACATTTCCTATGTGGCTTTAGGTGAAATAAGAAATAAAAATTATCTCAATCTAAAGCAAAGAACGCATTTCACATTCAAGTTTTTTTGCAAAAATCACAGTGGCATGAATTTCAAAACAGGCGTTTTACAAACATTTTTTTTTCAATTACCTTTTTTTTAAGTTTGGATTTGTGGGAGGCTAATTTTTTTTGCTTTTTTTTTTTAGTGTCTGCTGATGTGCATCTCTGCTTTTTGCAAGATAAATGGTTGCTTTCAGTACACAAAAGCTTTTGCCTTCAAAAATAAAAAGTGTGGATTGCAGAACTCAGTCAGAAAGACCTTCATCCGTGTGCTTAATAATATACAGAGCAAATTTTTCCCCCTCATACGCAAGATGTAATTTTACATTTCCCGGAGAGGGATTAACCCTTTTTTCTAATTAATCAATTAATGTACCTTAATGGCCATGGATTGTTAAGAGCCCTAGTATTTTGTATAGCAAAATCATTCTCTGTAGATCAGGTTTCAATATTTTAGTATTAGATTGCTTTCTCATTCAGAATAAACCCCCTATTTTTACTTTATCCTAACAAAGGAATTGATCCTGATTTTTAAACAGCTAGATGGACAGACATGGAAGCTCAGGGAAGAATTGAGTAATGCTGCTCTGGCCTCCATCTGTCTCCTTTTCCATCAAGCAGAAAACATCACAACTTTTAAACATGAATCATTTAAACGTTTTCAGGTTCCTCATTCCCTGGTGGCCACTATCCTGATGTGCTGACAGGCTCCAGAGGAGAGATGGCTCCCAACTGGCCAGAGCACCTTGCAGGTCTAATTCCCATCAGGAATCTACTCATTAGAAGTTTATTGTGCCGTGCTTTGAAGTTTGTCACACCTGAATCAAAATTGAACCATCTCAGCAAAATGTTTGAATTACTATGAATCAGCTTTTTCATCTGGGAAAATCAACAAACATTCCACTGTGGAGTTTTCAGCCAGCTTTGGTGAAAACCAGTCTTAAAATAGATTGTTGTGTCTTTCTACCTGGAAAATTTGGCAGATTTCAGTGGAATATATGACAGATATTAGTTTTTATTTCCAAAGCGCTTGGTAATCTTGGTCTAGATAAAAACTTGGACTTGATGAAAACATTACAAAAACTGGCTGAAAACAGGAAAAGGACTAGGAAATAAAAAGCAGAACAAAAATTTCTGAAAACCAAGAGATACTTGTGAAGAAAGATATTTCTTTTGCATGCAACCTGGACTTTACCCTCTCCAAAGGAAAAGCCAGTCAAACAAAACCAGAAATTTTTGAACTGAAAGCTGCTGAACTGCAGCTTTCAAGGCTCAGAGAAGCATTGAAATCAGGTGAAGTAAGAGGGTAGGTAACTAGACATGGCTGAAATGTTGGAAAGGATACCTAAAGCTGAATCTGACTTGTTAAATCCCTTTCAAACTTGTTAAATCCCAAGTTCAAACTCTGACTGGCTGAATCACATGCAAAGAGTGTTAACCCTCACTGAGGCAGTGCCCAGTTTTTGGGTTTGCACAGTCAAGGCATGAGACCTCAATCCTGCTTGGCACAGTTGTGCTTTTCTTTCTGAAGGGTGGACCAGAAGTTCAGCCCAATGAAGGGTGCAAGATTTCGTCCTGTAAAACATCTGTTTGGCTGTGACTGCCAGTATCTCTGGGTTTATTAAACAAAATCCTTCAACAAGTCAGTGTATTACAGTCCTGGACACTCACCCTTCTTGCAAAGGAATGTCAGAAATGCTTTTGGGAGCAAATTGGCACTCATAACAATACAGGTATTCACTGAGGCATCACACAGCAGCAGAGCTCTGGCACAAGGCTGATCATTCCTGCCCATGCAAACCAATCCAGGCCATGCTGCTTTAAACACTCTGCCTCATTCCACATCTCTTACCAAGATTTATGACAATTAGCTGCCGAATCCGTAATTAGCAAGTGGTAACAGATCAGCAGATATATCCAGTTCTGGTGACACCTCTGACAGATTGGTGTCTACTCCCCAAATCCCTGCAAGGCTTCACGTTTTCCCTGTGACCACTCTTAAGCTGGGTTTTGGCAAGGCTGTCTCAGCGGGGAGGAGAGGGGGGGCTGGGAAGAGCAAGTTCTCACAAGCATGACAGGACCCATGCATAACCATTTGACTTTGCAATTAAAAACATGTTCGTGTCTTCCTCTGCGTCACCAAGGGGAGCGTGTGAGTAAGAGCTGCTCTGCAAAGTGCCTTGAATTCTAACCTGGAGGTTTGGGCTTCTTCACTGGGGGTTTTGTGTGCTCACATAAAGAGGGGTGTTTTTCCCTTTTATAAGAAACATTTCAGGAACCATTCTAGAGAGTAGAGAGGAGGAGGAGGAGGAGATGGGAGGGGGAGGAGCTGTAGTTGTATTTAAGACACTTTGTTAACAAAGACACTGTAGTGAATGTGGGAGTCGAGGTGAGAACAGGGAGTCCTGTCCCACCTATCCAAAATCAGATAATTTATAATTCCTTTATAAAGGAATTATATGCTGCTCTAAAGAGAATCCAAGCCCCTTTTGCATCAGCTTCACCTGTCCACCTTTGAGATATGCCACTTCTGCAAGTGTGCTCCAGGAGCCTAATATTTTGCAAACACCTGGTGATATCTTCAACCTTTCTAGCCAAAGTCTCCCAGATTCCTGATCCATTTTTTTTTCCCAACCTCAACCTCTAATTAAAGGTTTCCATATGCCTTGCACCTCAGTGCACCCCTTATTAGTACATGTTAACTGAGTGCATGTTTTGCATTTGCACCCATAGCTTCAAGTCAGCACTTTCATTTTCAAGCCCTGCTGGGTATAACATTTAAGACCATCAAAGCCCTGTATTTATGAAGTGCACTGCTGGAGAAAAAATAAGATGTGAAGGTCGGGGTTAGATTAGGTCTTGTGCACAAGGTGACTCAGAGAGTGTGTGGCTGAGCCCGTATCACCTGGATTTCAGCCTAGCTGGCTGTCATGCCTGACTGACAGGAACCACATTCAGACCTTCTGTGAATTTGTAACACAAACAGCACAGCTGCTTATTGCATTGATTGTATTGGAAGCCTGATTTGCCTGTAATTGCTCCAACTCAATATGCCATTCTCTTCTGGACGACAGGATGAATGATGTACAACCTGAATTCAGCCCTGTGTCACTGCCTTTAATGACAGTTTTTTTGTTTTGTTTCATTTTTAATTTAAAAACATACTTATTGCAGGATGACAGCTCTATGCAGACTGTTCCATGAAAGGCAGCTATATTTCTGAAATCTTTTGCAGTAGTGAAGTGGTGCTTTGAGATAGTACCTGGAAAAATACATCCATAGTTGCAAGAGAGCATGAGAATGCAATATAAAAGTTTGTTGGTTTTTTTTTAGTTGGAGGAGCATGATTTATGCTAACTTAGCTAAAGGAGGAAGAGATGTTGGGAAATTGTTGAAAAATGACTCTTTTTTTGTTTTTCCTTTCTTTTTAGAACTAATAGAGACAAAATTATCTGTGCAATAGTGGTCACAGTTTTTCCGCTTGTCTGGCTGCCTTGGGAGAGCTCAGTGGAGAATCCTAACTGATCTTCATGTTAGCTCATGTTAGAACCAGAACTGTTCCAGCACATTTTGTCTATGTAAATAAATAAGTAGGACAGAAGAAGAAGAAGAAGAAGAAGAAGAAGAAGAAGAAGAAGAAGAAGAAGAAGAAGAAGAAGAAAAATCAAAAAGTCTGCCCTTTCATCAAGTTGAAAACAGAATCTTTTTTCTGTTTGATTTTGTTTCATTTTCTTCTCTCTGGTGCTGGTGGTGTTGTAAGCTACATAAAGTCTGGATAAGCTTTCATTATGTCTGTACCTCCCATCTGAGGTGTAAGAGAGCCAGGGCTGATTCTTAATCCCAATAAAAATGGCACAGGACAGCTCTCTTAGAAGATAATATTCTCTCTGTAGAAGATTTTTCTTGAAAATTGCAGTCTACAACCAAGTCAGGTAGTTGGGTGACCATTGTCAAGAAATGCTTGATCTGACTCTGTGACCCTCATTTGTTTAGAAGCACAAAGGTAACCCAAAAGCCCCTTCATGTACTTCTTGATCTCTACCTTGCACTTACAGAATGATGCCTCTGAAAATACACCACTGTCTTTTCTCAGAGCCACTGTGAGCCTAGATGAAGATCTGCAGAGGTATTCAAGGTGCATTTGTTTTAAAAGTAAGCTGGTCTCTTCCTCTCAATGGTTTTGGACTCCTTGCCCCACTACCCTTATGTGTAATTTGAAATTTCTGTGTCACCATCACCGCAGTTTCTGTAAGGACAAAAAAAAGTTGCCTAAGAAACTTTGAAGATGTGGGGCTAAAGAGATCAGCTTGAGCTGTTCCATTTGACAACCTTGGTATTGCTTCTGGTTAGAGAATAATTGAGTAAAAGGAAATGGTTTATGAAAAATATAAAAAAATGTCACATTTTTGTAGTAGGAAGCCTCTATATTAAAAATAAGACAGCACAGAATTCAGGAATAAGTTGACCAGGAGACATCCTCGTGGTCTGTAACTGCAATGCGTTATAAGCTCTATCCTACCTAGTGATGGAGCTTTTCTCATCCATCCTCTTCCTGCTTTGCTTTTATACATATTTATTACCTTATCATAGCCAAACCTGAACAAAATAACCCCCCCCAAAGTACAATTCTTCTTTTTGCAAAGAATTTTATTTTACAGAAACAACCACTGGTTTGTTAAAAGAGTTGTTTGCAAGATGACTAGATTAGATTAATTAGTTAATGTTTGTAAAGTACTTTGAAGATTAAGAACACTATATAAGTGTTAAGTATTATTGTTATTATAATAGATAGAGAAGGTAGATAGCTAGATAGGTAAAGAGATACAGCAGTCAGATAACAATAATTATAATACTTAGCATTTCTATAGGGCTTTACATCTTTTGAGTGTTTTACAAACATTAACTAATTAATAGAGTTAAGGAGACAGATAGTAGATAAAATAGTAGGTAGATTGATAGATAGGAACAAATTTTGCCTTTGGATACATGAATAGTATATTCAATGAAAGTTGCATCTGACTGATGAGGGCAAAATTCGGTCCATAGACAAATTTGAAGGAAAATTAGCTAGTGTGTTTCAGGGGCTGGGCTGGGATTTATTTTTTTTTTTTCCACAGGCAATTTGTCTTCCCAGCGAGTAGATTCACTGTAGGAACAGAAAGTTCCCCTGGAATGCTCAGATGAATGTATCAAACATGTCAAACTTTACGGCGACATATTATGGAATCAAAGCACATCGTTAAGATTAGTCACATCAGTGTCAGTGACTCAGCTTTGCAACATCTGAAATGATGCATCGTGCCTTTGGGAAGCCAGATGAAACAGCATTATCTGCGTGCTCAGGTTCATCCTGATCCTTCAGGTTTTTATGAAAATGCAGAAGAATGGTCTACTGACTGAGGAAAATATAGGGATTAAAGCCAGATGTCAGCATATTTTAGTTTCATTAAATGAATCTGATATTAACTAAAACAAATAATAATTATATAAAGATGCAAAGAATGGACATGACATTTGTTTCTTTTTAGCTTGTATCTTCTTGAACACTGATACTTTTCTGCAACCACTTATCCTGAAAGCTATACAGAGATGAGGAAAAATAACTGCAGCTTACTGAAATAGATTAATTTCCTGGGTGGCTTTGAGATCCAGCTGCCAGTGGTGTCCAGGTGTCTTAAAGCTTCTAATACCTCTGCAGTGATAAAGGAGGAGAGGAAGAGAGACCTTAGCAGGGTGTGAACAGGCTCACTTTGGAGTGTGGTTGTATCAGTGTCATTCTGCATTTGAGTTTTTCTGAGGGCTTCTAAAATGACTCCAGCAGCTGACTGGAGCATCAGTGCTGCCTCTGCACCCGGGGCAGCACCACCAATGCTCTTTGCTGCCAGGCTGGGGCTCAGCACTGCTCGGAATTGCATCCTATGAACAGAGCTGGTATTTCCCTTTTACAAAGCTCCTCCGCCACTGGGTGTATGCAGTACCATCTCAAGTCTTCAGGGCAATCAGATCCACAGACCACAAATAAATCTTGATGAAACAGTGAAATACAGGAGAAGGAGGCACCTTCTGAACTCTTGGCAGCTGTGATGTAGATACCTACATCTGGGTTAGACACTCTAGGCCTCCTTGACTTTCCACGGAGCAACAAGGCCTTGAAAGGTAAATTTCATCTGCTTTGTATTTATGTCTCCATTAGGAAGAGATGAAACTGCCTCTTGGAAATCTTGTTTCTCTCTACTGACAGTAAAGCCCAGATTAGCTCAGATGTGGCCAAGTCTCTTGTAAATAATTAAAGTGAGATGTGACAAAACCCTTGTGGTGGGCTGACCTTGGCTGTCTGCCAGGTGCCCACCAAGCTGCTCTATCACCCTCCCTTCTCAACAGGACTGGAAGAGAAAATGTGATTAAAAGCTCATGGGTCAAGATAAGGACAAGGACATCACTTACAGTCATAGTCAAAACAGGCTCGACTTAGGGAAATCACAATAATTTATTGCCAAATAATCAGAGAGGGAAAATGAGAGATACAAACAAAACTAAAAAACACCTTCCCCACTTCTCCCTCACAGTGGCCCAGGTGGATGTCAGCTAGGGGTTGGATCACAGCTCTTCATCCTTGCTGCTCCTTCCTCCTCACACTCTTGCCCTGCTAGAGTGTGGAGTCTCTCCTATGACCTTCTGTCCTTTACAAACTTCTCCAGTGTGGGTCCTTCTTATGAACTGCAGTTCTTCACAACCTAATGGAACCATAAGGAACATTCCCTAATGTCCTGCCAGGAAACCAGCTCTGCATGGACTCCTCTCTATGGCCTGCAGTTCCTGCCAGGAGTCTGCTCCAGCACAGCTTCTCCACAGGCTGCAGCTTCCTTCAAGGCACATCCACCCACACTGGGTCCTCCTCAAGCTGCACTTGGATCTCTGCTCACTGAGGTGCTCCACGGGCTGCAAAGGGACAGCTGCCTCACCACAGTCTTCTCCATGGACTGCAGGAGACTGGAGCCCATCCTCCCCGGCTTCTTCACTGAGCTTGGTGTCTGCAGGCTTGTGTCTCATATTTTTTCATTTTTTTTTTTTCTTCCATCTTCTGGGTAGCATTTTTTTTTGCACTTTCTTAAATATATTATTATGAATGTCACCTGTGTCCAGAGGCAGTTCTGTCCTGGAGCCAGCCCAAACTGGCTCTGTCCAACATGGATGCAGCTTCTGATGCCCTCATGGAATCCCTGCAGTCCCTCTTCTATCAAAACCTTGATGTGGAAATCCAATAAATTCATTCTAAACATTTCTCCTCGTTCTTCATCTGAAAGATCTACATAGTGGAGTTTCCCAAGCTCACCTCAGTCTCACTAGGACTACTGAAAAGAAGGTTTAGTTGGAAATTGGTGGGAATGTCATGGACCAAAGAGACACGTGGTGAGTTCCCATGCAATGAAATTAATGACAACAAAAGTTTCCCTTCAGCAGCACAATTTGTCAGTGGTGAGAAAGCCACTACGGTGAGGCATGTGCAGAAGGCAATCAGCCATCCTTTGACTCAACCAAAAAAGGAAACATCCAAATATGGTGCATAACAAACATTGTTTGTTATGGTGAGAAAGCCACTACGGTGAGGCATGTGCAGAAGGCAATCAGCCATCCTTTGACTCAACCAAAAAAGAAAACATCCAAATATGTTTATGGTGCATAACGAACATTGTACAAAATAAATACACCCTTCATCAACACAACCACCCTTTGATCACCTAAAAAAGGCATAAAAAATTAAGCAGGCAAGCAAGAGCAAGAAATAGTGGCAATGCCCTTTTTTAACCAGGGATGGACTGTACACACCTTGGTAATTAAAGCTCATAGTTTCTTCTCAAGGAACTTGAACCCAAGTCTCAAGTTGTGGGTGAATATTCACAGTGCAAGGTTTCAAGACAGACCTGTCTAAAGTTCTCTTGTTGGAGCAGTTTTATTTGTATAATATATTTCACTATTTCCTGTGTCACAGGGAGAATGATTTCTAGTTCAGTGGTTAGTATTCACCTGGAAGGGGAAGTCCTCAGTTCCTGTGCCTGCTTCTATGAATGTTTCTTGTATTTCTCATTTAAGTATTCATTGATGTGGATAATGGAAGCCAGGCCCTCTGCTCCCAAATGAAAGACTATACCACGAAGATGCATAGTCATTTGCATAGGTTTGCCATCTTCCTGTTCCCATGAATATTTAATTAACCTATGCAAAGTGAAATGGTTTCAATATGAGGAACTGAGAATGCCCTGCCCTAGAATATTCTTTACCCTAGTGGTTAGGGCAGTCAGGGAAGTGGAGAGACAAGTTCAAATCCCCTTAAGGAGAAGAGGGATTAAACCTGGGTCTTCCAGAGCTTGGTGGGTATTCTCAGCACAATCTTATTGGTGAGAAAAAAAAAAAAAGGTAGCATCTCTGCTTCCTTTTCTTGCCTGATCTACTGGGATTCCCTGCCAAAATGCTTATCATACTGAAAGATCATCACAGAGTGTGACTGATACAATCTTTATTAGAAAACAAATTATTTCACCATGAACTTTGAAAGAAATGGAGTAAATGGTGTGACAACAAAATGGCTTACCACAAGGGAGCATACTCACACCTGTGTTATTTGTGATCTACACACAACATCTACCAATCTGTAATGACAGAAAAAATTAAAGTTGCCAGAATTCAATCCCTAAGTCAAGGACCTGTCCCCAACAAAGGCCATGACACCATTAGCACCCAACCAGATCTCAGAATATCACATGACAAATTAATGAAATTACACTATGGATGTGATGCTATCAGGTCTCTTTCTTCTTTAAAGTTCCAGGCCCAAGAAACAGAATAAAATTTCCAAAGAGATGTGACTCAAAATCCAGATTGCTTGGAACAGACATTGGACTGCTTACCTTTCCCCAGGGCACAGATAGAAAAGACAAAGTGTAAGGTTAACCTGTAATATAAATTACTGAAGAAACACATGAATTCCAGACTGAAGGTCAGCTCTGCAATGCTGCAAACGATGGCACTTGCATCCTGTTATCCAGTAGATGAATATTTATGTCACATATAAAAAAGCACTGATATATCAGTACACATGAAGAGGTTAGATATCCTGTTGAATGAAAGTGATTTTTTTATGCATGCCTTAGGCCAGCTGAGGGAAGCAATCTGTATCTCCTATCTGGGATCACCTGACTGGGAAATGGATGAGAAAAAAAAAAGAAAAAAGGGGGGAAAAAAAAGGCAAGAAAGCAAATACCAACAGGAAGAAAAGAGAGGAGGAAAGAAGTAAAAAACTTTGAGGTATGTTAATAAATGTCCAGAATTCCCCGGATTGGTAAAATTCAAACAGTAATATGCCTGCTCCCAAGCCAAGTAAATTTTAGATAGATCTGACTGATAAATTTCTATATCCTGCTAGTTTCAATTACTATGAAAAATATATCTTCATTGTTTCCCACTCCTTTTCCATTTAAGCTCACTCTAAGTGAAAAAGTGAAAAAGAAATGAAAACCAAAATGTAATTTTGATAATTTTTACAAGACTGTCATTTATTGACAAAAGCCTCTCTATATATTCAATTCCTCATATTGACATCATATCTGCTTGATGTCAGCTCTTGTCACTGGAGCTCTCAGGTAGCTGCACCGCCCTCTCATAGCTCTGGAAATCTTTAGGTGAGAACATCTTCATGCCCAGTCAGCCTGTAAAACAGATTAAATGCAGAGCTGCACAAAAAAAACCCAGCAGACAGGCCATGCTTTGTCAATCCCAGCACAAACTTTGCTGAGGTATTTTACAGCCAACATTCTTGGAGAGCGAGCACAGACTTGCACAAATACGGATCTTGCGTGTTTAGGTTATGAGCTCTCTGGGGCAATGACTTTCTCTTCGGATGCAGGTATCCACTTCATAGCACCAGTCCTGCTGTAATAAAGCTAATAATAATAGTAACAACAGCAATAATAATAATAGAAATAATAATCATTTCATCCAGGATGTTGCGTAGAAGAGCTGAAGGGCAGCAGGTGTGTTGGGGAAATAATATAATACATCAAATCCTGCGCAGTGAGCACATGAGCGTGTGATATCAAAGACACTACCTATGAAATTAATTTGCCAGTGACACTGCCTTGCCTACCATCCCTGGGCGTTGTGAGAATTAATTAATGCTTGCAAATCGCCCTGAGAACTTCAGAGGGAAGGCGCTTTATGTATGCAAAGCCCTGCTGCCTTTCCCTGGTGCCGGCTGCACACCTGTGCCCATTGCATCATGTGCCGCCTCTGTCTGGTCGCCGAGTGCTGGCGGTGCTCATGTGGCCTCAGCATGATTGATGGCTGCATTCGGGTACTGGGAGCTCTCCCCTGTCAGCAGGGAGCTTGCCTCCACACGCCCGTGCACCATCAGCCTCCTTCCTCCCGGCACAGTTGTCAGGTTTCCCAAAACAATGATTACCTTTCCCCAGAAACAAACCTCCGTCCTGACACCTCTCCCAGCAGTCTTGCTCCTTTGTAAGGGTCTGTTCCCTACCTCCCAGGGCTCGTGTGAAACTTCATTCCTTCATGTTTGTGAAACATGCCAGCGTGAAAGTGCAAGAATAGAGTGGTGCTTGCTCTTTATTTGTGATCACTATGAGCAATTGCAGCCGTGCAAGATGCCCAGGTTGTACCTCAGAGGTCACTACACCCCCTGAGGGAAGGACAGCAGCACTGGAGGCGTTAGCAGGAACAGCAAGGTGAGGCTTCTCCACCTTCAAAGTGTCCACCCCTAATCTCAGAGGACCTGAACGTGCCTGCAGGCCACAGCAGCTGCTCTGAAGGGTGATGCAGGAACTTTATGTCTACAACCAGTGCTGAAGGAACTTTGAGTTACCAATTTCTTCTTACACTGAAAATAACTCCCATTTGCAGCAAATAATTACTTACAGTGGAGTAAAATCTTATTTAAGTGTTCTTTTCTTCTCTTTCTAAGTCCAATGCATTGCTTTAAAGCATTAAGATCCTTTTGATTTTGTGAGATATTTTTTAATGTACTTATTTAGGCTGAGTTTCAGGTTATCCTTGACACCCCTATCATGGTACATCAGCCAGGCTTTTATTTTCCTCAAAAAAAGTGGAGAGAGGACTCTTGTGTCCAACCACTGCTCCCTCCTCCTGCTATACAGCCATTCCATAGCTCCAGAGGCACTGGAAAGCAATATCCATCCATTGCTGAGTGATTTTAAGCAGCAAACATTGGCAGCCACCTGCCTTGCCCTGTTCCAGCTGCACTCAGCAATGTGTGCAGGGGAGGAAAGAAGAAGCAGGAGCTGGAAGGAGTCGAGGGTCCCTTCATCTTCTCTTCTCTGCTTCAGGAAGAAGTGGTGGACTCACTAAATAAACTTCCAGCCTTTCTCAGGGCTACACAGAGGTGGAACCCAGGATCCTGCTGAATCTGAAGCTCTCAGTCACAAAGTCAGAATCAATTATGAGATGTAATCTTGCCCTTAATCTCAGGTTCTGTTCATAGAGCACTGTCTATGACATCGACATTAATACAAGGATCGTATCAAGAACTTCCCTAGACTACAGTTAAAAATTCTCTCAGTGCTTCACACAGGCTTTTCTTAACCCATAGCAGAAGAGATTTATTTGGGAATCCTTTCTTTGACCAAAACCCCGATACATATACCATCTTCTCATAAAAATCAGCTTATTTTTTAAATTAAAAAATTTTGCATGTTCACAATGCTGAGGGAACATATCAGTGCTGGTGGTGATCACAGAATCACAGAATTCATAGGGTTGGGGGGATCCCTGGGGATCATCTTGTCCATCTTCCCTGCCAGGCAATATCTTGCAATGTTTTACAAAATCTTCTCAGAGGACACAAACTTATTCCTTCTTTCTTTTCCTTCCTGGTTGGCTTCAGTCAAATGCTTTCAGCTTTTTCTTTATTCTATCTGTGCTTTAGATTTGTCTTTTATGAGTAGTCTGTTTAAAAATTATTTTGTGTGCAATGAAAAATAACATTATTTTGTTTTTCCAAGAATAAGAATTGTTCCTTCAGATTGTCTCATTTTCCCCTTCCCCTCACCTCCAGAAAAGCTGGTATTTGAAAAACCCTCAATTTCCATTAAGCAGTGATTCTGGTGGATAATTAGAATTTAATTTCTCTGACCAGCATCCTCAAGGGCATTCATATGTCTTCTGCTTCACCATTCCTGCTTCACATAAAGTGAAGGAGTACTAATCTCTTCCTGTTCTACCCAGATGTTGGAAAGCTTAGCTCCTACAGTGGTTAGTCAGGGCCCTGAAGGGAGAACATCAGCACTCAGTGCAATCTCCCTTTGGCTTTCCCATTCACCCTGCCTCCTCCTTTTCCATGCTTTGCATGGGTGCTTGGGTTCTACCTCCTCTGAAGAGCTTCAGCTCAGCCCATTCCATGCCCAGAGGCAACTAATAAAGGTCAATCTCAGATATAATGAAAGGGGACAATGAGGCTGTTCTGGCCACTCCTAGTTTTCCCCACTGCTTCTCACGAGCTCTGCAAGTTCTTCTGGTTCCTCCACCAGGCCTGAATGTCAGGGGGAGGCTGTTCCCACCACCATCCCCAGCTGTTCTTCAACAGTCATGTCCTTTGAAGATGTGCATAGTTATCATGTTATTTCAAAATACCAAAGGTCACATTACCTTTCCTTTTCCCTTCCTCCCCGCTGGAAAATAAGGGCAGGAGCAATTACTGAGTAAACAAGAAGGAGCAGGTTTGCAGAGATGCTGTGAGGGACTGGGGGACTCCACCAGGCTGCCTGTTACAGCCACAACTCCCTTTTGCCCCTTACGCTGCAAATTAAAGTTTCAGAGGTCTGGTGTTCTGGTGCAAAGCATTTTCCCTACATCTGTGTTGGCCCTTTGGTCACAGAAAATCTGGTTAGATGTCAGATACTCATGAGGCAACAAACAGCTCAATTTTTCCTGTGTCTCTTACTCAAAATCCCATGCTGGAGCAATAGAACTGATTTTCAGCAGGCATATTGAACCATAGGAGGCATTGCAAATGACATGTGTGAGGGTTTGGGAAATAAAGACATGTGTAAGTCACAGACCACCCCAAATTCTAGATGACTCTCTGCCAAAACAGGAATCAGAACTGTCTTAGGTTCCTCCTCTTTCAGTCTACTCTGCAGCAAGGCTCTTAGTTTTTCTGTGATTCCTATGAGGTATGTTAGCCCTGAAGGATAAGAACTGCAGATCTGCTTGGAAATTGCATCATGCAAGTAGAAGGTCTACTGGGTAGAGCTGGGCCCTTAAGAAATACTTTTATGGGACTTCTGAAAAGCAGGTGGTCTGACACACAGAAAGCACATTAACACTAATGAAGATAAAAAATTTCACAGAAAGATAATTGTTTGCCTAGCAGCCGAATTTATTTCGTTCTCAAGTTGTAATTAAGGGAAAAGTTGCAGTTTAGAATGCAATCTGGTTTTCCCTCTTTTTTTTTTTCTTGCCTAATAAGCAGAGCAAGAAGTTGATTCATTTTTATCTACAAGGGAGAAATGTATCATTTTACCCACACCTGATTTAACTGAAATGAGTGGAAGACAGATAAACAGCCAGAGAAACCTGAGAAAAAAAACACTGAATTCAATTTACCAGAATCTTGCATGCCTGGGAAAGAAAAATAGAAAGAAAGAAAAATAAATAAAAACAAAAAGTGAGGAGTCAGCCATGGACAAGCAATTTTATGTCTTAAGATGTTGGGTAGTTAAAGCTCTTTTTTCCAACAGCAAGTAAGGATGAGAAATTTCTAAAAACCCAGGTGCTCTAATTGTCACTATGATTTACTGTCTGTATGTGTGCAATATTTAGGAGTTGTACACGTAGCAGTCCAGCAGTCACACAAAACTTAAGGATGTCAAAAAACAAAACTGGTCTCAGATCACTGTGTGCTGCTCAAAAGAGCAAAGAAACATGGAAGAAAAAGAGAAGGTCTGCTCCAGAAAGGCTGTGATCAAAGCAGAAGGCAGGCAATGAAAAGCAGTGCTTCCTTCAGGATAAAGGCAAGGAAAGGACAGGACAATACTGAAAAAAGGGCAATTTTCTCATGAGAGACATGTCAGGTTCTTGTATATATCTCTGCTACATGAATAAATTTTGTTAAATGAGGAGCAGGGACAGTCTGTTGTATCAAAATTGGAAGGGAGGTTCATTGGATAGGGACACAATTGCAGAAAGACAAACATGTTTCCAAGCATAGAAAATAGCATTTTTCTCTGCAACAACTTGCCATAAAATAAAAAGTTTTGATTATCAATTTGGATTTCAGATAATTTAAACTCAGTTAAAAAAAAATCAAGTATTATTTTTTCTTTAAAATAATCCATAATATTTGTGCACAGATTTCAGAATATATTGAAGTGTACAGATCAAACAGGGAGAGATGTCTGAATACTTGGACAATCTGGGTCTCATATTCACTCTATTTTGATGAGCATTAAAATAATGGTCAGACTGCTGCAAGGTTATAAACATTGGCCTCCTGGATACCCATGCAGGTTTATACGGAATATGACATTTTCTCTACCAGTGACTGGGTTCAAATGCATCTGAAAAGACAGTCATCATTTACATGAAAAGGAAGAACTACCTACCCATCTTTGCTTTTACTGAATACCTGTTCTTAATTTCACCAAGTTTAGATCTTTAAGTAGGAAATGCATCTTCCCCTTCTTTTCACCAGACACCTGAAAAAGCCTCCAACTGTTTCTTGGAATCTTGCTAAATCTTCAGGACAGCAATTAGTGAGATTGAGGTAACCTGGGAACAAATCACAGGAGCCAGGCAGGAACACGCTGTCATTTGATGTCGCAAACGAACTGTGCAAACTGTGTGAGTTAAACTGCCCCGACCACTTGTCCCAACACTGAATATTTCAGGTGTTCCCTCCTCTACACAGAGCTTCTCCAAAGACCTCAAAACTTGAAATTGTCTGGACAGGACAGAGGTTCAGCTTTTGCTGTCAGAAATGTTTTCTAGATTGTGAGCCTCAGAATGAACAAATAGGTTAGTTTTCTGAAAGTGAATAAGGTTAGATTTTAGCAATTAATTAATGCTTAATATAAGTTGATGAGCACATTTAAAGATTAAAATTATACTTATTATTAAGGCAATAGTGATTTATTTTTTTCCAGAGAATTTATTCTGAAAAACAACCCCTGCTGTAAAGGTTGTTTTTTCCACATTCCTCCCAAATCCTTTAGGTATTTTCTGTTTCTCTTTCTGTGCTTTCTGTTCGCCCATGTAGAGTAGCAATTTTTGGCACATCAAGCACATTAGATAATTATATGTCAGTTGAGAAACTCTCAGCTTCTTGTCACTAGTCTATAAAGCTCTCTGTAATGTTGTAATACAATATCGCTGATATCTCAAGGAGATAACATGTTAAGTGTCTACTGGCTATATAATTTGAACCAAAAATTAACAAAGAGAACTGATCTTTCGGTAAACATACAGTATATTTTTGTCATCTCTTCCTGATAGTGGTTTTGATAAGCAGATTTAGATGTGGTGTTATCCTCTGATTGCTTTTGCAGTGTACTTGCAAGACAGGGAACTCCTTCATAATCCCTCAGACAGATGGTTGAGAGGAATTTCCCAAGTACCCACAGATCAAAGATTGTTCCCTGTAAATGGTGATGGTTGCTGATATTACAAATCCACCCAGACATTTTATTCTTCCTGATTCTAAACACCCTTTCACTTCTCTCTGCCCAATGTGGATTCCCATTAGGTGGGAAGAACAATTTTAAGCAATCAAGAGTCAGTGTGATAAACTTAGATTGCTCATTAAGGACCAGGTTGTGAATGAGGGGTAGATGACAGAGATCTTTGAAATCAAAGAGGCATGGAAATGATGAGCAATTGTTCTCTGTCTTTTCCAAAACAAGAGCAAGGGGACATCAAATGGAACATGGAGGAGACGGGTTCAAAACAAACAAAGGGAAATGATTCTTCATACAATGTATAATTAAGCCGTGGAACTCCTTGCCACAGGATGTTGTGGATGCTGTAAATTTACATGGGTTCAAAAAGGACTGGACAAGTTCATGAAAGAAAAATTCTTCAAGAGCTATTAAATACAAAGACATTACCTCTGGCTCCGGAAGACGCTGCAATGCAAATCTCACGATGTTGTGAGAGTGCTCTGAGGAAGTCTCACTTTGCTATTTTACTTTTCCCCAAGCATGTATTAATTCTTGGCCCCTGTCAGAAAGAGGTACATGTGTTAGATGGATCCCTGTGTAGCTGATACAGCTCTTTTTATGTCCTTGTTTCACACAGCTGTCTTATTCAGGGAGCAGATCAAGTGATGCCCACACCATACTATTCACTTTAAATGCTGGTTTTCCACTTAGACTAGTAAGTAGTCTGAAAATGAGTGTATTGCTAAATACTTTTATTTTTAGGAACTTTAGCTTCCTAATTTTCTGCCTGGAAGGTACAGAAAATTGCAGCTTTCTTGCTGACTCAAGAGAGAAGGGCACAGTGGGCTCTAGAGATACCTCTCCTCCCCACTCTCCAGTTGGTGACATAGGCAGGCTTGTGTAAAAAAAAATTGGGGTGTCTCTGTCAGCTCTTCGACCCTGTGGGCTGTCTAAATAACCACCCCAGTAGTAAATAGTTAGTGATTCAGAAGCAGAAACACACATTTGGGATGCTTGACTATGTGAAAATTGGCCGGGAAATCCCCCAAGTTTTTTATTCCTGTTACTTCTAGTACTTGGCAAGCCTACCAGAGCCTCCTCCACTAGAACATTGCCTGGTAATGAGAAAAAGTGGAGAAAAGTCGAGGAAAAGTGCCTCCATCCTGAAAGCACTGCCTGATGCTCCACCTGATAGCCTGTCCATTTGAAAGGAGGGGAAAATATCCCCTCCTCACTACCATTATTAGCAGCTGGGTTTGAGGAGAGTTAGAGCAGGGAACAAGTCCTGTCCTGCTCTGGAATATTCCTGCATCTGCATGGGCCAAAACCCTCGTTAACCAGCCCCTGGGTCCTGCAGGCTTAACCATTTTTGTGGGCTAAATTAACACTTTGTGGTGAGGAGACAGAGAGCCACTGCAAAATGAGCTCTGGCTCTGTGATGGACACCCCCATCCCGTGGGATCTAACTGAAGAGGAAGCTTAGCTTCAGGGCCATTGCAGGTGCCCCAAACTGAGCACCCCAAAAGCATGGAGGCACTCAAAAATTAAAATCTCTACTGAAGGATTTAACCTGGGTTTCAAAAGCTATTCCTTTCCCTTCCCAGAACCCCTAAAAAGCCTTTTGGGCAAGGAAGGCAACTCTTCAGGCTCCACGGGTATTATTATTATTATTATTTGGAAGCCTGTTTTGTGTTTGGGGTTGGCTGCTCCTTGGGTTCACCCAGGCAGTTTAGTGCATGCATGCCGAGGTGTATATTGGATGTGCCTAATAGCTGCAGTAGGTGGAGAGGGAGGAAGCTGTGATCCAAATGATGGGAACTCCTGGAGGGAGTTGTCTTGCCACTGGCATGCTGTCAGCATGCCAATAAATGAGAAAGTTGAGATGATCAGAGGCAGCTATCTAAACAAACTAGGGTGAAAACTCCCAGCCTGCGTGGCAATCAGGCACAGGAAGCTCATTCAGCAGCCATCCAGCTTCTTCCCATGGTTCAGGTTTGGTACTCTATGAAGCATGAAATATGCAGAAAATACCCCTGTGACCAAAAAAAGGGCCTGTGGCTGTTGTCCTTTCTGTCATGCCATTGCCATTGCTTCTGCCATACACCTCTCAGAGAACCAGTAGTGGGAAACGTGAAATGAGAGGTGATTCACAAGCTCTTTATGTGTCAGTTTGCAAGCACCAGAATTAGCCACTGAGTAGCACTATCCTAGCTCTGGAAGAAAAAGAGTTGCTCCTTAAGGTGTTGCAAATTCTCTGAGGTTGTAGTGCTCCGGATTTGTTTCCTGCACAGGCACAAACCTGATCTCAATGGCTGTGGGGAAATCAACAACTAGAGATAGGAAGATAGATCATCATATTAATGCTGCATGGGCAGGTAACATCCATAGGTGGCTGATCAAATGCACAGCTGGCTCCTTAAAATGTATAAATACACAAAATTACATAAATATGTATAAATATGTTTACAGAAGTACAAATGCACAGCTGGGTTTGACCCCTGTTCAAACATATTCTTAACAGTCAGTGAAGGAGAGAATTTTCACCTCTTACTTTTTACCTAGCAAAACTAGAAATGCAGAGATGGCTCTGGTCATCAGTGTCTTCTGTGCTCCACTTTTGGATGAAATGTCCAAAGGATGGAATGACCCTGTATTTTAACTTTTAATCCATTGAAGTGGGTGACACAGATCTTTTCCAATAAGAATGGGAAGATCTGAAAGAGAGTTTCCAAGATATCAAGTGAGTGTTTCAACTGACTGTTGCAGATGGAGTTCATGGACTGACAAGAAGCCTGTGAAACCTGAATGAAAGACAGTATCTGCCTCCAAATCTGGAGCTGGGCACCTGGCCTCTGAGAAGAAAAGAGCACAAAGCCTCACACCTGCCTTCGGACTTTTTTGCCCTCAGACTGGGTTTTACCTTGTGCTGTCACATGTTAAACCCTTTCAGAAGTGCTTGATGCTCAATGCATTGCATAAGAATCTTGCTTGCCTAAATTGGGCAACTCCATATCAACAAAGCTCCTAAGAACTAGGAGCTACTGAATTCCAAGTTGTGACAGATAAGTCCTTTGGTAGATGTAGATCTTTGATATCATGCCAATGGCAGAAGGGCTGGAATAGTTTAGAATAGAAAAAGAATAAGAGATTTAATCCTTATTCATGGGTATCCAGGATCTTTAAAATCTGCAGCCTCTCTGAATCAATTTAGTTTACATAGCACAGCTAAGATACATTTGATCTGCTAAAGCTGCCAACATTCTTGTTCCTCAGTCAGGCTGTTTATCACCTTTTACCCGAGAGAGCTCTGCTGTCTGTCTATCTCTGTCTCTCCCTCCCTCCAGCTGAAAATCAGCTCTCTTCAGGAAATAGTAGAATCAAATACATTAAATGTTCCCTCCTCTTAAGAATATTAAATGTGCCCAAATGAGTACCATAAACACAATCACAAGACTTCTGAGTTCAACTACTAGCCCTCAAAGCTATGTACTAATGACAGATAGTAAATAAACCAGGCTTCCCCAGTCAAGTGGTGGCATTTGTAAATTCATCAATAAGATCCTGAGATTTATATTCAGTAATGATTTTGCAAAAAACACAAACTGAAGAAAAACCTCACCTAAAGTATCTTCAGCTTCACCAGATTTCAGAAAAGAAACTGTTACAGCTTCTTGGTGATTTAAGGAGCTGGGAGAAACAACTTGCATTGGATGTTTAATGACAGCTTTACTTGGATATTCTGGATGTGCATAAACACAGAAAACCTGTATATTATGACTGTATCTGAAGTGACATATAGACAAGAGCTGCTTGAATGATCAGTAAGACAGAGAATCTGCTTCAAAAGAGGAGACAAAAGGGTGGTCTAAGGGTCAAAGCACAGAGTGCCCACATCCAGCTGCCCCAGCTCTGCTGAGAACCAGAATAGAGCTGACAGTGATTTGTGGAGCCCCAGATCACCTTGGTGCAGACCAACACATTATCCCACACAGGCATATCAGTTATTCACTGGTCTCTTTAGTGCTACACCAGTGCAACATGTCTGAACACAGCTTGCTGACTTTAAAATGCTCAGCAACAAAGGATTATAGGGGTTAGAAGTGCCCTGTATAAATACTTTGAGATATAAACGAGGGAGAGTAACAAAAGCTCTCTGAGCTTATGGCCAATGCTCTTACCAAAACCAATGGTATTAATGTCCAAGATTACAATTAAAACAAGGTCTATAAAACTTCAGTCATGTAGGGAGAGCAAAAAAGACAACAGGAATTTTGATATAATCAGCTGGTGAAAGGTATTGGTGTTATGACTGCCTAGAAAGTGCTGCAACACAGAGATGTATTGCGTGTGCTATTTACTCTGGAACAGTAAACACTCTCCAGAATGGCATGTGTACTTCACTGCACCACTTCAGAGTAGAGGTTCTGTGGCGGAACTTCTTTTCCATACTGAGGGATGATGAGGGTGTCAGAAATTCTGGGGTTTTAACATAAGCTATGAATTCCCAGGATTTGTAGCACCCAGCTAGGAGATAATAGTGGTATTCCTGAAATGTTTTTATTTCTCCTCAAGAAGTTTCTCCATGCTAGGTTGTGAGGCTGACCAGAATTTTCTTGTTTCATGGAGTAAATACTTGCCATGGACACTACAATGATATTGTGACTATCAAGTCAGTGAAGGCAGACGCTTTCCTTAAGTCACTTTCCTTTCCTTTCTTCTCTCAGGCCCACATCCAGCATCTCACAGCAATCACAACAAACATCTCCAATGATTTGTATTCCTCATCAAATCCTAGTTTTTGGCTGCTGGGTTGACCCAACCTGAAGATCTGTATCCCCACAGAGAACTTCAACACATGAGCATGACCAGCTTCCATCTGCCCACACCTACATCATTCTGAGGACACAGCTCAAGGGCTCTCAGCTCAAATTCTCTTGGACTCTGTGTCTCTTTGCTTTGCTGGTGGTGGAAAGGTTTGCCTGGATCTCAGGAAAGAGACTGTGAAAAGAAATCTGTGCAGGGATGTCTGTGCTCGAGGAACTTTTTGCTTGAGCCTGCTCTAATAACAAGTTTCACCTCCAAGCAAAGTGAAATCAGGCTCTAACCCAACTTCTGCCCAGCTGAATAAATGAGCTCAGGCTTAAATTATATCCCAGAACAGGTGGGTTTTTTTTTTTTCCCTGCATGGATGGTCAAGCATTTTGGATTACAGTTTGGGTAGCTTGTTTATATACAGGAGACAAATCCTAAACTAATATGAAAAGTATTCTACCCAAGAAACTTGAACGCGTAACTTAACTCAGAAGCTGACACCAGCTTTTATTTTTTTAAAGCTTATTTTTACTGCTAAATCTTAGATGTTCAGGTTTGCTGAGAAGAGCAAGAGTTTACTTCCTGTAACAGAGAAAGGGTGGAAATAAGCTTGAGACATGGGGAAGTTTTTCATTAAAATATGTTTCATATTTCAGATATTTAAATGCTGTTAAAAATTCAACAGAATGCTTTTTTTGCTGACTTTTAAAATTATTATTTACAGTGCTACAAGAGATTATTTTGTCATGAAAGACTGTGCTGATCTGGTTTTTGCCCAGTTGTTGAATCTGGGGTACATTCTAGTGTGAATGCCTGAGAGCCAGAAAGTAATAATGATTAGAAATACATTATTTTATATTCCTTATTGTCCATAAGGGGGAAAAAAACCCCAAAAACTAAAATCCACACAGAATGTAAGAAGCAAAAATAATGACAACAAACAGCTTTAAAAACAGTTTGGTCATAAATAAAAATCTATCGTGACCTTAATAAGAGACCTATTTTTTCCACTTTTTCCCTTTTAAAAATTCTCAGTATTCCCAAATTTGTATTTTTTAGCTGTCTGTATTTTATCCTGCCTCCTTAAGTGTGTACACAGTGTACACATTTTTTCCCCCTAATGTTCAAAATTCAGCCCCTCTGTGTGCCTTCCATGCCGAAGTTTATAACCTCAGCCTGCACAAGTCCAGTGCAGAAAGATCTACAGCCTCCAGGCAGAGCGAGGAAGCTCTTTAAAGATGAATCATTTTCATAAATGAGTGCAGAGGGAGGTCAAGCCAGGGGACACAGAAGGTTACATGTGTGGCTGAGATAAGGCCTCATTCATCCACTTCTTACTGTCAGGTCTTGATGGGTGAACATTGCCTTGAGCTCCCATAAAACATGTTGTTTGCAGAAAACTTGCAGGTGGTTCATAAAAAAGTCCAAACTGTTACCAAGAAATTTATCTCTCAACTGCTGGATCTGTTTATAATAGAAGTGAAGGATCTCATAGAGAAATTAAGTATCAGAGACTGACTTATATTGGCTCGCCAGACTGAAAAACCCAACCTGCCTTCCAAATGCTGCACTAAAAATGTCAAAGCAATTGTATTGATGACATCTTGACAAGATACTGTACAAGACTGTTAAAAATACAACAACAACAACAAAAGAATGTTGCCTGTTTATGGAAAACTTGTCCCTGGGGAAGGGATGTGGGTATTTAAGAGAGTTTTATGGAGGAAATTCAATCAGTTCTCCCTGAAACATTTGATTTTAGAGGCTGTCAATCTTTTATTACTCTGGTGCCCGTTCGAAAGGCAGTTTTTAAAAGGGTGTCATTGTTTCTCCCTGTGTTTCAAAGCATATATTCAGATAAAGCTGGGCTGTGTTGGCAGGGAGAAAAGGTGAGGGTTAAAATGAATGTAGGAGGCATCATAGAATGGACAGTTTGACGTTGTTGGGGATATTTATCCACTGAGGGCCAGATTTGAGACCTTTTGAAGTCAATGAGCCTCTCTTTTGACTTCACTAGACTTTTAGCTCCAAGGAACCGTACAAAGACCTCCAGCTGCTTTCACATAAACTACCCTACAGCCATCAAATAGTAGCAGCTTTCAACACGTACCAACCTGAAAAGTGTTCACATTCATGTTCAAAAGTCCCTCATACTCCCCTCTCTCCTCCACACAAAAATACAAAGTTAAGTTTTCTACATTCTCCTGAACTTCTTCTCCCATGCTTTCGTATTCATAGATTTTTGTGGCCTGAAGGAGCCATTATAATAATCTGGTGTGACCTCCTGAAATCAATGTATCAATGGGATTGCACCAACATTATGGGAACAGTGTTTGGCCTCTAGACATCCTGCCATATAGAGACAACACTGAATGAATTAAAATGGGATAGGGCATTCATTATGAATTATTTGCTTTGGGGGTTATACATCCAACATTCAGCCACACTCAGGGATTTTTTTTACTGGAGTCAAAAGAAGAAAAATAGTTTTCCCAGAAGGAGGATCTTTGCATAACTTGTGTGTGTCCATCTCACTGCTGTTGCTGCAGTTCTTGGGCAGAACACGAGTGGAGACCCAAGTTGTAGTTAATGTCTACTTAAAGGTTTTGATCAAAAAAATTAGTTTTTCACTACATGTTCTCCTGTCCAGTTCTTTCTCACCAACTTCTCTTGCAACTGAGCTCCCCATTATCTGTGTGCAATGCCCATGGGGTGTCACTCTACCCAGTCACCTGCAGTACCTGTGATGTCACTGGTACAGCACAGCTCTGGTGCTCCATCCTCAATGAGTTGCTCAAACATCTCACACATCACTCAGGGCTTCCTCACAGATTCATGCAAAATACATCTACACACAGAAGGGTCAGCACAGAAGGGTGTTGGGCTGTGATAGCCCCATACTGCCCATTTCCAAGGTGCCATCTAATTCAGATCCTCTCAAAACTCAGACCCTCATAACACAACCTCAAAGTATGCAGTCACACTACAGAGAGTCTCAGATTTTATTGGGTCAAGGTCATTTCCAGGAAATTGCTGCAATGTCACTAAAATAAAGCCTCATGTTAACAAAACCCTGAGAATCCCAAGGCACATGGGAGCCCTTGGTCCATCAGATCCATCTTTCACTTCCAACATGCCCAGGCCAACAATTATGATTTTAATAGGAGCACATCCACTTCTACAACCTAGAGCAGCTCTCACTCTCACAAAGTGTCAATGACAATCACAGGGCCCCAGATACACTGTAACTGCTTCTTAATTAAAGGACAGTTAATAAGAATTGCTGGTAAACAAACATCAGGTGATTATGGGATGACATCTCTCCGCAGATTACTGAGTAATTGCACTTCTCTGACCCAAAAGGAATTTCCATGCAACTTGCAGCGAGGCTTAGAAGACAGAGATAATTAGGTCTTTATTCTCTGCAGCTTTTAGTCTTTTTTTTTTCCTTCACTTCCAAGCATACAGAAATTATCAGAGGCTTCATCACCCCTAACGCATTAAGTCCCACTTAGAGAGATGGTAACTTTCCTGGCTCCCCACAGCTGCTCATCTTCCTTCAGCTGCTGCCACGCTTTCATTAGCTTCAGCTTTGAAACTCCAACAGCAGTGAGGAAAAACTCTCCTCATCTGTCCACTCCTCTGCAAGATCTGCCCTTTGAAAGGTCTGAAAAAAGCACTGTATTATAAATACAATTTCCCATTCCAAATCCACCATGCTGGAAGTGAAGATTTTGCTAAAAATATTCTCTGTATGCAGCTGGAGTAAAATCCACTAGGGTTTTGAAGTGCCAGCAGCCCTCCTGATGTAGCAGCATTTGTTAATATTATTTGGATTATAAATTTTGCTATGACAACAACCTGATTTCTCAAAATCAAGATGTTTCTTGGGAAATGGTTGACTAATATTCTTGTTGGCAAGGTTTCGAGAAGACCCAGATTAAAGAAGTTTGACATTATTTATTTTATTTGTTTAGAATTGTTTTCCTTTATTTTATTTTGTTTTCCTTCTTTTAATATTATCATTTTGCAACTAGTCTCCATCAATTACAATGATGGTCCACAACAGTAGAAGAAGTTTTATGCTTTCTGTGATTTCTATGACTATGTGTGGGCATTCCCAAGCCAAAGCACTTTCACAGTGGGATGGGAGAGGAAAGAGGCAAGGATTTCATAAGGCCTTCCACCCTAAGCCTTTGCTCTGACATAACAAAAAATATTTCTAGATCATCCTTGACAGATATGTGTCTAACTTGCTTTGGAAAACCTCTGGTGATAATGACTCTTTTTCCCATCAAGGTTATGTTGCAACCTGGAGTTAGAAGGATTTTTTTGTAACTAATCCAAAACTCTTCCCATTTCAAATTAAGCCTCTTCCCTCTTGTCCTACCAGCAGTGGACACAGAGAACAATTGATCACTGTCCTCTTTTAAAAACCCTATTATATGTTTGAAGACTCGTAACATGCCTCCCTTCTTTCACTGCTTTCCTAGACTAAACAAACTCAATTCCTTCAACTTTTCATTATAGGTCATGTTTTCTTAAACCTCTTTTCCTTCATGTTACTCTCCTCTGGATGCTTTCCAAATGGTTTATTACTTTTTTTTTTTTTTTAAGTGTGGTGGTCAGGACTGCATACCTCAGGCCAGCTGAGTCCCCACCTGTGCCAAATGGTTCAGACTAATGACCTCCCTTTTGATAAGTGTGTTTCTATGTTTCCTTTAAAACAGATTGTCTTTCCATTCCATGAAATATCACAACCTCTAATTACCAAAACAAATTTGGAAATCTGGAATTTCCCACACAATGGGAGTAATTTCTTCTGTTTGGTTCTTCTACACTTGAAAATGTTCTTGAAGTTGGAATACGTGATACCTTGGGGTATTGGAATCCACACAGTTTAAATATTTGTATGGAAATCTTTTTATCTGTAGACATCATATTGTTTTATGAGCAGAGTTTCTGCATTGTGTTTTGTGAGGTGGAAGGTGTTCAAACCAAAAAAGGATACATCCATGCATCAGGTCACATCACAGGGCATCCTCTTCCCTCAGGTACCCTATAATGAAGATGACATTCACCACATGAGGAGAGAAGCAAACAGCTGCTCAATCCAAGTTTAGGAATCCCCAGTGACCCACACAGCTTAAAAAGCACATGTAAATATATATTAGATGCTCCATATTGGTTTGGCAGGGGGACTCTAAAGTCTGACAGTTCCCTCTACTCTCAGAGGGAACCAATAACCAAAAGCAGGTTCTGTTCAAAACACAGACTTTGAGTCAAAATCTATTCAAATCTATCCTTCCCTTGGCTTTGAGCTCAGGTGAGACAGAGGTGCCTGCTCATTGCTCTGAGATTTTGGAGGTTTGAATCCTGCACCCAACTCTGCTTCAGGGATTGACTAATGGGTGATTCAGAATAAATCACTTCCCTCTGCCTCAGTGCCCTAGCTGCAAAATGGAGTTGCCATGCTGTTCCTCCAGGTATTCCTCCACACTGACTCATGAGATTCTCTACAGAGGAGATAGATACTTTTCTTGTTATTTAGAAAGGAAAATAGCACTGTAAAATGTGACAGTAGATTAACTTTTATGGAGAATAGTGTCTCCCTTGACGAAATGAAATCAAATGTGTCTGAGACAGAATGGAAAAATATGAAACATGACATTCAGGAATGTCCCTTGCTCTCCTAAAAGTCTGCAGTAAATGAGACCCTGACGTGAGTATTTAAACATAATAAAAATATCCGTCTGACTGGAAATAATCCAGAATTTTCTGAAATATTTTTATTAATATCATTTCCTCTGCAATAGCCACAGGTCTTGCTTTCTATTAACACTTTGGACTCAGAAAGCTCCAGTCTGTGCTGGGCTATGTGGTTAGAAACTCCAGAGAAGACATTGAAACTTTCCCAGTTCATGTTATTTAGAAAACTTGGTCTTTGCTGGAAGTGTCTTTTTATGATGCCTTGAGGAAGAAATCACTGTTAAGAATGAAAAGATGCAAATAAAACCCTCAGGTTTGCTAGGCCTGAGTTTTATCTATACCGAGCCTTGCATTTTAGGGTGTAATTGACTCCACCACTCACCCAGCAGTGATAAAAGTGTATCTGCTCCTTCATAGTAGATTATTTACAACTGAAGGGTCTTCTGTAAGAAGAGACTAAGGACTATTTATTCCCATATGTTACAGATATTTTAACATGGTGGGTTTAAAATCCAGAGAAGCACAATCTTATATTCCAGAGGAAAATTATTTTTTTCCTTGACAAAGACCTGCCATATATCCTTCATCTGTCATCGTGACCATGCCACCAGAGGTCCTTAATGTCCCTTCACTGAAGAAGTTTATTTACACCTTCCCACCTCAAAGCCTCATCCCTTTTCCTTCCCCTGTTCTGCACTTGATCTTATCTTCTGAAAGAGTCAATCCCCTTTGTCTCCTTTTGTGCCTTTGTTTTGGTATTTACAGAGTTTGGTGATAAATATCACCCCTATCACCCCTAAATATCACCCGTGAGGGTGCTGGTCTCTGTGGTGTCTTCCACCACCCACACACACTGGCATGACCTTTTCATGCTGTTATGTGCCAAAAGTCCCTTCCTACTGCACATGTTTTCAACTAGATTTCCACTGGTGCTTTCTGCCTCCTTTTATTGCTGTGCATGCTCAAGAATTACCTACAACCGAGCACACAGAACCACTTCAACCATGTCATCCTGAGAGATTTGCTTTAATCCTCTGAATATCCTCTTCCCTCCACCAGCAAACTTTGCTTACAACTTTTTTTTTTTGGCAGGGGAGGGGGGGATTAATTTAATTTGTAAAGAATTAAATAAGGTGGTGCAAGTAATAACTGCTCATTTCAGAGTGTTTTTTTCATGGTCACAGATGACTACAACAAAATCAACCATTAACTTTAGCTCAGCAATCCATATTCAACAGCTTCCAAGAGTAGTGTCAAAGGTGGTGTAAAAATTCATATCAATTGGAATGAAATTTTGCCACCCTTCATCTTCATGATATCTGACATCATGAATTTATCATTGAGTTCACTGAGAGCAATTTTAGAAAAAAAGTATTACTTTGGTATTAAGTGGCATTAAGTAGTGGTGGGGAAATCTGAACAAAGGTACATGAAAATAATGAAATCAAAAGCAGGAAGCCAACACGTGGTTGACCATCTAATTTTAAATAGAAAGTTTGGGGATTTTTCAGAGTACAAGAACTCTGGATTTTAGAGAAAAGCAGACTTTACAAGAGGCACATCTCTCCTGACTGCATGCAAGCAGAGAGGTTGCTGATATGGAAAATTACTTGGCCATTGGCCAACCTATATTTAGGTTCATGTGAAGGGAACGAGAAAATTTTTGAAGAAAAATCTCAAGGTAATACATTGACTTGTTATTATCACAGGGGATAAAAAGAGTCAGTAAATCAAGAGAGTTTAGAAAAAGAATATTAAATGTACATCAGTTAAAAATGTACTCAGTGGCAGGACATCATCTGTGATGTATCTTTCTAAGGCATAGCAAAACAAAATAACAAGACTTGGGTAAACAGGACAAAAGGAAATGAAGGAAGATAAAGCACACACAGATATCAAGTCACCCAGGTAGCTATTAAATTATAAAAATGCAATAATTAAATCATAAGTATAAAATAACACATATTTGGGTAAGCTATAAAGATACAATTATTTTCAGAATCTACCAGCTCTGGCTTAAGTCACCTCTTTCTGAAGTCACCTTACTGCTGCCCTTGAAGAAGGAAGAAGGACAAATGGACATTCCCTGAAAAAGCTGTCCCATAGGAAAAGCTATGTGTCACAGGACTGAGCGAGCACCTTGAGGTAAACTCCATCCTAGACCAGAATAGTACTCTGGATTTGCTATCATGCTGTTTCCTTCTGCCCTCTGCCACCTCCATGTCATCCCTTTGGGACTAGCTCACATTGTTTAAAACAAATTTCTCAGCCATTAGCCAGAGGGGCAGCTTCAATCAATGCTACCCAGCTTTTTCTTGGCCAATTTCCTCACACGCTCACTGCCATGCTGCTCCAAGTGACTGTGGTGGGAAGCATTCTGCAGCCACACTGCTCCCAAAGTGCTCAGTGTCTGAATACAAGAGGCAGAACCTCACTCAATCTGTCTCTTTGCTGCTGCTAGAATTTCCTGCCCCTAGGAAAAGAGGCCATCAGTCCACAGTGGGTAGTGGACAAAAAGGATGAATTGAGATGCTCAAGTTAATGGTGATGAGTGCAATCATTTTGGGCACTGATATGTCCCTCCACTTCTCAGCCCATCCCTTTCATCACACAGACAATATTTTTGGATGCAGATTAAACCGAGCCAACTGGATTTACCAAATGTGATGTGACTGTGTTTTGCCTGCCAAATTCAGCACCCCTTCATGAGTATGCACAAGTGAGTCATGATAGGGAAGGAATCAGACTGGACTGAACAGGTCTGATGTGACCTATCTGTTGTAGGCAAACTGCAACCCAGCTCCTGTTTCCTCTCCATCTTTCTTTTTTCTGGCTGATTTTAATGTGAGATGAAACAACAAATTTGATGGATTTTTCTTCTCCCTAGCAGTCATTCAGTTCCACATAATCCCTCATTTCTTTTCCTAATAGCTGAAGATCTTTACCCATTTATGTTGCACTGACCAATGCGATTTCCATGCCTTTTCTCATTCTTAGGGGTGCAGCTCTTTCCCCCTGGGATTTCAGAACTCCCATGTTTGCAGCAGGCCTGATTATGCACTGGCACACCTTCCAGCACAGCATTTGACATGGCACAGCCTTGAACAGACAGAACATTGAGCAACATGACATAGTCTGTAAAGGCTTTTGCAATATCACTGGGTATAGGCAGCCACACTGATGGAGAAATCCCATCAGCTGTAAATCAGAGCTCTTCTATGGAGCTGTGCCAATTTACACGAGGTGAGAACTGGTCTTGCTATTATTAATGTATCCTTGTTGTTCCCCCTCCCCTTTGTATTTCTTGATAGGAACAGGAGGAACCATGGAAAAGAAACTGCCTCCTCAGTAATGCCTCATTGATCTCAACTGAATAATTCACAGTATCAGAAATGTAAGTAGAGATGGAAAAAACCTGAGTGTTTTATAAAAGTCAAAAACATCTGGTTCTCATTTGTGAGAATTACTGAGTCTTCTTCAGTCCTTTAACCCTTTCACCCACATTGTATCTGTGCTTCCATGGTTTATGTGTTTTATCTCTCAAATCCTTTCAATGAATGAAACTTGATATAGAAAGCTAATCTTTTCTACAGTGTCTTCCCAACGATTAGAAGAAGGACTGATTCAAAGAACTCCTACCTCACACTACTCCCTGACACCAACATTACTCCAGTTTAGGGTTGTGTCAACATTTCTGACATAAACCTTTCCATTTCAAAGCCAACATTCCTAACAGGGTGAGAATGTGGTAAGTAAGATGTCCGGGAGTAGTTTTGTGACTGACCCCAAATTCAAAGGGTATTCATGGTCAAATAAGCCTTCAAGAAGCATTTTTGGGTAGGGACAATATGTGAGTTTTTTCCAAAACTACCCATCAAGATCTGATTTTTGACAGAAGGATTCCTAAATCTGGGAGCTTTCCTCTGGTATTTCTAAGGACTGGTTTTCAGAAACTTCTCAGTATTGACTGATGTGATACCAGACATTTTAAGTGCCCCCATTTGGGTACCCAAAGCCAAAAATGTCTGTATTCCACTCTAGACTTTTGAAACCATCGTGTCTCTAGCATACAGAGACTGCTTTTTCTTTTCCAATTAAGCTGAGGCGAGGCAGGGTGTTAGTTTAGATGTGAGGTCCGATTACATGAGTGATTTCTGAGTGGGAAGAGACTAAAATATTCTCTGCCAATTTGTTGGATCAGCCCCTGCACCTCTTCAGCAGGGCAGCTTGAACCAAGGTTAATCTCTGCTCCCACTGAGAGAAAATCCTGTTATTTGAACTTGCTGAAAAAGGTTTGGTAAAATCAATGGTGCCAAAGTCTTATCCAGCCTTGCCCTTGGCCACAATTGTACAACCTTGGGAAGACCCATCTCTTGTGACCCCACTGGTATAGATACACATCTTTCCCCAAAATGGAGGGAGAAGACAGAGGACCTGGAAATCTGCTACTAGAGAAATGGAGATTAAGCACAGAAATGCCTTTAAAAATAATGTTTTCAGGTGCCTTATGTTGTATCCTAACTAAAGCATTCCCTATGGGCTCCCTAAGAGAAAGGTAATAAAGTTGGAGCTGCAACCAGCACTTTTATCAGCACAGTGCTGAGCAACTGTGAAAATTTCAAGGGTCTATATCCCATGTATGTGTCTCTTGGCTCTGGGGAACATCAGGTGTTTCTGCTGTCCACTCAATTCTCAATCATGCTCTGTCTTCAAGGCTATGCTTAATGCTGCAGTATAAGAATATTAGCTTTATGAAAAATTCTCAGGTTTTTCCCTACATTTGAGATTCTTCCCCCCACTCCACCCCCCAAAGAAAACCACCCTTGTAATTTTACCAAAATCACAATTTTTATGGTTTTTAACCAGCTGTATGTTATTTGTTAAGTGAAAAAGAGGTTTAATGACCTGCATCCATTAGAGACAGTGGGATTGGGATTGCCCTTCAAAGATCTGATTTACAGATGGTCAAAGTATCCAAATTACCACTGATTAGAATATGAATAAGAGGAGCTGCACATCTATGAAATTCAGGCCTCAGATGACTATCAAATAATTAAGAACAGTTAGCAGCAGCCGCTAACATAAAAATTCATCAGAATTTCACATGCTGGCACGGACTGGGGAGTCTTAAGCAATAACAGAAACTGAGTTATACAATTAAAGCACATAGGGAGGAATTCTATTCCTGATAAAATCTGTGGGAAAGTTGCCATTGAATTCAATATGACCACCAAGATGTGCCCATAATTATTAGCAGTGCATGGAGCACTTTGGACACTTGGTAAAGCTGCATAAATGAATTGCTGTGCTTCCACAGGGAGGAACTGGACATTGCATAACAAGTTTGTTGGCTTTGTTACAGGAATAGTCCGCAGGACAGCAATTCCATTTCACCACACTTTTTGAGGTTTGAAATTTGTTTCCCTCCCGCATTGGAGGGAAGAAAAAGAGAGGAAAATAAAAAGCTTTTAAAATATTCTGTCAAAACAAATGACACTGGAATTTTAATGACACTTTCATACATGTAACAGAAACCTGAGACTCTGCTTCTCCTGGAATACTGTCTTTGACTAGTCCTGAACCTCAAAAATCTCTCCAAGAGAAGTGTCAACAAAGCTTCTATACAAAATGCTTCACCTTTGATGTAACATGTTTTAACAAAATGTATTTAATTAACAGCCTTAATTAGTATGTAGCATGCAATTCCAGAGGTGAAAAGAAACTCTGCTGCATACCAAGAACCTTCCATCACAAGATAAATTATCCTGGGTTTTTCTGGGTTCCCTGTCTTCCCCAATTGCTGTTGACAGCAGGTATGGACACAATCAATGGCCCTGCAGAAACATACATTCTAGGCCAATGCATTCCACTATATCTGAAGAAATTTTGAAATGAAAACTCAGAATCTCCCAAGAGATCCATCGGACATCCAGTTTTGTCCAGAGATATTTGTTGAGAACTTGACATTTATTATATTTTGCACAAGTAAAGAGAAAATGGGAAACCTACAGTGTGATGATGTTTTGAGACTTGAGTCTTGCAGCCAGAAAATTTCACTGTGTCCTGCCTCTGAATTTGTTCCATCCCTGGGAAATTGAAGGAAAACATGTTATTTAAGACTTTAATATATTAAACTGGAAGGTGTTGAATTTTAGGGATGAGATAAAAAGGACAGATACTTTGATAATCACAGGAGTGATTCAGATTGGAACAGTCTATTGTTAATTGCTGGTTTACTTCAGAGCTTTGTGCTGTGAATATGAGCAACTAATCATTTTCTATATTATTGTGATATTTACTGTTTTTTTCCTAAGGACTACTTTCCCAAACTCCGTACAGTTTGTTGGGTTTTTTTCAGAAATATTTATTTTAAGCAAAATGCCATGTTTAGTTGAGCAAAATCAGCAGCAAATATGTCAGTATAACAGTTTAGGGGTAAAAAAAAGTCAATTTACTCTAAAATTTAGGAAACAAAACCTTCCAGGTTCCCATTTTCAAATAATGTTTTATTTTTAAATTCCATTCAATTCAGTATGTCAATTAAATAAAAATTAAAACTGAATATTTCATTTATGGCCAAAGAAAATATTTAGTTCTTCATAAGATTCTTTTTCTTTTCATTTTGATAAGGAAAGTCCCACCAAGAATAGTAACATTATTTCCCACTGTTTTCAGAACAGTGGTTTAGCCACTGAAGCTGAACAAACCAAAGCCACCTAGCCACTGGTATCTACGGGGCTTTTCTGGTAGAACACTTTCTTTTTCTTTTTCTTTTTATAGCATTTGAGAAAGGTGAGAAAGTGGAACTTGGGATGGCAAATTTAAAAGTAAAAAAGGCAAAAAAAAAGGGCAATATTTGAATTTTTTTCAGTGTGTCTCCCTGGTAATTTTGACCTGTGAGGATTTTTTTCCTTAATGTTGTTGTTCTTTGAAGGTTTAAAAAAAAATTTAAAAATCAGGGGATTTCCACTCTCTGAATGTATGGTTCAGTAAGAGCATCCTTTTGCAATTAGAGAAATCTCATAACTCTTCTTTAGTCAATGTCCAAGATTGACAGGTGGTAATTTTGGCCTGTGGGGATTTTTTTCCTTAATGTTTTTTTTTTTTGGGGGTTTTAAAAAAAAAAAAAAAAAGCAGGGGATTTCCATTCTCTGGATGTATGGAGCAGTAAGACCATCCTTTTGCAATTAGAGAAATCTCATAACTCTTCTTTAGTCAATGTCCAAGATTGACAGGGTACCTTGCAGGCTTTTCCATCCCAACGCACTCGCAGAGAAAAGCGCGTTATTCCCTCTTCAAGGAGCAGTGGTGCTGACTGAGGAGGTGAACATCTCCACACCACCCAAAGGAGCTCACCACTGCCTCCCAGCTGAAGGTTACTATCTCCAATCCAGCTCAAAGCTGGAGATATGCACCTTCCCTCCCTCCTTTCAGCCAAAACAAGCCAAGATCTACCGATACCAGGAGAGAGAGATACCACTTTGCCCGAAATGGTTCGAGCATGCATCCAAGGTTTCATATCTGAAACTGGGGAAGAAACTGGAGAGCCCCAAGACTCACCTTGCTTCTTTTGAGGAACAAGCTCTTCTGCCAAAACTAGCCTGGAGCAATTGCTTTCCTTGAGGAGAACAAGGAATATGACTCTGATGAGTAAAGTCTTGCAATTCTGCAGACTTTCAAAAGGCTCTTGGAGATATACGAATACAAATCTGATGGAAAGCTAATGAAACTTTCACTCCTAAATCTCTTAGGTCCTTTTGAAACTTTGCTCACTTATCTTCAAAGCCCTGTTGGAGCATAAGCCTTGGAAATTTGCGTGGGTGATACTATATAGGGATTAACAGCCATTTTATAGATGAGGAAACTGAGGTGAAGTGACGTGCCAAAGGCCACACAAGAAGTCGTGTCAAAGGATTCAGGTGAAGGAGGATTAGCAAAGTGAGAGAGGGGTATTTCATCACTTATAAAATTTTGGAGACAAGAACAAGTGTTCATCAGATTTTTAATTAAAATTCTGGGCTCTTTGGCAGTTAACTACTATCATCCACTTAAAATTTTTAATTTTGAAAATCACGTTTTTCAGTTCTTGGGTGGGTTTTTTCCTTCGCTTTCTGTATTCTCTTTACTGTTTCTTCTGTTTCTTATTTTCTAACTGTTTGTTTGTTTGTTTGAAAAAGGAGTGGAGAAAGACACATATAAGATATAAACTAATGATATAAATCCCAAAACCAAAAAGATGGGAAAATAGTCTGTGTAAGTGGACAATACAATTTACTGTGAATTAGGAAAGAGCAAGGGTAGCAGAAAACTATGCTGAAGTGGCTAATAATAATGGGAATATTGTGACCCAACCACCTGAGAGTGTAAAAGACACATTATTTACAGAAAGAGAAAATATCAACAGATACAGTTGGAAAAAAACCCCAAATTTTGGCATGCTTAAATCTTTCAGATCTGAAGCTGACAGTACCCTTCAGTCTAACTAGAAGCCTTAAATATTTGCTGTGTGCATAACTTAATTATGTTAATCATCTAAACAGCTAGAGAGAAAAAGTGGCTCACGAGCGTAGAGCAAAAGCAGGTTCCATTGGGGCAGAGGTGATAAGGTTTTACTCCCTCTTGGACACAAGAAGCGTGGGTAATTGCCTATGGAACTCTGAGGGATTATCTGGCAGTGTGAGTGAAATTATAATGTGCAAAAAGCAGTTATGTCTTTAAACAGCCAGCTCAGGTTCCAGTGACCAGTGCAGCGCAGAGCAACTCATCCTAATTATGAGCATTTACTTTGCTTCATCCCCTGGTTTTTCAGCCCACACACTGTGTTCCCTGAAACTATAGCAATCCTAACAATGGCACTCCAGTGAATTAATTTAAAGGCAGCTTGGGGATACCTGCATGAACTTCAGTGACTGTGGTATAAACATCCCCAACTGTGGGGCGAAGAATGGGAGTGAAGATTGGGTGACTCACAGGCTAAGGCAAGAGTGCGCCAGGCAAAGTCTTTCCAGGAAAGCCAGGAAGGAACCAACCTGTCTCCCAGACCCAGGAACTAGTTGGGCAGGGGTTGACTAGTAGGATGTTGTGGAGGAAGTAGTTGTTCAAGGCTAAAAGTGCTGAACTTTCCATGCCAGGGAAAAAAAAATTACAGGTTGGCTAAAAGATGAGCATGGGGCTGTGCCTGCTTGGTAAAAAAGGCATAAGCAGTAAGAGAACTGTCCAGCTTGACATGATGTCCTCAAACTCTTCCTACAGAGCAGGAAACAACCCCTCTGGGAAGCAATTGAATGCATTAATCCATGTCTAAGGGAAGGGAGTTGCTGGACAGGCTTCATAACTTGCTCAAGAACTCAGGAATCATGAAACACCTTTGTGAATTTTAGACCCCCTCTCACTGACTGCAGAACCCAGTGCGACCTCAGGGTGGAATACATTTAGTCATGTTTAAAAATCCTTTGACACTTCAAACCTGTTTAAATTTCTTAGAATACCTCTCCAGCCCAGATCCTTAGAAGGACTGATGCATTTAACTCCCACGGACATCATCCTCATCTTTAACCTTCCTTTCAAAATCTGACCCTGATTTAGTACTTCAAGGTCTTTGGCCTTGTTCCCTGAAGGTGTTGAGGAATAATCTGCTCAGCATCAGGACTTTCATCACCTACCCCTTGAATCTCCATCCTGAGCACTTGAGGCTAGTGGCCTGGTCCCAAGCCTATCACTGCCAATAGAAAGATTTCCATTGGCTTCAATAGGCCTTGGAACAGTTTTTAAATCCTTAAATAACCTGCTCTGAAAGAGTCTATCCCCAAAATTAATCAAGGGAAGGAAGGTCTGTGAAAACACAGCCATCTACGTTCCCAGCTCCCTCCCAACCCCTCCCTTCCCCTCCCCCACTTTTCAAGCACTTCTGCAGGTGATTTCTGTAATTTTAATTAATTTTAATTGCCTGATTAATTTAATTGAAACACCACGGAAATTAAATGCACACATTATGGTGTGTAATTAACATTAAGGCAATGACACAAACTGGCCGGAGTGGAGCGAAGGTCTGTGTGCTCTGTTAGTGATTCATGCTCTTCTATTGTTGGTGCTCAGGAACACGAGTTAGGAAGGAGTGTGAGACAGGGGCTGGTTTTGCAAGAGGTGCTGCTTGTTGGGAGAAAGCCACAGCAGGCTGGGATGAATTATGGGTGGCATGGCATGAAGCCTTGTTGATGAAACCTGCCTTGATCTGGAGGGTTTCGTCATGCCACCTGGTGAAATGAATGTGGGGTATGGGGTGGGGTGAGGGAAGAAGGAGAGCTTTCCTCAACAGAGAAAAAAACCTTCTCAAGACAATGCAACAACAACAACAATTGGGATAAAACTTCCCTTTTGCAAGAAGTCTCAAAATTGCCTCTTTGGAGGAGGGCTGTGTTCCGTCTTTCCGTCTCTGTCAGGAACCATGGATGTATTTGCATGTTAATTTTGAGTGTTCATTAGAGTAATTTTTTTATTTTCCTAACCTGAGGCTTTTTCTTTTTTTTTTTATCAGGAGGGTGGATGGATATTTTGCACGATAAGATCTTGTTTGTTGGGTTTTTTCTTGTGTTGTGCTTTTTTTTGTTTTTGCTTTTTTTCCCCCCTTGCTTTCTTTCTCTAACCCGGTGTGTCAAATTCCAGTCTGTGTGAAAGGTGAGGGCGTGTTAGAGAAGACAATGAAATGTTCTGCATATGCAGGGAACTCTGGAAAAAGCTCAGGGCTTTGCTCATCCCACCCCACTCCACCCCTGCCACTCCCGAAGAGCAACACAACACAGATGGGTGAGATCATTGCTCCAAGGGGGTAATAAAACCAAACCAGAAAGGGTAATTTAGCAACCCTATATATGGAAAAATTGGCCAGTTTTGTGCAACCACTGACTACTGCAAAGATGCCAAGCTGACAGAGGTAGACCAGATAGGATCTTTCAGATCACTTCTGGTAAAGGCGGGGAGTCTCCCCTTTACACGTTTTGTACAATTGACACAAATATTTTGGCCATTTTTCTTATCTATTTTGTGGAAGATTCAGTTCAGAATAACACTCTGGGTGTGAGTAGAATCATCTTCAGCTTTAAGCTGGTGTAAATGAAGATGAATCTAAGACTCTAAATCTCTACTGCTTACCACTAACATAGACATTCAAGATAAAATTTTGGAGACTTTCCCAAGATATAAAAACTACTCATTCTCTTCTCATAGCTACAAGTTCTGCCAGATCCATTAAACTTTTTTGTGGCCATCCCTGACTCACAGTCCATCAGATCATTTCCAGAGACCATGTCACCTTTTCCAAATACAAGCGTGTTCTCAGCACTTTCCAGAGCATGGTAGGATATTGCCAGACAGGCGAGTGTAAATAATTATCTATTCTGCAGGTAAAAAAGCCTTATAGCTGTTGGGGAAAAAAAAAAAGTCCCTCAGAAAGTAGCAAAGAATTCTGCATAATCAAAACCCATCACTTTTAAGAAAACAACATCAAATGTCCACCTCAATACCCAACAGTTGAAGAAAAGCCATCCAACTCCCATAACTATAAGGCAAGACCTTTCCTTTAGGTTTTAGGAGACCTGCATTGAACTCTCTGCCCTCTGCAAGTGGATTCAAACTCATGCCTCCCACTCACGAAGAGCCTCCTCACCAGGCAGCATTAAGAATTTCCAATCCTTCCCAGCTGATGCTGTTCCACTTCGCAGCCCTTACCTGGGTCTGGGATCCAGGTGCCTCCCTCCCAGGAGAGCAGCCTAATCAGCAGACTAGTGACTCACCCTGGCTCTTTGTGTGAGCTCTGAATTATTGCCTGCCAGGTGGAAGGGCTCCAGAGCCTTCCAGATCCCGCTGCCCTCAGATACCCTTCAGCCCAGAGGCTAGACCACTCAGCAGCTGGTTGGGAAACATCTGCTCAAATCAACTTTCTTCCTGATTCAGCTGCCTCCTCACCAAATATCCTACTCATCTCCCTGGGGAGTGCTATGGGAGCCTGCTGCCTTTCATTCTTCCCCTTGGATCTCTTCCAATCTCAAAATAATTTCATATTTTTCAATGCATAAAGCAAGTGGACTGATTCCTGAGGGTGCTGGTTATCACTTTGTCTGTGGGTTTTCTGTAACTGCATATTCACATGAAATAAGACTTTTTAGACAGGAGGGGCAAAATATATTCACTCTTCTTCTCACCCAACATTATAGGTACTCTAAGAAAAAAGAAATACTGAAGCTGAGTTTCCCACTTCCTGCACAAAAAGCTACTGGCTTCCATGCCAGTAGCTGAGCAACCTCCCATGAAGCAGATGTATCCTACTCTTATTTCTCCTTCAACTTTTGTTTACTCAAAAAAAGACTCTCTGGAATGAAATTACAATGAGATTTAACCTAAAATGTCCAAGGAATATCAGGAAACTTCACCTATGACCAAAAAGTAATGATAGAAAAAATGGACCATCATTTCCAGGTCCGTCTTTTCCAGGTACCACCATTAGGTCCTTCCTCTGCCCCCAAGCACTCAGTGATTCACAGAGGACCAGCAGCTGCCCTGCTCAGTGCCACAGCTTTTCCTTAGATGCCCAAAGCCACAGGAAGAGCAACTGCAGAGCATCTCTCCACATGCACATGTGAAATGTCCTAACTTGACTCCAACTCCCTTTGGATCCCCAACAAAAGTACAAAAGTCCTTGGCATGGGTACCAGGGAGAGGGAGCAGGGTTTTAGCTTTGTCTTTGAACAGAGAATCACGGAATGGTTGAGGTTGGAAGGGATCTCTGGAGGTCACCTGGTCCTGCTCAAGTCTGGAGATGTCTGCCCAGGACTGTGCCCCAATGGACATCTGCAAAGAAAGAGACTCCACAATCTCTTGGGTGAACTGTGCCAGTGCTCTTTCACCCTCACAGTGAAAAAGGGCTTCCTGATGCTGAGCGGGAATCTCCTGTGTTTCAGTTTGTGCCCACAAACATCCCGAAAAATAGGGCAGTGTAAGCGTTCCTATATGAGACAAATATCCTGGTGAAATCTGGGTTCATTTTTTGTTTTTAAGCAGGAAAAACAAAAGGCCTTGGTTGTCCCTGTTGTGGCAATGAACTACATTGCACCATTACCACCAATTCCATGGATGGTTTCCAATCACATACAATTTTTGACAAAGCTAATGATATTTTTAAATTTATATGCACAATAAACTGTCATGATATAACTATATCCACTTCAGTGACTGGTGTATGTTCTGACCAAGGCACTGGATAGGAGGATCTGAAGCTCACTGCAGACACTACTGGGGTTACTACTAAGTTTGCAGCCAAGTTACCACTTAATTTATACATTAAAAGGATATTTTTATTCCAGAATTAAGTTTTGCTCTGAAGGGAACTTTCATTTCTCCTTACTCTGAAATATATACTACATGCCCTGAAATTTTTCTAATTCTGGATGAAATGGAAGAAAGTTTATCTAATCCTGTACAGATGCATCTGTAGGGATGGGGCTTTGAGCAACCTGGTTGTTGTGGAAGGTGTTCCTGTCCATGGCAGAGGGTTAGATGATCTCTAAGGTTCCTTCCAAGCCAAACCATTCCATGATTCTATGAAGTGTATGACTTCCCAACCTTAATATTGCATTTCTTGCTTTCTGAATGCTTGGCCACCCAACCTGAACTACATTGAAGCTTGTTGCTTGCTCAGAATAAATATCAGCTTCCATAGGCATGCACAACTCAGTTTATTTATTAGGCACTATCTCCTGTATAATATTTGTCAACTTCCAGAGACACCCCAAAATAGAATTGTATAATCATGCTGGTAGAGGAGCAGGGAGAGGCAAAAATAAAGCAGTGGTCATTAAAATAGAATTATTACATTCTTCGTATACTGATTTCATTACTTGAGAAGATATTTTTTAAATTTGACTTTGGGGCAAATAACATAGACATCCTGAGCTATATAGCATTAGATCCACTGTGTTCAGAAGGAACACACCGCTCTGGAAAGATTGTGGAGATTTTCCAGTTTATCCACAACTCCAAGGCAGGAATCACTATTCCCAAGCGCTCCTTTGCAGATATAAGTTGGAATAGAGACTACAAATGCCTGGAGCAGAAATAATATTTGAAGGAGGGAACAGAAGCCAGGATGAAAGCAGCCTAATTACCAGGGGACAAACTGGGAGTAAACATGGTGGGTAAATTTTAATGGGGAGTTGTGGGCTTGTAGTTCCTCTCTTGTCCTCTCTGCCTCCCTGGAGCAGCAGGTGACTTGACAGATTTTCAGAGCTCTCATGTCAAGACCTGAACAGGAGCTGAGAAGACAAAAATCTTTGAATCCCCTTCAGCATCAGTCCCAGCAAAGCAAGTGCTCAGCAGCACCAATGCCAGCCTGCCCACTGCTGGGGGGAGCCAGACCATTTCCTCCCCCATCACATCCATGACTGAATCATGACAGATCAAATCACATTCCACCTATGTTCTCACCCAGAAAAAACTGTCTGAATTGTGGAGAGCCTCATTCAGGTTTCTAGGTTTATACCAAAGGCACCAATGCCCTCTAACTCCCCCAAACTCCTCCTGTATGTCCCAGGAAGCACAAACCCAGGATGCCGCAGGGCAATTTAAAGGCTTGCATTGCTGAATAAACAGTGACAAATTGTAGATTAAGAAAAAGCCTGTTATTTGTGTGAAAGAGGCAGCCTTTGCCGCCAAATGGATTCATCTGTCATTGCTACTGACTGCTCCCTTTCCACTCAGTGTCCCCTAAGAAAAATGTAAATCCTATGTAAATCCTTTGTTATCGCCCGACAATGTGCGTATCACAAGCTGCATGGGTTAGAACACAGGTCCATTTTTCTCCAGACTACACCACTCCTCTTTCAAATTTCAAGGTCTTAATGTCTCAAGAGTGAGGCGGCAGAAGGCGTTCAACCCCCCTGGGACAGACTGAGCGAGGAAAGCCCTCACAAGAGGAGGAGAAGGGGAATCTCTTTATGGGTTTTGCTGCTGCAATCAGCCCCACTGCAGTTTATTCTCTTCAGAGAGATGAATGGCGGCTGAAATACAAACCCAGAGCTCAGAAGAAGAGCATCTCCCCATGGTGAGGAGGAAAGCATAAAGAAGAGAAGGGAGGGAAAGCTAAACAACAGGGAACTGTGCAGAATTCACCTGCCAAGCAATTTCCTCAAAAGTTCATTCCCATCTTTGAGCCAGGTTGTCACCTTCATGCCATGTTGTCTGGGTTATGACAGAAAAAATATAGAATATAAATGTAGTAGCCAGCCCCATGTTTACAGAAAAGCCAGCAGCAGTTAATCAAATGAATCAGAGGACTGTGGCACAGGACTCATTCGTTACTGAAACATTTATCAACCCCGTTCACTGAACAACCTGTGAAACCCTGGGCCAGCCTGCCCACCAAATCCCAGGAAGATCGCAGACATGTACAGTCACTGAAAGCTACATTAGCTTATCTCCTTCTCATAACAGCAGGACATAAAATACAAGTTATTTTGCACATTTTGCTCTCAATACACTCTCATGGCACCCACCGGTGGATTTCAACCCTCTGAGCGTACCCTGGCTGGCATAACATCAGCCTAACTATCAGTCCAACAGAAGTCCTTCTAGTTTTCCAGAGGCCAGTATTCCTCTTTGAAAATCCAGCTCCAGAGAGCTCATTGTGGAGCTGTGATTACAAAGATAAAGATAAAGAGTGAGGAGTTCCTGTTTTTCAGGTGGGCTTTAAAACCTCAGATTTCTGGGGTTTGTGATTACCTGCTTTAATAGGTGTATGGAAAATCACTGTTATTAGATAATAATTTAATGAATGCACACCATTATTAAGGATGACTCCTGACACGTAAGTCCAGCTGCATCCAGGGAGTTGCTGCTATTATTATTATTATTATTATTATTATTATTTATACCTTTTGGAGCTCAGCTTATTTTAAGGTGACAGGTAGCCTGAGGTAACCCTGAGGTACCTCTAGCTTACTTCTCATGGTACAAGTCAAGTTACCTCTAGTTTAAGCTACAGATGTTTGCTGAAGGAGTAGATGTTTGTGTGCACTTGCAGGCAGTGGTGAGTTGGGGTAATTTAGTCTAGCATCACCCACAATTAAAGACTTTTATTTTCACTCTCTCCAAAGACTACAAGACTTAGCTGTTAAGGAATGTTTTTGTGTAGTGAAGTAGACCTTCGCTGCTTTAATTCTAACTCTCAGGAGCTGACATCTACCATGCAAAGAATGGAAAAGGCTCTCCCAACCATCCCCACAGTTCTCATCTCCAAACCCAGCTGCAAAGACCTGTTCCTTTGCTGTTTTGCCACATAACCCTACTCTGTGAGTCCTTTTTCTGGTTCTGTCACATCACATATAAGCTACTTATCTCCACCTTGGCAGTCCTTAGTATTTCTAATTTGGTCTCCTTCATGGGATACACCATTAAAAACTCAGCAGGTGTCCTGTTGGAGAAGACTGCTACAAGAAACTCCATGTTTTCTTCTCCATTTATTTAGGATTTAGCGAAGGGCTCCTATCTCTTCACTGTCTGTGATGTTGCTAGACAAATTATCTTTTTTAAGGGGTGTACTGAAGTGTCTGAAAGCACTGAAGGAAGAATGCAACCTCATGCTAATTAGCTAGTTACACTAGAGAGAGAAAAAAGAGAGCATCTCTTTTTCCTCACAGCTCACAACCATTTCTGCAAGATTCCTCCTGCCCGCCAACCCTCTGTCACAATTAGGTTCTGTCTGTGTGGCTTGAGTCCCCTGTAAACAACAGTGACCTGATGCTGTGCAGGGATACCAGGACAGGGAGGAAAGCAAAAATCTGATGCCTTTGTGGGCATCTGTGTTCTGGCAGATGTAGAAGAAGCCAAGAATGAGCACTGGTCTAACAGCTGTTTGGCCACAGCCCTGGGAACAGAAACAGTGTTTTGCCTTCATAGCTATTATATAGTTACAGGCCAACTCCAAACAGAAATTGCTGAAACATTGAAGAAATCGTGTCTTTTAAGGGTCTTCTGCCAGTAAGAAGTCCATAGTCCAGCCATGGGCATTCACACTGTGCAGAGACTGCCAAGAAACACAGTATCAGAAACTCCTTTCTGCTCTTATGGATGGCAGACCCAAAACTGTTCAAGAGAAGCCCAAGATAACAGATGACCCCTAGGCCTTACAAGATGCCTGCATGGTCACATCAGGCATTGTACAGGTCACTCATGGTAGGGTTCACACCCAAAAACTAACACAATTGTGCTTGGACACAAAGTACAATTTGGCTGAGCAAGGTGTAAACTTGAGGCTTTATACAAAATGCACAAAATGTGGCCAGGGACACTGAGGATCATATTCACGAGGAACTTGTGTGCCTTCAGCTCTACACAGTCCAAAGTACAATTTGGCTGAGCAAGGTGTAAACTTGAGGCTTTATACAAAATGCACAAAATGTGGCCAGGGACACTGAGGATCATATTCACGAGGAACTTGTTGCCTTCAGCTCTACACAGTCCCAGTGGAGTTTGTAGAAGTGAGTGCAGACAGGTAATGAGGTATTTAAAGTCCTGCTGATCTCAGTACTGTTGAAGATCAAGGAATGAGTGTCTACATCCATGAGGTTCTGGAAAGCTTTCCAAGCTCTTCTCTCCATTTTAAGAAGTCTAAATATGTTTAGTAATCTAGCCCCAGTAGTCAGAGGAAACGGTACACAATGCATTCTTACAAATTAAAAACCTAAACACCAGATCCAAGCAAAGGACTTAAACTCAAATTTTTTTTTGTGTCTGGCCCTGAAGCAGAAGCCCAAAGCACAGCGTTAGGCTCCTGGCTCTCCCTGCCTGATGCATAAGGAGTGTTAGGTATCTCACAGAGTGGAGCCTTTCCTTTCACCTCCTCCCTGGTCCTGCTATA